>NC_135900.1:12399928-13599928 GCF_964194155.1 Cetorhinus maximus
GGTGGCAGGCAGGAAAGTGGAGTCAAGGCCCCAAAATCAGATCAGCCATGATCTTATTGAATGGCAGAGCAAGTTCAAGGGGCCGAGTGGCCCACTCCTGCTCCAATTTCTTACATGCTCTTATTCTGAGGCTATGGCCCCAGTTCAAGGATTCACAACCAAAGGAAACGGTCTCTCAATATCTATCCTATCGTGCCTCTGAGACATTTATATGTTTCAACTGAGACCATTTCTAATTTTTATAAACACCAAAGAGTATAGGTAAATTTTGCAGTAAGTTGAGTGCAGTATCCAATTCTGGTCATCCGCACGCAGGGAAATCATACATCTATGAGGTACATGGAAGGTACGGAGGCTTGGGGGGGGGGGGGGGGGGGGGGGGGGAGAGAGTGGGGGGGGGGGAGAGAGAGAGACGGCGCGGGGGGGAGGGAGAGAGAGACGGCGGGGGGGGGAAGAGAGGGGTGTACGCGGCGGGCGGGGTGTACGCGGTGGGGTGGGGCGGGGGGTGGGGCGGGGGGTGTACGCGGTGGGTGGGGCGGGGGGGTGTACGCGGTGGGCGGGGCGGGGGGGTGTACGCGGTGGGCGGGGCGGGGGGGTGTACGCGGTGGGCGGGGCGGGGGGGTGTACGCGGTGGGCGGGGCGGGGGGGTGTACGCGGTGGGCGGGGCGGGGGGGTGTACGCGGTGGGCGGGGCGGGGGGGTGTACGCGGTGGGCGGGGCGGGGGGTGTACGCGGTGGGCGGGGCGGGGGGTGTACGCGGTGGGCGGGGCGGGGGGTGTACGCGGTGGGCGGGGCGGGGGGTGTACGCGGTGGGCGGGGCGGGGGGGTGTACGCGGTGGGCGGGGCGGGAGGGGGTGTGTACGCGGTGGGTGGGGCGGGAGGGGGTGTGTACGCGGTGGGTGGGGCGGGAGGGGGTGTGTACGCGGTGGGTGGGGCGGGAGGGGGTGTGTACGCGGTGGTGGGGCGGGGGGGTGTACGCGGTGGGTGGGGCGGGAAGGGGGTGTGTACGCGGTGGTGGGGCGGGGGTATGTACGCGGGGGGTGGGGCGGGGGGTGTACGCGGTGGGTGGGGCGGGGGGGTGTACGCGGTGGGTGGGGCGGGGGGGGTGTACGCGGTGGGTGGGGCGGGAGGGGGTGTGTACGCGGTGGGTGGGGCGGGAGGGGGTGTGTACGCGGTGGGTGGGGCGGGAGGGGGTGTGTACGCGGTGGTGGGGCGGGGGGGTGTACGCGGTGGGTGGGGCGGAGGTGTGTACGCGGTGGTGGGGCGGGGGTGTGTACGCGGGGGGTGGGGCGGGGGGTGTACGCGGTGGGTGGGGCGGGGGGGTGTACGCGGTGGGTGGGGCGGGAGGGGGTGTGTACGCGGTGGGTGGGGCGGGAGGGGGTGTGTACGCGGTGGGTGGGGCGGGAGGGGGTGTGTACGCGGTGGGTGGGGCGGGAGGGGGTGTGTACACGGTGGGTGGGGCGGGAGGGGGTGTGTACGCGGTGGGTGGGGCGGGAGGGGGTGTGTACGCGGTGGGTGGGGGTGTGTACGCGGTGGGTGGGGCGGGAGGGGGTGTGTACGCGGTGGGTGGGGCGGGAGGGGGTGTGTACGCGGTGGGTGGGGCGGGAGGGGGTGTGTACGCGGTGGTGGGGCGGGAGGGGGTGTGTACGCGGTGGGTGGGGCGGGAGGGGGTGTGTACGCGGTGGGTGGGGCGGGAGGGGGGGTGTACGCGGTGGGTGGGGCAGGGGGGTGTACGCGGTGGGTGGGGCGGGAGGGGGTGTGTACGCGGTGGGTGGGGCGGGAGGGGGTGTGTACGCGGTGGGTGGGGCAGGGGGGTGTACGCGGTGGGTGGGGCAGGGGGGTGTACACAGTGGGTGGGGCGGGGGGGTGTACGCGGTGGGTGGGGCGGGAGGGGGTGTGTACGCGGTGGGTGGGGCGGGAGGGGGTGTGTACGCGGTGGGTGGGGCGGGAGGGGGTGTGTACGCGGTGGGTGGGGCGGGAGGGGGTGTGTACGCGGTAGGTGAGGGGTGGGGGGAGGGGGTGTGTACGCGGTGGGCGGGGTTTTCTGGCGGGTGGGGCGGGCGGGGTTCCCGGCTTCTACCTTTATTCCGCTCTCTGGGAACGGCCCGCCCGCGGGCCTTGGATCCTCGCTGCCCCTGAAAGAAGACGATGTAAGCCGCGTAAATGGAGAAGACACAGTAAATAAAAAGCAGGGAGCCCGCCGCCCGCTTCCACAGGAACCTCATGGTGCCGGTGTCTCCGGCCGGGACATCGCCGCCTCCACCGCCGGGAACCAGGAGCCTGCAGTCCCGGGGAGACCAGAGACCCTTCCCCGCCCGCAAGAAGCGGCGAGAAACCCGTCCTCCGCCAGCGTCGCCACCTGCCGGCACCTGATCGCTACTGCCCGCCTGCAGCCACTGCCAGTCAAACAGCAGACAGGCAAAACCTACTGGTTTATAGTTTGAACCAAAAAAAAACAAAAAACATAACCAATAGAAGCAAATTACCAAATAATATCTATTAGGATTCTATTATAGACCTATAACTGTTTTTAAGAGAAATGAATTTCCCCCAAACCACCAATGCAAATTGACCGCAGTGGACATGATTTCACTGCTTAAGATTTTTACTGTAAAAATCAACAAACACCAAACGTTAATTAACAGGCAACTCATGCATCGAGCTAGAGAAAAGGTACTTTTGCATTAACTAATGCCATTGAGCTGTCTCACCACCCATTTCCCTCTGCACCTCACTTCTAGCAGACGGGCAGATTACGGGTACAAGTCCAAAGATTTTCTCGGCCCTCCAGCAGGCTCACTTCTCTCTACCTCACTAGGTTGAAACTTCCAGTGTCCTTAATTTGAAAGTCGGTCCACTCAGCCTGAGTCTTTCAGATCTGTCTTTCGCCAGAAAAGCCCGCCTCAGCAACTCCTTGTTCCTTAAATCTCCAAAAGTACCATCAGTTCTGTCCCCTTCCTTTTGAACAGAGAACCAACTCTCACAAGCATCCTGCCTGGTTGTTAACACAAAACGGTGCTCTTCACAGCAGTATCTGCTTTGAGCTCCACACAGTTCCTGCTTTGTCTCTCTCACTCTCTCTGTTTGTCTCAGACAGCAGCTGTCCCATGTGTGAAAACTGTCACCGGATATTTTAATAGTTTCTTTCACCGTGGCAAACAGATTACATGGGCCTGTCTCTCGGCGGAGGTGTTTAATATGACCTCAGCATCCTCCTTTCTGGAATATTGTTTCACTTTAAGTTCAAGGAGACATTTCAAAACATAATTATCTTGAAAAGTCCAGCATTCGTCGCAAAATCACAAGGCTCAAATGAAAGGGAAATTAGGAAATACTTTCTACGCACAAAGGGTGGTAGAAGCTTGGAACTGTTTTTCACAAAGGGCAATTGATGCTAGATCACTTGTTAATTTTAGCTCTGAGATTGTTTTTATTAACCAAAGGAATGAAAGGTTGTGGGAGAATGGCGACTATATCGAGTTAGGTTCCAGATCAGCCAAATAACGGAACAGGCTCAAGGTGCTAAATGGCCTACTCTGGTTCATATGTTTAACATATGAACATATGGATTTGAATAAAGAATTAAAATCCTGTTGCATTGGATTGCATATGTGCCTTAAGGAAGCTTATTCATTTTGAAATCATGCCCTGCATACCACATGGTCCATTTTTATTCCAGAACCAACACCTTTAAAACATTGTTCTTTTGGCCATTTATCTCATCGCTGAACATTGCTATGCATAAGTTGGCTGCAAATAAATAACTAACATATATTCATAGTAAGCTGGTGGTAAGAAGCAGGGTTGGATCTATTAGGGACAAAGAAGCTGATATCTGCTTAGAGGTACAGAGCAAGGCTGGAATACTTAATGAGTACCTTGTATCGATGTTTGCTAAGGAAGGGGATGCTGTCAAATTATCGGTTGAAGTGGAGATGGTAGAGATGACGGACGGTGAAAATTGATAGGCAGGATGTACTGGAAAGGCTGTCTATGCTTAGAGTGTCAAGTCATCTGGTCCAGATGGCTTGCATTCCGGGTTGCTGAGGGAAGTTCGTGTGGAGATAAGGGAAGGTATTATAGCCATAATCCTTCAATCTTCCCTAGATATGGGGGAGGTGCCAGAAGATTGGAAAAGTGGCAAATGTGACACCCTTTTTCAAGAGTGGTCATGACCTGAAACTTGCTGTCTATGAGGTTGTTGGAAGTGGAAATTATCAATGATTTCAAAAGGAAATTGAATGGGCACTTGAAGGAAATAAACTTATCGGGCTACAGGGGTAGAGCAGGGGAAGGGGACTGACTGGGTTGCTCTACAGAGAGCCGGCAGGCTGATTGGCTTCCTTCTGTGCCAAAATTACTCTATGACTTTGAAAGTACTTAACTGGCTGTAAAACGCACTGAGACATCCTAAGGTCATGAAAGGTGCTGTAAGAAATGCACAATTTTTCTTCATTTTATTGTTAATGCGGCAACAGAAGTGCACAGTGCTAATTAAAATTAACAGGAAGCAGAGAATAGAGGTAATTGGGTCATTTTTGGGTTGACAAGCTGTAACCAGTGGAGTGCAACAGGGATCAGTGCTGGGGATTCAACTACTTACAATCTATATCAATTACTTGGATGAAGTGACCGAAAGTATGGTTGCTAAATTTGCTGATGACGCAAAGTGTTTGGGTTTGTTTGGTGCCTCATTGATAAGTTCTTGAGACTTATTTGTTCAAACATGAACCATTTATTGGTAATCCTTAACTATGTATAGATCCCAGTTACTGCCATGCACGGTGCTGTTCCCATGCAGGTTCCTTCTAGGCTGTTCTCTGATTCCATTACCATGTGACTCTATACATCATACTGTGGGCAGTGCAATTCTCCAGTCCCATGTTAATCTTTGCTCTGCCGAGCACCTTTACATTACAATGGCATGTAGGCACACACAACACAAAGATAGTTGGGAAAGAAAATTGTGAGGATGACAAAGGGTTATAGATAGGCTAAGTGAGTGAGAAAAAATTTGGCAGATGGAGTATGATGTGGGAAAATATATAACACATCCACTTTGGCAGGAAGAGTAGAAAATCAGCATATTATTTAAATGGCGAAAGATTTCAAAACTCGGTGGTACAGAGTGATGTGGGTGTTCTGGTACATGAACCATGAGAAATGTTAGTATGCAGGTACAGCAAATGATTAGGATGGCAAATGGAATGTTGTTGTTTATTGCAAGGAGAATGGACTTTAAAAGTAGGGAAGTTTTGCTATAATTGTATAGGGTGCTGATGAGACCACATCTGGAGTAACTGTACAGTTTTGGTCTCCTTACTTGAGAAAAGATATAATAGTATTAGAAGCAGTTCAGAGAAGGTTCACTGAGCTGATTCCTGGGGTGAAGGGATTGTCTTATAAGGAAAGGTTGGACAGGCTGGGCCTGTATCCATTGGAGTTTAGAAGAATGAGATGTGATCTTATTGAAACATATAAGATTCTGAGGGGACTTGACAGGGTGGATGCTGAAACAATCCCCTTGAGGGACTGACTTGAACTAGGGGACACAGATTAAAAATAAGGCATCTCCCATTTAAGACGGAGATGAGGAGAATTTTTTTTTTCCCGGGGGTCATTGGTCTGTGGAATTCTCTTCCCCAGAGAGCAGTGGAGGCAGGGTCATTGAATATTTTTAAGGCTGATTT
Source organism: Cetorhinus maximus (assembly GCF_964194155.1). Classification (NCBI taxonomy): domain Eukaryota; kingdom Metazoa; phylum Chordata; class Chondrichthyes; order Lamniformes; family Cetorhinidae; genus Cetorhinus; species Cetorhinus maximus. Next base: position 12,405,618 of record NC_135900.1, read on the forward strand.
AGATAGATTCTTGATTGACAAGGGAGTCAAAGGGTAGCAGGGGGCTAGAAGGAAAGTGAAGTTGAGGCTGCAAACAGATCAACTATGATCCTATCAAAGGGCAGAGCAAAGCTCAGGGAGCCGAATGGCCTCCTCCTAGGCCCTAATTCATATGTCCTCATGTATGTAAAATTGAATGTGGAACATGCACACACTTGGGAACATTATAGATTTTCGATTGGTTAACTGGTTGCATTTATAAAATAGAGAAGAATCTTGTATCCATTGTAAATAAAAACAGAAAGTATAGGAAAAAATCAGCAGATCTGGCAGCGTGTGTGGAGAGAGAAGCAGAGTTAACATTCCAAGTCCAACATGACTCCTTCGGAACTTCGGAGTATTATGAAGAAGAGTCATATTGGACTCGGAATGTTAACTCTGACCTGCTGAGTTTTTCCAGCAATTCCTGTTTTTGTTCTGGATCTCCAGCGTCTGCAATATTCTGCTTACACTCTATCAGTTCCTCAGGACCTCAATGAATTATTTTTGAATTTAAAACTGGCAGCCAATTTGCACACATCAAGGTTCAAAGACAGTTAACAAATGATCCGATAATATATGTTTTGGCTTTGAGAGGAGGGTACACTGGAGAAATGTTGGCCAGGACACCAGGAGAATTTCCTTCAAACAGTGGTACAGAGTCTTACATTCACCTGAGCTGACAGAAAGGCCTCGGTTTAACTTCTCATTCAAAAGACAGGCGAGACAGGGTGGGAGGGGCGGTTGTCAAAGAGTTAAATATGGGTAATGTGTCCTTAACCTACCATGTGCACCTGGCACTTCCTTTTTAACAGCACCAGATGTCTAGTCATTAATTAACATATTGAAATTGGTCTCTCACAGTACGGATGTGAGCTTGATATACAATTCGCAGCTGCTGCACGAGATTCCGGGAGTCAGGAAACTTGGCAGTGAAAGGGAGGTTTGAGCTTCTGCAGCCGCAAGGAAAAGTGGCTTTTTCAGCACTCCTGGGGGGCCAGGAGGAGCAGGTGGGCTCCTCCGCAGCCCCTCATGGAAACCTTAACCGTACCCTGATAGCCAACTTTCCCTTCAGGTCACCTGATCATGGGCATTGCCCTCTCCTGATCACAGCCAACGCCCCGCAGCTCCAATCATAGGTCATTCTCATCTTCGATTGCCTGACTACTATCCCTAAGGCTCTCCACCTGTGGACCCCCTACCTCTGGTGTACCCTCCTCCCCACCAGCCAGGCTGTCCACTTTGCCAGCTGTTCAAGAGGAAACAGAAGGAAAATTGTTAAAGTGGTCCTTAAGATCTAATAATGACCAATCACATCTTAAAAACTCACCAACAATGGGGGAACATTTGATCCAATGCTTCCATGTGAGTAAAGATAACATAGCTGGTTACCATGGTTAAGAGTATTCTGATTAATGAGTGTTGTGACCATGGTGGCACAGTGGTCAGCACTGCTGCCTCATAGCTCCAAGGTCTCAGGTTCAATTCTGACCTCAGGTGTCTGTGTGGAGTTTACATGTTCTCCCCATGTTTGCATGGGTTACATCTAATTTCCTCCCACTGTTCAAAGATGTGCTGGTTAGATGGATTGGCTGTGGTAAATTGCCCCTTAGTGTGAGTGCCCTGTCTAGGGTGCACCCCCACCTAGTGCCCAATGCCTGTCAGGATAGGTTCTGACTCCTGGCGACCCTGAATTGGATGAAGCAATCCTGGAAAAGGGAGTGAGTGTTGTGACTAAATCTGATTGGTGGGATGAAAGAAACTGCTTAGCAAAAGAGAAACTTCTGTGAAAAATGGTATATACAAAACAAATCCATATTTACATCATGATTAATGAAACAAGTATGCAATCTTAGTTGCTGGGTCAAAATGCTAGAACTCCCTCCCTAACAGCACTACAGGGATTGCAGTGGTTCAAGAAGTCAGCTCACCACCACCTTCTCAAGGGCAATTAGCGATGGCAATAAATGCTGGCCTAGCCGGTGAAGCCCACATCTGATAAAATGAATTTTAAAGAGATGTAGTGTTGGAACTTGTATGGATTGTGTCTGTTTTGGGAGTACAATGGGGCATGGAGCACCAATTTCATTCAGTCTGCATGTGTTTTGGTCCCACTACTAAATTCATCACTTAAGTGTCTAACATGCATCTTTTGAGGACCCCTTTTAGAACTAGTTTCCGATAAGTGGGTTAGGTGTTGGGGCCTACCCTGCTCAGATTTTTCAGTCAAGTTGCAAAGGTTTTTATTCAAAGAAGAAGTGTCTCAGTGATACTAGAGGAGTAGGAGTGCCCCAGTGCAGAACTGAGGGAGAGCTACTCTGTCAGAGGTGCTGTCTTTCAGCTGAGATGGTACTGAGGCCCCGCCTGCTCTCTCAGGAGGATGTATAGATCCCATGTACTATTTTGAAGATGATCAGAGGAGCTATGTTTGATATCCTGGCCAATGTTTTTCCATCACCAACAATACAAAAAAAAAATCATCGTATCATTATCATGTTGCCGTTTGTGGGATCTTGCTGTGCACAATTTGCCTGTCCCGGTTCCTGCATTAGTGATTGCACTTTGAAAGCACTTCTTTGGCTGTAGGACATCCTGAGGTTGTGAAAGGTGCTATATAAATGTAAGCCTCTCTTTATTTCTTTCCGACTCCACAGAAGCTGCAATGATCCCCCAGCTGTTACCTAGTGCAACCCTCCTCCTGGTACTGATGCGTGGGCCACTGCCAACAAGACAAATGGCTGAGAATTGAGACCTTTGCCTGGGCAAACCGCATATGGAGACGCAACCAGAGTCAATAGCTCATGTCAAATATGTTGATGATGCCAGAGTATCAACATCTTTGAAGATCTCTCTCATGAAGACCTCTGATGTACAATAATAGGATTTAAAAGAAACTAAGCAGTTATCTGCACTCCTGTAAGAGCTTTATGGCACAGATTTTTCTTTTCTGTTATTCATTCGTGGGATGTGAGCGTCGCTGGCAAGGCCAGCATTTATTGCCCTTAAGAAGATGTTGGTGAGGCGCTGCAGCCCATGTGGTGCGGGTATATTCACAGTGCCGTTGGGGAGGGAGCTCCAAGTTTTTGACCCAGCAACAATGAAGGATTGGCAGTATAGTTCCAAGTCTGGATGGTCTGTGACTAGCAGGAGGGGAACTTGCAGGTGGTGACGTTCCATAAGCCTGCTGCCCTTGTCCTTCTTGGTGGTAAAGGTTGTGGGTTTAGAAGTTGCTGTCGAAGGTAATACATTTGATGGATTTCTAACTAATCATAAAGGCTGTTGTCAGGTAAAGGGACTTTGCTCTTGGCCTTCGGTACCAAGAGGATAGAATGTGACTGAATTTGCAAAATCAACCAACACCAGGTCATCCATAGCAGTACTGTAGGGAGGGAGGGAGTCTGATAGCAGATGATAATTGCCATGGTGAACAGTGCACCTCAAAAATTCTTCCCCTGTTCTAGGATATTAGTTGTGTTAGTCCCATGTGGGAGGTAGGTCAGAGGAGACACTCCTTTGCCTCATTATAACATCTGTATACCTTCCTCAGGACAGTGAGCCTTTGAAAATATTTATAAAAATTGTCTCGAATGTTAGAATTTAATATTACATAGCTCCTCGAGTTGCTAAGGAAACAAACCCATGTTCCATGGAGCATTTTGGGAATCTTCCAGCCATTTCCCATGTAAATATATCTTCTTACACTGTGAAATATGCTCCCAAATGGTCAAGAATACCATAATTTATAAAAGTTGAATTAAACACCAACAACCGAGTTGAGAAGTTGTAGGATATCAAAGTATCTACTGTCTTGTATAATATAACACTCATTGTATCTTCAGTGTAAATGTAGTTATGTCACTCCATTTCTGACTTCATGAAAAAGAGTAAAACGATTATCATGCCAGTTGAATAGAAGGTATTGTATTCATTATACAAAGTCATTGCAAATTTACTGAATTGTCTTGAAGTGCAGTCTGAGAGGAATCATAACGCTTTAATAACAGACTGCGGCAGAATGGAGAAATTAGACTATAAAAGCAGAAAGTGGAGAAAGATCAAGGGTGTCATGGCATATGTTGTATTTGATTGACAGTAACGAGGATAAACTCCACTAAGTGTGGTTTAACAGCAGTTGAAAATGGAATTGCTTTGGAAAAGTCTAATATGAAAAAAAGGTAATGTATAACTACAAGTTTGCTGGACAGACAGGGAAGCTGAAACAAATTAATTTTAAAAACAAAACTGTTGACATTTATGGAAGGAGTAATTTATGTTGGGTACAAAAACAAAACATTTTTGCCAAGAGATTGAGGAATCTGCAGGAATTCATCAAGCCATGCATCAAGCATCCTTTATAGCCCGGGGAGTTCCTTTTGTGGACTGTCAGTGATGATTTATATGATGGTGGTTTAATGGTTGGCACTATTGCCTCTGAGTCAAAAGGTTGTGGGTTCAAGCTCCATTCCAGGGGCTGAATTTTCCCAGTCCTGAGGGCAGGGGTGAGGCGGAGGCAGGAAGGAACAAGGAATGCAGTTGGGACAGCTCCCTGTTGCTGTCCTGCCTTTGGCTGGCTTTCCCTGGGGCGGGATGCCAGAGGAATGGGCAGCCAAAAGCTTAAACTAAGGGCCCAATCAAGGGCCGTTATCCCATGTTGATGGGATATTACTGGCATCGAATGGGCTCTTGCTAAATCTGGAGCCTGTAAACTGCATGGAGGTGGCCTCCTGGCCATTGGAGTCTCCTCCTTAACCCCCCACCTAAGACGGAGCTGCAAGGCAGAAATGGCCACAACAGTGGCTACAACCCGGTGGGGTTTCCCCTTTATCTGATGATCCTAATACCTCTGAGTCTTCTTTTAAACATGTTCAGCAGATATGTGGGATCGCCTTCATTTTGAGGTGCCCTCACATTCGCCTACCTCCCTCAGCAGCATCCACCTCTCCCAATGCGGCAGTGGTAGTTCAGTGCTGTGGGCCCTCTCATTGGGTCTCCTGGGTCGTGATCCTACTTACCATCCTTAATTGGTCAGTGAACGTAGAGGCAACCAGTTAGGAAGCCACCTCATGGAAAGTCACTTCCGCAGGTGTGCTGAGGCCATGCGCAGGCTTGGAAACTGCCTAAGGTCACGGCGCCTACAGGAAATTCAGGGCCACGGCTTGAGTACAACAATTGAGGTTGACATTCCAGTGCTGTACCGAGGGAGTGCAACACTGTTGGAAGGACAGCCTTTTAAATGAGATGTTAAACTGAGGCCCCATCCTCCCTCTCAGGTCCAATGATCCAATGATACTGTTTCGAAGAAGAGCAGGAGAGGTCTCCCTGGTGTCCTGGCCAATATTTATCCCTCAATCAACATCACAAAAGCAGATTATCCAGTCATCATCACATTGCAGTTTGTGGGAGCTTGCTGTGTGCAAATTGGCTGCCACATTTCCTACATTACAACAATGACTACATTTCAAAAATACCTTATCAGCTGTAGAGTGCTTTGGGACATCCTGAGGTTTTGAAAGGGGCTATATTAATGCAAGTCTTTCTTTTATTTAGAAACCAGAGACCAACCTTACAAAAAGAATTCATTAAGACTGAAGCAAGCTTCTGTAAGGACGAAATAAATGCAAAAGTAGTTAGGTCATTGGAAAGGAAATGTACAATTAAGAGGAGCCTAGTATTTCATTAATGAAGCTCACACAATGTTTTAGACTTCCTATGATTGGTGGAGTGTTATTTCTTTTCTCTCAGGTTCTGAGAATACTGACAAGGTCATAATTATTGCCCAACCCTGGTTGCCTGAGGAGATGGTACTTGGCCTTCTCATTCAATCTTAGTGTTAGCTGTTGAATTCCAGGTTATTGACCAAATGGTGATGAAAGAATGGTCATAGGATAGTGTGTGACTTGAAGGGAACTCGGAGGTTATGATGCCATAACATTGCTGTTCTGGTCCTTTTTATTAGTAGAGGTCACATGAAAGGGAACTACTGATGAGGTAACCTTGTTGATCATAAAGGTTGCAGCCACAGTGCACCAGTGATGCAGGGGGTGAATATTGAGCCCAGTGGGATGGGTTCCAATCAAGTGGCTTGTTCTGCCCTGGGTGCTGTTAAGCTTATTGTGAGTTTTTGTGGCTGCTCAAATACAGGTGAGTGAGTCCCATCAAACCCCTGGCATGAACCTTGTAGATGATGGAGAAGGCTTGAGGGGTCAGGCAGTGAGCCACTTGTTAAAGAGTACTCAACCTCAGCTTTGCTATCAATAATGCAGTAATGGATCAGGTCAGATTTATCTTGCATTAGAAATTGTGCATAAAGGAGCAATCTTCCATATTATTGAGAAGATGCCAGTGCATCTGGAACAGCTTGAATAAGGGATTCTGGTGTGCAGGTCTAAAGCTGGGATGTTATCAACATTTGCTGAATCCAGTGCACTCAGCCACTTCAGGTGGAGTGAACAGAATTGGCTGGACACTGATATCTATGATGATGGATGGCTTGGGAGGAGGCTGAGTAAGATCATTCACTCAACACTATTATCTGTAGAAGTTTTGAGCTCTTCAGCCTCGCCTCTTGGACTTACATGCTGGACTCCACCATGGTTGAGGATGGAGACCTTCATGGAGCTTTCTCCTCCTGATAGTTGTCTAGTTGCCCATTACCATTCTCAACTGGATGTGCTTGGACTTTAGAAGTTTTGTTTAATCTGTTGGATAACCTTTTCTGTCTATGGCCTTTGGATGTCTACATTTGGGTGTTTAGCATACATAGCTTAGTGCAGTAACGTTACTAGGTTGGTACCATTCATCAGTAGATTGGCTAGATGGCAATGGAGGAATAAGGGATATGTCTGGCCAAGAGATTAGACAATGTGGTAGTAATGGCTCAAAGCACCTCATGGTCTCTCAGTTTTAGACTGCTAGATCGTTGTCTGCTGTTTATAGCATTGCAGTAGCACCATAATAGAGGATGGCTGGGATTTTCCGGCCCCGTTATGGCAGGACCCACTGGGGGAGATTCAACGGCCCAGCCAAAATCCATTGACTTTCGGCAGGAGTGGACCAACCTGGCGATGGGTGGAGCTGGAAAATCCCGCCCAATGTTTTTGTGTTGGAGAAAAGACTTTAGGAAGAATTTTTACTCTCCCTGATCTCTGGTAGAGGAGCTCAACTTCCCATTCTGTTCCTGTTGTTTTAGATGCCATTGGTTTTGGTCACAGGAAGATCGTTAGTAAATGTAAATTGGGGTGCCACAATGTACATAAAACCCCCAATGACATTCTAAACCTGAACAGGGCGCTCTCTGCATCAACTCTGCTATCAGGAAGTCAGCAAGGTCCTCGAAGGTGAGTTAAAGAACGTTACTTAGAGGATGCACAAGAATGCAGGAGTGCTTTTCTGACCCCCACAAGGAAAGTTCAGGCCTCTGCTGCCTTGATGCTCCTGCCTTCTCCCTAGCCACAGGATTCTTGCAAACTCAGTCTTCCTGGTCTTATCTCTCTGCCAAGCAGTCTCCTCCTTGTACTGGTGGATGGTCAGGTCTCCATCCCACCCCACCAGCCCACAGCTGCTTTCCACCTGAAACTCTGTTGGGCCTCCAACAAAGACTCCCACATGGGATCGCAGACCACTTACATTGGCTTCCACCTAGGAGTTAAGACCGGCATATTTGTCTTTGTAAAGAGTTGACAATGATCATTGTTATTATGGTTACCGTGGACAGGCATGTTTGCAACAGGTAGGTTGATGAGAACAATGTCATGTATCTTATTTCTTTGATTGTGTTCGGCTACCATCTGATCTAACGTCCAATCTGGCAGTTACCTTCCTTGCAGGTTCCACCATGAAATTAAAGCCTTAACACATTCTTCTATCTCTTTTTTAATTTTTCAAAATTCATTCTCCGGATGTGGGTGTTGCTGGCAAAGCCAGCATTTACTGCCCATGCGCACTTTCTCTGCAAAAATGGTTGTGGTGGGCCTTCTTCTTGAACCACCACTGCAGAGGCAGTTAAGAGTCAACCACACTGATGTGGGACTGGAGTCACATATATGTCGGGCTGGGTTAAGGACAAGTAGGTTTGCGCCTCAAAAGGATATTGGGCAGGGAAGATCTAATCTTTGCTAGACATCGCTATAGCGGGCAGTCTCTGAAGACAAAGATTTGGGGCTGCTTCTAGTGACACCACAGTTTCGAAGCTAAACGGTGGTGATTGGTTAATTCCCCTGTAAATTACGCATGGAAGCTGCACATTTAAGTTGCTGTAAACCCATAATCTGTATGCAACTATTCTCCACTCTGGAGTAATCACCCGGCTATAATCGGGAGATGTTGCTGTGGTTTTGGTCATGAGTTCTTCTTTTTTCTGTAGTTCATTGAGATTCTTTTAAAATATAAAGTTTGCTGTAGTACGCTGTTTAAATAGGCCATGTCTGCTGAGTAAATAGACTTTGCTGTAAAATAGATTGTTGATTGTGAGTCCTGTTGTAAGTCCTGCCCTGCCTTGGACTCATTGACTGATGCAGTGGTATCAATGAACATCTGACTATTTACCCTGTTGTGTAATTGTATAAATAGAGGAGACACACTGGGGGCTTGGTAACTTACGCAAAATAAACCACTGAGTGGCGCTACATGCATGAATTAGATAAATCAGTGTTATATTACCGGTCCATATTACGTCCATAGAATATGCAAAGCAGGAAATTTTATGCATGGCAATGTTAACTCATTTAACAATTAAATGTTTAGCAATGTTTGATGAGATTTCCTGGTGTCTGCGTGATTAGTGACTGCACAGTGACAATATCGAGGGTATCTCAGAAGTTATCAGTTTGAGGTTGGAACTAGGAGAACAAGGTTGTACAGACTACTAATAACTCAAAGTCATTTTTTGAGCTAAGATTGTGCATTATTCAATACTTTGATAGTAAATAATGCAACAAAATGGGACATTTAGTGATAGTGACCAGGGGATGAATAACATGCTTACATATCAGGAGTGTTCCCTATCAGGAGATGTATTATATCATATCATATATCATATCTGGAGATGTATTATGGGGCATGATGATGTCAGGTGGAGTTCCTGACATCATCACACCAGTTTAGCATAATACGACAGGAGGGAGGGGGGCTTAAAAATTGGGAGCCCACCCGTGTTACTTAAATTTCATTTAAGTGGGTATTTAAGGTCATTAGGGACATTAAACTGCCATAATATGGTGTGTCACCAATAATACACCCACAGAGTCAGATTCACGCCATGTGTGGTTCCCATATTTTTTAGGGGAAAGCTTGTTAAGGCGGGTTTAAAGCTTCAGCTGAGACCTGAGTCTCAGCTTAGCAGTTCGGAGGTCTGTAACTGCTGGGTGTGCTTAATTCAATGAACAGAGTATCCATTTCAAAGTCATATGAATTAGAGGCCTTTTCTTCGGCTGCTGAGTGCTTTGCTGAGTGCTCTATTTAGTTCCAGGCCGTCAACCAGGGCTATAAAGTACCTGAGACAGATGGGCATTGTGGTCTCGGTGGGAGACACAACCTCCAGTGAGGAGGAGAGGAGGATGAGGAGGAGGAGGAGAGTGAGAGGATGAAGAGCAGAGTGGGAGGCTCAGGATCACTGGTGGTGCATGAAGGGGCCAGAGCTGCACCTGACCCTGAGGTCATGAAGGCGTCAGACATCCTCAGAGGAGAAGCAGCAGCAGCCTCAAGTCCACAGGTAGAGACTGGGCTATCTGCAAATGTCAGAGACTCAATTAAAGAGAAGGCTCAGGCTATCACGAGCCACAGTCACATCACTCTGTGACATGCTCGCAAGGGAGATCTCCTCCAATTGTGTTGGGGGGCACCTGACGCCTGGAGCTCTCAAGGTTACTGTAGCGCTCTTCATGACAGGAACCTGTGGAGACTCAGTGGCATCACACAACCTGCTGCACACTGATGCATCCAGGTATTCAATGATGCAACGTTCCTCAGGGCAGTGAGTTTCATCTCCTTCACACTGGACTACCAGAGTCAACTGGATAGAGCCAGAGGCTTTGCAGCGATAACAGTTTTCCCCAGGGTGCAGGGAACCTTTGATTGTGCTCATGTCGCCATAAAGGCTCCTGCTGGACAGTCCTGCACCTTCATCAACAGGAAGGGCTTCCACTCTCTGAACGTCTGGCTGGTCTGTGAACATCGCCGCCGGATCATGCAGGTTTGCACCAGGTACCCGGGCAGCAGCCATGACTCTTTCATCCTTCCAAACACACAGGTGCCATACCTGTTCAACAGCCCTGAATCCTTGGATGGCTCAGAGGTGATGAGGGGTATCCATTGAAGAGATGGCGAATGACGCCTGTGAGGCTGCCCAGAACAGAGATGGAGAGGAGGTACAATGACAGCCATGGAAGTACCAGGACCATTGTTGAGCAGACCATCAGTCCCCAAAGTCCCAGTATCAGGGACATGTGGTCACAACGTGTACAAACCTTTGTCCATGTACACTGTGCGAACTCTGTCACTGTGGTGTCAACACAACACATTAACCCTTTCCCAACATTAACACACGAGGCCTTCTGCCCCATATCAATATTATCAGGCTCTCCTCTCCCTCCAGATCCAAGTATCACAGACACATTGCAGTATTAAAACTTCAGCAGGAGGGGGTGTGAGATGTGGGTACAAGGTGTTCAGAAAAGGAAGCAAAGGAGGAGGGGTGGCGGTATTGGTTAAAGAGAGCATTGCAGTACTGGAGAAAGAGGATGTCCCAGAGGATTCAAGGACAGAATCAATTTGGCTAGAGCTAAGGAACAAAAAGGGTGCAATTACATTGCTCAGTGTAGTCTGTAGACTGCCATCTAGTGAGAAGAACAAATCTGCAGGGAAATTGCAGAGATGCATGCATTATAGAGTAATTATAATGGGGGGCTTTACTTATCCAAATGTAGGCTGGGACAGTAGTAGTGTAAAAGGTGGAGAGGGGCAAAAGTTCCTAGATTGTGTTCAGGAAAATTTTCTTCAGCAGTATGTGTCCAATCCAACAAGAAAAGATGCACTGTTAGGCCTGGTTCTTGGAAATGAGGTGGATCAAGTAGATCAAGTGTCAGTGGGGGAACATTTAGGAAACAGTGATTATTGTATTGTATGTTTTAGGATGCTGATAGAAAAGGACTATCCAGAGTAAGAATAATTAACTGGACGAGAGCCGACTTCGATGGGCCAGATAGACTGGAAGGAAAGATTGGCTGGAAAAAAAGAATTGGTTTGGGGACAGTCAAGGTATATTCCATCGAAAGGGAAAGGTAGGGCAAACAAATTCAGAGCTCCCTGGATGAAAAAGGAGATAGAAATTAAGATAAAGAAGACAAGGTGTGCTTATGACAGTTGTCATGTAAAAAATACAATTGAGAACCAAGAGGAATACAGAAGGTTCAGAGGGGAGGTGAAAAAGCATATCAGAGAAGCAAAGAGGGATTATGAGAAAAGACTGGCAGCCAACATAAAGGGGAATCCCAAAGTCTTCTATAGGCATGTAAATAGTCAAAGGGTGGTAAAAGGAGGAGTAGGGCTGATTAGGGACCTAAAAAGGAATTTACACATGGATGAAGGGGCCATGGCTGAGTTATTAAATGAATACTTTGCATCCGTATTTACCAAGAAGGTAGATGCTACCCAGGCCATGGTGACAGACAGGGAAACTCTGTCACTAGGAGGGTTCAAAATTGATATGGAAGAATTGTTGAATACACTGTCGGTAGTTAAAGTTGACAAGGCATCAGGACCAAATGAGATGCATGCAATGATATTGAAGGAAGTGAGAATAGAAATTGCAGGGGCACTGGCCATAATTTTTCAGTCTTTGCTAGACTCAGAGGAGGCGCCAGGGGACTGGAGAATTGCGAACACTATGCCCTTGTTCAAAAAAGGTTGTAAGGATAAGCCCAGCAATTAAAGACCAATCAGTTTAACTTCAGTGGTGGGAAGGATTTTAGAAACAATTATTTGGGATAGAATTAGTAGTCACATGGAAAAATATGGGTTGGTAAGAAAGAGCCAGCATGGATTTCTAAAGGGGAAATCATGTTTAACTAACTTGCTGTAGTTTTTTGAAGAGTTAACAGAAAAGGTCAATGAGGGTAACGCTGTTGATGTGGTGTATATGGACTTTCAAAAGGCATTTGACACTGTGGCACACAACAGACTTGTGAGAAAAGTTATTGCTCATGTAATGAAAGGGACAGTAGCAATGTGGATATAAAATTGGCAGAAAAATAGGAAGCAGAGAATAATGGTCAATGGATATATTTTGGGATGGAGGAAGGTTTGTAGTGGAGTTCCCCAGGGGTCAGTATTGGGTCCCTTGCTTTTCCTGATATATATTCATGATCTAGATCTTGGTGTGCAGGGGACAATTTCAAATTTTGCGAATGATACGAAGCTTGGGAGTGTTGTGAACTGCGAGGAGGACAGTGTAGAAGTTCAAAAGAACATAGACAAGTTGGCGGAGTGGGTAGATTGGTGGCAGATGAAGTTCAATGTGGAGAAGTGTGAGGTAATGCATTTTGGTAGGAAGAACATGGATAGACAGTATAAAATAAGGGGTGAAATTTTGAAGGGGGTGCAGGAGCAGAAAGACTTGGGCGTATATGTACATAGATCATTGAAGGTGGCAGGGCAGGTGGAGAGAGCAGCTAATAAAGCATATAGTATCCTGGGCTTTATTAATAGGGACACAGAGTACAAGAGTAGGGAGGTTATGCTGAATTTATATAAGACACTCGTTAGACCTCAGCTGGAATATTGTGTACAGTTCTGGGCACCACACTATGGGAAGGATGTGAACACATTAGAGAGAATGCAGAAGAGGTTTACAAGAATGGTTCCAGGGATGAGAAACTTCAGTTACTAAGATAGATTGGAGAGGTTGGGACTGTTCTCCTTGGAGAGAAGAAGGCTAAGAGGAGATTTGATAGAGATGTTCAAAATCATGAGGGGGTTGGGTAGAGTAGATGGGGAGAAGCTGTTCCCGCTCGTAAAAGGATCAAGAACGAGAGGGCACAGATTTAAAGTGATTTGCAAAAGAAGCAAATGTGATGTATTTACCAAGGAGGTAGATGCTACCTAGGCCATGGTGACAGACGGGGAAACTCTGTCACTAGAAGGGTTCAAAATTGATGTGGAAGAATAGTTGAATAGACTGACGTGAGAAAAAACTTATTCACACAGCGAGTGATTCGGGTCTGGAATGCACTGCCCGGAAGTTTGGCGGAGGCAGGTTCAATTGAAGCATTCATAGATGATTATTTGAATAGAAACAATGTGCAGGGGTACGGGGGAAAGGCACATGGTCATAAGGCTTATTTGGAGAGCTGGTGCAGACACGATGGACCGAATGGCCTCCTTCTATGCCATTAAAATTCTGTGATTCTGAACGATTATCTGAAGTTGCTGCTGATAAAGCTTGACAAGGTTTCAATGTCTGAACTATATGAATGAGGCTCATTGAATCATGCTGACCCTCCATTCACCCCCCCACTAGCCCTGCCCCCTTTTCTATACCTTTGAGCCTTTTGCCATCTCATTCGACCCAGGCCTTCCTCCATCCTCACCTCTGCCAATGGTCCTGGAGGACTCTTGTGTCCATGAGCGTCAGCACCTCCTCTTTGAAAGGAGTCGGGGTGACCAGGTTTCGAACACCCCCACCTGTCGAGCCTAGCTCATGGGCATTGTGGGCTCGCTTCTCCTGAAAAGATGTGTAAGATTGCACTCATTAACAATTTCAATTGTTTTAATGGCATGCTGCCAACCCTTTATTAGTTAAGCGCATGACAGCCTGGGTGCTGTACTCATCCCTCATCTGCGGAGTGTGACAACCCACCCACCCTCCAACTGGACCAACGCTTTAAGAGCGCACTGACATCGTCACCGACAGCTATGTCCTTGTTGCATCGTGCTGCCTTGGAGCATCCAGCCAAACTCACTTTCCTCCTGCATTCGCGAGCACGCCCTGTAGCACACTGGCGCAAGATTGCACATACTGAGGTCTTACTCGCCCTGGCCACCCTCACAAGGTCATTGAGACCTTTCTCCTGGCATTTTCTCCTGACGAGCCCAACACTGCTGACCTCCCCAGCCGCCTCCTCCCTCTTCCCACCGGCAGGCATCAGCTGGTCACCTTTGTCGGGCACTGCATGTCGGGGAGCTCTGAGGGTGTCCTCGTTGAATCGTGGGGCCGGTTTGGCTCTTCTCCCCGGCCTCTCCCCTCGCTCCAATGGTGCAGACGTCCCCGGAGGGAAACGTGCAACAACTAGACAACTCCTCCATGCAAAGATGTGGAAAACTGGCTCAGGTTAAAAAGGAATGCCGCCTCTGCTCAGTGGCAAAGCTTTGGAGACAGCAGAGCTCAAAATAATATACACTCACCTTGGAAGCCTGGAATAGCTAAAGTCTAAATGATCCTCCAAACTGTGAACAAAGCCTATGTTTACTGGGTCCCCAACACTGTCCCGTGCTGGGGGTGCTTTACATTACTGGCTGTGACCTCGTTCTGCGTCATGCCCAATGACCTCAGAGGCTGGACATCCCGCCCTCCATCACTGATTGGGCGGGATGAAGGCCTCAGACCCGCCCTGGAAATTAACGAGCCCCAATTGATGCGTTGTCAGACGCATTTCGAAGGTGGACCTGGAAATCGGAAGGCTGCTGACCTCCGGGTCTTGGCGCCCCAGTGTTTTATTCAGCCCCAAATCATTTAAATTCACCACCTTTGAATTCAAAGGAGCAGACGGTGTAGAAAGTCTGATAAAATCTGCTTGTCGTGAGTCTGCCTTCCTCGATTTCTGTGGCAAATCATGCAGAAATCTGACAGCACCAAGGCATAATAATTGGGCAGGAGTGGTGCTTGTGAAGCTCATTAAGCGATTACTGTGCCATTAACACCAGGTTCCATTTGTAATCACTTCAATCAGTTTTGCTTTGGATAATATAGCAGCGTTATTCATCGCATCATATTGTGGGTGCATCACTGGGGATTGATCCTGTGTGGTCATTACGAGATTAATGAGTTTAATTCCCGAAATACTGAGAAATTGCAGTATTCTACAGGTTGTAATTAAACATGTTCCAATTTCAGGATTTCAGTGTTTTTGCGCTGTTTGACCACTGTGTTTGCTGCTAATTCATTGGTTGCATGGCTGTTATTCGGATTACAGAATCAGGGAATGACACAACATAGAAGAAGGATATTTGGCCTATTGTTCCTGTGTTGGCTGGTTGATGGAGCTATCCAGTTAGATTTTCCTGTAAATGATGAGAGAGAGAGAACTCCTTTTTATCCAAATAAAAAGGAAAAGCCGGGAATCCCAATACAGAACCATTATATCAGGCAATTCCAATTGTTACTCAATTTAAGAAACCGGTCCAGAATAATGGGCCCTGAGCTGGGCACAAGCATAGCACACTTTCTGTTGGGTATGTGTTTGTAGCGCAGAATTTCCCATTGTTTGCATTAACCTGGCCTCCACGAGGACAAAAAACAGCTGGTGTGGACAATGGGAAATGCCGACACAGTAGGATGTTTCCCCATGTGGCTGGAATTAAGAGGCATTGTTGGGTTGAAAGTAGAGGAAACTTTATTCTGTATCACCCCATGCCACATCTGTGGCAGATGCTGGTGTACTGGACTAGTGCCACTGGACTAGTAATCCTGTTGCCCTGGGTTTGTAAGTTCAAATCCCACATGGCAGCTGGTTGAGTTTAAATTCAGTTAATAAATCTGGAATATAGAGCTAGTCTCAGTAATGGTGACCATGAAGCTATTGTCGATTGTCATAAAAACCCATCTGGTTCACTAATGTCCTTTAGGGAAGGAAATCTGCCATTTTTACCTGGTCTGGCCAACATGTGACTCCAGACCCACAGCAATGTGGTTGACTCTTAACTGCCCTCTGAAATGGCCTAGCAAGCCACCCAGTTGAAGGGCAATTAGGGATGGGCAACAAATGCTGGCCTTACAGTGACCTGGTTCTGCTTTTGAAAAAAAATATGGTTGTCAAGATTGCCAAATACTACAGTATTAAAGAACGGTTTGTGTTGGATACTCTTACCCACTAGACTTAGACTGTCCAAAGTCATTCCGTAAAGAACATGCAGCAGACACAGTAAACTCTTATCCCATCAGCCTATGATTGAATATTCCCAGAAGTAGATCAATGGAGGTACACATGCCATGATTAGAAGCTTGATTCATACTGAATACAGATGTAATGGTTGTAGTCACAAGATAAAGAAAAATTGAAATATTCTGACTGAGTAGCTCTCAAAAAGCAGCACACTTTAACCTTTCAATTCTCCAATCATACCTAGGTTCGTGATAGATATGAAATCTATAAGAATCTGATTCGCTAACTTCAAGACTATATAAGTGTTATAGAGTTGATTATCCAGGCAACTTTTCTTGGTGGAAACATTGAACTTTATTTACTAGACAGCAGCAGCAGCTACATGTGTGCATCTAATTCCATAACTAAAGATGAACTCCCTCCTAGAGGTTAACAGGATTATTCTTAAAGCTATAGTCCTACGTTTATCTAAACTATAATTACGACATTCCTCCCCCTTTAACCTTTCTGTACATTTTGTACTTACAAGGATATTTATCTCATGACATTACAATATTTACACGGGTCATGAAATTACAAGTTCAGTCTTTCAGGTGGTTTCCTGATCCGTGTCGAACATCGTAGCTTCATGACTTCTGATTCTTTGGCAGGAACCACTTACTCTGGAACTGCGTTAACATCAGGTACCTCATTAGGCTCTTGCAGTTCAGTGTTGTCCACTCCAACAGAGACATCGGGCATGTCTATCCTTGGTTGAGCAACTTCAACAGGAAACACAGGTTCAGCAATGGTTACAGGTGGAACATCATTTTGTCTGGGTATCTCCCTTCGTCTTAAATGATCCATATGCTTACGGGCGATCCGGCCCTCTACTTCCACATGGTATGGCAATGGTCCGGTCACAGAGCTTACTTTACCAGGTAACTACTTTGGTCCTCCACCGAAATTCCTTACATATACTGCTTTTCCATAAATAAATTTTCGCTCATCACTATGCAAATCATGAGCCACTTTTTGGTTCCTTTGACTTTTCTCCACCTTTCCCTCCAAATTGGGAAGAATCAGGCTTGGTCTTGTTTGAAGACAGCACCTCATCAGTAACTCCGCAGGTGTTGCACCTGTTGTAGTGTGGGATGTTGTTCTGTAATGAAATAAGAAAAGAGCAAGTTTAATTTTCAACGATTCACTTGTTAACTTTCTCATTCCCACCTTTTATAGTCTTTTCGGAACCTTCTTCCTTTTTGTTTTCTTTTTTCTACCACAGAATTTAGCCTCAGCCTTTTTTTTTGACTTCACTGTTGGCCAGACTTCTCTCAGGTGAAATCTCAACTTGCCTTAGTTTAGTAGTTGAGCTACCCATCATTTCATTATCCACTCGCATCTTGGAAAGTTCTACGACTTTTGCTTTCAAAGCCTCTTTAGCTTCATTCAGCTGATTCTTCAGCTCTTCTGTCTCCTTCTTGTATCTGTTGGCTTCCTCCTGGAACCTTGAACATTGCTGCGTCTTCTCTGCCAACTGGTTCTTCAGTTTGTTCAAATGTCGTTAAATTTTTCCTGTTTCTCTTCGTAATTTTCCAGAGGTGCAAACTTTGACATGAGGGATTCTTGTAGTGTGTGAAGGTCTTTCAATAGGTTTTCCTTTCCTTTGCAAAACTCACTCACTTCAACTTGAATTCTGTCATTCAGCAGAGTCTCCTTGAGTTTTGTCTGCTGCCCTTCCATATCATTGTTTAAGACAGTCTTCATTTCTTCAGGTTGTTGAATGGCTACACACTCCTTTTTCATCCTGTGGACTTTCCAGGCTCTTTCTGAAGTCCTTGCCTTGTTCCTTTTCCAACTCAGGAACTCTTCCTGCTTCCTTTGGAAATCTCACTGGCCAATCAAGGTTAATTTCCCTCAGCCAATTTCGACCTAAAAGGCTTGGTCCTCTACCTTCTAACATCATCACTGGTAGTAGTTGTGCTGTTTGGTGTCTGTAATGAACAGTTACTCTGGTGATACCTTTTACCTGGATTTCTTCGCCTGTGTATGTCTTCAACTTGGCAGAGGTTTGTTCCAAATTTAATTGTTGAACACCTTTATTTAAATATCTGAATGTGCGGTCTGCTACTACAGTGGTAGAAGCACCAGTGTCTACTTCCATTTTTAAGGGTTTACCATTCACTTGCAATGTGACAGTAATTGGCCCTGTCTTCCCAACTTTAATATTGAATAAGGAATAAATGTTAGAATTGGTTGTTTTCTGGCTCTTCCACACTATAGACTTCATTGGACTTCATTTGTTGCCTGGAAGCTTGTTTTAATCTCGCTTTCAATATGTGCCCTCTTTGTGACAAAAATAACACTCCACCTTTTTAAATTGCCAATCGTTAGGAGTACGATTGTTTCCGAGTCGATAAAAATTAGTTTTTGAATTTGCTGCTAAGCTGTTTCCTCTAAATTTTCAGTCAGCGGGGTCTATTTCCCGCTTCCCGGCTGAGTCCCGGCTTTTCGGCTGACTGTTCCCACCCAGCTAGGAAAACGGCGCCATTTTACGCACCTTGAATCCCTTGTGAATCCCTTACAGCGCCTTCCATCGCAAGCGGTATTTCTAATACTTCCTTAAAATCAAGATCCACCTCAGCCAGCAATCTTTGCTGAATAGCATCCTCTGGAACACCACAGACCAAACGATCCCTGAGCGTATCATTCAGGGTTTCACCGAAATTACCATATTCCATTAGTTGTTTTAATTTCACCACGTAAGTAGCAATGGTCTCCCCCGGGGCACTATTCCATGAATTGAACCTGAACTTCTGCATTGTGACTGAGGGCTTGGGTTAAAAATGTCACTTAATGAGGCCTACCAATTCACTGAAGGTCTTCAAATCTGGGGCACTGGGGGGGCATCAAGCTTCAAATTAAACTGTAGGTCTTGCTCCCACAAATACTCAGGAGAATCGCTCTCCTCTTTTCCTCCCTTTTTTGTTGGCTTGAACGTAGAATTCAAGACATTCAATATATTGAGACCAGTCATCTCTGACTGGTTCAAAGGGATCGATTCTGCCACTTGTAGCATCATGGATAAGTATATGCTCCTTTCTTTTTAATTATATTAGATATTCACAATCACTGGGTGAGGCACAGCATTGGATCTGATTTATCCTTGTCACCAGTTTGTTATAGAATTGATTTTCCAGGCAACTTTTCTTGGTGGAAACATTGAACTTTATTTACTAGACAGCAGCAGCAGCTACATGTGTCCATCTAACTCCATAACTAAAGAATAACACTGCTAGAGGTTCCCCATGCTAATTGGTATACACAGATCATGTCATCATACAACACAGGATTATTCTTAAACCTACATTTATCAAAACTATAATCACTACAATAAGGAAACAACACATACTTTTGCATCCTCTGAGCACCCAACGAAACTTCATAGTCAATGAAGTACTTTTGAAATGCAGTCAGTCTTGTAATGTAGGAAACACAGCAGCCAAGTTGCAAAAAGCAAAGTTTTACAATGAAATAAATAACCAGATTGTTTTTTTTTTGCAGTGCTGTTTTTGCAGTGGAGGTCTTGTGGCACAGTGCTAGTGTCCCTACCTCTGCACCAAAAGTTTGGAGTTCAAGTTCCACTTCAGGACTTGATGGACATGTAAGGTGTGGACCAACAGGTTGCAAATCAGTTTGTCACTCTTTTCAATGTGCCTGATACCAGGCAGTAAGAGTGGGAGTGTAGAAACCAATGAGCAGAAGGCAAAGGCAACCACTGCAGTACTTTACCAAGCATAATTATGGACCAATCCAATGGAAGCACATGGTTGCCAATGCCTTCTAAGAACATGGTACCTGAAAGAGGAGGATATCAGAAGAACTTCCAAAAATCTTCTTCAAATTATACCATGGCATCCTTTATGACCACATAAGAGAGCAGGTGTTATCTGAAAGACAGCATTGTGAACAGTGCAGCACTCCCTCAGTACTGCAAAGAAGTGCCAGCCTAGATCATGTGATAGTAAGAATAAAAAAGCAGAATATTTTTTAAAACGCATGTAAATTTTAAATGTTGATGTTCAGAGACTTGGATGTACTTGTACAAGGAACACAGAAAGTTGGCATGTAGGTACAACAAGCAATTAAGGCAAATGGCATGTTGGCCTTTATTGCAAGAAGATTGGAGTACAAGAATGGGGAAGTCTTGCTACAATGTACAGAGCTTTGGTGAGCCACACCTGGAGTATTGTGTGCAATTTTGGTCTCCATATCTAAGGAAGGATATGCTTGCCTTGGAGGAGGTACAGCAAAGGTTCACTAGGTTGGTTCCTGGGATGAGAGGGCTGTCCTATGATGAGGGGTTGAATAAATTGGGCCTATATTCTTTGGACTTTAAAAGAATGAGAGGTGACCTTATGAAAACATGTTAGATTCTGAAGGGGCTTGACAGGATAGACACTGAGAGATTGTTTCCACTGGCTGAGAATCTAGGACATGGTGGCACAGTCTCAGGGTAAGTGGCCAATCATTTAGGACTGAGATGAGGAGAAATTTCTTTACTCTTTAATCTTTGGAACTGTACCCCAGTGGGTTGTGGATGCTCCATTGTTGAGACTATATAAGACTGAGATAGATTTTTGATCTCTCAGCAAATCAAATTATATTGAGAGCAGACAGTAAAGTGGAGTTGAGATAGAAGATCAGCCATGATCTTATTGAATAGTAGAACAGGCTCAAAGGGCTGAATAGTCTACTCCTGCTCCTATTTCTTACAAACATACGAACATACAAACATATGAATTAGGAGCAGGAGTTGGCCACTCAACCCCTCGAGACTGCTCTGCCATTCAATAAGACCATGGCTGATATGATTGCAACCTCAACTCCACATTCCCACTTACCTTAACCTTTCATCCCCTTGCTTACCAAGAATCTATCTAGCTCTGCCTTCAAAATATTCAAAGACTCTGCTTATACCAACTTTTGAGGAAAAGAATTCCAAAGACTCATGACCCTCTGTGGGAAAAAAATTTCTTCTCATCTTTGTCTTAAGCGGGTGACCCCTTACTATTAAATAGTGATCCCTAGTTCTAGATTCTCTCACGAGAGGAAAAATCCTCTCTACATCCACCCTGTCATGACTGCTCAGGATCTTACACATTTCAATCAAGTCGCCTCTTACTCTCCTAAACTCCAACATGTACAAACCTGGCCTGTCCAACCTTTTCTCATAAGACAACCCTCCCATTCTAGTTATTAGTCTAGAAAGCCTTCTCTGAACTGCTTCCAAAGCACTTACATTCTTCCTTAAATAATATTCTTATGTTCAAGTCTTAGAGTGGGGCTTGAACTGACTCAGAGATGTGGGTAATCAATTGAGCTTCAGACAGACTTCTTCCTTTTATTCTTTTTATGTCTCCTTCCCTGTACTCTCTTAAAAACTGTTAAATCTCTAACATCTTCCAGTCTAGTTCATTGATCTGAAAATTTTGCTTCCATCTCCACAGAGGCTGCCATAATCTGCTGAGGATTTTTTTTTAACATTCTCTGTTCTTATTTCAGATCTCTAGCATTTGTTTTGGTTGGTTGAATTCATATTAGCTTCTCTCTTTGTATTGGTGCTCCATACTCCAAAAAGGTAAAGTTCTTCAAATGCTCAATCTTTCATTGATGGTACATTTATTTTACTCATTGGATGTGGACATCACTGGCTAGGCCGGCATTTATTGTCCGTCCTTAATTGCCCTTGTTCAGAGAACATTTAAGAACAGCAGATTTCCTTCCCTAAAGGACATTAGTGAAACACAGAGTTTTTACAACAATCAGCAATGGTTTCATTGTCACTATCAGACTTTTTAACTGCAGATTTTTATTAAATCCAAATTTCACCATCTGGTGGGATTTAAACTCAGGTCCTCAGAGTATTACCCTGGGTCTCTGCAATACTAGTGCAGTGACAATACCATTATGCCATCTCCTCCCAACTACTGTTCAGAAAGAAAACAGATTCCTGACAATGGCAGCCCTTTCAATACACAAGATTCTTTTTTAGTCTCTTAACTGATTACACTCTGAGGAACTAATACTGTGTTTTATTTTTGGAGCTGCAAGACACAAAGGCCAGAAATTTGAAAGAGTCTGGGCAACCCACTATGTGTCACAGACAAACATGGTGAAGACTAAAATACACACAACTTAGAAAAGCAACTATGTTTTTTCATGTGGCTGAGAGCCATGTCTGGTAATGTGGACAATATTGTCAGTTTGCATTTCCACATTCCTCACAGTCTTTACCTGGGGACCTGTTTTAATTTGACTCAGTAGAAGGGATATCTTTCTATCCTGGAATTGCAGACAATTCTCCCTTGTCATTTGGAATGATGATCTTAGACTCTATCCAGTCCCAGGCCTACTGTTAGTTTGATACCTGTCTACATTGCTACCTATGGCTCCACAGTTGCGTCGCTCAGTAGGTAGTACCCCTGCCTCTGAGCTAAAAGCACTGGATTCAAGTCCTACTCCAGAGCTTGTTGGCCATGGAAGGTGTGTTCATGATGCAATTGAACAGGTTGATAATTAGCCTGCTAATTCTTTCAATTGTCCCCAACTATTCCCTGAAAAGAAAGAAGTATGTGTAGCAAGCACAAACATTTTTCCGTTAGGAATTGGGGTAGACCATCAACATTGAACTAAATCATGGCTGATCTGTTTCTGAACTTATCTAACTTGGTTATGTCACCTTGTCTAACAATGGTATCCTTGTCAATAAAAATGCCTTGCCAAATGTCTCTTTCAAAATATTTGACATTCTCAACTAAAACAGGAAGCAAAGGGGCTGCATTTTACGGGGTAGGGGGGTGTGGGGGTTGGTTTGGTGGGGGGGTGGATGGCTCGAGCCTTCCTCCCGGAAGAAAAGTCAGCTGGAAGCCAACTCACACTGTTGTTATGATTATGGCAGATGGTAAATGCTGGGCTGACCAAATCCCAAAGGGAAACTTGGCCAAGCTATCACAGCGATTTGCGACTTGTATTTTTGTTACAAGAAGGTATGTGTACTGAAGTCGGAAGTAAAGATTCCACTACCAGGACTGCCATCAGTCCCAAGAAGAAGGTCAAATGGATCCTGGAGTGAGGAAATCCCGGGTTATTGGGCAGGGAGAAGTTGGCCAGCTTAGGGAAGTGGGCGGGGTGGTGGGTTTTTGAGAGCAGGCGGGTAAGAAGGAGTATGATCCAAGCGGGGCTGCCCTGATGCGCAAAAGGCATCTTTTCCCTCCCGCCCTTATAAAAACTTTTTTTTTTAAAAGCAGCCTGCCCACTCCTATGCCAACTGGCTTGGGCAGCGTATTATTGGGGGTCAATTGGTTGGCTAACAAGCTCAATTGACCTTTAACTATTTACTTGCATATGGCGGGTGGCTCGACAGATTTTTAATCAGTTAAGGGAATCAAGGGTTATGGGGAAAAGGCAGGAAAGTGGAGTTGAGGATTATCAGATCAGCCATGATCTCATTGAATGGTGGAGCAGACTCGATGGGCCGAATGGCCCACTTCTGCTCCTACTTCTTATGGTCTTATGCCAGATTTGGTGTCCAGCCACCTATCTTGTTATGGGGGTGAACTCGGGAGTGGGTGGGAAGGCGATGGGCAGGGCACCCGCTCTGCTTTACAGGCAACCCCGCCCAACCCCCCCACTCCCCCCCCCCCCCCCCCCCCCCCCCAAGCCAAAAATACACCTGACTGAGGCACGTAAAATCCAGCCTAGGGAAGTGTTATCATGTTTTATCACATCAACATGTTTGAATTACCTCCTTTAAAGTCTGAAAAGTTAATATATATATAATAAACCACAGAAACTGACCTGAAGGTGAACATTTTTCTGAACACGCAGCACATCAATTGATATGAAACAAACATTTGCACGAAATTGATTTTGAAATATCTCTTAGTTTTGTTGCTTTACGGGTCTCAATTGCTTCAAGCAATATCAGGATTGTTTACTTAGCAAGGATATCAGTAAACAAAAAGCACTGAATCACATAAAGAGCTATCAGGACAGATGACTAAAAGCTTGGTCAAAGAGGGAGGTCTTAAGACAAATCTTAAAAGAGGAAAGTGCGGTAGAGAGGCAGAGAGGTTTAGGGAGGGAAATCCATAGCTTAGGGTCAAGGCAGCTGAAAGCACAGACACCAAGAGTGGAGTGATTAACATCGGGAATGCTCAAGAGGCCAGAATTGGTGAACAACGATTTCAGAGAGTTGGAGTACTGGAGGAAATTACAGGGATAGGGAGAGGTGAGGCCATGGAGGGAATCTCTAAACGAGGAAGAGAATTTGAAAACTTTAAAATTGAAGCATTATCAGGCTGGGAGCTAGTGAAATCAACAAGCTTTAAACCCCACCTCTTGGTTTAAGCTTTTGGTCACCCCCTCTGCTTATCTCTACCTCTAGCTTGACATTCATTTTCCATCCGACTACAATTCTGTGAACAGCTTTGGGAGACATTTTTCAATAGCAAAGATTCCAGTCAAAGGAGGACCAGGTAAAAGCAAAATACTACGGATGCTGGAAATCTGAAGACCAGGTAAATGCTTTCGAGAAAACTTTTTCACTCCTTCCTACTGAGCCAGAAGGAGCAGGAGTTACTCCACCTGGCCCCTGGCGTCTCCTATGCCCCAGGCTTCCTCCACCCCACTGACCATGGATTTAGGCTGCACCCTCCTTCGCCCTCACACCCCAGTCTACTTACCTGTTAGGGACCATTCCAATGGGTTCCTGGTAGTGGCCTGACCACCCACAAATTTCAGGCTTCAGTGTCGGGCCCTGGAAGTAAACCCATGGTGTTTTTAATCTCCCAGTACTCAAGCTCCATCAAAACCGGATAGTTCACCACTAACCCCCAAGTTAAAACTGACCCTAATAACTCACTCAGAAGATAGAACCTCCAACAGTGCAACCACTCACGAGTACTGCTCTGGAATGTCAGCCTGGATTATAAACTATAGAAACTTGAGTATTGCTGAAAAAGTACTATGGTGCTAGTTATGTAGGCCATACGTCCCAAAGACTGGCAGATCGCATCAAACAGTCCCTTCAGCTGTTCGCAACAGGCAAGGTACTGACCGTACCCAACCAGCTTGTGCTTGCAAAGCTCAAAACACAGTGTGCAACATTAGATGTGATTCTGCGATTGGACAACATTTGCGAAACAATCCTGAACGTGCTAGGAATTACACCGACAACCAATTTAAGATTATCATTCAGGCTTGTAGTGTGGCTCACTTACGCATGCTAAAGCTACATATATTAATATACAGGGCCCTGTCCTTTGTAGACAGAAAGAACATGTACATGTATTGCGCCTTTTTCAACTAAACAAAATAGGCAACAGCCCTTCTCTGGTTCATTCCCCAGGGCAATGCTTTGACCAATCAGAGTCAACCTGCCTGGTTTGAATTTAAACAAAGCTTGGCAGTTAACTGTCAGCCATCAGTCGCATTCAGGTGCATTCTCCATGTCAATGTTTCTACCAATCAGAGTCCATTTGCCAACCAATCAACACTCTGTTCTCATGCAGTATAAATTGTTGTTCCTTTCACATTTGGTATTCTTGTCCTGATGAGTGCAAGGTGAAAAGCTTTGATAGCATGTGTCTTTTTTCAGCAATACTCAAGTTTTGTACTGCCAAATGACTAACTATAGAAACATTAAAATTAGTGCACTGAGTGTATTATTTTGTTCATAACGAGGCAAAACATGCTTAAATAACATTTGTGGCCTGTTATATTCCATTCCTTTATAAGGTACTTAATTTTTTGTACTGATTCCACAACATAAAATTGGAAAACTAAAAAAATATTAGGCTGCAAAACCATTGCTGCAAACATCCTGGTAATTAAATTATTGCTGAATCAACAAAGCATGTAGCTACAGTGAGGATCTTTTTGGCATGAGGAAACTCTAACTGCCTGGAACTACAAATCCTCTGATACACACATAGCTGAGAGTTCACTATTGCAATGGCCCAACTAGTCCTCACAGTATTTTGCTTTGCCAGTTTTAAAAATCATCAGAGCTTAAGGCTGAAACTGAGAGTTCAGAAAGTTGGGAGGCACTCCAAGGGAAGAATTGGAGTTTCAGATTAGTGCGAAGTTGTCCAAATCCTTTCCCATGATGAGATCTCTGGTCTGGGTGCAGCAATCGTAAAATCACATCCACACTGCTGGGGTTTTCTGATCAGTGCTTAAGATAAATACCCACGTTTTAGTCATGGACTTGGGCAGAGTGATGTTCCTGGTGTACAAGACCATTGATTAATCCGCAAGAAATACATTTCAGCTAAACGTACTATTCCCTCAGGGAGACAGTGTAATTCATCCAATTCCCTGTCTCTTCATGGAAACTCTCAGTTCTCCTTTTACTCTCCCAGTTCATCATTTTGCAATCTAGAAAATAATTTTTGTATGGTAACATAGCAACAATGCTTCGCACAGAAACAAAGGAGGGAAAAATTACATTTGTTAATCTATAGATGGAGGCAGAGAAGGTTCAAGGGGACAAATGGTCTACTTCTGCTCTTAGGCCCTTATATGGTACAATAACATTTATGTCCGATTTAGCTGGATTGGAATGTTTACAGCTAAATAGCCAATAAAAACAACAACATGAATTTACATAGCACCTTTAACTTAGCAAGGCCAACCCAAGACACTTCACAGCAGTATTATCAAGCAAGTTCTGACACCGTGCAACACATGGAGATATCGGGGAAGGAAAGCGATAGGTCTTAAGGAGCATCTTAAATGAAGAAAGAGAAGTGGAGAGGCACAGGGAGAGAATTTCAAAGCTTAGGACCTAGGCATCTAACGATATGGGCCAATGACAATCAAGAGGTCAGAATTGGAGGGCACAGAGATCTTTGGAGGGCTATCGGGCTGGAGGAGATTACAGAGATAGGGAGGAGCAAGGCCACGAAGAGATTTGCAAACAAGGAGGAGAATTTTAAATTTAAAAAAAATTTTAAATGCCGGACCAAGGGCCAGTGTAGGTCAGCAAGCACAGGGGTGATGAGTGAGCCGGAATTGGCACGAGGAAGGACACAGGCAACAGAATTTTGGATGAGCTCTCTTGTCTTGTTCAGTGAGGAAGATTCAACATATTTCTGCTTTAATGAGAAAAGGAAAAAGAAACAAAAAAAATTCTTTGCTTTGGTTCCGGGAATTTAAAGAACACGAAACTTCTTAGGAGATTTAGCTGTTTTTTATTAGCAGCTTCTCTCTCACATTCTGGAAACATAGCACAGTAATTTAGTGAAAAGGACATGCTGGATAGATGTTTTGATCTCGTACGACTAGTTTTAGATGATAGATACTTGAGGTAATCAGTGTTGATTAGCTCCTGAATGGTGCACACAGATACCACGGTGATTATTTTATGCTTCTGTCATAAACATTTCTTTATGGTGCTATCATTTTGCTAGGTTGCCTATTGCTGCAATCAAAACATAATTGGAAGTCAGCTCACGTTACTATGTCGTATCAGGGGCTCTGATCAAATAGTGAACTTTAAGGTTGATGTTATTGTATTTGGGCAAAAAATTAATAAAAGGTGATCAAATTAATCCATAGATTATAGGAAGATTTCAGGGAACTCCTCTCATCTTGAGCCAGCCAGTTTTTGTGTATTTCTATCTTACACACTGACACTAACGCAGCATAAGAACATAAGGAATAGGAGCAGGAGTGGGCCATATGGCCCCTCGAGTCCGCCCAGCCATTCAATAAGGTCATGGTTGATCCGATCTTGGCCTCAACTCCACTTTCCTGCCTGTTCCCCATTACTCTTGATTCCCCCATAGTTTAAAAGACTATTTCAGCCTTGAATATATCCAATGACTCAGCCTCCACTGCTCTCTGGGAAATCTCAACCCCTCTATGAGAAGAAATTTCTCCTCATCTCTATCTTAAATGTATGACCCGTTATTCTGAGACTGTAACTCTTAGTTCTAGATACCCCCATGAGGGGAAACATATTCTTAGAATTTATCCTGTCAAGCCCTCTCAGAATCTTATGTGTTTCAATAAGATCAGCTCATCTTCTAAACTCCATTAAGTATAGGCCCATCCCTCCTCATAAGATGACCCCTTTATCCCTAAGAACCAGCCTGGTGAATCTTCACTGAACTCCTCCCAACATCAGTATTATAGCGGTAAAGCATTTCAAATACCTGGAATAGTTTTATTGTGTGTTATTAACTCTAACTTGCTAAATTAAAAACAAAAATTACAACTTTACAGAACAAAAATATTATGGGAGCTAAATTGAACAGGCCCAACCAAAACAGGCGAGGGGTCATCATGGAGGTCAATGCCAGGAGTCAAACCTTGAGGACTTGGATACAGTGCCGCAAGAAATTCAATGATCTCACAGCAGTAGTCAAGGTCAGTGAAAGCATCTTTTAATGCCATTTCCACACCTGGCATCACTGGCATCATCCACTGCTTAAATGACCATATGGGCATTACTCATCTCTATCAATCAGTACACCATCCTAACATTCTGCCATGCCCAGGCGGGAAGTGATAGAATGGTTCCCGTCTTTCTCCTCTCCTCAATTGCCTGCAATAGATGTTTTAAAAGAATTTTCTTGCCAATTCAGTGAGTGTTTAACTGTTTAAGTGCTGTGATTATAAAATACACACATAAAAAAGAGAGTAGTATTTATTGTACTTAGCCAATCTAAATAAAAATAATAAAAATGCTTTGGCTCTCGCACGCACATGCATCGAACAGTTTGCGCGTGCATCACGCACACACACACACACACACACACACACATGTTACATTGTGGCAGGATAGGTTAAATCGTTAAAAGTCCAAAAAAGCCACTTGTGCAAGGATCTTTTAGATTAATGACTTGGATGGTTTCAGACTTGGCTCAATGGTCTTTCTGGATTCTGCGTCGAGACAATTTAAAGATGCTGACAGATGATTTATACCGTTGCTTCTGGAGTCAGCAGCTGCTGGGTTGATTCTTAAAACACTGTCTGCGCTATGAGGACAGTCAAACAACAGACAGGGCTCAAGCTTACAGGATGGTTGGAGAGAGAGACAGAGAGAGTGTGCCCAGTCAGGATCCATCTTCTACTGCATCTCGTCTTCTTCTGTTCTCTGGCCTGAAGAAAATTAGTTGTTTTAAAACGCAAAGGATGGTTAGTTAGCTCATCACGTGATCCCTCTTATCAATTGACCAGTTACCCAAACATGGTCAATGTAAATTGATTCCATAGATAAAAACAAAAAGCTAAAAGCTACTGCGGATGCTGGAAATCCAAAACAAAAACAGAATTACCTGGAAAAATTCAGCAAGTCTGGCAGCATCGGCGGAGAAGAAATCAGTTAACGTTTCGAGCCTTCATGGCCCTTCGGCAGAACTGAAGCATAGTTAGAAGAAGGGAGAAATATAAACCGGTTTAAGGTGGTGGGGGGGGGGGGGGGGGGGGGGTGCGGGGAGAGAGACATTGAGGGTGTGGTGATTGTGGAGATGAGCAGATAATCAAAAGATGTCACAGACAAAAGGGTCAAAGAGGTGTTGAAGGTGGTGATATTTGTCTAAGAAAAGTGCTAATTAAGAATGGAAGACAGGATATTCAAAGTACAGCTCTAGTGGGGGTGGGGTGGAAAGACTGACGAGGTTTTAGTTTTAGATTTAAAAATAATGGAAATAGGTGGGGAAAGAAGAATCTATATAAATTATTGAAAAAAAAGCGGGGGGGGTGGGGGGGGGGGTGGGGGGTTGGGGAGAAATGGGTGGGGATGGGGGGAGGGGGAGTTTAAGATCTAAAGTTGTTGAATTCAATATTCAGCCCGGAAGGCTGTAAAGTGCCTAGTCGGAAGATGAGGTGCTGTTCCTCCAGTTTGCGTTGGGCTTCACTGGAACAATGCAGCAAGCCAAGGACAGACATGTGGGCAAGAGAGCAGGGTGGAGTGTTAAAATGGCAAGCGACAGGGAGGTTTGGGTCTTTCTTGCGGACAGACCGCAGGTGTTCCGCAAAACGGTCGCCCAGTTTGCGTTTGGTCCCTCCAATGTAGAGGAGACCGCATTGGGAGCAACGAATGCAGTAGACTAAGTTAGGGGAAGTGCAAGTGAAATGCTGCTTCACTTGAAAGGAGTGTTTGGGCCCTTGGACGGTGAGGAGAGAGGAAGTGAAGGGGCAGGTGTTGCATCTTCTGCGTGGGCATGGGGAGGTGCCATAAGTGGGGGTTGAGGAGTAGGGGGTGATGGAGGAGTGGACCAGGGTGTCCCGGAGGGAACGATCCCTACGGAATGCCGTCAGAGGGGGTGAAGGGAAGATGTGTTTGGTGGTGGCATCATGCTGGAGTTGGCGGAAATGGCGGAGGATGATCCTTTGAATGCGGAGGCTGGTGGGGTGATAAGTGAGAACAAGGGGGACCCTATCATGTTTCTGGGAAGGAGGAGAAGGCGTGAGGGAGGATGCGCGGGATATGGGCAGGACATGGTTGAGGGCCCTGTCAACGACCGTGGATGGAAAACCTCGGTTAAGGAAGAAGGAGGACATGTCAGAGGAGCTGTTTTTGAAGGTAGCGTCATCAGAACAGATGCGACGGAGGCGAAGGAACTGAGAGAATGGGATGGAGTCTTTACAAGAAGCGAGGTGTGAGGAGCTGTAGTCGAGGTAGCTGTGGGAGTCGGTAGGCTTGTGGTGGACAGTCTATCATCAGAAATTGAGACAGAGAGGTCAAGGAAGGGAAGAGAAGTGTCAGAGATGGACCATCTGAAGATGATGGAGGGGTGGAGATTGGAAGCAAAATTAATAAATTTTAGTTGATTCCATGTTCATTGTTTAGATTATAGCTAGAAGAGCTCCCATCTTAGCTGGAGTCCATTGTCCATTGTCGACTCTGTTTATTTGGCTTTGGAATTTGTACAGTATAATTATGCAAATGCTCAGCCATCTTAGAAGCTGCCGCGGAAGTCATTTAAAAAAAAAATGCTTTGTTCAGTCTTTTAAAGCTCAACCAGTGGTTTCAGCCAAGTAAATAAATAAAGTCACTTTCGATATAAAACATGGCTTTATAACGGTTCACATGCCTCATCTCACCCCTCAGACACGTAGCAGTCCTGCAAGCATCACACCCACATCTTACTGCTTGCACACACGGCCAGCTACTCAAGAAGGACAGCCACAGCACCTCATCGGATTGTCCAACACTCAATGGCACTCTCTTGTTGAGAGGTGGAGCACAATCAAAGACAGCTTTTTGCTTTGTGGCGTGATGGTTAATAACAGACGGAAGGAAAGCTGCGAGGCTGTTGGCGAATGAGGATTTGGGGGTTGTAGTTGCTTGTATCGTTCTTGGATGAGTTGCCTCAAGGGCAGCCTGGGCCGATAGGCGCTTTCTAGTTTGCTTTCTTCTTTTCTCTTCCTCCTCTTCCTCTTCCTCTTCCTCCTCCTCCTCAGGGTCTTGCACCCCAGCTGTTCACCATATAACTGGTGGCAAAGGCTGTTCCCTCATGATGGTGAGTATCCAGTGTGCAGAGCCGTAACAAATCTTGACCCTCGACTCTGCTGTGTACTGCAGGGTTCCACCAGACAGACAGTGGACGCATTGTTTCAGCACAACAATAGCCTGTCCTGTCACATTTTGTATGGCAGCATGACTATCATTTTACCCAAGCTGCCCCGTGTGCTTTGGGCTGTGCATTGAAGTCATCAGCCAAGTTGTCAGTAAATAACACTTGCCGCCCAGTAGCCACCCTTTGGTTAGTCACGCTGGCTCAAATGCAGCTGGCACAGGGGACTGATGCAGAACTACAGCATCATGGCTGTTATCAGGATTATTCGCTGCCTATG
Organism: Cetorhinus maximus; assembly: GCF_964194155.1. Classification (NCBI taxonomy): domain Eukaryota; kingdom Metazoa; phylum Chordata; class Chondrichthyes; order Lamniformes; family Cetorhinidae; genus Cetorhinus; species Cetorhinus maximus. The sequence continues at coordinate 12,437,582 of NC_135900.1, forward strand.
GTCACACATCAGTTAGATGTTAAGGGAAAGAACTTCCCTTCTGTTCCGGTATTGGGCAGAGGTGACAGGTACCATCAAAGTGATGTGGGTGCAATCAATGACACCCTGCGCCATGGGGAGGCCTCCAATCCCAGCAAAGCCGTGTGCTTGCTCCACTTGCTTATCTCTGGCTAGTTCCAACCCAGGAGCCAGACATTGAAATGTTCATCACCATGGTCACCTTCACAGCCGCTGCGAATGTGGTCCTCACTGCGCTCTGATGTTGTAGGTGGCAGATTTCAGTGAGGGCATCCTTATTGAAGCATAGACACCTGAACACATTGTTCATCACTGAGGTCCAGGCAGGAGAATTGGCCCCTGAACACCCTCATTAGAAATGGCTTTCTGCTGGGTTCTTGTCTCCTCTCCCCCATCTTCCAACAATCTATCCTACTCTGTGTGACCACTGGCTATTTTCCAAGCCATGTAGTGTCCTAAGGGGAAAGCCTACGAATGCATCTGTGTCTGGGAGCAACTGGCTTGTGTAGAAGCCTGGAAGTCAGTAAAAAATCCTTCAGCACCTGGCACGCCACTCCCTGTGGACTTTTGCAACTTACAACAACCATCAAAAGCACCAAATATGTTTAGAACCGTAGCAACAACCAAAATGAATGAACCAGCAACTAACCAGTTAACGATCCATTTAAATAATGCTGTGTGAGGTTAAGGGAAGACATTAATTGAAGTGCTGAGTTGCAAGATGGCACCATAGATGTCAAATCAGCATGGCACACTGATTAATGTCATGATCGGCCTGTTGTGCACACTTTCAGTGGATGTTCACTATCGTTACGAGGCTATACCCCTTTATTTTTGAACATGTGATTTTTCAACTTTCAACCAACTGGAACTTTTGCAATTTGAACTGAGACAGAGCAAACCGCTTAAAAATGCAAGGCCACATTCCAAGGTGGAGGTGAGAAATCAACAAATCGCCCTCAGGGGACTGTGAAGAGAGAGACGTTTCCTATCATCCAGACACTCATCGAAACTCATTACCGTCTAAGGAAGAGACATTAAAAATGCAAAGTACTGGATGCAAATGGCTGCCACAGACAGACCCACCCAAAACCTCTTGGAAATACACAATGGGTGAAATATTTCAAGGCAAGGCTGCCAGCCACTAGAAAGAGAGATTGCAAGTGACACAGGCGGTGCCCAGAAAGCCTTCAGCAGAGGAAACAGGCTGAGGGCTGCTCTCTCTCTCTCCCTCTCTTTTGCAATAAGTCTGTCACACACTTTGGGAAGCCAACTCTACCAGAAACCTACCAGCAAACCGAGACCTCGTAATAATTGCAAAATCTTCTACATCTGACCGCATCCAAGAAGAGACTTAACCATATATTCTCTTACCTTCTTTTTATTGGATTCTAACTCCCTTTATTTCTGATAACACGTGCGTGGGTTTGTGTGCGTGTGCGGGTGTTTGTGTATTTTTATTTGTGTGTGAATGTGTGTGTGTTTGTGTATATATTTGTTTGTATGTGTGTGTGTACGTACGCATATGCGTGCGTGTGTGTATTTCTGTTTGTGTGCGTGTATTTTTGATTGTCTGTGTGTGCACGTGTGTATTTTTGTTTATGTGTGTGTATATGTGTGTGTGTGTCTGTGTGTGTGTGCGTGTGTGGGTGTGTGCATGCGTGTGTGCATGTGTGAGTGTGTGTGTATGTGTGTGTGTATATGTGTGCGTGGGTGTGTGTGCGCGTGTATGTGTACGCGTGTGTGGGTGTGTGCGTGCGTGTGTGTATGTGTGTGCGTGGGTGTGTGTGCGCGTGTATGTGTATGTGTCTGTGTGTGCATGTGCATGTGTGGGTGTGTGCGTGCGTGTGTGTATGTGTGCGTGTGTTACTGTGTGTGCATATGTGTGCGTGGATGTGTGTGCGCGTGTGTGTGTGTATGTGTAAGTGTGTATGTGTGAGTGTGTGTGTGTGAATGTGTGTGTGTGTGTGTGTGAGTATGTGTGAGTGTGTGTGAGTGTGTGAGTGTGTGTGTGTATGTGTGAGTGTGTGTGTGTGTGTGAGTGTGTGTGTGTATGTGTGTGTGTGTGTGAGTGTGTGTGTGTATGTGTGAGTGTGTGTGTGTGTGAATGTGTGAGTGTGTGTGTGTGTGTGAATGTGTGAGTGTGTGTGTGTGAGTGTGTGTGTGTATGTGTGAGTGTGTGTGTGTGTGTGGGCACTAATGACTGCATGAGGAATGAATGCTTGACGTTGCGTTTTTATTATTTTTCGCGGGTTTATAGGTGATTAAATTTGCACTTTCTTTGATTCACGAAAACCTTGTTTGATTGGCTCCTTATTGCTCACAGATTGAATAGTTAAATACATACAGATTTGGAAAAGGGCATAGCCTCGTGAAAAAGAAACCCAAACCTTTGTTATGACCAGCTGAGGAGGTTGAATAGAGGGGAGCCAGTTCACCCTTTCTCACCTGGTCATAATACCATGCATGCGTTAATGCCTAATCTGCCGCGATTCACCCCACAAGTGTGTACACATGCCACATATGCCATTTTGGAGGTCTAAGGGCACTTATAAGACCCAAAAAAAAGGCACCAATGGACCCAATTTCTCACCCTGAGCCTGCTGTGCCTTAATCACTCCTATTCCTCTTCCCATTTGGTTAATTTATTCTGTTGCCAATACTGTATATACTCACAGAAAAGACCAGGGGGAGACTCTTCTCCCATCGGGTGGGCTGGGCGGGAGCGGGCAGGGGGAGGAGGGAGAGTCGGGGCCTGCGCTCTTTCGCGGACGCGCGGGTAAGAGCACAGAAATCCCCCTGAGCACGGAGCTGCCTCAGGGAGATTAGCTTCATTCTCAAAAATTGAAAGAAAGAATAAATAAAATTATTCAGACATGAGGCCCTCATGTGACATTGTCACGTGAGCTGGGACATGATTATGAATTTTGTTGAAACATCTTATTGAATTTATAAACCCTCATCCCGTCCATGAGAAATGCAAAGCCAATTGGGCTCTTCGCCTGCCCGCCAACTTTAATGTTGGACGGGGCAGCCTTGACAATGAGTTCAATTCGATTATTCATGGCCTTAACAGGCCTTTGACAGTTCGGTGGGCACGCAGCTGACTCCGGCGCACGCGCCTGCCGAGCTGAAGATCAGAACGACGCGTGGTGATGTTGGGAGGCACCTCCGACGTCACCGCGCATCATTTCGCGCATCGTTGAGCAGGGACAGGCCCCACACGCCTAACGGAAGATTCTGGCCCAGAAATTTAGGACATGGTTGGGCTATGATAGAATGATAAAGTACAGGAGGAGGTCGTTCGGCCCATTGTGCCCCTGCCAGCTCCTTGAAAGAGCTAGCCTCCAACCTTCCCACATAATCTTGCAAACTGTTTCTCTTTAAACATATACCCAATTCTCTACTGAAAGCTCCTGCTGAATCTGTTTCCACCATCCTTTTAGACAGTGTGTTCCAGATCATAACATAATAAAAAAAACCCCTCATCTCACCTCTGGTTCAAAGTCTCAGGTATGTTGAAAGGTGCTAGGGCTCATTTTATGTATTAGCTGATTACGATGATTCCTAAGGAGTGTACACTCAGGAATACCACCAGACAAAGGCAGAGATTCAATGATTTTTTTCAAACATCATGTAATTAGAATATGTATCCCTTACACCAAAGGTCTACAGGGGTAGGCATGGTAACATAATTAATAAAAGAAAGTGAATAAATGTTTACAAAGGAACAATAGAAATGGATACCTGAAAGGGCATTTCCTCATCTCCAATTATACTTTATACCGATCCAAGTCTCTCTTAATTTGTTATTTTTCTGCCCCCGTTGCCGGGGGAATAGCTAGCAATGGCGCCGGCACAAATAGGTCGCTTCACTGCCGTAAATTCTGATTCTAAGGTCAGATAACTCAGCATAGATCCCATGACCTCCTGAACCCATGACCTCCTGAACCCGTGACTTTCGAGTCAGTTTGCCTTAAGCTACACGCTGGCTTTTATGAAGTGAATGGTTGCGGGAGTGGTATTTTTATTTCTGTCAACTCAATCTTCCCACAGCCTCCCCAGATGTCCCAGTGGCTAGAAATGAAACATTTTTATCCTCAGACGAAACACGTCTTGAACAGTTTCATCAAATTTACCCGCTTAAGGTTACAAAGTAAACTTACAAGTCAACAAATAGATTAGACAAGAGGGGTTCAATTTAGCTAAACATCTTAAGTTGGTTGGCAAGTGGCATAGCCATGGAAACTGCACCACTGATGGTGACTGACAGTTAACTGCCAACCAATCAGCATTCTCTTTACATACGGAATAAATTGTTGTTTTCCCCCTTATATTGGTGTTCTTTTGAGTGTCCTGATGCGTGCAAGATGAAACGTTTAGACAGACCTCTTTTCTTCAGCAATACTGAAGTTCTCTACTACCAAATGACGATTAAACAGGGATACATTCTCGTAAAGAGAGACACTCTGTTAAAGAATAAAAGCTGATTGATGACATGTTCTGATATAGCTAAGCTGGACATCATCAAAGCAGATATGAAGAAGCTGTGAAGAAGAGTCATACAGACTCGAAACATTAACTCTGTTTCTCTCTCCACAGACGCTGCCAGACCTGCTGAGTTTTTTTCCAGCATTTTCTGTTTTTGTTTCAGGTTTCCAGCATCCGCAGTATTTTGCTTTTATCAAAGCAGATATGTTTGCTATCTCTTTAACTGGTTATTCTTTATTAAAATGCTTCATCCATAGAAAGGCTCAGAATATTGAAAGGATTGGTAGGTCTGTTGGTTGGTCAAGATCTGAAACGGCACAAAGTTCCTGTATGAGACAGAAAACATGTACCTGTGCATCACGGATCAGAAAGAAGATAGAAAGGAAAGAGTCCGCCATTGTGTGGCATCTTTCATGTTTGTAGGATGTCTTAACGCACTACAGACAGTGCAGTGATTAGGTAGTGCAGTCACTGTTGTTATGGAAGCAAATGCGTAAGCTAGTTTGCTTAAAGCAAGATCACAAAACTGCAATGAGCAGTTAATCTATTCTGGTAGTGTTACATCCATCTGCATGGGTAAATGGGTTAATGTATCACCTGAAAGACAGCACCATAAACTTGAGGTCATCCAAAACTCTGCTGCCCATCTCTTAACTCGCACCAAGTCCCTTATCCATTTCACCCCTGTGCTTGCTGATCTACACTGGCTCCCGATCAAGCCGTCTTGATTTTAAAATTGTCATCCTTTCTTTATTCATTTATGGGATGTGGGTGTGGCAGGCTAGGCCAGCATTTATTGCACTCGAGAAGGTGGTGGTGAGCTGCCTTCTAGAACCGCTGCAGTCCATGTGGTGTAAGTACAAAATGAAGAAGTCATTAACTCTCCAGCCATGGCAGGGATCCCTCATCTTGAGGACCACAAAATTTCATCAATTGGACAAACCTTGTGGAAGAAGTACAGAATGTACCCTTTGCAGCTCATAATGAAAATATCACTGTTTAGGTAAACAGTGCTGTCAAAGCCCTCATGCTTACTGCTTCACAGATCTATTAAGAACAATGTAAATGATCAAACACAGTTTGGAAATCTGGAGCATGCCTTGGCTCTAGACTTCACACTGATAATCTAACAGTTGTCCTTCATAATTATCCAGACATTGTTGTCTCCATGAGTCAAGGCCAGCTAAACATGAAGATATCATGTGATGTTAGATGAACACTTTGTGCTCAGTGCATATATGCTCTATGTATATCACTATGTATGTATGGTGACAGTTGTGACTCAGTTGGTCACACTTGCCTCTCAAGTTGTGGGTTCAATGTCCTATTCCAGGACTAGAACATAAAAATCAAGGCTGGTGCGCCAGTGTAGTACTGAGGGTGTGCTGCACTGTCATAGGTGCTTTCTTTTGGAAAACCTATTAAACCAAGGCCCTATCTGCCCTCTCAGGTAGATGTAAAAAATTCCACGGCGCTATTTCAAAAAAGAGCATGGAAGTTGTTCCCGGTTGTCCTGCCTAATGCTTATCCCTCCATCAACATCACAAAAATAGATTATCTGATCATTACCGGACTGCTGTTTGTGGGAGTTTGCTGTGTACTATTGGCTGCTGTGTTTTCTACTTCACAACAGTGACTACACTTCCAAATCGCGAATTGGCTGTAAAGCGATTTGGAATGTTGTAAGGTCATGAAAGTCACTTTTACTGTAAGCCTTTTTTCTTTTTATTCTGTACAACTGTTCCCAGCGCAAATCAGTTCCAAGACATTTCACTTAAAGTGGTAAAATGCATTTGAAAACATTTTGCGATTAGAAAAATTAACGGCAAAATGATCTGACTCTTTTTTACTTGAATAGTGCACTCTGCAGCATGTATCCTGCACTTAGCATTTTATAAGTTACATTCACGTCACACAAGTGCCAGGTAATGACCATCTCCAACAAGAGAGAATTCGACCATTGCCCCTTGACATTCAATGGCATTACCCCATCTCCGAATCCCCCACTATCAACATCCTGGAGGTTACTGTTGAGCTGAAACTGAACTGGACCAGCCATATAAATACAGTGGCTAGAAGAGCAGGTCAGAGGCTAGGAATCCTGTGGCGGGTAACTCACTTCCTGACTCCCAAAAGCCTGTCCACCATCTACAAGGCATTAGTCAGGAGTGGGATGGGATATTCTCCACTCGCCTGGATGAGTGCAGCTCCAACAACACTCAAGAAACTCAATACCATCCAGGACAAAGCAGCCCGCTTGATTGGCACCGCATCCTCCACCTTCAACATTCACTCCCTCCACCACTGACACACAGTAGCAGCAGTGTGTACCTTCTACAAGATGCACTGCAGCGACTCACCAAGGCTCCTTTGACAACACCCTCCAAACCCATAACCTCTACCACCAAGAAGGGCAGCAGATGCATAGGAACCCAATTATATGCAAGTTGCCCTCCAAGCTACACATTATGCTGACTGGGAACTATGGGCGGAATTTTCCGGTCTTGCTGGCGTCTGCCGTGCTTGGCGGCATGAGCAGACAATATGGTGAGAAGGCCAGAAATCGGTTTCACGACATTGTGAAACCAGGTGTGATTGTCCACTGAGCCCACTGATGGTGGGCTGCGTTTCCCACCATCGGACATTGGGAATCTCATTGTAATACAACTGAATATCATAATAAGGCCAGCCCGCTGGAATCAACCTCCCCGCCCCCAGCGCCGGTCAACCCCGCTGGATCGTTCGACCACGTCAATGTGATTGCATGCCCACAAGCTTCACAACAGCATATATAAGGCATGAACTTGACGGCTACACTTTAAGGGGAACTCGGAGGTGAATGCTCAGTAATATTGCGCACCGCTCGCCCGGGTCACCTGTTGGACTTCAGGGTTGAGGTGTGTTGGGGGGGGTGGTGGCAAAGGCTGCCCTGTGATTGAGGCACATTGGGGTAAGGGGTGGTGGGGCAAGGGCTGCCCTGTGGTTGGGGAGAATTGTTGGGTGGGCAAGGGCTGCCTGTGGTTGAAGGTAGTGCACTAGCATGTGCAGGGTGGGGAGGAAGGAAGCAGCCACACATTAGGGAAACCTTGTATAAAGTGACAATCCCTCTGCAATTGAGACAGTTCAGATGCAGTCACATTGACATGCGTAGAGTCGGGTTTCTAGATTATCTGCCCACTAAAGCAACGTAGAGGCATGAAAGTGCCACCAAGTTCTCCAGAACTTTTCACTCATTGGGCACAGACTGCAAACTAATGAGCATTTTAGTGGACTGCAGAACAGTTGGACGACTGGGCACATTTTACAATCTCCTTGCGAAAACTGGAAGTGGAGCAGTCACTGGTGGAGGTGCTCACAGCCCCTCACAATGTCATCAACCTGGTTTGGACCAGTCTCCCCCATGGTTCAAGCTAACAGTGCAGCCTTGCAGTGAAGGTTAGGAGAATGCCTGCGCCTGAGCTGAGAGCACAGCATGCAGTCCAATGGGCAAAGCGGCTGCCAATCGGTCAGGTGGAGTGGGGCGGAGGTGGGTGGGGTTTTGGGCAGCCATGCTGCGCACTGAACTCTGCCCATCCAAGTGGTGGCCAGCACTCTCTGGGATGCATTAAGAGGCCTTCAGACTTAACCAAGAGAGGTTCTTAGTACACCCAAGCTAACCCACGCGTCTCTCTCTTCCCGCAGGAGGACTACATCAGGAGCATAGAGACTGGTGAACTAGCTGTAAGCCTTGTGGCATACAGAGAGTAAAGATGATGGAGAAGAGAGCAACGGAGGTGCCTGGCTGGGCAGAGGAAGGAGCAGCATCTTCAGGACGAAGGACTGGCTGGGGCTCCTGCACACACCACTGAAGAGCCACAGTGAGCCGTCGCTGGTCAGCGCCGAGCTAGACCCAGGGTCTAACGACACCGCCTTTCATTCCTGCAGGTGACTGAGAACCAGTGTCGCTGAAGACTGCGCATGTCTAGGGAACTGGTCGGTCATATCTGCGTTAAGGGGACATGGAGGGCATCCACTGCCCATGGCTGTGAAAGTGACCGTGGTGCTCAATTTCTTTGCCAGTGGCTCCTTTCAGGGCTCCACAGGTGACCTCTGTGGGATATCACAAGCCTCCACCCACAAATGCATCCATGAGATCACGGATACTATCTTTGCGAGGGCCACACATCTCTGCTCATTTGGCCTGGGTCCAGGAGAGCCAGGATGCAAGAGCAATTGGAGTTGCCCAGATCTCAGGTTTCCCACAGGTGCAGGCTACCATTGACTGCTCAGATCCCTGTCGCAATGAGCGGTCAACTATTCAGCCATAAAAGGCTTCCATTCACTGAATATGCAGCTGCTGGTGTGTGACCACCACAAACACATCCTGCAGGTTTCCAGGGAATGTCCACGATTCCTACATTCTCAGTCAGTCAAAGATCTCTGACGTCTTCCAGGTTCCACAGAGGCTGCAGGGTTGGCTCCTCGGGGACAAGGGATACCCACAGAGGATGTGGCTGATGACACACGTGTGGCTGCCTCAGACTGCAGCAGAGTGAAGGTATAACGAGGCTCGTGCTGCAACTCGAAACTTGGTGGACAGACCATCAGGATGCTGAAAATGAGGTTCCGGTACCTAGGCCGGTCTGGTGGAGCCCTGCAATATAGTCTGCAGAGGGTGTCATCATTGCCTGCTGCACCCTTTACAACCTGGCGCTGCAACGGGGAGCGGAGCTGGCTGAGGAGGGGATGGAGGAGCTGGAGGTCTCCTCCGACGAGGAGGACATGGACGGCCATGAAGCTGGACACTCCTGGAGTCACCTGGATGTGTAGCCCTGGTGTGTGCACCTGCTGATCCTCCTCCCAAGGGCCCCTGGCTGACTCCTTGAGGAGAAGGGGAAGCTGGAGTGAGATCAAGCTGCCCCACACCTCTCTCGCATCCACTATGTTGGAGGCCAAATACGGTGACAGCGATGGAGATCAGCCCATGCAGCAGTGCAGGAGCGATGTCCTGGACCAAGGTCTCCATGGTAGCCGCCATCCTACCAGTGTTGATCACAGTGCGTTGACATGCTGGCGCTATCACCTCAGCTTGAAGGAGGATGGACTCCTCCATCGTGCCTTGCAATCTGAGGAGTGCAGCGGACATCCCTTCCTGATGTTCCCGAGCTTTCCTTTGCAGCTCCAGCAACTGTGACATGACCGAGTCCAGAGGCTCATCATCTGACTCGGACTCAGCAAATTTCTGGCCTCCAGCAGTCCTCCGAGTGCTGGACACCTGGGAAGTCCCTGCCACCTCCTGCTGTGGATCAGACAGTGCGATGTACTCGCCAGGTTGTGATCTCCAGGCTACTCTAAAGCTAGGTCCCATCGAGGTGTGTGTCTCTGCGCTGGTGGAGGGTGTGGGTGGGCGCTGTGATGGGACTTCAGGGAGGTTGACTTCAGATTCCTCATCAGAGGTTTCTCTGGGGCTTGATTGGAGGCCCTGGGTCATGGACTCTGTCAGCTGTTTCCCAGATGTGCCTGTGGAAGCAAGGAGAGATAATTAGCGCATGGCAGTGACCTGTGAAACAGGACACATCACTCACACCATGGTTGTCTGATAGATGTTGCACTACTGGATCCTGACTTGATAGAGCATCGCCGACCTCACCGTCAGCGCAGGACCGGTCCAGATCATCGCCGGCCAGCTGGATGGCTCTGTTTTCAACATTTGTGAGGACCTTGATTTTTTTGTTGTGTGCCGGCTTGTCCTGAATGAATACAGATGGAGACAGTGTAAGCAGGACACCTGCCAGGCCAGATGATAAGTATACTCCGCAGGTGTAGGTGGTGAGTGGTCCCCTGGACGGGATGAGGACAACGTAGATGTGTGTGAGAGAGTGAATGGTGGTGTCCCTTGAACCGACAGTGAGCGAGGGCCTTGTGGATGGGTGATGGGTTTGTGTGAGTTGAGAGTGATGAGAAGAGTGACTTACCCTGGCATAACAGAGGAGATCATTCATCCCCTTGCGGCACTGGGTGGCTGTCCTCTTTTGCAGGGCATTGGGACTGACCACCGCTGCCACCGCCTCCCAAGCTAGATTGGTGATGTTGCTGCCCATCCTGTGGCCAGAGTGCGAGTTCAGGACATCACGATGGGCCTCCACAGATTCCAAGGGATGCGTCATTAAACCTGGGGGCTGCAGCCTTTTTTGCCTCCTTGCCATGTCTTCTGTGCAGCAGTCCTAGGATGGAAGCACTGAGAGGTGTGCGGGCAGCTGCACTTTAATATGGTGCCCAGCGTGATGTAGCGGTGAGGTGATGGCATGGCGGGCAAATGAGAGCCCGCCATGGAAACGGTGTGCTTCCCAAGAATGCATAATGAATGCGGCGGGTTTGGAACGATATGGCATGAGAAGCCGCCATTGTGGCCAGCGGGTAAAATGTCGTTTTCTCTGCCCGCCACCACACTTAAAGCAAATCTGGGACAATTCCGCCCAATATCTCTATTCCCTCACTGTCGCTGGGTCAAAATCCTGGAACTCCCTTCCTAACAGCACTGTGGGTGTACCTACACCACATGGACTGCAGCGGTTCAAGAAGGCAGCTCACTACCACTTTCACATTAGGAATGGGCAATAAATGCATAGCCAGTGATGCCCACATCCCATGAAAGAATATAAAAAAGAATAAATTAAACTGTGGCTGTAAATTCTTCAAGTTTGTTAATGTATTTGGAATTAATCTATTTTCACAGAAATTATAACCCAAGTCATTTGGCCCATTGTACCTGTCTTGTCTCTTCAATACGAGCTGCTGTCTACCTTCTAGCTTTTTATATTGTTCCATTCAACATATGAATCAAATTCCATTTTAAATCCTGCCTCGAGAACTACTTACGGCAAAGCATTCCGCATTCCAATAATGTTGTGTGTGAAAACATTCCGACTAACTTTCCCTTGTGATCTTCCACTGATAATCCTGACCTTGTGCCTTATTACAAATCTGCCAACCAGAAATAACAATCTTGAAAAATAAAAGAACAAGAAACTAAATTTACACCATCAGATGCATATCAAATAGCAAAACTGCGGCTACAGTTGCATATAACCCTAATTTTTCAACTCTTCTGATTGAATCTCGAGGTTTACAGGCCAGTAAGAGGGTGCCCAAATCACATCAAAAATGTTGCTTTGAAGCCATCTAACTGTGTAGCTTGTCTGTATCCCTTCTCATTCTGTGTTACACTCCTAAAAATTAAGGCAGGCTCTGCTGTACAATCAATATGTGTGTTTGCATGGTGTAATAAGGGCATCACACACGTTGGCTTCATACCGCAGCTCACAACAACAACAAAAGCTTCTAATTATATAGCATCTTTAATGCAATGAAATGTCCCAAGGTGCTTCATGGGAGCATTGTAAAACCAAGTATGGCACCAAGCCCCTTAATGAGATGTTAGGTCAGATGACCGACAGCTTGGTCAAAGACGTAGGTTTTAAGGAATGGCTTTAAGGAGTAAAGTGAGGTAGAGAGGCGAAGAGGTGTGGGGAGGGAATTGCAGCGCTTAGGGCTCAGGCAAGTGAAGGCATGGCCCCCAGTGGTGGAGTGAATAAAATTGGGGGTGGATCAGAGGCCAGGATTAGAGGACCGGATATATCTGAGAGGTTTGTGAGTCTGCCGAATATTACAGGGATAGGGAGGGGCAAGGCTATGGAGGCAAGCTTTGTTGTACAATCAATATGTGCATTTTCAAGGTGTGATGCAGACACCAAACAAGATGGCTTAGCACCACTGCTCACTACAACAAGTTACAATGATGTAGTGTCTTCAATGTAATGAAACATTTCAAGGTGCTTCACAGGAAAACAAGAATGAGAATTTTAAAGTCTAAATTTTTTTTATTCTTTCACAGGCTGTGGGCATCACTGGCGAGACTGGCTTTTGTTGCTATTCCCTAACTGTGCTTCGGAAGGTGGTGGTGAGCTGCCTTCTTGAACCGCTACAGTCCATGTGGTGTCGGCATACCCACAGTGCGGTTATGAAGGGAGCTCCAGGATTATGACCCATTGACACTACCCTTCTCGTTGGTAGAGCTACTGGGTCAGTTTGATGTTAAAGGCACTGGCATTGGAAAGTGCGGTCAAAGGAACCTTGGCAGTTGCTGCAGTGCATCTTATAGATGGTACCACTGCTGCCACAGTGTGTGGGTTGGAGAGGGAGTGAATCTTTAAGGTGGTGGATGGGGTGCCAATCAAGTTGTCTTAGATGATGCCAAGCTTCTTGAGTGCTGTTGGAGCTGCACTCATCCAGGCAAGTGGAGAGTATTCCATCATACTCCTGATTTGTGCCAGAAGGTGGGGAGACTTTGGAGAGTCAGGAGGTAAGTCACTCTCTGCAGAATTCCCAGCCTCTGACCTCCTCTTGTAGCCTCAGCATTTATTTGGCTGGTCTAGTTAAATTTCTGGTCAATGGTAACCCCCAGGATGTTGATGAGGAGCGATTCAGTGACGGTAAGGAAAGTCAGTGGGAGATAGTTAGATTGTTTCTTGTTGGAAATGGTCTTCTCCTGGCACTTGTGTGGTATGAATGTTACCAGTGACATAACCACTACACCATTGTACCCATAAGTTAAAATATTCACTCTTTGATTATCTTAGAAAGCCCTGCCATTTTTAGTGCCAACACAATTTAGTCAACAGCGCTCCCATCTCAGAGTCAGGATATTGTCAACGTGCTGCACCCTATGGATTGAGCACAGCATCTAGGCTGACACTCCGGTGCAGTACTGAGCATATGGTACAGTGACAGGGATGCCATTCTTTAGAAGATATGTTAAACTGAGGCCCTTTCTGTCTGTTGCTACTGGATCAGTTTGATGTTAAAGGCACTGGCATTTTCAAAGAGGAATCAGGGGGTATCCCTATGACTAAGTTAACACAAGCAACTCTGCCAAAAATAGATTATCTGGTCATTCATTTCATACACATTTATGGAGCCTTCTTATTGGATGCTGTATTTATTGACACAATGTACAATGTAATTCACTTCATGTGAAGTACTTAAGGATTGATTGTTCAGTGAGACACAATAAGCTGCTAGTTAAAGGCAATTTTTCTCTTCCTACTTTCTGCATGAAGGCCTATTACCATTATTACAAACCAATTTGGCCTAATTTTTTGTGAATGCCCATGAAATAATTTTTGGTGAAGTAGGAATAGCATTTTCTACCCTGTTTTGCTCATTTTTAATTATTCTCGAGGGAGGGGAGAAATATCAGCCCCAAATGATTAAGTGAGCAGTTGCATTTGTTTATTGCATGTAAATCTCCAAATAGTCATTTCAGATGAATTAATGACTTAATGCCAACATGACTTTAACAACTCTTGAGGAATGTCTTTCTTTCTTCTACAAGTATTCTTGTATTGTAAATTTCTGAGGTTTCTATTAAAGAAATACCCGAGTGTGCATTCGAAGTGCAGGTAACCTACAGGGCTATGGACCAAGATCTGGCGCAGGGATTAGCTTGGATAGCTCTTTCTTGGCCAGAAGAGACACTGTGGACCGAATAGCCTCCTTTTGTGCTGTAAACTTTCTATGTTTCTACCGGAACCAAGTACATGGTGGAATTGACAAACCAATCCATTTGAACATGGCAGCCACTTTTACTGTCATCTTTCTTTTAACCCATAATAAGGGAGAAAGGCATACAAAGTTCTTACGCTTAACTATTGCATTTACACCTTTTAAAAATGTCGATTAAAAATGGATCTATGCACAGAATCAGTACAGAATACTGCTTGTCTCAAACAATCATGCAGAGCGAATGATGTCTGATGAAAAGGTCTGTTGATAGCTGTGTAAAATTGCAAGGTGAATGCAAAAATATTAGACCCATCGCTGGTTCTCCTGTAGGGTATTTCACTCCTGCTGCCGTCGCTCGGGGTTAACGTTTTAATACAATGTGACCTTAAAATGAGTCAGAAATGTAATGGATTTTGATGAGATCAGGAGTGCGTTTTTAATCATTTGAGTGGTTGGGTTAAAGTAAACAGTCTTGATATTTGTCTCATAGTTTATTTTCGAGTGTGCATATTTAATCAGGTAACCATAGTGGCACTATGACTTTTTATGGCATATTTATGTGTTCTCCAGCAGCTCTACATTAAAGGTTACTTCTCTGCTTCCAGATGTGCATCGCAGGAGCATCGTAATGGTCCTCTTTTTTAATGGAATAGCCAATTAGGAGGAACATTGGCTCAGAAGTAATGTAAAAACCTGGGTCACCAGAATGCCATTCCAATCATTAGGGGAGAAGGGAGTTCTAACTAAAAAGCTTTCAAATGTATTTATTTACTTTCTGATGATTGATTAAGTGAGCTGCTAAAATGTTTTTTTTTAAACAATTTTTCCTGTCGGGGAATCTCATATAATCAGTGACTCCAATAAGCCCTGAACGTTCTGTACAAGCTCCTTCGGTATGAGAAATTATATTTTATGAATTGAACAATCTTCAAGATGCTTAACATGCCAGTGAACTTCTTGAAGGCCATCTCACATAAAAACCCTGCTTGCATTTCAATTTAATTTAGCAGAAAGCGTTTTAATTAAATACGATGGAAAGGGACCAGAAAAAGTTATCTATGTGCATAGGGTGATACACAGTCCAGCTGATTGAAGGATTGGCATGAATCTAATATATCTTTACTGAAACGTCTCCAATGTTCTCTCAATTCAAAGGTTTGTTACTGTCTAGAAACATGCAGTAGGCAGCATCATTCAGCTGTTGCTCAGTGAGTACCATTCTTACCTCTGAGTCAGGGACTGGAGCACAAATCTAAGCTGACATTCCCAGTGCAGTATGGAGTGAGTTGTATTGGGGGTGCCATCTTTTGCACGAGGTGTTAAACCAAGTTCCCTTCCGCCATTCCAGGTGGACACAGGAGATCCCACAATGATGCCCCTGGCCAATATTTATCCCTCAGCCAACAGCACAGAACAGATAACCTGGTCGTTATAGCCTTGCCGTTTGTAGAGCTTGCTGTCTGCTTGCAAATTGGTGCTGCTTTACTGTTGTCACGTGATTTCCTACCTTACAATAGTAACTGCGCTTCACAAATGCTTCATTAGCTTTAAAGCAGGTCCTGAGGTCATGAAAGGGGCTACATAAATGTAAATCTGGCTTATTAATCCTTTAAGATAGAGAAACATATGTGGCCACTTATGTTACATATAAAAGTATAGGCCAGAATTTTTCGCAAGGCGTGCGGGTGTGTGTCCGACACGCTCGAGCGTAAAGTGACGCACAATGATGTCGGGCGAGCGTCCCGACGTCATTGCGTACTAGCGCAATATTTCAGCTGGCGGGTGCGCGCGGGAGCCGGCAGATGCCTGACGGCTATTAACAAGCCGATTGAGGTCATTAAAGGAATAATTAAATGCAATTTTTGGCCAGGCGGCCTTCGGATTTTTATGAAACCTCCCACAGGCGGGTTGAGGTTTCCAACAGGAATTCAAAATAAAATGAAAATGTTTAAAATCTCATTTATAACATGTCCCTGCTCGTGTGACAGAGTCGCATGAGGGGACATGTTTACCTTATTTTTTAAATCTTTATTTGTAATGTTATAAATCTTCAGCTCCCTGAAGGGAGCTCTGTGCCTTCCAGGGAGGTTTCAGTGCGTGCACCCGTGTACATGCGCACACTTCCACGTTCGCCCTCCTCCTGCTCCCACCCCGGCAGCGCTGAGCGCTGCGGCCCATGAATCACACTGGCTGGCTGTTAATTGGCCAGCCAGCGTGAAATCGTGGTCAGGGCCTGATCGCGGGTGGTGGTTGGTTTCACGGCCGTTCCCGGGCCCGCCTGCTGCGCCCACCCAATGAGGTAAAAATCCTGCCCATAGAAACAGGGCTCTGTATCCTTCTCCACCTCCCAGAGAATCTAATAACCCCATGTGCGGGAACAGGAACACCTACCCTCATGTTCTTTTGGTGACTTTCATTAACAAAGAGCTGGAACTCCTGTCAAACGCTCTTGTACAATTGTTGCCTTTCATAAAATCAGAGGATCGGTGTTTAATCTAAACTGTGTTAGAAGTTGGAAGGGTTTGTATTGCTCTTAACAAATGGTATTCTATAGTCAAGATTCTTCTGCAGATTTGCACTGCAGTTAAGCAATAATCCTTCCCCATGGCCTTTTGGAAAGCTGTGTTCTTATTGGAAATTCTTTCCTGGATACCTGACACCAAGGCCTTGAGTTTCCATGTGTGTTGTCTGGATGGCCTTTTGTAGAACATCGGTGGAACCCTGAAGGAGTGGCCTAAATGGCTGAAAATATCTATTTTCCTGGGAGTTCCACTTGGGTTGTGGATGAAGATTGGGAGAATCCGCATGGAAATTCATGGCCCAAGTGTTTAAAATGTTTAATTAACAGCTTTGGACAATGCAACTCGCTGGAGTCTAGAATTGTTCCCTTGGATTGGTCATGTGGTACTGATTTTCGAAAAGGATAACAATCCAGATTGCGTGAACTGAAGGCCCAATTAGCCTGACATCAGTTATAAGCAAGATGCTTGAAGGGTTCATAAGAGGTCTGGAAGTGCTTGATGCTGACACCTGGTACCTGGATTGGAAAGTGTCCCATTCCTGAAAGCTGAACATCCCTTATCTTAATGAGCAGGAAAGAATATTGATGACTTCATTGTAAGGTAGTCATTTCGATTACCTCAGGTTTGAAAGTTTAACTCGAGTGCAAATACTTATGACATTCATAAAAGAATCAAAGGAGACGCATTCTCACCTCAACCAGTTAATCCAGAAAGGTCTGAAGAAAAGCCGTACGGACTCGAAACGTTAACTTTTTTTTTCTCTCCACAGATGCTGTTAGGCCTGCTGAGCTTTCAGACCATAAGACCATAAGTCATAGGAGCAGAAATTAGGCCATTCGGCCCATCGAGTCTGCTCCGCCATTCAATCATGGCTGATAAGTTTCTCAACCCCATTCTCCTGCCTTCTCCCCGTAACCTTTGATCCCTTTACCAATCAAGAACCTATCTATCTCGGTCTTAAATACACTCAATGACCTGGCCTCCACAGCCTTTGATTCACCACTCTCTGGCTAAAGAAGTTTCCAGCAATTTGTATTTTAATTCAAAAAGGTACTTTATTGAACACTTAATTCTTTAGTCTGTGTGTCCTATCATTGCTTTTGTTTACTAAGGTTCCACCAGGGGCATGTAAATGCTGTCCAGAGAAAATTGTATCAGTAGATTGGCTGTCTCTCCCTGTTACACAAGCGGTCACAGAGGATTGACCTTAAGAGAAGTTCAAACCAAACAATTGATGCTCTTAGAGTCTAGCAAGGGAAGGTGAATAATTTAGCAGGTGTTGGCAAGAAACCTCAGAAGCCTGGCAGTGCAGCAATTCCTACTGGTTTCCTGCTGGGAGCTGGTATTAGCACCACATGGGCAACCAAGGGAGACTGAGACAGAGGAGAAGGGGCCCTAGAAACTAGAGAAAAGCTGAATGAGTTTAGCAGGCTAATTTAAAGTTAAACCGTTTTTAGTAAATCTGTAGTAAAGCTGCGATGCTGTTTAGGCCTGTGCAAAAGCTAACAGTGGGAATTTGGAATGGAAACATTTTAGTAGATGTGAAAATTAAGGTATAAGTCTAACATAAAACTCAATGAGCCAACCCTGATTCAGCTGATATTGTGATGAAAATCTTTAAACCTTTAACCTCATTTTAGTACTCTGGCAACCTATGTTATAGTTTTGGAAAGCAAAGGGTCTTCAAAGTAAAAACGGAAAATGCTGGAAACACTCATCAGGTCAGACAGCATCTGTGGAAAGAAGTAGAATTGAAGAATCTCAGAACGTGGACTAAAAATTGGTCCATGCTGTTATTGTAGGCATGGAGTCAAGGTTCATAACCTACCCATTGATAATTGAGCCGCGTGGCTCCTGTGCTGCCAGTTGCCTCAGTACTCGGTGGGGAGCTAAGCAGTGTGTGCAAATAGCAGGTGGTGTGTAGCCATCCTTCTGCTCTTAAAGGCAGGCTGTCCTTCATAAATGGAAGGTGCGTTGAATTGCAGGAGACTGCCGAATACTATTGTTGCAAATGCAAACAAGGAAATAGAAGACCAGGTTTGAGAGAAGGTTCCAGGGAGATGATGTGGCGCTGGAGGCTTCATTGGTGGAGGTGGAGAGGGGTAGAGATGCCACAGTTCCACGGGGTGCCAGGAGGCCCTTGAAGAGAGCATTACTAGGTGTTGGAAGCAGGTGGCCGGGGAAATCAATTCCTGACATCTGGCACCAAGATCCTGGCAGCAATACAAGAAGTCTAACAAGCTCAAGCGTTGGTCAAGGTATTGTATACAAGCTGGAACTGTAATCATTTTAACCGAGATTCCTGAGAAAAAACATCTTAAATTCAATTATGCCAAATAATCATTACAAGGAAGCTCTAAAAGTTACAAAATAAACCCTCTCACCACATCAACTTCAATAATGGTTTCCCCTCCTGGCCATGGAAACAACATAGAGACATATCTGTGCTCATATCTCATTTCAGCCTTTATCATAACCCAACTCCAGTTCTAATGTCTTTCTCCATTTTGTTTTTACATTATCTGCTAATTGGACAATTAGACCCATTATTAGCAATGGCCCCCTTCCTTAGACTCTACATTTGAAGACTTCCAAACTTTACTGCTTTGAAATACTCCCTTCCTTCAATTTTACTGTTTTATTGGTAGTCTATTGCAATTGTATACGCCAGGACATTGTAGTCAGTAAGCTAACAGACTAAAAGTTCACACCAAAACCTATCATGTTATTTGCTATCACATAAAAAAAGATACTAACACATAGCAAGCTACTTTTCTTCAATTTCCATGGAAATTCACCCCCCTATATTTCCTTAGCAACTTAATCAGTTTTGTCTAACACCTTGATTCTCCCCTTGGTGGGTTAGCCGATAGCTCCACTGATGGACAAACACTGCGACAGATTGAGTGGGCTGAATTTGATTGGCCTACTTTCTGCGTTGCCATTTCATCTCCTTCCCACCATTGGCAGCCATGCTTCAAGTTTTAAACTTTTTAAAATTTCAACAATTGGGAAGAAAATTGATTTTCCATTGGAGAGTGTGTTATTAATGAAAGTAGAAACGAAGATCAGCTGGTCTTTCAAGTGCGTCATAGGCATATAGGAACATAGGACTCAGGAGCAGGAGTAGGCCATTCAGCCCTTTGAGCCTGCCCCGCCATTCAATAAGATCATGGCTGATCTGGTTGTGGCCTCATACTGTCTACTCTCCCACACTGTTATGGTTGGGTTTCAACACCGCCCCCCAATTCTCCCCTCCACTCAACCACCAGCCTCGCAATCTCCTGCGCAACACAAAAAGATGGGAAATAGGGGAAAAACATGCACTTATATGGTATTTTTCAAGACAACCAGACATCCCAAAGCATTTTTAATTAATGAATTACTTTTGACGCGTAGTCACTGTTCTATTGTTGAAAATGCAGCAGCTAATTTGTGCACAGCAAGCTCCCACAAATAACAGTGTGGACCTAACCTGCTTTCTGTGATATTGACTGAGGGATAAATATTAGCCAGGATATCAAGAATAACTTCTTTGAAATAGCACCATCGGATCTCTTACATCCACCCAAGCAGACAGATGGGGCCTCAGTTTAACATCCCATCCAAAAGACAGCACCTCTGACAGTGCAGCACTCCCTCAATATTGCACTGAAGTGTCAGCTCTGGAATGCCACTTGAACCTGGAACTTTGTGACTCATGGGTACGAGTGATACCAACATAGACACAGCTGACACCCAACAGAAAAAAAAAGCAGAGAACTTAGGGTGGAATTTTCCATGCCCGCTGGCATCGGGCATGTTACGTGGCGCGAGCAGACAATATGGCAAGAAGGCCAAAAATCAGATTCACAACGTCATGTTTGCAATTGATTGCTCTGCCCGTCAATGGTGGGCTGCGTTTCCCACTGTTGGACATCGGGTACCTGATTGTAATACATCTGCAAGTCACTGTAAGCCTAGCTCACCGGAATCATCCCCCACTGCTGGATCGTCCGCCCACACCGACATGTTTCACAACAGCATAAATAAGGTGTACGCTTGGCGGGCCTCACTTTGAGGGGAGCTCGGAGGTGAGTGCACAGTAATGTTGCGCAGCGCTCATGAGGGTCACCGGTTGGACTTCAAGGTAGAGACATGTTGGGTGGGGTGGGGGGTGAGGGCAAGGCCTGCCCTGTGGTTGAGGCGAGTTGGTGGTGGTGCAAAGGCATCCCTACAGTTGATGGTAGTGCACAAGCACATGCAGGGGGTGGGCGGGGGGAGGGAAGCAGCCACGCATTAGGGAAACCTTGAATAAAGTAACCATTCCTCTGCAGCTGAGACAGTTCAGATGCAGCCGCATTGACATGCTTGGAGTCGAGCCTCTGGCT
This sequence comes from Cetorhinus maximus, assembly GCF_964194155.1. NCBI lineage: Eukaryota > Metazoa > Chordata > Chondrichthyes > Lamniformes > Cetorhinidae > Cetorhinus > Cetorhinus maximus. The sequence goes on from NC_135900.1 coordinate 12,458,526, forward strand.
TATCTGCCCAAGCAACGCAGTGGCATGAAATTGCCACCAAGTGCACCAGAGCTTTACATCCCTTGGGCACAGACTGCAAACTAATGAGCATTTTAGTTGACTGCAGAACAGTTGGATGACTGGGCACGTTGTACAATCTCCTCGCTAAAGCTGGTGGAGGCGCTCACAGCCCCTTGAAATGTCATCATCCCGGCTTGGACCAGCCTCCCCCATGGTTCAAGCTAACAGTGCAGCCTTGTGGTGCGGGTTAGGAGAATGCCTGTGCCTGAGCTGAGAGCACAACATGCAGTCCAGTGACTGAAGCTGCTGCCAATCGGTCAGGTGGATTGAGGCAGAGGAGGGTGGGGTTTCGGGCAACCATGGAGCACCCTAAACTCTGGCCATCCAAGTGGTGGGCAGTGCTTTCTGTGATACATTAAGGGGCCTTCAAACTTAACCAAGAGAGGTTCTTTGAACACCCAAGCTAACCCACGCATCTGTCTCTTTCATCCTGCAGGAGGAGTACATCAGGAGAATGGAGCCTGGTGAACTAGCTCTGTGCCTCATGGCTTACAGGGAGCGGAGATGAAGGAGAAGAGAGTGCTGGAGGCACCTGGCTGTGCAGAGGGAGGAACAGCATCCTCAAGAAGAAGGGGCGGCTAGGGTTCCCGCACACACAACAGTGCCACAGAGCCACAGTGAGCCATCGCTGGTCGGTGCCTAGCTAGACCCAGAGTCTATAGATGCTGCGTTTCATTCCTGCAGATGACCGAGAACCAGTGTTGCCAAAGACTGTGCATGCCTAGGGAACTGGTCAATCCCATCTGCGTTATGGGGACATGGAGGGCATCCACTGCCCGTAGCCATGAAAGTGACTGTGGCGTTCAATTTTTATGCCAGCGACTCGATTCAGGGCTCCATAGGTGACCACTGTGGGATATCACAAGCCTCCAGCTAGAAATGCATCCATAAGGTAACGGATGCCATCTTTGCCAGGGCACACATCTCTGTGCATTTCGCCCGGGACCAGGACAGCCAGGATGTAAGAGCACTGGGAGTTGCCCAGATCTCGGGTTTCCCACAGGTGCAGGGTGCCATTGACTGTACTCATGTGGCGCTCAGATCTCCATCGCAACAAGCGGTCAACTACATCAACTGCCAGGGCTTCCATTCGCTGAATGTGCAGCTGGTGTGCAACCACCACAAACGCATCCTGCAGGTCTGCGCACAGGTTCCAGGGAGTATGCACGACTCCTACATTCTCAGTCAGTCACAGATCCCTGACGTTTCCAGAGTCCACAGAGGCTGCAGGGTTGGCTCCTCGGGGACAAGGGCTACCCACAGATGACGTGGCTGATGACACCTGTGCGGCCTCAGACTGCAGCAGAGCAAAGGTACAATGAGGCTCATCCTGCAACTCGCAGCTTGGTGGAGCAGACCATCGGGCTGCTGAAAATGTGGTTCCGGTGCCTGGGCCAGTCTGGTGGAGCTCTGCAATCTAGTCCACAGAGGGTGTCACACATCGTCATCGCCTGCTGCACCCTTTACAACCTGGCGCTGCAAAGGGGAGAGGAGCTAGAGGTCTCCTCCGATGAGGAGGATGCCGACGGGGATGAGAGAGAGGGGTTCCTCGAAGGTGACAATGACAGCGATGAGGCCATCGCACTGGCCAGATGAGGCAGGCATGCTTGGGAGCCCTCATAGCTGTGAGATTTGTGGAGGATGATGATCACATGCAGTGAGGGGACACCATAATCCTCACATTGCATCTGTGAACGTTTGACTCCGGTCTGGCTGATGGCAGTGCACATACCCTCAGTGATAAGCTCCTGTCATGGGCACAGCGGAGGCCCTAATAGTGCTCAGTTCCAGGAGGAGGATGATGATGATATGCAGTGACGACACGCCATAGATCTTCACATAGTCTCTGAAAATGTCTGTCTCCTGTCTGGCCAAGGGCAGCTCACTTGCATTCTGTGATCAGTGTCATATCATAGAGACGCAGCCATGAAACTTTAGAAGCATCGGATCCTTTGTCCACCTTCAGCACCTGACGCCTTCAGGAGCACAGTGTCACTGGTCACAGATACTGAAGATATGGGAGCCAGTTCCACCTTAAAGGTGCTGAGAGCACACAGAATGACAGAACTCTGTGGTGCTGGTCCACGACATTCTGGCAGTAATGACAAGCACCATTGAGGTGCAGGTATCATTAATGTGTCCAAGGAGTATGAGGCTGGATCATCACTTTGGTCTGAAGGCTGCACAAAGCCCAGGGAAGAGGCCCTGGACTGAGACACTAGCCCTGTTCTTGCGCAGGAACCAAGCTTTCACACCTGAGTGACACGAACACTGCTCATCAGAACAAGGAGCTGTAGGCAAGGAGACATTCTTGGGAGTTTATTTACAATATTGAACATTATGTACAAGTGATTAACATTCATGCCCAGGCTGTGCAACTACATTTCCTTAATCTTTCTAACCCTGCCACTACTTTCTGGTGCTCCCCCAACGTCCACAGCGGAGGTGGAGGCAGCCTGCTGATTGCTACGCCCTATTTGTGGTGACCTTGGCGGGCATCCTCTGGAGGGCCGAGACCTGGAGGGTCCTGGCCTGCTTTCGGGGCTCTGCTGTGTGGCAGTGGCATCCTCCTCGGCCTGTGGAGCTGGAGCCGCTGGAAGGGGGGATTCAGATGGGCCGGATAACCCTGGAGTCAGCTGGGTGGATGGCCCCAGGGTGTGCACCTGCTGATCTCCCTCCCGATGGGTGCCTGAGGGCCACTGGGCTGATTCCTGAAGGGATAGGTGGATTAAGATCGAGCTGCCCTGCACCCCTCTCGTGTACATACGGTTGGAGGCCAACTATGGTGTTGTAAGCGGTTCCCGTTCCCGTTCCCCTCCTACAATGGTTCTTAGACTTTAGGATTTTATAGAGAACAAAATTGCACAGAAACAGGGTTCGGCTCAACTACAAACTTGCTGTTTATTAGAAATAAATGTCCTAACACCCCAATACAAAACTCTAAGCTGGTTTAAATGACACAACACCTTGATTGGTTCGTCCGATTTAAACCCCTCCATGATTCGACCTCGGCTCCCAACCAAAACGCACAAAGTCACCACGACTTATTAGGAGAAACCTTCACTGGAAAAACCATAGGCAAAACCCTACGTTTCTGCCCCAAACATGCTTAGTTCAGACCCAAACCCCCTGGATTTGGTCTTTATCCTTAAGTTACTCTAACCTCTCAGCCCCAATAGCCCTCGCATTTGGCTGGTACCTTACAATCCTCCAAACAGTTGGTCCTTCTGGTGAGAACTGTAGGTCCGTGAGCTAAGTTGACCCTTCCTGACCCTCCTTCTTGACTGCAGTGCCAAACCCTTCACTCTTGTCCTTTTTATGATGATCCTTATCGAAATATCATGAACAGATTTCCTGAGGCCATCCTGCTGGATGGTTAGTGCTTAGCACCTTCTTTGATCCCTCAAGTCCGTTCCAGACAGACCTACTCAGTGTTGATGTTGCTTCCACTACTGAAAACAGTGAATCCCACCAAGGTGAGGTATCCCTGGCTCCAAAGCTGATCTTTGTGTGAAAGGTTTCTCTCCTTCTGTGACAGGAGTGAATGGATGTGGTCTGGGGTCACTTGGTTGTGACAATGGCCTCCTTCATTTCTTAATTAGGTTACATGATGGTGGTTATCTTGTGTTCACTGCTGTAGTGATGTCTTAAATTCCAGTCCTTTTAATAGTATCAGTGCTGTTGTGCTGTTGGAATGTTTGAGATTAACCCCCGCTCCACAGTGTCGCCCTGCCTTGGTGTGTTTTGTTCTGAGGCTGGGATTTCATTCACAGTACTTGTGTCTGTGGGGGTTTTCGAGTTCTCCCTCACATTTTATACAGCCTAGTCGCAGGGGATTCCGATCCCACAGTGTCAGCGATGGAGTTGAGCCCATGCAGCAGTGCAGGAGCAATGTCCTGGACCAAGGTCTCCATGGTAGCCGCCATCCTACCAGAGTTGACCTTGGCGCATTGACATGCTGGCCCTATCACCTCAGCCTGAAGGCGGACAGACTCCTCCATCGTGCCTAGAAACCTGAAGAGTGCAGCGGACATCCCTTCCTGATGTTCCCGAGCTTGCCTTTGCAGCTCCAGCAACTGTGACATGACCGAGTCCAGAGGCTCATCATCAGACTCAGCAAATTTCTGGCCTCCAGCAGTCCTCCGAGTGCCAAACACCTGGGAAGTCCCTTCTGCTGCCTGCTGTGGATCAGACCGAGTGATGTGCTCACCAAATTGGGATCACAAGGTTATTCCAAAGCTAGGTCCCACTGAGGTGTGTGCCTCTGCGCTGGTGAAGGATGTGGGTGAGCGCTGTGATGAGTCTGCAATGAAGGTGCATTCAGATTCCTCTTCAGAAGTTTCTTCGGGGCTTGATTGGAGGCCCTGGGTCATGGACACCATCATCTGTTTCCCAGATGTGCCTGGGAAAGCAAGGAGGGATAATGAGTGCCTGGCAGTTGCCTGTGCAGCAGGACACATCACTCATAGCATGGTTGTCTGATGGATGTTGCACTACTGAATCCTCACTTGGTAGAGCAGCGCCGACCTCACCATCAGCACAGGAACAAAGCCGGCCACCTAAATGACTCTGTTTTCAAAAACCACGAGGACCTTGATTTCAGGCATTCCTCCACCAGTCTGCGACCTCTCTCTCTTGTTGTGTGCCAGCTTGTCCTGCATGAATAGAGGTGGAGAGAGTGTAAGCAGGATGCCTGCCAGGCCAGATGATAAGTATGCCTGGCATGCGTGGGTGGTGAGTGGTCCCATGAACGGGATGAGGACAATGATGGTGTGTGTGAGAGAGTGAATGGTGATACCCTTTGAACTGGCAGTGAGTGAGATCCCTGTGGATGTGTGATGGGTTTGTGAGTGTGTGAGTTAAGAGTGATGAGAAGAGTGACTTACCCTAGCTGAACGGAGGAGATCATTCATCCTTTCTTGGCACTGGGCGGCTGCCCTCCTTTGCAGGGTATTGGCGCTGACCACCGCCTCCCATAATGGATTGGTGATGTTGCTGCCCATCCTGCGGCCAGAGTAGGGGTATACGACATCACGTTGGGCCTCTACTGCTTCCAAAAGGCGCTCGAGGGACACGTCATTAAACCTGGGGGCTGCAGTCTTCTTGTCTTTCGGGACCATGTCTTCTGTGCAGCAGTCGTGAGCTGGAAGCCCTGAGAGGTGTGCGCGTGGCTGCACTTTAAATATGGCGCCCGGCATGATGAAGCTGCGAGGTAATGGCGTGACAGGCGAACGAGAGCCATCGAAGTGGCGTGTTTCCTGGAAATGCATCATTAATGAGGCGGGATTGAGATGATACAGCGTGAAAAGCCTCCATTGCGGCCGACGGGTAAAAACGTCCTTTTTCCTGCCCGCCCGCTACTGCACTTAGTGAAAATCTGGGACGATTCCACCCTTAAGCTCGTCTAGTGACAGCGCGAGCTCTAGGAGATTGTTTTTCATTCCTACGCAGAGGTAACCCCACCAGCCTTACCTTAACCCACAGATTTTTGTATGTGTATAAATGTAAAAACGCACACACAGAACTGCTCTGAAGGTGATGTATCACCAAATCAAAAGCAGCGTGGACGGTGCCATGAAAAGTTGGACCAAGTTAGGAATAGACTGTATTAGACGAAAAATTTTCACTATCTCTTGCAACGAGAGCTTTTACTGTATCTGTGCTGTGCAGGAATAAATATGAATCATCAGCTCTCAACCATATGGCTCTTTGACCTCTGAGAGGTTATCACCCCTGGTAAACACATCCCACTTTGACTGACTGTGCCACACTCGTAACTAATGTGGATGCAGCAAACAAAATCTTACTGATAACTCGTTAACCTAATTGTGATTCTTTTCAACACCGACTGTACTGGAATCTTTTTGAGGAACCATCTAAAATCTTTTCAGTGATCTGAATGAAAAGTGATCAAATCCAATAAGAAAGGAACATGCTGCCAACTCCCGAAACCTGAAATTAATAAAAAAGGAAATGCTGTAAATACTTGGCAGTGCTAGCAGCAGCTGTGGAGAGAGAAAACAGAATTAATGGGCTGAATTTCACTGGCTCCTGGGTGGCAGGGACGGAGGTTGGGGATGGGGGCCATTAAAATTGCAGGGGTACCATTAAGGCCCCAATTAGAGGCCATTTTATGGGGCCACCAGCTTCATGGAGGCAGCCTCCCTACATTGATCCCGGGAAACCATTGGAGTCAAAGGATTCAACCCTCAAAGAGGGGGCCACGGCCTCAATGTGGGGAATGGGGGGGGGGGAGGGTGCATCTGGGCAGATTTCCCCTACATTCCCCTACTAAATGTTAATTTTTCTATACATGTCCAAGGCTTGCTCCATTTTGAGGCTCCCCCGAAGTCCCTTACCCACCTTAGCAGCACCCACCTCTCCTAGTCGGCTTGCTGAAAGCCTCAGAGTTGCTGGCCCTCTGATTGGGCCAGAAGCATCAGGAGCCCCGCTGAATTGGATGGTGGGCCAGCAGGCAGCCAATCAGGATGCCCCCTGTGGTAAAAAGGCCGAGCCAGTCCCAGTGTCAGTCCAAGTGCAGGCTTGGGACCCGATTTTTGTCCTGACATCGGGGTCCTGAAGCCTGTGATTAAATTCAGCCCAATGTTTCAGGTCAATGACCTTTTGTCAGTACTAATAAAAGGTCATTGACCTGCAACGTTAACTCTGGTTCTGTCGCCTCAGATGCTGCCTGACCTGCTCAGCATTTCCAGCATCTTCTGAATCTAAATAAGACTTTATATTCTTGCACATTAAACATAGTATTGCTTGAAGATGAAATATTGTGCATAAATTAACATACATTTGCATCATAAGCATCTATCTGATCCTATATTTCTTCAAGATTTTCTTCCTGTAACAACAAAGCTTCAAGAAATGATCGGAATAATTTCACAGCCAATGATGATAGAGAGCAACGTTTAGGAAATTGTAGACCCAGGATACATGATCTGACCTAATGAATGGAACTTTAGTCACAGTGGTCCATAGTCTCAAAAATGATTTACTGTTGTATGTCAAACAGGGGACAAAAATTCATGTTTATTGACCCTTACATGATCACCAGGTAATTATGAATGAGGGAGGCCAATCGGCCCATCTAGGTCTGCCCAAACAGAAGGACTCAAAAGTGGCTCTATTACAGGATCAAGTTATTCCTGAAATGATTCCAGGGATTTTACCACCTTCTACTTTTCCAGGAGTCTACTCCGTATACTAATCTCTGCGTGAGGAAAATTGAAATGCTTTGAGGATTATAAGGAGCGTTCCTATGCAATATTATGTAGTTGAAACCTGAGCCAACCAAACCCCTTCTAGTGAGCCGTGTGGCAACAGGGCTGAGTCTGGCTGTATGCAAGAACATGGTCAGTAAAGTGGGGAAAATCAGCCAGGAAAACAGATTGTGCTGTAATTTCAGGAAAACTTCAAGTTTGCAGAGACAGGGAGGGGGATGCAGAAATCCTAGAACCGTCAAGAACCTTACACTTAGTGATTAGTTTTAGGTTCACTTTCGTTATTTGAAAATATTTTGCGCTATGATCTGGACTGGATTCTGGGATTATATTTCACAGGAAGAAGCCATTTGGCCCATTCTGCCTGTTTTGAAAGAATGCGTTAGGAGCAGTTCAGAGAAGGTTCACTAGACTAATACCAGGAATGGGCGGGATGTCTTATGAGGAAAGGCCGGACAAGTTAAGCTTGTATCTGTTGGAATATAGAAGAGTAAGAGGTGACTTAATTGAAACCTTTAAGATTCTGAAGGGTCTTGACAGAGTGGGTGTGGAGAGGATGTTTCCTCTTGTGGGAGAATCGAGAACTAGGGGTCACTGTTTAAAAATAAGGGGCTGCTCATTTAAGACAGAGATGAGGAGAAATTTTTTCTCTTGGGGTTGTGAGTCTTTGGAACTCTCTTTTTTAAAAGGCGGTGGAAGCTAAGTCTTTGAATATTTTTAAGGCAGATTTAGATAGATTCTTGATTAACAAGGGGGTGAAAGGTTATCAGGGATAGTCAGGAATATGGGGTTGAGGTTACATTCAGATCAGCCATGATCTTATTGAATGGTGCAGCAGGCTCGAGGGGCTGAGTGGCCTACTCCTGCTCCGAATTTGTATGTTTATATGTACGTATGCCCACACCCCAGCTCTTACCCCCTCAAAATTGCCCTTTCAATGTTCCCATGGAATCTGATTCCGCCACCCATTGGGACAGAGTGTTCTAGATTGGAACATCCTTCTGTGTGGAGATTTCTGTAGGTGCTGATTTGTTCAAACATGAGAAAGCTCAACCTTCTACCTGACCATTATGATTACATCCACATTGCTTCGAAAGTGTGTGGGTGGAGTGAACTGTACATGAGCTCAACTACCAGTGACTATCATGGTAAACATACGGTAACGTAGCTGAAATTTAGTCAAAAAGGCAAAAATCACGTAGAGTCTGGGTACCTGAAAGAGTAACAGAAAAATGCTGGACATTCTGGGCAGGTTATTCAACATCCATGAATAGAACAGATGGGTTAATGTGTCAGCACTGAAACTACTTAATGTTTACCTTTCCACATTGAGTTTTGAAGTTTACAATTTCTGTCTAATCTCCTTTGCTGGTATCTTTTTCTAACTGGGTGGACAACTGGGCTATGGGAGCAGGCTCCTTTATCTAATCAGACAGACCATGGTAATGTGGATATGTTATCACCTGATGAGCCCCTCTGTCCCTGCCCTGTACACTGTGTCCTCTCTGGTCAACACCTTTCTATTCTGCCCTCCAAAATATGCTTGACAAAGTGTAATAGTTACATCTAGCTTATTGAAGACTTTTTTAGAAGAAGAAGATTCTTTGGATCAGTCAGGGATTCAGTTAAAATCTCTCTTCCTTGCCCTAATAAATTCACTAGGGGCTGGATTTAATCCAACCCATCGCTGCGGGTATTATGGCAGCCAGGACCACAATAGTGGGAAAGGCCCCGTGTCAGTCTCCTGGCAGTGACTAAACCTCCCCTGTTTAATTTGGAGGTTGAGAAGGAGTGACGTGGGATTCCCAGCCGGAAGCGGGATGTCAATTAGGCTCATTAATGAATCAGAAGAACGAGGGGAGATCTCATTGAAATATCCAGGATTCTGAGGGGGCTTGACAGGGTAGATGTTGAGAAGATGTGGGGGAATCTCAAACTAGGGGACATAGTTACAGAATAAGGGGGCACTCATCTAAAACTGAGAATGCGAAGGAATTTCTTCTCTCAGAGGGTAGAGAACATCTGGAATTCTCTACCACAGAGAGTTTTAGAGGCTAGATCACTGAGAGTATTTAAACAGGAGGTGGATAGATTTTTGAAATATCGGGGTGTTGAGGGCTATGAGGAGCTGGCACGAAAGAGGAGTTGAGGCCTGGGGCAGATCAGCCATGATCTTATTGAATAGTGGGGAAGGCTTGGGGGGGTGGGTGTGCTGAATGGCCTACTCCTGCCCCTATTTCTTATGTTCTTACGTAATTGACAGCCTAATCCCCGAGCCCACTGCAATTTGGCTTCCCTCAGGGATTTAACGGGAACCGTATGGCTTTTGCCCAGCAAACCCTGTAGGGTAGCCAGTTGCCTCCTGCATGGTGGGGTGGGGTGGGGGGAATCCCTCATTATCAGGCATTCTGCTTGATGAGGGGATCCAGCATCAGGAAGTGGGGAGGGTGGGATGCGCTCTAACCCCCCTCTCCCCGCCTCATTTCTCCCACGACCCTGCAACATTCATCCTGCCCTCAGTTTTTGGTCTGGGGTTCCACACCATTCCTGGGCCTCCACATGGGCCACTGGTGTAAATAAGAATCTGTCGACCTCTGATTGGCCGGCAGCTCTCGGTGGGTGGGCCTTCCGCTGCCGGGTCCTCAATGATGGGGTAGGCCCAGTGGTGGCCACCAGGAATCCAAACCAGTTCTCAATGGGTCCAGTTTTCAGTGGAATAGTCCCAGCTAGCCAATTGAGCTGCTCCCAGTTGGCCAGTTGAACTGCCCCCCATTGGCCAGCTGAGCTGGTTCCAATTGGTCATTTGAATTGATTTCCAGTTGAACCTGGTTAAATTTGCTGGCCCGACTGGTTCCATGGTTCCATTCGGGACCAGCTATGCAGGGTAACCATCTCTTATGAAATATAAAAAGGAGCACTTTGGCCGTGGGACCAGGGTGGTGTGAGGGGATGTTGGTGACCATGAGAGTGAGTTGGGGGGTTGGTGTGGTTCGTAAGCTTCAGAGAAGAGCGTTCAACGTGAAAAGGTTGGGGATGGGGATCTTGAGACCATAATAGTGGGTTAGGGTTTATTAACTAAAACTTTTACGTATCTTGTTGAGTCCCAACTGTTGTAATGTGGGTTCTTTAAATGTCTTAATGATGAGATCTTGAGACTTGGTATGTTTAAACATGAACCCTTTATTGTGAACCTTTAACTATTTACAGTCATGCCTGCTGTTGTTACTTCCATGCAGGCTGGTTCCAGACTGTTCTTCATAGACTGTTCTCTCAGAGTATTACCATGTGACTCTATACGTCATAGTGATTCTCCAGTCCCATGTCAACCCTTGCTCTGCCAAGCACCTTTAGCTTACAATGGCATGCAGGCACATGCAACATCATACAACATCCCCCTTTCTTCTCCAAACAAAACTTTCCTTTTCCATGGAGTATTCTAATTATAATACAATCGTTACTTCCTATCCCTGCTCGCCCATCTCAAGTCTCTGACTTTATAAATTCAGGCAGTCTGGAGACTAGACAGTTCTTCCACATCTCCGTCTGTTATGTTTGGGGGAATGGTAGTAGTACTCTGTGTTTCTGGTGCTTGGCTAATTCCATTTGATTAACATTTTGTGCTCCTCTTTATTAACAACCTGTCTGCTTTTTTTGGACACTGTGGGTTTGCCCCATTCCTTCCACAGGGAACGTGCACTCCATTCATTCCTAAAGTGGACTCGAATTTTCTTTATCTGTGGTGTCCGCCATGTTCTTGCTGGGCGTAAACCTTTTGCAAACGGAACCTTCATTTCCACTTGTTTCATAATTTCAGCCAAACACTTGTTTGTTGTTTTATTTTCAAATCCTTTTGCAAACTTATGAATCTTTTCATTCAGCTCAGCTTTTTCATCTTCTAGTTTCCCTGGCATTTCAGTGCCGGATTTACGTTTTCCAATCTCATTTGTGTTTTTTCTTTCTCTGTCAGCTACAGAACTTTGTCCTGGTCCTTCGTTTTGGATTCACCGTTGGCCAAGTCTATCTCCGGCGAAGTCTTAACTTGCTTCAGTTCTGTAATTGTGCTACTCATGAGTTCATTATCTGCTCGCAGTTTGGAAAGTTCTACGGCTTTTCCCTTCAATGCCTCCTCTTCCATTGAACTGTTTCTTCAGCTCTTCAGTCTCTTTCTTGTAGCTTTTGGCTTCCTTCTGGAACATTGAACATTGCTGACTCTTCTCTGCCAATTGGTTCTTCACAGTGTCACAGTATCTTTACAGTGCAGAAGTAGGCCAATTGGCCTATCAAGTCTGCACTGGCTCTCTGAAAGAGCATACCACCTGGTCCCACTCCCCTGCCTTAACCACGTAACCTTGCACATTCTCTGTTTTCAGGTAGCAGTCCAATTCCCTTATGAATATCTCAATCGAACCTGCCTCCACCACCCTTTCAGGAAGTTTGTTCCAGACTCCAACCACCCTCTGGGTGAAAACATTTTTCCTTGCGTCACATTTACTCCTTTTGCCAATAATTTTGAATCTGTACCCTCTAATTCTTGATGTTCTCTTTAGTGGGAATAGTTTCTCATTATTTACCCTGTCCATACCCTTCAGGATCTTGAATACCTCTATCAAGTCTTCTCTCAGCCTTCTTTTCTCCAAGGAAAATAGTCCCAACCTCTCCAATCTATCCTCATAGCTACAGTTCTTCATCCCAGGAATCATTCTTGTGGATCTTCTCTGTACTCTATCCACTGCCTTCACATCCTTCCTCAAGTATGGTACCCAGAACTGGACACAGTATACTCTCCAGTTTATTCAAAGTGATGTTACATTCATTTTGCTTCTCTTCGTAATTTTCCAGAAGTATAAACTTTGTCCTAAGGGATCCTTGTAACATGTAAAGGCCGTTCAATGGGTTCTCCTTTTCTTTTCAAAGCTCACTTGTTTCACCTTGAGCTTTCCTGTAATTCAATGGAGTCTCTTCAAGTTTCTACTGCCATGCTTCCATTCTGCTGTTGAAGACAGTCTTCATTTCTTCATGTTACTGAATGGTTATGCATTCCTTTTGCAATTGATCTTGAAGGGTGATCAATTTTATTTTTACTGTTCATTTTCTTGTTGACCTCTTGCCAACTCACTCTGGGCTTCAGTGCATCATTTCGTTGCTACTGATAATTCCAAAGCAGCTTTTTCTTAAGTAATATTCAACATCCCCTGTAGCTCCTCATGTGTTTTCATGGCCACATATTGATTCTTCAAGGAGCCTTTCAGGATTGCAACATGATTGCATGCCTTTTCTGTCTGCTGTTTTGCCTGGCTGTACATCTGGTTGAGTTTTCCCAACTCCTGATCTGATTCGCCAAGTGTGGAATGAGGGTCAGTATTTCTTCCTGATACCTTTGTGTCATCTCTGAAATTTGTTTGTTCAGATCTCGAACAGCTTGGTTCAAAGGTATATACTCAGCTTGAATCACACCCTTCAAATTTTCCAGCTCATCTCTGACACGAACATTTTCCTGTAGAACAGCTTCATTTACTTTTTGCACATTTTGCTTCTTTTGAGTTACCTCAGATAGTTTTCTTTCATTCACAGCCATCTGCTCACCCCATACTGCTATCTGTCCCCCTCACTCTGGGGTCTTTTGGCTCCTTCTGTCTGGGGTTGTCCATCACCCTTTCTCTGGGATTTTTTTTGCTCTCTCTCTGGAGTATCTTGTTGCCCTTGGAGCTTTATAGGGAATTGCCCTCTCTCTGGGGTCTCTTGTTGTTTCCTTCAGCACTTTATTGGAATGTGCTGGGCCTTCTTTTAGTATCTGCCCTCCCCAAAACTTGGAATTTAAAATATCTGTCAAAGCCGTTTAATATCTCACCAAGTGTTGTCAAGTATTGATCTATACATTGGCTGTGGAGTACTACTTCACCAGCAAATGAACCAAAGACAAATAAAAGCTTATCAACTTGTACTTCTTCTGATTCTTTACTTAATCCTGTAAGTCTCCTGGAAACTGAAAATTGTCTTCTCCAAGACTCCCACTCTTGGGTCTGGTTTAGCCCTTTCCATAGCAAAATGCACCTGGCTCTTCTAACTTACTGTCCATGAGTGTTTGGTTTTTCTTGTAGTTACAGCTTTAAATTTCATTACCCCTTTAAGACTGTCTGTGCAGTAATTTTGTTTTTCACTTCAAGCCGTCTGCAGCCATTCCTTCAGTCACTGTGACTTTCCTGCACTTTCCTGATTTTGGCGGGCTCCCCGGCGATCATGGCTGCTTTTTTTTTACAAAAAAAGACTTTTTAAAACTGCAGCACTTTCTTCTCTCTTTCCTTCTTCTTGACCTCCGCCGGTCCGGTTTATCCTGAACTCTGGGGGCTGTCGGCAGCCTGCCGGTTTTCTCCCGGGTAATTTTCCCGTGTCTTTCCGGGATCCCCAGTGATCGTGGACTTTCTTTCACACTTTTTAAAAAAATCTTTTTTTTCTAAAGGAAATACTGCAGCATTCCTTTCCTAGGCGATTCTTTATTTTTTAAAAACTCTGCAGGTCTCTTTGAGCTTTGCGCTTTGAGAGTTTTAGCGGACACGCTTTTTTTGAAAGTCACGAGCTGTCAACCCTTCACAATTATGTTTCTGAACTATTTCAAGATTGCGGGAAATCTTGCACCAGTTCACTGCGTGGCTGGAGGATTAGAAAAATAGTCCAACCGAGACAGCGGCGAGGGGTTGAAATCTCTCCAGCCCTCACCTTCAGAGTTAAACAGAGCACAGTGAGCACTTGTATTTGAAAACATAAGCTATTTGTTTACTTACTATTAATGGAAAATGAAAAGATAAATACAACTATTGTCTTAAATTGTGTTCACTTGGGAAATATTGTCAAAAGTCTCTGCCCTGAACTCTGAGGCAAATAATCCAAACCTGAAATTTTCACCAGCAGGGGGTCATCTTCGCTTGCAGTCTGAGGTTATATTGCAATCCTCTTGAAATCATGGTCTAGTTGTAGAAACAAGGGAACCTATCAACAGGAGTGAGCCAGTTAGCCTCTCAATCTAACTCCAAATGTCCATCTTTGTTCCTTATCACTTAAAACCTTTAGTTAACAAACTTCTATCAATCTCAGATTTAAAATTAACAATTGATCCAACATTATTTGCCATTTGCAGAAGAGAGTTCCAAACTCCCACTACTCTTTGTGTGTGGAAGTGTTTCCTGATTTCTCTCCAAATTTCTAAATGTCTGGCTCTAATTTTTAGACTATGCCTCTAGTCCTGGTGTTACAATCTCTGTAGAGACTGGTAACAGTTTAAAGAGAAATTTGAACATCCAGTCATTAGCTGAAAGAAGGATACATGACAAGATTTCACGTTTTAAAATTTATAGTGTATCAAATGACTAAACAACAAGAACACTATTAAATAAACACTATTTTCTTTTTGTAGACAGCTTATACTATAAACTACCAAACAGAATTTGCTCTTTCTAATTTTAATGGTAACTGAAAACCCCAATTTAATTACATTACTCGGTCTCTCAAGTAGAGATCCCATTCTCCTCGAACCAACCCAAAGTGATTTGCAGATCCCTGGGGTTGTTCTTTTCCTTTCCAGATATTTTCTTCCGCTGTGAGAGTTTTCCTCAGGATTCGCCCTCCAGCTCCAGCTAGGCAAACCCTCAAGCCTTGTCCCAATTCCTTACGAACTTAGTCTTCAAACTGAGTGCGAGCTCCCGCCCTCGTTTTGTGTCGTGAACTATAAGTGTTAGCATTTTCTCTGCTTAAGGTACAGCCTTGACCAACATCTATCTTTTGCTCTCCTCATCTCAATTGGCTGCAGACCACACAAGGCCAAAAACTGCAACTGCCACTTTCTGTGTTTTTTTGGGGGGTTTATAGGGAAGCCTGTAACCTGCTCTCAAAATGGTCTTCTCCATCCCCGGAGAAACACTCCACCCGGGAAATACATTAGTATCCAAGTAGGAATGTCAATCATCTCTAATTACCGCTGCTTTTCATCTTAGAAACAAAGGGACAGCGTTCTAGCACAACTGTCTATATCTTGATATTGATAACACCTTTCTGATTCTTAGGAGACTTTGGGTCTTCCCATTGTTGACTTGGAAACAACTGTCATTGTCCCCAGGTATAAACATTTTTCACCTTATTTCAATAAAATAATCTGAGTCATCCATTTGGTTAATTAAACCACCCATGTTTACTGTCAGATAGACTCTAGCATAGGCCACATGACCTATTCTTTCTTCTGTCACGGGATGTGGGCATTGTTGGCAAGGCCAGCGTTTGTTGCCAATCTCTAACTGTCCTTGAACTAGGTGACTTGCTCAGCCATTTCAGCGGGGAGTTAGGAGTCAACCACATTACTGTGATACTGGAGGCAGATGTAGGCCAGATGGCCCTAAAGTGACATGAATCAGATAGGTTTTTACAACAATTGATGACAATTGTCATGGTCACCATTACTGAGGCTAGCTTTATATTCCAGATCTATTAGTTGAATTTAAATTCCACCAGCTGCCCCTGGTGGACAAGCCACATGCCAGCAAAACTGCTTCACTACTTTGGGCTATTCTCCAAAGTAACATGCTAGAAAAATAGTGGTGATAAATCATAATGCCCTTGGTAAAATGCCTTACCCATGTTAATATCGCAGCAGCATTAGTAAAATAGTGTGGTAATCTTCGGGTGGAATTTTCCGTGACCACTGGCCTCGGGTATGTTCGATGGCGTGAGCAGACAATACGGCATGATTAGTTTCACGACGGTGTGAAACCAGTTCGCCATTGTCCGCTCAGGCCACCAATGGCGGGTCGCGTTTCCTGCCATCGGACGTCAGGACCCTCATTGTAATACATCAGTATATCATTATGAGGCCAGCCCACCGGAATCGTCCCCCCCCACCCGGACACTGGATCGTCCGTCCACGTCGGCGGGAAAGCATGGCGACGTGTTTCACAACCGTACATAAAAGGCGTGCGCTTGATGGCCTGCACTTTGAGGGGAACTCGGAGGTGAACACACAATAACGTTGTACAGCGCTCACCAGGGTCGCCTGTTGGACTTCAAACTTCAGGGGCGTTGGAGGGGGGTCAGGGTTCAGGGCAGCTCAGCTGTTGAGGCGACTTGCGGGGTGGCTGGGGTTAAGGGTAGCCCAGCCTTTGAAGCGACCTGTTGTGGTGGGGGGGGGCAGGGGCAAAGGCAGCCCTGCCATGGAGTGTAGCGCACAAGCATTCGGGTGGGGGTAGGGTGGGCGAGGGAACTGGTCACGTATTAGGGAAACCTGAAGAAAGTGACATTCCTCTGCAACTGAGACTGTTCGGGTGCAGCCACTTTGACATGAATTATTAAGGGGCCTCCACACTTTAACCAGGGCAGGTTATTAGTACACCAATGCTAACCGTGTGTACCTCTCTATCATCCTGCAGGAGGAGTATATCAGGGTCATGGGGCCTGGTGAATTAGCTGTACGCCCGATGGCCTACAGAGAGTGAAGACGACAGAGGAAGGAGCGACTGAGGCTCTTGGCTGCGCAGAGGCGGGAGCAACAACCTCAGGAAGAAGGGGTGGCTGGGACTCCTGCACACGCAGCCCAAGAGCAACAATGAGCCATCGCAGGCCAGTGCCTCGCCACACCCAGGGTCTATAGACGTCGCCTTTCATTCCAGCAAATCACCAAAAGCCAGTGTCGCCGGAGACTGCGCATGTCTAGGGAACTGGTTGGTCACATCTGCCAGCTACTGTAGGATTTGGTGCCACGGGGACATGGAGGGCATCCACTGCCAGTGGATGTGAAAGTGACCACAGCGCTCAATTTTTATGTCAGTGGCTCCTTTCCAGACTCCACAGGTGACCTCTGTGGGACCTCACAAGCCTCCACCCACAAATGCATCCATGAGGCCAGGGATGCCATCTTTGCAAGGGCACACAACTTTGTGCATTTCGCCCAGGACCAGGAGAGCCAGGATGCAAGAGCGATTGGATTCGTCCAGATCATGGGTGCAGGGCGCGAGTGACTACACTCATGTGGCGCTCAGATCTCCATCACAACACGCGGTGGACTACATCAACCGCAAAGGGCTCCATTTGCTGAATGTGCAGCTGGTGTGCGACCACCACAAACCCATCCTGCAGGTCTGCACACAGTTTCCAGGGAGTGTCCACGACGCCTACATTCTCAGTCAGTTACAGATCCCCTCGAGTATTCCAGGGTCCACAGAGGCTGCAGGGGTGGCTCCTCAGGGACAAGGGCTACTCACAGAGGCTGTGGCTGATGACACTCGTGCAGCGGCCTCAGACTGCAGCAGAGCGACGCTATAATGAGGCTCATACTGCAGCTCACAGCTTGGTGGAGCAGACCATCGGGATGCGAAGATGAGGCTCTGGTGCCTGGGTCGGTCTGGTGGAGCCCTGCAATACAGTCCGCAGAGGGTGTCACGCATCATCGTCACCTGCTGTGCCTTTTACAATCTGGCACTGCAACGGGGAGAGGGGCTGACTGAGGAGGAGATGGAGGGGCTGGAGGTCTCCTCCAATGAGGAGGATGCCAATGGTGATGAGGGTGACGAGGTCCTCGGAGGCAATGATGATGGTGATGAGGCCATTAAACTGGCTAGACAAAGCAGGCATGCTCAGGAGGCCTTCATAGCTGCTAGATTTGTGGAGGATGATGACGACATGCAGTAAGGTGACCCCATAGATCCTCATATTGCATCTGTAAATGTTTGACTCCAGTCTGGCTAATGGCAATGTGAATACCCTCTGTGATAGAGATGCAGTGGAGGCCCTAGTAGTCGTTTGATTGCAGGAGGAGGATGACGACATGAAGACACTCCATAAATCTTCATTAGCCTATTAGCCTCTGACAATGTCTGACACCTGTTTGGTCAAGGGCAGCTCGCTTGCGCTCCATGATCAGGGTCATACCATAGAGGCACAGCCTTGAAACTTTAGAAGCATCTGATCCTTTGTCCATCTTCAGCACCTGAGCCCTTCAGGTGCACAACATCACCAGTCACAGATGCTGAAGAGATGGGGGCCAGCCCCTCCTTAAAGGTGCTGAGAGCACACAGAGAATGAAGGAACTCTGTGGCGCCTGCCCATTACATTCTGGCAGCAATGACCAGCACCATTGAGTTGCAGGCATCAGTAATGTTTCCAGGGAGTGTGAGGCTGGATCATCACTTTGGTCTAAAGGCTGCACAGAGCACAGGGAAGAGGCCCTGGACTGAGACACCTGCAGAAATCTTGCATCTTGTGCAGAAAGGTTTCACACCTGAGTGACAAGAACATTGCTCATCAGAACAAGGAACCAAAGGCAAGGAGACATTCTTGGGAGTTTATTGACAATACTGAACAGTATGTACAAGTGATTAACACCTGTGCCCAGGCTGTGCAACTAATTCTCCTTGACTTTCCTAACCCTGCCACTATATCTTGGTGCTCCCTGGATATCCACAGCAGAGGTGGAGGCAGCCTGCTGACTGTGATGCCCTGTCTGTGATGACCTTGGCGGGCGTCCTCTGGAGGGCTGAGACCTTGAGGGCCCCGGCCTACTTTCAGGGGCCTGCTGTGTGACAGTGGCATCCTCCTCAGCCTGTGGAGCTGGAGCTGCTGAGGTCACAGGAAGAGGGGATTTGGATGGCCGGACACTCTCGGGGTCAACTGGACGGATGGGCCCGAAGTGTGCATCTGCTGACCCTCCTCCCTGTGGGTGCCCGGGGGTCCCAGGCTGTCTCCTTGAGGAGCAGGGGTAGCTGGAGTGAGATTGAGTTGACTCGCACCCCTCTCAAGAACACACTGTTGGAGACCAACAATGGCATCAGCGATGGAGTTGAGCCCGTGCAGCAGTGCAGGAGCGAGGTCCTGGACCAAGGTCTCCATGGCACTTCCCTCCTACCAGTGTCAATCTCAGTGCATTGGCATGCCCGCTCTATCACCTCAGCCTGAAGGCGGATGGACTCCTCTATCGCACCTTGCAATCTGAGGAATGGAGCAGACATCCCTTCCTGGTGTTCCTGAGCTTGCCTCTGCAGCTCCAGCAACTGTGACAGGACCGAGTCCAGAGGCTCATCATCTGACTTGGACTCAGCAAATCTCTGGCCTCCAGCAGTCCTCCGAGTGCCGGACACCTGGGAAGTCCCTGCCACCACCTGCTGTGGATCAGACAGTGCGATGTGCTCACCAGATTGTGATCCCGAGGCTACTCTAAAGTTAGGTCCCACTGAGGTGTGTGTCTCTGTGCTGGTGGAGGGTGTGGGTGGGCGCTGTGACTGGTCTTCAAGGAGGGTGCCTTCAGATTCCTCATCAGAGGTTTCCTCGAGGCTTGATTGGAGGCCCTGGGTCATGGTCTCCTTTGGCTGTTTCCCAGATGTGCCTGTGGAAGCAAGGAGAGATAATTAGTGCCTGGCAGTGACCTGTGAAACAGGACACATTACTTACAGCTTGGTTGCCTGTTATATGTTGCACTGCTGGACCCTCACTTGGTAGAGCACCGCCGACCTCGCTGTCAGCACAGATCCTCATCGGCCAGCTGGATGGCTCTGTTTTCAAAGTCCGTGAGGACCTTGATTTCGGGCATTTCTCCACCGAACTCTCCCTCTTGTTTTGTGCCAGCTTGTCCTTCATGAATAGAGATGGAGAGAGTGTAAGCAGGACGCCTGCCAGGCCAGATGATAAGTATACCTGGCATGTGTGGGTGTTGAGTGGTCCCCATGGACAGGATGAGGATAATGAAGGTGTTTGTGAGAGAGTGAATGGTGATGTCCCTTAAACTGGCAGTGAGTGAGATCCCTGTGGATGTCTGATGGGTTTGTGAGTGTGTGAGTTGAGAACGATGAGAAGAGTGACTTACCCTGGCAGAACGGAGGAGATCATTCATCCTCTTGCGGCACTGGGTGGCTGTCCTCTTTTGAAAGCCGTTGGCACTGACCACCACCGCTGCCACCGCCTCCCAAGCTGTTGCTGCCCATCCTGTGGCCAGAGCAGGGGTAGAGGACATCCCGGTTGGTCTCCACGGCACCCAAAAAACGCTCGAGGGGTGCATCGCTGAACCTGGGGGCTGCAGTCTTTTTCGGTTTCAGGGCCATGTCTTCCATGTAGCAGTGGTGAGCAGGAAGCACTGAGGTGTGTACTTGCAGCTGGACTTTAAATGTGGCGTCTAGCGTGACCAGCGGAGGAGGGGTGATGGCGGGCAGGTGAATAAGAGCCCACTCACCATGGAAACGGCGTGTTTTCAGGGCGTGCATAAGTAATGAGGCAGGTTTGGGATGATACAACGTGAAAATCCACCATTGCGGCCAGCGGGTAAAACATCGTTTCGTCCAGCCGCTACCGCACCTAATGCAAACCTGGGAAAATTCCACCCAACGTTTGGCACTTGTATGAGCTAAAGAGAAGTAGAGATGAGATGGAATTTATACTGCTGGAGGTGGGGTGGTGGAACAGGTAAAGCAGAATAGAAGGTCAGTGATATGTGGGGGTTAAGGAGAGATTGACAAAGGTGTCATGGACAGAAGACAGAGTGTTAAAGGTAATGGTAAGGGCTAAAGAATGTGCTAATGGTGCTGATAGTGGCATAAAGGTGAGAAAGCAGAATGCGTGAATGGCAGAACAGGGGTCAGCGCTCTGTGAAAGAACAGATTTAACAAGCGACAGTTGGCTCTGTTGCGGGCAGTGGGTTGGGGCAGTTGGGGGAGGGGGGGGGGGAAAGGATAAAAAAAGGGATTTAAAAAAAGGATGAAAAATGAATAAAAATAAACATAAATATAAAAATAAATATATAAAAATAAATTTTTTAAAAGATTTAAAAAAAGGTTAAAAACAAAAAAAAAGGGGGTGGGGATGGAGGAGAGAGTTGGTGATCTGAAGCTGTTGAACTCAATATTCAGCCTGGAAGGCTGTAAAGTGCCTAGTCGGAAGATGAGGTGCTGTTCCTCCAGTTTGCGTTGAGCTTCACTGGAACATTGCAGCAGGCCAAGGACGGACATGTGGGCATGAGAGCAGGGTGGTGTGTTGAAATGACAAACGACAGGGAGTCCTGGGTCATGCTTGCGGACAGACCGAAGGTGTTCCGCAAAGCGGTCATCCAGTCTGCGTTTAGTCTCCCCAATGTAGAGGAGACCGCATTGGGAGCAACGAATGCAGTAGACTAAATTGAAGGAGGTGCAAGTGAAGCACTGCTTCACCTGAAAAGAATGTTTGGGCCCTTGGATGGTGAGGAGGGAGTAAGTAAAGGGGCAGGTATTTCACCTTCTGGGGAGGTGCCGTGGGAGGGGGTTGAGGTGTAGGGGGTGATGGAGGAGTGGACCAGGGTGTCTCGGAGGGAACGGTCCCCACGGAATGCCAGTGGGGCGGGGGGTGAAGGGAAGATGTGTTTGGTGGTGGCATCATGCTGGAGTTGGCGGAAATGGTGGAGGTTGATCCTTTGAATGCGGAGGCTGGTGGGGTGATAAGTGAGGACAAGGGGGACCCTATCATGGTTCTGGGAGGGAGAGGAAGGTGTGAGGGCGGATGCGCGGGAGATGGGCCGGACACAGTTGACGGCCCAACAACAATGGGTGGAAAGCCTCGGTTAAGGAAGAAGGAAGACATGTCAGAGGAACTGTTTTGGAAAGTGGCATCATCAGAACAGATGCGACGGAGGCGAAGGAACTGAGAGAATGGGATGGAGTCCTTACAGGAAGCGGGGTATGAGGAGCTGTAGTCGAGGTAGCTGTGAGAGTCAGTGGGCTTGTAATGGATATTGGTGGACCAGAAATGGAGACAGAGAGGTCAAGGAAGGGGAGGGAAATGTTAGAGATGGACCATCAGGGGTGGAAATTGGAAGCAAAATTGATAAATTTTTCCAGGTCCAGACGAGGGCATGAAGTGGCACCAACACAGTCATCGATGTACTGGAGAAAGAGTTGTGGGAGGGGGCCTGAGTAGGACTGGAACAAGGAATGTTCCACATACCCCATGTGGATACCCATAGCCACACCTTTTATTTTGGAGGAAGTGAGACAAGTTTAAGGAGAAATTGTTCAGTGAGAGAACAAGTTCAGCCAGGCGGAGGAGAGTGGTGGTGGATGGGGATTGTTCGGGCCTCTGTTCAAGGAAGAAGCTGAGAGCCCTCAGACCATCCTAGTGGGGGATGGAGGTGTAAGGGGACTGGACATCCATGGTGAAGAGGAGGCAGTCAGGGCCAGGGAACTGGAAATTGTTGATATAACGTAGGGCATCAGAGGAATCGTGGATGTAGGTGGGAAGAGACAGGACAAGAGGAAAGAGATTGGAGTCAAGATGGGAAGAAATGAGTTCCGTGGGGCAGGAACAGGCTGACACAATGGATCTACCGGGGCAATCCTGTTTGTGGATTTTGGGAAGGAGGTAGAAGCGGGCTGTCCGGGGTTGGGGGAGCTATGAGGTTGGAAGCTGTGGAGAGAAGATCTCCAGAGGAGATGAGGTCAGTGACAGTCCTGAAAACAATGGCTTGATGTTTGGTGGTGAGGTTATGGTCCAGGGGGAGGTAGGAAGTAGTGTCCGAGAGCTGGCACTCAGCCAAAATGTAAAATCATACGGGCAAATTTCTTCTTTCTTTCTCCAGGCTGGAGAAGACGGGATTTAAAAACAAAGATGAGAATTTTAAAGTGGAGGCGTGACAGGACCAGGAGCAGTCTGTGGCTGCCTCCTGCCTCTCATTGCACAAGGATGTTGAGGACTATTGCTAATCTGCTCTCAAACATGTCGGTGGAAATGACAATAATCAGCTCAGAGCATGAAATTAATCTAAATCCATTATTAATTTCAGCCACATTATCTAACAATAAATTTAATCTATTGTGATTACTTCAATGACACTGCTTTGAATTTAAAATGAATTGCTGTCATTGAGTGGTTAATTTACAAATCTTAACTTACTAGGCAGGCATTCCCAGTGATAATGATCCTTTAAGCTACTTTCCTCTATCAGGCTCTTCTAAATGTCCTAAGTACAAGTTGAAAATTTAAAACAGTTTAAAATCCTTCAAATGTCAATAGGCATCCCAAACAGTGAAAATTCACATATGTTTTTTTTATTCATTCAAGGGATGTGGGCTTCGTTGGCTAGACCACCATTTATTCCCCATCCCTAATTGTCCTCGAGAAGGTGGTGGTGAGCTGCCTTCTTGAACCGCTGCAGTTCATGTGGTGTAGGTACACCCACAGTACTTTTAGGGAGGGAGTTCCAGGATTTTGAACCAATAACAGTGAAGGAAAGGCGATATAGTTCCAAGTCAGGATGGAGAGTGGCTTGGATTGGAACTTGCAGGTGGTGGTGTTCCTATCTATCTGCTGCCCTTTTCCTTCTAGATGGTAGAGGTTATAGGTTTGGAAGGTGTTGTCTGTCTTGTTTTTTGTTTCAATAACGCACACAGGCTGCCAGCATTGTAGTTGAGCTAACTTTATTGATAACACATTTTCCTAACATGAACACATATCTGCAGTAACTGAGTTCTATCTAGACAGGTTCCAAACTGTGCTTTCTGACCTTCAAATCCCAGGTCAAGTGGCCCACTATCTAGTACAGAGTACTGTATAGTATCTAATACTGGAGTCCACTATCACATTCTACTGTTATAACACTGTCTAAGCTTTGGTGAGTTCTTGCAGTGCATCTTGTAGATAGTACACACTGCTGCTGCTGCGCGTCGCTGGTAGAAGGAGCGAATGTTTGTGGATAGGGTGCCAATCAAGTGGGCTGCTTTGTCCTGGATGGTGTCGAGCTTTTTGAGTGTTGTAAGAGCTGCACTCATCCAGGTAAGTAGAGAGTATTCCATCACACACCTGACTTGTGCCTTGTAGTGTATTTAAGACCGAGATAGATAGGTTCTTGATTGGTAAGGGGATCAAAGGCTACGGGGAGAAGGCGGGAAAATGGGGTTGAGAAACTTATCAGCCATGACTGAATGGCAAAGCAGACTCAATGGGCTGAATGGCCTAATTTCTGCTCCTATGTCTTATGGCCTTCTTATGGTCTTATGGTGGGCAGGCTTTGGGGAGTCAGGAGGTGAGCTACTCGCTGCAGGATTCCTAGCCTCTGACCTACTCTTGTAGCCACAGTATTTATATGGCTAGTTCAGTTCAGTTTTTCATCAATGGTAAACCCCCAGGGTGTTGATAATGGGAGATTCAGCGATGATAACGCCATTGAATGTCAAGGGGTGATGGTTAGATTCTCTGTTGTTGGAGATGCTCATTACCTGGCACTTGTGTAGTGCGAACGTTACTTACCACTTGTCAGCCTGTAGTAATTACAGTTTTGATAAATGTAGGCATGTAGCTTTAAGAATAATCCTGTTGTAAGATCACATGACCTGTGTAAACCAATGAGTTAGCAGCATGGGGAACCTCTAGGAGAGAGTTTTTCTTTTAGTTATAGAGTTAGAAGCACATATGGAGCTGCTGATACTGTTATTTTGTAAATAAAGTTCAATGTTTCCACCAAGAAAAGTTGCCTGGAAAATCAACTCTATAACAAACTGGTGACGAGGATAAATTAGATCCGGTGCTGTCCCTTGCCCAGCAATTGTGAGATCTGAGATAATCAAAAAGAAAGGAAGGTATACTCATCCGAGATGCCACAGTTTGGCAGAATCGATCCCTTTGAGCCAGACACAGATGACTGGTCTCAATATATAGAACGTTTTGCGCTCTACTTTCAAGCTAACGAAATCGCGGGGGAGGAAAAGAGGAGAGCGATTCTCCTGAGTATTTGTGGAAGCAAGACCTACAGTTTAATTCAAAGCTTGACGGCCCCCTCATGCCGCTGATTCAAACACCTTCAGTGAATTCGTAGACCTTGTTAAAGGACATTTCCAACCCAAGCCCTCAGTCACAAAGCAGAGGTTCAGGTTTAATTCATTGACTAGAGCCCAGGGGGCGACCATTGATACCTAAGTGGAGAAATTAAAACAACTAATGGAATATGGTGCTTTCGGTGAAACCCTGAATGATGTGCTCAGGGATCGTTTGGTCTGTAGGGTGCAAGAGGATGCTATTCAGCAAAGATTGCTGGCTGAGGTGGATCTTGATTTTAAGAAAATATTAGAAGTAATGCTTGCGATGTAAGGCGCTGTAAGGGATTCACAAGGGATTCAAGGTGCGTAAAATGGCGCCGTTTTCCTAGTCGGGCGGGATTGGTCAGCCGAAAGTGGCGTGAAAAGCCGGGACTCCACCACAAAGCAGGAAACAGCCCCTGCTAACCGAAAATTTAGAGGAAACAGCTGAGCAGCAAATTCAAAAACTAATGTTTATCGACTCAATCAATCGTACTCCTAACGATTGGCAATTTAAAAAGGTGGAGTGTTATTTTTGTCACAAAGAGGGCACATATTGAAACATTGCAAAGCGAGATTAAAACAAGCTTCCAGGCAACAAACGAAGTCCAATGAAGTATATAGTGTGGAAGAGCCAGAAACAACCAATTCTGACATTTATTCCTTATTCAACATGAAAGTTGGAAAGACAGAGCCAATTACTGTCACATTGCAAGTGAATGGTTAGCCCTTAACAATGGAAGTAGACACTGGTGCTCCTACCACTGTGGTAGGGGAACACACTTTCAGATAATTAAATAAAAGTGCTCAACAATTAAATTTAGAACAAATGAAGACATACACAGGCGAAGAAGTCCAGGTAAAAGGTATCACCAGAGTAATTGTTTATTATAGACACCAAACAGCATAATTACCAGTGATGGCGGTAGAATGTGAAGGACCAAACATTTTGGGTTGTGCTTGGTTGAAGGAGATTAAATTAAACTGGTCCGAAATCTTCCAGTTGCGAGCAGAGGGACTGCCAGAGCTGCTAAAAATAAATGACACCATCTTCAAGGATGAACTGGGAAAAATCAAAGGCCAACAGGCTGAGATTTATGTGGACCCAGAAGCAACCCCTCGCTTCTTGAAAGCAAGACCGGTGCCATGCGCCCTGAGAGAGAAGGTTGACCCTGAGTTGAATCGGCCATAGGGGCTGGTTCAGTTCTGAGAGTGGGCAGCACCCATATTCCCTGTCCTTAAACCAGATCAGACCGTCTGGATCTGTAGGGACTATAAACTAATGGTCAACAAAGCAGCCAAACTGTATAGGTACCCTATTTCCAAGATTGAAGACCTCTATGCCAAACTAGCAGGAGGGACAATGTGTACAAAGCTTGACATTAGTCATGCATATCAACAACTGGAACTACATGATGCCTCCCGAGAATTTGTGATCATAAACACCCACAAAGGTTTATATCAATACATACGCCTGCCCTTCGGTGTTTCTTCGGCCTGTACCATTTTTCAGACGATGATGGAGAGCTTGCTACAAGGACTTCCTCAAGTTGTGGTCTGCCTGGACGATGTACTAATAACTGGATTCACGGAAACGGATCACTTGACTAATCTAGAGGAAGCCCTGACACGATTTTTAGAAGCAGGAATGTGCCTAAAGAAGGAAAAATGCACTTTTCAGGCAAATGAAGCCATTTATTTGGGCTCCTGGGTAGATGCCCAAGGGTTACACCCTGTTGAAGAGAAGGTTAAAGCAATCAGAGAGACACCTGCACCTAAGAACATCTCTGAACTTAAATCATATTTAGGGATGGTATATTATTGTGTCTGATTTCTACCAATGGTTCTAGCCCCTCTACATTCACTGCTAAAGAAAAACCAGCGTTGGGTTTGGGAGTCACCCCAAGAAGAAACCTTCATGAAAGTAAAACAGCTCTTGTACTCTTCAAATTTGTTAGTGCACTACGACCCGACAAAGGGATTGGTGCTAACCTGCGATGCGTCCCCCTAAGGAGTGGGGGCGGTACAATCTCACAGGATGGACGATGGAACAGAGAGGTCGATAGGCTATGTATCCAGGACACTCACCGCAGCTGAAAAAAGGATATTCTCAGATCGAAAAGGAAGGTCTGTCAATTATTTTTGGTGTAAAAAAATTCCACCAATACATGCATGGGCAACATTTCACCATAATATCAGACCACAAACCACTTTTGGGTCTGTTTAGCGAGGAAAAGACTATCCCCCCCATAGCTTCTGCGTGAATTCAAAGATGGGCCCTAATTTTGGTGGCATATGAATACACCTTTGTGCATAGACCAGGGATTTATATAGCCAATGCCAATGCCTTAAGCTGCCTTCCTTTGCAAAAGAACAATGTCCATGTCCCAATTCCCCAAGAACTCATATTATTGACGAATTTCCTGGATTCCTCACCGGTCTGTGCCAGGCAGATAAGAGACTGGATGAATCGTGATCCAGCCCTGTCTTGAGTGAGAGACCAATTGTTACATGGATGGTCCCAGGAACCAGTCTCTGATGAATTGAAGCCATTTTTCAATCGAAGGCACGAAATGAGCAATCAAGATGGTATTCCATTATGGGGTGCACGAGTAGTAATTCCCTTCACAAGGAAGGGAGCCACTCTTAATAGAGCTACATAGTGCCCGCCTTCAGTGCCCAAGAACGAAGATGATAGTGCGAAGTTATCTTTGGTGGCCGGAGATGGACAGCGATATTGAGAAGGTGGTTAAACACTGTGTGCAATGCCAACAGCTACAAAAGTTGCCAGTGGCAGCACCATTACACCTATGGGAGTGGTTTGTTAGACCCTGGATGAAATTGCACATAGACTATGTTGGTTCCTTTCTTGGAACCATGTTTACACTGATTATAGATGCTCATTCCAAGTCCTGGTGTTTATGAGGTTAAGTCGCCAACGTCAGGCACTACTATAGAAAAACTATGCCAAAGATTTTCTATCCATGGATTGCCAGAAGTAATCATCTCAGATAATGGTACTGTGTTTACTAGCACTGGATTTGAAAGATTCGCCAGCCTGAATGGTATCAACCATGAGAAGACTGCACCATGCCATCTGTCATCTAACGGACTGGCGGGAAGAGCAGTACAAGCTTTTAAGGCTGGATTTTTTTTTTTATCCATTCATGGGATGTGGGTTTCACTGGTTGGGCCATCCCTCGTTGCCCTTGAGAAGGTGGTGGTGAGCTGCCTTCTTGAACCGCTGCAGTCCATGTGGTGTAGGTACACCCACAGTGCTGTTAGGGTGGGAGTTCCAGGATTTTGACCCAGCGACAATGAAGGAACGGCGATATATTTCCAAGTCAGGATGGTGAGTGACTTGGAGGGGAACTTCCAGGTGGTGGTGTTCCCATCTATCTGCTGCCCTTGTCCTTCTAGGTGGTAGTGGCTGTGGGTTTGGAAGGTGCTGTTGAAGAAGGGTGAAATCCCGTAGTGCATCTTGTAGATGGTACACACTGCTGCTACTGTGTGCTGGTGGTGGAGGGAGTGAATGTTTGTGAATGTGGTGCCAATCAAGTGGGCTCCTTTGCCCTGTTCAATGTCAAGCTTCTTAGGTGTTGTGGGAGTCGCACTCATCCAGGCAAGCGTGGAGTATTCCATCACACTCCTGACTTCTGCCTTGTAGATGGTGGACAGGCTTTGGGGAGTCAGGAGATGAGTTACTCGTCGCACGATTCCTAGCCTCTGACCTGCTCTTGAGAAAGTTAACAGGTGAATTGTTGAAATCTAAACTTGCTCATTTCCTATTTCACTACAGAGCAACACCCCCCCACACCACGACATGTGCAACACATGCAGAGTTGATGATGAGGTGCTGTCTTCGAACAAGACTAAGCCTGGTACTTCCCAATTTGCAGCGGCAGGTGGAGAAAACTCAAGGAAACCAAAAAGCCACTCATGATTTGCATAGTCATGAGCAACAATTTACTGTTGGAGAAGTAGTATACGTAAGGAATATTGGTGGAGGACCGAAGTGGTTACCTGGTAAAGTAAGCTCAGTGACTGGACCATTGTTGTACCACATGGAAGGGGAAGTCCGGATTACCTGTAAGCATGTGGATCAATTAAGAAGGAGGGAGATACCCCAACAAAATGATGCTCCACCTGTAACCATTGCTGAACCTGTGGTTCCTGTTGAAGTTGCTCAACCAAGGACAGACTTGCCTGATGTCTCTGTCGGAGTGGAAGACACTGAACTGGAAGTGCCTAATGAGGTACCTGATGTTAATGCGATTCCAGAGAATGTGGCTCCTGCCAAAGAATCAGGAGTCGTGGAGCCACGACATTCCACATGGATCAGGAAACCACCTGAAAGACTCAACTTGTCATTTCATGATCTGTGCAAATATTGTAATGTCATGAGGTAAATATCCTTGTAAATACAAAATGTACAGAAAAGTTAAAGGAGGAGGGATGTAGTAATTAATAGTTTTGATAAATGTAGGACTGTAGCTTTAAGAATAATCAGAATAATCCTGTGTTGTAAGATCACATGACCTGTGTAAACCAATGAGTTAGCAGCGTGGGGAACCTATAGGAGAGAGTTCTTTTTAGTTATGGAGTTAGATGTACACATGTAGCTGCTGCTGTCTAGTAAATAAAGTTCAACGTTTCCACCAAGAAAAGTTGCCTGGAAAATCAACTTTATAACACAGCCCAGGCTTGTTATATTCATATTAAACTTGTGTCTCCACAAATTCATAATGCAGCAGCCCTTTCACCCATCACCCCTGTGCTTGCTGACCTATATTGGCTCCTGGTTCTGCTACGTCTCCACTTTAAAATCCTCATCTTTGTTTTTAAATCCTTCCTTCTCCTCTCCTTATCTCTGTAACCTTGTCCAGCCCTCTAAGCCTTCAAGATCTCTGTGCTCCTCCAATTCTGGGCTCTTGTACATCCCTGATTTTCATTGCTCCCTCATTGTGTGTTCATGTATGAAGGCCCTTAGCTCTGGTATTCCATTGAAACCTCTCTGCCTTTCCACCTCTCCCTCCTCCTTTAAGATGGTATTTATCACCATGCCGTGGTGTCTTATGGTCTGCTGGTACCATATATGTTGAGGATCTCAATGTAGACCTCAAGGGGTCTGTCTCTAAGCTACCTGTTTTAAGCAAGATGTTGAGACTCTCGAGGGTTCTGGTGAAACACAATTACATGAAGTTTATTACCAGCAACAAAATAGCTCTGCACAGGCCTTGATCTAACTCGGGTCCTAACAGTTACATATGCTGATCCCTTGACTATATGCTTGACTCATAAGGTATGCATAAAGCCTTACTGATAGTCACAGACAGTAGTGAACATCTGCAGTGGAGATCACAGGCAGTAGTGAACATCTAACATGGAGGCTGTGCCTTTTATCCTCTTGCCTTACACACAGTGATGCCACAGCGATGTCACTGTACAGCTTCTTAAACGCACATATCATTGTCTGCATTGGGATGCATACAATATCGCAACATCCCCCCTTTCCCATTTTATCAAAGGAAAAACTTCTTGGGAGCATACGTAACAGTGAATGTCAGGCATAACAAGATTGAGTCACAGTATAGAGTCTTTAGGACAAGTGGCTTACAAATAGCTGATCCTGACGTTCAGATACAACGAAACCTGCTGCCCAAACCACTGAGCTCGGAGTGAGCTCTTCACTCACTTCTGAACTCGGATGTTTGGTGGAACTAGTCTCTGTGCCTCATGTTGGATGCCAAGTTTTTGTGGTTGAAGAACTGGACCTTTCTTTTTAAACCGAGGGGCTTGGACTGAGGTTCCCTGTGAGTGACTTCCCTGAGTGTGCTGTACTCACAGACTGTTCTTCCCTCATGGAGTCTGGATTCGAGCTGGGTAAGTAGAATCACTACTGTTGGTGTTGCTGAAGTATTCTTCTGCCTTGTGTTCTGGTGTCTTCAGAAATTATCCTCGTTGCTCTGAGATCTTTAGAAGTGACCACCGCTGTCAACCATGTCATGGTCCCTTATGGCCTGCTGCCACCATGTATGTTGAGGATCTTGATGTAGACCTCAAGGGATCTGTCTCTATGCTATCTATGCTAAGCAAGATATTGACACTGAGGAGGGTTCTAGTCAAATACAATTACATGAAGTTTATTCCTAGCAACAACTATATACAGCTTTGCACAGGCCTTGATCTAGCCTGGGTCCTAACAGCTAATGGACTGAATACTTGACTGTATGCCTGACTCATAAGATATACATAAAGTCTTACTGATACAGAGTCACAGACAGTAGTGAACATCTGCAGTAGAGATCACAGGCAATAGTGAACATCTAACATTGAGGCTGTACCTTTTATCCTCTTGCCTTACACACGGTGATGTCATAACGATGTCACTATGCAGCTTCTTAAACGTACATATCATTGTCTGCATTGGCATGCAAACAATATCACATCACCTACCTCTTCAACCAAGCTTTGGGCTATCTGTTTTAATATCTCCTTAATGTGGCTCGGTGTCAAATGTTGCTTGAGAGTACGCCTGTCAAAACGTCATGAGACACTTTATTACATTAAAGGCGCTATTAAAATACAAGTTGTTGTTGTGATTTTAAACCAGAGGCTAATTCATTTGCTTTAAATGGTTTAAAGCCTGCCTAAAAATGTCACGCATGGGAATGTAGAAAGAGCGCATTGTTTGGATGTGAATGCCAACTATTGAACTTTCTACTCTTATCATTTCAGGCCTTCAGTCCAGCAATTGTTGTTGGTGATATTCACTGATAAGCTGTCAACATGTTCCTAAGACATTCCTTTATAACAGTGGCAGAAGATGCTCTTTTCACAGTCCACCCTTTTGAGATAGATTGGCCCTGATTCCTGTCTCTGTTACACTTCATAAATGGATGTACATGGCGAAGAACCAGAGTGAAAAATGCGGCAGAGATCAATGATATCGGAAATGCTGCAGTTGAGGAAAATAGAAGACATATTGGAAATGCTGCTGCGGAAGGGTGCATTGTCAGAACGGACACGACGGTGATAGAAAAGCTGGGAGAATGGAATAGGGTCCTTACAGGAAGCAGCGTGAAAGAAAAGTGTAGTCAAGGTAGCTGTGGGAGTCAGTAGGATTGTAGTGGATATTGGCTGATAGCGTCTCCAGAAATGGAAACTAATGAAACAGGCCAAAAGCAGGGTTCATAAATGCAAGATAGTCACTAAAAAATCCAATAGGGATTTCAGGAGTATGATGAGAATGTGAAACTTTCAACCACATGGAGTAGTTGGGGATGGCTAGCATAGAAGCATTCAAGAGGAAGCTAGATAACATATGCTGAAAAAAGGAAGAGAGGATATGCTGATAGGGTTTGATGTGTTTTTTTTTTCTTTTACTCATTTGTTCATGGGATGTGGGCATCGCTGGCTGGGCCAGCACTTATTTCCCATCCCTAATTGCCCTTGAGAAGGTGATGGTGAGCTGCCTTCTTGAACCACTGTAGTCCATGCGGTAACTACACCCACAGTGCTGTTAGGAAGGGAGTTCCAGGATTTTGACCCAGCGACAGTGGAGGAACGGCGATATATTTCCAAGTCAAGATGGTTAGTGGCTTGGAGGGGAACTTCCAGGTGGTGGTGTTCCCATCTATCTGCTGCCCTTGTCCTTCTAGATGGTAGAGGTTGCAGGTTTGGAAGGTGCTGTCGGAGAAGCCTTGATGAGTTCCTGCAGCGCATCTTGTAGATAATACAACCTGCTGCCACTGTGCATCAGTGGTGGGGGGAGTGAATGTTTGTAGATGTGGTGCCAATCAAGAGGGCTGCTTTGTCCTGCATGGTGTCAAGCTTCTTGAGTGTTGTTGGAGCTGCACTCATCCAGGCAAGTGGGGAGTATTCCATCACATTGCTGACTTGCTCCTTGTAAACGGTAGACAGGCTTTGGGGAGTCAGGAGGTGAGATACTCACCACAGAATTCCAAGCCTCTGACCTGCTCTTGTAGCCACAGTATTTATATGGCTGGTCCAGTTTCGTTTCTGGCCAATGGTAACCCCCAGGATGTTGATAGTGGGGTTTCAGCGATGGTATTGCCATTGAACATCAAAGGGCAATGGTTAGATTCTCTTTTTTTGGAGATGGTCATTGCCTGGCACTTGTGTGGCGTCAATGTTACTTGCCACTTGTCACTTGTCAATGCCTATCGCTAGAGGAACCCTGCACTGTTGCAGATCTTGCCGAATTGAACAACAAGGCGCAAAAATGCATCCAGTACTGGCAGGGCCATGTATAGACTTTTCGTGGACACGATAAGAAGACTTGTCAGCCTAAGCCTGGATATTGTCCAGGTCTTGCTGCATTTGAACATGGACTGCTACTGTATTTGAGGAGTCGTGAATGGTGCTGAACATTGTGCAATCATCAACAAACATTCCCACTTCTGACCTTACGGTGGAAGGAAGGTCATTGATGAGGCAGCTGAAGATGGTTGGGCCTAGGACATCACCTTGAAGATGATGTCCTGGAGCTAAGGTGTCTGACCTCCAACAACCACAACCATCTTCCTTTGTGCTAGGTATGACTCCAACCAGAGGAGAGTTTTCCCCCTGATTCCCATTGACCCCAGTTTTGCTAGGGCTCCTTGATGCCACACTAGGTCAAATGTTGTCTTGATGTCAAGGGCAGTCGCTTTCACCTCAGCTTTGAAGTTCAGCTCTTTTGTCCATGTTTGAATTAAAGCTGTAATGAGGTCAGGAGCTGAGTGACCGTGGAGGAACCCAAACTGAGCATCAATCAGCAGGTTATTGCTAAGCAAGTGCTGCTTGATAGCACTGTTGATGGCCCCTTCCATCATTTAACTGATAATCGAGAGTAGGCTGATGGGGTGGTAATTGGCTGAGTTGGATTTATCCTGCCTTTTGTGTACAGGACATACCTGGACAATTTCCCACATTGCCAGTTAGGCGCCTGTGTTGAGGCTGTATATGGTGGAGGATGCTGATGTGGAACAGGAACACCGGCATGGACCTGTTGGGCTGAAAGGTTTGTTTCTGTGCTGTAAATGCTATGTACTTCCACAAGAATAAAAATGTCACTGGAGGAAAGGGAAGAGCCGAAGATGGATCACAGGAATCTGTGCTTCGATTTGCCTCTACAGCTACTGGTAGCATAGAATGTCAAGGCACAAACCTCAAATAGTATGTGTGCTTCGTCATATTGTCAACAAGTTTTTTAATAAATCTGGCCCAAATTTTTTGTGACAGTGACAATGATGAAGTACTAATTTCAATGTTGGGGCCAGGGCATATATCCTATATTCTCTGATAGGTTAACTCAAGAGCTCAAAACCAATTTTATTCCAGTTTCATAATGGGATACATCTTAAATGACAAATCTGGATCATATTCTACTCATATTATTTATTGAATAAGTATTGAATTAAAATAACAACTCTCAGATGTAAACATTTGTTAAACATGAATGTTGTTGACATGGAGAATGTGACGTGAGTTAGGTGACGCCTTTTATTCCCTCATGGTCTCATCTGTTCTCCATTATAAAATTACCTCCACTGAGTATTTATTTTTTAATGGCAACAATAACATCACATGTGGTATAAGTTAGGGCAAGATATTAAGTAACAGCACAGGACACCTCAACAGAGTCAATGGACTACCAAAAGAGGAGCCAAGAAATTACTTCTCAAACATTGCCTGCCAGTCCAGTTACTTGCTATTACCATATTTGGCCTACTGCTGTACTAAACAAGTGCCTATCACAATTAACACATGGTGAAACATGATGAAATAGGTTGTTAGGATAATGCTTAAAAAACTGCAATCCAGAAAAACTCACAAATCATATACGTCTCTCCGCCATCTAAAAGGCCCAAGCCAGGCATGTGATGGATTACTCTCCACTTGCCAGAATTGTGTAACTCCAACAACACGCAAGATGCTTGGCACCTTGTAGGAGAGAGCAGCCAGCTTGATCGGCAGCACATTCTTTTACCTTAGACATCCATTCCCTCCATCGCAAGGCTGCGGTGTGCACTATCTACGGGATGCACTGCGGCAAGTCATTAAGGTTCCTTTGACAGCATCTCCCAAACCTGCGACCTACCCCATCTAAAAGGATGAGGGTGCCTCCAAGTTCCCCTCCAAGTCACACACCATCCTGACTCAGACCTATCTCGCCATTCCTTCATTGTCACCGATTTAATGGCAGCCAGTAAAACTTTTTTGCTGTTGTTGTTCATTTTGTAAAGAAATTTTTTTTAAACAGGTACCTGATTGTAAGAAATCCTTAGCAGAACCATTGCAAGGACATTTTTTTTTTAGTGTTCTTTTAAGTAACAATTGTTGTTTGCTTTCTACTAAGTTGGGTCAACTGTATGTGTCAAGCTAGAAAACTAGCAGAAGGTGGCACAACCTCAAAAGTGTTGACAGCCCAAACACACAGCCTCAAAAGTCTTACAACAGGTGAAGCCAAGGAGTTAGACTGAAAGCGGAGTGGCATGTTGACTTTCATCATTGAAGCAGTAGGTATATCCAGCCAACAGTCAATGGCTAGAAATAGTGATGTTTATGTCACGTTTACAATGCTGCTAACACAGTGACAACGGGAAATTCTCAATGTTTAGCAGCTGAAGAATGTCCATGGGACATATCTAGTAGATAAACGCAGAGTTAAGGTACTCAGTGCACATATTTTTGCCTAACATAATTTAACAAAAATACAATCAGTCAATAACCATGATTCACTCACTGATAGTAAAGTTTCCCCTGAACGTCAGTGGACATGGAGAGAAATACACAGGTCACTCAACTGATCGACAATTTGGCTGCTTATTTTCAAATATTAACTTTGCACAAGTGATCTCTTGTCGTGAACTACATTGGAAACACCAGCACAAAGAAAGTCAGAAGGGACCATGCATGACAACAAGGTTTATTTTTTCACCAGTTTGGTTTTCTGTGCCTGAGACAACTCTGACCCTGAAGGTGAAATTCGATCTTGATAGATCTTGGAATCCAGCCTGGAAAGGCGACATTGAAAGTGTTTGTATTGCAGGATTAAATAAACTCTCCAAGTTCAGAAAATTAACGTTGGAAAGAAAAAAAAAAAATGATTTTGCAATGCCAGAGTAAATATATTTGTTCCCTCTACAACCAATTTGTCTTATTCCACTCATTCCCTTAATACTTAAAGAATGTATGTATAATTGTGATAATTTCGTTCAGAGTCACAAGTATTCTTTCACTTTTAACATTGTTGCACTTACATGCTGGCTGCAATATATAGGGTCACAACTCCAGGACACATCTTATTGACTAGTGGTACATAGGCAAAATGTAGGCTTAATGTGCTAGTGATACAATGTTCAGTGACATGAACAATGTTCAACATAAAGACAACACTTCATTAACATCTCACTGGAGACTTACACTGATTATATGGGTTGACAAAATGTCAAAGGGCTCAGTTGACTGCCCGTGGAGCATTAGCCATAGGTCAGTAAGAGGGCTGCATTGTCGGAGGTGTCTTCTTTCAGAGGAGATGTTAAACCAATGTCCCATCTATCCTCTCAGGTGGATGTAAAAAATCCCATGGCAAAATTTTGTGGAAGAATAGGGGAGTTTTCCCTGGTGTACTGATCAATATTTATCCCTCAACCAGTATCACTGGAAAAAACAGATCATCTGGTCATCATCAGTTTGCTGTGGAACCTCGCTGTGCCCAAATTGGCTGCTAATTTCCTGCACTACAACAGTGACTACACTTCCAAAGTACTTCATTGGCTATAAAGTGCTTTTGGGAATATTGAAGTCATCAAAGACGCTATTTTTTCTTTCTTTATTCTTTCATGGGTTGTGGGCATCACTGGCAAGGCCAGCATTTGTTGCCCATCCCTAATTGCCCTTGAACTGAGTGATCTGCTAGGCCTTCAGGGGGCAGTTAACCACATTGCTGTGGACCTGGAGTCACATGTAGGCCAGAGTGGGCAAGGATGGAAGATTTCCTTACCTAAAGGGCAATAGTGAACCAGATGGGTTTTTCTAAAAACCAATGATACTTAGGGCTGAATTTTCTGGCTGACGGGTGGGTGGCGGAGTCCGCACGCCAGTGCTTAAAATGTCGCGCGAGCATCCCGATGTCAACGTGCGGCATCGTGATATTTTGCTCGGCGGGCGCGCTATGCAATTAATTAAAGGCCTTGTTAAGGCCATTAACTCTCCAGTCGACCAGGATTTTGAGGGGCCCGTGCGAACTTCAGGTCGGCGCACGGGCCCAACGGGCAGGTGGGCAAGTGATTTTTTTTACAAACCTCATCCAGTGGCGGGATGAGGTTTGATACCGGGCTTAAAAACTTTTAATAAAGTGTTTGTGTTCTTCACTAACGTGTCCCATCTCGTGTGACATTTTCACATGAGGGGGGACATGTTAATGATTTTTTAATTTTTCTAGATTTGTAGAGTTTCACAGAGTTGCAGCGATCTCCCTGGGGCAGCACTTTGCCTCAGCGAGCAGTGTGAAAGAGCGCACTCTGGCAGTTGGGGGATCCCCCCCTCCCCCCGCCAGCACAGGAAGCGCATAGCACTTCCTGTCAGGCGACACGCTGGGTGGGCCTTAATTGGCCCGCCCACTTAAAATGGCGGCGGGGTCCATTTCGGCGGCAGCGACCGGCTGCCTGCCTGATGCGGAATTGGTCGGGCCTGCCCGCCCCATCAAGGGCAAAATTCTGCCCTTAGTCATTGTTTTTGAAGCTAGGTCAAAAATTCCAGATTTATTAATCAAATTTAAATTCTGCCATCTACCATGGTGGGATTTGAACCCATAACCCCACAGTATTAGCCTGGATCACTAGTCCAGCAACATCGCTACACCACCATCTTCCACATAAATGAAAGCTTTCTCTTTGATGGTGACCAGACTGATTGTTGCTGTCAACTTGCTGCTCGAACTAGCAGAAACAACAAGGACAGCTGGATTTAAAATCACAGCTTGTGTGGCCTGAAGTATGAGCCACACGATGGATCTTGTGAATTGTGGCATTTGGATTAAAGGGGCTCTCCTTTAAGCAAGCTAATGCGCCATTGACATGTAAAATTGAAATTTATTTATTTTTTTTAATTTCCATCATGTCAAAGGTTAAGACTGTGTAGAGGAGACAAACTTCTGGATCACGAGCCTATCGATAGATTCTTTCAGCTTGACAGGTTAGGGAGGGTTAGAGCTCATGTATTTAAGCCACATAAGAGTCGGAAAAGACTGCATCTTGGGCAGTTCTCCTTTTCCCAGGCAGTACTGAGCCTCTGGAATATATTGGCAGCTGGTGCCATTGGCGTTGATTCCCTGTTGGCCTTCAAAGGGGAACTGGACCAGTTTTTCACTGGGTCAGAGATCGTGTCTTACAAATGGTCAGTGATTTCAGTTAACTTAAATATGGCCAATGTGGATTTGATCACCTGAGAGAGGAGTCAGAGAGGAATTTTACAGCTATTTTCCCTCCCTTATCGGCGTCGACCTTTTTTATTGGTATTTTTTCATTGATTAATGAATAGAAAACCATGTGGGCTGCGAATGAGTTGGATGCACCCCCCATGGTTGAAGAGCTGATATGTGCTCCTGCAACATGGAGCTGTTTACCCAGAATGTCAAAATGGTGAAATTTCTGTTTCTTCCACATGTTGACATGTGATGATTTCTCGGGATCTGATACCTCGATCCGAAATGGTGGAAGCATTAACGCAAGGTAAACTTAATTTCCTGTGGTGGGAATAACTTGTTAAGGAAATCAAAATCTCTTTAATCTGATGGTCAGGTTGAAATATGGACAGCGCTGCACAGTCTGTCCATCACATTATTCCTCATTGATTCAATATTATCCATGTTCAGCTTCTTTTGAGACTGAATTATTTGCAACAGTTACATAGTGTTGTATATTTAATACAACTCAGAGCAACGCAGGGGTGACATTATTTTCTAAGTGTGCAACAGGTTTATTTACAGGAGTTTTTAAATATCCTGACAATCACAAAATGTCTGCACGCATGCTTACAGCTCAGCTTCCAGTTACTCCTGTGATGTTTGTTTACTTTGGTCTGAGTCCACACCCAGGCTTAATCAATCAAGCACAGTGAACAGAGATCAGTTACCAGACTCACATAATCAAACACAGAAAAATGGAATCATTGAACACCACAGAGTGCAGTAAAGTTGAACCATCACCTGGAGATCCCATTCAACAGTGATTGCACTTCAAGAGTAGCTTGTCACTTGTGAAGTGCTTTTGGACATCCTAAACTTGTGCAATGAGATTGAACAGCTTAAATTATTCCCTTTCGAGTCAGAGACTTTGGTTGGCATTGCATTTACAATTGTTAAAAGGGTAGCTATTGTCCTACTTTTCTATCCACAGCTCTACATTTCTGTGATGAGTTTATTGGGCATTTAATGTTCAAATCTACCAAGTTCCAAAAATAACAGAAGGCTAAGGGTGAGATGATGTTTGTGGCGAATGAGTGGTGGAGTGACGTATAACTACCAGCACGATTGGGAGATTTCCAACTCACAGCCTACCGCTAAACTGGTTAATCGATTTGTGCATTCACAACAGCCTGTGATGTGAACAAGCCATTATTTTTACAGCAAGATTCTGCCCATTATGAAATTAAATGACTGAACTGGACATTTCAAGCGTTCAAGGCCTGTGGTCGCTGCCAGTGATCAGCTCATAATCCCAGCTACAAACACAAGCAGAGACTCGCAGCATTGAATCCTCTCCTACCTAAAAGGAGAAATAAAATGTCACTCAAATTAATTGGCCGTATTTACTTATGAAGTTTGTGATTTGACCTTTAACAAAGACGCTGTTCAAATATTAACAGAGTGGAGA
Organism: Cetorhinus maximus; assembly: GCF_964194155.1. Taxonomy (NCBI): domain Eukaryota; kingdom Metazoa; phylum Chordata; class Chondrichthyes; order Lamniformes; family Cetorhinidae; genus Cetorhinus; species Cetorhinus maximus. The sequence continues at coordinate 12,498,477 of NC_135900.1, forward strand.
TGGCTGATTTCTGTAACACATCTCGTAGGCTAAAGTATTGCCTTACAACTATGATTGCACATACAGAAGTAAATCAGATGCTCGTACATTCGGTCTGGTTCTTGTCAGGGAATTAAATAAATAAAAGACTGGATGCCAAGTTGAACTGCCCCCAAAAAATGTGCACAGGGATCAAGATTAACCCATGTCAGTTCAATGTAATACAGGCAGGACATCAACTCCCTGCTCATTCAAATGATTCCTGCATACAGCCAGCACCAACCACGTGTTCATTGGCTGCAGGCATCGGCAGGGCCCTCAAAAATTGTACCTTGCTAGCACACATCTCAAGCTAGCCTGCACTGCTTCAAGCTAGCTTGTGCCTCTTAAAGGGTTTGTTCATTTTGATGATGGGAATCATCAAGGAAGTGAATCTGACCTGGCACATTGTGAAGAATGGCAGAACATGGGAGAGAGTGGGCTCCAAGGGAGCTTTCAAACGCTGCACTTGGGGTGTTGCTGGAGGAGTTGGAGAGATGTCCAGTATTCAAAGAGGACACACACTCAAACAGCAACGGGAGCCAATTGCCTTGGAGGCCAATGCCAACAGTCAAGCCCAAGGGTCTGAATGCAGTGTGGCAATGTTCAACGGCCTCACCTGAGTGGCCAATGTCAGTGAATATATCTTCAAATGCCATATCCCACACACTGCATCACTAGCCTCAGACACTGCTCAATGCACAATGCCCTATGGCTTCAGCAATGTGCACCAGGACCTAGACAGAGAGGGACAGATGTACCTGCCTGCCCTCATCTCCAACTGGCCATTACTGGGATGCCCATTGCTGAGGCCTTGGGGCTGAAACCATTCAAAATGATGTTATCCTCATACCTGTGTCATGCTCACAGAATATGGACTTATGGAATAGAAATTCAAAATGGGCACTACTTTAAAACAAATTGGAGCTTAGAGATCAGGTGACCTTCTCTTTCCCACCAATACACATGGAAATACAAGATCCTTGAGCCAATCTTCACATCTGGACAAGTAACTAAAATGCAAACAACCTTTCTGGCTGCACAAACGAAGCATATGTGGGCAACACATAGTGCACTACATTTAATCCTCTGATTGATCCTTCAATGAGGCAAGGGAGGTAAATTGTTTACTTTAGATAAGACAGACAGGAAAAAAAACTCTTCCCATTAGCTGATGGTACAAAGACTACGGGACACAGATTTAAGATTTTGGCCAAAAGATGCAGGGGGAATGTGTGGGGAAGAACCATTTTTTACATAGCGAGTGGTAATGACCAGAAGCTTGCTGCCCACGAGGGTGATGGAAGCAGAAACAATCAATGATTTCAAAAGGAAAGTAAATAGGCACTTGGAGGAAATAAACATGCATGGCTATGGGGACTGAGAGGGGCAATGGGACTGGCTGGGTTGCTCCATTTGGAGTCAGCATTGTTTTGATGGGCTGAATGGCCTCCTTCTGCGTTGTAAATGACTCTATGATTCTGACCAGCGGCTGTAAGGCAATGGATTTAGCTGTGGGTATTGGAAGTTTTCACTCAATCCAGCCCTGTTCCAATAAGATTAATCTTGGGGCTGGGAAATCTTCCCAGGGGTAGGTCTAAATCATTTAGTGTAACCTTGTGTGAATCTTTGCAGTATTAGCTTCAATTTTCTGCTTTGAAACTGGTTAGTGCAGAACAGGAGTGCACAGATGGAAATCCTGCCCCTCAGCCTCATATTAATATGAATGGAGAGGTGATTGACACTGGTTAGCCAACTCTTGAGATTAATGGTCCGAAATCACACGCAGAGGAATTTCCCAAGTGTGGGATTTCCCAACATGCAGCCCCAACCAGGGTGGAAATCCAAGGCATTTTGTGTACTTTTGGACACCCATCCTCAAAAAAGGCATTTGATAGACATGGGGGGTGATTGAAGCAAAACTAATCATCCCTGGCTTTCAACCTCTAGGTTAGAGAAACTCACAGCTGTGAACTTGTTTTCATTGGAAGATTCCCAAATCCAAATGGGAAACCATGGAGGTACCTGATTTACCTGTTGGACTTAACCTTAGGGAGTGAAAACATCCCCCACACGATGCAGATGAACGTAACTCTTGCCATTAGCGGTATGAAGCCACACCAAGCAGCTATGGCAAAGTTCTCCCTCTCACGATTGCATCATCAATAATGTATTAATTGATCATGTTTTAGTCAGAGTCAATGATGTTAGACCACCACCTACAGTTGGACAAGTACTAAAATGTGCTACCTTCTGGAGACCCATGCAACAACCTCCATGGCCAACTAAGTGTATCTAAGTATCCTGGCTTCATGGTAAAGGTGCTTTTGAGGGGCGGTGGGATAAGCCATTTATGGCAGAGTAATCAACTGTTGTCCTGCAAAGTATCATAATAGCTCCTGCAGTCTGATTTATCACCTTTGTGTCCTTAGAAAGTTACTGCAGATGTGCTGTTCAGAGCTTCGTCTTAGATGTGTTATAAGATGTAGAGGAAGCAATCTTCAAGTATTGTTCTGCAAGCTTATAAACCTCCACTGGTACTCCATTGTGTCTTCAACCCTTGTTCTCTATTTGTTTTAGTGCCCTAAGTTAACTCTAACAAAACCAATTAGAACAGAATATTAATGGGAGAGAGGTGTTCAAAATATCATGGGATTTTGATAGAGTAGATAAGGAGAAACTGTTTTCACTGTTAGGAAGTTTGGTAACAAGAGGACACAGATTTGAAATAATTGACACAAGAACCAGAGGGGAGATAAGGATTTCTTTTTTTGCTTGTTTGCACAGTATGTTATCTGGAATATGCACTGCCTGAAAGCAGATTCAATAATAACTTTTGAAAGGAAATGGATATATACTTGAAGAGGGAAATTTTGTACAGTTATGGGGAAAGAGCAGGGGAGTGGGACTAATTGGATAGTGCTTTCAAAGAGTCAGCACAGGCATGATGGGCTGAATGGCCTCCTTCTGTGCTGTAAGACAAATGAGTCTATGAAATACTTTTAAAAAAATGAAGGCAGCATTTGCGGAAAATTAGACCATTGGTTTGAAATATTGAGATCACCTGAAATAAATATAAACAATTGTTGAACTTCCACTGTGACTGTGGAATTCGGGACACAGACCCAAATTAACAAATCTCTGGTGAGACTGGCAATGGGAAGAACATTTTCCCCATAGGAGTTTATCCAACAAATCAACTCCCAAACCAATAGGAAATTAACACTGATTGGGATTGAGATTGAAGGCTATGGGGCTGAATGTGGACAGAGATTATTCTTTGGTTCTGTTGTCATCTGTGAAAGGGAACTCTGGGTCAGAGTTCATTGTAAAGGTTTGGGACAAGTAAATATTTTTGATATTTTAAGTTCTTCAGGCTAGGTAAATGATCTACAGAACTTAGAGAACTTTCTTGAAGGGATTAAATAGGTAGGTGGAGCCCACAAAAGGACATATTTACCCATCAACCATAATGTGTGTCCACACAAGCATCCCGTAAAATAGTTTGGAATGATCACATTACTTCAGGCAAAAGCAAAGTAAATCCTTCTGCTGCTAGGGCCTTTCAACCATAGTGAACCGAGGGGTTTGGAATTGTGGCACGCCTCGGGCTGTGTGACTCACATTGAATATATACAGTAAAAATTACATGTATCACAATTGTATTGAAGCACCTCAGAGTGCAACGTGATCTATGTAGATAATTTGAATAACACTGCACTTTCTGTAATGACCATTTTGAAATGTCTATAATGTTCCTTTTATTGTAATGAAGCACCTCAGAGTGCAACGTGATCAATGCAGAACATTTGAATATCATTGTAATTTTTGTGGTGGCCATTTTGAAATGTTTTGTAATGTTCTTTTAGATTTTTTATGAATAAAATGTTTTTGCAAAAAAAAAATGGTTTCTGTGGGAACAGGTTAATAAAAGGCCAATTCCACACTACCAATAGGCAAGCCCATGTCTGTTGTAAGGTTGTATATTGTCTCATGAAAAGGCTAGAGGCTTATATGGTTGAACAATAACACATAACTATGTACATATATACAGGACACAGTCCTGACTAGGTGCTACCTTCATGCTGAACTACTACATTGTACTACGCCCACGTAACTCTACATCATAATGTGGACGGTACTGTTTCCCCAGACCCACATTAACCCTTACAGTCCCGAACACTCTGATACTACAATGTTCACAGGAAGCATGAGTAGGAGGGAGCACATGACAACATTGTAGGCCTGATTCTCCGATTCAGAAGCCTGCGAACACAAATGTCCCCTTCGGAAATATTAAGTTGTAGAATCTCCCTTCCAATTCTATGCTGCCTACTCTGCTTGATTGAGGAATGTAGAAAGTCAAATCAAAATATGGTTTAATTCCCCAATATATGTTAAAACTGGCCAAGGCTTTAATCAGGATTAATTGTTCCTTCAGTATCTTAAGTATTGATGTGTCAGTTCAGGATTGTGCATGAGCATTCCAGGGAGTTCTGTCACCACTTCTTTACTTTTAGTGTGTGTCTGTGTTTTTTAATGCTTCCCAGTTCTCATGGAATTTTAAGATGGAACAAAATCTCAGCAATGAACTCATTATTTGTGTAACAAGTTTACCTTCCACTCCATTTAATGAATATGAATAGCTTCCATCTGTTTCTTGTTAATTCAGGGCACTCTGTAGTCATTCAGAAAGTGGGACAATTCTCGATATTTGCCTTTCAAATAATTTATGTAAGTCTAGAGCGATGGAGTGCTGCACCAAGGTATCACCTAGAGTATTTGTCATTGGAGCTATGTGTGTGAACTGTAGCTCAGTTGTTAACATTCTTGTCTCTAAGTTAAAAAAGTTCTGGTTTCAAGTCCCACTCTAGGACATGAGTGTACATATCAATGCTGACACTCCAGTGCAGCACTGTGGGACTACTACACTGTCATAGGTGTTGTCTTTTGGATGAGATGATTAGTCCAGGGCCCAGGTAAAAGTAAAGGACCCCATGGCACTATATTGAAGAAGAGCAGGGGAATTATCCCCAGTGCCCCGTTCAATATTTAACTCCCTCGCAAACATCACAAAATCAGAATATCTGGTCATTATCACATTGCTGTTTGTGGAAGCTTGCTGTGCGCAGATTGGCTGTCGGGATTCCTACATTACAACAGTGTCTACACTTCAAAAGAATTACTTCATTGGTTGTAAAGTTCTTTGAGATGTCCATGAAAGGCACTATATAAATGAAAGTGTTTCTTTTCTTTGATGTGCTTTAGCCCTAGTCTTTGGCTTGAGCCCACAATCTCTGCTTTGGAATAGGTGGGTTCTATTTGAGAACATTTGGGAACCTCAAGTTACTCACTGAAGAGGTGTAAAGGGATTGGATAGGTGCTGGTTAGCTCAGTTGGCTAGGTGGCTGCTATGTGGCTTAGAACAACACCAACAGTGTAGGATTCAATCCTCATTCTGGCTAAAGTAGATTTGGTGCCTACCCCAGGGCAAAACTGCAGCATAAGCCATGGTTTGGCAACCCTCAAATAATTGAGGCTGCAAGCTGATAAACAGGTTTTTCAAGAATTACATTTTAAATTACTTTGCACCTATGTTAGGGCAAATTTTCTGGTTCATAAGTCTTGTTCAATTCTCTGGGTACAACAAATACAGGGATATAGGGGGAGGCGGTGGCATAGTGGTATTGTCACTGAACTAGTATTCCAGAGACCCAAGGTGATGCTCCAGGGGAACACAACAAAAATACCTGGAAAAACTCAGCAGATCCGACAGCATCTGCGGAGAGGAACACAGTTAACGTTTCGAATCCAAATGACTCTTCATCAGAACTAAGGAAAAATAGAAAAGAGGTAAAATATAAGCTGGTTTAAGGAAGGGGGGGGGAGGGGAGGGGAGGGGAGGGGAGGGGAGGGGTGGGGTGGGTGATGGGACAGGTAGAGCTGGATAGAGGGTCAGTGATACGTGGAGATTGCCAAAAGATGTCATAGACAAAAGGACAAAGAGGTGTTGACGGTGGTGATATTAGCATGGTGATATTATTAATATCACCATCGTCAACACCTCTTTGTCCCTTTTGACTATGGCATCTTTTGGCAATCTCCACCTATCACTGGCCCTCTATCCAGCTCTACCTGTCCCACCCCTCACCCCCCACTTAAACCAGCTTATATTTCACCTCTTTTCTATTTTTCCTTAGTTCTGAAGAAGAGTCATTTGGACTCGAAACGTTAACTGTGTTCCCCTCCGCAAATGCTGTCAGACCTGCTGAGTTTTTCCAGGTATTTTTGTTTTTGTTTTGGATTTCCAGCATCCGCAGTTTTTTGCTTTTATCTTAATGTTCCAGGGACCTGGATTTGAATCCCACCTTGGCATGGTGAAATTTGAATTCAATAAAAATCTACAATTAAAAGCCTGATGATGACCATGAAACCATTGCCGATTGTTGTAAAAATCCATCTGGTTCACTAATGCCCTTTAGGGAAGGAAATCTACCATCCTTACCTACATGTGACTCCAGACCCACAGCAATGTAGTTGACTCTTAAATTCCCCCTGAAAAAGAGCAATTAGGGATGGGCAATAAATGCTGGCCTAGCCAGTGATGCTCACATCCCATGAAGGAGTAAAACAAAAGGGTTACTTCTGGAGGAAGACATTTCTATTGAATCTGGGGAAATCTTGGCTTGATATTGTAGCAAAGATCGACATACAGAGAATCTGAACTAAAAGGGTGTGGAATCTTTTTTCTGTCTCGTACCCAGTTTCTCTGTGTGAAAAGAATAGTCTGCAGATGAAAATTTAGATACCCTGCCAGCCCACTTGTCAGCTGAGGTCTACCTAATTGGTTTGTCAAATGGGCATTGAAATTGGCAGTCTTGCCTAAAACAGATGTCTTAATCAGGGTCCAATGTCTTAGCACCCCAAACCAATGATGATGTTCTATTGGTCAACGTACACCCCCAGGGGGACTAAGATTTGATTGGCCGAACCAATGGTCCTTAAAGGGGCCTTTGCAGGCTGTTCTGAACATGGTGGGGGAAATAAAAGCGATGTGGCATTGATACGTGTGGGGTCGAGAGGGATATGAATGTTGCCACCCCACAGTCAAGGCCTCCTTGCCCCTTCGCCACCCCACGTTTTAAAGGCCCACCTTCTGTATCAGTATCAGCCAATCTCCACAAACCCCATTGAAAAGCTGCCAGTCAGTGCTCCCTTACCACTCACAGCTCATCAGAAAGATTGTAATGAGGCCTGACCATAATTGAGGTCTCTGGCTGTTTTGTCCGCTGGCTGTGTGACCCCCCTGCCCATCCACTGTGCTTCCAAATTGAAAATTGGCCTCAATAGAGTTTTTCCTAAGGTCCCACATTAAGCAGACAACCTAGCTGAATTCACAGGCATACTGACATTCATACCATCATGCCATTAAAGCAAATCTCATGGTGCTTTGTGTGCAAGAATGATTTTGAAACACTGTGTTGCTAAGTCAGCATCAATAGCAGTAAAGCAAGATCCCACAGAGAGCTAAATGGAAAGCAAAGTACTTCTGAAGTGCAGTCACTGGTTGCAATGAGGCACGTTAATGAGCTTCACCCCAATGTCAGATCCATTGAGCAGAACCTACAGCAATTCAGCATTCCTTCAGTACTGCAGCATGGGCCAGGCCTTTCAGGCTCTGTTGTGGCGGGGCCCACTGCAGGAGACTCAGTGGCCCAGCCAAACGCTCATTGACCATCCCGGAGGTGGGCGGGGCTGGAAAAACATGGTGTCAGCTGGATTATGTGCTCTAGGCCCAGAGTGTGCCTTAAATCTGAGTGATTGGGTTCTACAGTGTGCGAGTCATGCTTGAGGGCTTCTCTAAAGTTCGAGAAACCAAAAGTTCAACACCAACTCTCATGGCAAAATCCACTTGTGCAGCCTGTTCAAATATTAGATTAAAACTGTGTTTCTTTCAATTAGGTTTTTAACAGCGTTGCTGAAGATAACTTATAATTAAGTGCTCACAGGCTTGTCGTGCTAAAACATTTTTAAAAACAATATGATAAAAAAGCCAGATAGTTAGCTGCCAGAGCATGTCCCTCTGCGATAGATCAATACATTTATTAAAGACACCTCCTGTATAAGTAATATTCTGTAACACAATTTCCCCAGCAACACGTGAACATTTAATATAAAAGCAAAATACTGCGGATGCTGGAAATCTGAAACAAAAATAAAAATAGCTGGGAAAACTCAGCAGGTCTGACAGCATCTGCGGAGAGGAACACAGTTATCGTTTCGAGTCGAAACGTTTACTGTATTCCTCGCCGCAGATGCTGTCAGACCTGCTGAGTTTTCCCAGCTATTTTTATGAACATTTAATAGGTGGATGCTGATGAAATGTCCTTGCACCACTAAAATAATGAAAAAACAGATATGAACAAGCTTTGAACTTCATTTTGTGAACACGACGCAATGGAGCAGATTCCCACGTTACCCGTGCTTGGGACAATTGGATTAGAGAATTAAATACAGAGGAGTATTCCTCATAAAACCTCACCCCCCTGCCCCCAAAATGTCCCTCTTGTGCAAATCAATGAAGAGCAAATTGATCAGGTTCCATTCGGGACATAGGCCCTTCTTCAGGAGTAATCCAATTTTCCTGTATTTGTTGCAGCTAGGGAATTGAACAAGGCTTATCAACCTGCTTGTCTCTCCGATCTCCCTTTTTTTTTGGTAGCATCCTCAATGATTTGAGGGTTGCCAAGCCATGGCTCATGATGTGATTTTACTACGGGGCAGAGCGAGGAGGTAGGCCCCAAATCTACTTTAGCCAGGTTGGGTCTTAAACCCCACACTGTTGCTGTTATACTGAGCCACAGGCTAGCCATCCAGTCAACTGAGCTAACCAGCCCCCTTCGCTACCCCTTCATATCCCCTCAATGAGGAGCTTCAGTTTTCCACAAGTGTTCCCAGATGCCTGCTACTGTACTGCTTGAACAGAGAGGCTTTGAACGAAACATTTGCTTCTGTTTGTTACATCATTATTCTTGTTGTTCTGTGGGTTAACATGTTAGCACAGTCAAGTTAACACATTAAACAGCTTCCCCGCACATTTGAGTAATAAGTTAAACTTTTGAACTGTTTTTAAGTATTTTGGAATTGGAAGTTATTGAGCAACAATTGCAGTCTATTTGCCAAAGTAAATGAGAAACAGAAGTGAAAATGATTTCAAGCAATGAAAAGAAATGGGAATTAAAAGTTGTGATAAATAAGATCAACACAGCCTGCAAACTGAGGCATCTTTCATAGCAAAACAGCCATGGCACTCAAAGAGCATCTTTAAGTGTTGGGTTTGAGGGATGGTATATAGAACCATAGCACAGGAGAGGCAACCATATGGATCATTGGATGGAATCATCCCGGGTTTGCACCAAGTATGGTAGTGAGTGACGTTTTACCTGCCAACCAAAATGACGGGTTTTTGCACTGCATTGTCCGCCTCCCCCCTCATTAGTTATGCAGCCACAGGAAACACGCCATCTCGCTGGCGGGCGGCCTCTGAATTTCCCGCCATGCCGTTACCTCACCGGTTCCTCACTCCGGGTGCCATATCTAAACTGCAGTCGTGCACACAGTTCGCAATGCTTACAGCCCAGGACTGCTCCAGTGAAGACAACGTCCTGAAATCCAAGAAGAGTTCAGTGACCCGTCACTGGAATGCCTTTAGGGAGGCCGCCATGATGTCCTCCACCCCCACCCTGGCTGCAGGAGGTCCAGCGATCTCACCAGCCTGGCTTGGCAGGCAGTGGCCGCGGTGGTCAGTGCCAATGCTGCACAGAAGAGGTCGGCCATTCAGTGCAGAAAGAGGATGAATGATTTCGTCTGTGCCGCCAGGGTAAGGCAAACATCTCATCACTCTAAACTCAACACACTCACAAGCCCATCACACAAGCTGGCATCTCACTCACCGCCAACTCAAGGGACATCACCACTCACTCTCTCACACACACACCCTCACATCTCCAACTGGCCTCATCTCCTCTGGAGGCTGCCTCCTCAGCCCTAACCATCTTGAGGCCACTTGCACAGATCAACATGTGCCTCTGCACACACCCTGGGATAACCTCCTTCCCCAGCACAGCTCTCTCCCTTCAAGCCTCTCCCCCTTCCCCAAGAAAGCTCTGCACCCCAGCCTTATGGCTGGTCTGGAAGGTAGAGAACTGCCCGTGAGCCCCTCTAAAAGTGATGCCCGCAAAACCTGGTGCTGATGACTGCGAGTGCTGCCTGAAGCAAGGTAGGCAAACAAACCTCGAAGTCCCGAGCGAAGCGCAGCTCACCAGGTGCACGTCACTTACATACTGGTGTGAAACACGTCGGCGTGGGCGCATGATTCCAGCGAGCAGGCCTTTTAATGAGATGCTAAAGTATTGAAATTAGGTTCCCGAAGTTTGTCAGCGGGATACGCGGCCCACCATTGACAGGTGGAGCGGACAATCACAAACTGGTTTCATGATGGCGTAAAACCGATTTTGGGCCTTCTCGCCATATTGTCCGCTCACACCCGCCATGGCGTCCACCACCAACGGGACTGAACAATTCCGCCTATTGTGTCCACTTGGCTCTTTGCTACACCAATACATGTTCAGTGGTGAATACAAGCTCCATACCAAATAAAACCTGACTCCTGCTGATTTCATTGAATTCAAATGCATCAGCCCACTGACTTTCGGCGGGATCGGAAGATCCCAGAGGCAGGCCAGGTCGGAAAATCCCGGCTATGGTTTCTGTGCATATCTTATACAGCTAAACTATTTACCCAGCTTCTGATTCAAAATCTCAAATTGAGAAGAAAACCTTCTTTAAATCCATTTTCCATCTGTAAGACGCAGCCAGTGATGATACGGACTATGTTATCAGCATGTAGAGTAACAGAAAGTTTTACCATTTCCTCTGGAATAATCCAAGGTCATCTGATATAATTTCTGCTGTGAAGGACAATCTGAATTGGATGCCAAAACCACGACTGAAATTTTATGCAAAACATAAAGAAAGTAACCATGAGAAGAGAGCTGCAATCAATGGAGAGTCTTCGATGTCATCAATACTTTGGATCAAATGTGTCTATTTCCCATGTTTAGATAATTGAATTGATAGGGTCTATGTTCTCTCTATCATGTTTAACAATGTGCGCTTTTAATCTTCTTTATTGCAGTATATAAAACAATATTGTTTTATAGCTGTTTCTGTTTTTCTCAATTACTATGTCGGAGTCATAAGTGCTCATAAATTTTAATTTCAGCATCTTGCTTTATAAGGGGAGTTAAATAATGCATGATGGATGTGTTTGTAAAGATGTAAAAAATTCATATTGGGGTTAACTAACTGACTAAATGTGAAAATAAAAGCTTTAGCTGATAGCTCATTACTGAAGTGTGCTGGTGTTTGTAATAGTGAAGCATAAAGATAGGAGGGTCACTGGCTCAATGTCAAGTTAGGGCTGTATTAGTGTTGTAGAGTTGATTGCAACCAACTTTCTAAGTGGAAACATTGGGCAAAATTTTTACCTCGGCGGGTGGGCGCGCGCCCGACCCACTCAAGCGTAAAGTGACGCACGTTGACATCAGGTGAGCGTCTCGGCGTCAATGCGCACTCATGCGATATTTAGGTCGGCGGGTGCTGACAATTAAAAGGCCTGTTAAGGCCATTAAAGTCCTAATTAACATACATTTTTTGCTGCCCGTCCAACCTTATGGTTGGCGGGCAAGCGAAAAGGCCACGTGGCCTTTGCAATTTTTAGGAAACCTCATTTATGGGCGGGATGAGGTTTCCAAAAGCAAATAAAAATAAAATAAAAATTTAAAACTTTGACGTGAGGGAATCTTAGACAGCCTGCATTTCTTTAGGTTGTTGAGTCCTAACTCAATCCTTTTCCAAAACAGGAACGCTTCCAGCTTCCTTTTGGGATCTCAGTGGCCCATCAAGGTTGATTTCCCTTAGTCAATTTTGCCCTAGAATCTTGGTCCTCTGTCTCTCAATACAAACACTGGTAGCTTTGCCGATTGGCTTCCATAATGGATAGTTACTCTGCTTATGCCTTTTACATGAATGTCTTCACCCGTATATGTTTTTAGCTTGGCAGCTGTTTGTTCTAAACTTAATTGATGTTCTTCATTATTCAAATATCTGAAGGTATGTTCCCCAATTACTGTAGTGGAAGCTCCTGTGTCTACTTGCATTTTAACAGGTTTGCCATTTACTTTCACTGTGACAAATTTTGGTTCTATCTTTCCAACTTTCAGATTAAACGAGTAAATGTCAGCATTTGTATTTTCAGACTCTTCTACATACATTGTAGATTTCATTGAACTTCTTCTTTTCTTTCCTTGCACGGCGTCATTTTATGTCCATTTCTGTGACATTAGTAGCATTCAATTTTTTAAACTGCCAATTGCTAAAAGACTGATTGTTTCCAGCTCTATTAAAATTAGTCTTTGATTTTGCCAAGTTATTTTGCTTTATGCTTCACCAATTCATTGAAATTCTTTGAATCTGGGGCACTGGGTGCCGTCAAACTTCGAATCAGACTGTAGGTTTTGCTCTCACAAGTACTCAAGAGGATTGCTTGCCTCTTCTCTTCCCCCGTAATCTCGCTCACTTGAAAAAACGTGAACGTCCTATGTATGGACACCAATCGTCTGTGGCTGGTTCAAAAGGATCAATTCTCCCAAATTGTGGCATTCGAGAGGGGATAACTTCTTCAATTCTAATGAAGCTTGGTACTTACAATTGCTGGGCGAGGTAGCATGCCGATTTCTTTTAAACTTGATTTCTTCTGTTCAATCATGCTTTATCCTTGTCGCCAAATTGTTGTAAGGGTGGCTGACTTGTACTGTTAGGAATAGAGTTGATCTACAGGCAACTTTCTAAGTGCAAACATTAAGTTTATTTACAATATACTCAGCAGCAACTACACATGTGCGTTCAGCTCCAACTCTATCTCTACACTGACTGCTTGTCAGGAAGATATAATAATTTTCATAATGTTATTGGAATTTATTATAAAGTTGAGTAATAGTAGGATCTGTGTCTATGGGTCTATTTCTATGTGACTTAATTGAATTAAAGGCAGCTGTTCTGAAGGCTTTGATGTACTAGGAGATAAGCTAGGTTTGAAATGTTAAGTAGGTGTCAATGGAACATTTGCATTTTTAAATAAACCAGGCTAGTTTGTTTTCAAAGGAGGGGTGAAATGTTTCATCTAGCCAGATGAAGTTAAGAAACAGTGTGTTTATTTTTCCCAAAGATTATTGGTAAAATTGGTACTATGAGAGATTTTTATTATTAGAAAGGTAAAGTCCAAAGACATAGTGAAACAATGGGAATTTTCATTCAAAGGGGAAAATATGTATAAAGGAGTGAAGGCTGTGTGTGAGGGTAAACATTCTAAGATCTAACAAATGTGAAAAGCCTTCAGCATCTACACCTCAAGCTGTCATTTACAAAGAACTGAAGTTAAGAAAACTCACTTTGAATTGGATTGTTCAGGGTATCATGTTTCTTTGCCTGGGTCTTATAAAATCTATGTGACTTACTATTGCCTTAACAAAAGTATAACTGGGAGTTAGATTAACTGGGGATTTAGAAGTTATCATAGTATTAATTTGTAAGATCTATGTGTGTACTTAAAATCATTTCTTTTGTTAATTAAGGTTTAATTTAGTTTTGTAAGCAACCCATAAGACTTGGTGGTCTTACTACTACTGAATTTAAAGCACGCATCTCAAAATTTATGCAAATTACAAAACAGTTGTGGCAGCTGTTTCAAGTTTCCCTTTGGGAATTGAGCAGCTCAGCGTTTACCATCGGCTGTGCCATAACACTGCTGTGGTAGCCCGTGCTACTCTCCGATTGGTTACCACAGATCATGTGATCTTTCCTAACAAGTATTATTCTTAAAGGTACGTTACACACTAAATAAAACCATAATTACTACAAATAGTGCTGTAGATCCCAGCTTTGAAACAAATCTGTTGATCAGATGCCACCATTAGAATAAAATCACCCTTCAAAGCCAAAAGGAAAAGTAGTTCTGCCATTTTGTTATCAGTATGCCTTGCTTGGTAGTATACTCATCTCTGAGTCAGAAGACTGTGTGCTTAAGTGTCACTCCACTGTTTGATCACATAATGCAGTGCTCAATTCCTGGAGATGCAATCCATCAGGTAAGTAGTTAAACCAAGGGTCTGGTAGAGTGGATGGACAATTAAAATCCTATGGCATTATTCAAAGAAGGACAGGGAATCCTCCAAATATCCTGGTTACATTGTTTCCCCAACTTATGCTGCCAAAAAAAAAGGATTATTGTTTGAGGGAATCTTGCCATGCGCAAAATGGCTTCTGCTTTTGCCTCATAAAAACAGTCAAAACTTCAAAGTAATTAATTGCACATGAAACACTTCGGCTTTCTCTGAGAGACATGATAAAGCAGGGTATAAGGAGGAACTTACATTTTTTTAAGCTTCTTTCCCAATCTCAGTATGTCCCAAAGTGCTTTGCAGCCAACAAAGTTCATCTGAAGCACAGCCACTGCTTTAAATGTAAGGAAAGATCCCACAAACACCAATGAGATAAAATGACAAACAATCTTCTTTTGGTGAGCTTGGTCGAGGAATAAGTGCTGCAGAGGATTTTTTTGTCACGTGGGATTTTTATCCACCTTAGTAAAAACATCTTACCCAAGGGACAGTGCAACACTAAAGAATTATCCTAGAATCATGCTCAAGCCTCTGGAATGGACCTTGAATCCAAAATCTTCTCACCACTGAGCCAAGGCTGACACCAATAAATGCAACCCTCTCCTCCTTCCTAGATTTGAAAGAGTTAGCTATATTAGAAGAGTTGGCATGGAAATTATGAAATGATATCCTTGGTGTATGTGAGACAGCAGCAATTAATTCTTTTATTTGTTCATGAGGTGTGGGCATCACTGGCTAGGCCAGCATTTATTGCCCATCCCTAATTGCCCTTGTTCAGAGTCAACCACATTGCTGTGGGTCTGGAGCCACATGTTGGCCAGACCAGGGAAGGTTGGCAGATTTCCTTCCCTAAAGGATATTCATGAACCAGATGTTGTCATCATCAGACTTATAATTCCAGATTTTTTGCCATGGTGGGATTTGTACCAGGGTGCCCCTTGGGCCTCCTGAAATACTAGCCCAGTGACAATATCACTATGCCACCACCTCCCCCTTATGCTTTTATCAAATAGAGTTTCTCAAAAATGAGCAATTTAATGCAGTGCAATTGACGTCGATGTGTTGCAAAAATATTGCACTTCACATATAGCAATTGTGCAATGAAATTGGGGTGTAACATTTTGAGTGCACTAAGCTTTGCTGTCAGATGGTTGGGATTAGGCTGCAAAGCTCTTTTACGACTGGCACGGATGTGATGGGCTGAATGGCCTCTTTCTGTGACGTCGTTTTATCTATGTTTCTATCCCTATCTCTCAGCTACTGTGAGCAGGTATACAGAAATGGGAAGGTCCAAAATTTGTAAACAAAATTTGAAAGAGTCAAGGAACTTGCATTTATATAGCGCCTTTCATGATCTCTAGATGTCCCAAAGCGCTTCATCACCTGTGAGGTACTATTAAAATGTAGTCACTGTTGGGGAGATGGTGGCATAGTGATAACGCCACTAAACTAGAAATGCAGAGGCCCAGACTAATGCTCTGGGAACACGGATTCAAATAGTTGGTGGAATTTAAATTCAATTAACAAATCTGGAATATAAAGCTAGTCTTTGTAATGGTGACCATGCAAGTAACATTGATTGTTATACAAATCCATCTAGTTCACTAATGTCCTTTAAGGAAGGAAATCTACCAACCCTACTTGGCCTGGCCTACATGTGACTCCAGACCAACAGCAATGTGGTTGACTCTTAACTGTCCTCTACAGTGGCCTAGCAAGCCACTCAGTTCAAGGGCAATTAGGGATGGGCAACAAATGCTGACCTTGCCAGTGGCATCCAGATCCCATATAAAAGAATAAAGAAAAAAATGTAACAAAACAGGTGACTTGGATGGAAAATTTTGCAGGATAAAATGATTGGTAAATCCCTTTTAGCTTGGGCAGTGATAAGAGCAATTCATCATTGTTACTGAGGTGATGTTACAAAAAAGTGATGTTACAATGATGATGCAGGAATCTTGGCCACCGGGGCTGGGATTGGAAATGTTATCAACTGTGATGGGGATAGTCTTGAACTTCAAAAGGACATGTTGGTGGATCGGGAAGACAAGTGGCAGATGAAGTTCAATGCAGAGACATGTGAGGTGTTTCGTTTGGCGGGAAAGATATGGTGAAACAGTGTAAAATAAAGGGAGAGCCTCTAAGGGAGGTGCAGGAACAGAGGGACCTCGGTGTATAGGTACATAGATCATTGAAGATGGCAGGGCAGTTGAGAGAACAGTTAATAAAGCATATAGTATCTTAGGCTTTATTAATAGGGACATTGAGTACAAGAGTAAGGAGGTCACATTGAACTTGTATAAGACACCAGTAAGGCCTCACCTGGAGTATTATGTCCAGTTCTGGTGCCATACTTGAGGAAGGATGTGAAGGCATTGGAGAGAGTACAGAGGAGATTCACAAGAATGATTCCCGGGATGAAGACCTGTAGCTATGAGGATAGATTGGAGAGGCTGGCACTGTTTTCCTCGGAGAAAGCAAGCCCGAGAGGAGACTTGATGAAGGTATTCAAGATCCTGAGGGGTATGGACAGGATAATTAGTGAGAAACTGTTCCCACTCAAGAGAACACCAAGAAATAAAGGGCATAGATTCAAAATAATTGGCAAAAGTGATATGAGGAAATTTTTTTCATCCAGAGGGTGGTTGGAGTCTGGAACAAACTTCCTGAAAGGGTGGCGGAGGGAGGTTCGATCGAGGTATTGAAAAGGGAATTGGACTGCTACCTGAAAAGAGCGAATGTGCAAGGTTACGGGGATAAGGCAGGGGAGTGGGACTAGGTGGAATGCTCTTTCAGAGAGCCAGTGCAGACTCGATGGGCCAAATGGCCCCCTTCTGTACTGTAAAGATACTGGGATTAAATGGGAGTCACACCTTCCAAAGGCTGCCCAGCAAGTCCTCTAGGGTTTAACATCAGCCTCCTGGGGTGGGGAGGGGGGAAGGGTGGGAGTTCCTCATAGTTAGGCACCCTGTGCCCAAACTAGAGATACTGCATCAGGCAGGGGGATGGCTGAGTGCCACACCACTGCCTTTGCCTCCAACCAACCCCTCCCTTGACCCCCACCGCACGACCCCCATCCCGACCTCACACCTTTGGCCTGGGGACCCTCAACAATCCTGGGCCTCTGGTGGATGGAGTACTGGCAGCAGCCGCCCATCCCACTGAGGCTGGCGGCAATAATGAGCTGCCAGCTTCCGATTGGCCGGCAGCTCTCAGCAGGTGGGACTTCCGCTGCCGGGGTCCTCAGTGGGTGGGGAAGTCCAGGCGGTGGCCACTTAAGTGCCTGAAGGGCACTTGATTCCATTGGGCCTCCCCCACCGAACTAACGTGGGTTCCCCCCCGCATAATCCTCCGGCCAGTGGGCGAGACCCCAGTCAGCCGGATTAAATCCTGGCCATCAGGGCAGGTGACCAAAAGTTTGGCTAAAGGGATAGGTTTTAAGGAGTGTCCTAAGGGAGATGAAGGTGGTAAAAAGGCAATCCAACACAACCTAAACAGGTATGGCTAGAAATAATTGTTTCCAATTTTTTGCACGGCATGTTCATATAGCGCTACAGCACTGAAACAGGCCATTCAGCCCATCCAGTCTATGCCAATGCTTATGCTCCATAAGCCTCCTGCCAACCTATACCATCTCACCCAATCAATAAATGCTGGCCTAGTCAGCGGTGCCCACATCCCATGAATGAATAAAAAAAACAACATATCATTCTATCCCTTTCTCCCTCCTCATACCTCCCATTCAATGCATTTATGTTATGCACCTCAACTGCTCCCTGCAGGTGATAGCAAGTTCCACATTCTCGCCAAAGTCACTAATTCTAACTCAGACCTATTCGGAGATCATCCCGGGAAGCAGGGGAATTGCCCTTTGGAAGTTCGAACTCCCCGGGCAACTCCCACGGACACGGCATTGGGGGGGGTCTGAGGGGTCCCATAATGTATCTTCCTACTATCGGGAAACCAGAGGCCTGGGACAATGTAAATAAAACCTGTTACACACAAATAACTAGTGTCGTCTCTGCATTGATCCATGGTGTAACATGTACAACAAATATGGCTGGTCAGTGCTTCAGGAAAATAACACTGTGATTGGGTGCGCGTACATGAAATACACTCAGCATCAGTTATTTAGAAGGGCACAGCCAAAAATCTAGGATTTCTTAAAGGGAAAAGTTATTTGCATCTCCCGGTGTTTGAGAGGATTTTTCACAACACAAGCACAGGTGCAGTTTCATTGTCCCTTAGCACATGGCTGACCACTTGCCAATGTATTTACTTCATACAGTCCGGTGAGAACAGAATAACCTTTCTTTAAAACTTGCACGTTGCTCATATTTTTCTATTTGATTTGAAAGTCGCAGAATGGAAGGAGCCTTTCCTGCCGCCTTAATCGTTTGCTTCGTAAACAGCTCATTCGTTTGCCTGAAAGTGGAATTTGCAAATAGCTGTGACTTCTTTTCTGTTTTGTTACCAGCAGCTGGATGGGGATAAAAACAAAACCGATTGTGACAGTCAACAGCTTTCTGTGCGATGTTGAAATCACTGGTGTGCGGTAGAAATGGTAAAAGTACATCTTTAGGTTCTGTTTTGTTCCTGAGTAAAGCTGCTAATGCTCGCATCATTACAGGGAGATGAGGTCTGAGACAAAGATAAACGAGAATTAATATTGCAGCCAGTTATTTAAATTTCCATCCGCTTAATATTATTTTCAGACGCATATTGTTTATCATTTGCTGTGTTTTTTTGTTGGACTGCCATGTTTTTGCTCCAGTTGGATGATTGTCAAGGAGACTGAAACCATAGGCAAGACTTTCAGCGCAGTACGTGGGCACGTGCCTGACACGCCCGAGGGAGAAATGACGCGTGATGGTGTCGGGCGAGCGTCCCAACTTCAGCGCGCGCTCGCGCGGGATTTCGGCTCCGAGAGATGGCCGCGCGCCCGCTGACAATTAAGAGGCCTATTAAGGCCCTTAATCTGGTAATTAGGTTGAATTTTCCACTGCCCGTCCAACCTTACAGTTGGCGGGCGGGCGACTAGGACAGGCGGCCTTTGCATTTTTTGCGAAACCTCATCCACGGGTGGGATGAGGGTTTCCGTAATTAAATTTAAAAAAAAACGTTTGGGCAGGATTTTAGTCATCACAATGTAAAGGTGCGTGAGTCCACTGTGCGGACATTTTTCCCCGGATTTTTAGCATCTCTAATTTCGTTTTGAAAACTATTCAGCTCCCTGAGGCAGCTCTGTGCCTTCAGGGAGCTCTCGGTGAGCGCAAACCTCAGCGCTCACGCTCATCCCGCCCTCACCGCAGCCGCGCTGAGGCTCTTAGCGCGTCTTTCACGCTGGCTGGCCACTACTTGGCGAGCCAGCATGAAATCACGGGTGGGGCCCGATTGTGGGCGGCGGAACATTTCACAGCTGCTCCTGGGCCCTCCTGCTGCGCCTGCCCAATGAGGGGAAAATCCCCCCCCCCCATCATTTTTAGCACCATCACACCCATTAAAAATTCTCCTTCCTCTTCATTAATTTCGCCTACTTCCACAGCCGCTCATTCCGCCTGAACCAGACAATGCAAAACCTTGCAAAATATTTTGAGCCTGAGCTGCTCTTCAAACCCCACATCTTATCCATCATCCATTGCCAATCTCCTTCTTGACCTGAGCACTGTTGAATCTTTTGTCCATGCTCCTGTCTTCTCTGGATTGGATTACGCCAATGCCCTCATGGCTAGCTTCCCATCCTCTGCCAACCACAAACTCCAACTTCCCCCCCCCCGCCACACAGCCACCCATACCCAATCCCGCCCTAACTCCTGCTCACCCATCACTCCTTCCTTGCTGGCTGTGTTGGCTCCTTGTTAACATAATACATCAAGCTTAAACTCCTCATTCTTATCTTAAAATCTCATTGTGCCCTTGACACCGCCCACTTCCCAAATAGAATCCCTACCTTTATATTCCACATTCCCCTTTTCCTTTAAGAGAAATCTCAGAAACCCATCTTTCAACAAGGCTTTCAGACACTTCTACTAATATTCCCAACCATAGCGCAGGACCTGTTTCCCTCTCTACTTCCGTTTGTGAAGTGCCCTTTTTAAAATTCTTTCACAGGATGTGGGCGTCACTGGCTAGGTAGCACTTAATTCACAATCCCTAAGTGCCCTTGAGAAGGTGGTGGTGAGCAGCCTTCTTGAGCCGTTGCAGTCCATGTGGTGTAGGTACACCCATGGTGCTGTTAGGGAGGGAGTTCCAGGATTTTGACCCAACAAGGTGAAGGAACGGCAATATATTTCCAAGTCAGGATGGTTTGTGGCTTGGGGGGAACTTGCAGATGGTGGTGTTCCCATGCATTGCCCTTCTAGGTGGTAGAGGTTGTGGGTTTGGAAGGTGCTGTCGAAGGAGCCTTGGTGATTTTCTGCAGATTTTTCTGCATCTTCTAGATGGCACACACTGCTGCCACTGTGCGTCAGTGGTGGAGGGAGTGGATGTTGAAGGTGGTGGAAGGGATGCCAATCAAGTGAGTTGCTTTGTCCTGGATGATGTCGAGCTTCTTCAGCAGTGTTGGAGCTGCACTCATCCAGGCAAGTGGAGAGTTTTCCATCACACTCCTGACTTGTGCCTTGTAGAGGGTGGGCGGACTTTGGGGTATCAAGAGGTGAGTTACTCGCCACAGAATTCCTAGCCTCTGACCTGCCCTTGTAGCCACAGTATTTCTATGGCTAGTCCAGTTCAATCTCTGGTCAATGGTAACCTCCCAGGATGCTGATAGTGGTGGATTCAGCAATGGTAATGCCATTGAATGTCAAGGGGCAATGGTTAGATTCTCTCTTGTTAGGGATGTTCATTGTCCAGGTCTTGCTGCATTTGGACATGGACTGCTTCAGTATCTGAGGAGTCGCAAATGGTGCTGAACATTGTGCAATCATCAGCGAACATCCCCACTTCTGACCTTATGATGGAAGGAAGGTCATTGATGAAGCAGCTGAAGATGGTTGGGCCGAGGACACTACCTTGAGGAACTCCTGCAGTGATGTTCTGGAACTGAGATGACTGACACCCAACACCCACAATCATCTTCCTTTGTGCTAGGTGTGACTTCAACCAGTGGAGAATTCCCCGCCTTCCCCCCACCCACCCCCCACCCCACCCCCACCCCACCCCCGATTCCCATTGACTCCGGATTTGCTCTGGCTCCTTGACGCTACATTTGGTCAAATGCTGCCTTGATGTCGAGGGCAGTCGCTCTCACCTCATCTCTTGAGTTCCTGTTAGATGTTTTATTAGTTGAAGGCACTTTATAAATTTAAGTTGCTATTGTTGTGAATTGAGTCAAATTGTTTGATTACCCCCAAGGACAATGGCCTGAATTTTTAGGATGATGGGGTCTTGTTTCCTGCCATCCGAAGAGTAGGCGGGCATCACATCCTCACCAGCTCTGGCTACCCCACTGCAAAGTTACGCTCCAATGAGCGTCAATTGGCAGCAGGCGGGATTTCCACCCCTCACCCGGGAGGAATTCCCGCCTTAGAGAGCTGCTGGTCAATCTGAATGGACGGTGGCTCTCCACTCCCTGCAATGATAGTGCTGCCGCGGACACAAAAGGAAGTTCAAGAAGATGTAGGAGACTAAGTCCGGGAACCGGAGACCCGTGTATGTTCTGGGGATCCCAGGGCGGGAAGGGTAGGGAAGGCCTGGGGCAGCACGAGGGGACGATCGCAGTCTCAAGGAGGAGGACGGGGTGGGGCGGGGGGTGGGGAGGGAGGTAGATCCAGAGGCTACCGGACCTTAAGAGGAGGGGAGGCACCTGGTTTCAGAAGTGGGCTTCTGATGGAGGGTCCCCCCTTCCTGCCCGGGGTGTAACTTTGTTGTATCTCGGGCTTCCCCCATTGAGGTTCAATTTAACCCCCAGCCTAAAAATTGGGGCTGGGCAGGAAACGGCCCTTAAGCAGCCATTAATTGTCCATTTAACGGCCTCAGCTGGGGCAAGGGAGGGCTTCCTGTCCGAGGCATTGCCCGGCCCAGCATAAAATCATTATGTGGTCAGGACGGGCGGGAACCCAGAGGCAATCCCTTCCCTTCAATTTCACACTTGCCCCCTGCCTAAAACTCCACTGCGTGGGGTGGGGGGGGGCGGGTGGAGCGTAAGCTTCTGGCCTAGGTAATACAGTGCACAAGAATGTGACTTGTCACTTATTAACCCAAGTCTGAATGTTGTCCAGGTCTTGTTGCATGTGGCTACCCTGCTGAGGGACCCTGCCACAGCCATTTCTGGAAGCCACGATGGGATTAAATGTCAATCAGGCACTTAACCTCCTGCCACCAGGATTCCTGTGCCCTTAAAGATGACGAGACCATCTCCAAGAGCCGCTGGCCAATCAGAGGGCCAACAGCCCTCCAGTCCCAGCAACGCAACTGGGAGCAGTGACCACTGCTGGTAGTGCAGGAGGTCTGGAGTAGCTGGATGGCCTAGACTACAGGTAAGTAGGGCAGGCCTGCCAGGGCTCGTCAGGTAGGCCTTAGCAAGGTGGTGGAGGGTGCCATTGTGGAAGGCAGGGTGACTTTACCAGCAGGGGTGGCATATGATCTTATGAAAACTGCTCACTGGTGCTCAGTCAACATTCTGTCAGGTCCACTCAGCTCCAGGCTTCATTCCAGACTTGGTCCAAATACGGACTAAGGAGTTGAGTTCTAGAGAGCAGCTGAGAACAGCTGTCTTCGACATCAAGCAACCATTTGATGGGGTTTGACCTCAAGGAGCCCCAGTAAAAGTGAAGTTAATGGGAATCAAGGCAATAACTCTCCTCTGGTTGGTGTTATACCTAGCACAAGTAAAGATGCTTGTGGTATTTGGAGGTCAATTACCTCAGTCCCAGGACATTGCTGCAAGAATTCCTCAGGGCAGTGTCCTCGGCCCAACCAACTTAAACTTTTTCATCAATGATCTTCCATCCATCATAAGATCAAAAGTGGGGGTGTTCACTGATGATTCCATTTGCAGCTACTCAAATAATGAAGCAGTCCGTGCCCATATGCAGCAAGATCTGGACAACATTCAGGCACAGGCAGATAATTGGGAAGCAAGCACACAAGTGCTAGGCAATGTCCATCTCCAGCAAGAGAAAATCTAGCTACCTCCCTTTGACATTCAATGGCACTGCCATTGTTGAATCTCCCAGTATCAGCATCCTGGGAGTCATCATTGGCTAGAAACTTAACTAGGCCGGGCACATAAATAATTTGGCTGCAAGAGCAGGTCAGGGAGTGGGCATTCTGAAGGGACCTCCCCGTAGCCTTTCCATCAAATGCAAATACCTTGAATATATTCAATGACCCAGCCTTCACTACTCTCAGTGGAAGAGAATTCCAAAGACTAACAACCCACTGGGAGAAAGAAATCCTCCTCATCTCCGTCTTAAATGGGATCCCCCTTATTTTTAAACTGTACCCGTAGATCTAGATTCCCACACAAGACAAAACATCCTCTCAGCATTTACCCTGTCAAGGCCGCTCAGAATCTTATATGTTTCAGTAAGATCACTTCTCATTCTTCTGAACTCCACTGAGTATGGGCCCAACCTGCTCAACCTATCCTCATAAGACAGGCCCTTCAACTCTGGAATCTGCCTCGCGAACCTTCTCTGAACTGCTTACAATGCACATTAATGAAATGGAAACCCAAATACATTACATCTCCCCTTATCAACCTGTCTGGTTATATATTCAAAGAAATCTAATATATTAATCAAACATGATTTCCCTTTTACAAAATCATGTTGACTTGGCCTGATTGTATTATGATTTACTAAATGTTCTGCCACTGCCTCTCGAATAATATTCTAGCATTTTCCCAATGACTAACTGGCCTATAGTTTCCTGCTTTATGTCTTCTTCCTTCTTGAATAGAGGTATTACATTTGCAGTTTTCCAATCCGATGGAATCTCGGGAATTTTGGAAGATTATAAGCAATGCATCCACTATCTATGCAGCCGCTTCCTTTCAGACCCTAGAATGCAGGCCATCAGATCCAGGGGACTTGTCAGCCTTTAATCCCATTCATTTTCCCAGTATGTTTTCTCTCGTGCTGTTAGTTGTATAAATTATGGTTAAGTGTCTACAGATGGGGGGCACTCATTGGATAATTACCAAAGGGTATAAGGAGACAGGTAGTGGGTGACGGAATAGGAATTCTGCATTTGTAATGTTACACTTTGTGAATAAATCTGAGACAGAGTAAAGATTTCTGAACTCCTCCTTCACCAACTGCCTGTCAGAAGTTTTATATGATAATAATTGTTGTAAGTTCCTCCCTCCCTTTTGCCTCTTGATTTTCTACTATTCTTGGTATGGTTTTTGTATCATCTATGTGAAGACAGATACAAAATACTTGTTCAAAGTCTCTGACATTTCCTTCTTTTCTGTTATTAATTGCCCACTCTCATCCTCTAAGGGACCAATGTTCACTTGAACTACTCTTTTTATATACTTGTAGAAATGTTGGTGCCACTTGATAGCACTCTTGACGATGCCTTCCATCACATTGCTGATCATAGCACCCTCGCCTTTGAATCAGAGGGTTGTGGGTTCATGTCCCACTCCTGGAAACCAAGAACTGTGATTGTACTCGAAAGAGTTGCAATCTGTGACTGTTGATAACTCGAAAGAGTATCACATTGCTGATGATTGAAATTATAATGACGGAGTTGTAATTGACAGGATTGGATTTGTCCTGCTTTTCGTGTGCAGGACATACCTGAGCAATCTTCCACTTTGTCAGATAGATGCCAGTATTGTAGCTGTACTGGAACAGCTTGGCTGGAGGTGCATCTAGTTCTGGAGCACAAGTCTTCAGCGCTACAGCCAGACTGTTGTCAGAACTCATAGCCTTTGCAGTATCCAATGCACTCGACCTTTGCTTGATATCACATGGAGTGAATTGAACTGGCTGAAGAATGGCTTCTTCAAAGTTGGGGACCTCAGAAGTAGACTGAGATGGATCATCCACTCGGCGCCTCTAGCTGAAGATTATTCCAAATCAAATAGCCAAAAATATAACTGACTTACTTTAAAGAAGAAAGAAAGCTTTGAAGGGAGTAGTCAGTATTTTAAGTACAAAGTGCTCTAAACACATATATAATAATTTTAATAAATGTTTAGCAGTAGATAGCTTCAAAGTAACACATTTTTTCTTACATATTTAACTCCTTATAAAATAGCTGTACTTTTATCCTGGATGTGCTGTAATGTAATAGTTCTGGGACAGGAATGCTAAAAATCAAATTCTTTTGCCCATGAGCTCCAAGCAAAATTGTTTCTTGCCAAATTTTCCACCTTTAGATTAGAGCTCCAAGGTAGATGCAGTCGGTTAGGATTAAGGATCATTTCTGTAGTAAATTTGGAATCTGATCAAAAGTTGAAGAATCCTGTCATCAGTTTGTGTTCATGTATGAAGGGGATTACTGTCTTCCAGCACTTTCAAGTGCAGCAATTCCTAATTCTCTTCCAATTCTGGTTGTCCTATCTGTCATGTTTTACACCTATTGTTTTGTATCTTGATTGGAGCTGGTAGAAAGTTCAGTGAACATTATCAGAGGGACCACTATAAGGGTTCTTGGTTAGATCATTAGGAAATCTTTTGACCTTTAAAACATTACTAAAGTTTCGTATGCACTAGCAAACCCACAATAAAACAATAGTTCACAGGCAATCTTGAAGAACTTTGTTGGATTGTTGATAATAAGCATCATGTTACACAACAAAAAAATGCATCTCTTATGAAGCAGTTTGCGAAATGTCAAACTCAGCTACAGAATCTTGTTCACCAAAAGCACTAGATCTTTGATCAGTCATGCTACCTATGTTAAGTTCTTATGGAAGAAAGATATTGCGAATCAATGTAAAATGTTAATAATCTTCCACCTGTCACGTTTCTGTCACTCGTTGTGTCAAGTTTATCTAATATTTCCTATGTAAACTTGTCACACTGCAATTGCAACCTCCCACTTGAGGTGGCACTGTGGTGCTTAAGTTTTTGCATTTCCCAGCTCCTCAGCCTGTGGTTCAGGTACTCCATGGCTCCAACCAGGTCTACTTTTCTTTCAAAGTTACAGTATGTTTTGCTATTCAGCTACAAATAAAATCAGAATATTATATAAAAACATGGCCAGAAGATATGGCTTTGAAATGGGGACTGAAGAATTACCACTGTGCACTCTGGTCCCATTATCCTCAGCCATCTAAACTAATTTTACCTGAAAACTACACTTGGTGTGTATCATCAAAGGACATCAGTGAGTTTATGTTCTAACGGGTTGCTGTTTAATAAAATGTTTTTACAATTCTGACTGGAACCTTCCACAAGTTGTTTTCTTTAAAGCTCGTGATAAGGTTATTCACTGACCTTGCAACCAGAACTGCAGATAAGTGAAATGTAATAAATTATCAAACATCAATGGACAACAGATTTATGATTTAGCCCTGCCGATCATAACTAATTAAACCTTCTTGTCCATCTGCTTTACTTCCTCATGTTAATTCCTTTTTCTTTCTGAAATGAGATCAGGGACCATTCAACCTGCTCTGTTTACAGCTCTTAAAATGCACTCAGCAGTTTTGCACAGGGGTGCTATTGCCTTGACATGTCATTACTTTATTCCCTGGCGCAAACACTATCTGACTTTTGAAAGCCTCTTGCACAATTACATCCGCTTGACATATAAAAGTGATTTAGCTACTTGCAGGAAGAAAATTATGTAATTGACGATCTAAATATGACCCTGGTCCCTACAATTAACAAAGATAAATATTACTAATCAACTTGCGTAGACTATTAGAGTAATTAACTTTCTGTGGCTCATGCAATTTTCTTAATGACATGTTTTTTATTGTTTGTTATGCAATAATTATCACCAATAAATCTGTGTTCCATTTTCAGAGCCACCTAAAGCATTTAGCATCGTCATCTTGAGGTCTGTAAAAGTTTACTTCTGCAATGAACCAAAGACTATTTATTAGAGAACATGCAATTTGAGTTTCTGCTGTTTGATCTGTGACAATAAGTTAATTTAAAATAAAGAACCAATGACTATAAAATAAATAAGATCAACTTCACATGGTGGTACATAAGGTGTGATGTGCTGGGGAAGTGACAGACTCTTTTGGATCTCATGGCCTTAAGCCGCTGGCATGAGGCTAAACCCCCTTATGTTTGAAAATATGATCTTTCAACTTTCAACTGACTGGAAATTTTGCAATTTGAACTGAAACAGAGCAAACTGCTTAAAAATGCAAGGCCACGTTTAAGGTGAAGCTGAGAATGAAACAAATTCCCCTCAGGGGAGTGTGAAGAGAGAGACATTTCCTATAATACAGACACCCATCGAAACTCCTAACCGTCTAAGGAACAGGCATTAAAAACGCAAAGTGCTGGATATCGAAACAATGGCTGCCAGACACAGGCACGTCCAAAGCCTCTTGGAAATGCACAATGGGTGAAGTATTTCAAGGCAAGGATGTCCAGCCACTAGAGAGAGATTGCAAGTGACACAGGGGGTCTCAAAAAAGTCTTCAGCAGAGGCTGAAGGCTGTTCTCTCTCCTTCACTCTCCTTTGGAACGCCAGAACTCTACCAGAAACCTACCAACGAACCGAGATCTCCTCATAATTGCGATACCTTCTACGCCTGACTGCATCCAAGAAACTAGCTAACCTAAATCGACTGCAGCATTTAAAATCTACGCTTCAAAGACAACCGAGGGATGCTTAACCATACATCCTTTTATCTTTTTTTATTGGACTCTAAATCCCCTTATTCCTGATACCTGTGTATGGGCTGAATTTTCCCAGAATTGCACTAAGTGCGGTAGCGGGTGGGTAAAATGGAGTCCTATCCGCAGACAAAAATGGCGGGTTTTCACGCTGTATCATCCCAAACCCGCCTCATTATTTATTCACTCCTGCGAAACATGCTGTTTCCATGGCGAGCGGGCTCTAATTCGCCCACCTGCCATCATCCTGCTGTTGCATCACCCCGGCCGCCATCTTTAAAAGGCAGCCGCCAGCAAAGCGCTCATTGCCACCGTAAATGCTCACCTATCCAGTGACGCCCACATCCCATAAATAAATAACAAAAACACTTTCACGCAGGTAAACGAATTCATGAAAGAGGTCACGAATGGTGTGGGTCCATAGGGACACCCACAGTGCTGTTAGTGAGGGAGTTCCAGGTTTTTAACCCAGTAACAATGAAGGAACGGCGATATCGTTCCAAGTTAGGATGGTGTGTGCCTCACAGGGGAATTTACAGGTGGTGGTGTTCCCATTCATCTGCTGCCCTGGTCCCTCTAGGTGGTAGAGGTCAGGAGTTTGGAAGGTGATGACGGGAAACGCGGCCCACCATCAGCGGGCTGAGCGGACGATCGCGACCTGCCTTCACGCCATTGTGAAGCAGGTCATGCCATATTTTCAGCACACGCCGCCTATCACCCCCACCACCAGCAGGCTCGGGAAACTCCGCCCCATTTGTGTGTGTGTGAGTGTTTGGACCCAAACGTCGGCATGAGGGCCGAATGCTTGCGTTTTTATTATTCTTCTCAGGTTTAGTGATTAATAAATTTTCTCTTTCCTTGACGCAAGAAACCCTTGTTTGATTGGCTTCTTATTGCTCGCAGCTTAAATAGTTAAATACATTCTGATTTGGAAAAAGCATAGCCTCATGAAAATGAAACATAAACCTTGATTGTGATCAACCAAGGAGGTTGAATAGAGGGGTAAAAGCAAAAAAACTGCGGATGCTGGAAATCCAAAACAAAAACAAAAATACCCGGAAAAACTCAGCAGGTCTGACAGCATCTGCGGGGAGGAGCACAGTTAACGTTTCGAGTCTGTATGACTCTTCAACAGAACTAAGGAAAACTAGAAAATAGGTGAAATATAAGCTGGTTTAAGAGGGGGGGGAGGTGGGACAAGTGGAGCTGGATAGAGGGCCAGTGATAGGTGGAGATTGCCAAAAGATGTCATAGACAAAAGGACAAAGAGGTGTTGAAGCTGGTGATATTATCTAAGGAATGTGCTAATTAAGGGTAGAAAGCAGGACAAGCAAGGTACAGATAGCCCTAGTGGGGGTGGGGTGGGGGGAAGGGATCGAAATAGGCTAAAAGGCAAAGATAAAACAATGGATGGAAATACATTTAAGAATAATGGAAATAGTTGGGAAAAGAAAAATCTATATAAATTATTGGAAAAAAAAGGGGGATCGGAAAGGGGGTGGGGATGGAGGAGCGAGTTCATGATCTAAAGTTGTTGAACTCAATATTCAGTCCAGAAGGCTGTAAAGTGCCTAGTCGGAAGATGAGGTGCTGTTCCTCCAGATAGAGGGGAGCCAGTTCACCCCTTCTCATCTGGTCATAACGCTGCAATAATTGAAACTGATTTCCAAGTGAATGCAACCTGTCTATAACCCTCAATGCCCCAAAGGGAATTGAAAGTTGTGATTGGAGCTGGAAGCTCTAATGAGTTCAAACAAAATTGTGTCATTTCCATCCATTGTGAACATTAGTTCTGCAGGTTGAAATTTTGTTTGATGGCTAAGCCATTGTTTGATAATGCCAAACCAAGAGTTTTATTGATGTCTCTTCTCTTCACGCTGAGCTCCCCATCCAGCATTGCCTATCTAAGCACTTTACTTTGCCTTGATCCTCCTGATTAGCTTCATCTTCACAACCAACTCTAGAATAATTAACTCATTGAAGATTCTCACTGTTCAGTGTACGTGAAGGTCCCAGTGGTATCACCCACTTTTCAAATATGCCGACCCTTTTGCCATCATTAATCTTCAGCTTCAATCTTGTTGCATTCGAGAGCTTCACACTAATAGCTAAAGATTTTTGCTGGTTTCTAGTTTGAACAGATGTCTGTCCTTCCCGTAAACCTCCCATTGAGATTGTTCCATTCCATCCCAATTTGTCCTTGAAGTTCTTTCAAGCAATCATCAGTAGAAGCCCTGAAAGACAGTCCAAATTCCCGTCAAAATTGAACTTTTCACCACTGCCCACTTAAGCAACCTTTCATCATATTTCTCCTCACTCTCACATCACATTTCAACAATAGCTAATGAATTGTTTATTTCAGTAACACTGAACATGCAACTTTACATTTAATGGTGAGAAAAATTCTATCAGCAGATTTTATTTCCCATTTAGCTGTGCAAAATGCTGGTTAGAAATTTCCTACAAAATCATGCTCCTGCAAAGTAACTGAACATGTTGTTTTGCCAGGATTCTTAGTGGTCCCCTGAAGTATGTCATTAGATGGATTGCATTGCACAATGGGCTGAATTTGTGCTGTACCATTCTATGGTCAATTTCATTGCCCAAAAACAAAATGAGATTCTTTTAAAAATGAAAATGAGATAGGGCATCTGCTTATGTTAACTGAATGGTTTCAAGATAGCTTCCACTGGTTTGGTAAATGCAAAGTGCAGCGTGAAAGACAATATAGGTGTTTCCCACTTAAGAACGTAAAAAGTAGGAGTAGGTGTAGGCCATTTGACCCTTCGAGACTGCTCTTTCATTCAATATAATCATGGTTAGTCTTCTACCTCAATGCCATCTTCCTGCACTTTCCCCATATTCCTTAATTCAAATTCAAAAATCTATCGATCTTTGTCATGAATATACTCGATGATGGAGCATCCACATGTGGTAGAGAATTCCAAAGATTCACAACCCTTTTACTTCTGAATTCAGGGCATGCATCTCAAAATAAAATACAAATTGCAAAACAGTCGTGACTGCGTGGCCAGGTTTCCCTCATGGATTTGATCCACCTGGCGCGCATCATCTGCCAAGTCATAACAAAATTGGGAGCTCTTTGCGGGATATTTGAAATTCCTTGATTGGTTTGGAGTTGGTGAATCTTAAGGTTATGAGAATGAGAAGCACTTTGAATTCAGGAGTTGGTGTGAGGTATTTTTAAAGTGGTGAGACTGCAAAAATGGCTGTATCCATGGCTAAAACTTTTTTGGAAGTAGAAGATACCACTCTGCTTGGGTTACAAAAAGTATCTAAGGGTAAGTTAACAGAGATAGCAGATAATTTGCAGTTGAGGTTACCTGTAGGGACAAAGAAAGCAAACATAGTTGAAGTGATAGCACAGCGTTTGGTGGTAGTGATACCTGACACTGGTGAGTCACAGCTGGAGTAGTGAGGCCTCAGCTAGAAATGAAGAGGCTTGAATTTGCACAAGCAATGGAAATGAAAAAACTTGAACTAGAGGCAGCAGAGAAAGAAAGGGCAGAGTAAGAAAATTAAAAAGAAAGAGAAAGGACATTCCAAATGGAACTGGTGAAAAGGCAGGAGAAAGAAAAAAGACAGGAACAGGAATTTGAAATGGTGAAGTTAGAAAAGGAAGAAATAGAGAAGGAAAGAGACAGAGAGTACTGGCTTAAAAAGCTGTATTTTGAAAAAGAGACATCAGGTGTGGAGGAAAGTTCTGATGATGAGACAATCTTTAACTTAAAACCCAATGGGGAGATGTTTAATTTTGTGCAAGCTTTTCCGAAGTTTGAGGAAAGAGATGTGGAGGCGTTCCTTATTTCATTTGAGATGATAGCTAACAGATGAAATGGCCACAAGAAAATTGGACATTGTTGTTACAACCTAGGTTGGTGGGTAGAGCACATGAGGTTTATGCTTCACTGTCAGAAGAAATGTCAGTGGATTATGATTTGGTAAAAACAAGGGGCTATTTTGAGTGCATATGAGTTGGTTCCTGAGGCATACAGGCATAAATTTAGGAATATGAGAAACAAAGAAGCATAGAGAATAGGAGCAGGAGTAGGCCATTCGGCCCTTCGAGCCTGCTCTGCCATTCATCATGATCATGGCTGATCATCCAACTCAATAGCCTGCTCCCGATTTCTCCCCATATCCTTTGATCTCTTTCACCCCAAGAGCTATATCCAACTCCTTCTTGAAAACATACAATGTTTTGGCCTCAACTATTTTCTGTGGTAGCAAATTCCACAGGCTCACTGCTCTCTGGGTGAAGAAATTTCTCCTCATCTCAGTCCTAAATGGTCTACTCTGTATCCTCAGGCTGTGACCCCTGGTTGTGGACTCCCCCACCATCGGGAACATCCTTCCTGCATCTACCCTGTCTAGTCCTGTTAGAATTTTATAGGTTACGATGAGATGCCCCCTCGTTCTTCTGAACTCCAGCGAATATAATCCTAATTGACTCAATCTCTCCTCATATGTCAGTCCCGCCATCCCAGGAATCAGTCTGGTAAACCTTCGCTGTACTCCCTCTATAGCAAGAACATCCTTCCTCAGATAAGGAATCCAAGACTGCACATAATATTCCAGATTTGGTCTCACCAAGGCCCTGTATAATTGCAACAAGACATCCCTGCTCCTGTACTCGAATCCTCTGGCTATGAAAGCCAGCATACCATTTACCTTCTTTACCACCAACTGCACCTGCATGCTTACCTTCAGTGACTGTTGTACAAGGACACCCAGGTCTCATTGCACATTCCCCTCTCTCAATTTATAGCTATTCAGGTAATAATCTGCCTTCCTGTTTTTGCTACCAAAGAGGATAACCTCACATTTATCCACATTATACTGCAAAAAGAAAACAGCCTGGGCAAACTTATATTGAGTTTGAGAGAGTAAAACAAAGTAATTTTGCCGGTGGATATGGGTACTAAATATAGAGATGGCATATGCAGCTCTTAGAGAAGTAATTCTTTTGAAAGAATTTAAAGATTCAATTCCTTCGGTAATGAGAACTCATGTGGAGGAACAGAGGGTTAAAACAAGCAGCAGAGATAGCTGATGATTATGAGTTAGTTCATAGATCTAAGCCTTTTTTCCCTCACCTTTTAAATCAGAGAAGAATAGAAAGTGGGAAGATGAAAGAAAGGTGGGCAGTCAGGGAAGAGAAGGAGTAGATGGAACTTCCCAGGAAGCTTTTTCTCAGATAAAAAGGAAGGTGCTGAGGGTAGAAGTGATGCTTGAAAACTGAGGTGTTTTCGTTGTAATAAAGTTGGGCACACAAAGTCAGTGTGTTGGAAATTACAGGGAAAATCTTTTGGGATTATTGGGATGCAGAAAAGTTCTGGAAGTAAAAGTACTGTGCGTTCTGAGGTTATGCGCAGGAAAGCAAATGGTTTGTGTACAGGTAAAACAGGAAGAATCAGTGATAGGTAAAGACCTGGGAATGTGTTCACAATTTACCCAAGGGGGTTCTGAGGAGCAGGTTGCAGTAATGTTTAAAGATTTTGTATGTGAAGGGGAAGTCTTTCCAAGTGTACAGGGTGGAGTAGGTAAAGATGTTAAAATTTTAAAAGACACAGGGGCTAGTCAATCATTAATGTTGTGGTACAGCGATATTTGTTGCTCAGAGGGAGTATTGCAGGAACAGGTGATAATAAGTGGGATTCATGGAGATGCTAAACTTATTCCATTGTGGAAGGTAAATTTAAAGAGTAAGTGGAAAACAGGTGAGGTGATTGTTGGAGTAGTGGAAAAATTACCCATTGCAGGGGTTCAATTTATTTTTGGTAATGATATAGCTGGTTCATAGATGTGGGCGATGCCAATGGTATTTGAGCAGCCTGTAGGTGTTTTCAACAGAAGTGTTGGTGAAAGAGCATGCTGGGTTGATTCCAGATTGTGTGATAACAAGATCACAAGCTCAAAGGTTGGAACAGGGAGAACAGGAAGTTAAAAGGAAGGGAGAAGGTGTTGAAGCCCAATTAGTTAACACTGTCTTTGATAAGATTGTTCAGGAAGAAAGAATGGAGGATAATGCAGCTGAAGTATTTAGCTCAAGGCAATTGGCAGAGTTACAGAAAAAGATACAAAAATAAAACAATTATGTCAGACAGCTTACTCAGAAACAGAGGCAGAATGTATTCCAAAATGTTATTACCTTAAGGGTTAATGAAAAAATGGTGACCGTATCATGTTTCAGCAGATGAAAACTGGAGGGAAGTGCATCAGATTGTTATATCATTTGGATATAGAAATGAGATTCTGAGGATAGCTTATGAAATTCCAATGGGGGGACATTTAGCAATTCGAAAGACACAGGCAAAAATACAAAAACATTTTTATTGGCCGGGATTGCATAGAGATGTAGTCAAATTTTGTAGTACATGTCACACATGTCAGGTGATAGGGAAACCACAAACAGCGGTTAACTGACACCTTTAATTCCAACTCTAGCATTTGAAGAACCTTTTACTAGGGTCATGATTGATTGTGTAGGACCCCTCCCTTAGACTAAAAGTGGAAATCAGTAATTACTGTCAATAATGTATATTTCTACAAGATTTCTTGAAGCGATACCTCTAAGAAAGATTATAGCTAAGAAAGTTGTGGAAGAATTGACTAATTTTTTTTACAAGGTATGGTTTACCAAAAGAATACAATCAGATCAGTGTTCAAATTTCATGTCACAGCTGTTTAAGGAAGTAATGAACAATTTGAGGATAAAACAGTTTGAGTCAACAGCTTATCATCCTGAATCACAAGGGGCTTTGGAAAGATGGCATCAAACTTTAAAAACTTCGATGAAGACATATAGTCAGGACTATCCACAGTATTAGGATAGGGGAAAACCATTCTTGTTATTTGCTATAAGGGATGCTCCTAATGCATCGACTGGATTTAGTCCTTTCGAATTATTCTATTGTCATGAGGTAAGAGGACCACTGAAATTTATTCATGAGAAATTGGTGGGTGAAAATTCGGAAACTATTCTCCTGGATTATGTATCAAATATCAGAGAAAGATTGGACAGAGCATGTGAGTTAGTTCGGGAGCATTTAAAGATGTCACAGCAAGTGATGAAAGTGAAGGCAGACAGGAAAACTACAGCTCATAGTTTTATTGCTGGGGAGAAAGTGTTAGTTCTGTTACCAATACCGGGTGACCCGTTAAAGCCAAGGTTTAATGGACCTTACAGGATTGAAAAGAAACCTGAGTGAAGTAAATTATCTAATAAATACTCTAGACAGAAGGAAGAAGCAGAGGGTGTGTCATTTAAATATAATTAAAAAGTACTTTGACAGGGAAGAGGACCAAAATGTGGTATTAGTGGTGGTAGATAAGGAGAAAGAGTTAGAAATGAAGGATTCTGAAATTGATTTTCCTCTAATAAAATTGGATAATGAGGGGGTACTTGAAAATTTGAATGTAATATTGAGTTACCCTTTCAGACAAATGTCAAAGTGATTTGGAGAAGCTATTGCAGTCACACAAATCTATTTGTGGGAATAAGCTGGGGAAAACATTTAGCTATACATCATGTGTGTGTAGAAGTTTCATCTTCGATAAGGCAACATCCTTATAGATTAAATCCGGCAAAGTTATCACATGTACAGAAAGAAATTAAATCCGTGCTTCAAAATGACAACATTGAGTCTAGTTGCAGTAACTGGAGTTCACCTATTGTGATGGTACCGAAACCGGATGGAACACTAAGACTGGGTGTGGACGATCGAAAGGTGAATGCGGTGACAATTGTGGGTTCATATCCTATACTATGGCTGAAAGATTGCATTGAGACAGTGGGACAATCAAATTTACCATGAAGATTGACTTGCTAAGAGGATATTGGCAAATACTGTTATCGGAGAGAGCAAAAGAAATATTGGATTTTCTGATGCCAGATGGACTATATCAGTTTAAAGTCATGTCATTTGGTAAGAACAATGCACCTGAAACATGTCAAAAACTGACAAACAAAATAATTGCAGTACTGAGCAATTATGCTGTTTATATTGCCACTTGATCATTTTCAGTCAAACATGGGAGGAGCATTTACAACACCTGGAAGAATTATTTTGTTGAGTACAACAAGCTAATTTTGTGACGAACTTGGCTAAAAGTGAATTGAAAAAGCACAAGTTACATATCTAGGCCATACCATTGGAGACGGTAAGGTGCATCCATGCCAGCAACAAAATGTGAAGCTTTGAGATTTCTGGGCATGAGTGGATTTTAGCAGTGCGGTTACTCCATTGACTGAACTATTAAAAAAGAACAAGAAGTTTCAATGGACACAGTAAGGTCAGAAGGCATTTGACAGTTTGAAAACTATATTGACTTTGACACCAGTTTTGGAAGCACCCAATTATGCCAAGCAATTTAAGTTGGCCATTGATGCAAATGATATAGGCATTGGGGCCATACTGTTACACAATGCTGAAACTGGAACTCATAAGCTGATAAGAGTATTTTTCCTGGAAGTTGAATGTACAACAGAGAAGATATTCAACGATCAAAAAGGAAACTCTGGGTCTGGCATTAGCATTGCAGTATTTTGAGAATTACGATGCAAATAGTTCATCCGAAACAATTGTTTATACAGACCACAGTCCTTTAAAGTTTCTGGACAAATCTCAAGACCAAAGTGCAAGGCTGTTGAGATGGAGTTTATTGCTGCAACCATCTAATCTATAGATTATACATGTGGCTGGATGAGAAAATTTAATTGCAGATGCATTGTCAAGAGTTTGAAGCTCAAAGGGAAAATTGGACATTTAAAAACCTGGACACTGGACTGGAATGATGTACACACACACACACACACACACACACACACACATATATTTATATATATATATATATATATACATATATATATATATATATAGATATAGATATAGATATATACATCTATACATAGTTATGTTAATGCATGCATCTGCATGTCATAGCCTGAGTATATAGATAAGTATAGGAGGTAGTGAAAGGTTGATTAAGAAAATGAAGCCATCCTTCAAAATTATGATGGTTCATTTTCCCATATGGAAGGATGTGTCATGAAAATATAATAATTCTCATAATATTATTGTGATTTATTGTAAAGGTAGGTTAACAGTCGGGTTTGGATCATTTCTCTGTGTGTATGTGTGTCTGTGTGTGTGGGATTTAATTGAATTGGAGACAGCTAGTCTGGAGGCTTTGAGTCATCAAGAAGAAGCTAGGTTTGAAATGCTAAACACGTAAACATTGCTGAAGTTTTAGAATGTGAGGTGTGAGGAAAATTTGCATTTACAGATAAATTAGGTTAGTTTGAATTTCAAAGAGATGGTAAGATGTTACACCTAGCCAGAAGATGCTAAGCCAAACATTGAATTTATTTTTCCAAAGGTTACTGATAATATTATTACTGTGAAAAGATTTATATTATGACAAAGATAAAGTTCCAAAGACACATTGGAACAATGGAATTTACATTAAAAAGGGAGAAACATGTATAA
This sequence comes from Cetorhinus maximus, assembly GCF_964194155.1. NCBI lineage: Eukaryota > Metazoa > Chordata > Chondrichthyes > Lamniformes > Cetorhinidae > Cetorhinus > Cetorhinus maximus. Next base: position 12,536,010 of record NC_135900.1, read on the forward strand.
AGGAGATGAGGCTATGTGTCAGAGGAGAAGGCATTCTAAGATCTAACACAAGTGTGAAAAGCCCCCAGCCTCTGTACATCAAGCTGCTGTCTACTGGAACTGAAGCTAAGAAAACTCACTTTGAATATCACTATCCATGGTATCATACTGTTTTGCCTGGGTCTCTTTAAACCTATTTGTTTTTTTACTGTTGCCTTAACAGAGGTGTAGCTGGGAGCCAGATTAATTGGGGCTTTAGGAGTTATTATCATAGTAATTTGTAGACCTACGTACGTGCTTGAAATCTTTTCTTTTGTTAATAAATGTTTAATTTAGTTTTCTAAAAACCTCTGAAGTCATGGTAGTCTTATTACTTCTGAATTCAGGGCACGCATCTTGGAAATACAATACAAATTGCAAAACAGTTGTGACCGTGTGATCAAGTTTCCCTCGTAGCAAGTAACATTTACATAACTCAAGTGCCAGGCATTGACCATCTCCAACAAGAGAGAATCTAACCATCGCCCCTTGACATTCAATGATGACATTACCATTGCTGAATCCCAACATCCTGGGGGCTTGCCATTGACCAGAAACTGAACTGGAATAGCTATTTCCAGTCCTGAGAATGGCTGGTTTTGTTGCAGGCGGGAGAGGAAAATTCCGAGAAAGGCTAAAAATCGGATTTCCACCAGGGGAAAAGAGCCTGGAATTCTCCCCTCCCCGCTTTCATGGCGGGCTGATGGTGTGCCGGATTTCCTGCTGATCCATGGGCGGGAACAACATTATCATGCATTACCATGCTCATTAAAGACACTACTTGCTGGACTCACGCTCCCCCTCCCAATGCTGTGCCACACCAGTGGGAAATTAGACTTGTCTAAATCAGGTTTGTAAATGAGTGGCATGCAGCTGCCCGCCCTCACTTCGCTTGTGACTTCAAGGTGACTGCTATATTCAAAGTCAACAGCGCTGCTCTGGGTTCTCACCAACATCAGTGAGATGCCACACTGGCAGGGGTGTAGGGTTGGTCCACGCACTGGCGGGAGGTGATGGTGTAGTGCTATTGGCACTGGACTAGTAATCCAGAGACCCAGGATAATACCCTGGGGACGTGAGTTCGCATTCAAAAAATATCTGGAATTAAAAGTAGAATGATAACCATTGTTGTAAAAACCCATCTGGTTCACTAATACCCTTCTGGTATTCACGCATTCCATTGATATACATTTTGCATTCTCAAAGAGCTGGTTGACCAGATTTTTTTCCTTGTTCACAAGAAAAGCTTCAAAGTCTTTGTTAACTGCCCTCTGAAATACCCTAGCAACTCAATTGTATCGAACCTTGAAAAACAAGTCAAAAAGGAATTAAAACCGAACGGATGAATGGGCATCGACCCAGGCACCAGAGGTTACAATGGCAAACTCAATCCTGAAAAGTCCTCCTTACTAACATCTGGGGGCTAGTCAAGCAACAGCCTGACATAGTCATTCTCATGGAATCATATCTTACAGATAATGTCCCAGACACCACCATCACCATCCCTGGACAATGTCCTGTCCCACCAGCAGGCAGGACAGACCTAGCAGTGGTGGCAGAGCAGTGGTATACAGTCAGGAGGGAGCTGCCCTGGGAGTCCTCAGTATCAACTTTGGACCCCACGACGTTTCATGGCACCAGGTCAAACATGGGCAAGGAACCCTCCTGTTGATTATCTCCCCTCAGCTGATGAATCAGTGCTCCTCCATGTTGAAAACCACTTGGAGGAAGCACTGAGGGTGGCAATGGCACAGAATGTACTCTGGGTGGGGGACATCAATGTCCAATCACCAAGAGTGGCTCGGTAGCACCACCACAGACATAAGGACATAGCTGCTAGACTGGGTCTGCAGCAGGTGATGACAGATTCAGCAAGAGAGAAAAACACACTTGACCTCATCATCACCAGCCTGCCTGCCGCAGCCGCATCTGTCCATGACAGTATCGGTCGGAGTGACCACTGCACAGTCCTTGTGGAGACAAATTCTGTCTTCCCGTTCAGGATAGCCTCCATCATGTTGTGTGGCAAATGGGATAGATTTTGAACAGATCTAGCAACTCAAGACAGGGCAATCATAAGGCACTGTGGGCCATCAGAAGCAGCAGATTCATGCTCAACCACAATCTGCAACCTCACGACTTGGCATATCCCCCACTCCACCATTGCCACCAAGGCAGGGGATCAACTCTGGTTCAATGAAGAGTGCAGGAGGGCATGCCAGGAGCAGCATCAGGCACACCTAAAAATGAGGTGTCAACCTGGTGAAGATACAACACAGGACTATTTGTGTGTCAAACAGCATGAACAGCAAGTGATAGACAGAGCTAAGCGATTCCACAATCAATGGATCAGACCTAAACTCTGCAGTGCTGCCATATCCAGTTGTGAATAGTGGTGACAATTAAACAACTTATTGGAAGAGGAGCCTCCTCAAATATCCCCATCCTCAATGAGGGGGAGACCAGCACATCAGTGCAAAAGATAAGGCTGAAGCATTTGCAAAAATCTTCAGCCAGAAGTGCTGATTGGATGATGCATCTCAGCCTCCTCTGGAGGTCCCTAGCATCACAGATGCCAGTCTTCAGCCAATTTGATTCACTCCACATGATATCAAAATATGGCTGAAGGCACTGGATACAACATTCCGGCAATAGCACTGAAGACTTGTGCTGCAGAACTTGCCGCATCCCTAGTGAAGCTATTCCAGTACAGCTACAACACTGGCATCCACCCGTTTTGTGGAAAATTGCTCAGGTATGTCCTGTACACAAAAGGCAGTACAAATCCAACCCAGCTAATTCCCGCCCCATCAGTCTACTCTCCATCTTCAGTAAAATTATGGAAGGGGTCATCAAACGTGCTATCAAGCAGTACTTGCTTAGCAATAACCTGCTCACTGATGCTCAGTTCGGGTTCTGTCAGAGTCACTCAGCTCCTGACCTCATTACAGCCCTGGTTTAAACATGGACAAAAGAGCTGAACTCCAAAGGTGAGATGAGAGTGACTGCTCTTGACATCAAGGCAGCATTTGACCAAGTGTGGCATCAGGCAGCCCTAGCAAAACTCGAGTCAATGGGAATCAGGGGAAAACTCTCCACTGGTTGGAGTCAGAACTAGCATAAAGAAAGACGGTTGTTGTTGTTGGGGTCAATCATCTCAGTTCCAGGACATCACTGCAGGAGTTCCTCAGGGCAGTGCCCTAGGCCCAGCCATCTTCAGATGCTTTATCAATGACCTTCCTTACACCATAAGGTCAGAAGTGGGGATGATTACTGATGATTGCACAATGTTCAGCACCATTCGCAACGCTTCAGACATTGAAACAGTCCATGTCCAAATGCATCAAGACCCAGACAATATCCAGGCTTGGGGTGACAAGTGGAAAGTAACATTCATGACACACAAGTGCCAGGCAATGACCATCTCTCAACAAGAGAGGATCTAACCATCGCCCCTCGACATTCAATGGCATTACCATCGCTGAATAACCCACTATCAATATCCTGGGGGGTTACCATTGACCAGAAACTGAACTGGACTAGCCATATAAATACTGTGGCTACAAGAGCAGGTCAGAGGCTAGGAATCCTCTGGCAAGTAACTCACCTCCTGATTCCCAAGGCATCTACATGGCATGAGTCAGGAAGGTGATGGAATACTCTCCACTTGCCTGGATGAGTGCAGCTCCAACAACACTCTAGAAGCTTGACACTGTCCAGGAAGAGCAGCCCCGCTTGGTTGCCACCCCATCCACAAACATTCACTCCCTTCATCACCAACGCACAGTGGCTCACAGCTCATCACCACCTTCTCGAGAACAATTAGGGATGGGCAATTAATGTTGGCCGAGCCAACAATGCTCATATTCCATGAACGAATAAAAAAAAAGGTCAGGGTGACAGATTAAAGGCAGTCCTGGGGTTTTGTGGACCTCATAGTCAGGGTAAGAAATTAAACGCAGTCCTGGGGCTTTGAGGGCCATGCTAGAGGACTACATGTGGCGCACACGTCAGAGTCCCGCCCCATGGAGGGGCAAGGTCTGTGTGCTCAACTGGGATAATGCAAAGCTTGGTGTGCAGGGCATGGTCATGGTCTTACAATTGGTGGCCATGGGGTTACCTGGCTTAGTACAGGGCTGGAGATGGGATGGTCATGGTTAGGGGAGGCATCTGCTGTCCGTAAATGGGGAAAACGTAATAATGTAGGGGTATTCAAAGCTCTCGTGGGGGTGTTCTCCCCTGTATGTGGCCTTGCACACAGCCTTGACATGGGTAGAGGTGAGATCCACATGGGGCATGGGGACATTAGCAGTGACAGGTTCAAGGGGGAGGGCTGGAATGTCCACAATGGGATCCAAGGTTGCTCGGGGAGGCTGGAAAATAACCGGAGGAAGATCTACCTGCACATCCTGAGGTTCCAGGAAGATGGAAGGGATCCAAACATTGACAGGGGAGGTGTCAGGAAGATATAATAATTTTCATGCTATTTGGAATTTATTGTAAAGTGGAGTAATAGTGGGGTCTGTGTCTATGTATGCATGTGTCTGTGGGCAGAGCTTTACAGCCCCGTTTTGGCGGGGGAGGGGCTGTAAAATGCGGCAGGCCGTTCAAAAGCCCATTGACTTTGGCGGGACCATAAAATCCCGCTGGCATAAAATTCCACCCTGTGTGCGGGACTTAATTGGATTAAAGGCAGCTGGTCTAAAGGCTTTGATGTAAGAAGAGCAGCTAGGTTTGAAATGCTACATAGGTAAACATGGGTGAAGTTTTAGAATGTGAGGGGTAAAGGGAACATTTGCATTTTTAAATAAGCCAGAGTAGCTTGAATTCAAAAGAGAAGGTGAAATGTTACACCCAGCCAGAAGAAGTTAAGAAACAGTGGCCTGAATTTTTCCGTCGGTGATTTGGGGGCGGGGCCCACTTGCCAACGAGAAAATGATGCGGGATGATGTCGGGAGGAACCCCCAATGTCATCCCGCCTCATTTAAATATTCAGGAAGGCGGGCGGACAGCGCAATCAGCTGTCTACCCGCCAGACTGTCAATGGCCAATTGAGGCCATTGACAGGATAATTAAGACAATTAAAGGCCCTGCCCGTCCAAGCTTAAGGTTGGTGGGCAGGCCAGGAGCCCCAGCGGGTTTCTGATAATATATGGAACCTCATCCACTGGCGGGATGAGGTTTCATATCTGTTTTTAAAAAGTTTAATAAAGTTTTAGTCATATTTATTAACATGCCCCATCTCGTGTGACATTGTCACATTAGAGGGACATGTTAATAATTTTGTTTTCTATTTTTTATATTTAAAACGCTGTCACCCATCTCCCTGAGACAGCACTTAGTCTCAGGGAGCAGTGCGCTCTTTCGTGCGCATGCGTGAAAGTGCGCACTTTGACAGTTGGGTAATCCCTCCCCTCCCTGTATAGGAAGCACATAATGCTTCCTGTCGGGCAGGCCGCTGGGCGGGCCAACTCAAAATGGCAGCGGGGCCCGTTTTGGCAGTGGAGTTCAGTTGCCCGCCCGCCGCTGAGCCAGTGGGCGCGCGCCCACCCATCAAGGGCAAAATTCTGCCCAGTGTGTTTATTTTTCCCAAAGATTACTAGTAAAATTGGTACTATGATAGATTTTTAGGAAGGTAAAGTCCAAAGACATATGGCCTCAAAATGTGGGCTGCCCGACGGGAAGTGCTATGTGCTTCCTGTGCGGGGGTGGGGGAGGGATTCCCCAGCTGTCAAAATGCGCTCTTTCGTGCATGTACGCGAAAGAGAGCACTGCTCCCTGAGACTAAGTGCTGTCTCAGGGAGATCACTGACAGCGTTTTAAATATTAAAAATAGAAAAAAATTATTAACATGTCCCCCCCATGTGACAATGTCACACTAGATGGGGCATATTAATAAATACGACTAAAACTTTATTTAACTTTTTAAAAACAGACATGAAACCTCATCCCACCAGTGGATGAGGTTTCATGTATTATCAGAAGCCCGCTGGGGCTCCTGGCCTGCCCGCCAGCCTTAAGGTTGGATGGGCAGGGCCTTTGATTATCTTAATTATCCTGTCAATGGCCTCAATTGGCCATTGACAGGTCGGCAGGAGGACAGCTGATTTTGCTGTCCGCCCGCCTTCCTGAATAGTTAAATGGACCGGGATGATGTCGGGGGTTTCCCCCGATGTCATCCCGCGTCATTTTCTCATCGGTGAGCGGGCCCCGCCCCCAACTCGCCAACAGAAAAATTCAGGCCATAGTGAAACGATGGGAATTTGGATTCAAATGGGGAAATATGCATAAAGGAGTGAAGGCTGTGTGCAAGGGAAGACATTTTGTAAGATCTAACATGAGTGTTACAAGCCTTAAGTTGCTGTCTACAAGGAACTGAAGCTGAGGAAAAACTCACGTTGAATTTGACTGTCCAGGGTGTGTGCTTTGCCTGAATCTGTTTAAATCTATGTGTTATACTGTTGCCTTAATGGAAGTGTAACTGAGAATTAGATTAATTAGCAGATATAGAAGTTATTATAGCAGTAATTTATAGACATATATATGAGCTTACAATCTTTTCTTTTATTTTTAATTTAGTTTTGTAAAAATAACCTTTAAGCTTCAATGGCCTTCTTTTTACTGAATTCAAAGCCCGCATCTCAAAATAAATACAAATTGCAAATAGTTGTGGCAGCTGCTTCAAGTTTCCCTCTGGGGTTTGAGCAGCTTGGCATTTACCATCGGCCTGCCATAACAGAGGGTCAAAGCTGGTCTCAAAATAAAAATGCAGCACCACCATCTTCAAATCACAAAATTGTTGGGCAGTTTAGAAATTGAAACTGGAAAACAATCTGCACGGCAGGGATCTGAGGCAGTGTGGGAAGAGCCCCCAGCTGGATAAGGGGCTGTTTCAGGGAGCACCCTCAAACTGCTTAGAGTCACAACATTGAAATAGAATCAGAGCTGAGGACAAAGAGGAATACGTCCTTGAGAAGGTGCAGCTTCCGCCACTGCCTTTTGGTACGCTTTAATGAGACACTGCGAGTCACTGGCTTCACAATACAGTCAATCCATCTGAGCTTTAACAGAGAGGTATGTGAGAATGAAAAATGCAGGCAACCATTAAGGAAGCATGGCTGCTGCATGTCTGCAAGCTGATCAATTAAAGCCTCTAACGTGCTTTTTTCAGTGCACAAGCGCAGATGGCCATGTTGTGTTGGCAGGAGACATTTTGTTTTAACCATACACTATCAGTGGAGAAATAACGGTTACAACTTAACTCACTTGCATTTAACCAGCTCTCGCCTCAGTGATGTGTTTAAACTCTTTTATATGCATTTTGCTTTAAAGGTCTAACGTGCTCAGGTAACTTAAAAGCGAAATACTGCGGATGCTGGGAATCTGAAAGAAAAACAGAAAATGCTGGAAAAACTCAGCAAGTCTGACAGCATCTGTGGAGAGGAAAACATCTGTTTTCCTCTCCACAGATGCTGTCAGGCTTGCTGAGTTTTTCCAGCACTTTATGTTAAGCAACTGTTTGCTGTTTTGTACAAAAATAGCCCAAAAACCCCAAAACCGTGACGAGAGTCAGTCTTCCAAAGCAATAAATGACTGCTCTCAGGTTAGAGGAGACATTTACATTCAGACATGTCCTTTACTGTGCAAGTGAAAATATAACAATTAAACAGCGCCAGGAAACAAGCCCCGAAGGAATGCTTTTTGTGCTAAATATAAACTCTCCAGAGTCTTGTAAATGGCACAATATACTACTGTGTTCCAATAATGGTTGTTGATGCACAAATTTATTATCTGGCCGTCTGATGAGGTTCTCATGGTTCCCAACAGACAGGATGCATCATCATTACGGGGAAAGAACATTCCTTTGCTCCGAGGAGAAAACTAACCCATCTAACTCCTGTTGACTAAACACAGAGGGCCCTAATAGTCGTAGTCTTCGAGCTGTAAAGGTGCATATGTGGTTGAAAGGAAAAGGACAATTGAAATAAAGCTTTAATCTGTTCACATGTAACCCACAATCCTCGGTGTGAATCACCCCGCCCCCTCCCCCTCACCCCCTCCAATGCAACCCTCGGAGTAGTTGTGAGGGCAGGGAGAAAATAGTCCTGCCCTCTACAGGTAGGATTCAGGTGCATTATCAGTGTAACCTGGGGAGTGAGTCACTCTCGAGTGCCTTGGAAATCATGACGTCCTGATCCATGTTTCCAGCTGGTGAGACTCTAGGTTCAAAGCGCATTTTAAAAAAATTGGCCTTTGAGTGCTTTTGTACTTAATGGCCCATTAAGTTGACCGATTTATCTTAAACGAGCCAGCGTCACATCAAAGATTGGGCAGAAAATTGGCTCTGACTGATAGTGCCAGGCAGTATCATTTCCAAGCTTTGCGATTTTATGAGCCGAATTTCCTTGCTGTTTTTAGCATATTTCCATTGTATGACCTGAGCCAGTAAATTCTAATAGCAGGGGAATTGGATGGGGCGATTTCTGCAGCTTTATACCATTAAGTTGCAGTTTGACCTTTGCGTGATCACTGAGCACCAAGTACATTTGATTAAATATTATGCTGAAGACGCCACAGCTCCGAATTTCCTGCTTTTACACCAGAATGCATCAAGAGTAACTGAGACTGAGATTCAGTAACTCAGATTGAGGCTGGGATTTTCCGGCCCCACCATGGTGGGACCTGCCGCGGGTGATGCAGCGGCCCAACCAAAGGTCCATTGACTTTCGGCGAGACTGGGTGATCCTGGCAGTGGGCAGGGCCAGAAAATCCTGCCCTGAGATTTGGAAGTTGCAGCTGTATCCATGATAGGTGAGCAGGGTGGGATATCCGGTTGTAGTGGGTGGCAATTATTTTTTTGCCATTCTGTCTATGTACATACGGACTTGCTCCTTATTACCTCTGATAGGGTCATATCATGTATTGAAAATTGCATTGTGCATTTTGTTCTCTTGAGTCTACCATATGGATGTACCAGCAGAGGGAGTCCGCCAGGAAGAGATCACAACAGATCCATGTTTATCAGCTCATGGAGTTCTAATTCTAAATGTCTCTTGCTGAATGCACAACTGATTCTATCCCAAGAGCTTCGCAGGTCAGACCCTCAGCAGACTCATGCTATTATCACCCACTATCCACACCTAGGGCTCCTCAGGAGATATTGGACCTTCCCTTGCGGCCATGACCTTATTGACCATTATCATGGAGGAGGACAAGAAGCAGCTCAGAATGCAACAAAAAATCCAGAAGGGACATTTTTTTAAGAGGATGCAGCCTATCTGATGACTGATGCCAGGCGACTTCAGTGACAAGTGACTCATTTACTAGGACTGAGTCCTGGTAACTGGTTATGAGCAGGAAAACTACTAGATGGAAGCTAGGTACTTGGGAACAAGAGAAAATGATAGGGCATCACGGACAACTGCATTAAACAAATATTAGGGTCTTGAGTAATGTGGGCGGGTAGAGGAATAAATACATTAAAATGCAGCTAGAACGGTTTAGAAATGTTCAATTTACATTTCCAAACAGCACTTTTCTTTTAGACTTGGTGCTGTTTTAGATGAAGGGTTAGTGACTGTTGCTGGTACAAAATAAAAACAGAAAACTGGAAATACTCAGCAGGTCAGGCAGCATCTGTGGTCAGTGACCTTTCACCAGAGCTGAGAAAAAGTTAGAAAAATAATAGGTTTTGAGCAAGTGAAGGGAGGTGTGGGAGAGGGGACGCAGAGGACAACCAAAAGGAAGGCCTGTAATAAGGTGGAGGGCAGGAGAGATTAAATGACAAAAGGGTTCATGGTACAAAAGCTAAAGGGATTGGTAAATGGGCAAGTAAAGAAACAATGGGGAGAATTTTCATGTTGGCGTGTGAGGGCGGACCCCACACACCGACACGTAAAATGACATGCGGTGACGTCGGGCGTGGCAGGGCGGGATGAGGTTTCCTGAAGGTTTTATCAAATAAATAATGTTTTTTTCATGTCTGAATGTCTGAATAATGTCTGAATAATTTTAATCTTTCTTTTTTTCAAACTTTCAACCTGAATTTAATCTCCCTGAGGCACGGAGTTGCCTCGGGGAGATTGCTGCGCTCTTTCGCACGCATGTGCAAAAGAGCGCAGGCCCCGACTCTCCCCGCTCCCGCACAGGTAGCGCTGAGCGCTACCAGGCGCGCATCATGTAAAATGATGGCGCGCAGCCGATCACCGGCGGCGACCGGCTCCATGCCTGCTCCCAAACGGCCCGCCCAACAGGCAGAAGATTCTGCCCAATGTGTCTAGATGAGGTGTGAATGGCAGGATAGTAGCCATCTGAACGCAAAGTAAAGGAATTAAGAAAACAACAAGAGAAAAAGCTGAGCCAGCAAAAATCACAAGAAAACTGAAGACAGAGCTTATGATCTGAATCATACTGTTAAATCCAAAAGGCTGTAAAGTGCCAAGTCGAAAAATGAGGTGTTGTTTTACGAAGTTGAGTTGAACGAACACTGTAGCAGGCCAAGGATAGAAAGGTCAGAGTGGGAGCAAGGTGGAGAATTGAAATGACAAGCGACAGGAAGTTCAGGGCCATGGACCAATGAAGATGTTTCTCAAAATGGTCATCCAGACTGCATATAGTCTCCCCAACATAGAGGGGATTACATCATGAGCAGTGAATATAGTTTATTAAATTGTAAGAAGGACAAGTAAATCGCTGGTTCACTTGGAAGGAATGACTGGGACCTTGGACGGTGAGAAGGGAACAGGTTACCCCAGGAATGGAGATAGAGAAGACGAGGAAGAGAAGGGAAGAGTCGGAGATGGACCAGGTGACAGTGAAAGAAGGGTGAAAATCGAATGCAAAGTCGATGAAATTTTCGGTCAGGGTGAGATGAGAAAGCGGCACTGATACGGTCATCAATGTATAGGAGAAAGAGATGAGGGAGGAGGCCTGAATTGGAACAAATAATGTGACACATACTCCACAAGAAGGCAGGCATAGCTAGGACCCACCTTCCCTAGTATTAGGAACGACTCTAACCAGCGGAGAGTTTCCCCTCTGATTTCCATTGACTACAATTTTGCTAGGGTTCCTTGATGCCACAGCCAAATGCTGCCTTGATGTCAAGGGCAGTCATTCTCACCTCGTCGCTTGAATTCAGCTCTTTTGTCCATGTTTGGACCAAGGCTGTAATGAAGTCAGGAGCCAAGGGGTCCACTGGTGGAGCCCAAACTGAGCATCAATGTGCAGGTCTTTGCTGAGTAAGTGCCACCTGATAGCACTGTAAAGGACATGTTTCATCATTTTGCTGAAGATTGAGAGTAGATTGATGGGGTGATAATTTCCTGGGTTAGATTTGTCCTGCTTGATCTGGATAGGACATGTCTGGGCAATTTTCCACACTGTTGGGTTGGGTTGTTAATGTACTAGAACAGCTTGGCTAGAGCTGTGGCTTGTTCTGGAGCACAAGCCTTCAGTGCTACAGCTGGAATGTGTCAGGGCCCATAGTCGTTGCTGTATCCAGTGTCTTCAGCCATTTCTTGGTAATGCATGGAGTAAGTCAATTTGGTTGAAGACTGACATCTGTGCTGTTGAGGACCTCAGGAGGAGGCTAAGATGAATCATCTACTCAGGACCTCTGGCTGAAGATGGTTCCAAATGCTTCATCCTTGCCTTTTTTGCGCTGATGTGCCGGGCTCCCTTATCTTGAGGCGGGAGATGTTTGTGGAGCACCCTCCTCTGGTTAGTTGATTAATTATGCACCAACATGCATGACTGAATGTGTCAGGACTGTAGAGCCGTTGTTAATGTAAACATTGCCAGGTAATTATTGCATATTGAAACAGCACTTTAATTGGTGATACTATGTTAATGGTGAGGCTAATCTTCTTTTCTCATTCAGGCTTCAGACTATTGCAACCTGTTGCCCCATATCAATGTTGCTTAAGTCTGTTGTTTCTGCACCAGATCATGAGCCAAGCTTAATTGAAACACCATCAATATTTGGCTTTATGGAATATGTTCTTCTTGACAGCTGTATATTCCATCTTAAAACAATTCCCAAGCCTTTAGGGACTTTATTATTTTTGAAATCTTAAAGTGATGGAAAGAAATCCAAATATTCATTTACTTTATTCAAATCTACTTTGCTTTAATTTTGCTTCAATTAATCTTGCTTTCTTCATAAATCTTTTTTTTTTAGTTTTAAGTCTGTGATTATAAGTTTAAATGCTCCATTGGGAAGATTAGCTGGAATTTATCATGAGAGTTTCTGTTGTTAATTTTAATGATGAAATGGTTTCATGCTTCAGCTTGTCACTTGTTATCACAACAAGAATGACTTGCATTTATATGGCACCTTTATTGTAAAAATATGTTCAAAAGTCTGTCACAGAAGCATCAAAGGCAAAATTTGTTATGAGCCACATAAGGGCCTAGAGTTTACGATCCCCGCCATTCGGTTTGAAGGTGGGAGCCTGGGTTACAAGTAAAATCCAACCGGTAGCTTTCCCATCGCCTACCTGCCCGTCCCCGATCTCTCCTAAGTTTTACAGGAGACGGAGGAGATGTGGGCAGCTCACCCGCTCTTGGGGCATTGAGGCCCTTAAATGGCCAATTAATGGCCATTTAAGGGCCTCATCCCACCCCTACCGGTATTTCACCCACAGCAGGGCGAGGCCCACGCCATGTGGGAAGCCCAGCAGCTTTAATGCACAGGCTGGTGTAGGGGGTAATTGTCTTTGTGGGTCCCCTGAGCCCATCGAAGGCACCCACTCTAATCATTCCCCCCTTTAAGGCCCCTACCCCCACTCCAATGCAGCCTCTTGAACCTGCCCCCCCCCCCACCCCCCCCAATCCCCAGAGCTCCCTCACCGAGACCCCAGATCCCAGACTTACCCCCCACCCCCCCAATCCCCAGAGCTCCCTCACCGAGACCCCAGATCCCAGACTTACCTGGGCTCCTTGGCATCGTTGGACTGTCTGTATTTCCAGTGGTGGCCACCACTCCCGGGTGGCGCTGCTGGGGCTCCGGGCCATCCGATTCGCTAGCAGCTAAGGTAAGACTTCCTTTCTGGTTAGGGGCGGAACTTTTACCTCAAAGCAATTAGCGCTGCTCCGGATCATTGGCGGGTTCCCCCCGACAGGACCCTGTAAAATCCGGCCCAAGGAGATATTAAGGCAGGTAACCAAAAGCTTGGCCAAAAGGGCAGCTTTTAAGGAGGAAAAGAGGCAGAGAAACGGTGAGGTTAAGGGCTGGAATTCCAGAGCTTAGGCCTAGGCAGCTGAAGACAAGGACATCAATGGTAGAGCAACTAAAACCTGGAATGCTCAAGAGACCAGGCTTGGAGGAACATAGATATCTCAGAGGATGTGGGGGTGGAGGAGTTTACAGGGCTAGGAAGGGGCGAGGCTGTGGAGGGATTTGAAAACAAGGATGAGAATTTTGCGCTACCTGGAGTCAATGTAAGTCAGTGAGCACCGGGGTGAATGGATGAATGGGGCTTTGTGTGAGTGAGGACTGGGTGGCAGAGTTTTGGATGACCTCAAGTTTACAGGGGCTAGAAAGTGAGAGGCTTGCCAGGAGTGTGTTGAAATTGTTACAATCCATTTAGCGACCGGTAACATTTTGCTTAAAGTAAACAAAGTTTGAGATCCCAGGTACTGACTAAGAGATGAAGCCACAGGATTCCACGGTTTTTAAACAAGCTAAAATAAACTTTACGGTACATAGTCGGAAAAGCAAAACAATTTACAATATCCCTCTTATACTCCAACATTCATAATTAACATGAGATAAAAATGGATTAACAGGCAAACTGTGGTCGAACCCAGCAACCTGCTCAAAAAATGGGAGACGCGACTAAGACAGATCCCACAGATTTCTCAGCACCCCACCCAGATGTTAGGCTCCACGGTGAGTCACACAATCTCGTGAAACTGTCGCCTTGATGAGGGATTGAAAGTTAGACTTTTGAAGATCTAGCCTCTGAATTCCCTCAAAAGCTGCTCTAGCTCAGACTGCCTCAATGACTGCTCACCTCCCAATGGTTCAACCTCTTCTCCTGAGACTGCCTTCATGTGATACGCAAAACTACTCTCCAGCATCTAATCACTGGCACAATTTCATCTCTTTAGCAGACCGCTAGCTTCACTGAGCTGGCATTGCCCTTGGGTTTCTCCGGTATCCAGTCTCCCAGCTGCACTGAGCAATAAAGGGAGATGGTGGTGTACTGGTAACATCACTGGACCGGTAATCTAATGTCCTTTAGGGAAGGAAATCTGCCATTCTCACCTGGCCTGACCTACATGTGACTCCAGACCGACAGAAATGTGGTTGACTCTTAAAAATGCCCTCAGAACAAGGGCAATTAGGGATGGGCAATAAATGCTAGCCAGCAATGCCCACATCCCACGAGCGAATAAAATAATAGAGGCCTAGGCTAATGTTCTGGGGACATGGGTTTGAATCCCATCACAGCGGCTGGTGAAATTTAAATTCAATTAATAATTTGGGAATATAAAGCTAGTCTCAGTAATGGTGACCATGGAACTATCATTTTCCAACACAAAAATCTTTCTGGTTCACTAATTTGCCTTAGGGGAGGAAATCTGCCATCCTTACCTGGTCTGGCCTACATGTGACTCCAGACCTACAGCAATATGGTTGATTCTTAACTGCCCTCTGAAATAGCCTAGCAAGCCACTCAGTTCAAGGGAAATCAGGGATGGGCAACAAATGCTGGCCTTGCCATAGACATCCAAGTCTCATGTCAGAATAAAGAAATAAAATAATTGGCTCCCAGGGCTTCTTCTGAGCCCTAACCCTTTCAAACATGGAGCCAGTGACCTACTGTTGCCTTCTTAGCTCCCCAGGACTTCTCCTGAGCCCTCACTACCTAGAGCCTGCCCCAACAGCAGCACTTATGCTGACTGCAGCCTCTCCCTCCCCTACCCAAAACACCCAGTCACATAGGCTAACCTTTTCCCATCACCCTGGGCCCTGTGGTCGGGTTTCCATGGCACGATCACCATACAGGTGCCTGGGTGACCTCTGCCACGGCCCCGAAAAACCCAGAATGCTGGGCCGAGCATGCGCTGCCTGTTACCCTGTCGCGCTCCGCACATGCATGTGTCAGAGCTCTTGGGCCTGCTGGGAAATGGGCTCCTCGGCCTCCATCCGGAACAAGGTAAGCTCACGTTTCTTAACACAACCATCAAGTCTAGAGGTAAGAAAGGCCTGGATGAGATCAAAGGAAGTGCTTGTTGAAGGGAACTTTTCAGCTCAGTACGAGAGAAAGGATCTGAAGCAAGTTTGGATAATAAAAGTAAAAATGCGGTGAACATTTTTATTTAGGCCTACTGTCAGGTCACAGCAACCTTGGTGAAGGAAATGGTTATTGGGAACAGGCTACTCATTTTTAATTTGCTTACGAGAACGGTTTAGAATGTCGTTTAGTCCAAGACGGGTTGACGATTCAGGCTTTTTTCATAAAGATCTGCAATTGAGCAGTGCGGACTTTGCATTTGAATCTTGTATCCTATTAATGGCGCTGAATGCCTTATTTTCATTTCTTCACTTGTTTTCTCAGCAAGTTCTCCATATCGTTCCATTTTTGTATTACCTTTATTTGTTCATCCTTATTTTTTGTTCTTTTCTCCTGTCCTGTCACAGCATTGATAATCTTTTACACAAGACCAGGAGCTGACTTTGTAGAGGGGATGCAGAGTGGGCCTTTCACAATGAAACCCCTCTGGGAAACAAAATGCTTCAATGGGGGAAAGGGCTTGCATCTGAATAAATCTATAAACCTGTTAAGCACCAGCTGGTAGCACTCTCATTTTGAAGGTAAGCGACTGTGGGTTTAAGTCTTGCTCCCTAAGGGGCAATTTAACTCCGGGTAAAATGTAAAACATTGAATTGGCCACTTAACATCCCCACCCAGCCCAGTGGGAAGCAACATCGAGGGTGGCCATGGGCTGCCCAAAGACCCCCAAGACTTCAGTATATATCTCGGCTGATACTTCAGTAAAGCATTGAGGGAGCGCTGTATTATTGGAGGCGCTGTTCCCACTACTTAAAAGCTTTTAATCATTAGGAAAATAAATAAATAAGAACTCACCTATACTATGATGGCAATAGTCTAGTGACAACTCCAGTGATAAATAGAGATATCATTCACCATTTTCATTTAATCAATAAAAATCTAACATTCAAACCATTTCTCACAAACTCTTATACACCCAATGCCAAAGCTCCAGTCACTCAGGCAACTGTTGAAAGAAGGGCTTCAGGAAACAACATGCACCTATTCTATGCGAATATGTAAGAACATTTGGTAGAGGAATGACCATTTCTTGTGACCCCTTACAGATGTTTAACATGTTGATTCTTTTCTTAGTCCAAATAAATTGGGTTCAAATATTGTTCAGATATTGGTTTTCTTTACACCTCATTGCTTCAAAGATTGCATTATTCCAAGATGTCAGCACCCAGATTCAGAACAAGTGCCACCTCAAGTATTTCATTTTGAATTACAGTCATGGGTGCTTTTATGCAAATGTGGCAACCAATTTGCACACAGCAATGTCAAGGCAGCGTGTAAGGCAAATGGTCATTTGAAGCAGTTTTTGGTTGAGATGCCTTAAGAAACAATGTTGGTCAGAACATGGGGAGAACTTCCTGCTGTTTTCCAAGTAAAACCATTGGATCTTTTACATCTACTGGATTACCAGTCTGGGAACGTTCTCCCGACGCCAAGGGGTTGGATCCTGTCCTCTATGGAACTTGCAGAGCTATTACTGGCTGCCTGCAAGAGCCAGCAACAAAGAGGGTCAAGTTGAGGGACAGCTTCCCAGACACTCCCAGACACTAACCCCCGCAGCTGCCACATTGCTGATTGGTCAACACATCTACAGATGAAGGCACAATGATCTAGAGGAATCCCTCCCATTGGGAACCAGCGAGACATGGAGTGCTTGGTTGTGTCTCAGTAGCCTCAGGACTGGTCTCAGCCACTGCAAAACCTGAATGCAGAGGTGGGGATACAGCCAAATGAATTCTGTTGATCATGACTGTGGAGGGGCATCCCAAATGATGAAACATCTTCTAGGATGCCCCTTACTACCAGAGCCATGCAGCCCTGAAGGTCTTCAATTCTGGAGCCAGAGTCTGACAAGAAGAAGAACTAGGAAATGTCGACAGGCGTCAAACAGGCAGACATCTTCCCTTCAGTAATGCACTGATGAATCAGCTTAGATTATGTACTCAAGTCAAGGAGTGTGGACTTGAACCCACAACTTTCTGGCAAAAAAGGGAAGAGTGCAATTAATATGCCATGATAACAGACATTTATGGAGCTTTTTCATGGAGCTCTCATGCCCCAGACAACTTGAGTTCCTCAACCATGACCACTAAAACATCTTAAATGGTCATTGCTGTTTGTGGATCATGCTGTGTGCAAATTAACTACTGCGTTTGCCCAAACTACATCAATAATTACACTTCAAAATGAATTCACCGGTTGCAAAACGCTTTGGGACATCCTAAGCGAATGAAAGGGCTATATAAATGCAAGTTCTCTTACATACACTTCGATTGTTTCCCGCATACAGATGAGATGCCAGCCATTTCTCACTGTTAGCTCTTTACCAACATGTTGCTATCACCTAGGAGCTCGATCTGGAGCCAAATCAATCATCTTGATAATCAATTGGATGAAAATTGGGCAGTTTTTACCTGGGCAGCTGATCTTCTCCATCAGAATACCACCCAGGCTGTGAAGATGAAAATTTACTCTTCGATTGTTTTGTGAATGGAAGGATAATGAGCTAAATGCAGAAGGGGCGAGTGAAATCACAAAAAGTCCAAAGTAAACAAGGGAAAAAAACTCGCTGACCTAAAAATGGCATCTTAATTTGGATAGTGTTTAGAATAACTCTCATGCTATTAACTTGCAACAAAATCCATTTCCATTGCTGGAGTTCAACATTAATTCAACATTTCCCTTCTAGCAAGTGCAATATTAATACATCAGCTACAATATTTTCATGTGCTGAAGAAATATTTCCCAGTCCATCTGGAAAACATTTCAACTCATTTTTGGATTGTTAAATGTGTTTAATGCTTCAATGCTATAAACATATAGAAGCCAAGTACAGTATTCTCAGTATTTAGCCTTTTGCTATACAAAAGCAATCAAGTTCAATCCCTTAATATGACAACGCATAAATACTCACAAACATGCCAAGTTAATTTGCCAAAAACATTTATTCTTGAACCAAGGTTTCAAAATTTTGTTCAAAACAATCCACTTGTAAATTTTCCTACCACAGCCCACTTAACTTGTTTGGAAATTAGCCTAAAAATAAACTTCAGAACACATAATAAAATACAAACACATCTTACACAAAAGTTATGAGGTAAAACTTTTCCTGTTGATTGTCCCAATGAAAATGTCAACAAGTCACAAAGCGGGAAGTTCATCTGCACTCAAGGTGTTATCTCACAAAAATTACACAATGGAGGAAATTCACTGTTAAAACCTCTGTAAAATTTGACAGTGGTTTTCTCAAGATATATTTATCTTTTTAAACAGGCTGTTGGGGATGACCTGAAAAGGATGATTCCTTGATCTGCCATTCCCAATAGGCATGGGCATTTGCAAGGAGCATGTCCTGGGAAACTGTGCCTGGGCAGCTCATGATTTTCCACCTTTTGTTTTATTCATTCATGGGATGTGGGCGCCAGCATTTACCGCCCATCCCTAATTGCCCTTGTGAAGGTGGTGGTGCGCTGCCTTCTTGAACCGCTGTACAGTAAAGTCCTGCTGTTCGTGAGGCTTATCTCCCCATGATTTCTCACAAAGGGTGAAATCGCGAACGGTGAATATACTTTACCAGGAGAGCGAACTAAATAGGTTCCAGCCATCGCAAAATTACTTGCCTGCTGTACATGGGATCTTTGCTCTTCCAGATGTGGAAACCTGTCCAACTCTTTACGTATCTTCCCTGAGCAGCGACATCCCTCAAATTCACACTCCAAACGCAAAAAAAAAGCATATCCTTGAATGCAGTCATCATCAGCGAAAACTCCATTACCACAACGTGAAATCAGAGCCTTAACTTTACCCAGCATATAATTGTTCTGCAGTGCCAGCATCTTATTTAGCAGCTTGGCTTTGAACTTATTCACACTTCAGAAAGAAGCTTGATACACTAATAACCCTTTCACCCAAACAAATCTAATTTCTGTTTCAACAAATTAAAACCTGCAAAGCATTAATCTATGAAGTAGCTCAGCAGCTGACTGCCCACCACTCCTAATCTATATTGTGTTTTCAAATTCGACCACTGACTACAGAATCTAGAACTTAAACCCTTACTTCTAGGTTCTTCCCCTCACTTGTAATCCCTTGAAGATGATAAGCAGGTGTTTTAAAATGAACCTCAATGGAAATCTTTCCAAGATTTTGGGATCAATACTGCGGATGGGTTAAGATTTGGGCCACAATGGGCGGTCGGGTATACAAACTGGGTCAAAATTCTAGAATTCCCTCCCTAATTGTACGGGGAGGTGGGGGGTGTGGTGGGGGAGGAGGGTGGGGGGGCGGTTAGGTGGCGGGGAGAGGTGTTCCTACACCACAGGGACTGCAGCGGTTCAAGAAGGCAGCTCAGCACCGCCTTCTCAAGGGCAGTTAGGGATGAGTAATAAATGCTGGCCTAGCCAGCGATGCCCACATCCCGTGAATGAATAAAAAAAACACTTTCGCGCAGGTAAACAAATTCATGAAAGAGGCGGGAATCCACAGTGCTGTTAGTGAGGAAGTTCCAGGTTTTTAACCCAGCAACAGTGAAGGGACAGTCATATTGTTCCAAGTTAGGATGGTGTGTGCCTCACAGGGGAATTTACAGGTTGTGGTGTTCCCATCCATCGGCTGCCCTTGTCCTTCCGGGTGGTAGAGGTCAGGAGTTTGGATGGTGCTGGTGAAGGAGCCTTGGTGAGTTGCTGCAGTACTAAATCTTAACAAAGGGAAATACGAAGGTATGAGGTGTGAGTTTGCTAAGATAGATTGGGGAACTTCATTAAAATGCATGATGGTGGATAGACAATGGCTAAAATTTAATGAATGAATGTATACATTGCAACAGTTATACATTCCTTTCTGGTGCAAAAACACAACAGGCAAAACGGCCTAACCATGGCTAACAAAAGAAATTAAGGATAGTATTAGATCCAAAGACAGGTCATATAAAGTTGCTAGAAAAAAGTAGCAAGCCTGAGGATTGGGAGCAGTTTAGAATTCAGCAAAGGAGGACCAAGAGATTGAATAAGAGGGGAAAAATAGAGCTTGAGAGTAAACTTTCAAGGAACATAAAAGCGGACTGTAAAAGTTTCTATGGTGAGAATTTTCTGGGTTGGGCAGGAGCGGGCGTGGGCGGGCGCACAGCCATTTTACGTGGGTGGGCCAATTAAGGCCTGCCTGGCATGATGCACACCCAGAAGCGCAGACCATTCCCTGTGCGGGCGGGGGGAGTAGAAAGAGTCGGGGCCTGCACTCTTTCGTGCATGCGCGTGAAAGAGCGCAGAAATCTCCCTGAGACACAGCTGCCTGAGGGAGGTTAGTTTGATTTTTAAAAATTTAAATAAAGGGGAAAAAAATTTTTAAGACATGTCCCTTCATGTAACAATGTCACATCCCACCCGTGGTTGAGGTTTCAGGATAAATGCGAAGGCTGCCTGGGCTCTTCGCCTGCCTGCCCAACCTCAAGGTTGGATGCGCAGCTCAGTTAATTACTTTAATTGGTATTTAAATGGCCTTAATAGGCCTTTGACAGTTCGGCGGGGGGGCAGCCGACTCTGCTGCGCGTCCGCCGAACTAAAGATCTGACTGAAGCACGGTGACGTTGGGATGTGCGCCCGATGTCACCGCGCATCATTTTACACGTTGGCAAGCGGGGCCCAAAGGTTCTGGCCTATAAGTATGTAAAAAGAAAAGATTAGTGAAGACAAATGTTGGTCCCTTACTGTTTGAAACAGGAGAATTAAGCAATTACATTAGTTCTGTCATCATGGGGGAAGACACAAATAACTTTGCAGAAATGCTAGTGAACCAAGGATCTAGTGAGAAGGTGGAACTGAAGTAAATTAGTGTTACTAAAACAATAATGCTGGAGAAATTAATGGCACTGAAAGCCAATAAATCCCCAGTGCCCGATCTATGTCCCAGGGGACTAAAGGAGGTGGCTATGGAAATAGTGGATGCGTTTGTTGTCATCTTCCAAAATTCTATAGATTCTGGAACAGTCCCAGCAGATTGGAGGGTGGCAAATGTAACCCCACTATTTAAAAAAGGAGGGAGGGAGAAAACAGTGAATTACAGACTGGTTAACCTAACTCAGTAGTAGGGAAAACGTTAAAGTCTATTATAAAGGATATGACAACAGGACACTTAGAAAATATCAAAGGGATTAAACAAAGTCAATATGGATTTATGAAAGGGAAATCATGTTTGACAAACCTATTGGAGTTTTTTGAGGACGTGACTAGCAGAATAGATTAGAATCAGTGGATGTGGTGTATTTGGATTTTCATAAAGCTTTTGATAAAGTCCCATATAAGAGGTTAGTGTGTAAAATTAAAACACATGGGATTGGGGTAGTATATTGGCATGGATTGAGAATTGGTTAACAGACAGGAAACAGAGAGTAAGAATAAATGGGTCTTTTTTAGAGTGGCAGGCGGTGACTAGTGGGGTCCGCAGGAGTCAGTGCTTGGGCGCAAGCTATTCACAATATATATCAATGATTTGGATGAGGGAACCAAATGTAATATTTCCAAGTTTGCTGACGACACAAAACTTGGTGGGAATGTGAGTGATGAGGAGGGTGTTAAGGGGCTTCAAGGTAATTTAGACAGGTTTAGTGAGTGGGCAAATACATAGCAGATGCCGTATAATGTGGATAAGTGTGAAGTTATCTACCTTGGTAGGAAAAACAGAATGACAGAGTATTATTTAAATGGTGATAGATTGGGAAATGTTGATGTACAAAGGGACCTGGGTGTCATTGTACACCAATCACTGAAAGCAAGTATGCAGGTGCAGCAAGTAGTTAAGAAGGCAAAAGGTATGTTAGCCTTCAATGCAAGAGGACTTGAGTACAGGAGCAAGGGTGTCTTACTGCAGGGCCTTGGTGAGACCACATCTGGAGTATTGTGTACAATTTTGGTCTTTTTACCTAAGAAAGGGTATGCTTGCCATAGAGGGAGTGCAGCGAAGCTTCACCAGACTGATTCCTGGGATGGCAGGATTGTTGTATGAGATGAGATTGGGCTGACTAGGCCTGTATTCATTGTAGTTTAGAGGAATGAGAGGACATCTCATTGAAACATATAAAATTCTAACAGGGATGGACAGACTGGATGCAGGGATGATATTTCCTCTGGCTGGGGTGTGGGATCTAGAACAAGAGGTCACAGTCTCAGGATATGGGGTAGGTCATTTAGGACTGAGATGCGGAGAAATTTCTTCACTCAGAGGGTGGTGAACCTATGGAATTCTCCACCACAGGAGGCTGTGGAGGCCAAGTCACTTAATATATTTAAGAAGGAAATAGACAGATTTATGGACTCTAAAGGCATCAAGGGATATGGAGGGAGAGCGGGAGTACGGCGTTGAGATAGAGGATCAGCCATGGTCATATTGAATGGTGGAGCAGGCTTTAAGGGCTGAATGACCTACTCCTGCTCCTATTTTCTATGTTTTCTATGTATACGGTACCCACTGATGTCACTGTGCATCGGTGGTGGCAGGAGTTAAATTGGAGAATGGGGGTTGATCAAAGCAGCTGCTTTGTCTTGAATGGTGTTGAACTTCTTGAGTATTTTGGGAAACTCACTCATCCAGGCAAATGAGGAGTAATCCATCACATTGCTGGCTTGTGCCTTTTAGCTGGTGGAAAGGCTTTTGGGAGTCAGGAGGCAATTTACTCATCACAAAATTCCCAGATCCTGACCTGCTTTTGTTGCTATTTATGTTGTATTTATGTGGCTCATCCAGTTAAGTGCCTGCCCTATGGTGGCACCCAGAATGTTGATGCTGGGGCATTCAATGGCAGTAATGCCATTGAATGTCAGGAGGAGGTGATTAGATTCTCTCTCTTGTAGGAGATGGTTGTTGCTTGACAGCTGTATGGTACAAATGTTACTTTTTAACATCATATAATTGCACCATAACTGATCACATTCAAGTTTGCGAATCATGGGCAGGATTTCCCAGTCGGCATGTGGGGGTGGGACCCGCACGCCGACACGTAAAATGTCACAGGATGATGTCAGGTGGAACTCCTGACGTCACCCCTCGTCATTTCAATTTTCAGGACGGCGGGGGCGCAGCTGAATCAGCTGTGCACCCGCCGACCTATCAACAGCAATTGAGGCCATTTAAAAAGTAATTGCAGTAGTTAAAGGACCTGCCCATTCAACCTTAAGGTTGGCGGGCAGGCCGGGAGCGCTGACGGGCTTCAGAAAAAGCATGAAACCTCACCCACGGGCGGGGTGAGGTTTCAAGTAGGTTTTTAAAAATTTAATAAAAATTTTATTAAAAATGATGGACATGTCCCAACTCGTGACAGTGTCACATGAGGGGACATGTCAGGGAATTTTTATTTTTCTATTTTTAACATTTTTGAATTTGGCGCCGATTTCCCTGAGGCAGCACTTAGCCTCAGGGAGATGAGTGCGCTCTTTCATGCACATGCGCACTCCCGGCTCAGGGAATCGCTCCCCCCACCCCCCCCACACAGGAAGCGCATAGCGCTTCCTGGCGGATGTCATGATGGGCGGGCCTCAATTGGCTCGCCTACATAAAATGGCGGCGCACCCCCGATTGGGGGTCCACCGATCAGAGGCGCGCCTGCACGCGTCCACTCCTGAACTTCCTCCTCGACGAGGGCAAAATTCTGCCCCATGAGTCTAATTACAGCACTCATTCGCTTTGTATGCACAAACATATACGCGCATTGCTAAAGTTAATAATAGTATCTAATATTAATAATAAACCAAACATTCATGTTTCACCTGTTAAGAGTATCATTATCCGTTATGTCTGATGAGAAAAAGTGAAAGGAAGCAGGAAGTGGCAATCTGAGTGATAACAGTTTGAATCAGCTTTACGTGTTGCTTAAGTCAGAATATCTGAGTTCCTACAGCAGTTGCCATGTGAACCACATCAGATAAATATCTGGCTGAATGCTGTGGTGGCGCTTCAGTCATGAAGCTGAACTGTACTGTACGAATGTGCTTCTCTTGGCAAATAATAACTCCTCAACCATCACTGACTTTGGAAAGATTTGCAAGTTTTCCATCAACTCTCCTTCTACCTCTGTTGAAAGAGAAATGTAATTGCTATAAATCCTTAAAAAAAGAGAAGCACTAAATAAATGTATTGTGCTTTATCCAACTGTGTTGCAGATATCAAATTACAAAGAGTCATTAAACACAGTAAGCAATAGTTTCACAGTTGTGATTACTTCTTTCAGTTGCAATGATATTTCCTTTTCCAATTTATTTTCCCTCATCTAGGTGGTAATTAAAGACTGTTCCTATTGCATTGTTCTTTAACTTGTCCTTGAGCCTTGATGTTGGTGACATTGTTCCGTTTGTTATGATCCTGAAAGAGACCAGTAACTTCCTTTTAAGAAAAGAAGAAATCCAAAATCCCAGTTATTTACTAAAAGAATGAAGCCAGAAGCCACAAGATTCCATGGTTTAAAACAGAAGGATTTTTACTATACAAGAGTTAATCAATGCAAACACTAAATACTATCTTAGAATCCTTCCCGTACTCTCAAACCCAGAATCAACATAAGTTAAACACGAATTAACGGGCAAATTGCATTCAATCCTAAACTATCAATTACACGTTGAATGGCAATACAACTAAGACAGATATTACAAATTGGCTTAGCAGTCCACACAGCATATATATTGTCAACCTCCGTCACCGAGTTCTTCAAAACTCTGATTTCCTCACAAAGAATATCAGCTTCTCTCCTGTTAGGATTAAGCCTGATCCCCAGTGGACAGAAGCATATAATCAACTGGAATTCCACAAGCACAGTCTTCACCAAAAAATGGCACATATCTACAGAACCTCCTCAACTCAGTGCGGTTGGTGTAGATCCACCAATGTTATCTTCAAGTAATGGAAACAGCTGCAGCATATCTTTGCTTATCCTCAGCTTCTGAATCTCGTCTCTGTCGTCTTTAACCTGCCTGTTCTGCACTACTGGACTCATCATCTGCGACTGAGCTTGGTGGGCTCTGCGTCCTTTTATCTGTTTCATCCAGATTTGGCCTTCCCATAAGTTGTGGTTTCGAATCTCAGTGTCAGTTTTAGAACCATAGAGTCATAGAAAAGTTACAAGGAAGAAAGTGGCCATTCAGCCCATCGTGTCTGTGCCAGCCAAAGAGGAAAACAAAGAAAAAAATAGCTTCCCATTCTAATCCCACCTTCCAGCACCTGGTCCATAGCCTTGCAAAGTTACAGCAAATTAGGTGCAGATCCAGGTGCCTTTTAAATGAGTTGAGAGCTTCTGCCTCCACTGCCAAACCAGGCAGTGAATTCCAAACACCCACCACCCACTGGGTGAAGAGGTTTTTCCTCATGTCCTCTCTAATCCTTCTACCAGTCACCTTAAATCTGTGCCCTGTGGTAATTTACCCCTTGGCTAGGGGCAACAAGGCATCCCTCTCTACTCTATCTAGGTCCCTCATAATCTTGTACACCTCAATCAGGTCACCCCTCAGCCTCTTCTGTTCCAAGGAAAACAACCCTAGCCTATCCAATCTTTCCTCATAGCTGCAATTTTCAAGCCCCAGCAACATTCTTGTAAATCTCCTACATGCTGGCTTCAGAACAATGATGTCCTTCCTGTAATGTGGCAACCAGAATTGTACACAAAATTCCAGATGTGGCCTAACCAGCGTTTTATACCGTTCCATCATTACATCCCTGCTTTTGTATTCAATACCTCATCCAATAAAGCAAAGCATTCCATATGTTTTCTTTACCACCTTATCCACCTGTCCTGCTACATTCAGGTACATGTGGACATGAACAGCAAGGTCGCTCACTTCCTCTACCCCTCCCAATATGATCCCATTTGATTGTGTATTCCCTAGCTTTGTTTGCCCTCCCCAAATGCATTACCCCACACTTCTCTGGATTGAATTCCATCTGCCACTTTTGCGCCCAATGAACCAAACCATTAACATTATTCTGGAGTGTAAAGAAAATATCATTTTTCCCCAATATTACTGTGGGATGCTGTTAAGCAGGCTTGTGGGGGCTGTGTGTATGTTGTATGCGTGTGTGTATGTGTGTGTGTGTATGTGTGTGTGTGTGTTTGTGTGTATGTGTGACTAATTTAATTAAACTGAAGATAGTCAGACTGTAAATCGTCAAGGGGATTAGGTGTAAAAGCAGGCATTTTGAAGTGGAGATGGACAAGATAAGATGGGATACCAGTAGATAAAACATGAAAAGGAATTTGCATTAGGAGATGCATGGGAAGTTGAATTTTTAACTGTTGAATTTCAAAGAGACAGAAAGGAAGTTTTACAACTGGCAAAGATCATAAATAGGTAAAGCAGAGTTACTCATGCTAGACCTGCTGAGCTTTTCCAACATTTTCTGTTTTTGTTTCTATTAGGACACCTCTCATCATTCTTCCCTTTTAAGAGAAAAGAGCCACACCCTGTTCAGCCTCTCCTGATAAGTAGATCCTCTCAGTTCGGATATCATCCATGCAAATGTTTCATTCACCTCCTCCAGGGAGAAGGGAGAACAGAACAGTGCACAGGACTCAAAGTGTGGTTGAACAACTTAAAAAGATGCACACAAAACCTGATAGGTTATATTTACTGTTGTTTTTATATTTACTTTACATAGCATTTATTAAGTTCAACACAACTTTACACACATTGCATGCAGCTGCTCTCTGCTCACTTGCAAACCCTACCTTGCATATTGACTATGGCTATTCATTTTAGATTTAATCAGTTGTCCAATCATTAAATTTAAAGTGGAGCTAAGGGAATATCTCTAAATGATAATACATCATTGCAACATTGCAGAAGATCCAATGTTGTTGCTTACATAACTTCACGCTCTTCCTTTGAAGAATAGTTTGAAATAGTGGGAGACTTCTGACTGATGATGGGCCGAAATGTCTCTTCCTATTCTGTAAGGTTCCATGAATTTGCTTTAATAATTAACAGTCTGTCAGGCCACAATGTGAATACTCATCTCCTAGTGGGAGAATCTACAGCCAGGGGCAATGGTCTCAGGATAAGGGCCTGGCCAGTTAGGACTGAGGTGAGGAGAAATTTCTTCACTTAGAAGCTTGTGAATATTTGGAATTCTCTACCCCAAAGGTCAATCATTGTGTATACTCAAAAGTGAGATCAATAGATATTTGGGCACTAATGGAATCAGGCGATGTGTGGACAGGGCAGGAAAGTGAAACAGAAGTAGATGTTCAGCCACGATCTTACTGAATGCACAACAGGTTCGATGGGCCATATGTCTGCCGCTCTTATTATGTTCTTATGTGTCCAGTGGCATACCGCAGGGTTTGGTGCTGGGTCCCTTGCTGTTTGTAGTGCACATTAATGATCTAGGCATGAATGTAGGAGATATGATCAATAAGTTCGCAGATGACACGAAAATTGGTGGTGTAAATAGCGAGGAGGAAAGCCTTAAACTACAAGACGATATAGACAGGCTGGTCAGATGGGCAAAACAGTGGCAAATGGAATTTAATCCCGAAGAGTGTGAGATGATGCATTTTGGGAGGACTAACAAGGCAAGGGAGTACACGATGAATGGGAGGACCCTAGGAAGTACAAAGGATCAGAGGGACCTTGGTGTGCAGGTCCATAGATCCTTGAAGGCAGCAGGACAGGTAGATAAGGTGGTTAAGAAGGCATATGGGATACTTGCCTTTATTAGTCGAGGCATTAAATGCAAGATCAGGGAGGTTATGATGGAGCTGTACGAAGCATTAGTTAGGCCACATCTGGAGTATTTCTGTGTGCATTTCTGGTCACCACACTATAGGAAGGATGTGATTGCACTGGAGAGGGTACAGAGGAGATTCACCAGGATGTTGTCTGGGCTGGAGCATTTCATCTATGAAGAGAGACTAGATAGGCTGGGGTTGTTTTCCTTAGAGCAGAGAAGGCTGAGGGGGGACCTGATTGAGGTGTTCAAAATTGTGAGGGGCATAGATAGGGTAGATAGGAAGAAATTTTTCCCCTTAGTAGAGGGGTCAATAACCGGGGGATATAGATTTAAGGTAAGGGGCAGGAGGTTTAGAGGGGATTTGAGGAAACATTTTTTTACCAGAGGGTGGGGGTATCTGGAACTCACGCCTGAAAGGGTGGTAAAGGTGGGAACCCTCACAACATTTAAAAAGTATTTAGATGAACACTTGAAACGTCATAGCATACAAGGCTACAGGCCAAGTGCTGGAAAATAGGATTAGAGTAGATAGGGGCTTGATGACCAGCATGGACACGATGGGCCGAAGGGCCTCTCTCTGTGCTGTAAAGCTCGATGACTCTATGACTCTAAGTGGCTTTGCCTCCAACTACTGTTTGGAAGAATCCAATTATGCAAAATGAGTGTAACCCACATAGCTCGCCAAGGATTCATAGTAATAATATCCATTAAAGCATTTCTCATGGCATAAAATAATTAGCAAAAGAAGCAGAAGTGATGTGAGAAAAAAAATTTCACACAGCGAGTGTTTAGCATCTGGATTGCACTGCCTGAGAGTGCGGTGGAGGCAGGTTCAATAGAGGCATTTAAGAGGAAATTAGATGGTTATTTGAAAAGATACAATCTGCAGGGTTACAGGGAGAAGGCAGGAGA
The DNA here is from genome assembly GCF_964194155.1 of Cetorhinus maximus. Taxonomy (NCBI): domain Eukaryota; kingdom Metazoa; phylum Chordata; class Chondrichthyes; order Lamniformes; family Cetorhinidae; genus Cetorhinus; species Cetorhinus maximus. The sequence continues at coordinate 12,564,944 of NC_135900.1, forward strand.
ATGGCACTAGGTGAAATGCTCATTCAAAAAGCCAGTGCAGACATGATGGGCCGAATGGCCTCCTTCTGCGCCATAACAATTCTGTGATTCTGCATTGCTGATGGGTCAGTGAGAGGGCCTGCAGTATTATTCTGACATTGTCCCCTGGATGGACATTTTATCTCCTCTTCCTGCTCCGAGGGCATTGACCTCCTGCCACTACTACAAGTGCTGGAGGTTTGATGCTCACCCCTGTCACTGTTGAAACTCCAATCTCCAATTTTCTGTGTTACCACTTTCCACACTATCATTTCTCACTTAAAAAGAAAACAAGGCAATATATTAACTTGTCACAGTTGAGTTATGAGGCTTCACTTGTATTACTTAATTGGACTTTGTTTTTAAAAGAGAGCAAATTGCCATTAAGAATGAGCAAATGATAATGATTATTCACTGGTTTTGATTATCTAGAGATTGCATGATCAGCATGGCTTTGTATTACTGAATGGATCTGCATTGCAAAGGGTACTAACCTGACTATTTTGCCCAGCAAGAATTTATATCTTCATATTGAAATTCAGCAGCACCTAGTTCTTGTAACAGAGATCAGAAATGCACTGCCTTATTTGAATATTTTTACTGTCTTTGTGCATAAACGGGGAGTTAGTGGTGTTATCACTAAGCTGGTAATCTGAAAGCCCAGTGTAATGCTCTGGGAGTCTGGGTTCAAATCCCACCAGACCAGATGGTGTATTTTTAAACTCCATAAAAACCCATCTGGTCACCTTTAGGGAAGGAAATCTGCCGTCCTTACCTGGTCTGGCCTACATGTGACTCCAGAGCCACAGCAATGGTTGACTCTTAACTGCCCCCTGAAATGGCCAAGCGAGCCATTCAGTTGTATCAAACCGCTGCAGAAAAATGGATAAGGAATGGAACCGGACGGCCACCCAGCGTCGAACCTAGGCACCAGACTCGACAATAACAACCTCAGCCCTGTCGACCTAACATTTGGCTTGTGCCAAAATTGGGAGAGCTGTCTCACAGACTAGTAAAGTAACGCCCTGATGTAGTCCAACATACTCGCAGAAGCATACCTCAAATGTAATGTCCCAGACACTACCACTAGGACAGACCCAGTAGAGGTAGTGGTACAGTGGTATGCAGGCCGGAGGGAGCCCTCAACATTGACTCCAGACCCCATGAAGTCACATAGCATCAGGTCAAACATGGGCAAGAAAACCACTTATTCCTGCACTGCCCCCACCCCACCACCCTGCCTCCCCCCCACCACTGAAGGCACTGGATGCTGCAAAGGCTATGGGCCCTGACAATATTTTGGCAATAGTGCTAAAGACTTAAGCTCCAGAACTTGCCACGCCCCTGGCCAAGCTGTTCCAGTACAGCTACAACACTGGCATCTACCTGGCAATGTGGGAAATTGCCTAGGTATATCCTGCACATAAAAAACAGGACAAATCAAACCCAGCCAATTACCACCCCATCAGTCTACTCTCGATCATCAGTAAAGTGATGGAAGGGATCATCAACAGTGCTATAAATGGCACTTGCTTAACAATAACCTGCTCACTGACTCTCAGTTTGGGTTCCGCCAGGGTCACTCAGCTCCTGACCTCATTACAGCCCTCAATTAAACATAGACAAAAGAGCTGAACTCCAGAGATAACTGCCCTTGACATCAAGGCAGAATTTGATGGAGTGTGGCATTAGGGAGTTCTAGCAAAACTGGAGTCAATGGGAATTGGGGGAAAACTCTTTGCTGGTTGGAGTCATACCGAGCACAAAGGAAAATGGTAGTTGGAGGTTAGTCATCTCAGCTTCAGGATATCACTGCAGGAGTTCCTCAGGACAGTGCCCTTCATCTTCAGCTGCTTCATCAATGAGATTTTTTCCATCATAAATTCAGAACTGGGGATGTTCGCTGATGATTGCACAATGTTCAGCATTATTCATGACTCCTCAGATACTAAAGCAGTCCATGTCTAAATACAACAAGACCTGGACAATATCCAGGCTTGGGCTGACAAGTGGTAAGTAACATTCGCGTCACACAAGTGCCAGGCAATGACCACCTCCAACAAGAGAGAATCTAACCATTGCCCCTTGACATTCAATGGCATTACCCTCACTGAATACCCTACTATCAACATCCTGCAGGTTACCATTATCCAGAAGCTGAACTGGACTAGCCATATGAATACTGTGGCTACAAGAGCAGGTCAGAGGCTAGGAATCTTGTGGCGAATAACTCACCTCCCAATTCTCCAAAGCCTGTCCACCAACTACAAGGCACAAGTCAGGAGTGGGATGGAATACTCTCCACTTGCCTGGATGAGTGCAGCTCCCACAACATTCAAGAAACTTGACACCATCCTGGACAAAGCAGCCCATTTGACTGGCACCCCAGCCACAAACATTCACTCCCTCCACCACCAATGCACAGTGGCAGCAGTGTGTACCATCTACAAGATGCACTGAAGGCACTCACCTGAAGGCTCCTTAGGCAGCACTTTCCAAACCCACAACCGCTACCATCTAGAAGGACAAGGGCAGCGGATGGGAACACCACCAGCTGAAAGTCCCCCTCCAAGCCACTGACCACCCTTGGAAATATATTGCCGTTCCTTCACTGTCGCTGGGTCAAATTCCTGGAACTCCCTCCCTAACAGCACTGTGGGTGTACCTACACCAGATGGACTGCAGCGGTTCAAGAAGGCAGCTCACCACCACCTTCTCAAGGACGACTAGGGATGGGCAACAAATGCTGACCCAGCCAGCGAAGCCCACATCCCGTGAATAAATAACAAAAGATGCTTGTGAAGGCAGCAGTATTTGTAAGAGAGTGCCAGAGGTTTACCTGACATCCCATGAGATTTGTTTTTCAACAGTATCAGTCTAAACAAGTGCCGAGAACTCAAGATATTTAAAACACAGAGGAGGCCATTCTGCCTGTTTTGTCTGTACCAGCTTTTGCTGCAGCAATCCAAAACAACAACAACTCGCATTTGCGCAGTGATTTAATGTGATCAAATGTCCCAAGGTGCTCCACAGGTGCATAATCAAACAAAATTTGACCCTGAGCCATATAGAGAGATATTAGGGACAGGCGACCAAAAGCTTGGTCAAAAAGGTAGGTTTTAAGCGATGTCTTAAAGAATGAAAGAGGAGGAGAGTTTTAGGGAGGGAATTCCAGAGCTTAGGGCCTCAGCAGCTGGTGGCATCACTGGCAATGGTGGAACGATTAAATTGGGGATGGGCAAGACTACTCCTACTGTCCTGCTTCCTCCAAACCCCCAGCAACCCTAAATAAGCCTGGCACCTTCTCTTGTTTTAAATATTTGTCCATTAATGCTAAAGTCCAACCCATTGTACCACCCCGTCAACCACCAGAGAGGGAAACCTCTCCCCTTCTGCCCGGCCTGCATTTGAACCGATGTCCAAAAGGTAAAAGGACAGTTTGTTTTTCATTCATTCATGGGATGTGGGTGTCACTGGCTGGGCCAGCATTTATTACCCATCCCTAATTGCCCTTGTTTAGAGGGCATTTAAGAGTCAACCACATTGCTGTGGGCCTGGAGTCACATGTAGGCCAGTCCAGGTAAGGGCAGCAGGTTTCTTCCCCTAAATGACATCAGTGAACCAGGTGGGTTTTTACAACAATCATTTCGTGGTCATCATTAGGCTTTTAATCCCAGGTTTTTATTGGACTTAGATTCCACCATCTGCCGTGGTGGGATTCAAACACAGGCCCCCCCCAGAGCATTATCCTAGGTCTCTGGGTTACTAGCCCAGTGACAATGCCACTACACCACCACCTCACCTATCTGAGTCACAGCATCACCTAGCCCACCCCACCCCAGTGATGTGTCCAGAATGTTTGCATGTTGCCATGGGTTGCAGCATAATGCAAACCTTTCTATATCAATTGCCAATGTCACCAAGACAACCGCTTTATTTGAATTCAGGTTAAGCTCTGATCTTCACAAACAAATGCCACATTGGTGCCAGATGGAAAAAAAAACAAAGGTTTAGGTGTGCATGCAGTGTATATGTGAAAGAACGTAAGTGTATCATCAGTTTTACAATCAAAAAGAGAGTATTAGTGTATGGGAGAGTTTTATCGGCCAACATCAGATTTTTATATGCAAAAATTTATCAAGCTCACATCACCATCCATATTAATAACACGAGAATATATATATGGGAACTTTGTTGAAAGGTTATCAACTGAAATTCTAATTCTGTTTCTCTCTCGACAGAAACTGTCTGACCTGCAATGTTTCCAATGTTTTCTGTGTTTTATAAATGTTAAAGCATACTAGTTAACTGGTGTGTGTTAGGCATGGCTCAGTTGGTAGCGCATTCCTCTCTATGTTATAAGGTTTTGGGTTCCAGCCCCACTCCAGGGGTTGAGTATGAAAAAAACAACTGAGGCTGATGCTCCAGTGTAGAACTGAGGGCGAGCTGCACTGCCAGAGGTGCTGTCTTTTGGATGAGATATGAAACCAAGGCCCCCATCTGTCTAGGGTTGCCAACGCTCCTGGAATAGTCGGGAGTCTCCTGGAATCAGCATCAATCAATAAAAGCAATCTGGGAGTTTTTAAAAGGAAAAACGTTTTGCTTTTACCCCTCCTTGCACCTGTCAGGACCGTTTCCTTACATTTTCTTGGGAAAGACGCACATTTCTGAAATGATATCATTCGCCTCACTCGGTGCTTAGAAAATCTCAGATCGGTAAAGGTGACCAAGGTTTGAGTTTGCACACCGGGCAGTGAGCGAGCTCACCAACACGGACATATGAAGGCTGGGACGACAGGGCAGAACCATAGTTCTGAGCCGCTGTTGCACTGTGGACTCGGTTTGTGCTCTGAATGCTTCCAGGTTCTGTAAACGGTGTGAGGGTGGGAGTGCATGGCTCTGGCAGTTTTGTGCTGTAAGTATGGGTAGGAGATAAAAAAAAGTTAAATGTCAACATTTCACCTCAGTTCGAGTAGTTCTTTTGGAGGCGAGATAGGCAGATGGAGCTTCCTGTGTCCATGCTGAGAGCTGTCTGCCAGTTAAAGGCGCTGGTTTAATTATTCATATCACTGAATTGGGAGGGCAGTCTGAGCATGTTTATAAAGTTTAGCATCACATCAGTTGCAGTTGTTGCCAAGTCTGAAGCACTATTAGCTCAGCCAGTTCAGTGTTGTACTATCTGTTTTCCTCTAATCTTCACATCTAGGGTTGGACTTGGAAGCCAGAATTAAACAGTTCAAAGACCCTGAGGTGGTCGTTGCGGGGGAGGGAAAGGAGAAAGAGAATTAAAAGACAAAAAAAAGCTGAAGCTGCGAGAGTGGCCAAAGGAAATGGGGTGAGATGGCGCGGTGGATGAGAAATTGGGCCAGTGAAGAGATTCAATGCTCGTGCCAGTGCTGCCGGCTTTCCATGACATCACTCCTGCTGACGTCTCTCGGAATATGTCCTGCCTGAGTTGGCAACGCTACGTCTGCCCTCCCCAGCGGATGTAAAAGATTCCATGCCACTGTTTTCAAGACGAGCGGGGGAGTTATCCCAGAATCTTGGCCAATATTTATCCCTCAATCAACAAACACAAAATCAGATTGTATGACCATTGCTGTTTGTGAGAGCCTACTTTGTGCAACTTGGTTGCTAACTCTCCTGCCTTGCAACCTTGACTACACTTCAAAAATACTTCACTGGCTGTAAAGTGCTTTGGGACATCCTGTGGCCATGAAAGGTGCTATATAAATACAAGAGTTTGTTTTCATTAAAATGAATACAAGTACCATGATTTATATTGCTAAATTAATTTGATAGTTCATTTAAAAATTCAATCTTAAACATCAGTGGAAAGCACTGAATAAAAACACAATGGCCGCAGGCGCTGAAATTCTGTTGCTATTAATGAATTGTTGATAAAGTACATAATGTTAAATTCTGTTTATATGCACAAAGGCTTTCAAAGGGATAATGAGTTACAATTGTATACAGATGGAATGTTAAAGTTACTTTGATGCAGCGTGATATTTATAACAGATACTTAATTTACTTTCTTCTGCAGGTTAACGCAAACTGGTTTAGACTTCAAGGACAGCAAGGGCACCTCAAGGAGCACTCGCTAGGGGGATGCAAAATATCACATACAGGATGCACATCACTCCCACTGCACGAGCACTCACCAACTTGTCGATGTACTGCTTCAAGTGGTGGGGTGGGGGGGCAGTTAACGCAAAGTCTACTCACTGGCTCATTTTTCCAAAACCGCTTCACCCAATTCAGAGTCACGGGGAGTCGGAGCCTAGCCTCCGATTTAAAACCAATTCGGGTGCTGTGCACAACTGGATGGCGACAGAACATCCTCATTTGTCAGCAGTGAAAGCTGCCAGAATCTGGTGTCAAACTCGGCTCAGCTGGCTGAGTTACTGCTGAAGTCAGGAGGTTGTAGGTTCCATTCCCATTATGAAGGCTCAAGCATGTAATCCAGGCTAATATTAACTTAAATCTCTGTCATCTGCATGCCCCTCAGTACAAACGTCTACTCTATAAAAATTGCTTAATTTTGAACACCTCTATGAGATTTGACCTTCTCCTCAGAATGAGAACCACTCCAGCTTCTCTAGTCAAGCTCTGTTTGGTAAGTTCAGTCATGAGCTGTATTGCAGAATACAGAGTTGAATGGAGAAGTTGGCAAAGGAGTTATCTTTGGTCATGTGAATTAGGACATTCAAAAGTTGGGAGGATATAACCCTCTTTTTAAACCCGTAGAGGCAAGCTTTTTGTCTGATGCTGTTTCATAGGGTGTTGTGGGGAGATGCTGTTGCATTCATTCAGATAGGCTGATGGGACACCAATCAGACTTAAGCTAATTCTTATTGGTACAACCTACTGGAGTTACATGAGGATTTCTGTGACAGGATGAATACGTCTGAGTCATGGACAGCCACACACTCCAGCTTTGAATGTGAGTAAGGCCCATTGGTGCCCTACTGTGTCCTCAGCTCTCCAAGTAACTGGTAATGCACACCATGGGCACGCCCTGGCACCTCACCTCAGCTGACAAGCTAAACAAAGTGGGGGTATCATCAACTTTGCCTGGTGTGGATAAGGGATGTCACCCTCTAAGTGCATGAAGTCTGGAACAATGCTAGAGGCAGATGACCCTAACAAGAGGACAATGGCTCTGAAAGTGTACACTAGTAAGATGCGTGACAACATCTAGGGGACTGTCCTGACCAAGTGGACTTGCAGCCAGTCACCTTGGAAAAGATTGGGACATTATCATCCCATAGATAGCAATGAAAGCTAGTCACAAAACACTGTTGTTTACAGTAAAAGCAACTGGCATAACCTTGCATCCAACCCTTTGAGAAAGTACCAATAGCCAAACCACATACACCAAAGAGTGAAGCATCTGCACAACAAACCTGAAAAAAAAGTCTACACTGTAAAGAAAATATTCCCCGATATGTTGTATTTTAGCATGTAATGGGTAATGTGGTTAATCGTGCAACAACAGATCAAATTCATCATTTGATATTGGTACTTGAGAGTACTCATCCATTTTTAATCTGTAGTTTATCTGCATTGGAGGCTTCATGGTGGAACCCTTGTCTATCCTGTAGGAGGTCTGGCCTTGACTCCTGGTCAATGCTCTCTCTCTCTTTTGTAAGTGCCAGCTCAACATGCAGAGAAACATAAGATCAAGAGTATCCCTGATAGTCCTTGAAGCATGTTCTGCTATTCAATGAGTGCTTTTGATATGTCTTTCTTTTTCCTCATCCAAGGATCCTCGCAAACATCTTTGTTGGGTTCCATGGGAAATGTGTCTTCGACAGAATGACACCTAACCTCTTACATTTGCTATATTTAAATCCCCAGCTGCATGTAACAATTTCCTTATATGTCTTAATAGGTTCCATCCTGTGCTCAAATTCACCAATGAAATGGAACAGTCAAATGAACTCCCCTTCCTTGATGTACTAGTTGAAAGAAATCTGCCAGGGAGTTCTCTACCGCGGTCTACCACCAGCCTACCTTCACTGGTCAATATACGTGTTGGGACTTTTATGGTTCCATACGCTGTTAGATTGGTCTTATTGGCAACTTTGTACATAGTGCCCGAGCCATTTGCTCACCATGTAAGCTTGATGCTGAAATAGGGCGCAAAGGCATCCTGCAGGATAATGGCTATCCCGATCAGATCACTTCGTGCTGTATATCACGCAAACTCATGAACTGGTCTAAGGCTGTCACTTTCAGCCCTGAGCAGAGCCCAATCTACCTCAGATTACCCTGGAAGGGTAAGGTATCTCAAAGATTTGAGCAACAGGTGAGGCTAGCTGTTTCACTCTGCTACTATGGGGTGGAAACACAAGTGGTATTCACTATTAACAGGATGCTGCTGTCAAGCCACAAAGACAATCTGCCTATCACACAAATGAGTAATGTGATATATGAATTTCAGTGCCAGTGTGATGCTAGTTATGTAGGCAGATTGTATGAAATAACATGTTCCAGCCGCTGTTTGCAATGTACAGGGTACAGATGGTACCCAACCAGCCCGTGTTTGCAAAACTCAATACAGTGTCCAACATTAGACATGATTCTGCAATTGGACAATATTTGCCAAATAATCCTCAATGTGCTAAGAATTATGGTGACAACCAATTTAAGATTGTCATTCGGGCTTGCAGTGTGGCACATTTGCATGTGCTGGAAGCTACATATATTAATACACAGGGCCCTGATCTTTGCAGACAGAAAGAACATGTACATATATTGTGCCTGTTTCTGCTAAACAAAATAAGTGACAGCCATTCACTGACTCATTCCTCAGGGCAATGCCTTGACCAATCAGGGTTAAGCTGCCTGGTTTCAATTTCAAACAATGCTTGGTAGTTAATCATCAGTCACCATCAGTGCTGCATTCTTCATGGCAATGCCACTTGTCAACCAATTAGCACTCTCTTCACATACAGTATAAATTGTTGCTTTCCTCTTATATTGGTATTCTTGTGAGTGTCCTGATAGGTGCAAGACGAAAAGATGAAAAAAATCTTTTTCTTGAGCAATACACAGATTCAGGTATCTATAACATTTTCACTTACTTCCTTTAAAACCTTGGGATGAAAACCATTTTTCCCTGGAGATTTTTCACTCTTAAATGCCATTGTTTCCCTTTTGACACATTTGCTATAACTTTGTTGAGTGCTTGTTCTTAGTTTCCAAGCGATGTCTGGCATAATGATCTCTTCTTCTACAGTAAATGCTGATGCAAAGTAATTATCCAGCATGTTCCTTATTTTAATTGACACTATCATTGTTATCAGTTTTCAAGGGGTCTAATTAGCTCTAAACCACTGCCTTTTCCCAAACATAATTGTACATGTTTTTATTGATTTTGATAGCCCCTGCAAGTTTATTTTCATAAATCCTTTATGTACCTCTTGCTCTCTCGTTACCTTTCGCTGTTCTTGCCTTTCCCGGTTGCCAGAATCTGGTTTTTTTTGTATGCTTTTTCTTTTAGTTTTATGTTGTCTCTTATCTCTTTAATTGTCCATGATGTCTTTATTGGCAAGTAGAGCTCTTGCCCCTTAGGGCTATAATCTGGCTCTGTATCACATTAAATTCTTTTTTGAACACCACCCACTGATCTTCTGCAGTTTAATCCATTTGCCAGTTTAATGCAGATTTACTTTTCTCACTGTGGTGAAGTCAGCCTTACCCTAATCTGGAAGATGTTGAACTCGATCATATTATGAACGCCATTAGATAAGTGACTGTTAACAAAATCTACCTCAGTGCTCATTACTATATCCCATTGTTGGTTCACCGTACCTGATATGGCATGCGTCTTGTTTCAGACAGTCCTGTATGGTGCAAGTGTCATAGAAAAAAATGGCGCTGTGAATACATGGCTAGTTCACAAAAAGTGAAGTCTGAAGTATAATAACTGATCAAGCTTTCTGACGCATTGATTAGATGCTTGGAAAAGCTGCCGTCAAGTACTTACTCTTAACAGAAGGACATAGCTTTGTGTATTCTGATTCTGCCAGAGGTTTTGCAAGCCCATTTTACTCATTACGAGACAATGGCCGTTATGTCTAAAGATATTCTGTGAATTAAATCAAGTCACCTCAAAATAAGAGCGCAATCAAGGCTGACAATTCGGTGCAGTTTTGAGAGATTACTGCGTTGTTAGAAGTGCAGCCTTTCAGAGGGATTATTGAACTGAGACCCGGGGTGGAATTTTCCCAGACTTGCACTAAGTGCGGTGGAGGGCAGGTAAGCTGGAGTCCTATCTGTCAACAAAAATAGCAGGTTTTCACGCTGTATCGCCTCATTATTTATTCACTCCCGCAAAACATGCCGTTTCCACGGCGGGCGGGTTCTCATTTGCCCTCCCGCCATCACCCCGCTGTTGCATTGGATCAGCCAACATCTTTAAAATGCAGCCACCAGCAAAACGTTCATCGCCAGCAGCTCACCACCGCTGCCCAGGAGACATGGCCAGCAAAGGAAAACAAACTGCAGCCGCACCCCCCCCCCCCCCCCACCCCACCCCGGCTTCAACAACAGGTCCCTTGAGCAACTGCTGGATACTTAGGAGACCCGCCCGGATATGCTCTACCGCCACTCTGGCCGCAGGATGGGCAGCAAAGTCACCAACCCGGCTTGGGAGGTGATGGCAGCGGTGGTCAGTGCGAATGCCCTGCAGAGGAGGACAGCCACCCAGTGCCACAAAAGGATGAGTGATCTCCATTCTGCCAGGGTAAGTCACTCTTTACATCACTCCCAACTCACACACTCACAAACCCTTCACACATTCACAGGGCCCTCACTCACTGCCGGTGCAAGGGACATCACTATTCACTCTTACACACACACACACACACACACACCATCATTGTCCTCAGAACTGTCCATGGGACCACTCACCACCCACAAAGGTCAGGTATACTTATCATCTGGCCCGGCAGGTGTCCTGATACACTCTCCCCATCTCTATCCATGCAGATATAAACTGGCTCAAAAAGGAGGGAAAGGTCACAGACGGGTGGAGGGATGCCGGAGATCAAAGTACTGACAGAATTCGAAAACAGAGCCACCCAGCTGGCCAGCGATGACTGGGACCGGTCCTGTGCTGACGGTGAGGTCGGCACTGTCCTACCAAGTGAGGATCCAGCAGTGCAACATCTATCAGACAACCATGCCGTCGAGAGTGATGTGTCCTCTTTCACAGGCCACTGCCATGCACCAATTATCTCTCCTTGCTTTCGCAGGAACATCTGCCAAACAGCCGACAGAGTCCATAACCCAGGACCTCCAATCAAGCCCCGAAGAAACCTCTGAAGAGGAATCTGAAGGCACCCTCCCTGAAGTCCTGTCACAGCGCTCACACCCACATCCTCCACCAGTGCAGAGATACACACACCTCAGTGGGACCGAGCTTTAGAGTAGCCTCCCTCAGGATCACAATCTGGTGAGCACATCGCGCTTTCTGATCCACAGCAGGTGGAGGCAGGGACCTCCCAGGTCCCCGGCGCTCGGAGGACTGCTGGAGGCCAGAATGTTGCTAAGTCCGAGTCAGATGACGAGCCTCTGGACTCGGTCATGTTTCTGGAGCTGCAAAGGCAAGCTCGGGAACAACAGGAAGGGATGTCCGTCGCACTCCTCAGATTGCAAGGCTCGATGGAGGAGTCTATCTGCCTTCAGGCTGAGGTGATAGCGCCAGCATTGCAATGCACCGAGATCAACACTGGTAGGATAGCGGCCGCCATGGAGATCTTGGTCCAGCACATCGCTCCTGCACTGCTGCACGGGCTTAACTCCATCACTGATGCCATAGTTGGCCTCCAACAATGTGTATGCGAGAGGGGTGCTGGGCAGCTCGATCTCACTCCAGCTACCCCTTCCGTTCACGGAGTCAGCCAGGTACCCTTGTGCGCCTATAGGGAGGAAGATCAGCAGGAGCACACTCTGAGGCTATCCACCCAAGTGACTCTGCGACTGACTGGCTGATCCGAATCCCCTCTTCCTGTGACCTCCGCAGCTCCTGCTTCACAGGCCGAGGAGGTGCCACTGCCACACAGCAGGACCCCGAAAGCAGGCCGGAGTCCTCCAAGTCTCAGCCCTCCAGAGGACACCTGCCAAAGTCACCACAAAGAGGGCGTCACAGTCAGCAGGCTGCCTCCACCTCTGCTGTGGATGTCCAGGGAGAACCAAGACGTAGCGGCAGGGTTAGGAAAGTTAAGTAAAAGTAGTTGCACAGCCTGGGCATGGGTGTTTATCACTTGTACATACTGTTCACTATTTTCAATAAACTCCTAAGAAGGTCTCCCTGCCTATTGCTCCTTGTTCTGATGAGCAGTGTTCTTGTCACTCAGGTGTGAAACCTTTCCGTCTCAGTCCAGGGCCTCTTCCCTGTGGTCTGGGCGGCCTTCAGACCACAGAGATGGTCCAGCCTCACACTCCCTGGAAACATTACTAATGCCTCCACCTCGGCTGGTCTTTGCTGCCAGAATTGGGTGGGCAGGCACCACGGAGTTCTCTCAGTCTCTCTGTGTGCTCTCAGCACCTTTAAGGTGGGGCTGGCCCCCATCACACCAGCATCTGCGACCAGTGATGCTGTGCACCAGCTCCTGAAGGGCTGAGGTGCTGAAGGCAGACACAACATCAGATGCGTCTAAAGTTTCATGGCTGTGTCTCTGAGATGGCTCTGATCATGGAGCGCAAGTGAGCTGCCCTCGGCCAGACAGGAATCAGACATTCTCAGAGGCTATGTGAAGATCTATGGGGTGTTCTTACTACATGTTGGCATCATCCTCCTGCGATTGAGTGACTATTAGGGTCTCTACTGCATCTCCATGACAGGAGCCTTCTGACAGAGGGTATTGGCGCTGCCATAAGCCAGACTGGAGTCAAACATTCACAACTGCGATGTGAGGATTTATGGGGACACCTCACTACATGTCGTCATCATCCTCCACAAATCTGGCAGCTATGAGGGCCTCCCGAGCAGGCCTGCCTCGTCTAGCCAATGTGAGAGTCTCATCCCCATCATCATCACCACCGAGGACCCCATCACCCTCATCTCCGTCGGCGTCTTCCTCATCCGAGGAGACCTCCAGCTCCTCCAACTCCTCCTTAGCCAGCTCATCTTCCCGTTGCAGTGCCAGGTTGTAAAGGGCGCGGTAGAAGATGACGATGTGTGACACCCTCTGCGGACTGTATTGCAGGTCTCCACCAGAGTGACCCAAGCAGCGGAACCTCATCTTCAGCATCCCGATGGTCTGCTCCACCAAGCTGTGAGCTGTAGCATGATCCTCATTATAGCGTCGCTCTGCTGCAGTCTGAGGCCGCCGCACGGGTGTCATCAGCCACGGCCTCTGCAGGCAGCCCTTGTCCTCAAGGAGCTAACCCTGCAGCCACTGTGGACCCTGGAAGACTGCAGTCATCATGCACCCTCCCTGGAAACCATGCACACACCTGCAGGATGCATTTCTGTTGGTTGCACACCAGCTGCACGTTCAGTGAGTGGAAGCCCTTGTGGTTGATGAAGTCCACTGAGTGTAGCGATGGAGACCTGAGCGCCACATGAGTGCAATCAATTGCACCCTTCACCTGTGGGAATCCTAAGATCCGGGAGAATCCAATGGCCCTTGCATCCTGGCTGTCCCGGTCCCAGGCGAAATGCACAAAGTTGTGTGCCATGAAGAAGATGGCATCCCTGACCTCATGGCAGCATTTGTGGGTGGTGGATTGTGAAATCCCACAGAGGTCACCTGTGGAGCCCTGAAAGGAGCCACTCACTGGCATAGAAATTGAGCATTGCAGTCACTTTCATTGCCACTGGCAGTGGATGGCCTCCATGTCCCCTTGGCACCAAGTCCTGCAGTAAGTGGCAGATGTGAGTCACAAGGTACCTGGACTTGTGCAATCATTGGCGACACTGGTTCTCAGTCATCTGCAGGAATGGCAGGTGGCGTCTATAGACCCTGGGTGTCACTAGGTGTCGACCAGCCACGGCTCACTGTCGCTCTTAGACAGTGTGTGCGAGAGCCCAAGCTGCCCCTTCTTCATGAGGTTGCTGCTCCTGCCTTTGCGCAGCCAGGAGCCTCAGTCACTCTCTCCTCTGTTTTCTACAGTCTCTGTAGGCCATCAGGCATACAGCTAGGTCACCAGGATCCATGATCCTTAGGGGGTCCTCCTGTAGCATGAAAGAAGAGAGGCATGGTTATTAAGACTGTACTTAGCACCTTTCCTGGTGCTGTGTGACTGTCCCTTAACGTTTTCCGGAGACTACTGTTCACTCCTCAGATGGCCAGAGATGAGTGCGCTGCATGGCTGCCCTGTGAATCTGCGACATGGGGGACACTGGTCCAAACCGGGGTGCTGAGATTGCAAGAGGCAGTGAGCGCCTCCAGCAGTGACTGCTGCATGGCCAGTGTTGGCGAGGAAATTGTACAACGTGTGCAGTCCAACTGCTCCACAATCCAATAAAACGCATCTTGTGGGCCAAGTCCGGTCTCCAAGGATCTGGAGACTGGAAGATCTGGACCAGTCTTTCTGATGGAAAAGATATGGAATCTCAGGGCCAAATAGGATGCCAATTTGGCTCAGGCTGTGACAATGGCCAGGGAACAGGTGGAGCTGCTGGCTAAGGAATGGATGTTGTGGCTGTGGACAATGGCTCCGATCTTCCCAAGGTTCAACTGGTGGAAATTGTGTCTTGTTTTTCACAACTCTAATTAATTCTAGTTCCTTGGGCAATAGGCGCTGGACCTAGCCAGATGGGTCACAATGTTTGTTGCCTGTCCTGTTCATTACAATGTTCCTAATGCTCTTTCATCAGCAAATACCACCAAAGAGGTTTTCTGGCGATTAAACCACGAGTCGTAACTTCCTTGGCGTGGCAATCAGTGCGGATTGGCACTCCCTGCCCATTTAGCTACGCCAAATTTCTTCTGTGCCTGCCTTGCCCGACCTTCCGACTCAGGACGGGTGAGATCCAGGCAGCGCAGCTGTCTCCGAGGCCCAGCGTCGCAGTCCAGCAGAGTTGAGTTGAAGGAGGCCACGTGCCCTTTTTTACGGCACTAGCTGCCATAAAGCAGGCACGGTTAAACGTCCCATTGAACTTGACAGGCCAGGGAGAAGGTAAGTGGATTGGATTGGGGGGGGGCGGTGGTTTGTGGGTTTTCGGAGGTCGGATGGGGATGGGGGAAGGGTTTCGGACATCAGGAGGGGGTGGGGTGGTCGGACATTTGGTGTTGGGGTTGAGGGGCTGGGGGTTCAGACATCGGAAGGGGGTGTGGGAGTCAGACATTCAGGGGAGTGAGTGGGGTCGGACATTTGAGAGGTTTTGGGGTGCCGGACATTTGGGGGAGTGTGGAGGGGAGTCAGACATTTGGAGGGTTCGGACATTCAGGGGGGTTGGAGGGGGGGTCGGATATTCAGGGACAGGGGGTGTTGGACCTTTGGGTGAGGGGGTCAGACATTCGGGGCGGGTGGGGGTGTTGTACATTCGGGGTGGTGGGTGGTTGGAATTTCAGAGGGTGGGGAGTTTGGACATGAGGGAGCTGGGGGTGGCTGGGGGCATTGGGGGTTTTGGACATCAGGAGGAGGTGGGAGCGTTGGAATTTTGGGGAGCTGGGGGCGGTCAGTCATCAGGGGATGGGCGCCTGGTCAGGTCGGGGGGTAAGAGTCAGGCCTGCTTACCTGTGAAGTTCCAAGAGGGATTTCCCCAGTGCATCTTTGGGGTGCCCCCACAATCCGACGCTGGGGAGCCCGGATGTTTGGCCCCACAGCATATTAGCTGTAATTCAGTGGTAGCACTCTTTCCTCTTAATCGGATGGTTGTGGGTTCAAGTCCCATTTCAGTGGCTTGAGCACAAAATCTTGGCTGACGCTCTACTGCAGCACAGAGGGAGTGCCACACAATCAGGAGGGTTGTTGCTTAGATGATGCATTGAGCTATTTTTGACCTCTCAGTTGGACGTAAGATATCCCATGGCACTCTTTGGAAGATGAGCAGGAGAGTTCTCCCTGTTGTTCTGGCCAATATTTACCCCTCAACCAACAACGCTATAAACAGATTATCTGGTCATTATCACATTGTTGTTTGTAAGAACTTGCTGTGTGCATATTGACTGCCATGTTTCCTACATTAAGGGCACAAAATTTGTTGTGTGGCGCCCATACTTTTGGTGCTACACATGCCATTTTGGGTCCAAGATGGCATCTGGGCTGTGGCACACACTTCTCGTGCTAGCCATGCCAGATGGCATTTTGGACAGGTCATTAGCGCGGGCACTGGGAGCGAGTGCCAGAAGCACGTACAGAGTGGACAGGTCATGACGTCAGTCTGTGTGTAACGCCGATTTGACCTGTGTGCCGTTTTTGACCTCAACACTCCAACATCCCTGCCCCCATTTTCAGCTTTACCGAGTTTCACAGATCATAACTTCATCAGCTGAAAAGCATTTTGGGATATCCTGAGGTTGTGAAAGGCGCATTATAAATTCAAGTCCTTATTTGACTTAATATCTGGCTAACGTCTGATTAATTTCCACATTTAACTGAAGCACGCGCTTTCTCCATGTGTGCTGCATCTTGAGTGATAATTCATACTGAAGTGTTGAATACAGAGCAGTGGTAATAAGAGCTTCCTCCCCAGTGGAAATACTTGTTTCTCAATGTAATTAGCAAATGGCTAGCGACATCCTGTGAGCGTGTGATTTTGCATTTGTAACTTTGTTAACAGTAATGCAACACCAACAGCCCCAAGGAACCTGCAGCAATCATCTTTCAACAATTGTCGAGTGGCTAATGAGTCTCTTAACTGGTAAAATGTTCATTAATCCGCCTGCAGTGTGTTGAAAATGACTGAAAAAGGGAGAAAAAAATACAAATTTAATGACAGAGCCCTGCAAACGTGATGGTAATGTCTGCAATGGAATAATGTAAGCACAGTTTTGTCCGAGGGAGGACACCCACCGGGTGTATATAATCACTCGGGGGAGATGGTGGCATTGCGGTAATGTGGCTACGCTAGTAATCCAGAGGCTCAGGCTAATGCTCTGGGGATTTACATTTAACAAAAATCTGAAACTGAAAGCTAATCTCAGGAATGGTGACCACGAAACTTTGTCCTGCCAATTTCAAAGTGCAGGTCAGATAGAAGAAATAGGTTTAATATCTATCCTTAGAAATTGTAGAGTGACAGGGCAGGCTGTATTTTATTTTTATTTTTATTTTTAAACTTTAAAGTGGTGGCCATGAAACGACCATCGTTGTCATAAAAACCCACCTGCCTCACTAATGTTCTTTAGGGAAGGAAATCTGCCATCCTTACCCGGTCTGGCCTACACGTGACTCCAGACCCACAGCAAGGCGGTTGACTCTTAAACGCCCACCGAAATGGCATGGCAAGCCACTCGGTTCAAGGGCAACTAGAGATGGGCAACAAATGCTAGCCTTGTCAACAATGTCTACAACCCATGAAAGAAAACATTTAAAAAATATAAGGAGACACCATGAATATCGGTTCGACACTGAACTCTGCCTTAAACTGCTCAAGGGACCTGGCTGTATGTTTGGGAGAAGTTGCAGAACTGAAAAGAAACACAAAATTAAGTTGTAACGTTCCTGCGAAATGTCAGTTAAAGATGTGAGCAAATGTTGGAATGGCACACTGAACTGCTAAGAGGGTAGGTGAGAAATGAATGCAGTTAGGCAAATTACATTTTAGTGTGTTATAATTCAGGCCTTGTGAAATTGTATATATGTGAGAAGGCATGCCACAGAGCAAGCAATCTCCCTTTTTATTGTCAGCTTGCTCCTGGACTCTACGTGGGATTCTGCCGCGTTGCATGTCACTTTGGAAGATGGATAATATCAGCCCTACCAGACATGACACAACTGTCACGTATGTCAACCACTCCAAGTAGTTCCCCTAACAATATGTGAATTTGGAAGTATCTCAGATTGGAGCCTCTGGCATCCAGGCTTTTTGAAATTATAATGTCATCATAACCATAATAACATTGCGTAAACGACCTGCAAAATTCAGGGTTAGGTTTTGGTGCTATCCTAGAATTGTCCACTTTTCACTAATTGAAACACGAGACAGTTGACCAGAATTCCACGATCTTTTCATAGCTAATGTGTGCAGTGGGATTTTTTTATCAGTTTTATCTGCCAGTTGCCCTGCATGTTTGGTGTCTTTGTAGTCCAACCTTTTGCTATTACCAAACAGGAAGTGCAATTTACCAGTTTCACAGAAATCAGCAAGTTGAACTCTGTAGAAAACGGACTTGAGAAAAGGTGAATGCTGAACACGATCCCTTCCTGAGACAGCGCCCTGTGTACAAGCATGCCTGTGTACGAGCATGCCTGCGTACGGTCATGCCTGCGTACGAGCGTCCCTGCGTACGAGCGTCCCTGCGTACGAGCGTGCCTGCGTATGAGCGTGCCTGCGTACGAGCATGCCTGCGTACGGTCATGCCTGCGTACGGTCATGCCTGCGTACGTGCATGCCTGCGTACGAGCATGCCTGTGTAGTAGCATGCCTGCGTAGGAGCATGCCTGCGTACGGTCATGTCTGCGTACGAGCATGCCTGCGTAGGAGCATGCCTGCGTACGGTCATGTCTGCGTACGAGCATGTCTGCGTACGGTCATGCCTGCGTACGGTCATGCCTGCGTATGAGCATGCCTGCGTACGAGCATGCCTGCGTACGTGCATGCCTGCGTACAAGCATGCCTGCGTACGAGCATGCCTGTATCAGGTCAACTTGCTACTGAGATCAAGCTGCTTCAAACCTTTAGGCATCAAAGGCAAGACCAGTACTTATTGCCCTAGAGAAGGTAGCGGTGAGCTGCCCTCTTGAACCGCTGCAGTCCATCTATTGTAGGTACACCCACAGTGCTGTTAGGTAGGGACTCCCAGGATTTTGACCCAGCGACAGTGAAGGAGCAGCAATGCATTTCCAAATCAGGATTGCACGGATTGAAGGGGAACTTGCAAGTGGTGCTGAAGATGGTTAGGCCTTCGACACTGCCCCTGAGGAACTCCTGCAGTAATGTCCTGGGGCTGAGATGACTGGCATCCTGCAACTACAACCATCTACCTTTGTGCTAGATATGACTCCAGGAGAGAGTTTCCCCCTGATTCCCAATGAGTGCTGATTCCCTGTGAGTGCAAAAGACAAGATTGAAGCATTTGCAACCATCTTCAGCAGAAGTGTAGAGTGGATTATCCAACTTGGCCTCCTCCTGACGTCCCAATCACCACAAGTGCCAGATTTCAGCCAATTCAATGTGATATCAAGAAATGGCTGAGTACACAGGATACAGCAAACACAATGGTCCCAACAGTTCAATTTTTGCTGGGTTCCTTGATGTCACACTCAATCAAATATTGACTTGATGTCAAAGGCAGTCACTCTCGAATCAGCTCTGGAATTCAGCCCTTTTGCCCATGCTTGGACCAAGGCTGTAATAAGGTCAGGAGCTGGGTGGCCCTGGTGGAACCCAAACTGAGGATCAGTGAGCAGGTTATTGCTGTGTTAAGTGCTGCTCTATGGCACTGTCAACAACGCTTTCCATCATGTTGCTGATGGTTAAGAGAAGACAGATTGGATTTATCCTGTTTTTTGGGGACAAGAAATAACTGAAAAATCTTGCACTTTATTGTATCCACACTGGAACAGCTTTGCTAGAGGTGTGTATAGTTCCAGAACACAAGTCTTCAGAACAATAGCTGGGACGTTGTTGGGATCATTGTGTTTGCTGTATCCTGTTGCTCAGCCCTTTCTTGATATCACATTGAATTGGCTGAAATCGGGCACCTGTGATGGTTGGGACGTCAGGAGGAGGCCAAGTTGGATCATCCACTCTACACTTCTGCTGAAGACGATTGCAAATGCTTCAATCTTGTCTTTTGCACTCACAGGCTGGGCTCTGCCATCATTGAGGATAGGGATATTCAGCGCCTCCTCCCCTCATGAATTGTTTGATTGTCCACCACCATTCATGACTGGGTGTGGCAGGACTGCAGAGCTTTGATCTGATCCATTGGTTGCTGATTGCTTAGTTCTTTCCATAGCATGATGCATCCACTGTTTGGCATGCATCTAGTCCTGCATTGTAGCTTCAAAGGTTGGCACCTCACTTTTTGGTATCCTGGTATGCTTGCCTACCTCCTCACTGACGATCCTAGGGTCAATCCCTTGGCCTGATGGTAATGGTGGAGTTAAGGATATGCCAGGCCACGAGGTTACAGGATGTGGTTGAATACAGTTCTACTGCTTCATAGATGCTCAGTTTTGAGCTGCTGGATCTGTTCTGAATCTATCCCATTTAGCGTGATAGCAGTGCCACACAACTATGGAGGGTATATTAGTGTGAAGATGGATTTGTGCAGTAATCTGCCTACCAGATCAATACATCCATGACACATAGATTGGTGAGGATGAGGCTGAATATGCTTTTCCTTGTGTTGGTTCTCTTACTATCTGGCGCAGGCCCATTCTAGGAGATATGCCCTTCAGGATTTGGTCAGCTCAGTTAGTAGTGGTGCAACTGAGCCACTCTTGGTGATGGACATTGGTTTCCCACCCAGAGTACATTCTGTGCCCTTACTGTTCTGTGTTTCTTCCAAATAATGTTCAACATGGAAGAGTACTGACACATCACCTACAGGAGGGCAATATGTGGTAATCGGCAGGAGAGTTCCTTGCTCATTTTTGACCTGATGTCGTGATACTTCATGGGGTCCAGGGTCAATTTTGAAGATTCCCAGGGTCCCTAACTGTATACCGTGTTCCACCACCTCCGGGGTATCTGTCCTGCTGGTGGCACAGGACATACCCGGGGTGGTGACGGAGAAGTCTGTGACATTAGCTTTGATTCTATGAGTATGACTTTTTCAGGCTGTTGTTCGACTAGTCTGTGGGACAAGTCTCCCATTTTTGGCACAAGATTTTACATGTTGGGGATGAGTCTGGTTGTGCCTTTGTCATGTCAAGTGCCAAGGTTAATGCTGCATGGTCCATTTGGTTTTTACTAAGATTAATTTTTTTAAAAAGCATTTGGAATCCATGGCTTCATAGAGGTGTAGAGCAGGGGTAGTCAAACTGCAGCTATTTTACACATAGAATGTGGCTCATTCCTTGTGCTATGAATCCCATTGAATCGTTCATTGGAGGGGCGTAAATAGCTGGGTGCAGCCTTGGTCACGAGCAGCTTCATAAAGGGAGAGAACTGGAGAACAGGCAGCAGCACCGGGAGGAGGGAGAGAGGGGGTGAAGATCAACGATTCATTTTAGTGTTCTCGCAAGATTTTTTTACGTAGTTTCCTGTCTTCTTACATAGGTCCACGTTACCCATTTTCTCCGACTCCCTAACCCACTCTCACTGCTGACCCGGTCAACTTCCGGCCTCTGCCTGGAAAGGGAGGAAACGGTTTGATACAGAAGAGCAATGTAAGAATCTACTTCGGGACACAGGGACTCTGATTCAGATTTGTTGTTCAGTAGGCGGTCACAACTATTTTTCAAATAAAATCAATATTTGTTTTTAAGCTGTTGACTGATTTCCCACGTTGGACGAGCAAGGCTGCCAAAAATCAGTTAAGCAGTCGATATGCCCCGGCTCTGATGTGTGTCAGTGAAGCAGATTTGTTTTTGCCACGAACTGAGTTGCGTGTGAAGGAAGTTTGGAGGATAAGAGAGGAAAAAGCGGAAGGTTTCCTCACAAAAGTACGTGCAAAATAAAAACGTGTCTGTAAACATTGCCCGTGTCTTGCAGCTCTCGAATGCCTGTAGATTATCGTATGCGGCCCTAAGATTCAGAAGGTTTGACCTGCCCTGTTATTGAGCATAAAGGCAATGAAGTGATGCTAAACCTTTGTAAATCGCTGGTTAAACCTCAGCTGGAGTATTGTGTCCATTCTGGGTGCTACAATTTAGCAAAACTGTCAAGGTCTTGCCAAGGACCTAGAGGGGGCTTATAGTACAATAAACGATGAAAATAACGAGGGGTTTCAGTTAGCCGGATAGATTGGAGAACCTGGGAGTGTTCTCCTTAGAGCAGGGTAGGTTAAGGGGGGAATTAATGGAGGTGCTCGAAATTATGGAAAGTTTTAATAAACTATATAAAGAGAAAGTAGGAAAGAGAAACCAGAAGATACATATTGGCGAAAAAAAGGAGATGACTCAAAAGTAAACTTCAAAAGGGAATTTGAGATAAAGTTCGAGGAGCAATGGAAAATGAGTGGTGTAACAATAGGCCACCATCTGTGCTGTATAATTCCATGAAGCACAATTATTCTATTTTATAACTTTTGAGCTATCCAGATCATTGACACATAAACTACTCCTGACAGTGAAATGAAATAAATAAAACAGAAAGGCTCTCTTCCAAATACAAGCATTAAAAACTAAAATCACCAAACCCAACTACCCCTGACAGAAATTGCTGCACAATCACAGAATTGTTACATTGCAGAAGGAGGCCATTCAGCCCATCGTGTCTGCGCCGGCTCTCTGAATAAGTAATTCACTTAGTTTCATCCTCCTGCCTTCTCCCCAAACCCTGCACGTTCTTCCTTCACAGATAATGCTTTTGACGAGAATATGCCTTTTCCAAATCAGAATGTATTTTACTATTTAAGCTATGCGCAATAAGGAGCCAAACAAACAAGGTTTTCTTGAATCAAAGAACGAGCAAATTTATTAATTTCTAAACATGAGGAAAATAATGAAAAAGCAGCACCAAGCATTCTGCCCTCATGAAGTCATTAGGGCTCTCTCTCACACACACAAACACAGGTATCAAAAATATGGGGAGTTAGAGTCCAACAAAAAAAGGGTAAAAGACTATACAGTTATGTGTATATTGATTGCCGTAGGTTTTAAACCATGCAGCTGATTTCGATTAGCTGGCTTCTTGAATGTGGTCAGATGTAGAAGGTGAGAGAGGGAGAGAGAGCCTTTAGTTTGTTTCCTCCACTGGACACCACCTGTGTCACTTGCAATCTCTTTCTAGTGGCTAACAGCCTGCCCATTGTGTATTTCCAAGAGGTTTTGGGTGTGCCTGTCTGCAGCAGCCATTGTTTCTATATCCAGTACTTTGCATTTTTAATGTCCCTTCCTTATGAGTTTCGATGGGTGTCTGGATTATAGGAAATGTCTCTTTCTTCACACGCCCTTGAGGGTAATTTGTTTGTTTCTCACATCTGCCTTGGAATATGGCCTTGTATTTTTGAGCAGTTTGCCCTGTCTCAGTTCTAATTGCAAAATTTCCAGTCTGTTGAAAGTTGAAAAGTCATATTTTCAAAGGTAAAGTGGATTAGCCTCGTAACGATGCTTCAGATGAATCTGCCTCCACCGCACTCTCAGTCTGTGCATCCCAGACTTTAACCTCTCACTGCTTGAAAAGGTTTTTTGCGCATCGCTTTTGCTTCTTCTGCTGACTGCTTTAATCTGTAGTAAATCTGCCCTGTGTTCTTGTACACAATGTGCCACCTGATTAAACTTTATCATTCAACCTTTTTCTCAACACTTTTAGCATGTATTATGGTTTCCACAAGCACTCTGAATTTCCTATGACTAAATGTGTCCCCCTATTTGCTGTGCTTAAATTAGATTGTACAGGCTTAGCATCTGATTAACATTGCTTACTGGACAATGGGAGGCTCACTACATTTTCCATTACCTTCCCAAAGGCGGAGGATAGTGAGGTTAGGCCAATCAATACAGGCTAAGATTACTTGGTCAGATTTATTTGCAAATAAGATAACACATGAAAGCCAAAAGACACAAAGATAGCCCAGATTTTGCTGGAGCAAGGTGTTTCATGGTGTGCCCTGTTAGACTTGCTCATGCACATTTAGGCTTTAAAAAATTTTGCCCACAAAGTTACGGGAAGATTAAGCTGATTATGTCCCACTGAGGGCAACAGGGCCTGTGGGATCTTATGGAACAATGGGTTAAACAGGATGTCTTCTTAATCAATGAGATTGAAGTGTTGAGAAAGAAACAGAGGAGGGACTGAGAAGGAGGGTGAATTAGAATAGATGAATTCCATGTAAAATCATGCATGGAAAGAGAAATTAAAAGAAGGAAAGAAAGACTGGATCAAAAGAAAGAGAAAATTATAGACACAAGGAAAAGTAAGCCATTTTATTACATAAACATTTTTAAGACTTCCTAAAACAATCACAACCTGAAGGAATCAGGCTTCACACTTATAATTGTTCACTTTCTGGGTCATAGGGTTTGACTGGCAGAATCATAGATAACACTTAATACTTCATTAACAGAGTATTTACATTGTGATTTACTAGACTTAATTTTCTGCGGCATGTTTATTGGGAAATTAATGTGCAGATGCAGTAACATCATGAAAAATCATGGGGAGGTTGAGGGTGAGACGCCACTTTCTCAAATCTGACAGTGGAGCAGCACAAATTGGCCAGTAACTTGCAGCGATTCGTAATTCAGGTAGCATCTCTTTCTCACCACAAGTTGTTTTCTGATTTGTACATCACTCACGCGCTGTTATTTTTTTTTCATCGAAGCAGCACAAAACGTTTCTAAAAAACAAAGCCTGAATCAGTCCAAAAGGGTTAGTGCATTGTTTTCACAATGGTATAATTTATAGGCATTGACAAACAACATGGCCTTGGGAAGAACTAATGGATTTATCTTTTTGCTAGGCTGAAGATGGATGATGTAGATAGATGAGGCAAATTCTAGTTTAGCAACAGAAATTGGTCTCCTGCAGTGACAGGAAATGGGTGATACCTGATAGGCCGTCCGTTATAATCAGAGCTTGATATTCAGTTGCATTTCACTGACTGGAATTAAATATCAGGCACTGCATAGAACAGACACCACATGAGATCCATTTCTAAATCCAAATTTTTTGCTAGAAATACATCTTCGCCACCTGAGCCACCTTTCACGTCGTATCCAATTCCATAAAGTAATCAAGCAATCATAAGGGCTCAAAGCTGGTGACGTGAGGTGTTATTGCTGCTTTCTCCACTTAATTTCCTGGGCTGCTCAGTATTTCATGTCAGCATTTCATTGAGTAGGCAAGGAGTTTAGACGAATGAGAGGTGATCGAATTGAAATCTACAAAATTCTTAAAGAGATTGTCAGAGTCGATGTTGAGAAGATCTTTCAAATGGTTGGGGATCCTAAAACATGGGGGCACAGTCTTAGGATAAGTTGAGGGGTGGGGGGAGGCGACCATATAAGACTGAGATGAGGAGAAATTTCTTCACTCAAAGGGTTGTGAATCTTTGGAATTCTCTACCCCAGAGAACTGCGGATGCTCAGTCATCGAATATATTCAAGTCAGAGGCTAATACTAAGGGAATTGAGGGATATGGCAACAATGTGGGATGTTCGACTTGAGGTAAAGATCAGCCATGATCATGATGAGCAGGTTTGGAGGGCCATATGGCATACTCCTGCTCCTATTTCTTATGTTTTTATATGTTTGTGTTCTTATGTCTGAACAATGGAAATGCATTCACGACAGTGAATAGGTCCAAGTGCATCAGCCACTACATAACAAAACCGTCAAAGGACACCGGATACCTCCCACAGATACAGCCAGTTGAAACTATCTGGGGTTTTGTGAAAAATAATTGGCTTTATGCCACTGAAATCACATCACATAAAAAAATAAATGCAGACATTTCCCTAATTTATCACACTAACCACAGCCAGCAATATCTAGACCAACACTGCATTTACTTTCATAGATCCATTCACAGTTCAGTAAAAGTGCTGATAGTTAAGGCTTCATCTACAAACTGGTTAATTAAGATGTTCCTATTATGTGCCCTATTGGAAGGAACTTTACACAATGAAATTCAATTACTACTTAATGGACATTGGCAAAAACACATTTTCAAATGTAATTCTAATGGGTAAATGCAGGCACCAATTTAATGCTTCAATAAACTAGTACTATAATATCTTTCATATTTAACATGACTCTTGCTAAAACCTCTTATTTTGACTTATAAGGTTGCAAAATTTCAATAAAAGTATGAGACTTTCTTAGGAACAGAAGACAAAATTCTGTGGCTAATTTTCAAATCATTATGTTCGAAATGGATCAAATCTGTATTGAAATTACAATCAGCAATTGGAAGTTCTGACTACTGTCTACATATGTTGCGAGTATATTAAATAGAACAAAGATGCGGTAAGCTGGGGTAAATTAGTCCCACAAAAATACACATGTCAGTATCCCATGGGTTTTCACATTGGGAGTCAAAACCAAGTGTAGTCTTCAAGCGAAGATTTTTATCAATGTGAGCATTGCTGTCAAGACCCAGCCCTCACCTACCAACAATCTCTATATAGCGGGACTCATACCTGACATTCGTATGTTAGACCACACCCTCACACACTTAAGACTGCTACATCTTACAGCTTGCACACATTGCCAGCTGTACAGCCATGAAGACCACATCAGCCAAACAGATTGCTTGCCATATACAGACACAATTTCCTCTCCCTTGCAGGACAAGGTGGCACACAACTGGGAGCAACAATCTTCAGCCAGAAGTGCCGATTGGATGATCCGGAGGTGCCAGTCTTCAGCCAATTCAATTCACTTCACATGATATCAAGAAATGGCTGAAGGCACTGGATACTGAAAAGGCTATGGGCCCTGGCAACATTTTGGCAATAGTACTGAAGGCTTGTGCTCCAGAACTTGCTGCACTCCCCAGCCCACCTGTTCCAGTACTGCCACAGCACTGGCATATATCTGGCAATGTGGAAAATTGCCTAGATATGTCCTATACACAGAAAACAGGACAGATCCAACCCAGCCAGTTACAATCCCATCAGTCTACTCTCATTCGTCAGTAAAGTAATGGAAGAGCTCATCAATAGTGCTGTCAAGCGGCACTTGCTTAGCAATAGCCTGCTCATTGACGCCCAATTTGGGTTCTGCCAGAGTCACTCAGCTCCTGACCTCATTACAGCCTTGGTTCAAACATGGACAAAAGAGCTGAACTCCCGAGGTGAGATAAGAGTGACTGCCCTCGACGTCAAGGCAGAATTTGACTGAGTGTGGCATCAAGGAGCCCTAGCAAAACCGGAGTCAATGGGAATCAGTGTGAAAACGCAGCTGGTTGGAGTCATACCTTGCACAAAGGGAGATGGTTGTAGTTGCTGGAGGTCAATCATCTCAGTTCCAGGACATCACTGCAGGAGTTCCTCAGGGTAGTGTCCTAGGCCCAACCATCTTCAGCTGTTTCATCAACAACCTTCCTTCCATCATAAGATCAGAAGCGGGGAATGTTTGCTGATGATTGCACAATGTTAAGCACCATTTGTGACTCCTCAGATACTGAAGCAGTCCATGTCCAAATGCACCAAGACCTGGACAATATCCAGGCTTGGGCTGACAAGTGGCAAGTAATATTCATGCCACACAAATTCCAGGCAATGACCATCTTCAGCAAGAGACAACCTAATTATCACCCCTTGACATTCACTGACATTTCCATCGCTGAATCCCCCACTATCAACATCCTGGAGGTTACCATTGACCAGAAAATGAATTGGACTAGCCATATAAATACTATGGCTACAAGGGGAAGTCAGAGGCTAGGAATCCTGTGATGAGTAACTCACCTCCTGACTCCCCAAAGCCTGTCTACCATCTACAAGGCACAGGTCAGGAGTGTGATGGAATACTCTCCACTTGCCTGGATGATGCAGCTCCAACAGCCCTGAAGAAACTTGACACCATCCAGGACAAAGCAGCCAACTTGACTGACACCCCTTCCACAAACATTCACTCCCTCCACCACCACGCACAGTGGCAGCAGTGTGCACAACCTACAAGATGCATTACAGGAACTCACCAAGCCTCCTTAGACAGCACATTTCAAACCCACCACCGGTACCATCTAGAAGGACAAGGGCAGCAGACACATGGGAGCACCACCACCTGGAAGTTCCCCTCCAAGCCACTCACCATCCTGACTTGGAAATATATCGCCGTTCCTTCACTGTCGCTGGGTCAAAATCCTGCAGCGGTTCAAGAAGGCAGCTCACCACCATCTTCTCAAGGGCAATTAGGGTTTGGCAATAAATACTGACCTAGCCAGCGACACCCACATCCCATGAACGAATAAATAAAAACTAGAGGGTGGTAGGCATGCCTGCATATCCTGACCTCCAGAGAGGAGATGATGCTGGCCAGTATTGAGATTGTCAATGCTGAGGGCAGAGGCACTGAAGCCTTTGAGCATCATGGTATCCACATGCTTAATCTGTGCTTTCACATCCTACCTCCCTCCTCATCCCACAATCTCTTCTAATTTACAGGCTACAGATGGTGTAAACATTCATCTCTTACTTCCCGCCACCCCCTACCACCCTGCCTTCCTAGGCCACACGTTATCCTTGTGCCTTTTGCTTTTCAGATACCTAAGAAGTGCAATCGTGCCAGGCTGTGCAGCAACGACAAGAATAAAGTGACAATGATGATACAGCCCCATATCTGAATTTCACACTCAAAACTGCCAGCTCAGAAACTAACACTGCATTAATTTACAGGATAGCTTCAAAGTGGAATCTCTATGTGGTGAGGCACCCACGAGTGGGCTGCATCTAGGGCAGGGGGCAAAGATACTGCCTGTGCCAGCTTGCTGGAGGGTGAGATTATGCACACGAGCAGAGGGCTCAGATGAGAAATTCAATAGAGTGGTGCACAGACGAAGACTGATGCGTGTGCACAGTGATAATGCTTGGTGCATTGGCAGGCCTGCCAGAAAGCCTATGGTCAATGCCAAGGAGCATGGGGATGCCAAGCACTAATCTGGCGCAGAACTTTGTGCAGAGCTTGGAGCCCATCCTTCCAGCAGTGGCCAACTCCATTCACATACTCGTGGACCCAACTGTGATGCAAGGTCTGAAGGCAGATGTCTCAGCTTCTACACTGCGGCACAAGTAGCTTCCACTGAAAGCCTGAGTGCTGTGTTGGAAGCTGAGACCGAAGTGCTGCAAGGTCAGCTTGCTGCCATCATAACTGCATTATAGGATACTAAGAACTTGCTGTACCTTGTCAGGATGACAGTATTCAATAACCTTACACTGGCTACTCTACCAGCGTCCTCGCTGTTTCCGGTCAGCCAGCCAGCCCAGTTTGCTGCCACCCATGCCAAGATGGCTCCGTCTGAAGTCAGATCTTCAAGGCCCAGAGTTGCCCTGCAAGGTCATACACTGTCTCTTCCACTGGAGGCCGGCAGCCTTCCACCAGCTATGCTGCAGCCACAGGGGTAGCCCTGCATGGGAGCACAAGGCAGGCAAAGGTACATGGAAGACAGTTTTAAGGAATGTGGAAGGGTGATTATTTGACTTTCATACACAATATGGAATGACTTGATTTGTAAATTTGGAACTGTTTATTTTGTCCTGCCTTTTATTTTCGCATTGTGGTCAAGCGGACATTGTGATGATCAGTAACGGAGGAACGGTAAGGTGTAGGACCGTTAGTGAATGGGGAATTAGGTTTTGTTTGCTAGTTTCATACTTGGATGAATTTTTTGTGGACAGCTGAGGCAGCAGGAGGCTGCCTATGTTACCTCATTGCTTCCTCTTCCATCTACAGCTGGTGGAAAGGGCTACACCCTCACTGGGTCTAGAATCAATGTTGGGGACTCCAAGGGCAACTCCCTCCCGTATGCACACCACTGTGCCACCACCTTTGCTGAGTCTGTCCTGCTGGTAGGACAGGGCTTACCCAGAGATGATGATGATACCTTGGACATTGGCTGCAAGGCGTGATTCAGTGAGTATGACTTTTTTTCTTTATTCATTGGCTGTGGGCAGCATTTATTGCCCTTGTTCAAAGGGCATTTTGGAGTCACATGTAGGCTAGAAGACTTCCTTCCCTAAAGGGCATTAATGAACCAGATGGGTTTTTATGATAATCAGCAATAGCTTCATGGTCATCATCAGACTTTAATTCCAGATTTTTATTGAGTCTGTGCCATAGTGGGGTTTGAACTTGTGCCCCCAGAGTATTACCCTGGGTCTCTAGATTACTATTCAGTGACAATACCACTATGCCATTGCCTCCCCTGATATCAGGCTGTTCTTTGACTAGTCTGTGGGACAGCCCTCCCAATTTTAATACAAGCCCCCAGATGCTAGTAAGGAGGACTTCACAGGGTCAAAGGACTGGGTGTGCCATTGTCGCTTCCAGTGCCTGGTCAATGCTGGTGGTCTGTCCAGTTTTATTGCTCTTTGAGTTTTCTGCAATGGTCTGGTACAACTGAGTCACTTGCTACGCCATTATAACTCCAGCCCCCTACAGCATTGGCATAGCAAGTGACTCAGTTGTACCAGACCATTAATTATAACTCCAGCCCCCTGCAGCAATTAGGTCAGACCAGGTATCAACAGAAATGTCCTTCCCTAAAGGACATGAGTGAACACTGATTTTATTTTTACAATAATTGACAAAAGCTTCATGGCACCATTACTGAAACTAATTCCATAATTATTTTTTATTAATTGAATTTAAATTCCCCAGATGCTATGGTGGGATTGGAGCCTGTGACCCCAGGGGGCCTCTTACTTACTAGTCCAGTGACCTTACCATTACACCACCATTTCCATTAAAATCATATGCAACTGTCAGAAGAAATCAACTAGCAAATCACCTATAAGTCGTTGATGATTCCTTTAAATAGTGCTGGTGATATACCAATTCTTCGTGTTTTTGGTGGATGCTCTAATGCTCTTACAATATGGCATCTGGTGCAAAGTGCTCCAGAAGTGTGCGTGTGCACCTCCGAAGCCAGGCTGGACCTCAAGTGGCACCTGTAGAACCCAAAAAAAATGCAAATTTCAGGTTGTATAGCTTCAAAAGCCCTTGCATTTTAACGTATCCATTATGCAAGAACTGTGGTAATTCGCTATGCGCATGACTTGTTGAAACTTACTTTAAATTGCCCAGTGGGAGGAATTTTGACTATGGGCGTTTGAATGAATGGAAATGAAGATTGAGAGAGAAGTGTAATGGGCAGTTGATCTTGATATCCCCTGTTTTGCACTATTACTTAAAGTCAAACTTACCCAAAGTGACATTTGTGTGGCAAATATTTCGTGCACAGGGTCCAATAAAACTCAACAAAATGGGTGACAAGTTAATCTTGTTTGTGATGGACATATTGGAACGGTGGCGACCGATATGAAAACCGATTTGAAAAAGAAAACATGTATTTGCAAACAAGAATAGCTTTTCCCTCCCCAGCCATGTCTGAGGTGGATGCTTGCAAATCTCAGTGTTGAATTTTGACACATCCAGCAGTTTGGTGGGACACCCAGCGCAGTGCTTTACATAAGGAAGTTCACCAGTGATAACTCGATCAGCGTCTTTCAGAGTGAGCACTGGGGGTAATGTTTGGTATTAGCATTTCAAGTAAGTTGGCACATTTCAGTGTGGATTGAAAAATAACTATAAAGAGCGCTGAGGATGAATTGGGAAAATACAGTGAAGTGAAGGAGCAAGGATGAAGACTGGTAGATAATGAGCAAACAGAAAGAATGAAGGCTGAGGGAACTATATTCATGAATTAAGCTGCACACATGACTCATTCCAATTTGCATCCAGCACTTCATAAAAGACTGAAGTGCAAGGCTCCAACAGAAATTGTTTTTTTTGCAAAATCACAGAATGAAGAACTAGACTAGTGCGGCTGAAGAAGCGTTCGCCAGTCACTGGATGCAATCAGTCTGACCTGTACTAGAGTGCAGCTTGCGCACGATAAGATTTTGTTCCAAGGTTAATGTGCACTTAACAATTTCAACTAAATAAGCAATGCATAAGTACAGACTTCCAAAGACAGAACAACTGCAATGTGTCTACATTGCCAAAGAAAAACAACAAACAATTTGAACTGCCAGCTGTGTTTCCAAGCACCGCAGTAAATACATGCAGTGAAGCAACTCTTAATGATTAGCTCATTCTCAATGATCTGGATGTGAGGCTGCCTGCTTGTCTCTGGCTATAGTGTCCATCGAAAACATCCCTCTCTGACACCAACACAAACATTGCCCCTCCTTCATTTTTAAAAATTCGTCCATGGGGTGTGGGCGTCTCTGGCTAGGCCAGCATTTATTGCCACTGAGGAAACATTGCACCCTCAGAGCCCTCAGATGAGATGCATAAGTGGATGTGAAAAACCCCATGGTACTGTTGTGAAAAAAAGAGAGTTCTCCCTGATCTCCTGGCCAATATTTAGTCCTCAACCAACATCACTGAAAAGCAGATAATTGGGTCATTAAAACATTGCTGTTTGTGGGATCTTGCTATGCAAAAAATGGCTGCTGTTTTCTTACGTTACAACAGTGACTACACTTGAAAATTATTTAATTGATTGCAAGGGGTTTCGGGAGGTCCTGAGGATGTGGAAGGCTCAATATCAATGCAGGACTTTCTTTTTTGAAAGTGACAGGCATGTTGTTTCTCTCACTTTATGAGGTCGAGAGAGGTTAGATGAAGAAAGCAGCACTTGATTCTAAACCATTACACTGATTCATCGACAACACCTTGGATGGAAGATCCAAGATCGACTGTAGTGGCCAGCAATGGAACCCTCCTAATTGATCTCCCATAACACACCCCTTGCTGAATTAAGTGAACATTCATTAGCTTTGTGATTTATAGCAATACAACAGTGTTTACTAAATGTTGTTAATCTGTATTTAAAGTTCCACAATATCTTTCTACTCTTGTCATTTCAAATTAATCACCTTTAGAAATCAATCAATGATATTTAAGATGCAACCAGCACAAACAAAGGTCAATGGTTGACTTTTGGATAGACAGTTCTGTTGTCTACAACACAAACTCTGTTTTACTGCATTATGGAGCTGATTCTTATAAGGACATAATTCCTTAGTTGAGAAATTATTGTGTTACATAAGAACATAAGAAATAGGAACAGGAGTAGACCATTCGGTCCTTTGAGACTGCTCCACCATTCAATAAGTTCATGGCTGATCTTCTTGTGTTTCAATTACCACATTCCCATCTACCCCCGATAACCTTTGATTCCCTTGCCTAACAAGAATCTATCTACCTCTGCCTTAAAACTATTCAATGACCCCACCTTCACCGCCTTCTGAGGCAGAGTTCCAAAGTCGCACAGCCCTCTGAGAGAAAAAAATTTCCTCATCTCTGTCCTTAAAGGGTGACCCCTAATTTTAAAACAGTTCCCCCTATTTCTGGACTCAGCCACAGGAGGAAACATCCTTTCGATGTCCACATTGTCAAGCCTGTTCAGGTTCTTGTACATTTCAATCAAATCACCCCTTGCTCTTCTAAACCCCAGTGGATACAAGACCAGTCTGTCCAACCTTTCCTCATAAGACAACCCACTCATTTCAGGTATCAACCTGGTAAACCTCCTCTGAACTGCCTCCAATGCATTTACATCCTTCCTTAAATAAGGAGACCAAAACTGTACACAGTATTCGAGGTGTGGTCTCACCAATGTCCTGCATAACTGAAGCATTACATCCTTACTTTTATGTTCAATCCCTCTCATAATAAAGGATAGCATTCCATTAGCTTTCTTAATTTCTTGATGTACCTGCATACTAACTTTTTGTGACTTATGTACTAGAACACCTAGATCCCTCTGCACCTCAGAATTATGCATCCATTCTCCATTTAAGTAATACTCTGCATTTTTGTTCTTCCTGCCAAGGTGAACAACTTCACATTTTCCCACATTAAACTCCATTTGCCAGATTTTTGCCCACTCACTGAACCTATCTATATCCATCTGCAACCTACTCGTGTCCTCTTCACAACATACTTTCCTACCTATCTTTGTCTCATCTGCAAATTTAGCTACCACGTCTTCACTCCCCTCATCTAAGCCGTTGATGTAAATCATAAAAAGTTGAGGCCCCAGTACAGACCCCTGTGGGATTCCACTCATTACATCCTGTCAATCAGAAAAAGACTCATTTATGCATACTCACTGCTTTCTGACAGCCAGTCAATCTTCTATCCATGCTAATATGTTACCCACCACACCCTGCACTGTTATTTTCCGTAATAATCTTTGATGTGGCACCTTATCAAATGCTTTCTGGAAATCCAAGTACAGTACGTGTACAGGCTCCCCTTTATCCACTGTGCGTGTTATTCCATCAAAAAACTCCCAACAAATTGGTTAAATATGATTTTCCTTTCACAAAACCATGCTGACTCTTCCCTATTGCTTGAGCTCTTCTAAGTGCCCAGCTATAACCTCCTTAATGATCGATTCTAATAACTTCCCCATCACAGATGTCAAGCTAACTGGTCTATAGTTTCCTGTTTTCTGCCTTCCTCCCTTCTTGAATAGAGGGGTTATATTTGCTACTTTCCAATCTGAGGGAACTTTTCCAGAATCTAGCGAATTTTGAAAAACTAACACCAGCACATCAATTATTTCATTAGCCACCTCTTTTAAGGCCGTAGGATGTAGTCCATCAGGACCCGAAGATTTGCCAGCCTGCAGCTTCATCAGTTTGCTCAGTACCATTTCCCTATTGATTTCAATTTCACCGAGTTCCTTTCTCCCATTCACCTCCTGATTTGCAGCTATTAATGGAATGTTTTTTGTATCCTCTATAGTGAACACAGAAGCAAAATATTTGTTCATTTCTTCCACCATTTCCTTATTATCTACTATTAACTCCGCACTGTCACTCTCTAGAGGACTAACACTCACTTTACTTACTCTTTTCCTTTTTAAATACCTGTAGAAACTCTTGCTATCCATTTTTACATTTCTAGCTAGCTTCCTCCCATACTCTAATTTATTTCTGCCGATTAACCTTTCAGTCATTCTCTGCCCTTCTTTATATTCTGTCCAATCATCTGTCCTGCCACGGAGTTGTATGCTTTTTCATCTTCACGGAGTTGTATGCTTTTTCACCTTCACGGAGTTGTATGCTTTTTCATCTTCACGGAGTTGTATGCTTTTTCATCTTCACGGAGTTGTATGCTTTTTCCTTAAGTTTGATGCTTTCCTTAACTTCTTTAGTTAGCCACGGATGATGGGTCCTCCCCTTAGAATTTTTCTTTATAGTGGGAATGTACTTATTCTGAATACTCTGAAATATCCCCTTAAATGTCTGCCAATGCTTCCCTATTGATCTATCCTCTAGCCTAGTTTCCCATTTCACTTCAGCTAGCTCAGCTTTCATCCCCACATAGTGGCCCTTATTTAAGTTTAAGATACTAGTCTTAGTTAGACCCGCTCTTCTCCCTTTCAAGCTGGATGTAAAATTCAATCATATTGTGGTCACTGCTGCCTAGGGGTGCCTTTACTCTGAGGTCATTAATTAATACTGTTAAGTTACACAATACCAAGTCTAATATAACCTGCTGTCTGGTTGGCTCCAGAACATGCTGCTCTAAGAAACTATCTCAAAAGCATTCTAAGAACTCCTCATCCAGGCTACTACTGCCAATCTGATTTTTCCAGTTAATGTGTAGATTAAAATCACCCATGATTATTACCATCCCCTTATCACAAGCACACAATATTTTCCCTTGAATACTTTGTCCTAAACTGTGGCTACTGACAGGGGGCCAGTAGGCTACTCCCACTAATTACTTTTTTCCCCTACTATTCCTCATCTCCATCCAAACCGATTCTACATCCTGATCTCCTGAACCAAGATCATCTCTATTGCACCAATGCCCCCTTTGATTAACAGTGCTACCCCTCCACCTTAACCATCTTCCTATTCTTCTTGAATGTCATGTACCCTTCAATATTAAGGACCCAATCTTTGTCGTCCTACAGCCACGTCTCTGTATAAATTCACAGATTGAAATACATTGGGAGAGAGAGAGCAGTGCTGAGAGAGGGCACTGAAGGAATGGATGATGGGCAGGACATAATGTCCTGTATAATGGGGTAGAATTTCTGCTTTGGATATATTTGCAACATTGCATCCAAAGTGCACATGGAATTGCACTGGTTAGGTTAAATGTTATTTGCATAAGCAGAAATGTAAATTCTGTAAGAACCAGAATAATTGGGTAGTGTAATGGAATATAATTGTTCTTTTCCTCCATCAAAAAGTATTCATCGATGTACCTAAGAGTTGCACTTATTAATAATAAAGCTGAAAATGGTTTTATAAACAAAAAAAGTATTTTGATAACAGTGCCCAGTCCACCAATTGTCAGCAACCTGATTTAAAATCACCAAAAGTGTCTTTAAATAAAACTATACTGAAACATTGAATAATTTCACTGGTGTACATTAGTCAGAGGAGGTCTTGTGGTGCAGTGGGTAGCGTCCTTGCCTCTGAGCTGGCCGCTCTGATTTGGAATCATACCCCTGGACCTGATGGTTCACAATGTAGCTAATGGGTGGGGAACCCTTTTCTAATCAAGGGCCACTCGCACATAGACAAAATCAGTCACGGGCCACATACACATAAAAACCAAATTAATTTTCTTTTAAGAGGGAACACGAAACGTTCAACTCACTCACTGCTTTAATGCGATGGCTGAGTTTGCTTTTCCTTAATGAGCCTTGTGGTTGTAGATTCCACGCCGTTCACAATGACTGGTACTTCAGTCTGCATTACTGCTGCTTCCAAAACTTCCTGCCCATCACTGCCGTGTTCGCCAGAGGCATGAATTTGGCTGTGACTGCCGCTGGTGGTAACCTTCAAATGGTGGAGTTTGACTCACCACCACCTTCTCAAGGGCAATTAGAGATGGGCAATAAGTGCCAGCCTAACCAGTGATGCCCACATCCCATGAATGAATAATAAAAAGATGGCACAGTCTGAATTTGCCTCCCTTGCTAAACTCGATTAGGTTCTGGGACTAGATTTCGTTATGGGGCGGTCCTCCGACATTGCCCGGCGTCCTCCTTTTCTCATCCTCCAGGGAGAGTATGGTCCTGAGGCCAAAACCCCTGGTGTTACAGAACAGTGGCAGCAAACAGAAATGGCCAGGGTTGCTTTGAAAGAGCAGAGCCGGGTCTGCCTTGAACGCCAGCTGAAATGGTAAAAAAATGAGCACACTGTTTAACAGCGGGAATATCACAGGATGTCCCCATCAGGCAATGTGTAGCCTTGGACTGGTAAAAAAAGAATACTCACACAATTGGCTCTGGGATTCATTAGGCACCACTGAGTTCTGGATTTCCAACTTAGAACCAGAGACACTGAGAGTGTTAATGGCAGAACAGGACAGAGGTGTCATCTTTGTCATATTGAATAAGAATAGAATATAAACTACCTAGCAGAGGCCCATGCTAACACAGAGAGAGAGGGGGAGGGAGTGAAGGTACAATCTTATTCTACCCTGGGGGAGATTTTGATGAGGATGAGCAGAGAAGCTAATATTCAACTGTTCCAAACAATACTTAATGGCTTCGAGGAAACTTCTACCCATCCATGGAGGTCACATTATAAGAGTCTTTGTTTGCGATGTGAGCAGATTTGCTTTCAGATTAACTGACTTAACTGCAATAGTTACTTCCTTGAACTCCTGAAAGAAATTTGCTTCTCACAGATGGTGTTACGCTCTGAACGAACCATTAGTGCGCAGAGATATTCAGAAGCTTGATGTAGGCATTTTCAATAACACTGGGATAGCCCAGAGAGATGTAACACACTGAAACAAACCCTGATGTAAGTGGGGACTTTAACACAGAGTTTCCGTTAAGATTCCAATGATTCTCTGAGAATATTCAAAGCTTTACCCGACCATCTACCAGTGGGCTGACTCTCTCCCAGCTGATTTATGGTCAGTCTATCGGCCGCTAAGTCCTCACCACAGACACTGCTCTGAGTGTTAGAAAACAACATTTGAAATATTAGAAAATGGGACAGGAAAAATCTGTTAAAGGAAATATACGATACACAAAAATACCGAAATTACCGAGTGTCTGTTGAATTTTAAATTTGACACTATAACTTGGCAGAGTTGCAAGTGAGACGAACTGAGATATATTCCCGCCTGGCTCTCAATCAATTACTTTTGGAATTTGAAGCAAGTTAGGAAACCAGCAAATGACAGATCAAATAACAGGCCGACTGTTGTGATGATTTATGTATTTATCTCAGTTTTATGTCTTGCGTTTATGAGTTCACTCGTTGAGTAAACTCGAATTGCACACCTTCATATACACTTGTTAGTTGATGCCCGCTATCAATAACGGAGAGAGACCGACATAAGAACAAACTGTGATTGTTCATTGCAACAGAGGGCTGAGTGCTAAAGCCTTGCTTGCTCCCACAACCACCTCCAGCTCTAGACGTACAGTTAGCCCGTAGCCCGCAATGTACATTGGTTGATCAGTACTGTCACATGGTTAGTCCACTTGCATTCTCTTAAAGGTGCATGGCACTCCACTTTACCACACTCGGTAACAGTCATACAGCA
This sequence comes from Cetorhinus maximus, assembly GCF_964194155.1. Classification (NCBI taxonomy): domain Eukaryota; kingdom Metazoa; phylum Chordata; class Chondrichthyes; order Lamniformes; family Cetorhinidae; genus Cetorhinus; species Cetorhinus maximus. The sequence continues at coordinate 12,603,420 of NC_135900.1, forward strand.
GCTCCACTTCGCAGGCCGCAGGGCCACACTGTGGGGAGGCCTCACTGATATTTTGCCTTGCGTTTACCCTCTGCTGGGTGTCTTCATGAGGATATCGCCTGAGTGAGATTTGAATTATAAAAAAGTTACAGCAAAAGCATTGGATTCTCAGCCACATAGATTGTGTTTCGCCTACAAGTGGCTCAACAGTGAAGCACGCGTTGCGGTTCGGGATTTCATTCAGTTCCAGGTGGGTTTCAAAGTAATTAGTAACACGTTATGATTCTGTTGTGCAGCATTTTTAAAAGACATATGTAGAAGCAGCAAATGTTTTTTTTTTCCGCCTAGCCAGCAGCTATTTGCTTCTGAATAGGCTTTGCTGAAAGAGACAGCGTTTGCATGAAATTGTTGGCAAACGAGTTATTAATGCATGTAGATTCTGTGTTTTCTATGATATTTATTTAGGAATTGTTTTCTCTGACTTTTAAAAAAAATCTCACCGCGGGCCAGATGAAAAAGTACAAAGAGCCGCATCCGGCCACCGGGTTAACGTAGAAACATAGGAAATAGGAGGAGTAGGCCATTCGGCCCTTTGAGCCTGCTCCGCCATTCATTATGATCATGGCTGATCCTCTATCTCAACACCGTACTCCTGCTCTCTCCCCATACTCCTAGACACCTTTAGAGCCCAGAATTTTATCTATTTCCTTCTTAAATATATTCAGTGACTTGGCCTCCACAGCCTTCTGTGGTAGGGAATTCCACAGGTTCACCATCCTCTGAGTGAAGAAGTTTCTCCTCATCTCAGTCCCAAATGGTCTACCCTGTATCCTGAGATTGTGACCCTTTGTTCTAGACACCCCCAGGCAGAGGAAGTATCATCCCTGCATCCAGTCTGTCCATTTTATATGTTTCAAAGAGATCTCCTCTCATTCTTCTGAACTCCAGTAGATACAGGCCTAGTTTGCCCAATCTCTCCTCGTACAACCATCCTACCATCCCAGGGATCAGTCCGGTGAACTTTCGCTGCACTCCCTCTATGGCAAATATATCTTTTCTTAGGTAAGGAGACCAAAACTGCACACAATACTACAGGTCTCACCAAGGCCCTGTACAGCTGCAGTAAGACATCCTTGCTCCTGTACTCAAGTCCTCTCGCAATGAAGGCCAACGTACCACTTGCCTTCTTAACTGCTTGCTGCACCTGCATGCTTACTTTCAGTGATTGGTGTACAAGGACACCCAGGTCCCTTTGTACATCAACATTTCACAATCTGTCGCCATTTAAATAATACTCTGCCATTCTGTTTTTCCTACCAAAGTGGATAACTGCATCTGCCATGCATTTTCCCACTCACTCAACCTGTCTAAATTGCCTTGAAGCCTCTTAACACCCTCCTCATCGCTCACATTCCCAAAAACTTTTGTGTCATCAGCAAACTTGGAAATATTACATTTGGTTCCCTCATCCAAATCATTGTGAATAGCTGGAGCCCAAGAACTGATCCCTGCGGTACCCCACTAGTCACCACCTGCCACTCTGAAAAAGACCCATTTATTCCTGCTCTTTGTTTCCTGTCTGCTAACCAATTCTCAATCCATGCCAATATATTACCCCCAATCCCATGTGCTTTAAATTTACACACTAACCTCTTACGTGGGACTTTATCAAAAGCTTTCTGAAAATCCAAATACATCACATTCACTGGTTCTCCCTTATCTATTCTGCTAGTTATGTTGTCAAAGAACTCCAGTAGGTTTGTCAAACATGATTTCCCTTCCGTAAATCCATGTTGACTTTGTCTAATCTCGTTGATATTTTCTGATTGTCCTGTTATCACATCCTTTTTAATAGACTCTAGCATTTTCCCTATTGCTGAGGTTAGGCTAACCAATCTGTAATTCACATTTTTCTCCCTTTCTCCTTTTTTTTGGGGTTAGGGGGTTGATTATCAACCTGCAAATCCTTCCAATACATGGCAGGCAGTACGAGCAGGAGGGATTCCTGGTCAGCAATGTGATGGAAACAAAGTTGGAGCCTCTACCATCATTATCCACAGCTCGAGATCACAACCTACATATAAAAGTGAATGTTGTCACAGAAACTCAGACCCCCTGAGTGAACTGTACCACACTGGTCAGCACCTTAGTGAATTAAGTATGCTTAACTATCCCTAAATTTGTGCACCAGCGATTAAGAGAATGAACGCATTTCAAAGAGTCTTCCCCCACTAATATAATTGGTGGAAACTTGCAATGTTGATGTGGGGTGGGGGGAAGGGGGATTCTTAGGGTTGCCAACTGTGTATTCCTGGAGATTTCATCACATGACTTGCCCCCACACTCCAGCCATTAGTCGGCCAACACATCCATCCTTGTGAAGTACCGCCTTCCTAGCCAATTGGAAAGCAAAAAGATTCGTTGCCCAATTGGATGGTGCTTGACCTTTTTTCCCCCCATTTTCAATATTTTTATATCTGGTCAAGTGAAATATTTAAAGAAAAGGAGGAAAAGAAAATGACTTTATTTCTCCTGGAGATTGACCTTCAATTCATGGAGACTCCAGGCCAATCCCGGAGGGTTGGCAACCCTGGACTTCTCCAGCAAATTGAATCTTGAACCACAGTGAAAGATCGTGGCGAACACGAGGGTAAGTGGGTATTGCGTGTGACTCACTCACACTTAAAACACTGCAAGACAGACCCCCTAAAAACACACATTTTTTCAGACGCTTTTCTGTCGGGTGAAACAGTAGAACAATTTTCTACAGGCATCTTACAAGTTGTCACTTTATTAAGCAAAAGTTTCGCAATTCCTAGATGGTAACGCCGACTTCGGTCCGTTACAGGAATTATTGCTAACAAGCAGACCTAAAACAAGTGTTTGGAACGCTTGCCCCGTTTTAATTACATCCATCCTTTAAAATATTGAAATATCTCCCAGAAGACGATGAGCTGTTAGCCTACCAATGAAAGTCACACAAAGGCTCGGTTTGAACTTGTGTGGGTACAGTCTGGACTCACAAATGTGCCCCCCACAAGCTCGGGAGGAGCAGGCCTGATCTAGCTTCAAGAGCCAACCCAACCCAAGTCATTACAGCCTATTTGGGGACCAGCCAAGAGATATGGGGCAGCATGGGGAATTTCTGTTACATTTCCTCCATGGTCGCAACTAATTTCTGCAAGTATTCATTGCTGGATGATCCGAAGTCATACTGGGAAAGCAATTTGCCCCCATCGCATTTTTGTTTCTCTCTCTTATTTTTGACGGATCCAACCGTTTTACAATTTCGTTATCAACACCAACCAAAAGGGTCATCAAGGGTTTTTACTCGGTACCAATAAACAAATCTAGGTGGGGTGGGGGGGGGAGGGGAGGAGATTCCCAGCACTGCTGACTGTTTAAACCCGGAATAAACCTCCGTGCCTTGCAGAAGGGTTTATTTAACACCCCTGGAAAGAGAGGACAAGGGGAAGTTTCCTACCAGCATCTCAAACTGACTCAGAATAGAAACTTTCTATAACCCCGCCTCACCCCTATATATGAAAAAAGGAGTTTTACTTGATTAATAACCATGTTCCAAACTCTAGGATAAAAGCAAAAAAAAAACCTGCGGATGCTGGCAATCCAAAACAAAAACAAAAATACCTGGAAAAACTCAGCAGGTCTGGCAGTATCTGCGGAGAGGAGCACAGTTAATGTTGAAGAGTCCGTTAACTGTCTTCCTCTCCGCAGATGCTGCCAGACCTGCTGAGTTTTTTTTCCCCCAGGTATTTTTGTTTTTGTTTATGTTCCAAACTCATTTTGATTGAATGGAAGGGGTGGGTCGCATCTCTGTTTGACTTTGGGGAGAAGTCGGTTTGTTTTGCGGGGCAACGGGTTAAAATCCAGCGATATTTTTGTTGGATAGAAGGGGGTTACAGCTCACGGGAAACTGGGGCAATCCCAGTGTGTGTGTGTGTGTGGGTGGCTGGTGTCCGCTGTGAGCTCAGTTGGTAGCCCACTGGCCTCTCAGAAGATTGTGGGCTCAAACCCTACCTTAACACTGGGAGTAATATATCTACAGCACTGAGGGAATGCTGCACTGTCAGGTTAATCTGAAACTTTACCTTCCCTCTGAACACAAAAGATCCCATGGCATTATTTGGTAGAAGAGTTCACCCTGGCGTCCAGGCCAATATTTATCCCCCCCCATTTAACATCACACAAGGAAAAACAGATTATCTGCTGATAACGCCATAAGATATGGGAGCAGAAGTAGGCCATTCGGCCCATTCAGCCTGCTCTACCATTCAGTGAGATCATGGCTGATCTGATAATCCTCGACTCCGCTTTCCTGCCTTTTCCCCATAACCCTTGACTCCTTTACTGATTAAAACATCTGTCTATCTCAGCCTTGAATGCACTTATAAGATAGTAAGACGTAAGAGCAGAAGCAGGCCATTTGGCCCATCAACACCAATGCTGTTCCCAGCACCTTTGCTGGGCGCCAGTTGGCTGCTGTGTTTCCCACACCACAACAGTGAATACACTTCAAAAGCTCTTTCCCTGGCTGTAAACCACTTTGGGGTGTCCTGGGGGTTGTGAAAGATGCTATATAAATGCAATTCTTTCTTCACTGTTCTTCAGTTTTCTATTAAAGTCCCTGACCAGGCATATCCAGACATTCATAAAGGGCAGTCGGAATTCTGCAAAAGGTGTAAGTTTCCTTGGGAGAATATCGCTGCAACACACAAACACACACACATGTTTCAGAGAGGTGAAGGCAAATTCATCCTGCCTTAAAGGAATGTCAGGCCTGGGGTGGGAGAATGTCTCTGGACCAGTGCCAAGGCATCTCATGTTGGGTGTGAAACCAATGTCAGCCAAATATTTAGACCATTCGTGCGGAGAAAAACAAGAGTTAATGTTTCGAGTCCATATGACTCTTCTTCAGAGTTAATTAGCTCTGAAGAAGAGTCATACCGACTCCAAACCTTAACTCTTTTTTTCCTCACCACAGACGCTGTCAGACCTGCTGAGTTTTTCCGGCTTTTTTGTTTCAGATTTCCAGCATCCGCAGTATTTTGCTTTTATTTAGACCATTTCCCGTCTGGAAAATTAACGATAAACATTCCAGGGTCATTTCGCGATGGACATTGTTTACCATGGTATTTTATTTTTCTCTATCACCATCTGCAGTGAAGGTTGGAATCATTTAAAATATTTCAGGATTTTAAAAAATGCAAAGAAAGATAAACTTTGCCTGTACCCTTGTTAGTTGCTCGCTGAAAGATGACGCCAGTTTGCTTCATGAGAAACAGTAAACATCTTCCTTAAAGCTCTCCCAACTTCTGCAAAAGCCTCTAGTTAAGATCCACCTCCGTTCACTTTTTTTTGCCTTGTGCTTTTTGGTGGTGGGAGTTTCGTGGTGATGCAATCTGATTGATGGCTTCACGTCCCCAAGAGTGGAGTTCTTCTGGAGATGTGCAGACTAGTCTCACTGGTCACGGCATCCAGTCGATTTTGCCTGTGAGACCCTCCTTCCTTGTTCGCCACGGACCACCGCGTCTAACCCTGGTTTCCCCCCACCCCCACCCCCAGCCCCACATCCCTTGCCCACACTCAGCCCGGGCTCCAGCATGCAGGGCTCTGGACGGGACCTCGACACCTGGAACTTCACTGGATCCAGCCACTCAGTCTCAGCGTCCCAGGGTCTCTCCGGCCAGAACCTGACCCCTGGCAACCACAGCGACCCGTTCGCCAGGAACGAGGGTTTGGCCAGGACCGAGATCTCGGTGCTGGGCATTATCTTCCTGCTGGCTGTCATTGGGAACCTGACCGTGCTCTTGGCTCTGTGTAAGACCAAGAAGAAGATGTCGAGGATGCATCTGTTCATCAAGCACCTGAGCCTTGCAGACCTGGCGGTCGCTGTCTTCCAGGTCCTGCCCCAATTCATCTGGAAGGTCACCTATCGCTTTCAGGGTCCGGACTTCCTCTGCCGCATCGTTAAACACCTCCAGATTTTCGGCATGTTCGCGTCCACCTACATGATGGTCATGATGTCCGTGGACCGATACATCGCCATTTGCCACCCACTGAAGACTCTGCAGCAGCCCACCAAGAGGTCCTACATCATGATCATCGGGACCTGGGTGCTCAGCTTCCTCCTGAGCAGCCCCCAGTCCTTCATCTTCTCGCTGCGGGAGATCGAGGAGGGTTCCGGGGTCTACGACTGCTGGGCAAACTTCATCCTGCCCTGGGGCATTAAGGCGTACATCACCTGGATCGCCCTGGGCGTCTTCGTGGTGCCAGTGCTCACCATGGTGGCCTGCTACACTTGCATCTGCTACAACATCTTTAAGAACATCAAATACAAGACCCAAGCCTCGTCCGACAGCTCCTTCAAGAACGGCCTGATCACGTCCGGGGTCAATAACGTGAAAACCATCTCCAAAGCCAAGATCCGAACTGTAAAGATGACTTTGGTGATCGTTCTGGCTTATATTGTGTGCTGGGCTCCTTTCTTCACCGTGCAGCTGTGGTCTGTCTGGGACAAGAGGGCTCCGAAAGACGGTAGGTGCATTTCGGACCTTTAAAGAGACAATTTCCATTCTGCGCTGAAGTATCACTTTTTCTTCTTAAAGGGGCTAAAACACTCGTTTCGCGATTATACAGCCGATTTTGGGATTAAATAACTGATCATTCGCTGGGAGCACAGCAACATTCAGGTTTAAAGCTCGTTATCTTAAAGTGCAATGTACAGAAGCTGTCCGTTTTTATAACTGAAAATTAGCCAATAATTAGATTTAAAGTCGGATACTGAAGGCTCAGAATGGACATTAACTAACGTGAATGATGATAAGATTTGCCACTTAAACTGAACTGAGCAACCTTAAAATAGTATCGGTGAGTATAATATTAGTGAAAATGTTTCATTACATACGTTCCATAAACAATCACAGTTAATGATGAACTATGTATTGCTGAAGAAAGAGAGGTGGTGTGGAAGCTTTTCATCTTGCACTCATCAGGTCAGCTTTGCAAGTCCTGATGAGTGCAAGGTGAAAAGTTTCCGCAGCTTGCCTCTCTTATCAGCAATACTCACGTTCTGTGCTACCAAATGAAGAATGAGCCATGTTATATTAAAATTGAAATAATAATATCAAAATGATTACTTAGAGGTAACAGAGACATGAATGAGATCACCTCTCGTTCTTCTAATCTCCAATGAGTAGAGACCCAGCCTGCTCAACCATTCCTCATAACCCCTCATTCATGCCTCTGTTACCTTTAAGCTCACACTCCTGACTGGTCTCCCACATTCTGGCCTCTGTAAACTTGAGGTTGTCCAAATTTTTGCTGCCAGTGTTTTAACTCGCACCAAGTCCCGTTCACCTATCACCCCCTCCTCTCCGTACTCACTGATCTACATTGGCTCCCAGTCAAGCAACATCTTGATTTTAAAATTCACATCCTCGTTTTCAAATTCCACCGTGGCTTTGACCCTCCCTATTACTGTGATCTCCTTCAGCCCCACAACCCTCCGAGATATCCGCGCTCCTCCAGTTCTGGCCTCTTGAACACTCTTGATCCTAATCGCTCCACCATTGGCGGCCGCACCTTCAGTTACCTAGGCCCTAAGCTCTGGTATACCCTCCGCATACCTCTCCATCTCCCTACCTCACTTTCCTCCCTCAAGACACTCCTTAAAACCCATGTCTTTGATCAAGCTTTTTGTCATCTGACCTAATACCTCCTTACGTGACTCAGTGTTATATTTTGTTTATAATGCTCCTATGAAGCACTTTGGGATGCTTTATTATATTAACAGTGCTCTATAATAAAGTAGTTGTTGCTGATAACTCAAGTTATTGATAATTAAGTTTGATTGTTACCTGGGAATAAACGCCTATTAATTGACTTTATAGCTAGATTTTTGTCTCTCAGTGAGAATATAGAATTTTGATAACAGAAAGAAAAAAAGGTTAAAGCTCATATTGCATCCTTTACGCTGCAGATACTGCTTGACACTGGTCCCTGTTTTAAGGCAGTGAAATCTGCCGACATGGGAGTTATGCTGTTGGCTTCTCATGACTGAAATTAACTTTCGAAAAGCAGAACTCCATGCACAGTGTGCTGGTGAATATTAGTGAAAAGGAGTCTGTCCTGTTGGTTCTTTATTAATAGTAAGAGGTTTTTTTAAAAATTCATTTATGGCATTGGGCATCGCTGGCAAGACCAGCATTTATTGCCCATCCCTAATAGCCCTTGAGAAGGTGGTGGTGAGCCTCGAATAAAACTGACAAGCTTATTAGGGCAGCTAAGAGTCAGCCATATTGCTGGAGGGCTGGAGTCACATACAGGTGGACTAGGTAAGGACAATAGGTTTCCTTCCCTATAAGATATTAGTGAACTAGATTGGTTTTTGCAACAATCTGTGAGCTTCATAGACCCCATTACTGATATCCCATAATTATTCAATTAAGTGAACTTACATTTCCAAACCGTCACAGTGGAATTTGATGTCTCCAGATCATTAGTCTTGGTCTCTGGATTACTAGCTCAGTAATATAGCCACAATGCCACCGTACCCCACGAAGAATGGCAGGGATTTTTGTGTATCTTATTTTTTCTTGTCTAAAATGGTGGTTTCACAACAGTTGCAGCCCATGTGAACGCTAAGCAATATTAATCTCCCTCATCTATGAAGTCTGACACCCCCTGTCGAAATGTGAAGAACCCTTCCCTCAAATAGCGGCTTGGACCACACCTGGAGTACTGAGCGCAGTTTTGGTCACCTTACTTAAGGAGGGACATACTTGCATTGGAAGCAGTTCAGAGAAGGTTCACCAGGCTGATTCCTGGGATGAGGGCTTTGCCTTATGAGGAATGGTTGAGCAGGTTGGGTCTCTACTCATTGACGTTTAGAAGAACAAGGGGTGATCTCCTTGAAACACATAAAATTTTGAGGAGGCTACACAGGGTAGATGCCGAGAGGATGTTTGCCCTCATGGGGGAATCTAGAATTAGAGAGCACAGTTTCAAAATAAGGAGTCTCCGAATGCCATTAGTGCTTTGAATTCTCTTCCCCTGCAAGCAGAGGAAGCTGGGACTTTGAATATATTCAAGGCTGAGCTAGACAGATTTTTGATTGACAAGGGAGTCAAGGGTTATGGGGGGGGCAGGCAGGAAAAGTGGAGTTAAGACCACAATCAGATCAGCCATGATCTTATTGAATGCAGCAGCAGGCTTGAGGAGCTGAATGGCCACTCCTGCTCCTTATGTTCTGATTATCAAGGCAGATCCAGTGTTCCAAGTAGTCCATTAGTGATTATTTGAATGATCATTTCGTATGTATAAATAATCTGGTGATTAATATGCAATTGTTTTGTGTTTGATCACAAATCACTGTTGAATTCATGGACACAAGAACAAGAGTAGGCCATTCAGCCCCTCAAGCCTGTTCTGCCATTAAGCTAAATCACGACTGATCTGCAATCCAATTCCATTTACCTGCCGTAGCTCCATATCTGTTGACACCCTTAACCAACAAAAATCTATCCATCTTGGTTTTTCAAGCTCCAGAATTCCAGATTTCTATCACCTTTGTGGGCACAATGCAGGAATTGGCCAATGAAATCAGTCACGTCCTGATGAATCTTTTACCGGAAATAGGACTTGAAGCAAGAGACAGGAGAAAGACAAATATGATATCAACCATAAAAAAGGGGAAGAGTGCTGGTTAAATGGTAATTTTTGTGGCTAACAAGTTCATTTTACTTGCTTCAATGAATTAATAGATAACACCAGTTGTGAGTTAGTTAATAGAGAGCATTCTGAAAAAGAGGGGGTAATTTTAACACACACTTTTTCTACGAAAGAGTGCTGGTTAAATGGTAATTTTTGTGGCTAACAAGTTCATTTTACTTGCTTCAATGAATTAATGAATGCAGCTGGCACCACTGGTGATAAGATACTCAAGACCTGTTAATTTGGGTGGAGTAAAGACACGTGTTAGTTGTTCAGAGACCAGCCTGTGTGGACAGACAGTCCTGCACTTGTTGTTGATGCAGGGAATTAAAGAAAATCTAGTGAAAATAGGTGAATCCAAATAATCAGGATATTTAGTAAAAATAAAAACAGCCTGTATCTCATGAAACTGTAAGTTTATTATTTAGACACAATATTCTTAAAGAAGGAATAGAGGAATTGCCCGTGCGTAGCATTCTCGTCTCTGAGTTAGAAGTTATGGGTTCAAGTCCCACTCTAGAGGCTTGAGCACAGAATATAGACTGACATTCTTGGTACAATACTGATGAAGCATTGCAGGTCCAGGGGTTCAGTCTTTCAGATGAGATGTTAAGCCATGGCCCCATCTCCCCTTTTGGGTGTACATTAACGATCCCATGGCACCATTGCAAAGAAGAGCAGAGTAGTTCTCCCAAGTCCTGGCTAAAAGTTACCCCTCAGGCTATCTGTTCATTATCAAGTTGCTGTTTGGGGAATCTTGCTATCCGCAAATTAGCCGCCATGTCTTCTACACTACCAAACTGAGCACACGTTAAAAGCAACTCATATTCTATAAAGCACCTTGGGGCATCTTGAGGTCATGATAGTTGCTATATAAAAGCAATTCTTTCTTTCTTTCTACATAGAAGTCCACAATATATTAACTATAAAAGCCAATGCAGTTAACATCATTCCACACCTTAAAAGAAAATCACGCACAGGCATCTTCCACTCATCAATCTCAGAACCCATCAAAACCAGACTGGAAACAAATCACCCTCGGTCCTGAGGGACTGCCTAAGAAGGAAGAAGAAACTTCATCTACAGGACCTTATTACAAAGATAGTAGTTTTTTAAAAAGACATGTGGTAAAAGCAAACCATAATAGTTAATGATGAGACCCTTAGGAATGAGATTCCAATGGTGACCTGAGGGAAAGTATTAGCAGAATATTTGTAAAGAAATAAATAAGAACAGAAAGGGGCCAAGAGGAAAATCATGTACCAAAAGTGTAAAACAATAACCAGGGAGAAAAAACTCAAAGCATTAAAGGAGCAAACAGGTGCAACTGAAAGTTCTATTCAGGTTACCTTGGCTGGGATTTTCCAGCCTCATCACGGGTGGGACCCGCCGTGGGCGAGGCGGTGCCCCCCGCCAGAAGTCCATTGACTTGCGGCGGGACTGGAAGATCGCGGCGGCGGGCTAGTGCGGAAAATCCCACCGCTTGTCTCAGCGAGCTAAAACCTAAGAGTTCGCAGCACTAAAGTAGGCAACCCAGCCCTGCCTGATTATACTGGGAAGCAAGAAAAAGTAATTCAACTTTATGAATAACATCGAGGCTTGGAGAGGGTGCAGAATAGTTTTACTAGAATTGTACCAGGGTTGAAGGACTTCTGTTACATGGAGAGACTGGAGAAACTAGGGTTGTTCTCCTTAGAGCAGAGAAGGTTTAGAACAGGTGTTCAAAATGTTGATTGGTTTTGATAGCGTGGGTAAGGAGATGTTGCTTGACCAGGAGTCAGAGAGGACAGGGGATGATAAATGAACAGACTTGATGCAAGTTAAAATATGGGCAGCTTTGCTATTTATATGTTTATGCTCTGCATTAGTTTCTTCCCTCTCTACTTCATCTCAGCCTATCAGATATCCTCTATTCCTTTCTCTCTCATGCGTTTATCTAATTTCCCCTCAAATACACCTATATTAACCACTACACCCACTCCATGTGGTAGCAAGTTCCACATTCTAACCTTCCTGGGGTAAAGAAGCTTTCTCTGAGATCTTTATTGGGTTTATTAGTGACTATCTTGAATTCATGGCCACCAGTTTTGGTCTCCCCATACAAATGGAAAACTCTTCTCTACATCTACCCCATAAAGCCCCTTCTTAATTATTAGCACCTCTGTTAAATTGCCTCTCAGCCTTTTTTTTTTTCATTTTTTTTAAGAAGGGGCTCAGCTTGTTCAGTTTTTCCTGGTATTTCCTACTAAAACTATATATAGTTGTTAGTAATAAAATAGGGGTGAGCGAGTTTACAGAATTAAAAAGAACATGGTAAACTGTCAGCGGGGTTACAAAGTCAAAGCTAACAATAGGTTTGCAGCATTATTTTTTTTAAAAACTTGAGAATTTTATAACATTTTATTAGACATTTTCACAGTCTGCTTCTTCTTTCTTGGGGAAAAAAAGGAATATTTGCATTTATATAGCGCTTTTCACATCCACCAGATGTCTGAAAGCACTTAACAGCCAATGAAGTACTTTTGAGGTCTCATCACTGTTGTTATGTAGAAAATGCAGCAGCCAATTTGAGTTTTGTAAACTCTCATTAACAGCAATGTGATGATGTGTTTTTGTCATGTTGATTGAGGGATAAAAATCGGCCGGAATAGTGCCATGAGGTCCTTCACATCTACCTGAGCGGGCAGATGAGACCTTGGTTTAACATCCCTTCTGGAAGAAGGCACCTCCTACACTGTTGTTCTCCCTCAGCACTGCACTGGAGTGTCAGCCTTGATTTTTGTGCCCAAGTCCTGAAGTGGGATTTGAACCTGGAGACTCAGAAACAAGAGAATGCTACCAACTGAGCCACGGCTGACACTTATTACTACAGTCAGCTTTATTCAGGCTAGCTATACTTTTAGAATTTACATGGCAGTTCCAGGGCACTTTACTCTAAAGACTACAACAATCTCACCCACTAATCAGGGTCTTTACAGCCTTCCGGGCTGAATATTGAATTCAACAACTTTAGATCTTAAACTCCCCCTCCCCCCATCCCCACCCCGTTTCTACCCCCCCCCACTTTTTTTTCAATAATTTATATAGATTCTTCTTTCCCCACCTATTTCCATTATTTTTAAATCTAAAACTAAAACCTTGTTAGTCTGTCCACCCCACCCCCACTAGAGCTGTACTTTGAGTATCCTGTCTTCCATTCTTAATTAGCACTTTTCTTAGACAAATATCACCACCTTCAACACCTCTTTGATCCTTTTGTCTGTGACATCTTTTGATTATCTGCTCCTATCACGGCTTGCTTATCTCCACAATCACCACACCCTCAACTTCTCTCTTCCCCCCCCGCCCCCCCCACCCCACCTTAAACCAGTTTATATTTCTCCTTTCTCCTAACTATGCTTCAGTTCTGCCGAAGGGCCATGAAGGCTCGAAACGTTAACTGATTTCTTTTCCGCCGATGCTGCCAGACCTGCTGAGTTTTTCCAGGTAATTCTGTTTTTGTTTAGGGTAAACAGCAGTTTTAGCACACAACAGGTTGGCACATTTTCACGGGTTATATGGTTTTTTTCATCTACTTTGTCCAATAATCCAATTCGGATAAATTCCCACTTGTTAATTTTGTACCTTGTGCTTGCGTAAAATCTAAACATTAATTCCAACTGCAACAAGTTCAGGCCCTTATCACAAACAACTGCAATTTGAAATATTGGGTGCATCAATTTTTGGATATAATGTAAGCCACCAGTTCTTCCCTTCCACCCAGTTCCCCATTTGAAATGAAAACTTTTGTATTCAAAGTATTTTTGTATTAAAGCCCTATCTGGTTATATGGATGCATATATTTCAGATAATATGAAAAACACATGTCCGCTAGGAATTCATACCTCAGCAACAGTAGGGAAGAAGTTTGCATTCTGTCAACTTCCTGAGCAAAGATTGACGGCAACTACAGCATTTTCTTGTAAAATTTCCATTATCTTATTTTTTTTATTAGCTAAAAAGTTGATGACATGATGCCAATCTTCAATCAGGTAGGATTTTGGAGTTAATTTTCAGTCAATCCCAAGGCCGATTATTTTGAGGGTTCTGTTTGGGAGGTGGAAAAATTACAGGTTGAGACAAATACTGAAGTGCGTGAATTTTAAAGGGAGAAAAACATAATGGAATGAGGTCTAATAAAGTAAAATGTGAAGAGGGAGAATAGGGAGGGAACACAAGTTGAGAAGAATTGCTTATAGCTTTGGTGTTGTTATTTATAATGGCATTTTTAAGTCTTCGTTTTGTGGTTTAGATTAGTGCTGCAATGTCATGTGATGCACTTGCATGTTGCCCTTGCAAATGTGATCCCTCCCAAAGAAAATCAACCCGTATTAAGCAACAGGTAACCGTTTGGCTCAAATAGTAGCACTCTCATCTCTTAGTCAGAAGACCATTGACTGAATTCCCCATTTGAGGCCATGGGCGCACAATCCAAGCTGACACTTTGTGCAATATTGAGGGAGTGCTGCATTGTCAAAGATTGCCATTTTTCAGATGTGATGTTGAATGACTGCCTGTGGTGGTGGATTTAAACAATCCCATGGCAGTTTTGCAAGAGGTTCTACTGGTGTCCTGCCAATATTAATGCCTCAACTAACAACACTGCATTAGCTGGTCAAACGTTGTTTGTGGGATCTTCCTGTGTGCAAAGTGACTGCTGCAATTATCTTAATAATAACTGCAAATGTATTTCGAGCTATGAAGCATTTTGGGATGTTTTGAGTACATGAAAGTTGCTATATCAATGTGGGTTTTCTCTAATGAGTGTATTCACTTGCATGAAAGCTTAATTCCAAATGCTAACCATCTTTGTTTTATTTTTCAAAGCATGGTCTATATATGTTGGCTAGCACAGTAATGAAGCTTCTTCTGATTTCTGCATAACTTCACTACTATATTAGATTTGTCAATATATACAGTTGTATGACTTAAAAATTAACAAAATATATAACTAGCCATTGACATTCCAAGGGTTAAATCTGCACCTATGTGAACTAATTGCTGAGTTAGTCTGTCCTCTATACATGTAAATAAGAAACAAAGTAGGCTTAAGAAGAAGGACCAGATGGAGTCCCTATCATTTCAGTGGAATTTTTGGTATGGTTTCTGCCACTCCAGTCTTCAATTGCCCAAGTCTTACCATCTATGTCAACTAGACAAAGGACAGCATTTTCATCAGATTTTACACATGCTTCTACTGAGCATAGGCACATTCTTTAAGATTGTTTTTTTGCTCCCCTGAAATTATTAACTGCTGACTGGAATTCTTCAACTCCAAGACACTGTCTAGTGTTTCCCCCAATTGATCATCTGTCATATGTGAGCTTTAAAGGTGAATATCAACCTTGGGGAACATCATAGCTGAGCCTTGTCCTGTCCTCTTCTGACATCCACGTACTTGCACTTTCAATAGTTGTCACGGCCTGGTTATTAGGATTGGGAACTTCAGCTGATTTTCCTTACCATATGGGTTTTGAAGCCAATGTTACCTTTCTTTCCCCTGTCCCTCACTGAGATCAGGTGATGGAGCACCCACACAGAGGCAGACAAGTTAATATTTCAGGTTTGGACCCTTCATCAGAAGTGCTCAAATGTGAAATGTTAACTTGCGCCTTTCTCTCCACAGGTGCCAAGTGTTTCTCCTGCAGGCTGGAGCTTGAACTAATGGACTTTCCTGGTCTGTATATCTCAGCCATTCACTGAGCAAACTCGTTGAGCCATGGGCAAAGTTTGGCACGAGCACTGTTTGAATTATCCTTTTGCAAGATATTACACCATGGGTAGAATTTTGCCCTTGATGGGCGGGCGGGCCCCACCGGCTCGGCGACGGGCGGGCAGCCGATTGCCGCCGCCGAAACAGGCCCCGCCGCCATTTTAAGTGGGTGGGCCAATTAAGGCCCGGCCAGCGGCCTGCCCGACAGGAAGTGCTATGCGCTTCCTGTGCGGGGGGGAGGGAATCCCCAACTGTCAAAGTGCGCTCTTTCGCGCATGCGCACACATCTCCCTGAGACTAAGTGCTGTCTCAGAGAGATCACTGACAGTGTTTGAAAGTTGAAAAATAGAAAAATAAAAAAATTATTAACATGTCCCCCTCATGTGACAATGTCACACGAGATGGGACATGTTAATAAATATCACAAACACTTTACTAAACTTTTTTAAAACAGACATGAAACCTCATCCCGCCAGTGGATGAGGTTTCATGTATTATCAGAAGCCCGCTGGGGCTCCTGGCCTGCCCACCAGCATTAAGGTTGGACGGGCAGGGCCTTTAATTGGCTTAACTACCCTGTCAATGGCCTCAATTGGCCATTGACAAGTCGGCCGGCGGACAGCTGACCGCGCTGTCCGCCCGCCTTCCTGAAGATTTAAATGGGGCGGGATGATGTCGGGGATTCCCCCCGATGTCATCCCGTGTAATTTTCGTGTCGGCGAGTGGGCCCCGCCCCCAGCTCGCCGACAGAGAAATTCTGCCCCACAAGTTTAGCATTAATGCAAACCATGGAATTACATAGGATGTGCAGCACAGAAACAGGCCATTTGACACAGTTGGTCTATGTGGTGTTTGTGCTCAACACAAGCCTCCTGTACCCCTTCTTCATCTCGCCCTATCAGCTTAACCTTGTATTCCATTATCCCTCAGGCACTTATCTGAACTCCCCTTCCTCACATCAACTACTCCTTGTAGTAGCAAGTTCCACATTCTCACCATCCTCTGGCTGAAAAACTTTCTCCTGAATTCCTTATTTAGATTAATTAGTGACTGTTATATTTATGATCCCTCGCATAATTATGCCTGCAATCATCCCCCTGCCCCACCACCTAACCTCATAGCATGTGCAAACATCTATGTCTACCTTGTAAAATATTTTCATAATCTTAAAGACCTCTATCAGGTTACTCCTCAGCCTTCTCTTTTCTAGAGTGAAGGGCCCAAGCCTGGTCAATCTTTCCTGATAAGTCGTAACTTCCCTAGTTTCTGCTTATGTTGTATGTATTATAGAGTCAGCAGCAAAACAGAGCGTGCCCCCAGGAATTTTTCCGCACCACTTTGCTTTGGTGTCAGTCTGGGTCCTGATTCCAGATTCAGGCTGTATCTATACAATATCTGCAGCACTGGTGTGAAATGAAACCAATTCACACTCAATCTACAGCTGTAACGTGAATGCCACTTTACAAAAACAATCGCTGTCATTTAAAAACAAAAATTGGAGTTTTAAACTTCTATTTCTGTTGCCTGGCCATGAGTGATGCATAATAGCAGCAGTGTGTATCACGTGCAAGATGCACTGCAGCAACTTGCCAATCCTCCCTCTACAGCACCTTCCAAAACCCACGACCTCTACCTTCTAGCAGAACAAGAGAAGCAGGTACCTGCAAGCTCCTCTCCAAGTCTCACACCATCCTGATTTGGAACTATGTCACTGTTCCTTCGCTGATGCTGGTCAAAACCCTGGAACTCCCTTTCTAACAGCACTGTGGGTGTACCTACACCGCATGGACTGCAGCGGTTCAAGAAGGCAGCTCACCACCACCTTCTCAAGGGCAACTAGGGATGAGCAATAAATGCTGCTCTTGCCTATGACACTCACATCCCAGGAATGAATGAAAAATTGTATTTGAAGTTCTGTGTTTTGCTTCTATAACTTAGTGCTGAGTTTTATGCATGTTGCTCGGTAGGTGAAGTTCCAGCAACAGGTACAATGATAAGTGGACAAATTAGACAGTGC
Source organism: Cetorhinus maximus (assembly GCF_964194155.1). NCBI lineage: Eukaryota > Metazoa > Chordata > Chondrichthyes > Lamniformes > Cetorhinidae > Cetorhinus > Cetorhinus maximus. The sequence goes on from NC_135900.1 coordinate 12,620,900, forward strand.
TTACCTCTGCCAACCTTTTAACGAGAGTGATATCCAAGGAAAGTTCAATAATCTTTGCCACTGTGCTTTTCAGATTCGACAGACACTGTATTTACCCTCACCATGCTGCTTGCAAGCCTCAACAGCTGCTGCAATCCATGGATCTACATGTTCTTCAGTGGCCACCTCCTGAGCGACATTGTCCATTTTTTTCCTTGCTGCCATAAAATCACCCAGAAACTGAAGAAGGAGGATTCAGAAACCAGCATCAAGAGGCACACCCTGCTGACAAAGGTCAGCCACAGGAGCCCGACGTTCAGCTCCAACAACTGGAAGGACAATGACACATCCCCCCAGTCTTTGCAGCCTACACCGATAGAGACCTGAGGCAACGTGATTGTTAGCTAGTCTACTCTCCACCCCCATTAACATTGTTAATATTATCTTTAAATGCACTGCCATTGAGTTGGTGATCAATGATCAGATTAGCCAAAGCTTACTCTTACATTCATAGCACTTTAATAACCCAAGCGGCAGGTCATAATTTGTTGGGAAGGGCTGAAGATTAAGTATAACCAGGTAATGGATAGCATCAATCCAATCGCACCCCAAAATCATCGCGTTTATTTTTGCTGACATTTTTTTTTTAGTAGGAATAAAATGGTCAGTCTTGTGGTTATTGTGTACAAAAGCTGGTGATCGTGGATATACCGCAAATGATTGAAAACACTCAGCAAACGTGCCACCATTTTTTCGTTATTCTTTTAAAGAATGTGGGAGTCATTGGCTCAGCCAGCATTTGTTGCCCATCCCTAATTGCCCTTGGCTTGCTAGGCCATTTCAGAGGGCAGTTAAGAGTCAAACACAATGCTGTGGGTCTGGAGACACATGTAGGCCAGACCGGATAAGGACAGATGTGGATCTGGAGTCATTTTGAATCAGAGAATCGTAGACAGTTTACGGCACAGAAAGAGGCCACTTAGCTCATCGCACCTGCGCTGACTGATAAACGAGCCACCCAGCCTAATCCCATTTTCCAGCATTTGGTTCATAGCCCTCCATTTGATGTGCATATCCTTTTAAATGAGTTGAGGGATTCTGCCTCTACTACCCTTTCAGGCAGTGAGTTCCAGATCCTTACCACCCTCTGGGTGAAAATACCTTTCCCCATCTCCTCTCTAATCTTTCTACCAGTCACTTTAAATCTATGCCCTTGGTCACTGACCCCTCTGCTAAAGGTAAATAGGCCCGACCCACCCACTGTTTCCAGGCCCCTCACAATTTTGTACATCTCAATCAAATCTCCCCTCAGCCTCCTCTGTTCCAAGGAGAACAACCTCAGCCAACCTAACCTTTCCAGCCCTGGCAACATTCTCGTAAATCTCCTCTGTACTTTCTCTGATACAATTACATTCTTTCTGCAATGAGGTGACCAGAACTACACAGAGTCTTCAAGTGGGAGCCTAACTAATGCTTAATATAGTTCCATCATAGCCTCCCTCCCTGCTCTTACATTCTGCGCCTTGGCCAATAAACAAAAGGATTCTCTATGCCTTCTTAACCATCCTATTCTGCTACCTTTGGGAATCTGTGGACATGTCAGCCAGACCAGGTAAGGGCAGCAGATTCCCTTCCCTAAAGGATATTCTTTCAAGTTATCAACAGTCACAGATTGCAACTCTTTCGAGTACAATCACAGTTCTTGGTTTCCGGGAGTGGGACATGAACCCACAACCCTCTGATTCAAAGGCGAGGGTGCTATGAACTGAGCCACAGCTGACACCTCCCCTAAAGGATATTAGTGAAGCAGATGGGTTTTCACAACAATCAATTCCAGATTTTTTTTCTTCATTGAATTGGAATTCCACCAGCTGCCATGGTAGGATTTGAGCCCCAGATAATTAGCCTAGGCCCCTGGATTATTAGTCCACTGACATTACCACTATGCCACCATCTTCCCCAACCTTTCATATGGATAGTGGATTAGTTATACATCTGTATGTTAAATGGTGAAACTTGTATAGCACTGAATTATATTTCATCCAATTCACGACATAGGATGGAAAAATCTACAGGAACATTTCAAGACTTTGGAGTATGATTATTCCCAAACATCTGCAGAGCCCAGCTGTCAATATAGTCCTATAGTCTGTTTTTTTTCTTTATTCTTTCATGGGATGTGGATGTCACTGGCAAGGACAGCATTTGTTGCCCATCCTTAATTGCCCTTGAACTGAGTGGCTTGCTGGGCCTTTTCAGAGGGCAGTTAAGAGTCAATCACAATTGGTAACAAATGAAAAGCGACATCAAATCCTTAGATAAAATATATTTGATCCAAATAACCAAACGCCTTAATTTATAAAACTATTGGATTATCCTGTTATGTTATGAATGACTAAAGAAGTACACCACAGTTGCCCTTAAAACATTTTTTTCCATTTTCCATTCCCCCCAACACACAGAAGCAATGACAACTCTCCAGCGGCTCATCTAAGTGGTGCCCATCAAGTGGACCAGGCCATTCCAGCATGGAGTGATTAATACCCAATGCCAATCATGTCCACATCCAACATTCCCAAACACATGCATTCCATCCTAGATTATTGGATATTGAGTCACTAGATAATAATTACAAAGGAGAGGCCCAGTTGATTTTATCCCCTCCCCTTCCCAGAGTATTGAAGTCAATCGTATAGCCTTACCAAGAATCAAAACCTTACACCTTCTGACTCAGTATTATATGATACAGTGCATTTACCTATGGAGAAACTGTATACTATGGGAAGCTATAAATTGTATATTTTAAGGTGGATCACAGCAATGATGAATGTAAATAGGTATTTCTGATAACCTCTATGAATTTTCAAGGTTGTTATTAAGTTGGTCTAGCCAATTGACTACCAGTTAATTGCATCAATGAGACCTGGTTCCATCCTAAGTATAATCTGGATTGTGGCTCCATAGGTAGGATGGTGGCAGTCTACATTGTTAGCATTCTATTATGGTGTGTAGACTGGCCAACCAAATCTCCACACTGTCGCTTAGCTTTGTGTACCCTTCTGTGTACCCTGTTTAGCAAGGGCGGGGGCAGACTGTAACAAATGAAAGACAAACTGCAAAAAAAGTCTAAATATAAAGTCAGGGAAAGGGAAATATAAACCTTCAGTAGGAGCGTGATCCAATCTTTGAAAGAAAATCAGTAAGATTAACAGAAAGAAGAGGGTGAAGTACCTCCCGCAAAAAGCATTGCTGGAAAGGTAAAAGTAATTGATGAAATGCAGGAAAAGCCTTAGGAATAGACTGGGAGAAACCAGCTGACAGACACAGAAAACAACAGGTTTGAAAATGTCTGACTCGTAAGGGGAAGCAACAGCAGCAAGATGTGGCGGCTTGGACATCAAATGAGAATATTATCCGGTGTGACTGACAGGTGTAAACACATAGTTATGCTGGGAGTATTGGCAGAAGTGAGAAAAATACACCTATTTAATGAAGTAGTAGCATTATGTCCCAGTTGACTTGGACACCAGAATAGTCATAGAGTCATAGAGGTCTACAGCACAGAAAAGCCCATCGAGTCTGCACCGGTCAAACAAGTACCTAACTATTCTAATCCCATTTTCCAGCACTAGGGTCATAGCCTTGCATGCCATGGCATCGCAAGTGCACATCCAAATACTTCTTAAATGTTATGAGGGTATCTGCCTCTACCACCCTTTCAGGCAGTGAGTTCCAGATTCCCACCACACTCTGGGTGAAAAAATTTTTCCTCACATTCCCTCTAAACCTCCTTCTCCTTACCTTAAATCTATGCCCCCTGGTTATTGATCCCTCCATCAAGGGAAAAAGTTCCTTCCTGTCTACCCTATCTGTGCCCCTCATAATTTTATACACCTCAATCATGTCCCCCCTCAATCTCCTCTGCTCCAGGGAAAATAACCCCAGTCTACCCAATCTCTCCTCATAACTAAAACTCTCCAGCCCAGGCAACATCCTGGTAAATCTCCTCTGCACTCTCTCTAGTGCAATCACATCCTTCCTATAATGCGGATTCCAGAGCTGCACGCAATACTCTAGCTGTGGCCTAACCAGCGTTTTATACAGTTCCAGCATAACCTCCCTGCTCTTATATTCTATGCCTCGGCTAATAAAGGCAAGTATCCCATATGCCTTCTTAACCACCTTATCTACCTGTCCCGCTACCTTAAGGGACCGGTGGACATGCTTACCAAGGTCTCTCTGATCCTCAGTACTTCCCAGGGTCCTACCATTCATCGTGTATTCCCATGCCTTGTTTATCCTGCCCAAGAGCATCACCTCACACTTATCCGGATTAAATTCCATTTGCCACTGATCAGCCCATCTGACCAGCCCATCTATACCCTCCTGTAATCTAAGGCTATCCTCCTCACTATTTACCACCCCACCAATTTTCATGTCATCCGCGAACTTACTGATCAACCCTCCTACATTCAAGTATAAATCATTTATATATATAACAAAAGCAGGGGACCCAACACTGATCCCTGTGGAACCCCACTGGACAAAGGATCCAGTCACAAAAACACCCCTCGACCATCACCCTCTGCTTCCTGCCACTCAGCCAATTCTGGATCCAATTTGCTAAATTGCCTTGGGTCCCATGGGCTCTTACCTTCGTTATCAGTCTCTCATGATGGACCTTATCAAAAGCCTTGCTGAAATCCAAGTAGACTACATCAAATGCATTGCCCTCATCTACACACCTGGTCACCTCTTCGAAAAATTCAATCAAATTGGTCAGACAGGACCTCCCCTTAACAAAACCATGTCCTTGATCAATCCCTGCCTCTCCAAGTGTAGATTAATTCTGTCCCTCAGAATTGCTTCCAATAGTTTCCCCACCACTGAGGTTAGACTGACTGGCCTGTAGTTCCCTAATGTATCCCTTCTTCCCTCCTTGAATAACGGTACCACATTGGCTGTTCTCCAGTCCTCTGGCACCTCTCCTGCGGCCAGAGAGGTATTGAAAATTATTGCCAGCGCCCCTGATATCTCCTCCCTTGCCTCACTCAACAGCCTGGGGTACATTTCATCCAGGCCAGGAGATTTATCTACTTTTAAGCCTGCCAGGCCACGTAGAACCTCTTCCCTTTCTATGCTAATTTCTTTAATTACATCACAGTTCTTCTGCCTGATTTCCATACCCACATCGTCCCTCTCATTTGTGAACACTGACACAAAGTATTAATTTAGAACCCTACCAACATCTTCCGGCTGCACACACAAATTACCACTATGGTCCTTATTGGGCCTTACTCTTTCCCTCTTACTCTTAATGTATTTGTAAAATAACTTTGGATTTTCCTTTATTTTACCTGCTAGTGTTTTTTCATGTCCCCTTTTAGCTCTCCTAATTTCCTTTTTAAGTTCCCCCCTACACATTCTATACTCCTCTAGGGCTTCCGCTGTTTTGAGCCCTCGGTATCTGCCATAAGCCTCCCTTTTTCTCTTTATTCAATCCTGTATATTCCTAAACATCCAGGGTTCCCTGGATTTATTGGTTCCATCCTTTGTCTTTACTGGAATATGTTGGCCCTGTACTCTCCCTATTTCCTTCTTGAATGAGTCCCACTGCTCTGACGCAGATTTACCTAAAAGTAGCTGCTCCTAGTCAACTCTGGCCAAATCATATCTGATCTTATTAAAATCAGCTTCCCCCAGTTTAGAACTCTGATTTCTGGCCCATCCTTGTCCTTTTCCATAACAACCTTTAATCTAACGGAGTTATGATGACTATCTGTAAAATGCTCCCCCACTGATACCTCTACCACTTGCCCGGTTTCATTCCCTAAAATTAAGTCCAGGACCGCCCCCTCTCTTGTCAGACCTTCTATGTACTGGCTTAAAAAGCTCTCCTGGATGCATTTTAAGAATTCCGCTCCCTCTAAACCTATCACACTATGACTAACCCAGTTAATGTTAGGGGAGTTGAAATCCCCCACTATTAATACCCTATTATTTTTACACTTCTCTGAAATTTGCCTACATATCTGCTGTTCTATTTCTCTCTGACTGTTTGGGGGCCTATAGTACACTCCCAGCAATGCGATTGCTCCATTTTTGTTTTTAAGTTCTACCTATATGGCTTCATTTGAGGAGCCATCTAAGGTGTCATCCCTTCTTACTGCTGCAATTGATTCCTTGATCAGTATTGCGATATCCTCTCTTTTACCTCCTTCCCTGTCTCACCTGAAGACCCTATATCCTGGAATATTAAGCTGCCAATCCTGCCCCTCTCTCAACCATGTCTCTGTGACAGCAATGACATCATACTTCCATGTGTTAATTTGTGCCCTCAACTCATCTGCCCTATTCGTCAGACTCCTTGCATTAAAATAAATACCATCCAACCTTACCAAGCTCCCTTGTGCCTTAACTGACCTTTAATTTCTATGCCATCCAGACTCACTTGCTCTCCCTTCTAATTTTGGCTGTACATCGCCCCCTGCTGAACCTCCTCTCAGGATCCCATCCCCCTGCCAAACCCTCCCCAACAGCACTAGCAAACCTCCCCACAAGGGTGTTGGTCCCAGACTATTACGTTCTGGTAGAATGCTGTTACGCTTGAGGTCTCCTTTGTCCTAATGCAAGAGATGCCAGAGACTAGAGATATTATTTCACAGTAAAGAGGCTGTGGAAGTAGATGGATCACCTTGGAGCACCTCCTCTTAGGTAATTTAGAGCAATGTTACTAGAGAGCTGGGAATAGGTCTCTTGTGCTCTTGACCTGACCATGATAGAAACAGAAAATTTATGGCACAGAAGAAGGCCATTGAGCCCATCATCTCTGTGCAAGGATATATGGGACAGACATTTAAGAAATAAAAGGAAGAAGATATTCTTAAAATAACTTAGCAAAATATAAACAAAAATGTGTGTGTATGTGTGTGTCTGTGTCTGCATGTGTGTGTCTGTGACTGTGCCTGTGCGTAGTGTGTGTGTGTGTATGTGTGTGTCTGTGTATATGTCTGCGACTGTGACTGTGTGTGTGTGTGTGTATCTACGTGTCTGTGTGTTTGTCAATAATTAAATCTCCCTAGCTTCTTTAAGATCAACAAAAAATTGTAATCGACCTCCACACAGTTCTTAGAAGCTATGTAAATACATCAGGAAGAAAGTACAATCATGAGTTAAAATTCTCAAATGAAATGTATTTAATGTTTAATTCTGAGATATCAATCTGTGAAGTATATACTCCATTAAAGTGTTTATTTGTCCAGATTCCTCCTACTTGCCCCCAGTGACCACCCTACACTTGCCTCTATGGGAAAACATGTGTTTGAGTGAATAATTCTGCAATTATTCTTCAAGCTGCCTTTAGCCATCTGGATATTGTAAATAAAGTTCCAGTTTAATAACAATTGATCTTGGAGTATTTTTCTGTTGCTATTTAATGACAGCAAATAAAAAATATTTATTTGGTTTTGTTTGCGGTTTTGGTGCAATGCCATTGGCGCGAACTGCTCGTAATTATGCACACACACTAGAACATAAAGCAGTCGGAAGTGTTAACAGAGCTCAGGCAGACCATGAAAGTAGCTAACTCGATAGCTGGAAAGGCTGTGATTAATGGTCTTACACCTTCTGGTTCAGTATCAAATGGCACAGTGCATTTACCCATGGCGATGCTGTATTTCATTTAAGTAATCTGTAAACACTAGTTTGATAGAATCTGTGATACATCACAACTCGGAGTTTGGGGGGAGGGGGGTGTGGGGTGGAAATGGGAAGCTTGATGCCGCCTGAAAGGGTGCTGGAAGCTGGTTCCACAGTAACATTCAGAAAACAATTGGATAAGTATCTGAAGGGCTCTATGGAGAGAGAGCAGATGAGTGGGATTAATGATTAGCTCTGCCAAAGAGCTGACACAGGCACAATGGGCTGAATGGTCTCCTTCTGTACTGTATCATTCTATGATTCTATGATAGGAAACATTATAATGTCTCTAAACTTGGTTCCTTGCTGATAATATGCATAGTGCTTGTCTTCTAAACCAAGCTGAAAGGTAAATAAAAAGGGAGAGTTGCATGTTGTACATGTCAGGGCTCCAATTAACAGAGCAGCCTGCATGCAAAACCGTAGGATCCACGTGGTGTCTGCTGTCCCGATTCACTGAGTCACTATGTGAGAAAGACATTAAAATATCTGACTCATTTGATTACTTATTCATTTGATAACAAATTACACAAATGTGCGTTAGCATTTCTTTTTTGGCTATTGTAAATCCAAAGGTACAGTGTCTCCCTGGGTAAATGCATTGTGTCATTTGACACTGAGCCAAAAGATGTAAGTGTATTTATCAAAGTCTTATCCAGCTTTCAAAAAAGCTACTTTCATTCATTCTATTCAGACTCCAATTATCACGCCCGATAATCATTTCAAAACAATACTCTGATCCCTCCACATTATGATCATGATAATGATTTTTGGGAAACATTGCAACAACAGCAGGGTTACATTTTTTTTAAAGTCATGTCTGGCCAACTTAATAAATGTTTATTGAGGAAGTGATTGCTCAGATAGGCAAAGTAGATAATAGTAGATCTCGCGTCTCTGAACTCTTAGGAGACATTCAATAAGGTGTCTCACAGGTGGTTATTTGAAAATTCTCGTTGTTGTTTTCGAATCCCTCCATGTCCTTACCCTCTCTAAGTCTGTACTCTCCTCCAGCACCATGACTCTCTGAGGTAATCTGCCCTATTTTAATTCTGGCCTCATGAACATCCTGAATTTTAGTCGCTACGCCATTGGTGGCCATGCCTTCAGCTCCCTGCGCCCTAAGGCCTGGAATTCCCTCCCTAAATCTCTCTGTCTCCCTACCTCACTTTCTTCCTTTCAGAAGCTCCTACCTCTTGGACCAAGTTTTTGGTTATCTGCCCTTACATCACCTTATGTGACTTGGTGTCATATTTTGTTTTCTAATGCCACTGTTTTGTAACTTGAGGCTCTTTATTACATTGGAGGTGTTGCTGTATATCCTCTGTAAAAGTCAAAATTTTCAGACCAATTTTTTAGGCCAAAAAACCATGGGGTCAATTTTTTTACGTGAAATTGCCTTTTACACGAGTATATATGGTAAATACATGCCGGTTGTTGTTATTAGAATAATTCAGGTGTATGGAATAAAAGAAAGTGTAACAACAGGGATAGAAATTTGGGTGATTTGGCATAGGAGACAGTTAGAGTACGTGCTTCCGATATGTCTACTTCTTCTATCCACCAAGGATTCCCACCCATGGATTGACAGGACCCTGAACCATGTCTCTTCCATTTCCCGCACTTCTGTTCTCACCCCTCCCCCTCTCTCCTAGAACCACAATTAAGTTTTCCCTTGCCCTCACCTTCCACTCGACCAGCCACCACATTCAATGAATCATCTTCTGCCATATTGACCCTCTCCAGCACCTCCAACACCTGCCTGTCTTCCCACAGCACCTATCCATGCAAGCACAGGAGAAGCGACACCTGCCCTTTCACCCCAGCCCTTCCAACTGTAGTTGAATGGGTTAATGGAATAGATATGCTAACAAGTGATGCAGACTGTGATGTATCTGTTACATCAGCAGTCATGTGCTAGAGGCTCCGTATAGCAGACGGGCAGCACTCAAAGGAGATGTGCCTACCCAGTAACCCACCTTGTATATATTGTACATAGTGTGAATAAACTAGTTTTGAGTTATTACCTGAGTCAGGCTACAGTCCCTCTTCATAAGATACGTGACCTAGCAAATCCTTCAAACGCCCACCATCCAGGGCCCCGAACACCCCTTCCAGGTGGAGTGATGATTTGCTTGTACTTTCTTCAATTTAGTATGCTAGAGGGGCAAAGACAGCAGGAGCTTATGAACAACACCACCTGCAGGTTCCCTTCCAAGTCTCACACCATGCTGGCCACACCTTCACATAGGATGTTATTTGTGACTTTGATAAGAGCTGTTTTGGTACTGTGGCAAGGGCAGAAATCTAATTGGAGGGATTCAAACATGGAGCTCCAGGAATATGGGCACAGATTGGGAGGCAACAACATGTTCAAGGACTTTAGAGAAGAAAGGGAATTCAGAGATGGGCTATTGGTTTGCAAGGATGGTAGGGGTAGTAGGATAATTTTGTTGAGAGGGATGACCAGCTTCTCCCTACTCTCTGTTTTCTGTCCATTAACCAATCCCCAATCCACGCTAATATGTTATCCCAATCATATGTAATAACCTCTTCTGTGCAAGACCTTAATGAATGCTTCTTGAAAATCCAAATACATGGCATCCATTGGTTCCTCCTTATCCACCCTGCTAGTTGCTATCTCAAAGAACTCTAAGAGATTTGATAACACAATTTTTTCATAAACTTGTGTTGACTCTGCCCAATCATATTATGATTTTCTAAGCTTCATGTTATCACATCCCCAGTAATACATTCCAGCATTTTCCCTACCCCTGTCAGGCTAACTAGCATATATTTCTCTTTTCTCCTGATCTTTTCCCCCTTCCTTGAATAGCAGTGTTAGACTTGCTACCTTCCAATCCTCGGGAGCCACTGTAGAATCTAGGGTAGATGAACAGGAGGTGTTTCCACTTGTGCTTGAGACCAGAACTAAGGGTCTTGAAGATAAAATAGTCATTAATAAATCCAATATGAAATACAGGAGAAAACTCTTCAGCAAGAGAATGGTTTGAATGTGTCACTCACTACCACAAGGAGTAGTTGAGGGAGAAAAGAGTAAGAGGATATACTGCTGGTGTTAGGTGAAGACCAGTGGGAAGAGGAACACTTGGAGCATATACACCCACATGGACTTATTGTGCTGAATAGCCTATTTCTGTGCTGTAAATATTATGTAATAAAAATTCCTACAAGCATGCTGAGCCATGTTAGATGGATCAGGGTAATATGAAAGCAAAGTACTGCGGATGCTGGGAATCTAAAATAAAATCAGAAAATGCTGGAAAAACTCAGCAACTCTGGCAGCACCTGTGGAGAGAGAAACAGAGTTAGCCTTTTGAGTCCATATGACTCTTCTTCAAAGCTGAAGAGAGGTAGAAATGTGATGGATTTTTATGCGGTTGAAAAGGTGGGTGGTGGAGCAGGTGGAGCAACATATAAGGTCAGGGATAGGTTAGAGATCAGGAGAGATTAAATGACAAAGTTGTGGTAATGATAGTATAAAAGACTAAAGCAGGTGTTAACAGTGGCATAAATGTCAACCCTGTCTGAAAGCAAGATAGCAGAACTGTGTTAATAGCAGAACAGTTTTAATAGTAGGTGGATCAAGGGTTGCAATCAGTTTGATGGCCATTCATTGGTAATGTTCTTCTTCACATAAAATCGTTTTACTTGCCTTTATTTGTATCACATCATCGGTTGCTTGTCTAAATGCGCTTGGAAAGAGGCATGAAATTCATCATCGTAGTGTTATATTGCAGCTTTGGAGATCAGTAACAATGCATTTAACATATATATCCCACCCCACAGCTTTGAATGCAAAAAATTCAATAGCATTTTAATAAGAAAGCTCTGTTCTGATGAAATGCGACGTTAACTCGAGGAAAAGAAATAAGAATTTTCAATAATATATTAGATGAAATGAAAAGCGTTACTATACATTCTTTGGATTTTTTTATCTCTTCACCCTGTATTTCTAACTAATGCACTTTTTTGCAAAGCATTATCTGATCATCTGTACATTGTTTCAACCTAATTTTATGATACGAGGGCATCACAAGCAGAGACAGGAGATAAGATAGCTCCTAATATCTGGTAATAAACACTGCACAATACAGCAGCACCTACAGTGAGGGAAAGGCAAAACATAAAACAACAGTTTCTTCAAAAGAAAATTGAGGAAAAAGTATATTTCAGGTAGAATTTTTCTGGACTTAGTCCCCGCTGGAATGGCTGGGCCATTTTCAAGTCAGGAACCTGATTTACTAGTAGGTAGGCTTAACTGTGGCTTTTTCTCTCAGCCATGGGAGTAGCATCCTGCCGCCCCTTACCTGGGAAAATTCCTCATACCCCCCCTTCATCTCTGTAGATCAATGCTGAGTTCCCTAAGGATCAAGTAAAGAGTTATATTGAATTTCAAAGGTTAATTCAATGTAGGATGTCAGGGTAAATTCGATTGTACCACTCCCAACTACAAAGTCTGGATCGACAGACATCCGTCTTCACATTCGTCTTCGCCCAAGAGAATGAGGATGAGAGTATCGAACTCGGGGAGAGAGACTGCGAGGTTCTTGAGCAAATTGATATAGGGAGTGACAAGGTATTGGAGGTGTTGGCAGGCTTAAAAGTGGACAATCTCCAGGTCTGGATGATTTGTGTCCCAGACTGCTGAGGGAGGCAAGGGAGGAGATCGCAGGGGCTCTGACCCAAATTTTTAATTCCTCCCTGGCCACGGGGGAGGTGCCAGAGGACTGGAGAACAGCTAATGTGGTTCCGCTATTCAAGAAGGGTTGTAGACATAAGCCAGGGAACTACAAGCCAGTGAGTCTCATGTCAGTGGTAGGGAAGCTATTGGAGAAAATTCTGAAGGAGATAATCGATCTCCACTTGGACAGGCAAAGTTTGATTAGGGATAGTCACCATGGCTTTGTCAGAGGGAGGTCATGCCTAACAAATTTGATTGAATTTTTTGAGGAGGTGACCAGGTGTGTAGCTGAGGGTAGCGCAGTTGATGTAGTTTATATGGATTTCAGCAAAGCCTTTGACAAGGTCCCACATGGGAGACTTATAAAGAAGGCAAATGCACATGGGATACAGGGTAATTTGATAAGGTGGATTCAAAATTGGCTTAGCTATAGGAGACAGAGGGTGATGACAGAAGGATGCTTTAGTAACTGGAAGCCAGTGTCCAGTGGCGTGCCACAGGGATCTGTGCTGGGTCCCCTATTATTCGTCATTTATATAAACGACATAGATGACTATGTGAGGGGTAGGATTAGTAAGTTTGCGGATGACACAAAGATTGGCCGAGTGGTTAACAGTGAGGTTGAGTGTCTTGGGCTACAGGAAGATATAGACAGGATGGTCAAATGGGCAGATAAGTGGCAGATTGAATTTAACCCTGAAAAGTGTGAGGTGATACACTTTGGAAAGAATAATTTGACAAGGAAGTATTCAATGAATGGCATGACACTAGGAAGTTCTGAGGAACAAAGGGGCCTTGGCGTTTGTGTCCATAGATCTCTGAAGGCAGAGGGGCATGTTAGTGAGGTGGTGAAAAAGGCATATGGGACACTTGCCTTTATCAATCGAGGCATAGATTACAAAAGTAGGGAGGTCATGTTGGAGTTGTATAGAACCTTGGTGAGGCCACAGCTGGAGTACTGTGTGCAGTTCTGGTCGCCACATTATAGGAAGGATGTGATTGCACTGGAGGGAGTGCAGAGGAGATTCACCAGGATGTTACCTGGGGTAAAACATTTAAGTTATGAAGAGAGGTTGGATAGACTTGGGTTGTTTTCATTGGAGCAGAGAAGACTGAGGGGTGACCTGATCGAGGTGTACATGATTATGAGGGGCATGGACAGCGTGGATAGGGAGCAGCTGTTCCCCTTAGTTGAAGGGTCAGTCATGAGGGGGCATAAGTTCAAGGTGAGGGGCAGGAGGTTTAGGGGGGATGTGAGGAAAAACTTTTTTACCTAGAGGATGGTGACGGTCTGGAATGCAGTGCCTGGGAGGGTGGTGGAGGCGGGTTGCCTCACATCCTTTAAAAAGTACCTAGATGAGCACTTGGCACGTCATAACATTCAAGGCTTTGGGCCAAGTGCCGGTAAATGGGATTAGGTAGGTAGGTCAGGTGTTTCTCACGTGTTGGAGCAGAGTTGTTGGGCCGAAGGGCCTCTTCTGCACTGTGTGATTCTGTGATTCTGTGACAGGATCATATCCTGTCACAGAATCACAGAATCACAGAATCACACAGTGCAGAGTGAGAAATAGGTCCATGATAGTCATGGGTATAAGCAGATTTATGGTGTTTTTTTTAAATTTTGTTTTCTCATGGGAACACAGCCAGGAACGGACACCGAGTAGATGTGTGGTGATGACTCAGTGGGAAGATGTGCTTATACATGCCTGAGTTTCAGAATCAGAAATCTGCCAGATGCACTGTAGAGCCCGAAGAAAGAAGTCTGCTCTATTTGCTTTTGTTAGGATTTGGAGTAAGATTTCGAGGAATAGGACTAGATTTATGGTTGGGATTGGGTTTTGGAATAAAAGTGGATCTCTGATTAAGATTAGGGCAATGCCTTGACCAATCAGGGTCAAGCTGCCTAGTTTAAATTTCAAATAATGCTTGGCAGTTAACTGTCAGTCACCACCACTGATGCATTCTCCATGGCAATGCCTCTACCAATCAGAGTACACTTGTCAACCAATCAGCACTCTCTTCACATCCAGTATAAATTGTTGTTCTCCCCTTACATTGGTATTTTTGCGATTAGGTTTAAATTAGAATAAAGTTAAAATTAGACTTGAGGAAAATAACTTTACTTTGGTGGTGGAGAATTTGACTTGAAGCAGCGACATTACATTAGGATGTTTTTATTGAGGGAGAGTCTGTTCTCGGGGTATTGGGCTAGAATGTCCTGAGGAGTGGAAATCACCGTTGGACTGCCATTCTGCTCCTATTTACTTTCCTTGCACCAGAACTCCACATTTCTAGACCGGACTCCCAAATCAGGGCCCCTCGGAAATGTGGAGCACACCAGTTCTTGGAGCCCTTCTCATAGTCCAGGAGTGTCTGGAGAAACCAAGCCACGCCCTCTTTTTACAGAACTAGCAGCCATATTCAGGTAAGTTTAGATGTCCAAAACCACTTTGATAAGATATGGAGAGAAGATAAGTTTGTAAGGTAAGTGGGTGAGGGGGTAGCGTGGGTCAGGGGTTTTGGGGGATGGTGGAGTAGTTGGGCCAGAAGGTAGATGGGTGGGGGGGTAGTTGGGATCAGGGAGTAGTTGGGAAGTTGGGGGGTAGTTGGGGGGGTGTAGTTGAGGAGTCAGAAGAGCTAATCTGGGGTAGTCAATTGTTCGGGGGTAGTCAGGGGGTCAGGGGGTAGCCAGGTCAGCGGGTAATCAGGGTTCCGGTGTGGGGGCTGGGGTAGTTGGGTGTTAGGGGGGATCGTCAGTGGGGAGTTGGGGGTCAGTAGTATATTTACCCAGGAGTTAGAACTGGCTTTAATCCTTCTGACTTTTCCTGGGTAACTATTCTACTAAGTAAGTTGAAGCCATCCGAAGTCTCCGACTTTAACTCAGAGTTTTGGAGGTTTCCAGTCACAGGGGGATTGCCCTTTGGAAATTCCTGGGCAGTCAGTGCGTGGGGACTTCTGAGGGGGTGCCCCAACGCAGCGTGGGAGGCACCTCCGGGGTACGACCATCCAAAGAATAGAAGTTCTGGGTCATTGTGATCACACCAGCCATTGATATAATAATTTGAAGCTTTACATCGGCATAAGCACTTTACAGAGAGAAAAAGGAAGATGTACCGAGCTGTCATGGACCAGTGAGGAAAAGTGATAAAAATGGTGGACAAAAAGTTGAGAAGGCTTCTAAAGGCAGAGCAAAAGGGCTTCAGGAGGCACAGCAGGGCTGAGATGTTTGTAGAATACTTGCAGATCCTTTGGAATACCCATTGAGGTGCACCATTGGAAGAGGTGCAATGTTTAATATAGTCATCACTCACACTTATGGTCCACATTCTGCGACTTGTACCTGCCACGAGCGAGACTGGGCACCTGCTGAAAACCTCAAAATAATATTCCAAATCCTTCAACCTCACCCACTACGAGCAAGGTCCAAGTCGGGAGTGCAGGTTCACAGAATTTGTTCTGTAAATGACAACAACTTGCATTTATATAGCGCCTTTGATTAGTAAAATGCCCCATAGCGTTTCACAGGGGTGTTAGCAAACAAAATTATCACCCATCCACGCAAGGAGGTTTTAAGACAGTTTGGTCAGAGATAGGTTTTAAGGAGAGTCTTAAAGGAGAAGGGAAAAGTCAAGAGGTGGAGAAGCTTAGGGAGGGAATGCCAAAGCTTCAAGCCAGGCAGGTGAAAACGCTGCCGCCGGTGGTGGAGCGATTAAAATCGGAGATGTGAAAGAGGCCAGAATTAAAGGGGTGCAGATATCTCAGAGGGTTCTAGGAAGTTTCGGAGATCAGGACAGGCGAGGCCATGGAGGGATTTGAAAACAAGGGTGGAAATTTTCACACTGAGGCATTGCTGGACTGGGGGAGCCAATGTAGGTCACGGAGCGCAGGGCTCATGGACGAAAAGGACCAGGACCACTACTTCAGTGCGGCTAAGACATCAGATTGGATTAGGAAGGGGGAATGACAGATAATATATGAGAAGCCATTCTTTGATATGTGGGGCCATTTAAAACTAACTCTGCTTCTCAAAGGTCTAGGTAGTTCCCAAATCTTATCAGCTGAGCAAAGTGAGGAATGAACTTGAAAGACATGAAGAATATTAGGCACTAATTTTAGCAACAAGATGCTTCATCCACTGGCTACACAAATCAAGGAGTCATAGTCCTCCACCACATAATTTTTCATCTACGTAAATAATGTGGGAACTACGTAGGCATGAGAGTAAATGTACAGCAGGTTAAAACTTAGCACCAAGCAATCTTTGGGGTATCCACAAAATACAAGATTTTTTGAATGCTGTTTGCTGTAATTGCCAGATTCCTGCAATCCCACCCTCTCTACCTGTTTCCTGATCCCCCAGGGTGTCATGTGGGCAAAGTACCCTGAAGAGCCAGATCACAAGCACCTCATCCAATGACATGCTCATTTAGACAACCCTGAAACAGAGACCAGCTAGACTTCCACTTGTTCGCAGCATTGAGTTTGTGCCTTAGTGCTTCCTCTCCTTTCCCTTTACTCCTTCTGCCAACATCCCCCCCTCTCCCACCCCACCCCCAAGCCTTGGCCAAATGGGCTCACAAATAACTGAAAAAGAAAATATTGGCTCCCCCACAGGCAGGCCTTTATTCATTTATGTGTGCGCACATTCATTATAACTGGCCAGAAATTCTGACTGCCCCATTGGGCTGACTGGATGGACAAGGGCCAAAGCTTCATTGGCAAAGCTCAATTAATGTAGGAGCAAAGACAAAGGCCTTCTGCATTGATACACAAAGTTCATTATGCCAGAAGCAGAATTTAAGATCCATATTGTAGGATTGGTTGAAAGGTCGCTACATCAAGCAGAGTGAATATTAATTTCAGTTTATCGATGACACTGGAAGGTTCCACTAAGGATTAGCTGGAACTTAAAGGAAATACCGAGATTATCAAGTGAGTCATTTTCTCTTGCAACTCCTGCTTCTGGACTTAAATTTTGGGATCAGATGATAATCCTCCTTCCAAGAATCCCTTAGTGTGGAAAACCCCCACGAAGAGATCAGGAAAACAGGAACAAGTAAAACCGAGTGTCATGTCAACAAGTTTGCAGTGAGTAAACTTGGAAAGTCAAAATTGTGCAATTGGTGGGCTCCCCGGTTATTGGAAGCACTGACAGGGTGAAGCACTGACAGGGTGTTGCACTGACAGGGTGAAGCACTGACAGGGTGATGCACTGACAGGGTGAAGCACTGACAGGGTGAAGCACTGACAGGGTGATGCACTGACAGGGTGAAGCACTGACAGGGTGACGCACTGACAGGGTGACGCACTGACAGGGTGAAGCACTGACAGGGTGAAGCACTGACAGGGTGAAGCACTGACAGGGTGACGCACTGACAGGGTGACGCACTGACAGGGTGAAGCACTGACAGGGTGACGCACTGACAGGGTGACGCACTGACAGGGTGACGCACTGACAGGGTGACGCACTGACAGGGTGAAGCACTGACAGGGTGATGCACTGACAGGGTGAAGCACTGACAGGGTGTTGCACTGACAGGGTGATGCACCCCAGTTGGGAAGCAGGATTTCTGTACCACTTAGAGAGAGGTGAACAATCACCATCCCAGAATCATGGCCTCTGGACTGGAAGCGAGATCATGGCAATGCCGATCGTTTCACTGGCCCTTCAACAGTGTGAGATCCTTCTGTGTAATTCTGTGATTCCTCGGGTGTCAGCCATTTTTTCAGTCATCATAGAACCATACGATGCAGAAGGGGGCAATTCGGCGCCTCACACCTGCACTGACTCTTTGAAAGAGTCTCCTCTGCTCTTTCCCCATAACACTGGCATCAATTGGACAAATGGAGGGTGGTGGGTGGAAAGGGTGGCCAAGGTGAATCTGGATTAGGAGTGAGAATTAAATGAAATTTACAGTATATAAATAAGCCACATGAGCCAACATGCTTATGCCAGTGTTTATGCTTAGACATTAAAACACAATGCAATGCAAGGACATGTTCCTTCTCTCTGCAAAGGACAGGGCACTGTGTGTGAATATATGTAGCTTCTAGCACACGTAAGTGAGCCACACTGTGAGCCCAACTAATAATCTTAAACTGATTGTCAATGTAATTCTTAGCACAATCAGAATTGTTTAGCAAGTGCAGTCCAATTGCGGAATCACAGCTAATGGTGGACACTATGGGCAGGGTTTTCTGTGCCCGCTGGCGTATGGTGTGTTCAGCGGTGTGAGCGGACAATATGGCGAGAAGGCCAAAAATCAGCTTCATGACGTCGTGAAACCAGTTTGTGATCGTCCGCTCTGCCCGTCAATGGCAGGCCATGCTCCCTGCTGTCGGATGTCAGGAACCTCATTGTAATGCATCTGCATATCTTTATAAGCCCAGCCAACCGGAACAACCACCCCCCCACCACACTGGAGCACCTGCCCACATTGGCGGGAAAACATGCCCCTGCAGGACAGGACAAGTGTGATGCGCAGCAGTCGTGATTTACCGCCAGGGCCTTGCTCACATTGCGGACATCTGAGGGGCAGAAGATGCTGAGGCCCACAGCAATGGGATCTTGGAGGAACGTCCATTGCATGCTGGGTGGCTTCTCATGGACATGGCTCCACTGTGAAGCAGCTCACAGCAGTTGGAAAGTCACCATTGAGGGTCTGTTCACAACGGATGATTGTCGAGGGGGTGGAGAGGAAGGTCTAGGATCAACTGGGAGAGGAAAGGGTGTTGTGGGAGGGGGGTGAGGTTGGGAGGGGGGAATGAAGATGTTGGGGTGAGGTTAGGGGGGATGAATGTGTCGGGGGTGGATTGAGGTTGGGTGGAAAAGAACGAAGGTGTCGGGAGGGTAAGGTTGGGAGGGGGGGAACAAAACTGTCAAGGAGGGTGGGGTTGGGGGGGAATGAAGGTGTCAGTGGGGGGGTGTGGGACCAGGGGGTGGGGGGAGGAGAAGGGTAATGGGGAGAAGACTCCCCAGCTAGGGAGGTAGGTGTAAGGAGGGAGGAAGATGTAAGGGAAGGAGTTTGGAGGGGGGAAGGAGTCCAGAGAGGGGAAGGAGTAAGAGTAACGGAAGAAATAAGGGTGGAGGAAGGAGTCAAGAAGATGGGCGGACTAATGGAGGGGGGGGATGACCGGTGGGGGCGTAGAGTCTGTGGGGGGGGGAGTGGAATCCAGGGGCAGGGGGTGGGGGGGGATGTTGGAGAAGGGAAGGAGTTCCAAGAGAGGAAGGGGTCCGAAGCAGGGAATGTCCAGGTGAATATGCAAGGGAGGGCTCTGTTGAGTCCATGACTGCCTCCTGGGGAATGAATTGAGGGTGGGCATGGTACGAGGTAATGGTGAGAATGACCACCAGAGGGCAGAGTGAGGCGGTAGGGTGAGGGTGCAATGGTATCGGTAGAAGGGACTGCGAGGTGGGGGCTTGGAGGCAGACACGGGCCCTGGGGATGGGAAGGAGAAGGTCAAGGAGGTTAATGTGGATGGGGGTGGGGTTTTTGGGAAGTGAGGGAACGTGTACATTCACCTGGACATCCCCAAAAGAAAAGGGTTGTGGCTGGTGGGTCACCTGGGGAGGTGGAAGGTGATGCCAGCGGGGTTAACATTGATGGGGGAAATGAAATGGGTGACTGGGGGAGGGGAAAGGACAGGGGGCAGCAGGAAAAAATGTAGCAGTACCATGCTTGCCAAATCAAAAGTGAAACAAAAGTCGTGATGGGAGGGAACGGGTGCTACATCGGAGCGTGATCATTGGGTAAGAGGAGACGCAGGTCAGCTCAGACGGACAACTGAAAGTGAACCCCAGCAGACAGCAATGAAAATGCTGGGGACATTGAGATCCACGTGCATGGGAGAGTGTTTGCACTAGACTCAAAAGCCCAGCTGCACACACAATTCTCCCTCCAGAATCACTCGTGGGCCGGCTGCATGCAGCTGAGCTGCTAGTGGGGGGACGAGGGGTGCAGTTGGAGGGTTCGTGAAGCCTGTCAATGAAGCCGAAATACACTATCACACGTTATTCAGTGAAAGTGAATATATTTCCAGATTGTAACGTCACAAAATGTGTCACTCGTGCAACCAGCTGTGATCAGAATTTCTTAATTTTTGAATGTCTTAGATTTCTAGGTGCTGCCCTGACATCTGCAGCGGGGGTGGAGCCTTTGTGTGGGTCCTCTAGAGAGCCAAGGCCTTGAGGGCCTGGCTTGCTTTGGCTGTCCTCCTGTGGGCCAGTTGCTCCCTCTGCGGTGACAGAGGACAAGGTTGAGGGGGGCCACAGGCAAAGGAGACGCGGAGGGAGTGGACAGCCTCTGAGATTCCTGAGTGATCCCTGATCCCTGGTGATCCAGGGGTGTGTGGATGCCTCTCCTCCTCCCTTCAGGTGCCTGAGGGCCTCGCCCTGACTCCTTGAGGGGAAGGAGCATCTGGGGGCCATCAAGGTGCCCCATTTCCCTCCCTCTACCTCGTGTCGCCACTGCAGGAACTCACCCACGGCCACCGCGATGGAGTGCAGGTCTGCGCACATCTCTGCGTTCTGCTGGGCCAGGGTCTCCATGGCATCTGCCATCCTCCCCATGGAGACCTCCATACCCACACATGTGGGCACCTCTTCATCAGAGAGCAGGTGGACGCACTCCTCCAACTCTCATGAGGGCTTCTAACAGCTCTGTGCCTTCTGCTGACTCTCCACAATGAGTTGGAAGGCCAAATCCAGAGGCTCATCATCTGACTCGGACCTCACAGATGCCTCTTCCCCAGCAGTCCTCCGAGTGCCGGGGAGCTCGGCTGAACCTGCCTCCTCCTGCTGCGGACACTTGTCCGTGTGGTGACCACCAGATTGTGAACCAAACTTGCTCTGGATCTAGGTCCCACTGAAGTGTGTGTCTCTGTGCTGCTGGGGAGTGTGGGTAAGCGCTGTGATGGGTCTTCCAGGCTGCTTATTTCCAGATCTTCAATGGAGGAGGAGTCCTCTTGGCTGGACGTGAGGACGTGGATGGAGTTGAGGGACTGGCTGGCTGAGGGTGTCGGTCACCTGGCAGAGCTCCCAAAGTAGAGATAATTAATGCATGGCAGCAGGGTCAAAAGCAGGAGAGAGAGAACTCACATTTGCGTAGAGAGAGGGATGATGTGGTGCAGGATCCTCACGAGGGTGTTCACCACTGACCTCACCGTCACCACAGACACGGTCCACATCCTCACCAGTCAGCGCGATGGCGGCTCCTCAAAGTGAGTGAGGGGCTTAGTGTGGGCCACTCCACCCCCCCCGGTCTGGGATCTGCCCCTACTGTTGTGAGCCAGCTTCTCCTGCATGAAAACAGATAGAGAGGGTGTGATGGCACTGCGTGGATTGTTTGTGTGGCAGGTGGAGACATGGACGGGGTGAGGGCGTGAGCTCAAGAAGATATGAGCCTGATGGAGATGTGAGGGTGTGTGTGAGAGTTAGTGGTCTTGTCCCTTGAGGTTTGAGATCCCTCTGGATGTGTGATGGGTTATGAGTGTGTGAGTTGAGAGTGACGAGAAGAGTGACTTACCTGGCAGAATGGGTGAGACCATTTATCCTGTTGTGGCACTGGGTGGCTGTTCTCTTTTGCAGGGCATTGGTGCTGACCACCGCTGCCACTGCCTCCCATGCTGGGTTAGTGATGTTGCTGGCCATCCCGCGGCCAGAGCCAGGGTAGGGGACATCACAGTGGGTCTCTACTGCGTCCAAAAGGCGCTCGAGGGATACGTCATTAAACTGGGGAGGGGGGGTGCGGGGGTCTGCAGTCTTCTTGCCTTTTGGGGCCATGTATTCTATGTAGCAGTCCTGGACTAGGAGCACTGAGAGGTGTGCACACAGCTGCAATTTAAATATGGCGCCCAGTGTGATGAAGCGACGAGCTGATGGACAAGAGCCCACCCACCATTGAAACGGCATGTTTCCCGAGATTGCATGATTAATGAGGCCGGATTGGGACGATACAGCGTGAAAACCCACCATTGCGGCTGGTGGGATAAACATTCTTTTTACTGCAAGGGAGGGGCTGCAACTTCAAGAGGATGCTGGACACATTATTTGACAGACAAGGTTAGGAAGGGCATGAGAAATAAAGTGGAGTAGGAGTTCTGTGACCTTTAGCTCCATGGGTGAAAACAGTCCATTTTGACCCTGTACAACCCCGCAATTCTCGGAACATAGGGAATGTGTCCAGCAAATGGGGGTGGTTGGCTAAGCATGTCTAGTGATGCATGATGATCATGGCTTCCTGGGGCTTGCTTGATTGCTTGGGAATTGCGTTCAGGGAAGAATTTCCCAGAGTTGTTCTGTAACCCGACCATTGGTTTTGTACCTCCCAGAGGAGTTGGCATTCTCAGCAATTAAGAAGGTCGGGTGAAGCACCATGTAATGGATGCAACAAACATTGATGTGCCAGAAGCTCTTTTCTTGAATTTCTTGTCATATGTTTGAGATTTGGGCATGAATGACAATTTAGAAAAAGAGACAGAGGAGCGATTGGCAAAATCAGCGCTCTAACTCAAGCATTTATCACATTTTATTTTGGGAAGCAATGGCTACTTTTTTCAGCTGGATATAATTTGGAAGAGATCACATCACTATACGGACAAGGGAAGATCGACTAAAACTTATTCCTCTGCATTTCTTTGACATTTTTATGGAAATGTATTTATGTTTTATTAACATCTTCCACGAGCATTGGCCAACTAGTTCCCCACAATCAAAAAGATGGACCATTTCTAACTGGTGCCCCCAGTGCAGTACTGGGGGAGTGCTGCACTGTTGGACATGCCGTCTTTCAAATCAGACATTAAACCAAGGCCCAGTCTGTTTTTTTCAGGTGGATGCGGAAAGATCTCTTTTTCAAAGTGAAGTATGGGAATTCTCCCCAGCGTCCTGGCCAATATCTATCCCTCAACCCAACACCTAAAACAGATCATCTGATTATTTATTTCTCTGCTCGTACAGGAACTGACCTGCTGTGTTTCCTACATTATAACATTGGCTACAAAAATTACACTTCAAAAGTCGGCAAAGCACTCTGGGATGTCCTGGGGTTGTGAGGGGTGCTACCTCAATGCAAGCTTTTCTTTATATGACAAACCTAGAGCCAAAGCAAAGGAAGTAGGAAGGATTGGAAAGGTTAAGAGAGAGCATGAATAATGAAGAGAAATCATAGAGGATTTTATAAAACATATGGAAAGACAGAACAATAGTTAAAGATAGGGTACATATTATTGGTTCATGAGATGGCGGCCTCACTGGCAAGGCCAACATTTATTACCCAATCCTAATTGTCCTTGAGAAGGTGGTGGTAAGCTACCTCCTTAAACTGCTGCAGTCCACATGGCAATGGTACTCCCACTGTGCTGTTACGTAGGGAGATCCAAGATTTTGCCCCATAGACAATGAAGGAACGGCAATCTGTTTCCAAGTCAGAACAGCCTGTGAGTTGAAGGGGAACTTGCAGATGGCAGTGCTCTCATCCGCCGGTTAAGCTGCTGGGCGTTACTGATTACCGATAACAAAGAGCATTTCCTCCTGGAAGAGAACAGAATGAAGAAGATGCTGAATGAGTACTTTAGTTTATGCCAGAGACTGGGGTGGCGGGATTAGAAGTGTACGAGCAGAGTCGGGGGAGTAATTGGATAGGACAGCTATAAGTATGGAAGAATCACTGGAACAATTGACATAACTCAAAGAGGGAGTTATTAATATTGTTGGCATGCATCCTAGAGTGACCAGGAAAATTAGAGAGAGATTTAACCACAATTTGCAACCATCCATGGACATGGAATGTGGTCCCAGGAAGAAAGAGAGTTCCCAGTGTATTACCTCTATTCAAAAGGAGAAAGAAATAAATCAGATCATTACAGGCTGAGAGGTATTGAGTAAGCAACTAGAGGCCAGAATAAAAGATAAAATGAATGTGGTACTCAGAAAGACATAGACTATTTTAATAAGTCCTGTCAGAAAATTTTTGACACTTTCATTTGAGTAAATGACAGAGTTTATCAATAAAGAAAATGGATGTCATGTATGTGGATTTTCAAAATGCATTTGACAATGTGCCCCATTGGAAGTTTGTTGATACAATGAAGGGACATCATATTAGAAGGAATGTGGCAATTTAAATAGTAGGTTGGAGGACATAAAGAACAGAACAGTTTTCGACAAGTATTTTAGGTGCTAAAGAGGTAATGAATGGCCAAGATGGGGACTAAACTGAAGTGTGGATTTAGTCTGTGTTTAGAGCAAGACACCATCTTGGTAATGGAGTTGAAGCCATTGTTAGGTACAGCCACCAGAGACTATTTAAATAGTTGATTGGCACTTAAAATGCCTGATTATCACCATTAAAATAGCTGCATGGCATTTTGATGACATGTGCTTCAGCTAATGCTCTCTCCTAACAGCAATTAGCTGTTTGGGTGTAAACACAGTGTTGATGTTGCTGTTAAGTGCTACTTTAAGGAATACTCACCACTGTAAGGGATATCACCCTCTCATGTTGACTGCTGCTAGAGCTGTGAAGAGGATCTCTGAAATACCTCGGGAGACACTCTGGGACACTATGCCAAGAATTTACCAACACTCGAGTAACATTTGTTCCAGAAATTCTCAGAGAACTTCACGTAAAAAGAATGAGTTCTGTGCACTCCACCTTATATGAGTGAGCAGAAGAAAGGCAGTACGGCTCATGGGCATCTTGCTAGGGGTTCCACTTTTTCTAGACGTGAAGGGGAGGAAGACTTGAGGTCAGATACAGCAGCACCAGCTGCTGCAGAAGAGCGGGACAGGAGGATAATGTAGCAATTTCCCCACTGCAGGTGCAGGACGCCCTCCTCCACCAGGACCTTCAATGCCCCAACCCTCTCGGTCAGTTCCTGAGCCATCCTGCAATGTGCTGCAGTGTACCGCGCAGCGGACTCCACACCTTCAGTGGAAGTGAGTATAAGAAGCCCAAATATACTGCTCCATGAAAATTGCATCTAATCAGCACCTGGGTGCAGAACCTGCAGCTTTTCGGTTAGGACCTGCAGGCAACTTTGAATCATGATAATTACCAACTAGCCTGAAAATTGGGTGCTAAACCCAGACTTTCAAACAGGCATTTCTTATTATCACAGCACCCATTTAGCACCTATCTTCATCTTTTAACCAAGAGTGTACGGAGCAGTGGATGCTTTACTAGAAGGATGTAAACTTGGTGTCCTCAGCAATAAGTTTTGGGATCATCGCATTTTGCAACATAAACATAAATGGATTGGACTTGTTACAGCAAGGCTCAATCTCCCCATTTGTCATCATCACATTGCTATTTGTGGGAGTTAGCTTTGTGAATAATGGTTGCTGCATTTCCTTCATTACAAAGTTACTACACTTCAAAAGTGCCTCATTGACTGCAAAGCACATTGGGATATCCTGACGTCATGAAAGGGAAAGGCGCTATAGAAATGCTCATCTTTCTTTGTGGAGGATTGGCCACAAAAAGCAAAGAAAAGACGATTGCCTTCACATTCTGGCTCAGCAATACAAGTGATGAAAGCGATTAAGTTAATAAAGCAGTAACATCACTTCTTTATTAATATAATTATAAAGCCCATTGACCTCAACCTGGGTAAATTCTCCCTCATTAGTATGGACTGCTCTGAAATTTCATACCTGTCAAATCACAGCATATATGCACTGACGTCATTTTGCTTGTCATCCCTGTAATTGCATGTGGAAACTCTGAGTGCTCGCTGCAGTTACTTAGTACAGGAAGAGCTTCAGCACACACTGGTTTTGATTTCACAATTATTCCCTCATGCACAATGTAAAACTCAGTCTGTTCTAAATTGTTGCATTAATGAAAAAAAAGACTTGCATTTATATGGCATTTTTCACAATCACTGGGTGTCTCAAAATGCTTTAGTACTTTTGAAGTGTAATCACCGTAGTGATGTAGCAAATGTGACAGCCTGTGGCACACAGCAAAATCCACAAACAGTAATAGGATGACCAGCTAGTCTGTTTCCTTTTGTGCTGATTGAGGGACAAATATTAACCAGGAATTGCCCCAATCACTCTTTGAAATAGTGCCATGGAATCTTTTACATCCATCCAAGCAGGTAGATGGGGCCTTGGTTTAACAACTGATCTATACAACAGCACCCACTCCATCAGTACTGCTCTCAATTGTTAACATAGACTTTAATGCTCAAGCACTGGGGTGGGACTTGAACCCACAGCCTTCTAAAATAGAGATAGGAGCTCTATCAGTTGAGCCATGGCTGACACTAAGCTTCCAGTGTTGAATCCTGCTGAGCACAAATTGGCTCGTGTCTTTGCCTATATGGCAACAGTGGCTAAACTTTGATGGTAACTCATTAAGAAAGAAAATCAGGGGCAGGCTTGAAGACCAATTTTCACTCACAGGCTCTTTCTTCAGCCATTTTGAGATCTTTAATAATCCAAAAGAAGAAATATAGTTACATGGATTCATCAATACCAATTGTATGAATTGAAAATTATCATAAGGCTTAATACATAGCACCATGAACAAGGCAAGAAGAAAAGGAAATTAATACAACTAATGTTCCTGGCCATGTTAGCCAGGCTCCACTGTTATAATTCCATATTTGTTGACATTCCAATCACTGCGGAAGGAGACTTCAATATTGTGGTGGAGCTCATTTGGATATATCATTTTTGTGCGGTTTTTTCCAAAGAGGATTATCGCTGCCTTTTACGGCATAAAAAAAAAGGTCTGGTTGATGATCCGAGAACAGCAATGGAGTGGGAATATTCTACCTCCTCAAAAAAATCTATATTTCCACTATTCCAGCGTTAAATTTAATTGATGTTGTGCTCTTACGTAGATGCCAGTGGTCTTGCTGATTGTGGTTGTCACGGACGCATTTATGTGTTTTATTGAGGTCCATGATTAAAATGTTTTATTGTGTGAGGCTAGTGTGTTTTCTTACCCTCAGATTGATTTGTCCCAATTTAAATGATTTCCAGCAGCAAGCTTTTGTAGATTTAAAAATCAAGAAGATTGTTTATTAGCACAAAAATGCCCCAGAGGTTTACACACGCTACCACACAAACAAAGATTAGATACAAATGAAGAAAAGACACAATACAATTACAATATGGAAATACTTCAGTCTCATCATAGCAGACCTGTGGTTTCTTGGATGAATTGATGCTTTAGCTGGAGAGGCAGTCTTGTAAAAGCAGAGGATTCTCAGTAAGCTGCGAGGCTTCTTGTAGTCGAATTGTCAGAAGGTTGGCTCTGAAGTGAACTTGAGGTTAGAACATGCTGGAGGGAGAGTCCTTCTCCCACTTTGATGATACAGCTGTATAATACTTTGGCTGTGCAGTTATCTTGCAGCTGGTTGGATGGCGAAGATGGCATTTCTGATGGTATCTGTTTGTGAACAGCTTCTGCTGTCAAATTTTAAATACAGGTAACAAATATGGCTGCCTGACCCAAGTGATCTGTTTCAAGTCCAAAGTGCTTTTCCAAATCAGGTGGTGTGTAGTAGCTTTTCACGCCTTGAGATTTTCAGACAGCCATGTGTTTGCGATGAGGAGCCATCACAATACAATGAAAGGCCGATGGGATCCATTTCACATGTGTCCAGCCCCCACATTGAGTTTTGATGCCCCTGGGGAAACATGGGGACAACTTGTCTGCAAACCCCATTGTCTTAAGATAAAAGCAAAAAACTGCGGATGCTGGAAATCCAAAACAAAAATAAATATACCTGGAAAAACTCAGCAGGTCTGACAGCATCTGCAGAGAGGAACACAGTTAACGTTTCGAGTCCATATGACTCTTCGACAGAACTAAGTAAAAATAGAAAAGAGGTGAAATATAAACTGGTTTAAGGTGGGGGGGGGGAGGGGACAGGTAGAGCCGGATAGAGGGCCAGTGATAGGTGGAGATAGCCAAAAGATGTCATAGACAAAAGGACAAAGAGGTGTTGAAGGTGGCGATATTATCTAAGGAATGTGCTAATTAAGGGTAGAAAGCAGGACAAGCAAGATACAGATAGCCCTAGTGGGGGTGGGGTGGGGTGAAGGGAAGGGAGTGGGAAAAGAAAAATCTATATAAGTTATTGGAAAGAAAAGGGGGGGATTGGAAAGGGGGTGGGGATGGAGGAGAGAATTCATGATCTAAAATTGTCCAGAAGGCTGTAAAGTGCCTAGTTGGAAGATGAGGTATTGTTCCTCCAGTTTGCGTTGAGCTTCACTGGAACAATGCAGCAGGCCAAGGGTGGACATGTGGGCATGAGAGCAGGGTGGTGTGTTGAAATGGCAAGCGACAGGGAGGTCTGGGTCATGCTTTAGCTCTGAAGAAGAGTCATACGGACTCGAAACATTCTGAAGGATTTTCCCCTCGGTGATTTGGGGGCGGGGCCCGCTTGCCGAGGGGAAAATGACGCGGGATGACATTGGGAGGAATCCCCGACATCATCCCGGTCCATTTAAATCTTCAGGAAGGCGGGCGAACAGCGAAATCAGCTGTCCACCTGCTGACCTGTCAATGGCCAATTTAGGCCATTGACAGGGTAATTAACCTTGTTAAAGACCCTGCCCGTTCAAGATTAAGGCTGGCGGGCAGGCCAGGAGCCCCAGCGGGCTTCAGATTATTCATGAAACTTCATCCACTGGCAGGATGAAGTTTCATGTCCGTTTTTTTAAAAATGTAATAAACTTTGTGTTTCTTAATAACATGTCCCATCTCGTGTGACATTTTTAATATTTCTCTATTTTTTTGACTTTTCTTACCTGTCAGTAAACTCCCTAAGACAGCACTTTGCCTCAGGGAGCAGTGCGCTCTTTGACAGTTGGGGAATTCCCTCCCTCCCGGAACAGGAAGTGCATAGCGCTTCCTGTCGGGCAGGCCGCTGGGTGGGCCTTAATTGGCCCGCCCACTCAAAATGGCATCCGGCCCTGTTTTGGCGTCGGGGGTTGGCTGCCCTCCCACCGCCAAGCCGGTGGGCCCACCCACCATCTGAGGGCTGAATTCTGCCTGTTAACTTAGATTTTTTTCTCTCCACAGATGCTGTTAGAGCTGCTGAGTTTTTTCCGGCATTTTCTGTTTTTGTTCCAAATTAAGTTAGCTCATTGTAAAAGATGAAACAATTCCTAGTTGTCGAAATCTTTACTTTCTTCAGAAAATAATTCCGTTGGAGCTATCAATCACGATTACCACACAAGCTCCATCAATAAACACACACAATCTTTACCAGTTGCGGGTCGAGGTTAAAGGTCAGGCCCAACAGTTACCAAGAAGACAAATAACTTGTATTTAAATGGCAGCTTTTCACATTGTCAGGGTATCCCAAAGCACTTAACGACTGGTTAATCACATTCAAACCGCAACTCATCAATGTGGAAGGAATTACATTTCTGTTTTATGTCCTTTCAGCAATTTCAAAAGCACATCCAAAAGCCTGGTTGTCCTTTATTTAACTGGAAACACAATCTTCCTGGAATAAAAACCCCCTGTTTTTTTTTCATTCCATACCAACATCTGGAATTAATAAAAAGCCTATGAAAGCTTGTGGTGCTGTGATTCGTTTCGTTTGCGAATATTCGAAAAAATGCTGTTATTTCACAGCGGCAGATGCGCCTGTTGAAACTTTAATGCCTAAGCAATACGATTAATTGTCAAAGCTTTAGTGTTAAGTTTTGCTGAAAAGGGGGACACGCCGAAGCTTTTCATCCTGCACTCATCAGGACACTTCACGAGAATATCAACATAAAGGAAGAAACATTGGTATTTTTGCAAAGTGTCCTGATGAGTGCGAGACGAAAAACTTCGACATGTCTCTTTTTTCAGCAATACTCAAGTTCTGTGCTACCAAACGGCTTTAATATTAAATACTGGATTTTTTTTATCCTGAGAATTTAACAGGGAAGCCATTACAGTCAACTGTATTCTTCTTTTCATAAGATACACCATCATGAATTGATTGATGAGGTGCCCCGATAACAATGGAAAAGTATTGATAATACAATGATCAAGATTTGCCATTCTAATTATCCTCAATCAACTTAAACTATTTGTGCACTGTTAGACCTTGCCTAGCGCCATGCAACCTAGCTATCAACAGTTTGTATTTATATAGTGCCATTAATATAGTAAAGTGTTACCTGGCCAATGTTTATCGGTCAATCAAGATCACACAAAAAGATTATCCAGTCATTGTTACAGGCTGGATTTTATGCGCCAATGGGTTTGAAGGCGGGAGTGCATGTAATATCCAACATGTGGCCTTCCTACCACCCACCCCACCCACCCCCGGTTTCCCAATGAGGAGGCTTCGGACAGCACAGCCGTCCTCAGGCCTATCGAGGCCCTTAAGAGTTCAATTAATGTCCAATTAAGGGCATCATCCCACCTCTGCTGGTATCTTAACCACAGTGGGGGGAGGCCCATGCCATACAGGAAGCCCTGCAGAGTTAGCTGCGCAGGCTGGTGTCAGGCAAGGGAGAGGGTGAAGCTCCTTAGTGGGTTCCCTGGACCCACCAGAGGAAACTGCCACTACCCCAAGGTCACCCCTCCTTTAACTCTACCCCCAACCACTTGAACCTGGCATTTTGCCACTGATGAAGTGATGATGACTTGCCACATGGGGAGACCACCAGCTTCAAGGATGCAGCCTCCCTGCTTACAGACCCAGGGGGCCCATTGTAGCTGGGGGCTCCATTCTCTCTAAAAAGGAGACCATGGGTAGGAAAGCCTCCAGCCCCCTTCCTGACTTGGGGGACCCAATGGGCCAGTGTGGGGGTTGGGGGCGATGGGGGAGAATGTCTGCCCAGCCCTCTGATTTTTAATTTTTTTTACTTGTCTGAGGGCACCTCCATTTTGAGGCACCTTTTATATCTCTGACCTGCCTCAGCAGCAGCCATCTCTGAATTGGGCCAGCAGCATCAGGAGCCCGCTCGTCGTTCTTGATTGGATGGTGAGCCCTGAGGTGGATAAGTAGAAGATCCACAAACACAGCCACGCCATTTCCAAAAGCAGCCAACAGTTACTCCACTAACCAATCGCGGCTCTGTGACATCATTCAGGCTACATTAGTCTTTTTTTTGCTACCTCCTGCTCAGGGCTGTCTGTTACTTGTCCTCGGTGTACATGCGCAAAAGATTCTGCTGTGAACGTTACCTCAAACAATCCCAGCCACACCGCAAGATCTCAGATGCCCACCAAAACTAAGAGATATCTGTATAATGAAAAGCCTTGCATATATTGCATGACACATTACACTTGTGGGCTGCTAAATGAATCTGTGGTCAGCACATAAAATATGCCAATAGCAAAATAATATCAGATGTTATACTTTCCTCACAGTCACAAACAAGCAACATAAGCACACCGATTCAGTGAAATATAGGTTGGCAGGAACCCAACAGAAAATTAACTGTCCACATAAAGAGATACTCGGACAGGCGACCAAAGATTTGCTCAGGGTAAGTTTTAAACAGCACCTTAAAAGAGGAGAGAAAAGTAGACATGCAGAGAGAGTTAGAAATGGCATTAGCCACAAAGATTAGCCACAAATAGCATAGCCACAAAGGGAGAAAAGATTAAAATCAGTGAAGTTCAAGAATCCAGAACTGGAGGAACACAAAGATGCAACTTCAATTAATCGTGTCATTGAATTTATTTTCTCAATGTGATTCCAGCTGCTATATTTAATTTCAATACAGCATTCCAAGTAGCTTTCATGAAATAAACATACAATAAATCATTTAGAAAAGGAAAAGAGAACATTACAGAAGAGGCCGGCCAGTGCGCTTAGAAATGTCCTTAAGATGCCTTTCTCCGCTAAAACCCATCTCCCTGACCAAGTTTTTGGTCACCCATCTTAATATCTCTTTATATGATGTGGTGTCAATTTTTGTTTGCTAATCCTTCCTGTGAAGCGCTTTGGGGCATGTTACCATGTTAAGAGACACTATATAAATCCAAGATTTTGTTGCTGAGGCCTGTTCCTGTCTGTTAAGTCTGATTGTCGATGGAAAGGATAATTATTGAGGAGCATCAAAGAATGTGCAATGTGCCAAAGAGCCTTTGAAGTGCACTGACTCTGATTGCAGAAAGAATGGAAGAGTCTCCTCCAAGCGTGAGTGGGTTGATGTCACAGGGCATCGTGATGTTGTCCTTTTGCATGTTTAAAGTGGCCAATTCTATGGAGCATCAAACGTGACAGTCAAATGAGCCCATGCACACCTTGACCATTGACGTGCACACTCAGGATACCAGCATATCATCCAATCTTCAGACATTGTTAAGCCCCTCATTGCTCGTTTATCTCAAAATCAATGTTTCCAACAACAACTTGCCTTTACATAGAATCTATAATGCAGCAAAACATGCCAAGGTACTTCAAAGGAGCATTATTGACAATATTAGGCACTAAGCCGCATAAGGAGATGCTAGGACAGGTGATCAAAAACTTGTTCAAAGAGGCAAGTTTTATGGAACGTCTTAAAGACATGTAGGAATGGCAGTCCAGAGCTGAGGCCCCAGGCAGATAAATGCATAGCCATGAATGGGGGCAAGACTTAAATTGGAGCAGCTCAAGAAGCCAGAATTGGCGAAACACAAAATTCTTGGAGGGTTGTAGGGCTGGAGTTAGTTATAGGGAATGGGAAGGGTAAAACCATGAAGAGATTTGAACACGAGGATAAGAATTTTAAAATTGAGGCATCACTGGACCGAGAGCCATTGTAGGCCAGAAAGTACAAGGGGGGTGAGTGAACTGGACTCGGTGCAAGTTAAGATACAGGCAGCAGCTTTGGATGAGCTCAAGTTTATGGAGGGCGGAATATGGGAGGCCAGCAAGGAGAGAAGATAAGAAATAGAAGCAGAGGAATGCCATCTGGATCTTTGAGACTACTCTGCCATTCAATACGATTATGGCTGATCTGATTGTGGCCTTAACTCTACTTTCCTACTTGGACCCACCCGGCCTACCCTCACTCCCGCACCCCCAAAGCCTTTGATGCCATTATAGATCAAAAAACTCTGTCTAATGCAGCCTTGAATATATTCAATGACCCAGCCTCCACTGCTCACCGGGACAGTGAAATCCAAACCCCTGAAAGAAGAAATTCCTCCTCATCTCCATCTTAAATGGGACGCTCTTTCTTTGAAACTGTGGCCCCTAATTCTAGATTCCCCCACAAGGGGAAGAATCCTCTCAGCATCTACCGTCAACCCCCTCAGGATTATATATGTTTTAATAAGGACATCTCTCATTCTTCTAAACTCCAATGGCTCAACCTGCCTTTCCTCATAAGACAACCCTTCATCCCAGAAATTCAACCTAGTGAAGCTTCTCTGAACTGCCTCCAATGCAAGGTATATCTGTCCTTAAATAAGGAGACCAAACTGGTCGCAGTGCTCCAGGTATGGAATTATCAGTGACCTGTACAGTTGTAGGAAGACTTCCCTACTTCTATATTCCATTCCCCTTGCAATAAAGGCCAACACTTGTCTTCCTAAATACTTGCTGTACCTGCAAGCTCACATTTTGTTATTCTAGTACTAGGACTTCCAGATTCCTCTATACCACAATGTTCTGCCGTTTCTTTCAATTAAATAATATTTGCTTTTCTATTTTTACCACCAATGTGGACAACCACACAGTTTCCCAAATTATATTTCGTCTGCCAAACTTTTCCCCACTGCCTTTACCTATCCATATTCTTTTGCAGATTATCTGTGTCCTCCAGACAACTTGCTTTCCTACCCATCTTTGTACCATCAGCAAATTTGGCTGTAATACAGTCAGCCCCCTCAACCAAGTCAATGATAAAGATTGTAAATAATTGAGGCCCCAGTCCTGATCCCTGTGGTATTTCACTAGTTATGGTTTGCCAACCTGAAAGTGACCCATTTATCCCAACTCTCAGTTAACCAATCCTCTGTCCATGCTAATATATCACTCCCAAAACCATGAGCTCTTATCTTGCGTAGTAACCTTCTACGTGGTACCTTTCTGAATGCCTTTGGAAATCCCAATACACGACATCCGCTGCTTTCAAAGAATTCTAACAAATTTGTCAAACACGGTTTCCCTTTCACAAAACCATGCTGATTCTGCTTGATTATATTAAGATATTCTATAAGTGTCCTTAATAATGGATTCTAGCAATTCCCAGTGATGGGTGTTAGGTTAACCTAGCCTATCGTTTCATGCCTTTTGCCTCCCTCCTTTTTTGAATAGAGGTGTTGCATTTGCATTGGAAGAAAAGCACGGATGTGCAGTTTACAGATTATTGTGGATTTAAAGGTTTGCTTCTGTTTGAATCTGGAGGCGAGGTTAAATTGCTGCTCACCATGCTTTGACACCAGTTTGGAGCGTGTGGTATGATTCACGCTTATCTGTTATTTATATAGACAGGTGACTCACCCAATATCATTTTCACTGATTATAAATATAACTAAAATCATTATAAATGAAAAATCATTAATTGTTTTTAATCATGCTGCAAACAATTTTAAGTGATGATTATAATGCTATTTTAAAAAATGTTCAATTGTAATGAGCTTCCGTCACTAAAATCACTCCGAGAGCTTGGTTGATGAAATGTAAAAATAGAAATGATTTGCATTAACTTATTTCATAACTGAAATTACACATAAAATTAAGTAACTAAAGTTTTTTTTTACAAAGAAACCCAATTGCACTCCTCCCACCTGTCCTGTCTGTTCCAACCTTTGTCATTTTAACTAAATGCAATTTGAAACCTATTGCTGTCAGTACAAGAGGTTTAGTGACCTCTCTTGTCTACCCTTTCAGTCAGTGAAGTGTTGGAATCAATAACCAAGAGATCCAGCCAGCCCGACCTAACCTGCCTGAATTGAGACTGGGAAGATAGCTTTCCAATTTGCCCTTATATTAGGTCATTTGGGCCTGTAATATAAAACGGGATGACCCACATCTCAGATAAAAACAAAAAGCTAAAAGCTACTGCGGATGCTGGAAATCCAAAACAAAATAAAAACAGAATTACCTGGAAAAACTCAGCAAGTCTGGCAGCATCGGCGGAGAAGAAATCAGTCAACGTTTCGAGCCCTCATGGCCCTTCGGCAGAACTGAAGCATAGTTTCAACAAGGGAGAAATATAAATTGGTTTAAGGTGGGTGGGGAGGAAGAGACACATTGAGGGTGTGGTGTGAGCAGATAATCAAAAGATGTCAGAGACAAAAGGGTCAAAGAGGTGTTGAAGGTGGTGGTCTTTGTCTGAGAAAAGTGCTAATTAAGAATGGAAGACAGGATATTCAAAGTACAGCTCTAGTGGGGGTGGGGTGGAAAGACTAAAGGTTTTAGTTTTAGATTTAAAAATAATGGAAATAGGTGGGGAAAGAAGAATCTATATAAATTATTGAAAAAAAAGGCGGGTGGGGGGGGAAAAGAAATGGGGTGGGGATGGGGGGAGGGGGAGTTTAAGATCTAAAGCTGTTGAATTCAATATTCAGCCCAGAAGGCTGTAAAGTGCCTAGTCGGAAGATGAGGTGCTGTTCCTCCAGTTTGCGTTGGGCTTCACTGGAACAATGCAGCAAGCCAAGGACAGACATGTGGGCAAGAGAACAGGGTGGAGTGTTAAAATGGCAAGCGACAGGGAGGTTTGGGTCTTTCTTGCGGACAGACCGCAGGTGTTCCGCAAAACGGTCGCCCAGTTTGCGTTTGGTCTCTCCAATGTAGAGGAGACCGCATTGGGAGCAACGAATGCAGTAGACTAAGTTAGGGGAAATGCAAGTGAAATGCTGCTTCACTTGAAAGGAGTGTTTGGGCCCTTGGACGGTGAGGAGAGAGGAAGTGAAGGGGCAGGTGTTGCATCTTCTGCGTGGGCATGGGGAGGTGCCATAAGTGGGGGTTGAGGAGTAGGGGGTGATGGAGGAGTGGACCAGGGTGTCCCGGAGGGAACGATCCCTACGGAATGCCGTCAAGGGGGGTGAAGGGAAGATGTGTTTGGTGGTGGCATCATGCTGGAGTTGGCGGAAATGGCGGAGGATGATCCTTTGAATGCGGAGGCTGGTGGGGTGATAAGTGAGGACAAGGGGGACCCTATCATGTTTCTGGGAAGGAGGAGAAGGCGTGAGGGAGGATGCGCGGGATATGGGCCGGACACGGTTGAGGGCCCTGTCAACGACCGTGGATGGAAAACCTCGGTTAAGGAAGAAGGAGGACATGTCAGAGGAGCTGTTTTTGAAGGTAGCGTCATCAGAACAGATGCGACGGAGGCGAAGGAACTGAGAGAATGGGATGGAGTCTTTACAGGAAGCGGGGTGTGAGGAGCTGTAGTCGAGGTAGCTGTGGGAGTCGGTAGGCTTGTAATGGATATTGGTGGACAGTCTATCATCAGAAATTGAGACAGAGAGGTCAAGGAAGGGAAGAGAAGTGTCAGAGATGGACCATGTGAAGATGATGGAGGGGTGGAGATTGGAAGCAAAATTAATAAATTTTTCCAGGTCCCGACGAGAGCATGAAGCAGCACCGAAGTAATCATCGATGTACCAGAGAAAGAGTTGTGGGAGGGGGCCGGAGTAGGACTGGAACAAGGAATGTTCCACATACCCCATAAAGAGACAGGCATAGCTGGGGCCCATGCGGGTACCCATAGCCACACCTTTTATTTGGAGGAAGTGAGAGGAGTTAAAGGAGAAATTGTTCAGTGTGAGAACAAGTTCAGCCAGACGGAGGAGAGTAGTGGTGGATGGGGATTGTTGGGGCCTCTGTTCAAGGAAGAAGCTAAGGGCCCTCAGACCATCCTGGTGGGGGATGGAGGTGTAGAGGGATTGGACATCCATGGTGAAGAGGAAGCGGTTGGGGCCAGGGAACTGGAAATTGTTGATGTGACGTAAGGTGTCAGAGGAATCACGGATGTAGGTGGGAAGGGACTGGACAAGGGGAGAGAGAAGGGAGTCAAGATAACGAGAAATGAGTTCCGTGGGGCAGGAACAGGCTGACACGATCGGTCTGCCAGGACAGTTCTGTTTGTGGATTTTGGGTAGGAGGTAGAAGCGGGCCGTCCGAGGTTGGGCGACTATCAAGTTGGAAGCTGCGGGAGGAAGATCTCCAGAGGAGATGAGGTCAGTGACAGTCCTGGAAACAATGGCTTGATGTTCTGTGGTGGGGTCATGGTCCAGGGAGAGGTAGGAGGAAACGTCTGCGAGTTGACGCTCAGCCTCCGCGAGGTAGAGGTCAATGCGCCAGACAACAACAGTAATTCTGTTTTTATTTTGTTTTGGATTTCCAGCATCCGCAGTAGCTTTTAGCTTTTTGTTTTTATCTTTGTGTTTGATTGACTGCCACCTCTCTTCAAAAAAATGCCCTCTTGGAAGAAGTATGGTTCTGTCCTCCGACAGGATTTCCGACTGTCTCTTCTGCCCTGCTCACCTTCATTGCTTTCCATTTCTCTCCTGGTGTTTGACAAGGTGTTTACTAAAACCCGCTTTCACAGCCATATCTCCTTTCTCAGTGACTGTCTCCGTCTCCGACTCACCCCACGTGGATTTCAACTGAAATTCCATCCCTCTTGTTTCGAACCCACCCAGGATTACAGGTATCTCCGGGACATAAAACGTTTCTCGGACTGCTGTTCCCGTCGCATTCTGAGATCCACACTCAGTGCCATGCGCCGCCATATGAACACACTCGACCTCTCCCTCCAGCAGCACCGCCGCACCCTTTTTCAAAGCTGCGCGTGCCCCCAGTTTCATTTTATTCTTCGCCTCATCCGTCGCCTCAACAAGAAACTTTTTCTCTTTCTCTCAAGTGCTAAGGAACGCAAGCTCCAACAACTCATCGACTCCAACACCCATCGGGGACCCTCCACCCCTGCTTGTCCCTCCGTCCTCACCCCATCTTCCAATCCCAGCCCCAGCCGCGTATTCACTATACCCCCTGACCTTCCCCTCTCCGATGCTGAACGTTCAGTGCTCAGCAAAGGACTTAGTTTCATACCCTTACGCCCTCATCTCAATGAATTTCGGGCTCGGCATGATGCTGAACTCTTCTTCCGCCGTCTTCGTCTCCGTGCTCACTTCTTTGGGCAGGAATCCTCTCCCCGTTCAACGGATCCTTTTACCCACCTCCAATATTCTCCCTCCACTTGGACCCCTCCCTCTGGATTCTTACCTTCTCTTGATCTTTTCATTGAGAACTGTCGGCGTGACATTAGCCGTCTCAATTTCTCTGCTCCTCTCACCCATTCTAATCTGTCTCTCTCTGAACTCACTGCACTCCGTTTTCTCAGGTCCAACCCCAACATTGTCATCAAACCCGCTGACAAGGGTGGTACTGTTGTTGTCTGGCGCATTGACCTCTACCTCGCGGAGGCTGAGCGTCAACTCGCAGACGTTTCCTCCTACCTCTCCCTGGACCATGACCCCACCACAGAACATCAAGCCATTGTTTCCAGGACTGTCACTGACCTCATCTCCTCTGGAGATCTTCCTCCCACAGCTTCCAACTTGATAGTCGCCCAACCTCGGACGGCCCGCTTCTACCTCCTACCCAAAATCCACAAACAGAACTGTCCTGGCAGACCGATCGTGTCAGCCTGTTCCTGCCCCACGGAACTCATTTCTCGTTATCTTGACTCCCTTCTCTCTCCCCTTGTCCAGTCCCTTCCCACCTACATCCGTGATTCCTCTGACACCTTACGTCACATCAACAATTTCCAGTTCCCTGGCCCCAACCGCTTCCTCTTCACCATGGATGTCCAATCCCTCTACACCTCCATCCCCCACCAGGATGGTCTGAGGGCCCTTAGCTTCTTCCTTGAACAGAGGCCCCAACAATCCCCATCCACCACTACTCTCCTCCGTCTGGCTGAACTTGTTCTCACACTGAACAATTTCTCCTTTAACTCCTCTCACTTCCTCCAAATAAAAGGTGTGGCTATGGGTACCCGCATGGGCCCCAGCTATGCCTGTCTCTTTATGGGGTATGTGGAACATTCCTTGTTCCAGTCCTA
Organism: Cetorhinus maximus; assembly: GCF_964194155.1. Lineage (NCBI taxonomy): Eukaryota > Metazoa > Chordata > Chondrichthyes > Lamniformes > Cetorhinidae > Cetorhinus > Cetorhinus maximus. Next base: position 12,660,268 of record NC_135900.1, read on the forward strand.
CTCCGGCCCCCTCCCACAACTCTTTCTCTGGTACATCGATGATTACTTCGGTGCTGCTTCATGCTCTCGTCGGGACCTGGAAAAATTTATTAATTTTGCTTCCAATCTCCACCCCTCCATCATCTTCACATGGTCCATCTCTGACACTTCTCTTCCCTTCCTTGACCTCTCTGTCTCAATTTCTGATGATAGACTGTCCACCAATATCCATTACAAGCCTACCGACTCCCACAGCTACCTCGACTACAGCTCCTCACACCCCGCTTCCTGTAAAGACTCCATCCCATTCTCTCAGTTCCTTCGCCTCCGTCGCATCTGTTCTGATGACGCTACCTTCAAAAACAGCTCCTCTGACATGTCCTCCTTCTTCCTTAACCGAGGTTTTCCATCCACGGTCGTTGACAGGGCCCTCAACCGTGTCCGGCCCATATCCCGCGCATCCTCCCTCACGCCTTCTCCTCCTTCCCAGAAACATGATAGGGTCCCCCTTGTCCTCACTTATCACCCCACCAGCCTCCGCATTCAAAAGATCATCCTCCGCCATTTCCGCCAACTCCAGCATGATGCCACCACCAAACACATCTTCCCTTCACCCCCCTTGACGGCATTCCGTAGGGATCGTTCCCTCCGGGACACCCTGGTCCACTCCTCCATCACCCCCTACTCCTCAACCCCCACTTATGGCACCTCCCCATGCCCACGCAGAAGATGCAACACCTGCCCCTTCACTTCCTCTCTCCTCACCGTCCAAGGGCCCAAACACTCCTTTCAAGTGAAGCAGCATTTCACTTGCATTTCCCCTAACTTAGTCTACTGCATTCGTTGCTCCCAATGCGGTCTCCTCTACATTGGAGAGACCAAACGCAAACTGGGCGACCGTTTTGCGGAACACCTGCGGTCTGTCAGCAAGAAAGACCCAAACCTCCCTGTCGCTTGCCATTTTAACACTCCACCCTGTTCTCTTGCCCACATGTCTGTCCTTGGCTTGCTGCATTGTTCCAGTGAAGCCCAACGCAAACTGGAGGAACAGCACCTCATCTTCTGACTAGGCACTTTACAGCCTTCTGGGCTGAATATTGAATTCAACAACTTTAGATCTTAAACTCCCCCTCCCCCCATCCCCACCCCGTTTCTTTTCCCCCCCCACCCGCCTTTTTTTTCAATAATTTATATAGATTCTTCTTTCCCCACCTATTTCCATTATTTTTAAATCTAAAACTAAAACCTTTAGTCTTTCCACCCCACCCCCACTAGAGCTGTACTTTGAATATCCTGTCTTGCATTCTTAATTAGCACTTTTCTCAGACAAAGACCACCACCTTCAACACCTCTTTGACCCTTTTGTCTCTGACATCTTTTGATTATCTGCTCACACCACACCCTCAATGTGTCTCTTCCTCCCCACCCACCTTAAACCAATTTATATTTCTCCCTTGTTGAAACTATGCTTCAGTTCTGCCGAAGGGCCATGAGGGCTCGAAACGTTGACTGATTTCTTCTCCGCCGATGCTGCCAGACTTGCTGAGTTTTTCCAGGTAATTCTGTTTTTATTTTGACCCACATCTCTGTCGTCCTGAGCAATGCGCTGCATTAGATTTTTGTCAACCCTCTATTGCTTTTTTTGGCTAGAAGTCTCTTTCTCCTCCTCACGTTTAATTCTGAAATCTCCTGGCCTGTGGGCAGGAGAAGAAACAGGCATGTTGACAGGAGAGACAGCGGCTTTGCTATGAGTCAGCTGGGTGAGTTGGCCTCGATTTGGCATCCTGGCTGCGACAGGGGACTGCACAGTATTCCAACAAACAACCCAGCCAGGCTTGTCAAAGCAATGTTAAGTGAATCAAAGTGACAGACAGACTTCGACCTGTGACCTTCTGATCGGAAAAAGAAACATCACTTGCCAAACCAACCGAAAAATAATATGGATTTAATTGAACACTCAATGGAACCCCAACAGAGAATTGCGAAAGAAAATACTGCAAATGCTGGAAATCTGAAATAAAAGTAGAAAATGCTGGAAGTACTCAGTGGGTCTATCAACGCCTCTGGAGAGAAAAACAGAGTTAGCAGGCTGGATTTTCACAGCCCCGTAGTCTGGAAGCAGGGAGGGCAGGAGAATAGGGAGGAGCCAAGTCGGGATGGCTTTCCAATGCATTCTTGCCACCAGCCAGGTTTTCCAGGGTTTGCCTGGGAAGCGGATTGGCTACCCACTGCAAGGAGGTGGTCAGGCAATTTACCTGCTTAAGGTTTCAATGGGGGCAGTCTTGTGGCACTGCTGACATTTTGCTGATGGTAGAGTGACCCCCAGCCATGTCTGGAGGTTGCCAGCTCCATGGAGGTGGCCTCCAAGTAGCAGGCCTGGGTGACAATTGGGGCCATAGCCCAAAGAGGGGGTCAACTTCAGGAAAGGCCACACCCGTGACCCAAACACTTTCTGACTTGATCCCTCTGAAATTTTCATTTAGACCCACACCTCTGATGGCTCCTCCATGTTGAAGTGCCCCTGACCTACCTGAGCAGCGCCCGCCTCTCCCCGTGGTGCTGCCAAGTCTCCATAGCTGCCGGCCCTCTGATTGGGCCTACAGCATAGACAGCCCACCCGTTTTCTTAATAGGATGCAGAATGTGGAGGTGGCCAGTTAGGAGGATGCCTCTGGAAAGATTGCTCAGCGGGTCTCGCTTTTTGGAAGTGCAGCCTCGGAGCCCCCATTTGGGCCCAATGCAAGGCCCTGAAGCCCACAGGAAAGTTCTGCCCAGCATTTCAGCTTGATGGCCTTTCATCAGAACTGGAAAAATTTAGAGAAGTAACAGGTGTTAAGCAAGTACAGAGGGACGGAAGGAGCAAGGCAAAAGAACAAAAGGGGATGTCTATGATTGGGTGGAGGGCAGGAAAGATTAAATGGTAAAAGGGATAATGGTGCAAGACAAAAGGAGTTGGTAATGGGGAAAGTAAGGAGACAAAAGATGGGTCTAGAGGAAGTGTAAGATGCAATAGCTGAATCGTCGCCAACGGCTGCCATCTGAAAAAATAGGGACAGAGGTTATGATCTAAAACTATTGAACTCAGTGTTGATTCTGGAAGGCTGTATATTGCTTAATTAGAAGATGAGGTACTGTTCTTTGTGCTTACGTGAGAATCATTGGAACAATGTAGGAGCTCAAGGACAGAGAGGTCAGAGTGCGAGTGGAGCAGAGAATTAAAATGACTGGCGTCCAGAAGCTCGGGGTCACATCTGCAGCTTGAATGGAAATGAAGTGAAAAACAGGCCTGCATTTGGTGTCCCAATCAGATGAGCATCATGAACAGTGAATACATTATACTACATTGAAAGAAGTACAGGAAAATCACTTCCGAGGTGGTGGGAAGGGAGAAGGTAAAAGGGCAGGTGTTGTATCTCCTGCCATGCAAAGGTGCCCTAGAAAGTGAGGAGGTTGTTGGTGGTGATTGAGGAACGGAAGAGAGAACTACAATCCTTTTGGAAAGTTCCAAGAAAAGGCAATGGAGCAACAATCATTTCAACAACATTTTAAATCCTCATATTCAAATTATAGCCAAATTTTCAGATCAACACATAAGGTCCAGACCTGTTCAGAACCGATATGAATATTCATATTTAGAAATGAACAAGTCAAGATGATATGATAGACTCAAAAATACATGTTTTTCGGCACGTTACTTCACAGAGGTTTGCCCGTAATTAATTTCTTTAATGAAGCGGCATATTCAAGAGCCTATTAAGGCGGAACCCAAATAGTCAACTTTGAAATGCTTGTTTTAAAAGGTTAGAAAGTGCACGAACAGTTACAGCATCAGAAATTTGAAGTGATGGATCGTAACGTGAAACAAATCAGATGCACTGGTATCTCAGACCACGTAACTTTCCTTCCATCCTGCAGTCTCTGTGTAAGTGTCAGTGACTGTAAAAGCAGCCAGGATGAAGCACACTAATATTTAATTGAAGGAAAACTTTAAATTTAAATTTAAATTACACTTGGCACAAGAGCCCATTTTTTTGTTTGCGGAGTCATTTTCCTGTCATTCCTTCCAAACAACAAACAATATTAAACATACTTGTTCTTTAGCCACCAAAACTGAGCGACTAAGTTTCCAGAGCGTTTATAAACATGAGATCTGTAGTTGGGATGTGAAGCCAGCAGCAGTCCCTCCACCGCATTCCCCTGATTCAATAGGAGGACTGTCAAACAAATGCTACTGTCCTTCTTGAAGCCAGCTCCACAAGCATTCCAGCAAATCCCCTTTAAAAATCGACTTTGATGAACTGGATACTGTATCTGGATGGCCAATAAGCATCTCTATTGCCAGGTCCCCTTTTTTCTCATCTCTCAAGTGGCCAGTGTTCCAGGTGAAGACAAAAAAAAAACGCTTCAAAGACACTCTGAAGCTCTCCTTGAAGCGCGGCAGCATTGGCATTAATGACTGGGAGGAACTTGCTACCAATTGTTCAAAATGGCGACAGCATCGAGATTTGAGTCACAACGTCTGAACGATGAGGGGCAGAGCGGCAACAGGAAAGGAAAGAAAAAGAAGCAAATCCTGCACTACGAATCCCACTACCCTGTGGGGCGTCCTGCCCCATGGGCCCAAAGGCCCGTGGGTTGAGAATCAGCCTGTTCAGTCACACAAAGGCATGGCAGAAACTCACGACCATGGGTAGATGGCATCCTCGAATCAAGGGATAGCCACTGCTGCCGCTGGCAGTGAGGTGGATGTGCATCAGCATTAAAACTCCCACTCTGGTTATGTCCTTGCTAATTTAGGTTGTTACTTTACCTTTGAGGTGAGATCTGGTGAATTGCTTACAACAGAATATTTAGCCCCTCATCAGTAAATTGAATGATATAACACAGCCTTGTGACAGTGAGGATTTACCACAGTACTTATTGTCTCCCAACAACCCCATTTTTAAATCAAGCATAACTAGCAGCTGATCTAAACAAAGGATTTAACATAGTAGAGTGCAAAAACAATCCAACTTTTCATGTAAGAAGCCTGGGTACCTGGACTGACTGAATGGATTTGCTTTATCTATCATACTTGCTGTGGTACAGTAACCAGGATTGTATACAGCAGTCTGGGTATGGTCATATTCGTGCCTTGTACAGACCCATACCACTCACTGGGTGTTAAAACTCTCCCTTTATCTAGGCATAAATGAAAGGGAAGTCAAACTGATGCATGGAACATGGCATTGGAACTCTGAAGAGGGGTCGAAGAGACTGGGATTGTTTACCCTGGTGAAGAGAAGGCTCAAGAGAGACGTTATCCAGGAAAAGATTCTTAATGTAACTTGAACCCCAATAACATGCTGAACATTTCCTTTATTCCCATGTTCATCCGGAGTGTTAGCTGTGGCTCTGTTGATAGCACTCTTGGCTTTTGGTAAGAAGCTTGCAAGTTCCAAGCCCCACTCCAGAGATTGAGTATCGAGGGAATGGGATGCCTTCTTTCAAGATGAGACATTAAAACAAGGCCCCGACTGCCCAGTCAAGTGAACGCAAAAGATCTTTTGACAGTGTCCCACAGGAGAGGAGTAGGAGTTTTCCTGGTGGCATATGATCGAGAGCCTTGCTAACAGCTAAATATTTCACATGTGCAGCTACATCATGGAAAGTGGTCATTTGGCCTGAATTGCCTGTGCTAACTGCCCTTTGAAAGGGTTACCAATTAGTCACACTGCCCAATTAATCTGCTGTCAATGAGGTCCATGGGCTATTCCCTCAAATGTTCTGAAATTTTTCACACTTCCTCTATCTCCTCCATAGAAATTGAACTTCCATGTTGAGGGAGCTGCTCACATTCTACTCTGTGAACCCAGAAAAGAGAATTCATTTGGTTTATTTGCTGTCCCTTTGTTGTTTGATATCATCTAGTCTTTGGCCCCACTACTTTTTTCCCTCTGTCGCTGCTTACAAATATTTATCGCCTCTAGTTAGACCTGAGGAAACAGTCAGTCAGTCATCGCTGTCTTCCTGGTTCAGGCCAAGGAAGAGCTCAGCAGCAAAGAGGGACAACAACAGCACCTTTCATGTAGTAAACCATCCCAAGGCAAGAGCTTTATCAAACATGATTTGACACCAAGCTAAAGATATCTCAAAAGCTGAACAAAAAATGTCACCCATTTGAAATAGAGGTGAGGTGAAATGTTTTCACTCAGAGGGCCGTGAGTCTTTGGAACTCTCTTCCTGTAAAGGTGGTGGGAATAAGAGTCTTTGAACATTTTTAAAGCAGAGGTGGATAGATTCTTGTTAAGCAAGGAGGTGATAGGTTATTGGCGGTAGGTGGGTGGCAGATTTCAGGTGACGATCAGATCAGCCAAGATGTTATTAAATGGTGGAGCAGGCTCGAGGGGCTGAATGTCCTACTTCTGCTCCTTGTTCATATGTTGATCAAACAAGTATGTTTTAAGAATAGTTTTAGAGGAGATGGAGGCGGAGGGCAGGAAAGGTTCACAGAGGGAATTCAAGAGCTTAAGGCCGCAGCAATTGAAGGGACAGCCACCAATGGTGGAGTATTGAGAATTGGGGAGCGCAAGGGACTTGAATTGGACCAGTGCAGAGATCTCGGAGGGTTGTAGGGTTGGAGAAGGCTACAGAGGGAGAGGGGGGTCATGGAGGGATTTAAAATCGTGGATGGGAAGTGACTGAAGGCTGGAGCACCCTTCAAATCTTCAGTCCCTGATGCCTCTTCAAAAGCTAAGATTGGGCATTGCTGATGACCCTGCTGAAAAAGCTAAGGTCCCCTATCATGGATCCAATAGCTAACCAAATTACTTACTTCTCCAACTAAAGTAATAGTTGGCTGCCCTTGTAGATGGTCGCATTTGACCAAGGGTGGCATCAAGGAGCCCTAGCAAAACGGGTGTCAATGGCAGTCAGGGGAAAAACCTTCCACTGGTTGGAGACATACCCAGCACAAAGGAAGATGGTTGTGGTTGTTGGAGGTCAGTCATCTCAGCTCCAGGACATCACTGTAGGAGTTCCTCAGGGTAGTGTCCTATGCCCAACCATCTTCAGCTGCTTCATCAATGACCTTACTTCCATCATAAGGTCAGAAGTGGGGATGTTCACTGGTGATTGCACAACGTTCAGCACCATTCGCGACTCCTCAGATACTGAAGCAGTCCATGTCCAAATGCAGCAAGACCTGGATGATATCCAGGCTTGAGCTGACAAGTGGCAAGCAACATTCATGCCACACACATGCCAGACAATGACCATCTCCAACAGGAGAGAATCTAACCATCCTCCTTTGACGTTCAATGGCATTACCATCACTGAATCCCCCACTATCGACATCCTGGGGGTTACCTTTGACCGGAAACAGAACTGGACTAGCCATAGAAATACTCTGGTTACAAAAGCAGGTCAGAGGCTAGGAATCCTGCGGCGAGTAACTCACCTCTTGACTCCCCGTAGCCTGTCCACCATCTGCAAGGCACAAGTCAGGCGTGTGATGGAATACTCGCCACTTGCCTGGATGAGTGCAGCTCCCACAACACTCAAGAAGTTTGACACCATCTAGGACAAAGCAGCCTGCTTGATTGGCACCAAATCCACAAACATTCACTCCCTCCACCACCGACGCACAGTAGCAACAGTGTGTACCATCTACAAGATGCATTGCAGGAATTCACCACGGCTCCTTAGACAGCACCTTCCAAATCCACGACCACTACCATCTAGAAGGACAAGGGCAGCAGGTGCATGGGAACACCACCACCTGGAAGTTCCCCTCCAGGCCAGTCACCATCCTGACTTGGAAATGTATTACCATTCCTTCACTGTCTCTGGGTCAAAATCCTGGAACTCCCTCCCTATCAGCACTGGTGTACCTACACCACATGGACTGCACTGGTTCAAGAAGGCAGCTCACCACCACCTTCTCAAGGGCATCTAGGGATGGGGAATAAATGCTGGCCCAGCCAGCGAAGCCCACATCCAATGCATGAATGAAAAAAAGGTACAAGGAACAGTTGATCAGGTAGTGGGGGACATAATGGGGAATTTTTAATCTTCCTAATTGGTGGTTAATGGGACAAGGGAGCAGTTAAAATGGAGCAGCTCCACTTCCCAGTCCACTCTCCCCAATCTGCGATTTTAACACGGCTGATTTTGGCACCCGATAATTCTCCAACCGGAATCGTTTGGAAGACTCGTTAATAAACTCAAATTGGGGACCCAAAACAGGTATGGGATCCCTGTGGCATTTTAACTGACTCCTGTGAGGGAACCAGCATCAGGATCATCATCAGCATCAGGTTTTATTTTGTTTCAGACTTCTGGCTTCTGCAATATTTTACTTTTATTTTACAGGTGTTTCCACATGTGCTTACTCAAAAGATGCTGACTGCTAACATCAGAAGCAAATTGCTATTTGCCTTGCACTGTCAGCCCTTTTACAGAGAGGGTTTGGTGGCGCAGTGGGTAGCGTCCCCTGTCTCTAAGCCAGAGGCTCTGGGTTTGAGTCCTGCTCCGGGGCTTGATGGCCAAGGAAGGTGCGTTCGTAATGTGGACAAACAGGCTGATTGTCAACCTGCAAACCCTTCCAACATACGCCAATGGCAGGTAGTAAGAGCGGGAGAGGTTCCTGGTTAGCCATGTGATGGAGACAACATTGCAGTCTCTAACATCACTAGCCACAGCTCCACACTACAACACGCAGTTTAAAAGGTGCATGCTGCCACAGCAACTTGATCCGGAATTTTCCGCTCCCGTTGGCGCTGGGCGTCATGTCAGGCGGGGTGGAGGGGGGGACAATTTGGCATAAGAGCAGGAATTGGTTTCAAGTCGGCGTGAAAGGGCAGCGTGGGCCGTCCGATGGTGTCCGCCATGGCGGAATGCAAATCCGCTATAGGCTGGTGCAAATCCGATTTGCATCCCGGTAATAATATGCAAAGTAAGGCCTGACCGGAATTATTCCCGCCCCCCCACGCCAGATTTAACTGTACGCCAGCAGGAAAACTCGCCGGCCCAGAACACGTCTGGACAAATGTGGCGTGCAGAAGTCGGGACTTACCGTTGGGGCCTTGTTGAGATCATGGACATCCCAGGAGCAGGAGATGCTGGAGCCCTACCGCTGCCTGGAGGAGTGTGCGCATCATATGCTGGGCAGATTCTCATGGACATGGCTCAACCACGAAGCAGCTCACGGAAGGTGGGAAGTCTCTGTTGATGCTTCAGGCCTGCTTCGGAACATCACGGTCTTGGCCATGGGCTGCTACAGGTGATAGGCGAGGAGTGGGGAGAGGGAGGACTAGCTGTGAGTAGTAGAGGAAAGTGCACCGGGGTGGGGTGGAGTGGGAAAGGAAGGTCTAGGTGTGACTGGGAGAGGAAGGCGTACCAGGCCGTGAGGTTGGGAGGCGGGGGGAACAAGGGTGTCAGGAAGCGTCGAGGTTTGGGTGGGGGTTGGGGGGGGTGCAAAGGTGTCAGAGGTTGTGTTTGGAAGGGGGAAGACGTTGTACAGGGGGAGTAGGGTGTAATGGGGGAGAATACAGCAAGTGCGGAGGTAGATGTAAGGCGAGAGGAAGGGGTAAGGGAAGGAGTTTCGAGGGGGAAGGAGCTCGAAGTGGGGAAGGAGTTCAGAGGGGAGAATGTGTTCAGGTGGAGGAAGGTGTCCAGGGGAAGAAGGGAGTAAGGGTGGAGGACGGACTAAGGACTGGGGGGAATGTCCAGGTGAATGTGCAAGGGTGGGGTCTGTGGAATCAATGACTGCCTCCTGGGGAGCAAACTGTGAGAGGGGGCAGAGGGAGCCGGGAGGGTGAGATGGTGAGGGTGCATCAGTGGCAGTAGAAGGGACGGTGAGGGGGGTTGGTGGGGTCTTGGAGGTAGACACGGATCCTGGGGGTGGGAAGGAGGAGGTCGGAGGAGTTAATGTGGATGGGGGTGGGGTTCTCCGAAAGGTAGGGAACGTCCACGTTCACTTGGACATCCTGGGAAGAGAAGGGTTGGTAGGTGACAATGGGGAGGTGGAATGTGATGCTGGGGGAGGGCCGATAGTGATGGCGGAAAGGACATGGGTGACTGGAGAGGGGAAAGGATGGGGGAGTTGAACATGTACTTCACTACTACCATGGTTGTCGAAATCAAAAGTGAGCGGAGCCTCATGTTGAACAGGCACAGGTACTGCATGGGAGTGTGATCAGTGGATGGGCTGTCCTCCTGTGGGCCATCTGCTCCCTCTGCAGTGACAAAGAAGGAGGTTGAGGGAGTCACAGGCGAAGGAGACTCTGAGGGAATAGACGGCCTCTGAGATTCCTGAGTAGATGACCGAGGGGTGTCCAGCTGCTGCTCCTCCTCCCTTCGGGTGCCCGAGGACCCCTGCCTGACTCGTTGAGGGGAAGGAGCACCTGGAGGGATGTTGAGGTGCCCCATTTCCCTCTCGCGTTGCAGCAGCAGGAACTCACCCATGGCTACCGTAATGGAGTGCGGGTTTGAGCGCATCCCCGCGTTCTGCTAGACCAGGGTCTCCATGGCATCCTCCATCCTTCCCATGGAGGCCTCCATGCATGCACATATGGGCACCACTACACCAGAGAGCAGGCGGGCACAATTGTCCGACTCACATCTGTTGAGGGCTTCCAACAGCTCTGCGTGATGTTCCCTGCCTTCTGCTGACTCCCCAGGATGAGTTGGAAGTCCGAATCCAGAGGCTCATCATCTGACTCAGGCCTCACAGGTGCCCCTTCCCCAACAGTCCTCCCAGTGCTGGGGAGCTCACTGAACCTGCCTCCTCCTGCTGTGGACACGTGTCCATGCGGTGACCACCAGATTGTGAACCCAAGCCTGCTCTGGATCTGGGTCCCACTGAAGTGCATCTCTGTGCTGGTGGAGAGTGTGGGTAAGCACTGTGATGGGTCTTCCAGGCTGCTTACTTCCAGCTCTTCAATGGATGAGGAGTCCTCTTGGCTGGGGGTGAAGACCTGGATGGAGCTGAGGGACTGGCTGGCTGAGGGTGTCAGTCGCTTGGCAGAGCTCCTTGTGAACCAAAGTGGAGATAATTAGTGCATGTCAGCAGGGTCAAAAGCAGGAGAGAAAGCACTCACAGTTGCATTGAGAGAGGGATGATGTGGTGCAGGATCGTCATGTGGGTGTTCACCACCGACCTCACCGTCACTGCAGACACGGTCCACACCCTCACCAGCCAGCGCGATGGCAGCTCCTCAGAGTGAGTGAGGGGCCTAATGTGGGCCACTCCAACCCTGGTCTGGGATCTCTCCTTGCTGTTGTGAGCCAGCTTCTCCTGCATGGAAACAGATGGAGAGAGTGTGAGCAGGACACATGACACTGCGTGGAATGTTTGTGTGGTGAGCGGAGCCATGGACGGGATGAGGACACGAGTTCCAGAGGATATGAGTCTGATGGAGATGTGAGGGTGTGTGTGTGAGAGTTAGCGGTGTTGTCCCTTGAAGTGTGAGATCCCTATGGGTGTGTGATGGGTTTGTGAGTGTGAGTGTGAGAGTGATGAGGTGGCTGACTTACCCTGGCAGAACAGATGAGAGCATCGTCCTCTTCCTGCACTGGTTGGCTGACCTCCTCTGTTCTCCAGTGGCGCTGACTACCGCTGCCACTGCCTCCCAGGCCGTATTGGTCACCCAGGTGGACCTTCTGTGGCCAAAGGGAGGTAGTGGACATCACAGCGGCCTTCCACTGGTAAGTGCCCCAGAGAGACGTCAGTAAATTTGGGGGCTGCCATCTTCCTGGCTTTTGGGGCCATCTGTTACCTGGAACAGTCCTGGTCTGTGGTGATGGTGTAGGCTGCACTCTGTTGCACTTTAAATATGGCGCCTGGAGTGAGGAAGCACTGAGGAAATGGCGTGGCGAGCAAATCTGAGCCCGCCCGCCAGCGATCCGGAGTGGTTCCCGTGAATGCAATATTAATGAGGTGGGACGCGCCGGGAATGGGATGACACAGTGTGAAAACTCGCCATTGCGGCCTGCGGGTAAAATGACTTTCTTCACACCCGCTACTGCACTTAGTGCACATCTGGGACGATTCCTCCCTTGGACTTCAAGTGATCTGTAGCACAGCACCACCATCATCCCTTTAGTCATTTAATCTCTCCTGCCTTCCACCCTCCCTGTGTCCTTTCCTCCCCTCCACTCTTTCCCTGCCCCTGTACTTGCTTAAAACCTGTTACATTTCTAACTTCTTCCAGTTCTCATGAAAGTTCATCAAACAGAAGCATTAACTCTGTTTCCCTCTCCACAGACACTGCCAGGCCTGTGGAATATTTCCAGCATTTTCTGTTTTATTACAAATTTCCAGCATCCACGGTATTTTACTTTAATTTTACTTATTTTTTACTAATATCTTTGCACTTTGTGCTTGACACCATCTGGTGGTTCATTCATTCAACTGCATAATGTATGACACTTCAAGCTAGAAGATTGAAGTCATTTGCAGAGAACACCCAGTTTTTTGTTCCTTCTACGAATCATCGAGTTTTATTTAAATGTTTCATAAATGTGTCCCACAAATCTTCAATGAACTTTTACAGCTAACACTGAGGAAGAAAGTGAAGTAATACAAGGAGACATTGGAAAACTTGCAGACTGGGCAGTTAAGTGGCAAATTAATTTAGCATAGATAAAAGTGAGGTGATTCACTTTGGTAGGAGAAACAGAAATGTCACATACATCTTGGAAAATAAGAAACCAACGGCATGGACGAGCAAGGAGATCGAGGGATACAGGTGAACTAATCGAAACAACATTCCAGGCCAGCTAACAAAACACTGAGGTTTATTTCTAGGGGTATAGAGTTCAAAAGTAGTGAAGTTATGTAAAACTCATCCAGGATCCTGGTCAGGCCCCACTTAAAAGACTGTGCACAGTTCATAGGATTACATACATATTACAGAGGGAATATAAGAGAGAAATAGGTGTTTGGCCCAAACAGTCCATGCTGGTGTTTGTGTTCCACTCGAGCCTCCTCCCATCTTTCCTCATCGAAATCTATCACCGTAACCCTCCATTCTTTTCTTTCTCATATGCTTGTCTAGCTTCCCCTTAAATGCATCTCTATCCTTCACTTCAACCACTCCCTGTGGTAGCGAAATCCACCTTCTCACCACTCTTTGGGTAACAAAGTTCCTTTTGACTTCTTGGTGACTATGTTATATCAACGGCCTCTAGTTCTGCTCTTCCCCACAAGAGGAAACATTCTCTCTGGATCAGCTCTATTAAAACCGTTCATAATTTTAAAGGCCTCTATCAGGTCATCTGTCAACGTCCTTTTTTTTGAGAGAAAAGAGACACAGCTGCTCATCTTTTCTATACATGCCCACACTTTTCTTGTATCATCCTTGTAGATCTTCTCTACACCCTCTCCAGTGTTTCTATTTCCTTTCTATGATATGGCGACCAGAACCGCCCGAAGTACTCTTAAGTGTGGCTCTAACTATAACATAAAAACATTTATAGAAGCTCCAGAGAAAGTGTAAACATGATTTGCAAGAATGTTACCAGAATGGAGAGGGTATAACAAGCAAGAACGATTGAACAGTTTGGCACTTTTCCCCTGGGAAAAGCGAAGGCTGAGAGGTGACCTGATGGAGGGCCAGGAGTTTCCAGCCCCACTACAGCAAGTCTCAGGGCAGGGCTGGGAAATCCCAGCCTTCCATGAGGTCCCGCCACAGCGGATGCTGCGAGCCAGCCAAATGCCCAATTGGCTTCGGTAACTTCGGCACTTCCGAAGGTCTCCAAAAATATGGCTGGCCGGGGTGGATGTGAAAGAATGCTTTCACTTGTGGGAAAGTCCAAAACTAGAGGCCACAAACACAAGGGAAAGAGGGAGAAATTTCTTCAATCAGAGAGTGATTAGAATGTGAACTCACTGCCAAAGGAAGTGGTTGAGGCAATTAGCTTAAGATGCTTTCAACACAGCATAGCTCACTTATTTTAATTGCAATGAAATATAGAATGGTTATAGCACAGAAGGAGGCCAATCAGCCCAACACGCCTGTGCTGGTCCTCTGAAGGAGCAATTCACCTAGTGTTACTGCCCTGCCTTTTCACCTGTAGGCCTGCAGATCAACCTCCTCTTCCAGCTACCAGGCCCCTAAGAGGGCATTGGCAACCATGGGCATTCATTGAACGACACTTGGCAAAGTATTGTAGTAAAAAGCAAAATACTGCGGATGCTGGAAATCTGAAACAAAAACAAAAATTTGCTGGAAAAACTCAGCAGGTCTGACAGCATCTGCGGAGATGAAGACAGAGTTAACGTTTCGAGTCCGTATGACTCTTCATCAGAACTAAAGAGAAAGAACAAAGAGTCATACGGACTCGAAACGTTAACTCTGTCTTCCTCTCCACAGATGCTGTCAGACCTGCTGAGTTTTTCCAGCAATTTTTGTTTAAGTATTGTAGTAGTTTGCCATTGCTTTCTACAGTATGGCTGACCAGGAAATTCTCCTGCTTTTACCACCTGCCATCAGTTATCTTGGAAGGATTTACAGGCCAATAGTTGACCTGTTTAACCACATGATGAATACACCTTCCCGGGCCATCAAGACCTGAAGTGGGACTTGGACCCAGAGCTTCTGGCCCAGAGGAAGGGACACTACCGCTGTGCCACAAGATCAGGTAGTGAAACAATTTCCTTTTGAAAGCCTCGATTGACCCTGCCCCCACCACACTCTCAGGCAATACATTCCAGATCCTATCCCCTTGCTGAATGAGAATGTTTTTCCTCATGTCGCTGTTGTAATATGCCTTTAAGGGATATCAGCATGACATCATTAGAAGGGAAACATGTCATGTGATTCAGTGTTAATTTCATTTTTGCTTTGAACAGAGCACACAGACAACTCTGATGTCTTCAAGCTTTATACCTATGTATAACTAACTGTTCCTTAGTCTTAATAAATAGACCCACAATGTGTTTACCCAATCCCTTATGAGCAATTGTCACCTTGTGCCTTGGACAGTAAATAAGCTCAAGGTATTATGACATGATAATAACATGACAGCCGACGTTGCTTCTTTTGCCAGTTAGCTTAAACCTGTGCCCTTTGTTCCTCCAATTTTACCTTACATTGCCTCCATTGATACCCTCTCTGCACTTTGCTATTGTTTGGCACCATCTGGTGGATCCTACATTTAATGACACAGTAGAACTTCAAGTGAATTCAGTCACAGAAAACCACCGGCTGCTCTTCTAACACATATCATTGAAACAGAAAATTTACAGCACAGTAGGGGGCCATGTTGCCCATCATGTTTGTCTGCTAATCGCACTTTCCAGCTTTTGGTTCACAATCCTTTAGGTTATAGCACTTCAAGTGCATATCCAAGTATTATTTTAAATGCAGTGAGGGAAAGTTTCTGCCTCTAAATGCCCTTTCAGGCAGTGAGTTCCAGATCCCCACCACCTCCTGGGTGAAAAGACTTCTCTATTTCCTCTCCAATTGTTCTGCCAGTTACCTTAAATCTATATCCCCGGTTACTGACCTCTCTGCTAAAGGCAATAGGGTCTTCCTATCCACTCTGTCTCGGCCCCTCAATAATTTTATACACCTCAATTAAATCACCTCAGTTAAACTGAGGCCTCAACTGCCCTGTCAGGTGGATGTAAAAGACCCCATGACGCTAGTCTGAAGAAGAGCAGAGGAGTCATCCCTAGTGTCCTGGCTAATATTTATCCCTCAATCAACTTCACAAAAATAGATTACCTGATCATAATCGCATTGTTGTTTATGGGAGCTTGTGGTGTACAAATTACCTGTTATTTCTTAAATTACAGCAGTGACTACACTTCAAGAATACATCACTGGCTGCAAAGCACCTTGAGATGCCTTGTGGTTGTAAAAGACGCTATATAAATGGAAGCCTTTCTTTAAGTATGAAAATTAAAACTTAAATCCACTTAACCATCATTTATGTGCTAAAAACAGAAAGTTCTGGAAATATTCAGCAGAGCAGGATGGAGTGAGAAACAAAGTTAACATTTCAGATCATAAAGGCATAAGAATATAAGAAATAGGAGCAGGGGTTTTTCATTCAGGCCTTCTAGCCTGCTCCACTATTCAATAAGATCATGGCTGATCTTCAAGAGAGAAAGAGAGAGAGAGAGAAACTCCCTGATCTTCTAACTCAACTCCACATTCCTTTATTATCCCCATCTCCATTAATTCCATTAGTATCCAAAAATCGATCAATCTCTTTGTGAATATACTCATTGACTGATCAATGGCAGCTCTCTTTGATAGAAAATTCCAAAGAAGCGCAACCGTTTGAGTGAAGAAAGTTCTCCTCTTCTCAATCCTAAATGGTCAAGCCCTTATTCTAAGACTGTGACCTCTTGTTCTAGACTCCCCCTGCCAGGGGTAACTTACACCTAGCATCTATCCTATCAAGCACCTTAAGAGTTTTGAACATTTCAATGAGATCACCTCTCATTCTTCTAAATTGGAGGAGATATACCTAATCTACTCAGTCTCTTCTCATTGGATACAACCTTCACCCCAGGAACTAGTCTAGTGAAACTTTGTTCCACTCCCCCTCAGGTAAGTATATCAATGACCTATCATAACTTATGCATGTTAGGCACGAGGTATTCAAGATTATTTTTCCAATTTCATGAAATTTTTTGGGCTACTCTTCAAAAATATTTTATTCTCCCTCCTCAGGGCAAGATTCGCATTGTACAGAACACATTGTTCAATAAAGTATAATGTGAGTACTTTGTACTTTCTAAACTAGAAGTAAATGTATGCTTTTTTTTGTCATATAAAAGGCTTTCCATAAAGTACTTACGTTTTATAAAATGGGTTCGGTTTACATTTACCAGACACAAAGGCTTTGCACAAGAAAATGTTGTCTGCCCCATTGGGTCCCATAATTAACCTCTATGAGAGGTCCCTGGTTTCCAAAGTCTTGTAAACATTTATAGGTTAGTGTCATAAATCTACCAGTTTCTGCCAAGACCCATCAGATTCACATCTTTCCGTTTGTAACTGTTTATAAACAAAATAAACAACTAAGCTGCTCTCCCAGTCAATCAGTAATTCACATATTAGTGAGTGCACAATCTACAGTAAAGTCCGGCTCTTTGCGACTTCCTCTTTCGTGACTCCGCTTATCTGCACAAAAGTCTTTGCACACCAGTTCACCCACTGCGGGCCCAAATGCTCACTTATCCGCGGTTTTGAAAACAAAACGTTTAAGCCATCTTTAGAAAAATGCTGAAGAAAAAGGGGGAAAAACATGCCTAAATTAAGTTAAAAAAGGAAGGTGCCCATGACATATTTCCATCAGTAGAAAATGCGCAATGCACGTGCGTCATCTGCCGCTGTTTGTATGTGTGGGTGTTCCTTGTTTCTGTGATTTAATCCCCGACTGCAGTCCACCTCCACTCTCAAGTAAAGTAATGAAGTGTGACAAATTTTACATTTTTTGTTTTACTAAACACAATTTCTCCAGCAAATTTCCCTTTGAGTTTATTAAAAACGTACATTTCTCTCGCCTTTGGCCCTTTATACATGTAGAATGTTAGGGTGACTGGTACCTATCTCATTGACTCCCATTGTAAAGTATGTTCATCATTCGCGATTTCGCCATTTGCGAGGTTTCATGGCAACGTAACCCCCACGAATGGCGGGACTTCACCGTAGGTGAATTCACCCAGAATTAGCTCAGGAAGCCGGAATGTCAAAGCAACCTTTGCGACTTGCTCACAGAATAAGAGATAAATGTGGAAGGCAAATTAAAGGGGGGGGGACAGGGATTATAAATGCAAATTCTCTTCACCCTATAGCAGTACTCAACTCCACAAATCTGACTTTCACAACTTGGCGGATACAAAACTGCTTATTGTAATTAAAGATAGAATAAACTACGGGTCACGAACTCATCACATAATTATGCTCAGTTAGCTGGTTTCTCTTTGTTTATAGGCCCTAATCAGGGTACCTTGAATATAGTAAGATGATTACCATTTCTGTTGGATCAAAGACAAAAATATTCAATGACATGTAATCTATTTTATATCAGATTTCCAGCATCACTTTTGCTAAAGTAAAACATCACTTGGTTTAGAGCGAAATTAAGCCTTTGTTATGATAATGTGAAACTTTACACCAGAGTGTTAAGAAAAACCAATAAACTGATTCGACCTCTAGCATTTTGGCTTATTGGATATCTAAGCCATCATTCTTGGAAATCTCAATTGGTTGCTTGCTGAGGCAGTCAATGATTTGTACTTTCTGTTGAACATTGGATATAACTTGGAGATGGCTTCCCAATTCAGACAAGTATATTTCCTGCTCAGATTGAGTTGCTCACATTGTGGATATTCCATTGCACACAGAAGGGAAATATATCTTTACCCTGGAGACCTGCGCAATTCTCATCACCATACTCCACCCATTTCATACATATCTTATATAATTCAAAGGGGGGAAGGCTGGGGGCAGGCAGGAAAGTGGAATTAAGGCCACAATCAGCTCAGGCATGATCTTATCGAATGGAGGAGCAGGCCCGATGGGCCGAATGGCCTACTCCTGCTCTTATTTCTTATGATCTTACGATCAATGATCATTTTCTGACTGTATGCCAGATATACATTCCTACGGCCAGGATATTGAAGTCGGCGAGCGGGGGATGGGGCCCGCTCGCCGACGCATTAAATGATGCAGGATGGCGTCGGGCGGAACTCCCAATGTCACCCCGCGTCATTTCAATTTTCAGGTCGGTGGGAGGGCGCAGCTGTTAACCTGACGACCTGTCAACGGCCAATTGAGACCATTTAAAAAGTAATTGCAGTAGTTAAAGGACCTGCCCGTCCAATCTTAAGGTTGGCGGGCAGGCCGGGAGCCCTGGCGGGCTTCAGAGAAAACATGAAACCTCATCCACCGCCGGGAGTGAGGTTTCATGTACGTTTTTAAAAATTTAATAAAAGTTTGATTAAAAGTGATGGACATGTCCCAATGAGTGACTTTACCACTTTCTTTACAATTTAGTCGCACTGATTTTCCAATTCTTGTTACCAGCGTGGACTTAGGAAATTACCCCAAATGTAAAAAGTTCCATTATAAGTAAACACGAACAATCCACAGGATTGCATCATTTTCAAATTGAAAGTAAGAATACTTTGTGTAAGTATACTTGTGTGTAAGAATGTGTAAGGATACTTACGTAAAAATACTTTTCCTTTCTGGCCAAATGTTGCCTGTGCTTGATACTATCCAGAGGCATTGGTCCATTGGAAAAAATACACTAACTTATTATTAATTAAAAATGAAACGCTAATTCTTGAGTTGGGTCATAAATCAAAAAAATGCTGGAAAAACTCAGCAGGTCTGACAGCATCTGTGGAGAGAGAAACAGAGTTAATCGAGTCCATATGACTCTTCTTCAGATTTGGGTCACCTTGCATAATGTTAAATGCAACGACAGTACTTGACTGTGAATGCAATGGGGAAAATTATTAACTGTAGGAGAGCACATCTGAGGATGAATAAACCTGTTCAATGAAACACATGCCACATGAAAAAAGACTTGCATTTATTTGGTCCCTTCCATGAGCTAAAGGATGTCCCAATGAAGTACTTTGGGAAGTACAATCACTGTTGTAACATAGGAACTTCAGTCTTTGCCAAAAATGTGTTTTTATTATGTGCTTAATGCAATGTGTATTCATTAATAATTAACCAGGAAATACACTATACTAGTAGTTCTTATTACATTTATAATAGTGCAAACAATGGAGGCACCAGATTGCGATACTTTAATGCAAATGTGTACATAACTCCACTCTGTGTGTTGAGGATCATAAATAAACTCTAAATGAACTTAACATCAAAAGATATATTTATATTGCATATAAGAGCTAATACTGAAATTGACCCTGCAATATGCATAAATGGCCCAAGATGACAAAGTGCCTTGGCTGTAATTCAGTGGGGTCATTTTACACTCACCCTCCTGGAGCAAATCTGACAGTATCAATCAACTGTTTGTTTTACGTCCTTCCTGATTTTTATTCTTCACTAAATGTCTTCCTGCATTGCCAAACATATATGTTAGATAGGCTGCAATCCTGGCTCAGTTGGCAGCAATCTCATCTCTGAGTCATGAGATTGTACAGGTTCATGTTCCCCTCCACTTTCCAGGTAGACACACAAGCGAAGTACTGAGGGAGTGCTGCAATGGTAGAGATGCCATCACTTGGCTGAGACATTAAACCATGTCAAGGAACAGCAACCAATCCAGTACCTAAAACAGAATATCTCCTCATTATCATATTGCTGTTTGCGGGACCATGCTGTGTGCAAATTGGCTGCCACGTTTGCAACATTACAACAGTGACTACACTTCAAAAAAGTACTTCATTTGTTATTAAGCAATGCAGGACATCCTGAGCTTGTGAAAGGTGCTAGGTGAATGAAAGTCATTTCTTTTTTTATGGTGTTCATGTTGGTTTGCAAAACTTGCCTGGTTTCTTATGGTGTTCGGCTTGAAGGGAACCCCAATGCCAAAATACCCCTCCCCCCACCTCACTTCCTCCATCAGCGTCCCAGAGCCCCATGGGAGAAATAGTCCAATTTTTGTGCTGCTGAGCTGCTTTCAGACATCTTTGTCTTGCAATGCATCGTACCTGCACCCCCTTAAAAACTGCAGCAACATGCAACATGCAACATGCAACTACCCACCCTGTAACAGGCGAGTTCACAATGACAGATGTTTCTCAGGTCATCAATTTACCAAAGTAATTCAAATATTTGAAAAGTGATCTTCTGAAGTCTACTCAAGGGCTTAAATTTGTAGGGGTCATCTTGCATGTGGGTTTTCTCGCTCCTATTGTGCCCTATGCTGCAAGCGGAGAAGGAGGTGTTGATGTGGTGGAAGTTGGCACAATCTGCCTTCACCATAGACTGCAGGAAAATTTGCACAAATGCAGTGTTCAACATTCAGCGGACCTGCGTACAGAGGACAGAAAGTCTTCCACGGTTACACAACTCCACGTTTCTGTATTCAGAGTAAAGCACACATGTCACAAGAGTTTCCTCTCTCTCTAATATCCTTCTTTCACCAATTTTGGGCAGGAGAAGCTGCCTGGTACCAGTTGGGGTACGGGGAGATCCTTGGGTCGTGTCGAACATTTTGCTTTTTTTTCCTCCCTCTGCATTGCCATGTTATATGCAACTGCAGCCTTCACTGTCATTGGGTCAAAATCCCATAACTCCCTTCCTAACAACACTTCCTGCAACACATGGACTGTAGCAGTTCAAGCTCACCACCACCTTCTCAAGCGTAACTAGGGATGGGCAACAAATGATGGCCTAGCCAGCGACGCCCACATCCTGTGAGCAAATAAATAAACCCTTTAACACCCTACTGCTGAGCAATATTTCCTGTTTGCCGCAGCAGGTGAGCTTTTGGCTGCTGGCCTAATCCAGATGTTTGGCTCGTGAATACGAAGTGGGGGCGGCCCTGAGCAATTTGGCGGGGGTCAGCCGTTCAGGACCTGACCAAGCGCATGGACTGTGAAACCCGATCTTGTCATTTCAGTTCCAGGATATCTTATTTTTGTTGAAACAGGGAGCTTCTCCACTTAAAGTGCACTTTAAAACAGATATTGGGGCTCCTACACCAGCAGTGACGGCTGCCTCTACGAACTCTACAAACACGTTTGATGTTTCAGCTTCCAGCCCCAAAGAAACACAGACTTGCATTTAGGGACGGCTTTCTTGTTCTAAGTCATTTTGTCGCTTAAAACACAGGAGCTCACAGGCATCAGTTGCAACAAGGGCGGGAACAGGTCATTAATGAGACATTGCACAACACAGTCCCGTATGTGGTCTCAGATACACCATGCTACACATGAGTCTTTAATGAGTTCATGTTACCCAATCCAAAATGAATATTTAGATACACTACACTCCATGATACCAGTATGAGTACAACATACAGTGGTTCAGCCACAACTCTTGTACTAATTCCACCTTGAATTTTCACATTCAATGCATACTACCACTAAATTACAATGCATAAAAGGTACATAAAAGTGACATCAGAATAGTAAGGTGGGGACAGCGAGATGCACTTAAATTCTCTCAATCTCTACTAATCATTCTGTTAGGAAGGTGATATGGCTCACTTCAGCTCTGCCAATCATTTCATTACTATAACCACAGTGATCGGATGAACATCTCCCAGACCTTTAGACACAAAGTCAGCCTTCTGATCTACAATGATACCCTTACCTTAGGCCAGCTTTGCAATGCAATCTATGTTCAGCAGAAAACTATTTTAACTCGTGGGATGATCCACAAGGAGTCCAGGATATTGAGGTGCAAAGGTAGTGTGAATCCTTTTTTCCGCATATAGCGCATTATACATTCTCAAGATGTCCCAAACGCATTAACAATCAATTAAATACTTTTGAAGTATAGTCACAGTTGTAAATTAGAAAATGGAGCTGCCAACTTGTGCATAGCAAGCTCCCATGTGTCATGTGCAATGTGAACTATTAATCGTTAGTTTCATCAGCTGGTTTAATGTCTTGGGTTGTTTTTTTAAAAAAGGAACAGAAACAGCTAGAACTGTAAAGACACTGTGTTTTAAAAGGGCTACAGAAGTCACCTGATCTACAAATTGGCCAAGTTTCTAGCAGCCTCTGAAAGCAGGTTACTAGGGGCATGTCTAGGCAGTTTACCTGATGGACTTCACTCCTGACATTGTCTGAACTCTCTGTAAAACACAAATAAAATAGACCACTAGACTTCCTGACTCCAGAAACTGACAAGAACAAAGAAGGACTAATGAAACTCATTATGCAAGAAGGGTGCTAGGGACCCCTACCTTTTTTTAATGGCATCTTGTTAGCTTTGACAATGGGGGAATCAAAGCTCTTTTGTTAATATGGATTTCCCTCCATTGTGTACCAACAGCCAGCTATCACACGATCGGGATGCCACCTGTAAAAAGCTATGATCATAAGCTCGTCTGTTTGTTACAGCAGAAGAGGCTGCCCAAGGCAATAAGATCAAGAAGAAGGCAGCAGAATGTAACATCATCTCCCTCCCTGCTATTCTCAAGTTCGGGACCCTATCTCTGTTAAACTTTCACTCCAAAATGTTGACCGAAAGAAATGTCATAACATCACTTTGGAAAAAGACAGATTACAGTTCAAAAATGGCTGTCTCCAGAAAAACAACCAGGGGACATTGGCCGCAACCTCACTGGAATTTCAAGACCACTAAAGGGACGTGAAAACGTACGTCTCTTTTTTTTCTTACCAATTTTAACACTTACCAATTCCACCTCCTGCACCCTGTAACTCGTTCTGTTTTGCCTGCTATTATGTGTGTATATGTCGCGGGATTCGGTATGTGTTTTTAACCTTTTTAATAAGTCTCATACTTTTGTCTGAGTGAGTCTTTAACATTAAACTTAACTCCTTTTTTGTTGACTCAAGAGATCTAGCTGGCTTATTTCTTCATGTAGCTTTACACTCGGTCAAGTACAAACTGAACTGATTTTTTTAAAGATTCAAACTCTGTGGTAACCAACCTCAGGGATGGAAAAGGGAGGAATTTATTCACCCCCCACCGCCCCCTGGACTTGGTTGTAATAGGTCAATGCACAAAATAATCTGATTTTTTTTTAGTGACGTTGGTCGAGAGGTTGATTGTTGGCCAGGATACTGGAGAGAACTTCCCTGCTCTGTGAGTAATGCCATGGGACCTTTTTGTATACATCATTTGACTGGTTTAGCTTTGAAGTATCACAAACTGTCCACAGCGGAAGCAGATTGTAAGATATCACAAAGCTCCAACTGCTTTAAATTTTTCCACAATACAGCGTGTACATGCCCTCCCTGTGTTCCACTCCCACACTACAACAATTGCCTTTGTCTCAGTTCTGGGCACGTTGATCCAATATAGAAGGCTGGCACAAAAACACAATAGTAAGTTGTTATTTTGAGAAGGGCACCTTCGTTTTTTTTTTGTTCATCCCACCCATCTGTGCAATGGAATGAATGCATCATCACTTAGCTGATTACATTTCTTTTATCTCCCAAATGATATAGAGTTTTTCTTCTGGAGATCAGACAGCTACTAATCCTAAATCAGAATCCTTATTCCAAGGCTTACTGCAATAGAGTATATTAAATGTCACAATGATACATTTTGCCTCGGCCTCATTTTTTCCAACAGTGATTTAGCTCTCAGCCCCATTATCGGTTGCTTCATGTCCTAGCAGCATGACTGTATAACTGCTACCTGCATTACTATTTTCGACTGGTGGTAGAAGTCAATAGACTGAAACATTTCCAAAAGCCAAATGTTGAGTGGGTGAGCTCTAATTTTTCCAATGACTGTAACGCCGTTGGTAAAATGTAAGTCTTTTTCTTCTTTTACAAAATGCCTAACACATTTACAACAGAAATGGCCCCTGGCTGGGCTAACAGCTCCTCTCCGTAAAAATGTTAGAGTTTGAGAAAAGTTAATTCAGCTTATTGACCCCACTTCTTCCAACTCACTCAGGCCTTGACGTGCCTGTGATATGAGTGAATTTACAACTCACACGTTTGTAAAATATTCCCCCGCATGCTTTGCCAGCGCCCAGTTAAAATAAATGAGTTATCAGTTGGTTATAAAATAATGGTAGCATATAGTAACACCAGTATTCACAGCCAGGTTAGAGATAATTAGATAATTCCACTTGTCAATCACAGCTGGAGGCCAGGCTACTATAGTTGACTGGGGTTTGATTTTACACACATGATGGTCAGACTTTTCCAGGTCCTTTGGGAATGGGATGGGAGGCAGGAAGGCTGGAAAAGTGCACCGGAAGTATGGGAGGGGATGCCCGGCATCTTCCTGCTGTCATGCCATGTTGCCAGCATTTGCAAAGTTGGCAGATCGGCCAACAGCCAGGAGACCAATTGAACCAGGAAAGTGACTAATTAAGGGCAAATTTCTGCCTCTGTGGACATTAGCTTCACTTGCCCCTCTTCCAGGGTGCTCAGACATTGAAGAGCACTCTCCCTGCAGCTGCAGCCTCAGCAATGGCCACCGCTAGCGGCAGCACTCCTGACACTGCTGAGCGGCCGACCCTCTGATTAATTGGGCACCGGCAAAATTTAGGCCTGGGTCCCACTGCCCGCCAAAGTGGGTCACCTCCCTCTTTAGCCCCAGCAGCAGGACATCTGCCCTAGTGAGAAAATTCAGCCCGATATCTAAGTGCCTATTGTCCATTAGCTGCATTTTGCTGGAAAAGTGATCCAATTGTGTTACATAAGTATCCTCCACTCACTGGAGAAATAACCTTGCTTTTATCAGGGGCAATAATGTGATTTCAGCATGAAATATGTTTGCTGTGGTTCATTGAGACTTTTAAATTAGTCTCTGGACTGCTGTAGGACACTGTTTAAATAGACTGTTTAGTAAATATTCTACTGTAACATAGACTATTGGCTCTGAGTCCTGCCATCAGTCTACCCTACCCTGACTGACACATTGGTGTCAACAGACAATCAAAGATTAGATAGTAATATCACGAGTGTTCTTCCACTCTAAGCTTATATGTAAAGTGGGCAGTTGTAGACTGATCCCCAGTTTCTAACCCTCTGGGATAACAACAATAACTTGTACTTGCATAGTGTCTTTAACATAGTAAAATGTCTCAAAGAATTTCACAGGGATTTTATAAAGCCAAATTTGACACCGAGTCATGTAAGAAGGTATTAGGGCAGGTGGCCAAAAGCTCTGTCAAAGAACTGGGTTTTAAGAGTGCCTTAAAAGAGGAAAGCAGAGTAGAGAGGCAGAGAGGTTTGGGGAGGGAATTCCAGAGTGTAAGATCTAGGTAGCTAAGGGTATGGTCACCAATGCTGGAGCGATTAAAGGTCCAGGACTATGTGCTGAGGGACGCACTAAAGCTTGGGGCAGCCTCCGCAAAGGCGCAATGGGGAAAGGTTGCTGTCTAAGACCTTTCTGCAATAGTGCACCGAGGGGCTGGGAATTGTATAGACCCCTCAGGCTGTACGGCTCACAATGAATGTATGCATTGAATACTAATTGTATTATAATTGTACTGAAACACCTCAGAGTGCAACATGATGTATGTTGATAACTCCAATACCATTGCACTGTCTGATTGTCTGTAATGACCATATTGAAATGATTGTATTGAAGCACCTCGTGATCCATGTGTAAAAGTTGAATCTGATTGCACTTTTTGTGATGGCGATTTTGAAATGTTTGGTAATGTTCTTCCAGATATTTTATGAATAAAGTATATTTTTCCAAAAAAGAAACTGCTGGAGCGATTAAAATCAGGGACGCTCAAGTGGCCAGAATTAGACGAGGGCTATGAGGCTGGAGGAGATTACAGATTTAGGGAGGTGACGTGGGCCATGGAAGGATTTGAAAAAAAGGCTGAGAATTTTAAAATCAAGATGTTGCTTAACCAGCAACCACTGTAGGTCAGTGAGCACTGAAGTGATGGGTGAATACGACTTATGCGAATTAGGACACAGGCAGCAGAGTTTTGGATGACCTCAGGTTTATGGAAGGTAGAGCGTGGGAGGCCAGCCAGGAGTGCACTGGAATAGTCAAATCTAGAGGTAACAAAGACACAGATGAGAGTTTTAACAGCTGGTGAACTGAGACAGGGTTGGAGTTGGACCATGTTACAGAGGTAGAAATAGGCAGCCTTAGTGACGGGATGGATATTTGGTTGGAAGGTCAACTCAGGGTTAAGCATCACAACAAGGCTGTGAACAGTCTGGTTCAGCCTCAGACAGTTGCCAGGGAGAGGGATGTAATTAATGGTTAAGAGGTGGAGTTTGCGGCAGGGACTGAAGGCAGTGACTTCAGTCTTCCTAATATTTAATTAGAGGAAATTTCTGCTCATCGAGTACTGAATGTCAACAAGCAGTCTGACAATTTAGAGACGGTGGACGGGTCAAGAGAGGTGGTAGTGAGGAGGTGATTGTTAATATTGTCTTAATTGTATTGTTAAGGTTAAGGGAAAACAGGTGGTAGGTATTGATTAATTACATATGTTGAGCACAAATAAAAAGTGTCTTCTGGAATGCATCATCACCCCTGGTAATGTAATTTTAATTTGATAAGTTTGACTTGATTTTGTTTTTGTCACAATAACATTACAGTACCCCTTCCAAAGGGGTTGATGATTTGTCCACTTGTTTATTTCTTATTGTTTTCAAAAAGAGTATAAAAAGGGACTGCAGGGACGCTAGAGTGTTAGTAGGTAGGAGGCAGAGGCATGTTATGCTATATTCTGTCAATAAATCTACTATTAAGAAAATGATCTGAGCCTAGTTTCAATACTTCACCACCTGACTTGGATCCATTTAACAGAGATTACAGAGATGAGGGGGAAATAAGGCCATGGAGGGATTTGAGAATAACAATGAGAATTTTAAAATCAAGGTGTAGCTGAGGGGAAGCATGTAAATGAGAAATACGGGGTGGCCAAGGATAGATCCTTGGGGGAACAGGAAACAAAGCCATCACAGGTTACAATTACATTGGTAAGAATGGAACCACGGCAAGTGCAGGCCCCTTCAAGCAGTTGGACAACGGTAGAGAGGCGTTGGAGGAGGATGGCAGGATCAGCTGTTATAGGCTGCAGCCAGTTCGAGAAGGGTGAGGAGAGATAGTTTAGCTTCATCAGAGTCATATAGGATAGCATTTGTGACTTTGATACAAGTCATTTCAGTACTGTGTCAGGGGTAGAAACATGATTGGAAGGGATCAAACATGGAATTCCTGAAAAGATAGGTACATATCTGGAACGTGGTTTGGGGTAAAAACAATGAAGAGTGTATAATTCTAAGATATATCAAACTAGCATTGAAATCAGCTCCTTTTGAGAGAAAAGGCATAGATTAGTTCCACCATGCATTACTATAACTGTGTTCAGAGAAAGAAATATTATACATTGTGCACTGAGTTCTCTAGGCTATAATCGGTAATACAATACAACTCCTAGTGTCTATTCCAATGGGACTTGTTAACTTGGGTCAGTAATATTACTGATAGTGCTACATTGGTAAGCCATATGGCACAATGTCACCATATGCTTATTTTGCTTTGCCAGTCCCCTGTGTGTCATTCTGATTTATTTAGCAAGCGGTGAGCACTAAATTATTCTCCCATTATATTCCACCCCACGCACTGGGTCTGACTGGAATATGAGCTTTACACCTGTCTCTCAGTTAGGCAGTTCACAATTGCCAGGCGTAAGCTGGAAAAGCTGATTCATACCTTTAGTATTTACTTTCTCTGGTTGATAAGCTATTGCTTTTTAACAAATTACTGGCTGGGGCCAGGTCATGTTAAGTGTATCTTCACGCATCTTAAGAGTGCTGCATTGTCAGAGGTGCTGTTCATTTGGATAAGATATTGAACCAAGGTCCTGTCTTCCACGTCAATGGAACTAGTGAACTTAGGAAGGGAAGTAGCTCCTTTAGTCTGTTCGGCCATTCAGTGAGATCATGGCTGATTTGCAACCCAACTCCACGTACCTCCCTTTTGCCACATAATTCATAATGTCTTTGGGTAACAAAAATTTACCAATCACAGATTTAAAATTTACAATCAATCGAGCATCAACTGCTGCAGAAGAGAGTTCCAAACTTCTGCCATCCTTTGAATGTTGAAGTGTTTCCTTATTTCACTCCTGAAAGATACGTCTCCAATGTTCAGATTAGTTTCTCTCTATCTATTCTATCTATTCCCCTTTATAAATTGAAAACTTCAATCAAAGCACCCCTTAATCTTCTAAATTTTAGGGAATACAGCCCTAGTTTTTAATAATCGCTAATCATAATTTAACCCTTGAAGTCCGAGTGTAATTCTGGTAAATATTCACTGCGCCCCCTCCAAGGCCTTCCAATATCCTTCCGAAGATGTGGTGCCCTGAACTGCTGATAATACTCCAGGTGTGGTGTAACTGGGGCTTTGAATCGATCAAGCATGACTTCTGCTCCCTTCTATTCTAGTCCTCTAGATGTAAGGACCAGGGGCGGGATTTTTACCAAGTTGGGCTGGCGCGGAGGGCAGGTCCAGGAACAGCCGCGAAACCCATCGCCGCCCGCAATCGGGCCCCAACCACGATTTCACAATGGCCGGCCAATTAACGGGCAGCCAGCGTGAATCGCGCACTGAAACGTTCAGTGCTGCCTGGCTTGGGGGGTGTGGGAGAGTGGGAGGAGGGAGAGTGCGAATGTCAGCACATGTACGCAGGTGCGCTCACTGAAAGCTCCCTGGAGGCGCAGAGCTACCTCAGGGAGCTGAAGATTTTTTAACATTAAGAATAAACAATTGAAAAATAAGCAAAACATGAGCAGGGATATGTTAAAAATGAGTTTTAAAAGCTTTTTACTTTTTTTCAAATCACTGGTTGAAACCTCATCCCGTCCAGAAATGCAAAGGCCGCTTGGCCTATTTACCCACCCGCCAACAGTAAGGTTGGGCGGGCAGGGTAAGATCCAATTTAATTAATTAAAATGTTCATGACATTTTAATGATCTGTGTACCTGATCATTAAGCCAAGTTTCTTTGGGCCTCCCCTGTTTCTAACTTTTCATCATTTAGAAAGCACCCTGTTCCATTCTTTTTAAGTTCGAAGTAAAGGACATTACAATTGCTGATGTCAAAATCCATTTCCACACTTTTGTCCATTCACTTCATTTCTCAAGGTTTCCTTGTATTTCTGTTTCCAGCTACACTGCTTACAGCCCCAACTATTTTTGCCACATCAACAAAGTTGGATATGTGGCTTCCTATCATTTAAATCACTAATAAATATGGTGAATAGTTAAGGTCCCAATGCAGCTCCTTACAGGACATGATTACCTGTCAATTAGGGTTTTTGTCCATTATCCTTATTCTCTGCCCCCTAGCACTCAGCCGATTTCCTAACCAGTTTAATAACCTGCCTTCAATTTCATGGGTTTCAACTTAAACAGTTTCTTAAGGGATTTTATCAAATGACTTCTGGACGTCCTTATGAATATCATTACAGACATTTCCATGTCAACTGCTTTAGTCAGGATGCCGGTAATCTCTGGCGCTTGCAGCCTCTTGGAAGCTGCCAAATGACCAGGTAATAATGGACTGCCAGTGCCTGCCAAAGTCAACAGCACCTTTCCCCTCTTCCCTGCTGGTTCCTGCCCGGAATCTGCAAAGGCTGTTTGCAGAATCTTGCAATCGACTGCATACAATTTCATCTGACGTGTGACCAATGTCACGTTTGCCAGGGCTGGGAATTACATGCCCTTTGCAACTGATGAGGCCGTTCAGAATGATTGGACACTCAGCTTTGCAGCTCTGGCCGGTTTCCCAAGGGTCCAGGGCATCGTCGACTGCTCACATGTGGAAATCAAGGTGCCCCCAGATCACCCTGGGCGTCTTCGTCAATCACAACCACTCTATCATTGTGCAACCACAGAAGAGATGACCATGCGTGTTTGTGCAAGATTCCCAGGGAACTGCCACGATGCTTTCCTCTTGCACCAGACCAGCCTCCCCGAGCTCACCACATCTTGAAGCGCAACTGGCTTTGAGGAGGCCAGGGTTATCCACTGAAGACACAGCTGATATCACTCGTTAGGATCCCAGACAATGGTGCCTAGGAGAGATACAAATGAAGCCATCTGAACACGAGAACTGACACTGAGCAAACAGTCAGGACGTTGAGATTTTACTTTAGGTATCTGGGTAAATGTGGGGGGCACCTTTCAGATGCACAAGCCCGGTTATGAAGAATAGTGGTGTATTGAGCCCGAACAACAGAACGCATTGGTAAGGCTTGGAGCTCCGGGGGGAAGAAGGTGCCAAGCACATTGCCTCTTCCAAGAGGAAAGAGGCAGAGCAACATGAGGAGCAGGAGGAGGAGGAGGGACTTGATATGTCAAGGGCACCAGCAGCCATGCCTGGGATGGAATGGAGCAGTGAACCCAGCTGGCAGCCAAATGTTGAACCCACTTTCCTGCCATACCCCAACACAAAACAATCCCACAATCAACAAAACACCCATGTCACAGAAACTGAATGTTTGTCTTTAACTCATCTTATTAGAACTGTTAAGGTAAGAAGGTGTTAAATCATCGTTGTGCACAAGATCATATTTCACTGACTGCTGATGTCAAGTCAACATAAGTGAGTGTTGTATGCTGCGTGGCTGTGTGTTATTTAAGTCTGTCACCGAGGGCGAGCCATATGTCGAGACACTGCTAACGACCAGCACCTCCTGCTTTGCAGCTGACATTTTTGAGGTAGCTGGAGGGCCATCTCGGTTCTGTTTCTCCCTCCTATGCTCTCATCTCCTGCAGAGTGAGAGTAATGGAACATGTCAAGTGGGTGATGGACTGCAGTTATGGAGGATAACTTTGGCGGATAGGTGTGATATTGCATGAAGGTGTGGGTGAGTCATCTCTATCCAAAGAAGCATTAAGACTGTCACAACAAAGTTCGGATGGAGTGAATAAATTCCTCCTTCCCACTCCTGAGGTTGGCTAGAACAGAGTTTGAATTTTTAAGAAGATGTGCTATTTTGACCAATCCAATATGTGCTTGACCGTATGTAAAGCTATATGAAGAAATAAGCCAGCCAGACCTCTTGAGTGAACAAGTAGGGAGTGTAGGGAATTCTCTTCCTCACTCAGAGAGCCTCTACACTCAAGTTCATCACACCAGAATTACAAATGTATGACCCAAACATAATAACCAGCAAGACAAGCTTCTTCTGATAATTCACAATCACTTAATTTAACTATCCATAATCATTACACTCAGCAATCACAAGTTACATTTGCAATTACAATTATGTTACCCAGGAACCTGTCCTGTTAGAGGCTAAACCCCCTATTACTAACTTAATTACATTACCCAGGGCCCTGCCCTGTTAGAGGCTAACTCCCCCGCCCCAACAGTTTCCTAACTTAGTTTCCTAATTTAATACTTACAATCACCTCTCAGTCGGTCTTCCAATGGTGTTTGTAGGCCCCTTGGTGGAGTTGACCAACCTCTACCATCTTCCTTGACTGTCTGCAGATACAGTAACGTACCCCAATCTCCATTCATAATTTCTTGCTGCTGACTTTGCCATCTCATCTCCAAATTTGGTAATGCCCCAAACCTTTAGTTCTGATTGGTAACTTACGCCCTCATCCTTGATATTCTTCCTTAAACCTTCTGCGAAAGATATAAAATTGATTTCAGGAAGGCCAGTCTTTCACACTTCTCCCCCTATGATTTGCACAGTGCTTGAACCCCTCTCCCTCCGCTGTCTTGCTTTAAAGGTCACCAGGCGTTAATCCTTTCCTCTATTGTGGTTGCAAGACATAGATGTTTACTGCACCTTTAATTCTTGACTGGGCTATATGACTGTCTGTTTCCGCCAAAACTTGTGACTTCAGCAAAACTTCACACAAGGAGTTAACCCATTGTTGTCCTTCAGGAGTTAGTTCTACTGTTAAAAACTCAATCAAGTAAAAATATAAGACTTATTAAAAAAGTAAAAACATGCCCTGAGTCCCGTGACACACACACACACACAAACACACAAACTAGCATGCAAGCAGAACAAGCTACAGGTGGGGGAGGTGAAGCTGAAGTCCGTAAGACAATAAAGAAATACAATTCCAACATTTCCTTGGTGGTCGTGAAATTCCACTGAGGTTGCGGTCAATGTAAACTGTAATTGCTGGAGACAGTCTCTTTTAAGCTGTAATCTGCTTTTTTTCCAAATTGGATATGACACTTGAAGTCCCTTCCAACTAAAATTATCTATCTCTGTGATGTATTCCAAAATGTAACAGAAATAGGGCTCTGAAATTAAGAATGGCAGGGAGAGAGGTGATGTTACTGCTCCAATCTGCAGCCTTCTTCTGTGCTGTGACTTTCTGTGGCCTCCGGCTTTTCTATATCTCTGGTTACAGGCAAGATGGCTGCTGTGTCATGTGACTGGCCTTCACAGCTAAGTCATGATCCAAAGAGAAAGGTAATAGGGTTTAACCATCAGAAAGTGATTAAATCCTAAATATCAAGGGATGTCTCCCACAGGACAGACAATTAATCATCTTCATCTTGCTTAGTAGCCATTGGGATGGTCACACAGTGATTGAATATTAATGTCTCAGCTGACCAAGATGCCATCAAAAAAAGAATAGGGGTCCTTAGCACCCCCTTTGCATAATGAGTTTTGTTAGTCCTGCTTTGTTCCTGGCGGTTTCTGAGGTCAAAAAGTCAGGTTGCCTACTGGCCTTATGGTTTGTAGAGAGTTCAGACAATGTCAGGTGTGAAGTCTAACAGGGGAACTGCCTAGACATATCTCCTGGCAAATTCATGTTCAGAGGCTTCCAGACTTGGTCAATTTGTAGATCAGGTGACTCCTGAAGCAATTTTAAAACACAGTGGCCAGGATTTTATGGGCCCTCCCAGTCCACAGCAGGCCTGCAAAATCCCGGCCAGTTTCTTTGCAGTTCTAGCTGTTTCTTCTCTTTTTAACAACAATCCAAGGCATTACACCGGCCAATGAAAATAATGGTTAATAATCCACATTGCACATGACGCATCGTCATGACAAGAGTGAGATGCAGTTTACCTGTTCTTGTAGTTTGGATGGATGTAAAAGATTACTTAGAAAGCAATATACGATAGAGGGCATGGATCCACTCTCAGTATCCTGGTCAACATCCCTCCCAAAACCAAAAACAGAGTAAGTAGTCTTTCATCACATTTGTTGGTAGTAGACTTTTCATTTGTTCTGTCACTAAGCCAGGTTGACACTTGACATGAAAGCATCCATTTCATTTGTCTAGTTTAGAAATAACTGATCACAGCCAATATCTAAAGTTTATTTGGATTTCTTACACAAGCAGATTTTAAAGCCAATCTTCCGTGATTGTTTTTTTGCCTTTCCCCCCTAGGTCTTTCCACTCCATCATTATCGCCTAACTGGGATGGGAGAGAAATGGCCTACTCATTTGGGATTACTCCAGAAATTCAGCCAGACCAGGTTACATGCTTTTATTCCTCACCAGTTCACTCCCAAAGTGAAACCTCGTGTATGTTTGTACTAAAATCTTAAGCGATTTAGGGGGAACAGACTTCCTCAAAGGATGTGTGGCCAAATCCTTCACTATTTCTTGGCCAAGTGCCCAAGATGATGCAATACATATCAAAATGGCTCATTGTTTTGCAAATAAGCCACTGTTGAATTTGCAACTGAAGTCATTGTGACAAAAATAATACACGCTCCAGTTCCTCTAAGTCCTCGCATTTCTTTTTCTGGTCAGACTCATGTCTGGCACATACAGAATCCCACCAAGAGTCACCAACAAAAATAGCTGAGACGTCCTCATAACTAAGTTTCCATTTTTCTCATATGGTTGCAGCGATTATTTTTGCTGCTATTCTGCCTGTAAAGACCTGAACTTGCATCCCAGTGCTTCTGACCAGGCAAGTCCACCATCAGATCTTATTTTTCAATTCTTTCATGGAACACAGAACACATGGGCACGGCTCACAAGGCCAACACTTGTTGTCCAATTGCCCTTGAACTGAATTTCAAAGGGCAGTTAAGAGTCAAGCACACTGCTATAGGCTTGGAGTCTCATGAAGGCCAGACCAGCATATTTCCTTCCCTCAAAGACATTAGTGAACCAGATGGGCCTTTGCAACAATCAATGATAGTTGTCATGGTCACCATTACCAAGACTACCTTTCAATTCCAGATTTTTTTTTTAATCAATTGATTTTAAATTGCACCAGCTGCCGTGGTGGGATTTGAACCCATGTCCCCAGATCATTAGCCTGGGCCTCTGGATTACCAATCCAGTGACATTACCACTACACCACCATCTCCCACTTCTCTGTCCACTCCATGCTCTACCCACAGTGATGGCTTCTCGGGAGCAGGTAGGATGTTTCCTATGGGCGTAGCCTTGGATTAAATTATCCAAACCTTGAAGGAGGAGGAGCCCAGGATGAAACAAAGAAGAGCCAGGCATCATTTAAGAAGGATTCAGAACATCAAACCATAATCTCCCCCTGCTCCGATAGATTACTCAGCAGCACAGGCAATATGAGGACAACAGCAACAACTTGCATTTATATATATGTCTTTCTATATGTCTTAGTTCTGATGAAGGGTCATACGGACTCGAAACGTCAACTGTATCCCTCTCCGCAGATGCTGTCAGACCTGCTGAGTTTTTCCAGGTATTTTTGTTTTTGTTCTTGAATTTATATAGCATCTTTAACGTAATAAAACACTCCAAGACATTTCACAGAGGCTTAATTATCAAGCGAAATTTGGCAATGAGTTACGTAAGGTGACAAAAGCTTGTCCAAATTGTTAAATTTTAGGGACCATCTTAAAATAGCTAAATGACAGAGAGAGAGAGGTAGAGCAGTGGAAAGGTTCACAGGGGAAATTCCCACAAGCAGCTGAAGGACCTTATTTAATAATACATGTAAGAAGAGTGACCTTACAGAATCGCTTACTAAATGAGAGCCACTTTTGAAAAAAACCTATATTGTAATTTATAAGAAGTATGCTAATATTATGTTATATAATATTTACCAGAGAGGCAATGGCATTGTGGTATTGTCTCTGGGCTGATATTCCAGAGACCCAGGGTAATGTTCTGGGGACCCGGGTTCGAATCTGGAATTAAAATTCTGATAATGACCACGAAACCAATGCTGATTGTCACAAAAACCCATCAGGTTCATTAATGCCCCTTTAGGGAAGGAAATCTGCTGTCCTTACCTGGTCTGGCCTCCATGTGACTCCAGATCCACATCAATGTGGTTGACCCTTAAATGCCCTCTGAACAAGGACAATTAGGGATGGGCAATAAATGCTGGCCTAGCCAGCGATGCCCACATGCCATGAACAAATAAAAAAAAAACTTTCCATGGCTTCCTGGACAAGCTCCATGAGCTGGAGTGGCTCAAAGAAACTCACCAAAGCACCTTCGAAACCCACAACCTCTACCACCTTGAAGGACAAGGGTAGCAGATGGATGGGAACACCACCACCTGTAAGTTCCCCTCCAAGCCACACACCACCCTGTCTTGGAGCTATATTGCTATTCCTTCAGTGTCACTAGGTCACTCCCCCACTTACAGCACTGTGAGTGTACCTACACCACATAGACTGCGGCAGCTCATCACCACCTTGTCAAGGACAATTAGGGTTGGGTGATAATGCTAGCCTAGGCAGTGATGCCTAGAAATAAGAAAAAAGACAAATTAATAGACTGGTGAGTACATAAAATAATAATGTTTTTACAAAGTACTTTAAAAACATAGGTTTTATGATGTATTAGATGTTGATCTATAATATAGGAACTTTAATAGTTACATTCTTAATGCTGCTATGCTACTTTATTGCTATTTTGTTTTTGTTGGCACCTGGGGTAATGTTAATTTTTAAGTGTTAAAATGGGGTCATATTGGAAAATAATTTAGAAAGGGTTGGCTTAAAGGGTTGAATTATGAAGATAGGTTGAGGTTAGACAGTTGAAGGGTGACCTAATTGAAGTGTTATAGCAGGATAGTATATTTGATTGAGTAGATGTAAAAAAGCTAATTTCTCTGGTGAGGAAATCCAGAACAAGGAGCCACAATCGTAAAATTGACAGCTAGGCTATTTAGGAGTGAAATCTTAATGCAGTGCTGTGGAAAACTGAAATTCTCTCCCCCGTGATGTCATGGATGCTGTGGTAGTTGAATTTTA
The DNA here is from genome assembly GCF_964194155.1 of Cetorhinus maximus. Taxonomy (NCBI): domain Eukaryota; kingdom Metazoa; phylum Chordata; class Chondrichthyes; order Lamniformes; family Cetorhinidae; genus Cetorhinus; species Cetorhinus maximus. Next base: position 12,697,017 of record NC_135900.1, read on the forward strand.
CAACTGGGGCTGAGAGTTTTATTTGGTAGGGATACGTATTAGAGGTGGATCATTCGAATAAAGGTATGATCAGCCCTGATCTGATTGAAGGAAGGGACAGGTTTGAGGGACTGAATGGCCCACTTTTGTTCCTACGTTCAGGCTGTGATCCAACTCAGGGGTAGAATTTCCCGCTCGGCGTGTGGGCGCGCGCCCAACACAGTCGAGCGTGAAGTAGCACGCAATGACGTCAGGCGAGCGTCCCGATGTCATTGCGCATTCTCACAATATTGCGGTCGGGGTAGGCGCGCAAGAGTTGACAGCGCACCCGCCAACAATTAAGAAGCCTATTAAGGCCATTAAAGCAGCAACTGACTGCAATTTTTCGCTGCCCGTCCAACCAACGTTACGATTGGGCCGCTGGGCGAATCGGCCAGACGGCCTTTGCATTTTTGAGGATACCTCATCCAAGGGCGGGATGAGGTTTCCGTGATTAATTAAAACAACGTCACACCGAGGTTCCCTAAAGGCCATCTTGACATCATTGATTTTAAGGTGAGATGAGACGAATAAGCTTTTAATTTTCTCCTGAGGATCTCAGTCCCTTTCCTCCTCCCCACCCCCTCCACCACACATGCACACACACACACACACACACACACACACATTGTAGTCAGCCCCTCTCCGCCCAACACATTCTGTCATCAGACCCTCTCTCACATCCCCCCCAACTGCCCCCCAATTACACATGTCAGCCAGCCAGTGGCGGCCAGCGGGGAGGCACTGTAGCTCTGATAGCCCCAGCCCCAGCCCCAGCCCACATGGGGCTGTGGCTCTGCAGGCAACATTTTTAAGTGGTCTCGAGAAGAAAGCCACCAGTTCCGAGATCAGATCCAGTAGAAAGGTTCAACCATTTTTCCATAGAGCTGGATTGTTTCACTTCAATAGTGCAGCAATAAAGTGCAGATAACAACGATATCACTCCAAGAGACAGGCTTGTGAAATAAGCAGGGTAAGGGCAAGGCCGGGCACCACCTGGGCCTCAGTGCCAGCATGGGGCGCAGTCTCGGGGGTGTGAGAGCTTGTGAACCCATTCACTGTACCTGCGACTTTGAGTGAGGTCACAACCTACAGTTTGGGAACTGGTGCTTTAAGTGCTGGTCAATCTGTGCTGTAGCCTTGTCAAAGGCCAGTACATCCTACCCGAGCTGTGGTACACTAAACTGAATGCAGTGTTCTGGATAGGATTGGACCAAGGCTCAGTACAACTGAAGCATCATTTCCTCCCCTAGAGGTAATGTTCAACATTCTGAGCCCTTTAGACAACTCTTCACTTTTGCATTAGCTTTTAGTGATTTGTACACCTTGACACACAAATCCATTTGCTCCTGCGCGTTTCCTAGTCTTTCACCATTAAGAAAATATTCAATTTGCCTTTCTGTGTTGCAAAGTGGATGACTTCATGCTTCCCCATATTGAACTTGACCTGCGATTGGACCACTCAAATCTGTCTGTGTTCCTATGTAACCTCCTGGTCCTTTCTTGTGCCTCCCAGCTTTGTGTCATCTGCAATCCTATGATATTCAATTTTCTGTTCCTTCATCCGAGTTATTGATTTATATGGTGAAAGCTGAGATCCAAGTACAGATCGCTGAGGAACTCCACTTGTCAAGTCCACCAAATCCCACACATTCTCTTTATCTCTACTCTCTGTCTCCCATCGTCCAACCAAGATTACTTCGCATTTCATGTGTGTCTATTTGTACTAATAATATTGTGTGGGACCTTATCAAATGCCTGGTGGAAGTCCATATGGACAACATGTCCATCATGTTAGTGACCATCTCAAAAATAAGTCAAATAGATGGCAGAAGGGAACAGAATGAGAGCAAAAAGCTAGACAAATGCTCTGTACCTCTCTTTCCTTTATAAGGAACCTATCTGAGCTGAGTTTGGACAGTTTTAAGTGTGTTTCTAATAGACACGGGAGCTCAGCACACAGCTGAGCTCAATCTGACAATAAATTTGCATGACTAAACTACCAGAGAGGTCATAAGGTTGGCTGAGGTGGAAACAGGGAATATCAGTCTGGTGCAGTAAGAGGTAATTTTCTGTAGTTGGGTGGCGGAGGAAGGGATTTACTCTACATCTGACCATGGTGTAAACAACTTGTGACTTGTGAGTGCTCGATGCTGTCGGTGAATGAAAAAATCTCTTGCCTCAATCGGCAGGTGAAGGTTTGCTCCAAACATAAAGTAATTAGAATGATGATAGAACCATGGAATGATGCTGGGAAGCCTCAAATTCAAAATTCAGCAATTCTTCATGATGCTCTCCTTCCCACGGCAAATTTCAGCACGCAGTCAAAAAAAAAATTGTTGCTTGGCTGATGGCAGAAGGACAGGGAAAATGAGCAAAAAAAAAACAGGACAGATGCTCTGCTGTCTCCGTGCTGAATAGGGAGAGAGAGATGAAAAATATTAACCAGTGTGAGAAACCAAAGCTGGGAGGAAGGAAATTAAAAAAATAAACATGAAGATTGAGAAAGCTGGGCGGGAGGGGTGGGGAAAGGGAGGCAGAGGAAGAGAAGAGAGGGAAAGAAAGCAATGGTCCAAAAGCATCTGGCTTCTCTCAAACTGACTGTCCAATGCCCATCTCAAACCCATAAGACTCCTCCTTCCTTGCACTGCAGTTGAACATATACAGAGCAACTCACTTGTGTCACGGCTCCTCTTGGTTGACTAAGATAAGGAAAGAGTTGTCAGAGGAAACCATAGAGATAAAGTTAAAAAGGATATATATTTTTGTAAAGGCCTGCAGCAACATACTAATGGTTAGAATTGAATGCAGCGGAAGGATAAACAATGTTTCATTATGAACAAGGCTCTGGGCTTCAAGCAAATGACACATTCATTAAATTTCCCCTCTTCATTTTTGCGCAAATCAATAGACCTGTTCCAAAAGGTGCATTTTCGAAAATCAGTGAACCAGCAACGACAGAGCATTATTACTGTAAGTCTTGTAGCACTCAGATCTTCCGCTCCAGGGATTTTGTTTTCGTGACACAGTGGGTTGCCAGATGCGTCCATTTTCCTGGGGACGAAGCTTTTCAGGAAGGACTAATGCAATCATTCCATGGAGTGGCCGCCCTGAAATGCGCCGCATTTTGCTCAATGCCATTGAGCATCTGTATGATGCTGTTCAAGCGTCCCAGAGCCAATCGGCACACGCAGAGGATTTGTGAAAGCTATCATTAATTGCCAGATGGTGTATGCAGCCAGAGGCTCATGCCTTAATGCACATATCTGTCAGTAATGCAGCAATCGCTAGAATCCCAACAGTCAGAGTCTCAGTCAGAGCTGGCTCTTTGGGTTCTTTATCCTTTCCTTAGTTCAGAATCAACAATCACGCAACGGATTGATTTGAGTTAATGCAATCGATAAAGAACATCTTATCTGATCAAAGTGCTCTGACAAATAAGATAGAAATAGGCACCAGAGGAGCACAGCTAACAGAAGCTGTTTCTATATTGCATTAGTTCCTAATGTAATTCCTACAATGCAATTGGTCTTGCTCTAACGTGATGAACTATTAGGCTCACTACCTCACAATGTCGCCAGTGAATGCGCATCATAACACCACTGCCAAAATGCACTGCTATCTTTATGGAATATATTGTGGGAAAATGTGTAAGAAGAATAGAAAAGCAAAATATTATTTAAATGGCACAGAATGCTGTCAAATAGGAGATTCTGGGGTGTTCCTGTACATAAATCACAAAACGTCAGCATGCAGGTCAGCAAGTAATTAGAAAGGCAGACAGAATGTTGGCCTTTATTGCAAAGGGAATGGACTATAAAACTAGGGAGGTCTTTCTACAGCTGTGCAGCACATTGGCGAGACCACACCTAGAGGACTATGTACGGTTTCGGTCTCCTTATTTAAGGGGAGATATGGTTCAGAGAAGGTTGACCAAATTGATTCCTGGGATGATGGTGCCTTATGAGGAAAGGTTGAACAGGTTCCTCAGAGTTTAGGAGAATGAGAGGTGATCTTATTGAAAGATATAAGATTCTGAGGGGGCTTGATGGGGTGGATGCTGAGAATACCTCTCCCCGGAGGTTACATAGAACTGAATTTTCTCATAGAGGAATCTAGAATGACAGGGCATTGTATCTCCCATTTAATTCAGAGATGAGGAGGAATTTCTTTTCCCAGAGGTTCATGGATCTGCCATTCTCTAGCCAAGAGAGCAGTGGAGATTGAGTCATAGTATGTATTCAAAGCTGATACAAACAGGTTTTTGTACTATGGGGGAGTTGAAGGTTATAAGGAGCAGGCAGGAAAGTAGAGTTGAGGCAGAAGATCAGGCATGAAGGTGTTGAAGGGTGGAGCGGGCTGGAAGAGCCACATGACCTACTCCTGCTCCTGTTTCTTACATTCTTATGGCTATGTTCCAGAACTGCTTTCCTTATGTGTGCAGAAGCCTTACTGGAGTCATGGGCCATGACTACAGGTGATAGTCCTGATCACCAGTCAACTATCCTGCTCTATGGCCTTTGAGTCATCCAGGCAAGCACAGTGAATTGGTGCCTGGTAGAAGTGCCATTGCCGTTTTCTTGGTAGTTATCATTTACCTGCATAAGGTAAGGCGATTTGATGTGCACGCTATCCTTCTCTATTCATGAACTTCATTTAGTTTCTATGTAGGGTTTAGAATGCAACATGTATTCTGTCAGTTCCACGACCTGCAGGAACCCCTGCCAGCCTATGAATATGGATGGATGAGCTTTCTCTCTCTCTCTCTCTCTTGTCCGTTAGCTGGTTCCATTGGTAAGGATGGGAGTGCAGGGACGTAGCCCCAGAAGAGCTTCAGTGACCTATGCCATACAATGCTGAGCTTCTACCTGATTAATAATCAAAGAGGTTCAACTAATATGCAGACAAAGTAAGACAAAGTGAAACTCGAATGGCATCCTCTGTGCAGTATCCTTCTCACTACCCTTCCCTGATACAGTGTCAGTGTTAATTTGAGTTGAATTTGGGATGCAGTTTGGGGGAAAGGGAACAGAAACACTGACGCATCCCAATTTAACTGTTTTGATGCGGGCTGTGGATGAACATTCATGAGGAATGACAAACTGATCTGAGGAGATTTCTCCTACACTTCTTTTTTTGCGTGGATATGAATCACTGGGGTGATCTCCTGGACCAATTTTAATGGCCGAAGAGAAGTTCCTAGATGTGTCTTTCCTATAATCGACCGGGTTTTTAAAATCTGGTTTGGTACCTCTCCCCGGAGGTTACATAGAACTGAATTTTCTTTTATGCTCAGTTGGTGGGACCGGAGGCAGCTGAGGCCACATTTTCACATCCCCCAGGTGGCCTTCCCCACACGGTTCCACCTCCCAGCCATTTTGGAAGTGGTGTCAGGCCCCTGTATATACCAGCCACCTGCCCGAAAGTGGCAGGTAACCAATAAAGGCCCTTAGGCGCTTAATTAAGGACACTCCCCTACCCCAGCCAGGTTTTCAATCCGCCACACATACAGAGTACCCGTCACGTTAGCAGGCCACCTTAGCGGAACCATGCTGCCCTTCCAGCAGCAGGGCAGGAAAATATTGTAGTGGAGGCTCCAGTCTATTTGGAAGGTGTCACTCCGAAAATCGGCTGCAGCCGTGGCAGCGGCCTTTACCGTATGGGATGTTCCTCCTGCTGTCTGAAGGCCCCTAACCTTTCTGGCCTTCTCACTGATTTGTGGCTGGTGAGCAGAAATGGAGGCGCCTTCACGACTCCCTATCCATCTCAGCAGCTCCAACCTCTGAGGGTGGAGCTACCAATCTTTGACTTTTTGGGATGGCCTCCTATTGGTCCTCCAGACTCAGCAGACTCCACCTGCTGTCATTAATTAGACAGGACTTCCCAGAGGCAGACACCTAATTGGCCACCTCCTTCAAAATTGCCCTCTGGGTCCTGTCACTGATTCCAGGGTTCCCAGACCGCATTTCATCCTTACAGTGGCTTACAGGGACCCAGGAGCAAAAGTCCAGCCCATGGTTTTGGGTGGGGGAGGTGTGGTAGGTTACAGATCACTCAGGGAATCCAGGTTACTGTGGAAACATGCACTCTAATGTAGTCTGGAGCCATGGATAGTGAAGAGGCTCCAACTTTCTTTCCATCACATGACTGGCCAGGAATCTCCCACTCTTACTGCCTGCCGCGGATGTATGTTGGAAGGATTTGCAAGCTGATAACCAACCTGTTTAGGTGTGTTATGAATGCACCTTCCTTAGCCATCAAGCCCTGGGTCAAACTCGAACCCAGAGCTTCTAGCTTCAAGCCCGGGACACTACCCACTGCACAACAAGACCTCCTTTTCAGTGGGAAGTCGGGGGGCGGTTGGAGGTGGGGGGGGCAGCATAATTAAAAGACAAATTCAGCTCACAAAACCACATATGTATAATGCCACACCAAGAGACTAAAGCAAATCTCCCTTGTTTTGGCAGCACCTGTAGCATCAGTACTCCAAAACAAATTGGAGCATTCAGGAAGATCCCATACCCTTCCAATATCCTCCATCTGGTGTAGTGGCCTGGGTGACACAAGATCTTCTCCAGAGCCACCAATAAAAGCCCTAATTATGGTTGAAAATTGTTTTGATGTGGGATCATTCCTTAATCTTTTCTCCTTTTCTCATGTCCTAATGTAGCTTTTAACTAAAAGGCAGCCTGAAGAGTTTATTGCTGGAGGCACTAAAAAGTTAAGTTCTTACTTTTCAAAATAAGATCTTGTTCACCATCGGCAGAAGCACATTCTGTTAAAAAATGTCACGGATGTGTAATCATAATATTATAGATTTTGTAACAAACTGCAATCTCTTTGGCTCCCAAAAGTAACATGACTTCTCTTGTGGATTCCAACTGCTGTTAGCCAGACTGTCCTTATCTCAAGAAGGATCACAAAACATTTGAAATTCAAGGATACCTTGGACAGCATAATTGAATCTCGGTGTGAAAACCCCTGTTACTTCTGAGGGAACAGGAGACAGGAAGGACTTCTTCCAAAGACTGCAATTTTATTGACTTCTTTGCTTTGTCGAACAGTGACTCACCTAAGTTAATATAGAGGCCATTTTGCATTTTTTTGAATTATATAAAAGAGCTGTTAGAAGCCATTTTGATGTGGCAGCTTTGAGAAACACTACCAGCATACAGCTCTTAGCTAAAACACATGTGAGAGATGGGGTTTACTGCCACCTGGAGCTATAGAGAAAGGTACCCAGAAGGAAAATATCATGGTTCTGCTAAAACAGGAAACCAGGCAATCTTCAAGAGTCATATTGGCAAAAACTGTAAAGAAGAGACGTTCGCTCGCTCCCAAAGCTACTGACCTGCTGAGCCCTGTACAGGCAACCTCCAGTTGACTACAGAAGCCTTTGCAGCTGCTGAATATGACTTCAAGTTTCAAACCCTTCACTTCAGAAAGAAGGAATTCAAAGCCACCGGCCCACAATGATATTTCACAGAGACGGATTTGAAATCTCATCTTTATGTATCTTTTCTTTTATTTGCATTTTAACCTTGGTACATGTGTTTTTAGTTAATAATTTTTATCACTTATACTTAAATAACTTTAAGCAGTAGTTCTGTAATAAACTAACCTTTTTTTGTTTAAGACTGCTGGGTTATTTTTAACTGAATCCCTCATAAATTAAAAGTGGGCTACATAAACACATACAAATTTCTAGCTCACGGGCCACTTTACAAAGACATGCCTTTTGCGTGGTTGTGACAAAAATATAAAGCACCATCAACCTGCAGAAGGCTACAGCAGAAAATGCTATTAAATTGGTCACACTTTCCATTTGCAACATCCTGCCCTCGCACACTTGTTTAAAGGAAAGAGCAGACTCTTATGCTTGCCGAAAATAGACCATGCTTGTTGCAGGATTGCTAAACAATTATGCTAGCCAAAGGGATTTATCCAGACTGCAGCATTTATATATTTTATGCTTTGGTAAAGATTCTGAATGCCTGATTAAAACCACAGTCCTGGGTTTACTGGAGCAGGGCATCACACGACGTGTCCCATTTATTAGATTCTTTGCCTCACCCTTCACAGCTTTGAACATTTTTTTGTGTTGCAGATTAGTGGAAGTTCAAGCAAGTAATGGCAGGACGAGGACAACCCGGCACCTGGGATCTGGATGAACACTGGGACCAACAGTCTATCTCCTTAAGCGATGGGATTCAAGGATAGACAAAAGTATTTAGTTTAACTATATTTTCATTATCCATTTTTGTCGTGCCCTCGATATAATAATTGGGATTTATATAGCTCCTGTCATATTCTCAGGATGTCTCAAAGCCCTTCACGGTCAATGAATTACTTATAAGGTATAGTCACTGTTGTTGTGTAAGCAAATAGAGCCGAATGTGCACAGCAAGATCCCACAAGCAATTAATCAGCTTTCATTTGTCCTGACTGAGGGAGGAAAGTTAGCCATTATTGCAAGGGGATCGGAGTGTAAGAGAAAGAGAGAAAGAGAAAGAGAATTGCTGCAATTACATAGGGTTTAGGTGAGACCACAGCTGGAGTACTGTGTACAGTTTTGGTCTTCCTACCTAAGGAAGTATATACTTGCCTTGAAGGGGGTGGAACAAAGGTTCATTAGTTTGATTCCTGGAATGAGAGGGCTATCCTATGAAGAGACATTGAGTAATTAATGGTTGATATTCCGGCAGTTAAGAAAAAAAGAGAGGTAATTTCATTAAAATGTATAAAGTGGGCTTAATAGGGGAGAAGCCAAGATGCTGATTGCCCTAGGTGGAGAATCTAGAATTGGGGGTAATAGCCATAAATAAGGAGTAATCCATTTAGGACTGAAATGAGGAGAAATTTCTTTACTCAAAGGATTGTGAATCTTTGAAGTTCTCTACCCCCAGAGGGCTGTGGATGTTTAGCCAATTGAGTGTATCCAAGAGTGCGATTGATAGATTTTTGGACAATCAAGGGATATGGGGATAAAGGTAGAAAACTGGAATTGATGCAGGAGTTCAGCCATGATCTTATTCAATGGTGAAGCCATATGGCCTACTCCTCCTCCCATTCATTATGTTCTTATCTTCTGATAAACTCAGGACAAATTCCTGGCTCATCTTCAAATAGTGCCACAGGATCCTTTATGCCCACCCGGACAGGTCGACATTTATATCCAATCGAAAATAAAACGTACCGCTCAGTCAATATCTACTGGAGTTTAGTTTAGATGACATGCTCAAGTCCTGGGCTTGAATTTTACCTTTGGCAGGTGCGCCCGATCGGCAGGCCCAGGAGCAGTCGGGAAATGGACCGCTGACCGCGATCAGCCCCGCCCGCGATTTCACACTGGCTGGCCGATTAACAGCCAGCCAGAGAGAAACACCCGCTGAAATGGTCAGCACTGCCAGAGTGAAGGCGGGAAGAGGGTGGACGATGACGTCACCGCGAGTGTGAGCACTGCAAGAGAGCCCCCTGAAAGCAGACAGCTGCCTCAGGGAGCTGGAGACCCGAAAAAGCTGAAATAAAGGTTCTAAAAGCTGAAAAAAAGTGTCCATGCATCATCATCAATCACCTGAAAATACAGCTGATAAAAATGCTGTCCACAGCAATTTATTTTTATTTTGCTTCATCACCGAAATTTCATCCTGCCATTGGATGAGGTTTGATGAAAAATGCAAAGGCCGCCTGACCGATTTGCCCATCCGCCAACGGTTAAGGTTGGACAGGCAACGAAAAATTGGAGTCAATTGCGCCGTTAATGGGCTTAACTGCCCTTTTAATTGTCGGCGTGCGCGCTTCCGACTTTTGTGCGTGCCCGCCGAGCGAAATATCGCGCGATGACGTCGGGACACTCGCCCGGCGTCTTCTCACGCGATTTTATGCCCGATCGGGTCGGGGGTGCACCCACCCGCAGGACATAAAATTCAGCCCCTGGAGTTGGACTTAAACCTGCAACCTTCCAACCGAGAGGAGGGCAGGACTGACACAAAGTGACCCAAAGAACTGACTCAAACCATCTCTCAATGCTAACAATCTCTTTAACTGGTTATATACTTTGAAGGGAGGGGCTCTTGTGAGGAAGCCATTTTCAGTATTTACCATGAATTGGTATTCACAGGCATTAGTCTTCAGCAAACAAACTCTGCAGGTAATTGAAGGAACAAGTATCAGTGAGTACACAGACTGCTCAAACCAGCGATTAAAACAAGTCAAAGAAAAAGATTCCAATTTGTATAGGTTTTAAGTCCCTTCAGGTAGGAAAGCAGCAGTAAACTAAACTAACTTACCGTTGGCAGGAAGTTAAATCAGATCCATTGTCTCGCCAAATCACTTTGTATATTCTGACGTGTAGCAATGACACCAGTGAACACAACAGCTCTCAATAGCCATGCTGCTACAATCAGATGAGGCGAGGTGGAATGCCTCCCCTCTTCCTATGATCACAACAGATTATTTTTAAAAAATTATATTCTTACTAATTCAGTGAGTGACTAACTGTTTACGTGTTGTGACTGTAAAAGACGCAGACAGGTTTCCTTGAGTTCTTAAACAGAAAGGAGGGTTATATTTGGTGTGCTTAAGCCGGTCTAAGAAAAATATAAAAAACGCACCAACTTTCACCCGCCCATGTGCTCAGATTCACACACATAAAAATAGATCAAAGAGTGGGAGGATAGATTAAGGGATAATTTTAAAATCCAAAAGGATTAAAATGATATGGTTCTAGTAAGTTGATGACATGGGTGAATCCAGGCTGAGCTCGGTGGTCCTTCTGGTTCCAGTGTCGAGATGTAGACAGACGATTTATCTGTTCTTCTGGAGAAAGCAGCTGTAGGGTTGAGTTTTTAGAAAATATTTCTGTCTGCAGCACATGGATAGTCAAGAACAGCATACAGGGTTTGAGCTTGTAAAGTAGGTGGAGAGGGGGAGAGATCCACGCAGGGATCTTCTGTGCTATTCATTTCCAGACTGGTTTATTTTTCTTTGGCTCTTGGAGTAAAAGATTTGTTATCTGAAGTTAGTTTCAGTCAGGTCCACTGACCTGATCAATACTGCTATTGTCCACATAAATGATTCAAAGTTAGGAGCCATTGCTACACAATGGGGAAATGGGTGCTGCCTATTCACACTTGCTTATGATGAACTGGTTTCTCTACAGTTCTCTGTTAAGTTTAGAGTTTGGGGACACGGAGACTGGGAGTCCATGGATTTTGAGTTTTGGTAAGTCCATGGGCAATAAAAGGCGTGAATGCCACAGGTAGTTTGTCTCAGTAAGTCCTTTCAAGGAAAGGCAGCCCACCCAGGGTCATTTAATTAAGAACTTTCCAGAGACTTGAGGTAATTCTGAGTCTGCTGAAATTACAAAAGTCACCTGACCCTCAGTGACCATCTTAACAGCTTACTGTTTTAGTCCCATTTAAAACTTAGTTAGTGATGTTCTGCTAGCAAATACATAGAGTCATTTTTTGATAAAGTATGGCTTCATAACAATACAAAATAGAGGGCAGAAGGAAACTGAATCAGCCATATTGTTTTCAGACTGAATCGCTCACTCTGGTAAGAATCTTGCACATATGAGAATGTATTTTTGAAACCTTGGCATTTCTACTAGCATGAGTGGGAACAGACAGCTTTGGGCTCCTTAGCAAAGGGAGGATGTAGTTGCCTCGGAGGAGGTGCAACAAAGATTCACTGGATTGATTCCTGGGACAAGAGGTTTGTCCTATGAAGGGAGATTGAGTAGAATGTGCCTACATTCTCTGGAGTTTAGAAGAATGAGTGGTGATCCTCACTAAAATGCATAAAATTCTTTTGAGGGGTTGACGTGGTATGATTTTAAACAACATCAAGCACCACAAAATTGTGATAAAACCATTGACTTGAAAAGGATAGTGAAATAAAGGAAATAGATTTCAATCCCCAGGATTTGAACGAATTTAATGAATCCTATCAAACTAATCTCTAATGATCATAGGGTGGGAGTGCCAAGTTCTTCAGAATAATAGAGGGAGTCAACTCAGCTTTGGAGACCTAGGGACTGATAGGCTTAAATCGCAAGCCAACATGGTACAATAAAAACAGAACTCAATTTCTGCCTGCAACAACGCACCAATAAAAATCTTCAAAGCCTCTCATAAACACAGACGGTAGGATTTTCCCCGCCCGCCCGCCCACTGCTGCCATCTTCCGGTCCCGCCACAAGTCAATGGACTTCTGGCTGGGGCACCACCTCGCCCACGGTGGGTTCCGCCCACGACAGGGCCGGAAGATCCCGCCCAGAGACTCTCTTTGTACAATAGTCAAGAGTAACTTCATGGGGAGAATTTTCCCCATGTCGGGCGGGCAGGTCAGGAGCAGGGGGGGTGGGCGGGCGGCGATCAGGTCCGCGCCCCCATTTTACGCCAATTAAGGCCCACGCCCAGTGTAGTTCATGACTCCTGTGCATAGCGGGAGTGGGCAGGTGGCACCGGGCACGCTCAGACCCCCAGGTCCAATGGCGACCCGGCGGCCTGTATAAATGAAGGCCTGGCAGCCTCGGATAGGCTGCTCGCAATGGCTGGGAGAAGGGCTCCGCAGAGGGGCAATGTTGGTGACGCAAGTCCAGAGGGTAGGCCACCGGGGCAGGCCAGGCCGGAGGGCAGGCCAGCAGATCGGTGTGCCCCACGTTTTTCAGGCAACTGCCTAGCTGCCCTCCTGGAGGAGGTGGCAGTGCAGCAGGAGGTCCTTCTTCCAAGGGACAGGAGGCAGAGGCCTCCCCACCTGACCAAACGTGCGTGGGAGGAGGTGGCCGAGAGTGTCAATCCCATGATGTGGTGCGGCGCACATGGCTCCAGTGCTACAAAAGGTTCAATGATCTCCTGCGCTCGGGAAGGGTGAGTACCATGTTGGCTCAAGTCACTTAATGCAGCTGTCACCCTTTACCCCAAATCCCGCCTCCCCCCCACACCCCCACCAACTCTGAGTACAGTAACGTCAATGAATCCCTCACGGCATGTATCCCTCGCTGGGTGTGACAGCAGAGGTTGCCCATGCCCAGTTCATCTTGAGAGGGCTGAGCTAGGATGTGTTCTAGGATGCATCCGTATCATGTGTGACACTGACACCCAGGGCATAGAATGGGGGTGAAAGTTAAGGGTCTGCACCTAGGCAGAGTGCTGGAACTGCGAAGCATGTCGGAGTCAGGGTGCTAACATGCTGGGAGGGGAGCTTCCAGTTGGCGGGGCACCAATCCATCTTCTGGTGTTTGCACTCCATGTGCTTGTGCCTCCTTGCTCAGCAAAGTGATACCTTGTGGTACCACATGTGAAGGAGGCAGCATTGGGGCAATGGGGTGGAGTCAGCCCTGGCTTGTTTGGGTGAGTGTGCAGCAGCTGCGGGGTAATGAAGAACTGGAGTCCTGCAATGTCCCACTCTGGCTGGGGTGGCAGGGATGTGATGGGAATTCAGGTACGGGCTGGACTAATCAATGCTCTTCTCTCCTTTTCAGGAAAAGACTGCGCACAATGCGTCAGAACAAATGCGGACTGGCGGAGGGCAGGCCCAGTTGGCCATCCTAATGGCTTTCGAGCAGCACGCCATGGATCTTGAGAGGCGCCATGCCCCCAGGTCCACCAGTGGCGGTGAGGCTGGGGTGCCACAGGGAAGTATGTTTGGCAAGCACTCAGGTCACCATGTGTGTCCCAGAAGCCATGGCACTGCTGGATGCTCAGTGATTGAAGTTAGCAACATGGGTTGACCATTGATTATGGAAGGATGAGCGCATAATGATCCGGGGGAGCGGCATGCACGTTGACATTGTCTGCACTGTAACTAATCAAATGTCCTTTTTCTTCCTTTCAGCATCACCGGAGCAGGGCCGGGAGGAGGAGGCAGAGGGCCCACCTCTCACCCCTAAAGCCCCCGAGCAAATGCACTCACCAGCGTCACACCATCCCAGCCAGGCAGGCACCAGCGCAGATACTAGCACCTCGGTGGGAATTAGATCTTTGGCTAGTGTCCTGGGGCACGGCGGTGAGAGCAATTCACACTCTCTTGAGGTGCGGGCAGAGACAGAGAGTGTCCAGGGTGCTGGCAGTCGGAGGACTGTTGGGGACCAGGTATTTGCTTGTTCGGTGGCTGATGATGCACCTCTGGAGTTGTCCGTTAGGCAGCGAACACTGGAAGTGCAGCAGGGAATGCGGGACGATCTGGTGGAGATACATGAGGCTATGTGTGGCATGGTGCCCGTGCTGGAGGAGTCCACGCAGAGCATCACCGATGCAATGAGCCTCATGGCTGAGCCATACTTCCTCCATGGAGAGAGTAGTGACTCTCATGGAGAGGCACCTCCAGGAGAACAATCAGGTCCTCCTGGGGATGCGCTTGGACCTGCAAGCCTTCACTGCAACATTGGCCACAGCTGGTCAGTGCCAGTGTGGGAGATAGTTTGGGCACCAAGTATCCCAGCTCGGTGCCCATCCATCTATGGTGAACAGGGAAGTCCGAAGCAACCTCACATCAGTTCAGCAGCTGCCTGTCATCTCTGCGGGCTCCTCTCAGGAAGCTCCGGATGAGGGCAGCAGCTACTCCGCCCCTCTGCCAGTGTCCGTGGCATCTGATGAGGCTGCGGCAACTGGGGAGAAGCCAGCTGTGGAACTGGCCGCTCCCTCCCAGGCAGGGCCATCAAATGCTCTCCGTGGGCCAGAGGACGTCTGCCAAGGTCATCGAGGCCAACAGGACAGCACAGTGAGCAGGCTATCTCAGATACCAGTGCCAACGAGGAGACAGCACCTAGCACCCGTAAGTGTAAATTTAAGGCACCTTAGGCACACCACGCATTTCTCATTGGTGCTTTCATGTTGGCCCATAGTACTTAGTCGAAGATTCGGCGTGATGTCCAACACCGTTTTTGTTTTGCTTTATGCATTTATTTTTGTTTGCTGAATACATTTTGACATGTTGCCATGCCTCAGGGTGATTCCTTACTTATGCATGTGCATAGGAAGCCATGATATTATGAGTGAGTTGTTTGACATTGAGCTTTATTGACAAGGGCCTTAGGTAATGTTATTATCCAGGCTGATTTAGCACTCAGGTATCAAGTTGGGAGCCTACAGCAGTGGCGTGTGTTGAAGGTCCATCTGTGGTGTGCTAGCTGAAGATTCTTTGGAATAAAGCCTCCCGGGTGTTCCTGCCTCCTTGGTGTAGTCCCAGATCAGCGTCTACCCCCTCAGCATTTCCCTGTGCGTGCTCATCCTTGGACTCACTGCTGGACTCACCGTGTGCAGCCGCAGACACTGCGTCTACATCTTCATTGTCCACAGCGACCCCCTTTCCAGCGCCAGATTGTGGAGAGCGCAGCATGCAACCACTATCAGCGACACACGATCTGGGGGGTATTGGGGTGTGCCCCCTGAGCAGTCCAGGCATCGGAAGCGCATCTTGAGAAGGCCGATGGTTCTCTCCACCACAGCCCTTGTGGAGCCGTGGCTCCTATTGTACCGCTGCTCAGCTTCTGTTCTTGGATGGCGGAGAGGCGTCATGAGCCACCTTCTGAGGGGGTAGCCGTTGTCACCCAGCAGCCATCCATCCAGCCGGGCTGGAGCACTGAAGAGCCTTGGCACCTGGGAGTGTCTGAGGATGTAGGTGTCATGGGAGCTGCCTGGGTACCTTGCACAGACTTGTAGAATCAGCATCCTGTGATCACACACTATCTGCACGTTCATGGAGTGGAAGCCCTTCCTGTTGATGAAGGCACCGGCTCACCTGCTGGCGCCTTGATGCCCACATGTGTACAGTCTATTGCACCCTGGACACAGAGGAAGCCAGCAATGGCCACGAAGCCTCTGGCTCGCTGTGTTTGGCTGGCCTCGTCCCAGCGGTAGTGGATGAAAGTCAATGCACACCTGAATAGAGCGTCTGTTACCTGCTTGACACAAGTATAGACAGCTGATTGGGAGACACTGCAAAGATCACCCACTGACCCCTGGAAAGAGCCAGAGGCATAGAAGTTGAGGGCAGCTGTGAACTTTAGAGCCACTGGCATGGGGTGTCCACCCACACAATTTGTGGAGGTCTCAGGGCCTATCATCTGACAGATGGGGATGACTGTCTCCCTTGAGAGACAGGTCATCCTTTGGCACTGGATCTCAGACATATTGAGGTTGCTGCTTCACCACCTGTATACCCTGGCAGCGGGATAGTGGCGTCTTCTGCGGCCCCTTCCGTCTGGGACTTCCTGTTGACCCTGCCCCCCCTTGTGCCTGCGCCTCTCCTCCCAAAGGTGGTTCCCCATGAGGCTGAATGTGGACTCCTGGCCTTCTCCCACTTCTGGCCCTCCCTTCCTCCTCAGCGGAGGTGCCTCCAGTGGAGAGCACGACATCCATTCCCAGGCTAAGGGAAGGCCTCCTGAAAGCTGCAGGCCCCAGAAATGATGTTTACTCCAGAGTCCTGACCAAGGCTTTTACTCCTGTCCTAGCAACTGGTATGAGTTTTGAAGTCTTCCTGCTCACTCAGGCAAGGTTAAGTTACTTTCACACTTAAACACCTCAAACATCACATTCGCGACCCCACTCACCCCTCTTATCCCGCCCGTGGATGAGGTTTATACAAATGTCTCCTACCCGCCTGCCCGTTGTGCCCATGCGCCATCCCGAAGATCGCACAGGATGCGAAAAGTTGAGATCAATTGCTGCCTCAAGGGCTTTAACCGGCCCGTTAATTGATGGCGCGCGCGCATCCAAACTTATAGCGCGCCCGCATTCCCAAATATCACGATGGCGCCCGGTGACATTGGGACGCTCACCTGACGTCACCATGCGTCATTTTACCGGGTCCGCCCCCGCACGCCAACGGGAAAATTCTGGCCTATGTGTCTCTTTCAAAGTAGTATCCGTTTACAATTCCAGTGCATGTGAGTTCATAATTATTATTTGACCATATTGCCCTCTTTATTTTCAAACATGACTCGTTGTTCATTTCAGCAATCACCAGGGGTTGGAGAATCCACTGATGGGCAAGAGTTGCTTGCAAATATTCGGCGATTTCCTACAACAGAGGGGTTCGAAATCTGCTGCTGGCAAGACCTGTGACTGGTGCTCTCCGTGGTTGGTCAAATGGCACCTTATACACGCAGAGGATTCTGCACTGGCAGATGAGTTGGCAGGTCTCTTAGGTGACGTAGGTGCTTGTCCTGTGGCAACCCTCTCAACATGGCAGAGTTTTGAAGAGCAGGTGTGCAACATCTGCAGGCGCAACACATTCAGGCCATGTTCATCTGATCTGACAACATCTAGGTCCATGCTGATAGCAGCCATTTGCATAACATCACACGATTGAGCTGTGCACAGTTGGGTTTCAGGGCAATGGCTCAGCTATGCAAATAAAAAGGACTGTGTGCTTTTAAACACAGGAGAAATGCATATCAGAATGGCTATGTTGCAGTGAAGCTGCCGGAATAGAAAGCAACTCAAGACTCCAGAAAGTATAGGAGATACCCCTGTGGCTACAAGAGCAGGTCAGAGGCTAGGGATCCTGCGGCGAGTAACTCACCTCCTGACTCCCCAAAGCCCGTCTACCATCTACAAGGAGTGTGATGAAATACTCCCCACTTGCCTGGATGAGTGCAACTCCAACAACACTCAAGAAGCTTGACACCATCCAGGACAAAGCAGATCGTTTGATTGGCACCCCATCCACAAATATTCACTCCCTCTACCACCCACAGTGGCAGCAGAGTGTAGAAGATGCACTACAGGAACTCACCATAGTTCCTTAGACAGCACCTTCCACACCCACGACTGCTACCATTTAGAAGGACAAGGGAAGCAGATAGATGGAAACACTACCACCTGGAAGTTCTCCTCCAAGCCACTCACCAAAATGACTTGGAAATATATCGCCATTCCTTCACTGTCGCTGGGTTAAAATCCTGGAACTCCCTCCCTAATAGCACTGTGGGTGTACCTACACCACATGGACTGCAGCAGTTCAAGAAGGGAGTTCACCACCATCTTCTCAAGGGCAATTAGAGATGGGTAATAAATGCTGGCCTAGCCAGTGGCGCCCACATCCTATGAATGAATTTTTTAAAAATTCTAGCCAGTAGGGCTATCACAACAGTCAGCTGTCTGGCCATGTGGAGGAGGAGGGCACTAAGGACACAGTGTCACCAAAGCAACTGTTACTGGGCTCGTGGTCAAAGAAGATGTACAGGTTGGTCAGTCAATCTGCAAAGTGGCATTAACTTCACCACTCGTCTCATTTTTAACTCAGGGGGACTCCAAATACCTGCATGTCACACCTCAGGAATCAGCCAGTTTGCCAATTCGACAAGGGCCGCTTAGTTTTCTGAACAAAAGAATCAGAGGCTAAAAGGCAAAGTAAGTATAAATCCATGTTCTTGAATTTTAAAGTGACACATCCACTGTGTGTTGCTGTTGTGTTCACCCCTTGTGTGCTGTGATCCTTTCTGTGCCAGTTGTATATGTGAAATCTTGTGGGTAATTTCTTCTTTGGGGGTCATTTGGTAAATCTGGTTATTTTGGTTTAATTTCTTCACAGGGATCATAACAGTGTGCCTTATAAAAAAAGAATTCCCCTAAATATAATAGTAGTGACTTTTACAAGTCACTCCAGGCCCAGCTAAGGGTTCCGTGCTCAGGGCTACGAGTCATGGCCAATGGCGGAACCAGTGAATTTTCGATGGTGATGCTGGAAGAGCTAGAACCGCAAGGGATAACCGCTGCTGACAGCGGAGGATCCTTCAGGACAAGGACCTGTGTTTCCTTTAAGCACACGAGGAAGGCAACAGAAAACCACCTCAGGTATCGTTTTCCGGAGCCAAATTGCTCACTGAGATTGAAAACGGAAGGCTACCAGCAACTGCAGAGGAAAGCGGAAGACATTGAGGCATGGAGAAATGGGCAGAGGACCTGCCCTTAAGCAGATCACCACTATACTACGACACTGCCGTCGTGCTACACGGCAGCTGCATTTATTTTATTCATGGGATGTGAGCATCGCTGGCAAGACCAACTTTGAAATTGGTCATTTGAAATTCCCCTTGAGAAGGCTGTCTTCATGAACCGATGTGGTCTATGTTCTGGAGGTACACCCACGGTGCTGTTAGGGAGGGAGTTCCAGCTTGTTGAACCGGATAGTGTGGTAGTGCTGGTAGCCAGCTGTGTGTTTTTGTAATACCCAAATAGCAAGCTGTAAAATCTATTAATAACCCTGATTTACCCGGATCGGTAATCAGGCTGTTTTTATTACCCGGAGTCACTGTGAGCCCATTGTTTCCATAGGCACTTGAATGTGTTGGGCTCTGTGATGGTGCAGACCAGTTGCCGATGTGAGTAACAACTGGCTACACCTTATTACTCCATATCTACCACTCTGTTTAATGACAGAAGAATAGACTCTATGAAGTCCCCCTGACATCCTCCCCTCACAACTGGTCAACTTTCAATGGCCAATATGTCATGCCTGATGCACACGTCTGGAGCACTGCACCAAGTCCCTCTTATTCCCACTTCCATCTCTAGCTAATTCCTGCTATTCCCTTTTCCTGCACTCCTTAGTCCCTCACATTATTTCACCTTCCCCTCTCTTCATTCTACAACCCCTTCCACTAATTCCTCCTCCCTTAACTCCTCCTCACCCTCAATCTCCTTCCTCATTCTCCCTTTCCTCACCTCCCCATTTCTCATTGTCCTTCCACACTCCCTTTTTCCTCACTCCCCTCACCTCCCCTCTACTCATCTCTCACCCTCCCATTCCTCACCCTTCATCCCACTTCCTCTCCAATCATTCCCCTGTTCATCTCCTATCTTCAACCCCTCTCATCATCCCATCCTTCCCTCCTCCCCTATCGTCATCCCATCCCTTCCCTGAACCCTCATCTCCCTCCCCTCAGCCCCATCCAATAACCATGTCTCTCATTCCCTACTCTCAACCCTCATGCCCCAAATCTCTACTCTTCCCCTCCCCTCTTCTGCCCTCATAATTCCCTCCTCATTCACCATCCTGCCCTTCCCTCATCCCCCATCCCTCCCCTCCCCATCCCTCCTCTTCCACGTCACCCCTTTCCCTCCCCTCCCTCATCTTCCACATTCCCCCCCTTGCCATCATTTCCTCTCCCCCTCATTCCCCTCCCCTTGTCCACTTCCCTCCCCTCCCTCATCCCCTCCCTTATACTTTCCCCATCCCCACAGATCCTCATCCCTTGCCCATTATGCATCGCCCATCTCCCTCCCTCCCTCCTCCTCCGAATCCCCTTCCCCAACCCCTTCCTCATAACCCCCCCTCTCCCTCCCTTCATTCCTCATTTTTCCCTCTCCCAACCCCCTCCTGCTTACCCATCCCTCCCTCTCTCACCGCCCTTCCTTCCCCTCCCTCATCCCCCTCCCTCCTTGCCTCATCCCATCCCTCATCCCCCTTCCTATCCCTCCCTCCCCCTTCTTTCACTCATATCCCCTCCTTCCTTTATACCCCCTCCCTCCTTCCCTAACCCCCTCGCTCATCCCCTAACCACTCCCCCTCGCTCACTCCCTCATCAAACCCTCCCTCTCTCACTCATCCCTGCCTTCCTCTCTCCCGCACATCTCCCCTCTCCCTCCCACATTCCCCCTCACTCATTCTCTCTCTCATCTCCCCTCTATCCCTCATCCCCCTCCCACATCCTCTGTCTCCCTCATCCCCCTCCCACATCCCCTGTCTCCCTCATCCCACTCCCACATTCCCTGTCTCCCTCATCCCTGCTTATCCCCATCCAATCTTACCGCCTCACCCCTCCCCATCGCCTTTTACCCCCCTCACCGCCCACCCCCTTTTACCCCGTCCTCTTTTACCCCATTCGCTTTTACCCCCTCGTCCCCTTTTACCCCCCGTCCCCTTTTACCCCCCCGTCCCCTTTTACCCCCTCGTCCCCTTTTACCCCTCCCCGTGCTCTTTTACACCTCCCCGTCCTCTTTTACCCCCCCTCATCCCCTTTTACCCCCCTGTCCCCTTTTACCCCCCACCGCCCGTCCCCTTTTACCCCCCGTCCCCTTTTACCCCCCTGTCCCCTTTTACCCCCCACCCCATCCCCTTTTACCCCCCACCCCCCCGTCCCCTTTTATCCCCCCTCTGTCCCCTTTTACCCCCACCCGCCCTCTGTACCCCAAATCGCCCCCACCCCCCCCTCTGTCCCCCAAATCGCCACCACCCCCACTCTGTCCCCCAAATCGCCTCCACCCCCCTGTCCCCCAAATCACCCCCACCCCCCTCTGTCCCCAAATCACCCCCACCCCCCCTCTGTCCCCCAAATCACCCCCACCCCCTCCCCTGTCCCCCAAATCACCGCCACCCCCCTCTGTCCCCCAAATCACCCCCCGTCCCCCAAATCACCCCCCATCCCCCAAATCACCCCCCCTGTCCCCCAAATCACCCCCTGTCCCCCAAATCACCCCCCTCTGTCCCCCAAATCACCCCCCCTCTGTCCCCCAAATCACCCCCCCATCCCCCAAATCAACCCCCCTATCCCCCAAATCACCCCCACCGTCCCCCAAATCACCCACCCTGTCCCCCAAATCACCCCCCCGTCCCCCAAATCACCCCCCCTCTGTCCCCCAAATCACCCCCCCTCTGTCCCCCAAATCACCCCCCTCTGTCCCCAAAATCACCCCCCACCCCCCTCTGTCCCCCAAATCACCCCCCACCCCCCCTCTGTCCCCCAAATCACCCCCACCCCCCCTCTGTCCCCCAAATCACCCCCACCCCCCTCTGTCCCCCAAATCACCCCCCACCCCCCTCTGTGCCCCAAATCACCCCCACCCCCCTCTGTCACCCAAATCACCCCCACCCCCCCCCGTCCCCCAAATCACCCCCAACCCCCCTCTGTCCCCCAAATCAACCCAACCCCCCTCTGTCCCCCAATTCACTCCAACCCCACCCCCCTCTGTCCCCCAAATCACCCCCCTCTGTCCCCCAAATCACCACCCCTCTGTCCCCCAAATCACCACCCCTCTGTCCCCCAAATCACCCCCACCCCCCCTCTGTCCCCCAAATCACCCCCACCCCCCTCTGTCCCCCAAATCACCCCCACCCCCCTCTGTCCCCCAAATCACCCCCACCCCCCTCTGTTCCCCAAATCACCCCTACCCCCTTTGTCCCCCAAATCACCCCCTCTGTCCCCCAAATCACCCCCAACCCCCCTCTGTCCCCCAAATCACCCCCCTCTGTCCCCCAAATCAACCCCACTGTCCCCCAAATCACCCCCCCTGTTCCCCAAATCACCTCCCCTCTGTCCCCCAAATCACCCCCACCACCCCCCTCTGTCCCCCAAAACTCCCCACCCCCGCCCTCTGTCCCCCAAATCACCCCCACCCCCCCGTCCCCCAAATCACCCCCATCCCCCCGTCCCCCAAATCACCCCCACCCCCCCGTCCCCCAAATCATCCCCCTGTCCCCCAAATCACCCCCACCCTCCCCTGTCCCCCAAATCACCTCCACCCCCCCTCTATCCCCCAAATCACCCCCACCCCCCCCTCTGTCCCCCAAATCACCCCCACCCCCCGTCCCCCAAATCACCCCCACCCCCCCCTGTCCCCCAAATCACCCCCACCCCCCCTCTGTCCCCCAAATCACCCCCACCCCCCCCTCTGTCCCCCAAATCACCCCCACCCCTCCTCTGTCCCCCAAATCACCCCCACCCCCCTCTGTCCCCCAAATCACCCCCCGTCCCCCAAATCACCCCCCCTGTCTCCCAAATCACCTCCCCTGTCCCCCAAATCACCCCCCGTCCCCCAAATCACCCCCCGTCCCCCAAATCACCCCCCCGTCCCCCAAATCACCCCCCCGTCCCCCAAATCACCACCCCCCCGTCCCCCAAATCACCCCCCTCTGTCCCCCAAATCACCCCCACCCCCCTCTGTCCCCCAAATCACCCCCACCCCCCTCTGTCCCCCAAATCACCCCCCCCCGTCCCCCAAATCACCTCCACCCCCCTCTGTCCCCCAAATCACCCCCACCCCCCTCTGTCCCCCAAATCACCCCCACCCCCCCTCTGTCCCCCAAATCACCCCCACCCCCCCTCTGTCCCCCAAATCACCCCTCCCTCTGTCCCCCAAATCACCCCCCCGTCCCCCAAATCACCCCCCCGTCCCCCAAATCACCACCCCCCCGTCCCCCAAATCACCCCCCCTCTGTCCCCCAAATCACCCCCCCTCTGTCCCCCAAATCACCCCCACCCCCCTCTGTCCCCCAAATCACCCCCACCCCCCTCTGTCCCCCAAATCACCCCCACCCCCCTCTGTCCCCCAAATCACCCCCCCCCGTCCCCCAAATCACCTCCACCCCCCTCTGTCCCCCAAATCACCCCCACCCCCCTCTGTCCCCCAAATCACCCCCACCCCCCCTCTGTCCCCCAAATCACCCCCACCCCCCCTCTGTCCCCCAAATCACCCCTCCCTCTGTCCCCCAAATCACCCCCCCGTCCCCCAAATCACCCCCCCGTCCCCCAAATCACCACCCCCCCGTCCCCCAAATCACCCCCCCTCTGTCCCCCAAATCACCCCCCCTCTGTCCCCCAAATCACCCCCACCCCCCTCTGTCCCCCAAATCACCCCCACCCCCCTCTGTCCCCCAAATCACCCCCACCCCCCTCTGTCCCCCAAATCACCCCCACCCCCCTCTGTCCCCCAAATAACCCCCCCCTCTGTCCCCCAAATCACCTCCACCCCCCTCTGTCCCCCAAATCACCCCCACCCCCCTCTGTCCCCCAAATCACCCCCACCCCACCTCTGTCCCCCAAATCACCCCCCCCCCTCTGTCCCCCAAATCACCCCCCCTCTGTCCCCCAAATCACCCCCCCTCTGTCCCCCAAATCACACCCCCCTCTGTCCCCCAAATCACCCCCCCCTCTGTTCCCCCAAATCACCCCCCCTCTCTGTCCCCCAAATCACCCCCCCTCTCTGTCCCCCAAATCACCCCCCCCCGTCCCCCAAATCACCCCCCCCCTCTGTCCCCCAAATCACCCCCTCTGTCCCCCAAATCACCCCCCCCCCTCTGTCCCCCAAATCACCCCCCCCTCTGTCCCCCAAATCACCCCCTCTGTCCCCCAAATCACCCCCCCTCTCTGTCCCCCAAATCACCCCCCCTCTCTGTCCCCCAAATCACCCCCCCCCGTCCCCCAAATCACCCCCCCCTCTGTCCCCCAAATCACCCCCTCTGTCCCCCAAATCACCCCCCCCTCTGTCCCCCAAATCACCCCCCCCTCTGTCCCCCAAATCACCCCCCCCTTCTGTCCCCCAAATCACCCCCCCCCCCTCTGTCCCCCACCCCTCCGAGCTGCTGCCACCAGTCGGCTCCGTCCTTCACTCTCACTCCAATAAAGCGCAGCCTCCATCACATGACAAGCCGAGCATCATGGCTTTATTTCCGCGTTCATAAGCTCTGCTAGTCTGATTCTACCGGCTTCTCCTGTTCCTCCGCAGCTGGGGAAAGGGGGGGGTGGTAGTGGGGGGTGGGGGGGGGGTTGATTTTCTGGCTGCGTTACGGAAAAATAAGAGAGAGAGAGAGAGACAGAGAGAAGCCGGTCGAGGTGGGTTCGAGAGGTGCCTGAGACCAGCTGTGAGTTAACATGCTCACCCGGGTGAAATCCGCTGTTGCTAATTTCATGGGAGGCATCATGGCTGGGAACGCCGGTGCTGAACATGTCAATGGGACCGAGTTGCCGATGAAATTCCCATATAGCAGGCCGGAATTCCTGGGACTGTCTCAGGATGAGATCGAGTGTTCTGCGGATCATATCGCCAGACCCATCCTAACACTGAGAGAGAGCAAGAGGTTGCCCTGGGGTACGGGCTATGCGGAGTAAGTAGATGGACGTGGTCATTTTCCAACCATTCGTGATAGTTAAAATACACCTAATTCTGACCCCCTCCCCCCTTCAGCAGACGTGTCCCGGTAAAATAAGATAACAGACAAAATAGATTTTACACCAGAGCCCAAGGGGGTCCAAGGTTTCATTTTTTTCCCCCCCCCACCCCCCACCCCCAGTGGCGAGTTGGTGCGGGTTGTCTCGGGTTTATTGATCCCACAGCCACGCACTTGTAATGTGGCAATAATGTCCCGAGCGCAGTTTAATTTATTGGCAGGATTTAATGCAGACTTTTGAACGAATCCTGTTGGTCAAATCAGATAAAAGCAATAAGCAGGATAACCCCCCCTTTCCCCACTTCTTGTGTGTTTATATAAAATTCCTTCATGTCATTGTGACATTATTTCCGCGCTTTTATCCTGCCCAGCCTTAGCATTGGAAGTGACGGTGATTATTTTAAGTAAATATTCCTTCCCCACCCCTCCCCTCTCTGTGGTGTGTCAATGCAGTTTTAAATGTATAGTGGGGTGGGAAGGAAGATGAAAGTAATCCGCACCAACCCTTGTTTAATGACGTGTGACATGACCGTAGCCACACTCAACCACATGCTAAATAGTGTCAGGTTGCAAACTCGCATCCTGGTGCTTTTAAGTAAATGCTATCTGCTTAAAGGTGACGTGTAGCAGGAAGGAGGAAACCTATTTGCTAATATTTTAAAGCTGGTTATGCCTGCTGTGTGGGTCAACGTCCATTGCAAAAGTAGCCTTACTGCAACACTGCCCCTTTAAGGGATCGGTGTGAGAGAAATGTATTTATGTTGACATGTTCAGGTAGGCGTAGCGGTAACTTTCACTGGGAGACTTGTATACGTTTGGGTTGGAAGGCTGTTCCCATCCCGCCCCCAAATGCGGATTGACAACATGTACAGGAAGCCTGAATATTCTTAAACCATGCAGTTCATCTCCATTCAGACTACGTTCCCCACACTCACTCCTTGCCATGTTGCTACTCATCCATAATTCGAGTCAGCCTTGTAAAACAGAGATGCCTTTAAAACTCTGGATTTAGTAGATGGGAGGGGGTCAGCTGGTGCAGTGCAGTAGTAGTATACGAATGTGCAGTATCATTGTGCAGTAGAGCATTGATACGACTACCCGTGATTGTTAGTTTTGGTCCTGCTGTTCGAGAAGATGCTGCGTGTTCAGAATTCACTGTACAGGACACTGTAGTGTGGTGATGATGTTACTAGGCTCATAATGCAAAAGTGTGGACTAATGCAAAATACTGCGGATGCTGGAAATTTGAAATAAAAATCAAAATGCTGGGAGTACTCCAATAAAAGCAAAATACTGTGGATGTTGGAGATCTGAAATAAAAACAGTGCTGGAAAAACTCAGCAGGTATGGCAGCATCTGTGGAGAGAGAAAAACAGAGCTAACGTTTCGAGTTCAATATAAATTCATTGGAACTTCCAGCACTTTTCTGTTTTCATTGCTGGGAATACTGAGCAGATCAGGTAGCACCTGTAGAGAGAGAAAAGGAGTTAGTGTTTCATTTGGCTGCATGGCCTTGCTTCACAACTACTACTCTTGGTGTTGTTGGGCAGAAGGTTCCAGGATTTTGACCCTCCTGAATTGGGAACTGTTAGAGATGACAGATTTTAAGCAGGTATAGAGGTAGAGAAGGATGAGGGGAGGGGGGTAGAGGGGAGGAAAGAACAAAAGGCAAAGTCTGTGAGAGTATGGAAGACAAGAGATTAATGGATGAAAGGGGTGATAATGCAAGGCAGAAGAGGGTGGCACTGGGTCAGGTAAAGAAACAAAAGACGAGTCTAGAGGAGGTGTAAATGGCAATAGCAGAATCGGTACCAGCATCTACTGTCTGGAAAAAAAAATGGTAGTTATGATTGAAATTGTCTAATGTCTTTCTGAGGTACTACATGAGAACTTTGCATCTATATTCCTGAATCACAGAAAGTTAACATTGCAGGTACAGCAAGCAATTAGGAAGGCAAGTGGCATCTGGGATTATTGCAAGGGAAATGATCTTTAATGCTGCAATTATCTGGGGCTTTGGTTGAGATCACACCTTGAGCACTGTACCATTTTTTCATCTCCCTACCTAAGCAAGGATCTATTTGCCTTGGAGGGGGTACAACAAAAGTTCATAAGATTGATTCCTGGGATGAGAGAGTTGACCTGTGAGAAAAGATTGAGTAGTTAATGATCTATATTTTCTGAAGTTTAGGAGAATGAGAAGAGATCTCAATGCAACATATAAAATTCTCACAGGGTTTAACCGGGTGGATGCTGAGAGGCTGTTTCCTGTGGCTGGAGAGTCTTGAACTAGGAGGCATAGACTCATGATAAGGGGATCAGCTACTTATGATTGAGATGAGAAATTACTTCACTCAAGAGGGCTGTAAATCTTTGGTATCTCTTACCCGAGAGATGCTCAGTTGATGAATTGATTCAATGCCGAGATGATAGATTTTTGGGAATTGAACAATGGGGATCGGGTAGGGAAGTTGGAGTTGATGTAGAGAATCAGACATGATCTTTGTGAATAGTGGAATGTGCTCAATGGGCCATATAGCTGACTCCTCCTATTTCTTATCCTCTTGGAGAAGAGGATGCTGCCAATATTAGCAGTAATGTTACTGGATAGAATAATAGATAAAGGAGGCACGTAAATTATGGCTAACTCTAAATTCTTTTATAAACTCAAATAATGAACCTGTAGTCAAAGGAAGACTGGGGCTGCTTATGGACCAAAAAGGCAATCCTCCCAGGGAGGCAGAGGGCATGGCTGGGGTAGTAAATGAATACCTGTCTTCACTAGAGAAGTGGATGTGGAAAATATAGCAATATATGATGAGGTAGTAATGACATTGCATTGGATAAAAGTAGATAAAGTGGATTTGCTTGAACTCTCAGTGTAAAAGTCATTCGATGGGATGCATCCTAGGTTATTGGGGAAAATAGGAGTGCAAGTTGCAGAAGCCCTGGCCACAATCTTCCAATCTTTCTTGTGTATTCAGGTGCTGCCTAGAGGACTGTAAATATTACAGTCCTGTTTTGGGGGGTGGAGGAGGAGCGGGATAAACCCAGCAACTCGAGGCCAGTCAACCTTAAACATCAGAGGCGTGGTAATGTTTGAATTGTTAATCTGGACAAAATTAATTAGCATTTAAGAAAATATAGGCTAACAAAATGGCAGTCAGCATGGATTTGTTCAAGGCAAGTAATATTTGATGAATTTGATCAACTTCTTTGGAAGTGATGGAGAGATTTGTGTGGTTGATGTTGCATATATGGATTTTTCAAAGGCACTTGATAAAGTATTACATCATGTGCTTTCATCTTGCTAACAGGTCTATGGGATTCAAAGGTAAATGGCACCATGGGTACATTTACTAAAATGGCACTAGCAATGAGGGACCAGTATGTGGGGAAGCTGAGGTTGCTCTCCTTGGAGCAGAGAAGGTTAAGTGGAGGTTTGATAGAAGTGTTCAAAAGCATGAATGGTTTCAATAGAATCAATTAGGCAAAGTGTCTCTCGTGGCAGAAAGGTAGGTAACTGGAAGACATTGATTTAAGGTGATTAACAAAAGAATCAGAGGGGACAGGAATTTTGGAGTTGTTGTGATCTGGAACTCACTGCCTGAAAGGGTAGTAGAAATAGATTCAGGAGTGACATTCAAAAGAGAACTGGATAAATACTTGTAGGGAAAAATACAATGACAGGGCAATGGGGAAAGAGCAGGTTGACTCTACTCAAATACAGGCCTCATTTCAAACAAAATGCAAATGCCTAGAGATAAAAGGACGAATCAAATCTAGTACAAAAAATGTATGGGTGTCTTGAGAGCTCATTATGGCTTACCCTTGATAAATCAGTCTGAGAATATTGCTGTTAGTTTCATAAATAACAAATGATTCAGGTGGTATATATAACACGATTCAGGAACATCATCTCAATAGCAGCATGAGAAGCTTTCTTAAGTCTGAAGTTCATTTAATAAAATGCAAGAGTAATTACTCGTGTGTGTCTTTCATTCACTTAGGACCATGGACGGTAGGAGCATCATTGAGGATCGTTATAGATAAAAGCTAGATTATTATTGATATTTTGAGAACTGAATGAAATGTTTCTGGGACACCCTGCATTCTTTTAGTATAACATTGCTAATCAAAGTGATGTGCAGATTTCTTTCTATCATCCTGCTACTACTTTCTTCAGGTTTTTTAAGCACAACAACAACAACTTGCTTTTTATATAGCGCCTTTTATGTAGTAAAATATCCCAAGGCACTTCACGGGAGCGTTATCCAAAGAAGAAGACATTAGGGCAGGTGACCTAACACTTGGGCATGAAGTCAGGCGTACCATAGGCCAGAGTTGGAGGAACACAGAGTTCTCGGAGAGAATGAGTTGCCATGTTGAAATTTTCTGGCAGCTTTATGCCTCTCATTCCACACCACATCACCTTAGAAGAACAGGCAATTGTAAGGGAACTGGAGCAAAACCTTTTTATAATTTCTTCAAACAGTAATCCTTTCAGAGTTACATAAAGCTTTATTTAATAAAAACCCCAGGAGATTATATGCATTTCTGGCCAGCTAGGTAGTAATTCAAAACTATTGAATATCAAAGTGACTCGAGATATCATCAGAAAACATTCAGGGTTTTATCTGGGAGAATTCAGTTTGATCACTGTTGTTTGTTTTTAAACAAGTCTTCTAAAAATAATGGCCTCTGATTAATGGAGTATTTAGGCCACTTTCAAAAAGACTTAGCTGAGAATGCCTTAAGTATTTGTAACAAGGGCAAGCCAAGACATAACAAAGGGTTAACTATTGGTAGTCTTGAAGCCATCATTCACCCTTTCCCAACTTGCTAAGTCTCCATCAAAATAATAGGATTTAATGATCTGCTGCAATTGAGACAGAATAAGCAATTAAAGAAGCTCTCAAAATGTTGCTCTATTTATTGGATGCTTTGGATGCAGACCATTGTCTTTAGTTTTTGTGGAGTGACTGTGATCCCTGATCCTCGTTTGACTCTTCCAGTATGTCAACAAAGTCTGATGCGCTGTAGTAGATGAAATGCATAATACAGATGCATTTAAAATGGATGCTACATGAGCACGTAAGGGAGAAATGAATAGAAGCGTATGCTGAAGGGAGACAAAGGAGGCTTGTATTGAGCTGGCATAGACCAGTGGGTCAAATGGTCTGTTTCTGACTTGATGTAACTCAATGAAATATATAATATTCTACATTTAACTCCTGGGGGTTACCATTGACCAGAAACTGAACTGGACTAGCTGTATAAATACTGTGGCTACAAGAGCAGGTCAGAGGCTAGGAATTCTGTGGTGGGTAACTCACCTCATGACTCGCCAAAGCCTGTCCACCATCTATAAGTCAGGAGTGTGATGGAATACTCTCCTTTGTCCTGGATGAGTGCAGCTCCAACAACACTCAAGAAGCTTGACACTATCCAGGACAAAGCATCCCGCTTGATTGGCACCACATCAACAAACATTTACTACTGATGCACAGTGGCAGCAGTCTGTACCATCTACAAGATGCACTGCAGAAATTCACCAAGGCTCCTTAGGCAGCACCTTCCAAACACATGACCACCACCATCTAGAAGGATATGGGCAATAGACACATGGAAACACCGCCACCTGTAAGCTCCCCTCCAAGCCACTCACCATCCTGACTTTGAAATATGTCGTCATTCCATCACTGTCAATGGCTCAAAATCCTGGAACACCCTCCCTAACAGCACCGTGTGGGTGTACTTACACCACATGGACTGCAGCCGTTCAAGAAGGCAACTCACCACCACCTTCTCAAGGGCAATTAGGGATGGGCAATAAATGCTGGCCTAGTCAGCGATGCCCACATCATACAAATGAATTTTTAAAAAGTTACCAGTACATACTGGGAGTAGGACATTTCAGACACCTGTAAAATAGCTACATTTTAATTTATGTGCAGTTCCTGGGCTTATTTAGTCATTTTTTCTAATTGGAGGATCTTTTCTGTCGATTGACTGACTGTGTCTTCCCCAAGTGCCCTAAGCTGTGGAAACAAGTTCCATACGAGTAAAGCTAGTAATACACCTCTGTAGGCTGGTAGTCATTTATGCAGTTGAATAGTTAAAAAGCATAGAAAGAGGCAGCCATTCGGCCCATTGTAGCTGTGCTGGCTCTTTGAAAGAGCTATCCAATTCATCCCACTCACCTCTTTTCCCCATAGCATTGCAAAATGTTCCTTGTCAAGTATATATCAAAGTCCCTTTTGAAAGTTAGTTACTACTGAATCTGCTTCCACCACCCTTACAGGCAGTGCGTTCCAGATCATAAGTCATGGTGTAAAGATAATTCTCCTCAATTCCCCTCATTCTTCTGCTAATGACCTTCAATCTGAGTCCACTGGTTACCAACCCTTCTGTTCGTGGAAACGGTTTCTCCATATTTACTTGATCCAAATTTTTCATAATGTTTAACACCTCAAATCTCCTCCTAATTTTCTCTGCTCTAGGGATAACAACCTCAGCTTCTCTTAACTCTCAGCTAACAGAAGCCCTTCATCCCTGGGATAATTTTAGTGAATCTTCTCTCCACAGCTATGACATCCTTTAAAGTGTGGTGCCCAGAATTCAACACCAATCACTCCAGCTGAGCCCATAACTGGTGATTTGTAAAAGTTTTGCATAATTTCCTCGCATTTGTGCTCCAGTTATAAAGTCAAACATTCGGTATGTTTTCTTAGATAGCCTTATCACATTGTCTATCATCTTCAAAGGTTTGAGTGTAACATGTATTTTTTATAAAGGGAAGATGACCAAATTCATTTGTCGTGCTGGGGAAAAAATTGGCAACATTTAGTGCTTGTGGATGATTCACAAATATTTTGCATACATTCCAGACACCAATCTCTATTTAGGTGGCTGTATTGGCACGTGTGTTCAAGGTGGAACTAGTCACAGGTGATATTAATACTTTTGTATCTCGGGCGGGGGGATAATGTTAACAAGTGCACACTCTCCTTCCCTTGATTTGCATCAGCACTGCCAAAGGACGTTGAGCTCATTTTCTGTGATTGAGGGAGATCCAGGCAAGATTTCTTTTGCTTTAGTGTGCAGTATAGAACAGTCGAAGAGACTGCTACTCCCCCTTCCCCTATTTAAGGAGATGCTCCTTTTTTTTTAAAGAAGTTATTTTCTCTCCTCTCCTGCTAGCTTAACTTCCTGTGCATCCTGCTGCTTAGTATCTGCTTTAAAAACAACTTGAAGGTTTGAAGTGGAATTTCTATGCTCACACTAACTTAAGCTATGCGAAAGGTTGGCAACTCTGGGTATATTCTTGGAAGTTTCATCACATGGCTTCCCACCACAAATTGCCTAGCCATTGGTCTATCCTCTGGCTGCTGTATCTTGCCCAGAGCTAATTATAAATGGAATCGACTCATTGCCCAAGTGGATTAACGATCGGTCAACCAGCCTTTCCCCATCATGCCCATCTCCTCCAAAGAAGCTAAAGCAAAATCAAAATTTTATTCATGCTGCTATGGTGTTTCTCCCCAGTTGCTTTAAAGCAGTATCCTTGAGATTAATCTTTAATTCCTGGAAACTCCAGAACAATTTTAGGTAACCCTAACTACAAGTTGTGGACACTTGTGCCACGACCATAGAGGTTTCTATAACAAAAGTCTCTGCATTCTTTTTTTATATTCTTTCACAGGATGTGGGCATCGCTGGAGGCTTTTTGCACTTCTGGTAGATCTTACAATGCCTTCCCCCTCTCTGACACATAGCCTTTTCTCCTTTATACATGTTTTTCCGTTTTAATGCAAATTCCATTGTTCCCATATGTCTTTGGAATTTTAGATTTATATTATGAGAAAAGTATTCATGGTGCTAATCTTGTCAGTAACCATTGGGGAAAAATAAATACACTGCTCGGCCTAGCTTTTCTGGCTAGGTGTAACATCCTACCATCCCTTTGAAATTCAAACTACCCTGATTTATCTAAAAATGCAAATTATCCTCATCTCGCATTCTAAAACTTCAGCCATGTTTACGTATTTAGCATTTCAAACCTAGCTTCTTTTGATGAGTTAAAACCTCCAGACCAGCCGTCTCCAATTCAATTAAATCCCGCACACACAGAGAGAAACTATCCAAACCCCTCTATTAACCTACTTTTAGAATTATTAAACTTTTGTGACAGCATATAATAACACAACTATGATATACTATGTTATAATTATGATATTTATAAGATTATGTTTTGGGACTATTGTCTCTCTATGGTAAAATGAAGGGGGCAATTTGAGGCTTTAAGGGTGTCCTCAAAGCAACCCTGAAGAGGTCAAACATCCCTGCCGACTCTTTGGCTTGTGTTCAACCAGAACTAAGAAGGCTCACCCGGGAAGCACCAAACATGTCAAGAGGCTTCAGAAATATGCAGAGGTGAAGTTAAGGCTTTGGAGGAACCACACAAACCTCTGAGCAACCCATCTACCCAATCCTTCAGGCACCACCTGCCCCGCATGTGGAAGAGTCTGCAGTTGCACATTGGGCTTATCAACCATCTCCGAACTAATTGAACCCGAGTGGAAGCAAGTCATCCTAGATCCCAAGGGCCTGACTAAGGAGAAGGAGAAAATGAAGGGGGTCACGTGACCTGTTCCGAAGTCTGCCCTGACAGTCTGGGTGGTTTGATTGTTAGAGGTCAAAGGGGGCTCAGATTGTTTTACTGGAAAGGTGGTGCAAGGTATTTACACTTGGAGGCGATGGCAGGAGCCTATGTGGTAACAGTGGGTAGACAGAGAGTCTCAAGTCCTAGAAAAGTATTGAGACTGTTGGGTTGTAAACAGTTGTGCTTTAACTTATCCATTTACTTCCAAGATAAGAGTTGGGGTCTAAAGGACAATCAGCATTCCTACCTGGATACAAGGCCCATGTGATTCCTGTTACCATGGAAATGGGCTTTGGGAGGATAAGGGTTAAGATATCCCTGAGAAAACTCAGACAAGGTTAGCCTGCCAGGATCCAGAAGAGGGAAAGTGGCTAAAGATAGCAATATGCTGTGGTTCGCCATGCAGGACTGCGGGTGAAAGCTCACACTTGGACTGAAAAGATCAAATGCATGAGTTAAAACGAGGCTATAAGATTCCCCTAGCTACATGCTAGAGGAAGAATCTCCAGGGCAGAAATCCTCACTGTGAATGACGGTTCTGAGATTAAACGTTTACAGGCTAAGAAAAGGAAAAGAATAGAAATAAAACCTTGGGAGACAAGAATCACCTCGGACTGTTTCTGGAAGAATCTAACGTTGTCCAAAAGGACAAAGTATGTCAGTGAAGTGTGTTTTTGGTTATGCTAAAAGGAAAAGGGGGAATGTTTATTTTACAGTTTAAAGTGTAAGTTGCCTACAAAGACAGTATTTAGTCCATGGTGCTTTTAGTCTTTTGTTACAGTAAAAGTCTTAAAACATGAAATCCCATCGTGTCAATCTTTCTTCAATTCACTGGACGTTCAATTTTGTTTAAAAAAAGGTTATCGTTCTCTACAGAGGTTGTAACAGCTGGCAAAAAATTTATATTTTGATATACTATAAATCGCAAATGCTAGAAATTTCAAACATCTCTGCAGGGTGTTGAGGGGGAACCCCTGCAAACAAACCCTCTGAGATTTCTGTTTGTAAAGAGCATCATTATGGAAGTGCATGTGTTCCAATAGTGTACAGAAAGAGAAATAATGACCAGTGATTTAATAAATAGGGAAAAGATCCAATAAATCTAGGCATCTCAACAGGATCTGTTTTCAGAATCACTAGAGTCCACAAGCTCCATTTGAAAGGTTATACTTTGGAACATATTCCAAAAGAAATGAATAAAACACTTTCATTTATATAATGCCTTTTATGACCTTAAGATGTCCCAAATCGCTTTTCAGCCAACAAAATAATTTTGTTATTGTTTTCATATGAAAAAAGAAAAGAACATGTTACAGGGCACTGTAAGCCCTCGTACACATTTAAATTATGTTGCAAATAGCACACTGGTCCCAGTCCTGTCCTGATGCCTTTTCTACTGTAATCGTATTAGTTTCCAAAGGATTGCATTAAAGTTAGGAAGGGAGGATACTATTTTCATACACAGTAGTGATACAGATTTTGTGGGAGTCAGCAGCAGTGTGTACTGTGGTGAAGAAAATGTAACTAATAGGTCATTGAAGGTGCTAGTTGTCCTTGAGTCAGCCACTGATTAAAGAAGAGCCTGCCAGAAATAACTGAAGCTTATAATGTGCATTCTGCTCATGATCTGAAGCCTGTTTATCAGATCACAACTCACAGCTGCTGAAATAATCATCTTGAAAGTACGTTTTTTGGAAATCATGGAGAATGCAAATGCTTCTCTCTGAAGTGCGTTGTCATCTGGTTAGAATTGTGGATACAAAATATAAGGAAGCCATCGACTAACTGCAATCCCTCGTTGATTGGGCCCTGTCCATTTTACATGGGGAGGCGGTGGCATAGTGGTATTGTTGCCTGGCTAGTAATCCAGAGACCCAGGGTAATGCTCTGGGGACCTGGGCTTCAATCCCACCATGGCAGATGGTGGAATTTGAATTCAGTAAAAATCTGGAAATAAAAGTCTAATGATGACCGTGAAGCCATTGTCTATTGTCATAAAAACCCATCTGATTCGCTAATGTCCTTTCTTACTGAAGAAAATCTGCTGCCCTCCCTGGTCTGGCCTGCATGTGACTCCAGATCCACAGCCATGTGGTTGACTCTTAAATGCCCTCTAAACAAAGGCAATTAGGGTGGGGTAATGAATGCTGGCCCAGCCAGCCACGCCCACATCCCACGAATGAATTTTTTTTCAAAAATGCTCACAAATTCCCAAAGGTAATCGAGCAAAATTGTTGGTATGTATTGAATTTTGGCCTGCTGCTCAGAGTGTTTATCTCTGATTGCGTATTCCAACTGAATATTCATCCATCTAAACTGATCTGTTTTAGAGTGGGAAAAGAAATGGTTCCTCGTATCCGAATTTTGTTTTAAAACTTTCAATTCTCCAGTTTCAGTTGAGGCTTTGATTTTAAATGTGTCCTTTTGTTTGTTGTTCACAGTCAATGTCAAATAGCTTGCTTACATTTGCATCATATATACTCTTTTTGGAGAAACAAAAAAAGAGGGCATGTGTAATCCAATGAAAATGAATTCTGCTGTTTTAAAAAAAAATCTCTCATCTTTAGAACTTTCTGTCCAAAATTGATCCTTATTGTTCTAGCCTAAAACCCTCTCCAATGCAGCGGTGCGCTGTTGAAATTGAAGACCAGCGATGCGCACAAAAGTATAAAAAGGACTGACTTGTATTTGTATAGCGCCTTTCATGCCCCAAAGCGCCCTACTGGCAATGAACTACTTCTTGAAGTGTAGCCACGTGAAAAGTGGCAGCCAATATATGCACAGAAAAGTCCCACAAACAGCAGTGCAATAATGACCACGTCATCTTCTGTTTTGGGGAAGGTGGTGGATAAATGTTGGCCAGTTCACGGGGAAGACCTCCCTTGCTCCGTTTTGGAAATATGGCCGTGGGACCCTGTACACCTCCCAACAAGAAGAACTTGTTTTGCTAAGCCCTCAAGCTAGATAAAGAACAAAGTGCTTTGTCTCAATGCCTGCTGTTCTTATTGTCATAACAATATTTTGTTACGTGCTGAAGTTTATTCAGTAGAACATTAAAAAAACAAGCAATGCAGCACTGTACAAAATCCTAGAAAATTTAATATTGCCAAAGCTGCCTTGCAGTTCTTGCGAAATATCAGTAACGTGATAACACAATTTTCGACTTGTTAAATGAGGGAGGGGAAGAATGTGTGCAACAAGAAGAGGGCAAGACACATCCATCTTTCATCTACAAAATAAAACAAATTTTCATTAGACTGGAAAAAGCTTCCAAGCACTTGTACTCTCTTGCCAAAAGTATCTGCACCTCTTCTGACTGAGCCCAAGTTGGTGAGCTTGCATTTTTTTTTGCAAATAACAATTCTAGTCCACATAATGTTACTGGCATCTATCCTCAATACGTGTTATTTAAAATGTGTTGCAATATTGCAACCAGCTTTTTTTCAAAAGGATATGTTGGCTACTTTTTGGTCTACAGTCTTTGCTTTCATTAATATATTAATATTAATGACTGGCTAGTAATCTCTCAGTTCATACTCTGTAACAAATTAATGAAACATTAGAACCGTGGAGCACAGAGGCCATTAGGCCCATCCTGACTGTGCCCGCCATTTTCTCCACAGGTAACCCTCCCAGAATCCTTGAGCCCATGGTCATTGCAATAAAAGGCTATTATCATTTCGGAGGAGCAGCCACTGTCTTACAAAGCAGGATGGAGCACATTTTTACCTTGAGGAAGGAAATCAAGCCTGAAGAGACTCTCATTGCGGTGTCAGGCAGGGGGAGGCCATCTTGTGGGAAGAGCATCTTCGACCCATATATTAGCGATTTGAGTAAACTTGTGGAAACCACATCTATTGTAATTTTTAGTCATGGTCATGGAATCCTGGGTACTTTGCATGGTATCTGGGAATAGTGTGGGATATCATTTTCACAACTGCATATGGTGACACCGCTTTCAGTAATTGCTGCAGTCAAGCTGGTGCTGATCATAGTGCTTTGCGTTCCTTTGGTCCCAGTGGGATGCCCAAGAGGAGGACCCTGATGTTTGGGCAGCCCAGGATCACCTTAAATTTTGCCCAGTTTTGTGCCCTGACCAGGCTTCAGTTTCACTGCAGAGTGTTAACACAACATGGAGACGGCGTTTACCAGTGATGAGCCCAACTCACTTGGTGTAGAGAACGGGTACTATGGGCTGTTTCCGATTGGTGGGAGGGACCGCCCACCCGAGTCAGGTAGCCTTTGACTAGCAAGGTGCTGCTTCAGTGGGTGCTTAGAGTCTCTGCTCAACAGGTGGATGGAATCCAGTACACCAGGCAAACAAAACAAATGGAAAGAAAGAAGATGCCAACTCTTTGACTGGCAAGCTGGAACTCCAGAGCCATGTGCATGGGATTGACAGATTTGCAGCTGGTCGCGAGTACGCAAGATGGTCTTGATCAACGTGGAACTTGATAGGCTGAACGTTGATATAGCTTCCCTATAAGAGAGTGGGCTCGCTGAGAGCGGGTCACTGAAAGAAAAACATTAGATGTTCATCTCTAGCAGAGGAAGAGTTCAGAGGAAACACGTGAACAAGAGGCAGGCTTGACTGTAAGGAACTTGCTACTCTCAATTCTAGAATCCCCACCATCACAAATGGTTCAGAATGTATTCTCTCCATTCACCTCTCAACTCAAACATTGCCAGTTAACCTCATGAGTATCTATGGTCCAACACTCTGCTGCACTACAGAGGTGAAAGACCAGTTCTACAAGGAGCTTGACAGTGTTTTCACCAGAATCCCTAAGTCAGAACGTCTTTTTACTTGGGGATTTAAATGCAGGAATGAGTGCAGACAGTGAGTCATGGCCCTCCTGCCTCAGATATCATGGTCTGGGGAAAGTGACTGAGAACAGACAGAGAATACTTGAGCTTTGTGGAACCAATGCTTTCTTTCAGAACAAACCTTGCCACAAGATTTGTCCTGGAGAGCTCCAGGGCATTGGCACCAGCTGGATCTGACCGGCACCAGACGTGACTCTGAACAACATTGTCGATACATGTAGCTACCACAACTGGTAGCTGACTGTGGTACAGATCACTCTTTCTGGTGTGAACTAGGGCTGGGATGCAACCCTAGAATTTTTTTTCGTTCGAAGCAGAAGTACTGTCCTCATACCAACCTCAGCCACACTGCCTAGCCAGGTTAAAAACCAACAGCTCCTTGACGCCATTAAACAGGTGCTCGCTGGCATTCTCCCACACAGTGCAGAAGCAAAATGTAACATACTTTGCAGTATTGTAGGTGGTGTCTCAGCTTCCTCATGGGAAGCAAGAATAGAAAAAGCTTGAGGCAACAGCACCATGATGGAACCTGTCATTGAAGCTACGTGGTCCGCTCTCTCGTTACTTTACAAGAGAGATAGAGCGAGGAGAGATTGAGCGAGAAGAGTCTGCACTAAGAGCCCTTGAAGTGAAATCCAACAGACTGCTAAGGGGTGCACCAATGACGACTGGTTACAACATTGTCAGAGTTTCCAGATGTCCTATGACACAAGGAATGTCAGGGTCATATATGAAAGGGTCGATAAAGCAACAGCTTCATCAGCAAAGAAAATGGACCCATTGAAAACAAAGGAAGGGGAGGTCATCACCAACTGCAATAAACAGTTGGAGAGACGGGTGGAGCTCTACCTTGAGTTTGTGCTCCAGGGAGAACACTATCGCCAAGGAAGAACTAGACACCATAGCCTGCCTGTCATGACAAAGCTGGATATCGAAACTATGGGTGCTGATGCTATACAGCCTGAACTAATCCAGAAAACTGGCGCCCCAGCAGCATCTGCATGAGCTTCTTCTCCTGACTGGTGGAGGGAGGGGGGGCAGTGCCCCAGCATGGGCATGATACAAAGATTGTGACCCTGTAGAAGAACAAGGGGCAACTGCAGTGATTGCAACAACTATGACACATCTCCCTGCTGAGCATTGTGTGAAAGGTTTTTGCCCATGTTGCCCTTGTCAGACTGCATCTGACCAGGCTGAACGCATCTACTTGGATTTCAGAGCTAGAAGATCGACAGTTGACATGAACATCTCGGTCCGGCAGCTGCAAGAGAAATGCCGTGAACAAAGGAGACCCCTATATGTTGCCTTCATCAATCTCACCCAGGCATTCAACCATATGAGCAGAGGTGGTGGAGAAAATTGGCTGCCCACTGAAGCTGCTCAGTGTGACCCCCTCTTTCCATGATAACATGATGGGGAAGATCAGCTATGTCAAGGCATTCGGAATACTTTTGAGATCCGCAGTGGGATCAAACAGGGTTGTGTTCTGGCACCGACACTTTTGGGCATGTTCTCCTCTTTGACTTGAAGGTATATGGCAGGAACATCGACAGAGAGTGTCTACTCGGGCACTGGAACTGGCGGAAAGTTGTTCAGCCTTGCTCACCTGAGATCCAATTCAAAGGTGCACCAAGCCCTGATCAGAGAGTTGCTGTACACTGACCATGTTGCACTAGCATTCCATACTGAGGGACACCTTCAGCAAAAGGACAAACAATAATGTTCCAATTCAGAAGCACGCACACACACACACACACACACACACACACACCACACACACACACACACACACACACACACCAGCCATTATGTCCAAGCTGAGTGTGAGTGTAGAACAACAGCAATCTGACTGAGAACACCAAACTGCGTCTACCAAGCCTGAGTCCTCAGCGCACACCCCCTACAGTGGCGAGATCTGGACAACATATGATAGGCAAGAGAAATGGCTGAATTGTTTCCTCCTTCACTGTCTGTCGTACCCTCAGCATCGCTTGGCAGGACAAGGTCACCACCTCAGTCCTGGAGCATGCTAATTCCATCAGCAAACTCTCATTGCTCGGCCAATGATGTCTGCGCTGGCTTGGCCACATTCATCGGATGAATGACAGCCGTATACCCAAATACTGAACCACCGCCTCCGGGCATCCATACCTCTGCCACAAGGACACCTGCAAGCGAGATATGAAGATGGCGGATATTGACACTGATAACTGGAAAATGGTCACTGATGGCCGTGACCTCCCTGGAGGCTGATGCTTTGGAAGAGATGAGAAGAAATGAAAAGCGCAGTTGGCCAAGAAGAGGAAACAGGGGGCAGTGAATCATGCACCTCCTCAGCTCACTGTCTTGTTCTATAGTAAATGCAGCAGAGACTGTCATGCTAGAGTGGGGCTCCTGAGCCACATCAGGTGATGATTTGCACTGTGGTGGTCCATTCTGATGAAGTTGAAGGCTGACTGTGTGTGTGTGTGTGTGTGTGTGGTGTGTGTGTGTGTGTGTGTGTGTGTGTGCGTGCTTCTGAATTGGAACATTATTTAATATAACTGCCTACTGATTCTTATTTCAACAAAAAAAACATCGGGCATTATGGAGTGTGGAAAACTGGATTCGTCTGAGTAATTCAGTGTTTTAGATGCATAGTGCATTATGCAAGTTGCTAAGTGTTCTATTACCTCATGCTATTGGCGTTGCTATAGAGCAACTTGTCCTCCATGAGCAACACCACATAGAATCGTTCTTGAGACCAGAGTACACAGAATCAAGGCTAACACTCCAGTGCCCAGAGCTGCACTGTCAGAGGCCCTGTCTTTCAGGTGATGTGTTTAAACCGAGGGCCTGTCTGCCCCCTCGGGTGGGCATAAAAGATCCCACCCATACTATTTCGAAGTCCTAGCCAATATTTATCCCTCAACCAACATCACAAACTGATAATGCTCTTTTTTAAAAAATATATTCTTTAACGAAGGTGGTGATGAGCTGTCTTCTCGATCCGCTGTAGTCCATGTGGGGTAGGTACACCCACAGTGCTGTTAGGGAGGGAGTTCCAGGATTTTGACCCAGTGACAGTGAAGGAACGGCGATATATTTCCCAAGTCAGGATGGTGGCTTGGAGGGGAACTTGCAGGTTCCCGTGCATCTGCATTTGTGGGAGTTTGTGCGCAAGTTGGCTGTTGTGACTAAATCTCAAAAAGTACTTCAATAGCCGGAAAGTGCTTTGGGAAATCCTGTGATCATGAAAGGCCCTACACAAATGTAAAAATTTATTTTCTTTCTATACATATTATTACAAATCATAAGCACTTGTCCATAAATTTTGATCATATTTATGTTACCAGGGTAAAATTCATTATTAATCGTGGCCCTCTGGAACAAGTTACTGAAGTATCTTTCAACAACTCTTTCACCATCTTGCATTTTTAGAAAAAAAAATTGATAATCGTCAACTAAATATGAACAGCCTCACAGGTGATTTCTTAGGTGAAAGCATAGAAATCCTTACATAATTTTATTTGTTCTTGAGATGCAGACCATACCAGCAAGGCAGCATTTATTAAGGTATTGTTATTTATTCAAAGGTTGTCCATTTAAGACCAAGATGAGGAGAAATGTCTTCATTCGAATGGTTGTGAATCTTTGGAATTCTCTTCCCTGGATCACCGTTGACACTTACACATTGAGTTTATTCAAGGCTGAGATTAATAGAATTTTATTAAATTGAGGGATGTGCGGTTGATGGAGCAGTTCAGCTGTTATTTTAAGAATAGTAGAGTAGACTCTGAAGGGCTGAGTGGCCAACTGTTTATGTTCCTATTTCTTATTTTCTTATTTATTGCCCATCCTTGGTTTCCCTAATCACTTTGATATTAACCGTACAGTGGAATGACCTGCAGAGGTAGTAGGTTCCCTTATGAAGGACACTTGGGCGTTTACAACAATCCAACAGTTTTCCTGTCCCTCCTGCTAGCCCAAAAATTATCGGATTTATTAAATTAGTCTTGCAGCTTCCCATGGTGGGTTTACAACTCCACCCCCTGGGTTGCTAGTGCCACATACCACTGGGCAACATACCTCCCTGTATCGCTTTCTCCATTGTACTTATAAATGTGTTTACCCCTGATGAGCAACATCGTAGGAGAACAGCTTAGTAGATTTTAAAATTGACAATATAAGACCATAAGACATAGGAACAGAAATTAGGCCATTCGGCCCATCAAGTCTGCTCCGCCATTCAATCATGACTGATAAGTTTCTCAACCCCATTCTCTCGCCTTCTCCCCGTAACCTTTGATCCCCCTTACCAATCAAGAACCTATCTATCTCGGTCTTAAATACACTCAATGACCTGGCCTCCACAGCCTTCTGTGGCAATGAATTCCATAGATT
Source organism: Cetorhinus maximus (assembly GCF_964194155.1). Lineage (NCBI taxonomy): Eukaryota > Metazoa > Chordata > Chondrichthyes > Lamniformes > Cetorhinidae > Cetorhinus > Cetorhinus maximus. The sequence goes on from NC_135900.1 coordinate 12,739,807, forward strand.
CACCACTCTCTGGCTAAAGAAGTTTCTCCTCATCTCTGTTCTAAAAGGTCTTCCCTTTACTATAAGACTGTGCCCTCGGGTCCTAGTCTCTCCTACTAATGGAAACATATATATATGGTAATAGCAACATTTTATTGCTGAATCAAAGAATAGATTCTGTCAATGTGTCGGCTGTAGCAATCTTTACCCCTTCAGTGTATTGATGGTCCTTCTACATTTAATCTATCAAGGTCAGAATTGGTTGCAGCCAGGCATTTGTAGCTCCAGACCCATCATTTATACAACTTGTGGTGTTATGTTGCATGTGATGCTTTTTTACATTGCTGGTCCCACCATTTCACTTCAATTCAAACTACAATAAAGTGAAATTTAGCTTTTGGGAATTAATCTTGCACAGACGGAGGCCATTTGGCCTACCTTGCCTATGCTAGCTCTTTTGAAAGAGACATCCGATTTATAGTCCCATTCCCCTAATCTTTCCCCGTAACCCTGTAAATCTTTCCTTTTTGTTTCCCCAAGTATACGTCGAATTTCATTTTGGAAGTTACAATTGAATTTACTTCCAACACCCTTCAGGCAGCAGGTTTCATAAGACCGGTGATATACGTGACGTGTTCAACAGTCGATGTGCAGTGGTGTTACTGTGTTTGCAGTCGTCTTGCCATTTTACTTTTTGTACTCCAATTTATGACGCTTGTATGTGATTTTGAAACTTGGCTTGGTCACTTTTTTTTATTCCACACGTGTTGAACTCTCTAGCTGATGGTCTAGTTATGTCTTCCCTCCCTGAATAAAGTATCTGAACTGATAATTTAGGCAGAAAGTTGGAGCCTTGGCAAAGCATTTACTGACACCTGAAAAATAACTCGAGTCTAATTTTTTTTATATGGCGGGGTGATGAGCAAGACAGTTATTATTAAACTTGAAACGCATAGTATTTTCTGGGTCACTAGCTGGAGGTTATAAGCTCCAGTGGGAAATGATTAACTGTTTTACATTCCTGACCTCCCCCTAAGCAGATCCCTCCATCAATTTGATGCCTAGTATTTTAACTGTAAATGGGATCCTTTTATAGCTTTCTTTTTATGCATGTAATGAAGTTTGTGTAAGACATGAGGGAATAACCTTTGTTCCACTTGCAATCCTCCCAACCATTCTCCCCTTTCCTGTAATACAATGGCTTCTTGCTGCTCCAGCACACCTCCATCGGTTTCAGGGGTCCTCCAATTCCCCTACCAAACAGTTGTTCTTGGGAGTTTAGAATTAAGGGTGCACCACAGACCACCCTCCCAGCCTTATGTTATCCATACATATTTGCTTGGATGCCACTAGATTAAGAGCAAATACCATGAACTGTTTTCCTTAATCGCAGGTCTCTGAGGTTAATTGTTGGTCTACGGGCTGATAACAGCAACTTTGCTAAACAGAAAATTTGGACACGCGCCACTGGCGATGCTGTAGGGCAGGGTTCAGCAGCTTATAAACTCTGAGGCCACATGTGGCTCGCTGACCTTTTCTAGTTGGATTGCATTGACATGGAAAAAAAGCCTAAAAAAAAAATTAAGTCAAGAAAAGTAAGAGCCATTTTCTTGTGGGGTAAAAGGCACGTAAAAGTTTCAAATGATTGATTTTTTTTTTTGTTAAAATATTTGTCAATGCTGTAAATAAACATATTCCAATAGTATAGCTGCTTGATGGTTATAGATAAATGCCTTTGGTTTGAGGAACAGGTTTTCATTATTGTTTCTAATAGGGTCGAGGTTATAAATTATTCAGCATGTGCCACTAGGAGGTTTTTTAATCACGAGGATCGATCGCCGAAAAATTGTCTTAATTCCATGCGCCTTAAGTAAAAGTTTGTTTTTAAAAATGACTTTGCACTGACAAAATTTTAAGCCCCACTGTTCACGACTTGCTCTTTCGCGAATTTGCTTATCCACGCAAAAGTCTGCACGCCAGGGCACACATTGTGCACCCAAAGAGGAGGAAGTTGGGGCAGACAGGCAGCAGCACCTGGGAGGAGAGTGCGAGAGGAGGACCCCAAGCCAGGCAGTCAATAGCACTTGGCACCTAACATCACAGGAGAAACAGAAGTTCCTTGGTAAGAAACTGCTGTTAAGGGAGTGTCATCAAGTAGCTGAGAATTAGAAAAACACATCCTTTTTAAAAGAAGGGGCTACTTACATTTAAAGTAAGAAACACAAGCAACCAGGAAACTTTAAGTCGAGGCCAGGTAAAACAAAGTTGCATAAGTAAACCAAAGTAAAATAAAGTTAATGTAAGAGAAGTAAATGGAAGCCATGGCAGGATAGCTCAGTCGTGCGGAATGCGTGTCTTGTAATACGTGGGAAGTTGTGGACGCTACCATGTCCCTACATTGTGGTTGTCTAGGACGTATCACTACATGCAGAACCTTGAGCTCCGGGTTTCAGAGCTCAGGCGGCAGCTGGAGTCACTGTGGCGCATCCGCGAGGTTGAGAGCTAAGTGGATAGCATGTTCAGAGAGGTGGTCACACCGGAGCCAGAAAGGGACTGGGTGACCGCCAGGCAGTCCAAAAACATTAGGCAGGTAGCGCAGGAACCCCCCGGGATCCCGCTGACCAATCGGTTTTCCTTTTGGATATCGGTGAGGGTGTTGGCTCCTCTGAGGAGTGCAGTCAGAGGCAAGTTTGTGGCACCACAGGCAGCTCTGCTGTACCAGAGGGGAGAAAAGAGGGGAGGAGCAGTAGTAATAGGGGATTCCTTAGTTAGGGGAACAGACGGGTATTTCTGTGGCCGAAGACGTGACTCCAGGGTAGGATGTTGTCTCCCTGGTGCCAGGAACAAGGATGTCACGGAGCGGCTGCAGGACATTCTTCTGGGGGGAGAGTGATCAGCCAGAGGCTGTGGTCCATGCTGGTACAAATGATTTAGGTAGAAAAGGGGATGAGGTCCTGAAAGCAGACTTTAGGGAGCTAGGAAGGAGTTTGAAAGCAGGACCTCTAGAGTAGTAATCTCCGGATTACTCCCAGTCCCATGTACAAGCAAGTATAGAAATAGGAGAATGAATGAATAAACACATGGCTGGAAAGCTGGTGTAGGAGGGAGGGCATCAGATTTCTGAGGCATTGGGACCGGTTCTGGGGAAGATGAGAGCTGTACAAGCCAGACAGTCTGCACCTGAACAGGACTAGGATGAATATACTCGCAGGGAGATTTGCTAGTGCTGTGGGTGGGGTTTAAACTAGATTGGCAGGGGGATGGGAACCTGAGGGCAAATTCAGAGCAGGGAATGGGAGACGGAGAATTAGTGAGTGACTTTGAAAGACAGAAGCAGCACAGGTTTAAAAAGTATATATGTAAATTGTCACAAACTATCATATTTTTGTATTATTGTGGGATATAAAGTAGGCTTATATGTGCGGTTCAGTGTGGGGCTAATTTAATTAACTTAGAGACGGGTGGACTGCAAGTTTGAAATTATCAAAGAGTTAAGTGTAAAGAGGGCATTTGAAATGCTAATGAGTAGGCTAGGGTAGAGCCTCAACAGATAGGGTTTGAATGAAATTTGCATTTTTAGATAAGTGGAAGAGTTGTTTGATTTTCAAAGAGACATAAGGTTTTTATGACTGGCAAAATAAATAGGGCAAGGTTGTTACATTGATTTTTTTTTTCCCCAAAAGCACTGACCATAATGACAACATAAAAGATTTTTATATCATGGGAAAAGTAAATTCCAAAGACATTGGGGAATAATGGGATTTAAAGATCAAAGAGGAAGAAATACATTTAAAGAAGGTTGGAAGGCTTTATATGGGGTGTGGCCATGTGAGATCTGAAAAGTACACCGTGTGAAAAAGACTTGGTGGGGTGGGGGGATGGGTGTGGTAGCAGAAAGCCTCTAGTCACTTTGTAGAAGTCTGTTCCAGTAACCAAAGTTGGGTTAAAAACCTTCAGAATTCCACAGTCGAGTGGGTACTTCTGGTAACCTTGCTGGATTGTCTCTGTATAAACTTAAAATCTATTTTGGACTCTTTTTTATTCATTCACACAATGTGGGCTTTGCTGGCTAGGCCAGCATTTATTGCCCATCCCTAATTGCCCTTGAGAAGGTGGTGGCGAGCTGCCCTCTTGAACCGCTGCAGTCCATGTGGTGTAGGTACACCCACGGTGCTGTTAGGAAGGGAGCTCCAGGATTTTGATCCAGTGACAGTGAAAGAACAGCGATATATTTCAAGTCAGGATGGTGAGTTACTTGGAGGGAACATCTAGGCGATGGTGTTCCCATCTATCTGCTGCCCTCGTCCTTCTAGATGGTAGTGGTTATAGGTTTGGAAGGTGCTGTCGAAGGAGCCTTGGTGAATTCCTGCAGTGCATCTTGTAGATGGTACACACTGCTGCTACTGTGCGTCAGTGGTGGAGGGAGTGAATGTTTGTGGATGTGGTACTTTGTCCTGGACAGTGTCAAGCTTCTTGAGTGTTATGGGAGCTGCACTCATCCAGGCAAGTGGGGAGTATTTCATCACACTCCTGACTTGTGCTTTTTAGATGGTGGACAGGCTTTGGGAGTCAGGAGATGAGTTACTCATCGCACGATTCCTAGCCTCTGACCTGCTCTTGTAGCCACAGTATTTATATGGCTGGTCCAGTTCAGTTTCTGGTCAATGATAACCCCTAGAATGTTGATAGTGGGGGATTCAGTGGTTGTAATACCATTGAACATCAAGGAGCGATGGTTGGATTCTAGCTTGCTGGAGATGGTCATTGCCTGCCACTTGTGTGACATGAATGTTACTTGCCACTTGTCAACCCAAGCCTGGGAATTGTCCAGGTCTTGTTGCATTTGGACATGGACTGCTTCAGTATCTGAGGAGTCGCGAATGGTGCTGAACATTGTGCAATCATCAGTAAACATCCCCACTTCTGACCTTATGATGGAAAAAAGGTCATTGAAGTAGCTGAAGATGGTTGGGCCTAGGACACAACCCTGAGGAACTCCTGCACTGATGCCTTAAAGGGGTGTGTAGTTAGGAGTCTGGTTAATTACAAAATTTGGGAACTGTTATAATAAGCAACTGTGGAATTGTAATCTTGAGTATGGGTTTTATTCTTTTTTGTTAATGAATATTTCTCATTTAAGTTTTGAAATCTCTAAAGGTGTTTAGTAGATTCATAACTTCTGAATTCAAACATTCTCATACTGCAAATTGCAAAACTGTTGTGATAGCGTGGCTAAGTTTCCCTCGTGGATTTGGTCAGCCTGGCAAATACCACCTACCGTATCATAACAAAATGCAAGGAGCATAATAAATAAAGCCGAAGAGCTGAGGGCACAGACACGTGGCAGCATGATGATATCACCATCATGAAAACTTGGCTTAAGGAGGGGCAAAAATGGCAGCTCAACCTCCTTCGATATCGAGTTTTCAGGTCGGATAGGGAGGGGGGGTAAAAACGTTGAGAGTCTAGCATTAGTGGTTAAAAAATCAATTACAGCTGTGAGGAGGGATGATATACGAAATGAAGCATCGAGTGAGGCCATAAGGGTTGACCTCAGAAATAAAAAAGGGGCAGCCACACTGCTAGGAGTATACCGCAGACCCCCAAATAGTGGAAGGGAGTTACAAGAGCAAACATGTGAACCGATTTCTGAGTGCAAAAACAATAGGGCAGTAATCGTTAGGGACTTCAACTACCCTAATATCAATCTGGATACGAACAGAATGAAGGGCACAGAGGGTGTAAAATTCTTGAACTGCATTCAAGAGAACTTTTTAAGCCAGCATGTAACAAGCCCAATGAGTGGGGGTGCAATTCTAGGTTTAGTCTTAGGAAATGAAGCTGGGTAAGTGGACAAAGTAGCAATGAGGGACCATTTTGGAGATAGTAACCATAATATAATTAGGTTTAGCATCATTATGGAAAAGGACAAAGACAGAACAAGAGTAAATGTTCTAAATTGGGGGAAGTCAAAATTTTACAAAGCTGAGAGGTGAGCTGGTGAGGAGCGGACTGGATACAGCTATTAGAAGGAAAAACTGTCAAATCAGTAGGAGGCATTCAAAGGTGAGATTCTATGAGCACAGTGTAGACATGTACCCACAAAAAAAGGGCAGCACAGCCAAATCTTGAGCCCCCTGGTTATCCAGAAGCATACAAGCCAAGATAAAGCAGAATAAGAAAGCTCATGACAATGACAGTCACAAAGCACTCAATACTGTAGAAAGCCTGGAGAAGTATATAAAGTGAAAATGGAAATTAGGAAAGCAAAGAGGATATGAAAAAATATTGACAGGTAAAAACAAACAAAACCCAGAGATGTTTTCCCAGTACATAAAGAGCAAGAGAATAACTAAGGAAAGGTTATGGTCTATCAGAGATGTTCATAGTAACTTGTGGATTGATGCAGAAGATGTGGGCAGGGTTCTCAATGAGTATTTTGCCTCTGTCTGCATCATCCCTCTCCTTAGTGAAGATATTCTTATTAAAGAGGAAGAGTGTGAAATATTAGATACAATATCAATATAAGCATAGTAAGAGGGGAAGTACTGGAGGGACTGATATCCTTGAAGGTGGATAAATCACCAGGGGCAGATGGATTGTATCCAAGGCTGTTGAAGGAAGCAGGGAGGAAATAGCGGATACTCTGAGGATCATTTTCCAATCCTCACTAGATACAGGCGAGGTCCTAGAGGATTGAGGATTGGAAATCTGCGAATGTTGCACCATCATTTTAAAAAGGCCGCGAGGCATAGGCTTGAAAATTGTAGGCCAGTCAGTCTGACTTTGGTGGTGGTCAAATTATTGGAAACAATTCCGAGACACCGAATAAACATAGGCACTGATTGATCAGGGATAGTCGGCATGGTTTTGGGGGAAGATCATGTCTTCCTAACTTAATAGAATCTTTTGAGGAAGTAACAAGGAGGATTGAGGGCAGTGCAGTGGATGTTATCTACACGGATTTTAAAAATTTAAATTTAAAATATTTATCAACAAACTAAAAGATGTCAAGCAATTACTACTATATTAACTCCTAAAATTCATAATTAACCTAACCCCCAGTTATACAAGCTTTAAGGCAATGGTCCGCAATAGATCTTAGATTTAAAACAAGCTCAGCAAGTTAACACAATACCCTGCACAGTGGAATTCCAAATGGCTTTTCTCCAACTTCAGCTTAGTTAGACAACAGACTTGTGCACAAATGCTAGAGGCGATTTCACATACACCCATTAGATCTTACATGGCGTCTGACACATAACCTTTCATTCTCCTTTATATACGTTTCTCTCTTTCTTTTGAATATGTAAATTCTATTGTTACAATTTCAAAGACACATATGGATCTTCTTGGCAACATTAAGGTTTTTATGTTTTCAGTAACCTTTGGGAAAATAAACACATTCCTTTAAACTTGCTTATCTGCCTAGTTATACAGACTAGGACCTCTTTGAAATCCAAATATCCCTTTTTTTAAATCTAAAAATGCAAATTCCCTCCACACTTTGCATGCGAAGTCGGCACCCATGTTTACTCATTAACATGCCAAGCACCTAACTTCTTTTGATGATTTTAAACTTGCAGCCTCCTTGACTCCAAATGTAATTACATCACACACAGACCCAACTATACTTACCCCCCATAAACCTACTTCACAATAAACCAGAAAAATATTATGAAAAAATGTTAGTTTCATGACACCATCAACATCTTTTAAATCATCTTGCATAGAATCCAGAAAGACCATCGAGCCCAGTTTGAAACTATCCAAGCCATCAAACTACAGGATCTGTGTACAATTACTTCTATTTTTGGACTCTTAGACAATTTAACCTACCCTCTGATATTGTAACTATGTGTGTGAACTCTTGAATGCATGTGTGAGTGAAAATTGGATCGTTTTATTATTTTTAATAGATCGGATGTTAAGTACAATAAATACTATTCCCCTTACAAGAAAATCTGTTTGTGTGTGTGTGTGTCTTTGACAGTCACAGCGCTTAAACAGTCAAACACTCTCTGAATTGGCAAGTGAATTCTATAATCAAAAAAACACCTGTTGCGGTCATTTGAGGGGTGGAAAGAGAGAGGAGCCATTCTACCACTACCTACCTAACTGTAACACTTGGGAACATAACCTAAGCCGACACTCCAGCGCAGTACTGAAGGAATGCTGTGCTGCCAGAGGTATATGGCCTTTCAGCTGAGACGATAAACTAAGGCCCGGTTCCCCTTATCAGGGACACAACATCCTACAGCAATATTTGCAAAAAAAAAATCAAGGTGTTCGGCTGGTGCCTTGGCCAACATTTATCCTTGAACTAACACTACCCAGACAGATTAACTGACCATTTATCTGATATCTGCAAGACCTTGCTGTGAGCAAATTGGCTGCCATGCTCGCCCACTTTACAACAGTGACTACTTTTCAAAAATTAGCTGTGAACCATATTAGGACATCTTGAGACTAAGTGTTCTATATAAATGCAAGTTATTTCTTCTTGTAGTCTTGATTCCTTCAGTTATTCAAATGCTCTTACCTCGGATAGCCTAATGATTAGACACAAAATAAGTCATGCTGAACTTGATGTTGACTCTATTATTTGCCTCCATGCTGTATTGTATCACATTCATTGCACTGTAGGTCATGCTGTTCCATCAGTAACAGACATTAGCAGTGATTGTGTTATTTGTGTGTCTCTCTTTGAGCGCACAGCCATTCTGTTTCTGCGGCATTTTTGAATTTAAACCAAAGATTTTAAAATTCTCATTTGAATCCCTCCATGGTCTTGCTCCTCTATCTCTGGAACACTGTCCATCCCCACAACTAAGATATATACACTCTTCTAATTCTGGCCTCTTGGGCACCCTCAATTTTTCTTTTTAACCACTCCACCACTGGTGCCCATGCCTTCAGCTGTCGAGGCCCCCAAGCTCTCGAATTTCCTCCCTAAATCTCTTTGCTTCTCTATCAGCATTTCATCATTTAAGACACTCCATAAAACCTTTCTCTTTCACCAAACTATTGGGCATCTGTCTGAATATCTCCTTATGTGGGGTAGTGTCAAACTTTGTTTTATAATGCTCCTGTGAAGTGCCTTGGGATGTTTTACATATTTAAAGGTTCTATATCAGTACAAGTTCTTGAAAATTTAAGAGTCCAGTTCCATAGCTCTGCGTTTCTTGAGCAATAGGGAGTGAATGTGTCCTGGTTTAAATATGCTCCTGGATGTAGAAAGCTGGGTGCACACTTTTTTTACTAGAACTAAGGTAAGGAGCAAAATTGGATGAACAGATAAAGGTGTCAGCTCAGCTTGTTGACTGCACAATCTCTTTAATATTGATGTATGGCCTCTCATGCATGCGTCTTAAAGAGGTTGTTGCTTGTGCGCGGCCAGTTTGTTCCCTGTGTGGCACTTTCCCAATTGCTGCATGCCTCACACACCGCTTAAGGAGAGAGCATTAGTTGTAAGCTTCTCGTCCTGGCCATGAGATTAGTAGCTCTCTGCCCACTGGCTAAAGTGCAGAAATCCACAATTTTTATTTATTTTTTGTTCTATTCATTTCACAGGATGTGGGCTTTGCTGGCTGGGCCAGCATTTATTGCCCATCCCTAGTTGCCCTTGAGAAGGTGGTGGTGAGCTGCCTTCTTGAACCACTGCAGCCCATGTGGTGTAGGTACACCCGCAGTGCTGTTAGGAAGGGAGTTTTGGGCTAAATTGGACAAAATGAACTACCTCACTCAGCTTGACCATGAAAGACATGGGTAGGAAATAAGGCTGGGAGTAAGACATGTGGCTGAGGCCACCATTTTACTTGAAGTAATTGATGTGCCATTATGAACTTAAGCACCAAATACTTACAAGCAAGTTTCTGCTTGAATGACTAATTTTTTAATTGTTCCTGTTCTGTAATTGAAAGCTGCAGCTCAAATCATAATAGAGGCTCTGGGACACTCGGTTGTGATATCTTATGAAAAACTGCAGGGATATTTATTTTGTGTAGCAAATGCCCCATGGTGCTGCTTGTAAGCCAGAGGATGGACCATTACATAAGGAACAGAATTATGTACCTTGTGAAATGCCATGCATTATTCTGCTGCTAAATTACCGGCTTTTCTTTATTCATTCGTGGGATGCAAGCATTGTTGGTAAGGCCAACATTTATGTTTGTCCAGAGGTGGTGGTGAGCCACCTTCTTGAAGCGCTGCAGTCCTTGTGGTTGTAGGTAAACCCACCATGCTGTTAGGGAGGGAGTTCCAGGATTTTGGCCCAGTGACAGTGAAGGAATGGTGATATATTTCCAAGTCAGGATGGTGTGTGACTTGGAGAGGAATGTGGAGGTGATCGCATACCCTTGCATTAGCTGCCCTTGTCCTTCAAGATGGATGTGTGTGTGTGAGAGGTGCTGTCAAAGGAGGCTAGGTGAGTTGCTGCACTGCACTTTGTAAATGGTACACAATGCTGCCAGTGTGCACTGTGCTAAAGGGATTGAATGTTTAAAGTGGTGGATGAGGCACAGATCAAGCTGGCTGCTTTATCTTGGAAAATGTTGAGTTTCTTGAGTGGTGTTGAAACTGTGCTCATCCAGGCAAGCAGGAATATCCCATCACACCCCTGACTTGTTCCTTGCAGATAGTGGACAGGCTTTGGGGATTTGGGAGCTGAGTTGCTCGCTGCAGAATTCCCAGCCTCTGACCTGCTTTTGTAGCCACAGCATTTATGTGGCTGGTCTGAAGAAATCCGTGGTCAGTGATGATAGGGTCTTGATGGGGGATTCAGTGATGATAGTGCCATTGAACTGCAAGGGGAGGTGGTTAGACTCTGTCTTGTTGGAGATAATTATTGTCTGGCACTTCTGTGTCACTTGCCACTATCAACCCAAGCCTGAATGTTGCCCAGGTTTTGCTGCATGGACTGCTTCATTATCTGAGGAGTTGCGAATGGAACTGAATGCTGTGTGTGTACCTTAAGACTGCAAAATTTAATTACTACTGAATAAACATTGGATGAGTTCATGGAAAAGTCAATTAAGGGGCTGTGCAGACATTCTGGCTCCCTGTATTTTGTGATTCCAAAGCTGTTGTTTCTTTAAAGTGTAACAGAGGAGTGTGACAGGCAGGAAATGCACACTAAATGTATTGTTTTTATCATGTAATAGCTATAAGGGTAAATCCCACCAGCCTAACGCTCATGCTTAAAGGGAGAGCAGATGAGAGAATTGACACCATAGCCCTGTCTCAAACCCATGTGCTCTAGTAGTTGACATACTATTGGCCTGGAGTTTTGCACCTTGGGTGAAGCCTGGAACCTAGAACCTAAAATGTGTCCACATATCCTTGCAATCCCATGGGAATATGCTGGAGATTGAAATGGGTGTGAATTAACATAGCAAGAAGAGCCCAAGGACAGCATTGAACCTACTACACCACATCTCTCACTTCTAAAGTATAAAAATTCAATTTTCAACTGATACAATCAGGCACAGTGTGGTTAAGGGCCAGCAACCTGGGAAACCTTTCACTCACTCTTTTTAATGTGGCTTGTACTGATGCCATAAAAACCAGTAGAAAAGAAACAGAAAACACAGAGCTACTCCTCAGTGAGGATAAGTTTTCAATTGTTCAAAAAATTGCAAATAAACTCCAGGGGAGTGACTTTATTTCCTGCTGCATCTGAAAATCGGCTACTCCCCCCACCCCCCCCTCCCCTTCACCCCCGACGAGTGCAATCGGAGGGTACTCGCATTTGAAACTCTTGAGGGGGCTGGGGTTGGCCAGTTTTGTGGGCGGTGATTCATTCAGACAGAGGGCTTGATGGACAGAGGCGAAAAGATAGGGAGTGCTGTGGCGGATTGTAGTTATGCCCATAACTTAGCTGACACTTCCTTGGTCAGTAGTTTGCCCCCAGGTTACACTTTCCACTGGAAGTGGAGCAAATGTCAGGCTATGAACTTACTTACGATGCTGAAAATGTACAGTTATTGAATACTAAATGACAGCCATTTCTACTCTCGTCAAACTCCACATGCAGTGCAGCGCTATCCTTCCCGTCGGTTTTCCTAACTAGAACCTGCCTGTGGTTTGATTTTATAGGCTGGGTCTTGAAATATTTATGGGAGTACTTTATTGATGTAAAATTATATTTCCCTTCTTTTGATCGGAAGATACCCTAATAGCATTCTAATTCCTCTTCTGCCACTTTATTTATTACCCCTATTGCAGAATGCCATTCAGCACACATTTTCTTTCTGTTGAAAATGTTTCTGCTTTAATTTGATGCTTAATTGGCTAAAAGGTTTTATGCAGCCCTGCTTATCTTTTTATTCTCGACATAATGGAAGGAATCCATTATCATAGCCCATTGTAGACTATGATGTGTTGGCACCTGGTAAAATGCAACATCCTGATTGCTCCCTAGTCCAGGATGTTCAAAGTGCTCTTTGCTGACCCACCATGACGTTGCTTATTGCTGGCTGAAGGACATGGTGTTGCATAAGGACTGTGTAACAAAGAATTACTTCGCCTCTATGATGCTAGTGTCCCTTTCTAAGGCTCCAAAGTAAAACTGCTGTGGATTTAACTGCTATGGTCAGTTCAAGGGGGAGACGGCAGTGTAGTGGTAATGTCACTGGACTAGTAATCCAGGGATGCAAGCTAATGCACTAGGTACATGGGTTCAAATCCCACCATGGTGGCTGATGAAATTTAAATTAAGTTATAAAATCTGGAATTGAAAGCTAGTCCCAGTAAAGGTGACCACGAAACTATCATTGTTTAAAAACCCATCTGGTCCACTCGTGAAAGGGAATCTGCTATCCTTATCTGTTTTGGCCTGCATGTGTCCACACAACCATAGCAATGTGGTTGACTCTTAACTGCCCTCCAAAATGGCCTAGTGAGCCACTCAGTTGTAGCAATTAGGGGATGGGCAGCAAATTGCCATTGACACCCACATCTCATATATAAAAGAATAAATTTTTTTTAAAACTTGCTCTTAATTGATTCTCTGGTCAATTAGAGGCCTTCTTTCTCAAAACACCTTTTTAACTGTGATTCCTAGGGGGAAATCAGCCAGCCTTTACCCGTCCCTCTGAAAGATTGATAATAGTGGCTGAATTACTATCACCCATTTTTTATATTATCACCCGATGTCAAAACTACACCCCCTGAAGTCAACTGGAAGGTATCTTCTGAATCTGGGAAGGTTGCTCTGTACGTTGGCAATGATCAGATGTATTTTTTTCTTGAAAATATCTTTGTTTGAGTATGGCGGAAATCCTGCTGTGGATCTCCCTCTTATCTGTAGTTAAGCTAATGACAAATCGCCATTGCCAGAATTGCCCCTTCCTCGTTGCGTTACCGATATAACAGCAGACTTGGAATTTATTGGCAAAATATGGAAATACTCTAGCTGATCCCAATCACCTTGAACAGTGCCATGTCCTTGGATATGCCAAAGTGTGTCCTCCAAAGTGTGAAATGCAATATCTAGTGTGACGGGATGCCTGGCATTTTTCAGAAAGTATGCACTGAGTGTTTTTTTGATATTCTAGAATATGTTCTGGATTGCATTTAACCCCCATAGGTCTACACTTCTACATTCATTGTGCTTCCTGCAGCCCCTTCTACCCCTTCCGAATGCTTTTCGTAGTCTCCAGAACTGAATGCAGCGGAGGGCGGGGCTGCAATCTTCAATCGGTGGCTGCCCATGTTTCACCCGCAAAAGCGGGCAGCAAATGGTTTGGGACATCTCTGCCGTGCCATTGACGGTCAAGACTGGGCTGATTTTGCAAGCTTTTAAGTGGGCCCATAAATGGGCGAGCATCATACCCAAGTGTTTCTGGCGTAAAGCTGTTTAAACATGTAAAGAGCGGTCCTATGCTGGATGCAGGACTCTGCCTGTGATTTTCAGGTACCACTGGGTGGAGTGTGTGCAGTGCATGCTACTGTAGGGGACTTGCTGGGTGAACAGTTGCCAACCCCATTCTCGGGGACCAACCTGGAATGGAAGCTGACTTCTCTGCTGCTGGCAGCTCGGTAATTGGTGGTGATTGGCTCTTCCCCCCCCCCCACTCCACTAACATTTTTCCCCCATCCCAAATGTCATGTGATCAAAATCACATTATCAAACTCCCCGTGAAAACATCGGATGTTTTAAACGTTGGTGCCCCTTGAGAGAGGTCCCAGCATTTTGAGCATAAAATGTCTTTTTATGTGACCAGAGGAGTAGGCGCGCGCCTTCCTTGCCCCACAAAAGGTTCTGCAGCCTGCTACACGCCAGCGTCTATGGCCAGTCTATGTCCCCTCTCCGGGCCCTGTCTGACCTGGAGGCTAGACATAGGAGGTGGCACACTCCCTGTACCCACGCGCCATGCCAGCCCTATCGCAGCCAGTGAGCCACAATGGAATGTGAATTTGGCTCCCATATCTCCTCTTGCCTGTGGAATTCAAGTGAGGCCCAAGCTCGAACCGTTCGGGTGTCCCCCCCCGATGCTGACTTCAGACTGGCAGTGCAGCCGCTCTGCTGGCCTTTTGCCCATTTTTAGGGCAGAAGTCAAGCATCTTTCCACCCCAACCCTCGGTACTTTTGCATTTTGCTTTCTCTAAAATGCAGACGCATTGAGCTCCAAATATTCAGTAGAAAATCTCAGTCAGGTGGCACTGTCGTTTCACAGCTTGTGTGGCCAGTGTGAATGGCTCCCTGCTGGTAGCACAGGTTTAGAAGAAGCACTCCCAGTGTTCACTGCGGGTCTGCAGCATAACGCTTGGAAGTTGTGTCTACTCTTCTGGCCGTTTGGCTTCCCTGTTTTATTTTACGGACGCAATTACAAAATATGATACCTCCTATAATCAGAGCCAACAGAAATGATTTACATGCTGCCGCTTCTTGGTCTTGACACTAGTGTTTCTGACTTCACTTTGGAGCAGCAGGATAGCTAGTGAGGTGAATGACTGCAAATGCTGTGTCATTTTAACTGGGGTGGGGGGAGAAGAATGAGTAAGTGTTGTGGATTTTTTTTTTAAAAAGAAAGCAAACCAGCATGAGGTCTGTAATTATACTGTGGCTTCTTAACCGATTCACTGGAGGACTGTTATAGCTTTGATTGCTTTAGGATGTAATGATCTCAAAGGCAGAAAGGAAATTAAATTGCACAGAAAGCCATCGACTTTCCGTAAGTTACTCATTTCCTTCTCAATTCAAATATCGCGTGCATCTGAAATTTACTGGGTTTGTAACTGCATAATTGTTTGGGTCCACTGGTTATTACTAAATGACAAACTATTAAATTCACAAGATCACAGCGTTGTACACAGAATGAGGCTATTGAGTCGGATTGGACCAGCTCTTTGAAAGCACCATCCAAGTAAACCCACTCCATGTTTAGCTCCGCATTTAAAGACGAAAATAAATTGAGAGTTTTGGGTTCCTGCTCCAACAACAAAAAGTTGAAGAAACCCATGACCTAACAGCATATAGTTGTGGCATGATTCATAATAAGCAACTTCTTTTTTTCTTGTTTTGTCCACATACTGCTCTGCCTTCCCTCCCCATCATCTTGTTATTCGATACGTTTGCTGGAGTTCACAGGAAGGCTAGAGTGGAGAGGAACTGAATTTTGCATTTTAGAATTAGCTGGTCGGGGGGGAAAAAACATCCGGTGAAGTTTTCCCTTTCAGGCATGTGGCGAAATTCGATTTCCAGCACACGGAACCTTATCCACTGCCCATTGCCTCCAGTGTGAATATCACTGCTTATTTAATATGTGAGATTGGGATAATGTGGCCATTCAATTAAGTTTCCTCTTCGAGTGACCTCATTGCACAAGATAATGTTGTGGGATTGAGAGGACAAGTGTTTGTGAGGATATCTGCATCTGCTCTAACCTATGTTGCAGGTTGGCTATGGGAGGTACCTGGCTCGAATTGGTGGAATAATCGAGAAAGTGAGCACAAATGGAATGATCGTTCACACTGTCACCTATGAATTTATGAAATCCTTTCACCTATGAAATAAGAATTGTCACTCATTCTAGCATTCATTGCCTAGACTGTTATATGGTGAATAGTCACAAGGTACTGAAGGATGAAAAGTGCTTGCAGGATTGCCCCAAGTGTGAGTCAGTAGCCAGATCTTAGAATTTTATAGCATAGATCGTTTTTCCCATCCCTCAGAGGTAACTACTTGGTGCCATTCATAAATGCACAGGAACAGGAGTAGGCCATTCAGCCCCTCTAGCCTGTTCCACCCACCCATTGAATCATGGTTGATCCGTGTTTTAATTCCACCTACCCAACTTGGTTCTGAACCCTTAATATCTTTGCCTAACCCATCAATGTCAGTTTTGAAATTTTCAATCGAACCTCAGCTTTTTGCAGGAAAGTGTCCCGGATTTCTTCTACTTTTTTTGTGAAGAAGTGTTTTCTGATGACAGCATCCTTGAATGGCCTACCTCTGATAATGTTATATCCCCATGTTCTAGCTTTCCCCACCAAAGTAAATAGTCTATTTACCCTTTTGGTAATGATGCAGCCTGTGCCTGCATGCAGCAAGACCTGCAACAACGTTCAGGCGTGGGCTGATAAGTGGGAAGTAACATTTGTGCTGCTATATTCCTCACACTGCCATACCAGCAAGCCAGGGAACCAGTCCTAGTTCAGTGGGGAACGCAGGAGGGCATGCAAGGAACTGCACCAGGCACACCTCAAAATGAGGTGCCAACCTGGTGAAGCTACGACACAGGACTATATGCATGCCAAACAGCATGTGATAGACAGAGCCAAGCGATCCTGCAACCGACTAATCAAAGTCCTGCAATCCTGCCACATCCAGTCGTGAATGGCGATGGATAGCTGAACAGTTAACCAGACGAGGAGGCTCCAAAAATGTCCCCATCTTGAACGATGGGGGGGTGCCCATCACAAGACTGAAGCATTGACAAGCTTCTTCAGGCAGAAATGCCAAGCGGATGAACCATCTGGGCCTCCTCCTGAGGACCTCAGTGTTACAGATGCCAGTCTTCAGACAATTTGATTAACTCCATGTGATATCAATAAACGGCAGAAGGCATTGGATACACCTAAGGCTATGGGTCCTGACAACATCCTGGCCGTGGTGCTGAAATCTTGCTTCAGAAATAGCCCTTAGCCAAGCTTTTCTAGTACTACTATAATACTGGCATCTACCCAGAAATATTGAAAATTACCCAGGTATGTCCTGTCCATAAATAATAGGACCAATCCAAACTGGCCAATTGTCACCCCATCCGTCTACTCTCAATCCTCAGTAAAGTGATGGAAGGTGTCATTGACAGAGTGATCAAGCAGCACTTACACAGCAATAACCTTTTCACTGATGCTCAGTTTTGGTTTTGTTAGGGCCACTCAGCTCCTGACATCATTGTAGTCTTGGTCCAAACAGTGACAAAAGAGCTGAATTCCAGAAGTGAGGTGAGTGACTACCCTTGACATCAAGGCAGCATTTGACCGAGTGTAGCATCAAGGAGCAAAATTGAAGTC
Source organism: Cetorhinus maximus (assembly GCF_964194155.1). Taxonomy (NCBI): domain Eukaryota; kingdom Metazoa; phylum Chordata; class Chondrichthyes; order Lamniformes; family Cetorhinidae; genus Cetorhinus; species Cetorhinus maximus. The sequence continues at coordinate 12,757,306 of NC_135900.1, forward strand.
AATAGGATTCGGGTGGGCGGGGAAACTTTCTACTAGTTGGAGTTATATCTAGCACAAAGAAAGATGGTTGTGGTTTTCATAGGCCAATCATCTTAGTTCCAGAACATCAGGACTTCCTCAGGGTAGTGTCCAGGGCCCAACCATCTTCAGTTGCCTCATCAATGGCCTTCCCAATCTCCTTCCCTCTATCATAAGTGGGGATGTTCACTGATGATTGCACAGTCTTCACTACCATTCACAACTCCTCCTGATACTGAAGGAGTCCGTGCATGCAGAAAGACCTGGACATGATTCAGGCTTGAGCTGATAAGTGGTAAGTAACATTCATACCACACAAGTGCCAGGCAATGACCACCTCAGCAAGAGAGGATCTCTTAAGGCCAATATATCCTTCCTGAGGTCTGAACTTCAGGCACAGAGCTGAATACAATGTTCCAGATGTGATCCAACCAGAGCTTTGCATAATTGGAACAATTCACCTGCTTTTACCTTTTTACATGTTTGCTCAGTAGAATAAGGCAATTGAAAGGAGAAGTTAGTGTTTCACTCTTAATGTAACAACTGGGTCTCAAAATCAACGTTTAATTTCGATCAATCGTTCCTGTACATTAGCGTACGTTATGGTACATACAGGTAAGGTGTCCTTTATGGTAAAAGCCTCACTAACGGTGTACCCATTCCCCCTGCTTTGTTATGCAATTTGTACACCTGCCAAACAACATATTTGGTCTGGATTGAAGAGGCTTAAATTCGCTTATAACTGTAGTTACTGAATCCAGTTTGGGCAGAAATGTAACCATGTGCCTTTTTAAGCACATGCAGTTATTGTAATGTAATTAATCCACAAGGAGCTTGATTCGGTCTCTTAAAAATTATTCGGATCGGTTTACTTTTTGTACACCATTTTCAAAGGCTTACAACTGTGTTATTTTCCCATTCTGAGCGCTGTGTGCTGGTATCCGTTCATGGCAATAACAACAGTAATTAAAAGAAGGTGCTGGATAGGCATTCGGTGAGAAAATCAGCTGGTTAGCTGAATTGCATTTTTGAACTTTGTGGTTTACCAGATGAACCATTAGGATATTTTCCTCTCCTATACATCCCTTTTGCCTGTATCCTTTCTCGCACCAGATTCTCATTTATTCATCACCCCTGTGCACGCAGTTAAGCCATGCCATGACAACACTTACTTTTAAAGCATAATATGGTCTCGTCCCTCCCTATCTCTGTAATCTTCTCTGGCCCCCACAACTCCCCTCCAAGGTATCTGCACTCCTCTAATTCTGGCCTCTTGCGCATCATCAATTTTAATTGTTCCAACGTTGGCGGCTGTGCCTTCAATTGCCTAGGCCCCAAGCTCTGCACACTCCCTCCCTAAACTTTTCTGCCTCTCTACCTCTGTCTCCTCTTTTAAGATGCTCCTTAAAACCTACCTGTTTGGCCAAGCTTTTGGCCATCTGCCTTAATACCGTCTTACATGGCACGGTGACGGGTTTTGCTTTATAATGCTCCTGTGAAGGTTCTTGTGACTTTTTTTTTTACATTAAATGTGCCATGTAAATGCAAGCTGTTCTTTGTATGTTCCTCAGGCAGGCAGCGAGAAATGATATCATGACTTAAAATCCCTTTCCACGGGTGCATGGTGGTGTAGCTTATTTAAGCAGCATGTTACAAGAGTCATAGTGGCACAGAAGGAAGCCATTCAGCCTATTGTGCCGTGCTGACCCTTGTATAACTCCTGTCTGGAATGTTTCCCATGTTATACTGAAGGGCTTCCTTATGTTGAGGAATTGAGTGCATTGTTATGACAGGGGTGGGGGATTATTGTATCAAAGTGGCATCCTGCAATGGTTATTTACTTCAAGTATTGTCTTATTAAATACAGAATTTTGTCTTTCTCATTGCAATGATGTCAGTCTGGTGCAGTGTACTATGCTGTATCTTTACTGTCTGCTCATAATTTGTGCTAAGTCGCGGTGATCATTGGTAGAGAAACTTAATACAGAAGTGTTTACAGTGATTTAATTACACTCATCAATGTCCCATTGTGACATGAAGCAGTGAATGCTTCCGTTCCTGATAAATGTCGTCACCATAGAAACATTGGAGGAGGCCATTTTGCATCTCAAGCCTGCTTTGCCATTCAGTTAGATCATGGCTGACTTGTATTGTTTTTTTGGTGGGGGAGTCCACTAACCTCCATTTGAATAAGTGCTTCCTGATGTCACAGAACCTTAAACTTAGAACTAGGTGTTCGGGGGTGATGTTTCCTAGGTGTCTCCCACCAGAGGAAATTAGATACAGAAAATTATCAATCGATATAATTTTCAACAATTGCATCAGATCCTCCCTCAAGTTTCTAAATCAATGGATTGCAAGTCAAGTTAACACAACCTGTTGTCAAATTTAACCCTTTAAGCCCTGGTATCCTTTTGGTAGATTTTTTTCATTCATGGGTTGTGTGTGTCACTGACTAGGCCAGCATTTATTGCCTATCCCTAATTGCCTTCGAGAAGGTGGTGGTGAGCTGCTGCCTTGAACTGCTGCAGTCCATGTGGTGTAGGTACACCCACAGTGCTGCTAGGAAGGAGTTCCAGGATTTTAACCCAGCGACAGTGAAGGAATGGCAATATATTTCCAAGTCAGGATGGTGAGTGGCTTTGAAGGAAACTTCCAGGTGGCAGTGTTCCCATTAGCCTGCTGCTCTTGTCCTTCTAGATGGTAGTGGTTATGGGTTTGGAAGGTACTATCTAAGGAGGCTTAGTGAGTTCCTGTAGTGCATCTGGTAGATGGTACACACTGCTACTACTGTGCATCGGTGGTGGAGGGAGTGAATATTTGTGGATGGGGTGCCATTCAAGCAGGCTGCTTTTGTCCTGGATGATGTCCAGCTTCTTGAGTGTTATGGGAGCTGCACTCATTCAGGCAAGTAGAGAGTGCCTTGTAGATGGTGCCTTGTAGATGGTGGGCAGGAGGTCAGTTACTCACTACAGGGTTCCTGGCCTCTGACTTGCTCTTGTAGTCACAGTATTTATAAGGCTGGTCCAGTTCAGTTTCAGGTCAATGGAAACCCCCAGGATGTTGATAGTGGGGGATTCGGTGATGGTAATGGCATTGAATGTCAAGGGGTGGTGGTTAGATTCTCTCTCGTTGGAGATGGTCATAGCCTGGCACTTTGTGGTGTGAATGTTCCTTGCCACTTGTCAGTCCAAGCCTGGATACTGTCCAGGTGTATTTGGACATGGACTGCTTCTGTATCTGAGGAGTCAAAAATGGTGCTGAACATTGTGCAATCATCAGCGAACATCCCTACTTCGGACCTTATGATGGAAGGAAGGTCATTGATGAAGCAGCTGAAGATGGTTGGGCCGAAGACACTATCCTGAGGAACTCCTGCAGTGATGCAGTTCTGTGCTATGACTAAAGGGGCAGTATTCCCAGCCTGGTGAACCACCAATACTCCATTAAAACTTGATCTGACAGCCTGGGTTTATTTAATTGGAAAGACCTGGTAAGGCAGGCTGTTAATAAGATATTTTTATTTCTGTATTTGACATGTGGCCTTGATGGTAGAACTTTTCACCAGTGTGAGCTTGCCAAAATGCTAATTATTGGACAAGATTTTCCTGGATTCAATCAAATCTAGATCTTAGTTCTGTTACTGGGAATGAAATGATTTTTTTTTTCCCCCCATGAAGCAACCAACACATTCTTTCTTTCTGTCAAATACATGACTTGTCAAAACACTGTAGTCTTTCCAATGTCTGTTAAATCTGTTTAACCCTGTTCAAGCCAGTCAGTTTGCATGCAGTGTCCTACAAACAGCAAAGAAGAGAAATGACTGTCCTCACCAATATCACCAAAAGCAAAACGATCTATTAACCTATTTTGGTTGCTCCTCTTCATGTTGCATCACGGAATCTTTTACACCCATGAGAAAATGGTAGACATGGTCTTGGATTAACACCTCCTCCAAAAGACCACATCGCCGATAATGAGGCACTACCTCAGCACTGAATTGAAGTATTAACCTAGATTTTATGCTCAAGTTCACTTGTTTTCTTTCTTCTTTCTTGGGGTGTGGGCATCACCAACCAATCCAGCATTTGTCGCCCATCCACGTTGTCCTTGAACTGAGTGGCCATTTCCGAGGGGAGCGAACCTGTTGGATTTTTCCGTAAAACTATAGTTTCATGGTCACCGTTACTGCTAGCTTTTTATTCTAGATTTATTTAATTTACTGGATTTACTAATTAAGTGAACCCCCCAACTGTTGTGGTGGGATTTGAACTCCATCTTTTTTTCTATTCTCTGATGGATCTGGGTGTTCCTGACTAGGCCAGCATTTATTGTCCATCCCTAATTGCCCTTGTGAAGATAGTGGTGAGCTGCTGCCTTGAACCACTGCAGTCTATCTGGTGTACGTACGCCCACAGTGTTATTAGGGAGGAAGTTCCAGGGTTTTGACCCAGTGACAGTGAAGGAACGGCGATATATTTCCAAGTCAGGATGGTGAGTGGCTTGGAGGGGAACTTCCAGGTGGCAGTGTTCCCATGTGTCTGCTGCCCTTATCTATCTAGATGGTATTAATGGGTTTGGAAGGTGCTGTCTAAGCAGCATTGGTGAGTTGCTACAGCCTCTTTGTAGATGGTACACACTGCTGCCACTGTGCGTTGGTGGTGGAGGAAGTGAATGTTTGTGGATGGGGTGCTGATCAAGTAGGCTGCTTTGTCCTGGATGATATCCAGCTTCTTGTGTTGTTGGAGCTGCACTCATCCAGGCAAGTGGAGAATATTCCATCACACTCCTGACTTGTGCCTTGTGGACAGGCTTTGGGGAGACAGCTGCATATTATTAGTCCAGACCTCTGGATTTTTAGCCCAGTAACATAACCACTATGCTTCAGTACCCATTATGCTACCATACTTTGTGTTGGGTTCAAACTGGCTAATATCTCTGAAAGTTAACTAATTTGTTACTATGCAATTTGCTTTTTTGTTTACTTCAGCATAATCTTTCTTTTGTAATAAATCTAATGTACAGTTTTAGCCTGATCTGCATGGCCTGGCAGTGCAAAGTTTACTGTCAGATCAGAGGTCTAGAGCCCATGGTGGGTGAGTTATTTTGTTTTTCTGCATACTTTGTCCAGCAGCAATGCTATCCCAGATATTTTGCGCATTTGGTAAAGTTTTGGTTCAAAGGATACAGGAGCTTGCCTGTAAAAACTAAGATTTTCATTGAGTGAGAGTTATGAATTTGAGAAGGAGCCTGAATTGTAACCTCTCTGGGGTTGAGCAGTACCGCCAGCTTCTCCCTCATCATAACCATCAGCAGAGACACAAGAAGAGAGTAAACATTTTAATGCGATTCATGGGTTGGTAAATATGGACATATTTCAAGAATTAGAGTTCCCATTTATTTCAGAAATTTGGGATCATTATGATTTAGTAGCATTGGCACACTGGGCTGAATGGCCCCTTTCCATAGATGGTTACTTGCAGACTCACTGAGGCAACACTATACGTCACACTCCGTCCTTAACACCCTTTAAATCGTTTTTGAGGTAAGACCGAAGTCAAATGAAGCTATTTACCTATCAGTGCAGACACTAATGATGCCATAAAAACCTGTAAACCAGAGGACGAAGGTCGCATGGTTCTAAGTGGCCCATGTCAACTGAAGGTTCAGAGGGAATATGGAACTCAGCCAATTACCCTCTCCTTTTGTATTAATTTCAAGGACACTTATTGGAAACTATTCCATTACTGCTAGTTCCACGACTGGAATTCAACTTGTCAGTTCAGCCCAGGCTGAATTCCGGTTGATCTGAGATCCGTTTTCACCTGTGCTCAGTGACGTACGTTGGCTTCTGATTTGGCGATGCTGGGATTTAAAATTCTCATCCTTGTTTTTCAAATCCTTCCATGGCCGTTGCCCCTCCCTAGCTCTGCCATATCCTTCAGCTCCACAACCCTCCACGATCTCCAAATTCCTCCAATTCTGGCTTCTCGTGCGTTCCCCAATTTTCTTTGCTCTACTGTTGGTAGTCGTACCTTCAGCTGCCAGGATGTGAAGCTCTGCAATTCCCTCCCCGAGCCTCTCCTCATCTCCGCCTTGCATTCCTCTTTTTTTTAAAAAAAAAAGATGCTTATTAAAACCCACCTCTTCAACGAAGCGTGCAGTTACCTATCCTCCTTTTACCGGGTTCGCTGTCAAATTTTGCTTGATTTATCCCTCCTGCGAAACACCGTGGGATGCTGAAGGTGCTATGTAAATGCAAGCTGTTGTTGTGACGTTACGTGGAGAGGCGAGAGAAGCTGAGGTTGTACTTCTTTGACCGTGGAAGGCTTAAGGGAAAATTTTAATAGAGGGTTTTGAGGAAGGAAAGAAAGATTTGCATTTATATGAAACACTTTTTTGTTAAAGGCACGACATCAATGCCAGCTGCTGCTGATGATGAAATTTCAAATTCCACTTCTCGGCCCTGGAGACTAATCTTAGCTGCTAAGGACACCAGCTTCCGCTTGCCATGCAAGTGGTTACTTTCCAATTTAAGAAAAGCTAACATGGCAGCCTGCACAAGCCAGTATTTGGACTGGAATAAATGTGACTGATATACAAAGCATAAGAATGGACCCAAGTCTACATGAAAAAGGGCTTGGACGGGGAAGAAAAACAACCTCATATTTAATGTGCAGTTAAACTAATGTGACTCCAGCGCAAACTCTCGAAGTGGTTCCCACATTGTGTACTATGACTGGCTGGTGTCCAGTAAGTTGCTCGTAGCGAGAAATAAAACAGAATTGCCTCCATCTTGCTATTTCGTCCTCACTTTTTTCTCCCCCCCCTGTGACCCGGTCTTTTTTACCCTCCACTCCTTCCCTAATGTATGATACTTGCATACTTTCCCATTATGGTGCCTCTTTTCTCTTGTCTCCCAATTCTTTTCTCTCTCCTTTAGTTTGTCAATCTCTGCATTGCCATGTCTCCTGTCCCAGTCTGTCTCTCGTCTCCTGTCCCTGTCTGTCTCTCGTATGCTCATGCGCATCTTTCTATATTGAGCTACCAAGGGTCTGAGCGTACCTGAGGTGTGGACTTGAGGTCTGTTAACATTTCAGGGGGGGGGCTATGGTCTGTGAGCATTTGGACGCCTGGGCGCATTTTATTGGGGAGCCTGGCAAAACTTGTGTCTTGGTGATCTGGAGATTCTCGGTATGCGACTGGGGAGCAGGTATTTAGCAGCAGGGCAGACAGAAGTCTGGGAGCACTGGGATCAGTTAACACTTAAGAGTTGGTCTGGGAACAATCAAAGGGTTAGAAAAGCATTGCAAGAAGCTAGGGCCTGAATTTTTCAGGCGGTGGGCGGGCTCGGAGCTGATCGCCACCCGCGATTGGCTGTGCGCCGCCATTTTACGCAGGCGGGCCAATTAAGGCCCACCCAGCATAAGACGTGAGTCATAGTGCTCAGCGCTACCTATGCGGGCAGGGGGAGGAAGGAGAGTCGGGGTCAGCACTCTTTCACACATGCGCGCGAAAGAGCGCTTCAATCTCCTTGAGGCACGGAGCTCCCTCGGGGAGATTGAATCGATATTGAAATAATCAAATAAATGGAGAAAAAATTTAAATGTTCGCTCGTGTGACTATGTCACACGAGATGGGCCATGCTTTTTATATCTTGGAAAATTTTATTTATTTAAGAATATAGAAATCTATATTTAAGAAATCTCACCCTGCATGTAGATGAAGTTTCCTAAAAAAAAATGAAGGCCGCTTGGCCTTTTTGCCTGCCCGCCAACCTTAATGTTGGACGGGCAGCGTTAGTAATTACATTAATTACTTCCTTAGTAGGCCACTTAAATATTTGCGGGCGCACAGCCGACTCCGTGCGCTGTGCCAAACGAAACATCGCCAGACAGCGCGATGACATCGGGATGCACGCCCAATGTCACCACCCGTCATTTTGCGCGTTGGCGTGTTGGGCCCGCTCCTGCAGGCTGACTGAAAAATCCTACCCAAGATGTATTGAGGAGTAGGTGGGGTGTGACCATGCATGAGAGCTGTGGTCTCGGAGTACTCTGGTTGGTTTGGGGGTCTTTGAGCACTTGGGTCTTTTTAAATTTAGGTCACATTGAGTGGACTGAGATTTTGTTGCCCAGGTTAGGGAGAAGGTCAGTCAAAGTTCCTGTTCCCCAGCTCTGCTGTGATGACTGTCATGATGTGTCACACATAAATAGTCATTGGCTTAGGTAGCGGAGAGTCCCGAGGGCTTGTGAGGGACAAGCCCCAGCAATAAGTCAGTTCCTTAGGGAAGGGAAGAAATTGGACTGCAGCAGTTCAAGAAGGCAGCTCACCATCACCTTCTCGAGGGCCATTAGGGATGTGCAATAAATGCTGGCCTAGCCAGCGACGCCCACATCCCATGAATGAATTTTTAAAAAGTTACAGTTTGAGTTCCGAATCCTCCCACCATCTTTTAGGTATTCAACATGTCTGTATTTGATGTAATAAGGGTGCGGGGGTGGATAAGACTAAGAGGCTAAGAGGAATTAAGTGAAAAATTGTTGACAGAAATATTTTTTAAGAGTATGCAAGGGAATGGAACATTTAATTTTGATGTTCACCATTTCTTGCTCGCTCTTTTTCTCCCCATCCCATGTTCCCCACTCTCGGGTTCTGCTACATTGCCATTAGGTGACTACCAGCATGTCCATGTTGGCTGCCTGGTGGAAGTAAGGTTGCCAACTCTGGTTGGACATATTCCAACAAGACCTCCCACTTCCAACTCTCCAGTGCAGTCAAACAGCCTCTCCTTTGTCCTCTCCATCCCCTACCCCCATCTCCAGTATTTCTACAACTAATAAACAAACTTACGGAAAGAAAATGAGAAATACAATTATTTTATTGCCCCTATTAATTTTCTTTACTCCTTGACTGCACACGGTAGATTAAATCTTCAATTCTTTGAGACTCCAGAGCAAACCTGGAGGGTTGGTAACTCTCTCTCTAGTGGAGTCTTCCCATCGGACATCCCACATTCTCACGCCTGGTTATAAAATAAACTAAGTGGGAGGAATTTTCCATTCTGCGGACTTAAGTCTGGTGGCAGGCGGGAAAGTCGGCATGCTTCCCGCTGGGCAGCGGAGTGGGTGAATGCGCGCTTTTCAGCTCACTAATGATGCATCGACAATGAGCTCAGCAAACCGCAGGGCGGGCAGGAAGTCGCCCGCTGTTAGTTTATGGGGCCGAAGGTCCTGAGGCCATTTTGAAAGGGCAGCCAGACAGACATTCACTCATTCACAGGCCAGGAGCTCTGCATTGCTCCTCCAGAGCCCTTGTGGCCACAGCCCGTACTGGAGAAGCTGGCTAATGTGAGCAACATCCCATGGTATATGAGGGCACCTTTTGGCATTGCCTTTCACTCATTTCTAGAAAAGAGCACCGTTGGCGACACACCAATGGTCGGACCAATGCTTGCTGCTGCAGTGGTTCATGTTTGCCAGCCTCTTGACCTTTTTATAGTGGCCCCGCTGCCTCTTGCCGCTCATGTCCTTGCTCCTCCTGGCCCTGTGCCAATCGGCGATGGGCCCTCCTTCTCATCTGGATGAGAGGGCTGCCCGCAGCCTTCATCATGAATGCCTCAGTGGATGCGGCAGGGAGGCGGTGACGTAGTGGTATTGTCACTGGACTGGTTATCTAGAGACCCAGGGTAATGCTCTGGGGAGATGGGTTCGAATCCCACCACAGCAGATGGTGGAATTTGAATTCAATGATAAAAAACAGGAACTAAAAGTCTAACGATGACCATGAAACCATTGATGATTGTTGTAAAGACCCATCTGGTTCACTAATGTCCTTTAGGGGAAGGAAACCTGCTCTCCTTACCTGTGACCAGACCCACAGCAATGTGGTTGACTCTTAAATCCCTCTGAACAAGGGCAATTAGGGATGGGTGATAAATGCTGGTCTAGCCAGCGACACCCACACCTAATATAGAACCATGAACGAATAGTTTTTAAAAATGTGAACAAATTAAGTGATACATTAAGCGAGCATTTCCTTTACTGGTTTCCCTCCATCTCAAAGCCTTTCACCTGGCTTCCATTTAGACATGGCATCCCAACCCCACCCATTCCAGGTCAAGGACATCCTGGAGAGCCGGAATTGGGTGTTCTTCCCATCCATTTATGAATGTGTATGAAGACATTGACCAGGGTCATGAGAGCCATGTGCAAGAAGCCTCATGCAGACACTTTTTTTCCACTTGTCTCCACTACCCTCAACTCTATATAGAGACTATTGCCTTGACAGCATAGAAAGACTAACTACTATGATTCTTTGTCAGCCATGACCATTCACCCGGGAGGAAGGAGGTTTAGAGTCGTGAGCTGTCTGCCCTCCAGCAGCTGTGCCCCTCCACCTCTCTCCCTCCCCCTCTTCATCCCTGCCTCTGACTGCAGTGGATGGCGGTTGGCAAATGGCACAGAATGAACGGCAGCATTGATCCCTTGCTGGGATTAATGTTATGAGACACGGGAGTAAGGAACAAACCTGCTGCCGTGTGGGCTTCACCAGAGAGAGGGAAGAACACCGATGAGCATCTTTGGCATCCAGTTGCCTCATAATTATTCGGGTGTTCCTTTAGTCGGCCACTTGTGCTGACCTTGGACTCCACCCACCTAAAAAGACCCTCCTCCTGCCTTGAAGGATCTCGCTGTCTAACTGCGTGATCAAGGTCAATTTGTGAAAAATGGTGCATGTCACTTTTCCAACTTGCTCCACAACCTTCTACCCTCTCCCTGTCATCCACCAACTTCACCCACCCCACACCATTACTACAGACCCCCCCAATATGGTGGGTGACTCTTTTAAATGGGCGACCCCTTATTTTTAAACCAAGATGAGGTGAATTTTTTTCACTGAGGGTTGTGAGTCTTCCTGAAAAGGCGGTGGAAGCAGAGTCTTTGAATATTTTAAATATTGAATATTTGAATATTTGAATATTTTAAAAGCAGAGGTGGATAGATTCTTGGTAAGCAAAGGGGGTGATAGGATACTGGCGGTAGGTGGGATGCAGATTTCAGGTTACTATCAGATCAGCCATGATCTTATTAAATGGTGGAGCGTTTGTTTGTCAATCACCATTCCTCTCCCCTCTGTCACCCTTGAACTCACCACCACCCTGGACCCTATTGAGATCCTCCTCCACATGTCTTTCCTCCCCTCAGAGCCAGTACCCATTACCATCCCCATGCCCCCCCGGACCCTCTAACCCCCACCCCCATTATCCGAGCCCCCTCTATGGCCCACCCGATGAGACCTTCACCCACCAGACTCTCATCCTGGACCTGCCAGCCCATCACTTCCCACTCCTCCCTCTGACTCTGACTGTTCCCTCCTGTCATGAGTACCCAGAGTTCTCTCCCCAGGATCCCACAGTCGACACCCACCATCCTGCCCTTGAAACACACCTCCTCCCCCAGACATTTTTTCTTTCTTCTCCCCTCCCCTGCCCTGGACACCATTTCCCAACTGTTCATCCCTGCCATCGGGAAACTTTTGTTTTGCCTCCTGCCAAATACGATTCATGCGGCTGGCAGGAGCAGAAAATTCCACCCTGGGGTACATTTGGCAGTTCCTCACTCTTTGCTTAGCACCCCTCCCAATATAGCTCATTGTAGTGAGGTATTGAGACTTGACCTCTCCCACCCCCAAATCCATGTCTCCACCACCCCACACCGCATGCTTTAGCATAAAATGTCTTTTTACGAGTATTTTTTTTTAAGTGCCTCCCAATTTTTAGTTCTATCCACCTATCAGGTCAGCTGATGGCTGGCTGTTTGGATTTTGCTTTGTATTAGTGAGTTAGATTGCATTTGTGTTGACGTGTTTATCCGGGATTTATTTTGCTGACACATGGAACATTTCCCCCTCTAGCAATCTGCTTTTCGGTGAACTGGAGATTGAGCATTGCAAAAAAAAAAGACTACTTAGCTGCAGGATATGGGAATGTGACCTTTGTCGAGGACAAACACACACTGTAATGGTGGTGGGGGTGGGAGGGGGAAGCATCCTTTTAGATAATCACATGAAGAGAGTCAACGATGTTGCTGTTCAATAACTGTGGATTCATGCGTCAACTCCTTCCCACTGGCAGGTACTCTACCTAATAGGTCATGAGTAATCATTTGGGTATCTTTTTAAGGTTGTTTTGAACATGACGACATTTTGCATTTCACCAGACCAGCTTCACACGTATTTGCAGCTCCTGCTGAACTGCTTTCTGTAACATGGCTGCTATTATTTTTGGTGAGACCATAGGGAATTTTCATTTTTTCCCCCTCCCCCCCCCATCTTGTTTTTATTTCGAAGCTCGGGCCACTGTGGTTGAGAAATTTATGATTCGGGGTGAAAACAAAAATTAATGAGAGAAGCTTTCAATTTAAATTTTCTATAGATTTAAATTTCGGATTTTTTTTTTCAGAATGATTGAAATGACCTCGAGCTGGCCCCTGGCACAGTCTCGCCTGTAGCTTTGGGTTGCTAACCCTCCGGGACTGGCCTGGAGCCTTCGGAATTCAGTACAATCTCCAGGAATTGAAGCCCACCCGGTGGGACACTGCTGCAAGCAAACAGGAGAAAACTCATTTTCTTTCAACGATTATGTTCATTAATTCTAAAAGATATTCAGTGGTGCGGTGGGTGGTGGAGGGGAGGGAAAGACCATTTGATCAATAATCAGGGTGAATCCAGTAGGGTAACTCAAGTCCGTTCTCTTTCCAACTTGCTTGCAAAGGCAGTGCCCCAGAGGGTGGACCAATGGCAGGAGCGGGCGGGGGAGGGGGAGCAGTACAAAATGGGAGGTCATGTCATCAAATCTTCAGGAAAGTGGGCAGTCAAGAGTTGGCATCACGACCTGCAACCACAGCTCAGCAGGAGTGTCTGCCTCTCTCTCTCTCTGTTAAGGTTGCACTGGAGGCTTGGATCATCTTCATTGGTGGTACATTCATCCAGTTTGCGAGGCTCTTTAGAAAGATCGTTCTTTGTCTACCATCATCTCTTTTACCATTGATCTTTCCCACTAGCGTCAGACTTTCCAAACCATGATTTCCTATTGTGTGCCCAAGAAATTCCTACTGTCTCTTCCCGGTCTTGATCAGCAGAGTTCCTGTGTCTCCCTTTACTGGCCCCTCATAAGGTCATCTTCATTGGAGAGAGAAACACAGTTAACGTTTCGAGTCCATACGACGCTTCTCGGAGCTGAAGGGAGGTAGAAGCGTGATGGATTTTATACTGTTGAAGAAACGGGCGGGTGGAGCAAAATAAGTCAGGGATTGGTGGGAACTCGGTTCCTGAACTCCCACCTACCTCTGACCTTCTATTTTGCTCCACCCCCCTCCCCCCACCCTTCAACAAAATCTGTCATGTTACTACCTCCCTTCAGCCCTGAAGGGGAGTCACATGGGCTTGAAACGTTAACTCTGTGTTTCTCTCTCCACAGACGCTGCCAGACCTGCTGAGTTTTTCCAGCATTTTCTGTTTTTGTTTCAGATTTCCAGCATCCGCGGTATTTTGCTTTTATTTTCGTCCTTTTATTTGAGTTGTGCAATGCTGGGAAAATAAGTTCATCCCTGATCATCCAGTGCGGGTTTCTTCCTTTTTTAATCAAGGGACACTGTCGGTGGTATTATCATAATTCTTGGTGCTGCACATTAGGGAATTGATAAACACAGGAAATGTCATTTCATTGACCTCACCGTGCAAAACATTCTGTAGCTATTTTAGCTTCAATGCCACAGTGTGCAGAGAAGCATCTAAATTTATGCAGAGTGGCAGTCTGTTATCCTTTTCATGCATGAAGAAGGACTTTGAGGGTCTTTTGAAAGCTTTGAATCATGAAGGCTTAGATTTTGCTGGAGTGGAGCATCTCGCAGTGTGCCTCGTTAGTTAAGACTTTTCCTTTCACCCTGCAGCTCGAAATAATTTTAATGCCGAAAACGCAAGCTGTTCATGGCATAAGGAGGGCATTAAGACATCCGGTTCCTAAGGGTTGAGGGGGGAAAAAACTGAGAGAAATGAAGAAAGAAATAGTGAATTAAGATTCAAATCGGGTGAAGAAAGAAATAAGTAGAGAGAAAGAAAGAGTGGATAAAGAGAGAGAGAAAATAAATTGAAAAAAAGGTTAATTTTAAATGTCTCCAGTAATTGATTACCTGAAGCAATGAGACTCTACAGTTTCAATTGTTCTCTTTCTGTGCCAGAGGGGGTGAGTGGCATAAATCTCATCAGTAAATGAATGCTGATCCTGCTAAGCACCAGACTTAACCTTATAAGATGAGTTTCATTGGCAATTACTGCACAAATGCAGCAATATCATGAAACTCACAGGGTGGTTGAGGGCATGTTGTTGTTTGTGTAAGACTAATGGTGGCCGCGCACATTGTCCAACATCTTGTAGTCATTCACAATTTATAGGGCATCTCTTCCTCACCACAAGGTGGTAGATAATTTACACATTAATAACTGTGAGCACCATTAAAGTTACTATTGCTTTGTGCCAGCTGATTCCAGTCCATTGTATCCAACATAACATCCCATATTGATACAACAGTGGGAAGATGTAACAGAGGTGAAATTGGTCTCGGGTGATAGCGAATCAACAGCCCATTTTGCACCCGCCCAATTCTCTTTCGCATTTACACGACACGTGGGAGAAAAGGCAAAATTCTACTTTCTAACTATACCTGGGTTAGGAAAATCTTGGGAGTTGTTCTACCCCATTGGCATTAATTCCCCTGAAGTGTGTTGGAAATCTTGTTTACACGTGTGATTACATGGGTAAAGTAATGCTGGCAAAGCAGGAACAGTTCTGTGCACTTTTACAGTCGTGCGTGTATATGTGTGTGCTTGCAAAATAGCTATCTCTCTCCTTTCCCTCCCCTTTTTCTCTCTCCATTCCCTCCCCCTTTTTCTCTCTCCATTCCCTCCCCCTTTTTCTCTCTCCATTCCCTCCCCCTTTTTCTCCCTCCAGTCCCTCCCCCTTTTTCTCTCTCCATCCCCTTTTCAGAGGGGCCTCAACACATACTGGAGAGAGAGCATCAGATTTTGTCTTTAGAAATTCATGAGGTAGTATGAACACAAATTATGGACATGCACTCATGTCCTAGACGTTTGTTCCAATGCTACAGCCCTGTAGCACTGATTTATCTGAGCCACTGCTTCCTTCAGCTGTGGGATTAGTGAATTTATCTTGGTTTTAATCTTAGTTTCAGTGATTTGCGGAGGTGGCCATTGCCACCATTGGCCTGGAGTGCCCGGAAAGGAGAGTCCCTCTTGAAGCCTCCTGGGAGGCCACGTTTCACTCCTCAGTCTCCCCATCCGGCGACCGGACCGTCCTGACATGGACAAATGCTAATGGAGGAGGGAAGAGACCCTTAACTTGCCACTTAAGCGGCTCGATTGGTCACAGGCTGGGTGGCTGATCTGCCAGGTTTCCTGTTGCTAGCAGAACAGCATGGCAGCAGGAAGACATCTGGCATCTTTCTGTGCCATTTTGTCAGACCTTTTCTCTTCCCAGCTTGTCCCTAAGAAGATTGGTTAAAATCTAGTCCAATAACACCAGATGTTTGGGTGCCTAAAGAATCAAACCTGCACTTCTCTGGAATATTAGAATGCAGTCTAGAGTTACTTATTTCAAATTGTCTGCTAGTTCCATTTCAAGCATTAGATTCCCATTTTACTGCATTATTTAGATTGCTTAATTTGCATTATTGGATATTTCAGAACAACGCTTGGAATTAGGGAACTTTACAGTGATGAGGAATCTTAACTGAAATGAATTAAACTGAATAGAGTTTTACAAGAGCTCCAACCACTTTCCCCTGATTATAAAGCAAATATTTACAAAAGGTACAATTCGATAATTAATATTATCAGTTTCTGTCATTTGCACTGACTACTTTTTCTTGGGGGTAAACAACAATGGCATTCCAAGGAGCACCTTGGGAAGTTTCATTATGTTAAAGGTGTTTTATGGGGCACTTGACAGCGAGCTACATCAGGCAGATGTTGGGTCAAATGGCCAAAAGCTTGGTCAAAGAGGTACGTTTTAAGGAGTGCGTGGAAAGCGAGAGGCGTAGGGAAGTATAACATTTTACTAACGTTAGTGCTCCATGTAAATGCACGTCACTGAAAGCAGTGTTGAAAAATAGAATAGGACTTGATTCTGTTCATTTAACTATTCAGGCCTTGTCACCTACCAGCACTGAGATGCAGATTGAGAACTCTGGATATATTTCTGGAGTTTTCATCCCATGGCCCCCTGCCGCCAACCTTCCCACCCTCCACACTCCCATTGATCACTTGACATTCCACCCTCTTTCCACACTGCTCTCCCACCCAATTGGGAAGCAAACAGGAAGTCTCTCTGTCTGTCAAACAGCCTTCCCCACCCCCATCTCCTCGCCATTTTTAGAACTATTACAAGTGTTTAACGAAAATGGGAGGGGGGGGGGAGAAAAAGCACAATTTATTTTGTTTAAACCTTTATTTTTCTCCCGGGTTTGTTCACAGCAGTGTCCTGGAGATTTAACCCTTAATTCCCCTGGAGACTCCAGGGCAATTCTGGAGGATTGGCCATCTTAAGTTCAAATGTTAGTAAACCCTTTCTTGATGTACAGTTTTATAGAATGCTGTCATACAGATACCGTTGGGTGGATCTTTAGTATTTGAAGAGCTGCCTGAATATTTTATGGTTTAATTATCCTTTTTGCCTTATTGAAAGCAAGTACACTCGGCATTTTGTGCTTAATTATTATTGTGGGTTTCCATGTTACTAATCCAGCCTTATGGTGAACTGTAAATAACAGTGCAATTCATTCACTTTTTAAAAAAAAAATTTGAAAGCAATGCAAACCAACTAAGTCCAGAGTGCATTAGTATGTTTAAAGTGATGGCTATTTGATGATGACAGTATAAGATATTCAGACTGTTTGCCTTTTGGTGATTTTTTTTTTGTAGAAAAGCTCATCAGCATTTTGTCTTTCCTCCAGAGCACATCATCTAGATTCACATAATAAAACCAACATAATATGTTGGAAGTATCACACTAGCCAATCTTTAACAGGCTGTTATTTATGCGTTCTTTCCTGAGGTTCCTACTGGTACTTTTGAAAATATAGGACAGAATTTGTCCTATAAATTGAATTTTCTGGTAAAATGTTCATTAATGGCCAATTTTAAAATTATTCATTTACAGGATGTGGGTGTCGCTGGCTAAGCCAGCATTTATTGCCCATCCCTAGTTGCCCTTGAGAAGGGTGGTGGTGAACTGCCTTCTTGAACCGCTGCAGTCCATGTGGTGTAGGTACACCCACTGTTAGGAAGGAGGATATTATTGATCAGTTAGTCACAAATAAAGGCCTCTTTCAGCAGCAATGTAACTGGCCTTGAGATATGTAGCTCTAGATTCAACAACTTCCATTACTGTCAGGCTCTGAATGAACAGGGAGATGTCATGCAGAAACATTACAGGAAGTGAAGAATGAATAGGCACCGAGGAGGGAGAAAAGGGAAAAAGGAGTTAGAGGCATGAGGATATGGACATAGAGCAGGATCTGAAAGAGGCAGAAGAGTGGCTAAAGAGGAGATTCCAGGGGGTAAGGGTGACTTGGCTTACAAAATGGCCTCTGAGGAAGCAGAGATTGAGGAATAAGACAGAGGCTTATTACGGAGGAATGAAGGGGCTTTTGCTATCCAGGCATATGGGTGATTGGGAGTCAAAAGAGGTGAAGCCAGAGATAATTTTGGAAGTAAGAATGAGAATC
The DNA here is from genome assembly GCF_964194155.1 of Cetorhinus maximus. Taxonomy (NCBI): domain Eukaryota; kingdom Metazoa; phylum Chordata; class Chondrichthyes; order Lamniformes; family Cetorhinidae; genus Cetorhinus; species Cetorhinus maximus. Next base: position 12,775,128 of record NC_135900.1, read on the forward strand.
TTATCTTCGGTCTGTCCGCAAGCATGACCCAGACCTCCCTGTCGCTTGCTATTTCAACACACCACCCTGCTCTCATGCCCACATGTCCGTCCTTGGCTTGCTGCAATGTTCCAGTGAAGCTCAACGCAAACTGGAGGAACAGCACCTCATCTTCCGACTAGGCACTTTACAGCCTTCCAGACTTAATATTGAGTTCAACAATTTCAGATCGTGAACTCTCTCCTCCACCCACACCCCCTTTCCGATCCCCCTTTTTCCAATAACTTATCATTTTTAACCAAATTTATTTTTCTTTTCCCACCTAATTTTTAAATTTATTTCGATCTATTGTTTCATCTCCACCTTTTAGCCCATTTCGATCCCTTCCCCCCTACCCCACCCCCACTAGGGCCATCTGCCACTAGCTTGTCCTGCTTGCTACCCTTTATGTCCCCATTAGCACATTCCTTAGATAATATCACCACCGTCAACTCCCCTTTGTCCTTTTCTCTATGACATCTTTGGCAATCTCTTCTTGGCCTCTACCTATCACTGGCCCCCTATCTAGCTCTACCTGTCCCACCCCCCCTCTACCAGCTTATATTTCACCTCATTTCTCTATTTCCTTGGTCTGATGAAGAGTCATACGGACTCGAAACGTCAACTGTGTTCCTCTCCGCAAATGCTGTTAGACCTGCTGAGTTTTTCCAAGTATTTTTGTTTTTATATGAGAATCTCAAAGTTGATTTGTGGAGCCACAGGATGTCCTTGGTGTGGATGAAAATACGGACTATGGATTTTGGCTAAGATGTGGTTTATTGAAGGTTGAAACAGGAAGGCTGGCAAGGCAATCGCTGAAATCCAACCTCAAAATGGTAAATGAATGGGTTAGAGTTTGAGCAGTGGAGAGAGGTTATGGGTAATGCATTGTTTTTGGAGGAAGCTTTAGATAGCTGGGCTTTTAGTGTCAGGCTGCTGGAAAGAATGACAACCTTGAGGTCCATCTAGGAAACAAAGGCAGAGCTGAATGTCATTGGTGTGTACATGGAAGCTTACCCCATGCTTCCAATGGCTTACCTGAGAGAAAGTGTGTAAATGATGAAGCCAAGGATGGAACAACAGAATGCACCAGAGATGACTACTCAGGGACAAGAGGTGGAATTGAAGATCAGGAGATCAGTACAATGAACATCACTATCACTATCGCTCACCTTCCTGTCCCTGTTGTGTTCAAAGTTAAAGTAATGTTGGTAAAATGCATTTGAAGTGTGCCGTTTGACTGGAGGTCCATGTATTTGTAAAGTCCATTGGTCCTGTGTCAATTGTGTAGCAATCTGGATTGCTGTGGTGCCTGTCATCAGCCATGAAAGAATTCCAATACCAACATCGCTGGTAGAAGTGGAGTAGTTCTGAACAGGGCAAAATTAACTACATTGAGTTCATATAATTGGGATCATACTGTTTGGCCAATAATGGAGTGATAACGAAAGGAACTGCTGAGAGGTTTCTGACTAAAATATTAAAAAATACATAGATAATATCACCACTGTTATATGCATTTCCAATAATTTTCTAGAGCTGGATATTATAATGTAAGTATTTGCCCACAATCTTTTAATCCTAATCTGCTGTGATCTGAAAACACATTTCGATATAGGGTGAAAATCCTTCAATTCAGAGTATTATCCCGAGGAATAAAAACTGAGTGTAATCTAGTTTCCTACATTTACAACAGTAACTATACTTCAAAAAGTGTTTCATTGATTTTCTGTAAAGCACTTTGGGATGTCTTGAGGTCGCGAAAGGTTTTATATAGAAGCTACATTTTGTATAGCCTCGTTGCAGCCTTGTCCAAACTTGAAGCTAACAAAAGAACTGAATTCCAGAGTCGAGGTGAGTGACTGCCCATAACATCAAGGCAGCATATGACCAAGTGTGACATCAAGGAGCCCTAGTAATATTGAAGTGAATGGAAATTGGGGCGGTGGTGGGGTGGCTGGAGGTAGAGGGGCGTGGAAACTCTACTGACGTGAGATATATCAAGTGCCGATCATCTCAGCCCCAGGATGACAACTACAACCTCCTATTTATATAGCACCTTTAATGATAAAACATTTCAAGGCACTTCATAGGAACATTATCAAACAAGGTATGACACCGAGCCACATAAGGAGATGTTGGGTCAAATGGCCAAAAGCGTTGCCAAAGAGTTAGGTTTTAGGAAGTGTCTTAAAGGAGGAAAGTCAGGTGGAGAGGTTTATGGAGGTATTCCAGAGCTTGGGGTCCAAGCAACTGAAGGCATGGCCACCAGTGATGGAGCAAAAATAACAGGGATGCACAAGAGGCCTGAATTAGAGGAATGCAGATATCTCGGAGGGCTGTGGGGCTCAAAGAGATTACAAAGATGAGGAGAGGCGAGGCCGTGGACTGATATAAAAAAAAATGAAATGATTAAAGCAAGATCTTGTTTGACCAGGAGCCAAGGTAGGCTAGTGAGCATAGGAGTGATAGGGGAACAGAACTTGCTGTGAATTGAGACACTGGGAGCAGAGTTTGGATGACCTCAAGTTTAGTAGAATAGAGGGTAGAAGGTGGGAGATCAGCTAGGAGTGTGTTGGAATACTTGAGTCTAGAGGTAATGAAGGCATGAATGAGGGTTTCAGCAACAGATGAGCTGAGACAGGGCCATCACTGCAGGGATTCCTTTTGAGTAGTTTCCCAAGCCCAACCATCTTCAATTGCTTCATCAATGCCCTTCCCTCCAGCATAAAGTCAGAAATTGGGATGTTTGATGTTTTCAGTGTCAAATCCATTTGCAATTCCTCAGACAATTAAGCAGTCGTGCCTACATGCAGCAAGACCTGGACAACATTCAGGCTTGGACTAATATGTGGCAAGTAATATTTGCACCTCACAAGTGCCAGGCAATGACCATCTCCAACAAGAGAAAATCTAACCATCGCCTCTTGACATGTAATGGCATTACCATCACTGATCCCCCACTATCAACATCCTGGGGGTTACCATTGACCAGAAACTCAACTAGACCAGCCATATAAATAAAGTGGCTACAAGAGCAGGTCAGAACTGTGAATTCTGTGGCAAATGACTCAGCTCCTGGCTCCCAAAACCTTTCCACTATCTGTAAACCATGAGGCATGGATGTGATGACATACTCTCCACTTGCCTGAATGAGACAAGCTCCAGCAAAACTCAAAGCTCAACACCATTTGGAAAAAAGCAGCCTGTTTTATTGGCACCCCATCCACGACCTTAAACATTCACTTCCTCCACCACAGTGGCAGCAATGTGTATCATCATCAAATTGCACTGCAACTCACTGAGCCTCCTATGACAGTGCCTTCCAAACCCCTGACCTCTACCATCTAGAAAGACAAGGGCAGCAGATACATGGGAACACCACCGCCTGTAAGTTCCCCTCCAAGCCACTCTCCATCCTGACTTGGAACTATATTGCCGTTCCTTCACTGTCATTGGCTCAAAATCCTGGTACTCCCTCCTTAGCTGCACTGAGAGTGTACGGATCATAAGACGTAGGAGCAGAAGTAGGCCATTCAGCCCATCGAGTCTGCTCTGCCATTCAATGAGATCATGGCTGACCTGATAATCCTCAACTCCACTTTCCAGCTTTTTCCCCATAACCCTTGATTCCCTTACTGATTAAAAATCTGTCTATCTCCGTCTTGAATATACTTAACAACCCAGCTTCTACAGCCCTCTGCAGTAAAGAATTCCACAGATTAACTACCCTCAGAGAAGAAATTCCTCCTCATCTCAGTTTTAAATGGGCAACCCCTTACTCTGAGATTATGCCCTCTGGCCCTAGACTCTCCCACAAGGGAAAACAACCTTTCAGCATCTACCTGTCAAGCCCCCTAAGAACCTTGTATCTTTCAATAAGGTCACCTCTCATTCTTCTAAACTCCAATGAGTACAGGCCCAACCTACTCAACCTCTGCTCATCAGAAAATCCCTCCATACCCGGGATTAACTAGCGAACCTTCTCTGGACTGCCTCCAATGCCAGTATATCTCTCCTTAGATAAGGGGACCAAAATTGTTCACTGTATTCTAGGTGTGCTCTAACTAGTGCCTTGTATAGATTTAGCAAGACCTTCCTATTTTATACTCCATTCCCTTTGAAATAAAGGTCAATGTTCCATTTGCCTTCACTATTACCTGCTGAACTTGTATGTTAGCTTTTTGGGATTCATGCACAAACCCCTCGGTGCTGCAGTCTTCCTCCATTTAATTAATATTCAGCTCCCCCTATTCTTCCTGCCAAAGTGCATAACCTCACATCTTCCCACATTATATTCCATCTGCCACTTTTTGACCACTCACTTAACCCTGTCTATATCCCTCTGTAGACTCTGTGTCATCCTCACCACTTGCTTTCCCACCTATTTTTGTATCATCTGCAAATTTGGCGACAATGCATTCACTTCCCTTATCTAAGTCATTAATATATATTGTAAATAACTGAGGCCCCAGCACTGATCCCTGTGATACTCCACTAGTTACAGGTTGCCATCCTGAAAATGCCCCCCTTATCCCAATTCATTCTCTTCTATTAGTTAGCCAATCCTCTATCCATGCTAATATACTACCCCCAACGTCATGGAATCTTATCTTATTAAGTAGCCTTACGTGCGGTACCTTATCCAACACCTTTTGGAAATCCAAATATATTACATCTACTGGTTCCCCTTTATCTATCCTGCTAGCTACCACCTCAAAGAATTCTAATAAATTTGTCAGGCATGATTTCCCCTTCATGAAGCCATGCTGACTCTGCTTGATAAGATTATGTAATTCTAAATGCTCTGCTGTTACATCCTTTATAATAGACTCCAATCATTTTTCCAATGACAGATGTTAAGCTAACTGGCCTATAATTACCTGTTTTTGTCTCCCTCCCTTTTTGAATAAGGGTGTTACATTGGCAGTTTTCCAATCCTCTGGGACTTTTCCTGAATCTAAGGATTCTTGGAAGATTACTACTATCCACTATCTCCATAGCTACTTCCTTTAATATCCTAGGATACAACACATCAGGTCCAGGGGACTTATTGGCCTTTAGCCTCATTAGTTTCCCTAGTACTTTTTCGCTAGTGATAGTTATTATATTTATTCCTTCCCCCTCTTTTGCCCCTTGATTATTTAGTACACCATATGGACTGCAGAGGTTCAAGAATGTGACTCACCACCACCTTCTCTAGGGCAATTAGGAACGAGCAACAAATACTAGCATCCTATGAATGAATAAAAGGTCTTTCTCTTTTCCTTCCTTTTTTTTGGTTGATTTGGACTAATTTGGAAATATGACTGCAATCTTCAAGATAAACAAACTGCCAGTCATTAGAAGCTGACAAATGGTAATCTCCAAACAAGTAGGTAGAGATGTGGTGAGTAGCAGGAAAACACATGAGTTGATTTTAACCCAGTGAGAATGGTGCAATGGGACAGGGTTCAGATCTGGCCAAGCCCACTTCGCGACCTGAGATCACTTTAGGAATCAACGGAGGGTCCCATTGTTGGTAAGCACTGGCTGGATCTGGGTGTGAGTGTAGAGGTTGCGGCTTCATGCTGTCATGGTAGCTGTGATTTCTGTTTGGAGGGAGACACATGAGTCTCAAACTAAGAGACACCTGGCAGGATGTGGCAGAATGGCCAGAACAGGCCGAGCTAAGTCAGATTAGTTTATCCTTTGGTCGGAATCCTTGGGATCCAGGAGGAGCAGGAAGAAATCCCTGAGCCTCTCTTACCTAGACTTTTCTCTCGTCCCACCACATCATCTGGGTCAAAATCCTGGAACTCCCTCCCTAACAGCACTGTGGGTGTACCTACACCACATGGACTGCAGCGGTTCAAGAAGGTGCATCGCCACCACCTTCTCAAGGGCAGCTTGTGGATATGCTGGCCTTGCCAATGATACCCAGATGCCAGCTTGATCTTGGGATCTTCCACGTGCCCCAACTCATGCTGAGGGCCTTTCCCTTGGATCCCTGGCAACAGGTGACTCCCGCATAAATTCCGACTCCCACACACTGACCTTGACATCATTCCCACCAGTTTCAAGTGAGATGCTGATTTCTAATAAAGAAAGAACTTGCATTCTTGTAGCACCTTACACAACAGCAGGATGTCCCAAAGCTCTTTACGCTTCCTGTAGTCACTATTATAACGTTCAGTTAAAATCAGACGGATCTCCCGGACTTCTCAGGTTCATCACCCGCTCCTGAGGTCGTGCTCATTGTACCCGGCCCTCCTTTTAAAATCAGGCCTTTTTTTAAATAGCTCAGAATACAGATTGCCTCAGGTTAATGCCTCAGGTTTCTTCACCTCGAAGTTGCAGCTGTCTCTGCCACACCCTGTCCTGCTTTTTAAGAAGTCCGGGAAGACATTGTTCTGGAATTTGCTTAGTTGCGGCTGTGAGTCATATCACTGCCACAAAAATGAGTGAATGAACCTAGTTCCCTACCAATTCAAAGGGCTTTTTGAACTCCAAATGGCCTCCAACCCATGGTAAATGCTGATCAACATCTGTTTTTTTGAATTCGTTCATAGCACCTGGGTTTTTTGGCAAGGCCAGCACCTTGAGAAGGTGAGCCGCCGCCTTGAACCGTTGCAGTCTGCGTGGTGTGGTGTAGGCACACCCACAGTGCTGTTAGGGTGGGACTTCCAGGATTTTGAACCAATGACTTACTGGCCAGGGTGACTTGTTCAACTCCAACCTTTTCTTTTTAAGCATATTTATTTCAGATTTCTAGTAAATGAGCAAATTCTTTTTCAAAAGTGAGAGCGCTAACAGTGTATGCCAATCGAAACCAACCCACGACAGTGCAAGCTTAGCTTTCGAGTCAATGCTTCTCTTACTCGGAGCATGTGTGACACAAGTATAATGATGACCTTCGTTAGACTGTGCCAATAAAGAGGGCAAATCACCGAAAGATTGAAGAGGAGATTTTTTTTTTAATGCGGAGAGGTGTTTTGGCAGTGTGTTGTGGATATAGATTTGTAAACCCATTCTTTGGGCTGAATGTTATGCGCCGGTGCAGTTGGCGGCACACCTGGAAGCGGCCGGCATTTAGACCTCTGAGCCCGTCACCCAAAAGACGCCAAAATAAAGCATCAACTGGGCCAATTAAAAATGCTGGGCAGGTTCTGGGCCGCAGACTGAGCGTATCGCTCCCAATCAGAGCAGTAGGGCAGGACATCTGGCGTTGGAGCTCGTCGGCCGTGACCTGGATTGAGGCCACAGCCCGTGATTGAAAGAGGCACTCTGGCCACTGTTTTTTAGCAGCGCGATGCAGGAGTGGACTTCTCTGCACGAGGTCACGGGTTCTTAAATCATGAATTGAAGTCAGTATGCATCTACTTCCACGAAGCGTTTCCAACCAGCCAAGGAACACTGAACAACCAAGATTTAGCTCTGCCCTCAGACAATCCACCATTACAGCCTGCCTGCTGAGAAAACAGGAAGTACGGCTGGCGTGAATCCCACTCTGAAAGCGTTTTAGTCCATTCTGCACATAATACGGCTGTCGATTGCCTTTTTTAGTAAGCACAACTAGCCTATTATCTTTAATTTGCATAACACGGGCAGATTCCCGATTTTCCAGACCCACCCACTAACCATATTATCCCAGACTGGTATGACGACGCCAGGAACATGACTTGATGTCTTTGCGCCTGATAATACGTTGGGTCGTCCGCGTTTTGCTCCTGTTTTCAGGGCATGTTATTGAGGTCATTGTATCCTCCTCACAACTCCTATCTCTCTTTATATCATCAGCAAATTTGACTGCGACACTGTCTGTATCCCTTCAAGTTATTAATATAGATGGTAACTCGTTGAGCATCGATCCCTGCAGCCCTCCACCAGTTACAGTTTGCCAACCTGTGACCCATTTATCCCAACTTTCTTTCTCCTGTCAGTTACCCAATCCTCTATCCATGCTAATATATCCCCCTCCCCCGCCAGGCCAACACCACGATCTTTTGCAGTAGCCTTTTTATGTGGCACCTTGGTCGAATGCCTTTTGGAAATCCAAATACACTTCATCTACTGGCTCCCCCTTTTTATCAACCCTCCTTGTTACATTCTCAAAGAACTCTTAATAAGTTTGTCAAATATGATTTCCCTTTCACAAAACCATGTTGACTCTGCCTGATTTCAAATATGATTTTCTAAGCATCCTGCCGCTCCCTCTTTTAATAATAGATTCCAGCATTTTTGCAGCGTCAGGCGATAGGCTAACTTGCTTATAGTTTCCTGCTTTTTGCTTCTCTCCTTTTCTTGAATAGAGGTGTTACGTTTGCGGTTTTCCGGTCCTCTGGGAACTTTCCAGGATCTAGGGAATTTTGGAAGATTTCAACCAATGCATCTACTATCTCTGCAGCCACTTCCCTCAAGACCCTAGGATGCAGGCTGTCAGCACCAGGAGACTTGTCTGCCTTAAGCTCCATTAGCTTTCCTAATCCTTTTTCTCTAGTGATCGTGATTCTTTTAAAATTCTTCGCTCCCTTTTGCCTCCAGATTTTCTACTGTTCTCAGGGTGCTTTCTGTGTCTTCCACTGCAGACAAATACAAAATACTTGTTCAAAGCCATTTCCCTGTTTCCCATTAGCAATTGCCCTGTCTCTCCTTCTAGTGGGCCAATGCACACTCCAGCTAACCTGTTCCTTTTTGTGTACTTGTACAAGCTTTTACTGAATGTTTATATAATTCTTGCTAGTTTTCTCTCATACTTTCTGGTTATAGTTCTCATTTTTTTTATTGCTCTTCTGATTTCCAAAATTTTTCCTATCTTCTGGCCTACCACTAATCTTTGCAGCCTTGTACATCTTTTCTTTCAGTTTGATCCCATCCTTAACTTTTTTTGTCGTTAACCACGGATGGTATCGTAGCGCCTTTCTTTCTCGATGGAATATATCGTTGTTGGAAACGCCATCCTGATTTGGAAATGTATCACTGCTCCTTCGTTGTCACTGGATCAAAAATCCTGGAACTCTTTTTGTTGAATGAACCACAGCAGTTCAAGAACGTGGTTAACCATCACCTTCTGAAGGCATTGAGAGACGACCCAACCAGTGATGCCCACATCCCTTGGACATATATTTTTTAAAAAGCCTCTGTAGCGGGACTTGAACCCACAATCTTTTGACTCAGATGCGAGTGTGCTACCAGCTGACCCCCAGCTGACACATAGCAGAACATAGAATATGGAGGCAATCTTCCATCAATTCTTGCTGCAGGGAACACCTTTGTTCTACGTACATCATTGTGAAATAAATGTACTGTTATTTAAACCTGGCATGAATCTTTGTTTCACCTTTTTCTGTCTTTTTTTTTGTCCTTCTTTATTATTGATCCTTTTTAAATAATTTATTGCTTGGTTTAAGAATTGCCCAGTTAAATTGGATCAACATTATTTTTCGTATTTTGCATATCTTCCAAAGTAGTACGAGCTGATTCTGAGTGTAAATAGTCAAAGTTTCCACATCTCCAATTCAAATCCTGTGACACCTTTTACTTTGCATAGCATGGAAAGAATTCAGTAAAGTTCTGTGTGCAGCACGATAAAGCATTAAGGTACTTTTGTATCTGCGTTTTTTGCTTTTGGCATGCATACCTCCCCCTAGATGGCAAAATGTCTCGAGGGACTTCATTGCTGGAAGAGTTCATTCCCTGAAGAAAATAACCTGCATTTCCCAAAGTAGAGTTCTGTCGTGTTTATGGTAAAGACTAGGCAAGGTGGAATACCACAGAGTGGAGCAAATGAAAATTTCAAAGCTGTATGTGCTATTCAGAAACATTCACTGTTGCACTGATATCTGGCATTCAGGTCTGTACAGACTTTGCAGCTCGTGCGATCGGAAGGGTCTGTTTTATAAACAAAGTGGCTGTTTTCCAGTTTTGACTGGAAGGTGTGTTTGTTGTTTTTTTTTATTCATTCACGAGATGTGGGCTTCGCTGGCTGGGCCAGCATTTACTGCTCATCCCTAGTTGCCCTTGAGAAGGTGGTGGTGAGCTGCGGTCCATGTGGTGTAGGTACACCCTCAGTGCTGTTAGGAAGGGAGTTCCAGAATTTTGACCCAGTGACAGTAAAGGACACGTTTGTGTCCGTAAACTCCTCACAAGCATGCATAGTTCCAATCTCAACCATGTTAGGGGAGGACAAGTCCTTGACTAGAGGTCAGGCAACTCCTTCAGCGTGATATGGGGGTATTGGGAGGATGGGGCCTCTTTTCATTGCATCAAGCAACTGAAGGAGATGGAGGAAGCTGTAGTCAGTGGAACTAATATTAATTCTACACTCAACTGGATTTTCCGATCCTTGCTGGTGGCCGGTAAGGTCCTAATGGGGAAGACTTTAGGGCTGGCAGAAGGGTTGAGAATTGGAGGACACCGATTTAAGGTGATTGGCAAAAGAAGTAATGGCGACATGAGGAAAATCTATTTCCTGTAGTTAGGATTTGGAATCCACTGCCTGAGTGTGGTGGAGGCAGATTCAATCGAGGCCTTCAAAAAAATCCGCAGAGAGAAAATTTGCAGGGCAAAAGACAGGGGAGTGGGACCAGGTGAGTTGCTGTTGCAGGGATCGAGCCAGTAAGGACACAACAGGTGAATGGCTTACTTCTGTGCTGTAACCATTCTATGGTTTTATGGTGGCCTGAAATTGAGCTTAAATTGTCCATAGGGCTTTCATCTGAAGTACTCTGATCATATAATCAAAATGACTCCAGGACAACATAAAGTAGTTCCATAATAATTTAAGCCTTGCCCCTGAGCAGTCTCAGAAGGCTATTCTCAAATATAAAGACACGCACTTCGCAATGTACTTTGCATGCGAGAATGTAGGTATACCAACAGTGTTTGGTATACGGTTTTCCATCACATTCCGGACTTGAACCTTTTTAGATAATGGAGAGGCATTAAAAGAAAGAACTTTTGTTTTATATAGCACCTTTCCTATTCTCGGTGTCCTAGAGCACTTCACAGGCAATTAGGTACATCAAGTGCAGTCACTTGTTGAAGTCCAAGTTGTTTTCCCTGGATAGAGAGTCTAGAGCTACAGCTTGTAGTCTTAGAATAAGGGGTCAGCCATGTGGGACAGGAGTGAAGGAGAAATGCCTTCACTCAGAAGGTTGTGAATAGATTTTTGAACATTAAGGGAATTGAGGGGTCGGACAGGAAAATGGAGATAAGGTAGAAGATCAGCCAGAAGATCAGCCATGATCGTATTGAATGATGCGGCAGGCTGGAGGGGCTGAAGGGCCTATTCCTGCTGCTATTTCTTATGGTTCCTTAATGGTTAGGAAATGAGCTACTCGGTGCCGAATGTCCAGCCACTGTGATACTGAAGCCATGCTGCTGCTTGGTATGGTTGGTGCAATTAAGCTTCTGGTCAGTGGAGACTCACCAGGATGTTTATGGTGAGAGAGTTCAGAATGAGTGCCTTTTGATAGTAAAGGGAGTTATTTGAAACTGTTCTTGTTCGAAATGGCAGCTATATGGTGCAAATGTTACCTGTCACATGTAGGCCCAAATGTAATAATTATCTAGGTTGTGTTGCATGAAGTGTTTTGAATGGATTTGAATAGCGTGGAAGTGACTTACCAGTAAACAACTTTAATCCGATGGTGGAGGAACATCATCGCTGAAGCATACCCAAAGGTGGTGGAGATAAGGATGCTGCCCTGAGGAACTCCAGCTTTGATGTTCTGATGCTCTGGTAAATGTTTGTCAGCTTTGGCTGCATCCGCTAGAGAGTTTTCTTTTTGATTCATTGTCTTCAGTTTTATAAAGGGCCTTTGTGACATATTTGGTTGAATGCAGGCCTTGATTGCCAGGGCAGCTCCTATTCTTAAGTCTCTTTGTGTTCAGCTCACGCGCTTATGTCTGGATCAAGGCTATAACAAGGTCCAGAGCTAAATGGTTCTGGTTGAACTTATCAGCAAGCAGGTTATTGCTGTGCTGCTGTTGCATTTGACCAATGACTGGGAAGAGGATGGATTGGGTCATAATTAACTGGGTCATTATGTCCCCTGTTTTTTTGTGGACACTTGGACAATTTTGCACAATGTTGGGTAGACGTCCGTGTCCTAGCTGCACAGGGATATTTGGCTTTAGCGGGGATGCATCATTTAGTCTGGTCCACAGTACTTACTCTACAAGGTGGCTGTTGTCAGAGCCCAGAGCCTTTGTGTCTTGCATGGGGCATACAATGGAGCAGTAGGTATAGCGGAAATGCTAGAACATACTTTGTTAACGCGATGGATGTAATTGCAGCCCTTTAGTACCTTGCTGCAGGTAGCACAAAGTAGATAAATGTCATTTTATGACATGTAGGAGCCTAATAACTCTGTTCCTGTTAAACACGTTTATGTTTAACAGAAGGACTTGGTTACCTTTAAGTTGGAGTTCAACTGATTTCAATTTCATGAAGTTTATTAGACAGGGTTGGAGAGACACACTTGGCAAGCAAAAGATTTCCATGAATAATATTGTTAATGGGGATGGGAATGACTCATCATTTGGATGGCATCACCTAATCAACACTTGCCACCACTCGCAATTCTAGAAGGATTGAATTTCCAGTGACTGACTGGAAAGATCGGGGGACAAATTCAATCCTTCTAGAATTGCGAGTGATGGCAAGTGTTGATTAGGTGATGCCATCCAAATGATGAGTCATTCCCATCCCCATTAACAATATTATTCATGGAAATCTTTTGCTTGCCAAGTGTGTCTCTCCAACCCTGTCTAATAAACTTCATGAAATTGAAATCAGTTGAACTCCAACTTAAAGGTAACCAAGTCCTTCTGTTAAACATAAACGTGTTTAACAGGAACAGAGTTATTAGGCTCCTACATGTCATAAAATGACATTTATCTACTTTAAGACTTTTACTGTAACAAACAGGCTAAAATCAACACTGACTAAACATTATTTCAACTTATACTCTAAATTACAGAAAATATTTCCCATTTAGCTTTTAAAATGACCAATATTGCCTGAATACAGTTATACTTTGTCTGTTAAGTAGACACTTCATTCTCCAGGAACCAGTCCAAAGCTAATCTCCTTTCCCATTGGCCTGCTTCCTTTTTCCTTTTCCAGCCTGGTAACTTCTAATTCCCGAACTGACTTTATGGTGAGGGTTACCTTCAAGATTCCTCCCTCTAGGCAAAACTAGGCAAGTTTTCTAGCCTCGTTTAAACCCTCAGGAACATGGGGCAGAATTGTCCCCGATTTGCACTAAGTGCTGTAGCCAGCGGGTAAAATGCCACATTAATTATGCATTCCTGGATACATGCCATTTCGATGCTGGGCGGGCTCCAATTCACCTGCCACGCCATCACCTCGCTGCTTCTTCACGCCAGGCACCACATTTAATGTACTACAGCCGCGCTCAGTGCTTCCAGGCCTGGACTGCAGCAAAGAAGACATGGCCCTGAAGGGCAAGAAGACTGCAGCCCTCGAGTGCTTTTTGGACACCTTGGAGTCTGCTGTGATGTCCTTCACCCCAACTCTGGCCACAGGAGGGGCAGCTACATTACCACTCCGGCTTCATAGGCGATGGCACTGATCACCACTGTCAATGTTGCACAGAGGAGATAGAGGATGAATGATCTCATTCGTGCAGCCAGGGTATGGCCATCACGCATTCACTGGCATCTCACTCACTGCCAGCTCAAGGGACATCACCACCCATTCTCTCTCACACACACCTCACTTGTCCATCTGGCCTCATCTCCTCTGGAGACTGCCTCCTCAGCCCTCACCATCTTGAGGCCACCTGCACAGGTTAACATGTGCCCCCCCCCCCACCTCCTCCACTACACACCCTGGGTTACCCTCCTTCCCCAGTGCAGCTCTTGTCCTGCAGCCTCTTCCCTTGCCTGAGGCCACTTCTCCCCCTTCCCCAAGCAAGACCTTGCCCTGCAGCCGTTGAAAAGCCATCTATATATGGTTGGTCTGGTAGGGAGAGACCTGCCCGTGAAACCCCCCCTAAAAGTGATGTGGTCTGCGAACCCTGGCGCTGATGATTGCGAGTGCTGCCTGAAGCAAGGTAGGCAAACAAATCTTGAAGTCCCAAGCGAAGTGCAGCCCGCCAGGTACACGTTGCTTATGTGCTGCTGTGAAACACGTCGGCGTGTTTTCCTGCTGACGTGAGTGGACGATCCAGCGGGTGGGGAGGGGGTGGGGGGAGGTTATGAGTCCAGCAGGCTGGCCTTCTAATGATATGCTGATGTGTTACAACGAGGTTCCCAACGCCCGATGACGGGCTGCGTTTCCTGCCATCGGCGGACAGAGCGGACAAACTGGTTTCACGACGTTTTTGGCTATCTCACTATATTGCCCGCTCGCGCCACTGAGCATGCCCGACAACCCGCCAGCGGGCACGGAAGATCCCGGCCTATGATCTGTCGCCTCCATTTGCGTGCGGGCTCCTATCTGCATTCTGCATGGTGAATAATAGACGGGCTGCCTCTTGTCTGTCATTTTAACATCCGGTGGGTGAGATTGCTCAGGAAGGCGGATGTATCAGATCCTGCAGGATTTTGTTGGATAAGAACGGGCAAGTTCTCCCTGGTGCCCTGGCCAGTATTCCGACCTGAAACAGCATCACTAAAACAAGTTGGCTGGTCACTATCACACTGCACCTTGTTGGACCTTTGCTGAGCACAAATTAGCTGCCGTTTTCCTACAACGCAGCAGTGGCTACAGTTTGAAAGTTCTTAATTGTCTGGTAAATTGCTTTGTGATGTCCTGAGGGTGCGAAAGGCGCTACGGAAATGCAAATTCTTTGCATGTGGCTTGGGTTACCACGCAGTTGGTTTTTCACTTGCCGTTTTATCTTTAGTAACTTTATCTAGAAGTACAGTGGCCTTTTGTTTTTTTTTAATATCCGGGGTTGAAGGCTTCCGATAAGCCGAGGATAGAATTACATTTTTGAGAAACTCTGAACGTTGACCCTGAAATGTCTCCATAAGTAACATGTAAGTAACACTCCATAGAAAAGATCTCTTTTCAGATCCCTGGTCGTCATTCTTGAGGATTTGGTGGTGTTAAGCCTTTTGAAGCAGGCTAAGTGGCTCACCCTTCTATGTTGCCACTAAAGCTGTGTTGCTTTGTGTGAGCAATGGCAGTAAAAAAACCTTGAATTAAATCAGGGAAAAACATATCCCCCTTCATGTGTGGCTGTGACATTTCAAGGCAAAATGCTTAAGATAAGAAACAGATTCAGAAGCCCAATCACCATGGACACCACATTCCATACTCAACAATGGGACAAGAATACGTTTCAAGTATTCCAAGTGTGGGAAGTGGACTGTTTAATCACTTCAAATGGAGCCTGAAAAGAGAATGTGGTAAACTCATCGCCACACAGTAAGGGAGTTTCTTCCTTCCTTCTGTTTCTTGGTGGGCTATTAAGTGTGGCTGAGTTTGCGGGGGGTGGGGTGGGGGTGTGTGGGGAGGGTGAAACATAAACAGGTAGGTTTTCCCCTGGAGTTACACACGGTCCCTAAATGATACCCGACAAACTGGAGAGGAAAGTCATGTTGTGGAGCCATTCTGCTCTATTTTGGTGCAATTTCCAGGATTTCCTGAGGGTCAAAAAATAAACTGACATTGAGCAGATTATATGTATGCCTTAAGTGTGTGTGGATATTGAAACAAATTGATAATGATGGAACTGCAGCCTACGACATAATTCCTGTTGATCGCACCGTAACAATTCTGGGTGCTAGGAAGATTGGTGGATTCTGGGCATCGAAGGTTGCCCGAGGAGGGTGAATGATGTTGTTCGAGGTGGTTGAAACACTGCTACAATAAAACCACCTGGGTTATTTGGGGTGAGGCCAGGATAACCTGGGTTATCCAAGCCCTGGTCTAGTTCCAGCAAAGGAGGAATGCTGTAACAGTTGCAATTATTTTGAAGCTTGAATGTCTAATCGTGTGGGCACACCAACTAAGCAAGTTTCTCAGCTTTCACTCTTCATCAAGTGTCTGACTACTTAATAAAATTGCCTCCCAGCCAAGACACCAATTTTAGTTGGCGTGGTGGCCAGGGATGCTGAGGTTGAGTCAATTCAGGTGAGAATTTGAGCTGGAACCTTTTCAGCCTGCAAAGGTTCAGTACTACCCCACGTTCGGGGAAATAGTGGCGTAGTGGTAATGTCACTGGGCTCATAATCCAGAGGCCCAGGCTAATGCTCTGGGGACATAGGTTCGGTGGCAGCTGGTGGAGTTTAAATTCAGTTATAAATCTGGAATGTAAAGCTCGTCTCAGTGATGGTGACCACGAAACTATCATCAATTTTTGTAAAGACCAGTCTGGTTCACAAATGTGCTTTTAAAGGAAGGAAATCTGCTGTCCTTACCCAGTCTGGCCTACACGTGACCCACAGCAGTGTGGTTGACTCTTGTCTGCTCTCTTAAGCCACTCAGCTCAAAGGCAATTAGGGATAGGCAACAAATGCTGAACTTGTCAGCGACACCCATATCCGACGAAAGAATTTTTAAAAAACTGTACTTACCCATTTAGCCTTTGTACTAAAAGTACATAAGAACATAAGAAATAGGAGCAGGAGCAGGCCAAAGGCCCTTTTGGGCCTACTCCGCCATTCAATATGATCGTGGCTGATCTTGGGCTTCAACTCTATTTTCCTGCCCGCTCCCCATATTTTCTTTTTTATTCATTCATGGGATTTGGGCATTGCTGGCTAGACCAGCATTCATTGCCCATCCCTAATTGCCCTTGAGGAGGAGGTGGTGGTGATGGTGGTGGTGGTGAGCTGCTGCCTTGAAGTGCTGCAGTCTGTGTTGTAGGAACACCCACAGTGCTGTTTTGAAAGGAGTTCCAGGACTTTGATCTAAAAACACTTTCATGTGCTCCAGAACGACCCGGCAATGACATGGCAGACAACTGGCCTAGCCACTGCACCTCCCCCCACCCCACCCCCACCCCCCAAAACCCGCGTCCCTTTGACTCGAGAGAACGGAGGTGAGGGCACCACCAGGGGAAACAACCAGGGTGAGGGAGAGCAACGTCCGCACTGGGAACCAGGCATCAAAGGCGGGGACAAGGGCACAGCAGAGCAGACCCCCTTTTTTTAAGGTAGACACAAGAGGGAAGCTGCCTATTAGAAAACAGCAAGCACTTTAAAAGGACTAACGAGAGACTGTTCTGACAGTAGAGAATAAATTCAATTGCCATATACCATTATGTTGCAATTACAAAGGTCATTAACACAATTCTTTTTTGAGAGTCAATGTACACTAATGGGGGGGGGGAAAGACTTGTAATTTATTTCTCCCCGCTATCTTTCTTGCTAACAGGAGATAAAAAAGCAAACTGCTAATCAGTATGGACTGTCATTTCCTCACAGATGTAATTACTCAGCAGTACTGTTGCCTTCTATATTTAATAAGGTGAGTGGGACTGAACTATGAATCACCAGCAGTCATGGACCTGTGTGTGTAATACAGACTGGTTTGTGGGGATCGCAATTCCCAACACTGTTGGTATTGTTGCTAACATACTTTGTATGCTATATTCCATTGCTCCTCTTTCAGCAGTTACTCTTCAGCAGTGTGAAGAACTACATTAGGAGAGAGTAGCAATTTAATAGCATAAAGCAGAAATCTGGGTGAAACGAGATGCTAAGCCTTCTTAGCACATCTACCCACAATTTGATAGCTTGTTCAGGAAGTTAACTCGTGTCAGTTTTCAACCAGAACTTGCATTTATACGACGCCTTGAGAGTAGGAAAAGTGTCCCAAGGCACTTCACTGAGGCATAACCAGATAAAGAAAGGTGCGGTCGAGCTTGGTCAAAGAGGTAGGTTTTAAGGATCGTCTGAAAGAAGGAGAGAGAGAGGCAGCAAGGTTTGAGGAGGGACTTCCAGAGATTAAGGTCCAGGCAGCTGAGGGCAATGGTGCCGATTGGTGGACCAAAGGAAGTAGGGGATGCGCCAGAGACTGGATTAGGAGGGTCGCAGAGCTCCCTGAGGATTGTAAAATAAAGATTTGGGTGGCAGGGCAATACGGTGGTTTTAAAATGGCAGGTGCTATTTGAATGGTTTGACGTGGATCTCAGCGTGTGATTTAAATTTGGTGTCCTTGTTTTCATTTGCTTCTCTGAAGGAAAGAACATAGGAACAAGAGTAGGCCATTCAGCAAGTGGAAGTCAGAGAGTTCCTGATGAGGAGGAAACAGATCCATGGAGACTATTCTCACAACAGCACCTGAAGAAGTATACGGGCGGAAGCAGAATATCCAATCGCACAATGGCCCAAATTTAATTCAATAAAAATGCTGGGAGAGAGAGAGGGAGGGATAACAAACGCCTCAAAGGATGGAGGTTTAAAACGTGACTTTTCAATGTAATTGGAAATTTAATTTGATTGAGGTAATACTCATGAAAAATGCCTTTGAGGACAAATAAAAATATCTTTAATAACATGCTGAGCATACACAATAAATACGTATCTAGGCCTAGTAGGTGTAACTTGTGTAAATATAACTAGATTGATAAAGACATTGCAAAGTAAGAAAAATAGGACTCTACCGAATCATAGCTAAGGGAAATCGGGTGGGGGGAGGGTAAAGTGACCTTTTTTAAAAAATTAGAATGGTTAAAGCACAGGAGGAGGTCACTTGACCTGTTGTGTCTGTGCCGGCCCTCTATAACAGCGACTCAGCTAGTCCACTCTCCTGCCCTTTGTCCTCAGCCCTGCAATTTCCTTCTCTTCAAATATTCTCTTTTGAAAGCCATGATTGAATCTGCCACCACCACACACTCAGGCAGTAAGTTCTAGATCCTAACCACTTGCTGAGTTTGGGGGGTGTGGGGAGGGGGAGGGGGATGTGTTTTCCTTTTCTCTCATGTCACTTCTGGTTCATTTGCCATTCACCTTAAATCAATGTCTTCTGCTTCTCAACATAACCCCCCTCCCACCCCCGCCGATAGAAAAAGTTTCTCCTCATCTAGCCTGTTCAGACCCCTTGTGATTTTAAACACCTCTATCAAATCTCCTCAACCTTCTCCTCTAGGGAGAACAGTCCCAACTTTCTCCATAACTGAAGTGCCTCGTCCCCGGAACTGTACTCGTGAATCTTTTCTGCATCCTCTCCAGTGCCTTCACATCCTTTCCCAAAGTGTGATGCCCGGAACTGGACACGCTACTCCAGTTGAAGCCGAACCAATGTTTTATAAAGGTTCACCATAACTTCTAAGATAAAAGCAAAAATACTGCGGGTGCTGGAAAACTGAAACAAAAATTGCTGGAAAAACTCAGAGAAGTCTTTCTCACCACAGATGCTGTCAGACCTGCTGACTTTTTCCAGCAATTTTTGCTTTTGTTTCACCATAACTTCCTTGCTCTTGTACACTCTCTACCTCATCTTTAAAGTTCTGGATCCCATGTGCCTTATTAACCACTTTCTCAACCTGCCTTGCTGCCTTCAGTGATGTGTGCCCAGCTACCCCCAAGTCCCTCTGCTCCTGTACCCCCTTTCGAATTGAACCCATTGTTTATTATTACCTTCCTTCATTTTTCCTACCAAAATGTATCCCTTCATGTCTCTCTGCATAAGATGCCCACCAATTTCACCAGCCTGTCCATTCCTTTTGAAGCCCATCACTATCCTCCTCACAGTTCACAATACTTCCCAAGTTTTTTATGTAATCTGCAAATTTTGGAACTGTGCACTCCACACCCAAGTCCAGGCATTAATATAGATCAAGAAAAGCAGCGGTCTAAATTCCAGTATTATTAACAGCAAGAAGGTTATTAAAGAAAAAAATAATATTCCATAAAGGTGCAAATCAATGATGAATTTAAAATGCATTGGATGGTTATTGGTTTTTAACCTGCAACTTCCTCTCATGTAATAGCTACAAAAAAAATTCTCATCATTTTTATTCTTAATGTTGCAGTTTTCTTATATTTTACAATTGCGCTTACAGTAAAAAAGATGGTTTTTTCCTTTTTATCCAAAAACCTGCACTTTTTAAATGTACTGTCAGTATGATAGCATGCAATGCAACTAATAATTACTGTGTGCTATGTTATTGTGTCAACTGCAGCTCGATCACTAGCATTCTGAGTTGGGGGTAATTTCAAATGCCACTCCAGACACTTGAACACGTATTCTAGGCTGACACTTCAGTGCAGTACAAAGGAAGTGCTGCACTGTCTGGGGTGCCACCTTTCAGATGAGATAATGAACTGAGGACCCATCTGCCCTTTCAGGCAGACATAAAATGTCTGATAGCACTATTTTGAAGAAGGGGAGTTATGCCTAGAGTCCTGAACACATTTGTCTCTCAACCATGACTAAAACAGATTACATACCTATTATCGCAGTGCTGTTTCTGAAACCTTGCTGTGCACAAATTGGCCGCTGAATTTCCTGTATTTCATTTTGAGAGCCTCATTCACTATAGTGCTTTGGGTATCCTCAAAATCATGAAAGGCACAATATAAATGCAAGTCTTTTTTTATATTGCACTGGATGTCAGATGGTTTGTCAGCCACCAACTTCTGTTTATTGTGAGATAGTAATTACCGCAGTGTTTGATAAATACACGAGCTTCTACTTATGGTTAAAACTAACAGCCAAATTTATTCACAAAGTAATATAATTGTGGGCACAGCAAGGAGCTAATTCATAGCAATGCCTTGAATTGCATGTAATGTTTCAAAACAGAAAAGAGCCAGTACTGCAGATCTATTCAGTAGCTTCTCACTTGAGTTTCTGAAGGATATAATGGAGGTGGAGAAGGCACATACACAAAGCCCCTCTTAGCTCCCTCTTGTGGTTGAGACAGTGCAAAACGGAAAAAAGGGACCGGGTAATGTGACAAAATTATTAGAGTTCGAGAGACCTGAGAGAAATTTTAGTGACAGCATTTTGTCTGAATTACAAGAATCAGAATTGATGTATAAAATATTCATTGTCCTCCAAAGGACTGCTAATTTTTATTATCTTAGATTCAACTGGGATTGTGACCAAGGCCACCCAGTTACAGTCACAGATGCAGTGAACATCTATCTACCACAGCAGCTTATATTTAGATAGCACTTTTAACATAATGAGATGTCCCAAGACACTTCACAGGAGCATTTATAAAACAAAATTTGACACCAAGCCAACATGAGGAGATATTAAGTCAGATAACCAAAAGCCTGGTCCAAGAGGTAAGTTTTAAGGAACGTCTTAAAGGAGAAAAGTAACTGTTTAGTCCATCTTAAATTCGTACACGAATGTGATTCAGAATTGTTGCACATCTGACGGGGGATGAAAACTGTTTTTCCACCAAGCTGATATTTGGACTTTCTGAGATCCTTCTCTTTCAAAAGCTGGATGATTTGCTCTTCATCAGCAGCATTTTCTGTTTATTTTTCTGATTTCCAGCTTTTGTGGGTTTTCTTTCTTGGTTTTATTTTTTATTTTTATCTTTACTGTGTCACCTTGTACAGTCTTGGGCCCATCTCCTCCTCCTCCTCCTCCTCCTCCCTTTAACCCTTAGGTAAAGAAGTCCAACATTTAGGCCTGACTTTTCGCCGAGTCGGAAGGCCTTAGCCAAAATAGTGCCGGAGCCCCGATTCCAGAAGTCGGCACCCACCATGTCCACCGGGATGGAGACACTATTCACGGAGGCAGCTGCACAATTAAAAGTGCAGCTGCCTTCACTCAAAAGCACTTTGGTCAGCCAGGTTTCTGAAACACGATCAGTGAGTTTCAGACGTTTGAGGAAAAGGTCTAAACCTGCTGGGGTTCTTTGGAGAAGTCAGGTACCCTTTGGCGTTGTTAATACTAGACATGAATGTGCGTAAAAGTGGATTAGGTCTATGGAACTGTCAAGTCACTTGAGTTCCCTGCTATTTAAATTTTTTGGGGGAAAAAAGCCTCCATTTGAAAAGAAATCGGTGCTTGAAACTTCACCACCTGTTGTTTGACATAAGCCTGAGGACTATCATTAGGTTTCCACAACCTATTGTTAGCATGGGGCTGGGCTGTAACTTCACAATTTGATTGATGGCTCCAAGTGATTATAAATAGATTAGCTGTCTTTGTGCGACTATGAATACAATTTTTCCTTGAGAAGATGGTGGTGAGCTGCCTTCTTGAACTGTTGAAGTCCATGTGGTGTAGGTACACATACACTGCAGAAGTTCCAGGATTTTGACCCAACAGTGAAGGAAAGGTGATATATTTCCAAGTCGGGATGGTGAGTGAATTGGAGAGGAACTTCCAGGTGGTAGTGTTCCCATCTATTTGCTGCCCTTGTCCTTCTAGATGGTAGTGGTTGTGGGTTTGGAAGGTGCTGTCAAAGGACCCTTGGTGAGTTCCTGCAATGCACCTTGTAGGTAGTACACACTGCTGCTACTGTGCGTCAGCGGTGGAGGGAGTGAATTTTTGTGGATGGGGTGCCAATCACAGTTTGTCACTGCTTTGTCCTGGGTGGTATCAAGCTTCTTGAATGTTGTGGGAGCTGCACTCATCCAGGCAAGTTGGGAGCATCCCATCACACTCCTGACTTGTGCCTTGTAGATGGTGGACAGGCTTTGGTGAGTTATTTGTCACAGGATTCCTAGCCTCTGACCTGCTCTTGTAGTCACAGTATTTATATGGCTAGTCTAGTTCAGTTTCTGGTCAATGGTAACCTCCAGGATATTTACAGTGGAGGATTCAGTGATGATAATGCCATTGAACATCAAGGGATGGTGGTTAGATTCTCTCCTGTTGGAGATGGTCATTGTCTGGCATGTGTGTGGCGTGAATGTTGCTTCCCACTTGTCAGCTCAAGCCTGAATATCGTCCAGGTCTTGCTGCATTTGGACATGGACTGCTTCAGTATCTGAGGAGTCGTGAATGGTGCTGAACATTGTGCAATCATCAGCGAACATCCCCACTTCTGACCTTGTGATGGAAGGAAGGTCATGATGAAGCAGCTGAAGATGGTTGGGCCAAGGACACTACCCTGAGGAACTCCTGCAGTGATGTCTTGGAGCTGAGATGACTGACCTCCAACACCCACAACCATCTTCCTTTGTGCTAGGTATGACTCCAACCAGCGGAGAGTTTCCCCCCTGATTCCCATTGACTCCGGTTTTGCTAGGGCTCCTTAATTCCACACTCAGTCAAATGCAGCCTTGATGTCAAGAGCAAACACTCACCTCACCTCGAAAGTTCAGCTCTTTTGTCCATGTTTGAACCAAGGCTGTAATGAGGTCAGGAGTTGAGTGGCCCTGGCGGAACTCAAATTGGGTATCAGTGAGCAAGTTATTGCTAAGCAAGTGCCGCTTGATAGCACTGTTGATGACCCCTTCCGTTACTTTATTGATGATTAAGCCTGGACTGATGGGGCGGTAATTGACCGGGTTGGATTTGTCCTGCTTTTTGTGTACAGGGCATAACCGGGCAATTTTCCACATAGCCGGGTAGATGCCAGTATTGTCACTGTAATGGAACAGTTTGGCTAGGGGCGCAGCAAGTTCTGGAGCACAAGTCCTCGGTACTATTGCTGGAATATTGTCAGACCCCGTAGCCTTTACCCTATCCAGTGCCTTCAGCCATTTCTTGATATCACGTGGAGTGAATTGAATTGGCTGAAGGCTGGCATCTGTGATGCTGGTGACCTCCAGAGGAGGCTGAGATGGATCATCCACTTGGCACTCCTGGCTGAAGATTGTAGCAAATGCTTCAGCCTTATCTTTTACACTGATGATCTACTGGGCTCCCCCATCATTGAGGATGGGGATATTTGTGGAGCTGCCTCCTCCAGTTATTTAATTGTCCTCCACCATTCACAACTGGGTGTGGCAGGGCTGCAGAGCTTAGATCTGATCTGTTGGTTGTGGGATCGCTTAGCTCTGTCTATCTCTTGCTGCTTATGCTGGCTGGCACGCAAGTAGCCCTATGACGTAGCTTCACCAGGTTGACACCTCATTTTTAGGTATTCCTGGCGTTGCTCCTGGCATGCCCTCCTACACTCTTCATTGAACCAGGGTTGATCCCCTGGTAATGATAGATTGGGGGATATGCTAGGCCATGAGGTCACAGATTGTGTTCGAGTACAATTCTGCTGCTGCTGATGGCCCACAGCACCTCATGGATGCCCAGTCGTGAGTTGCTAGATCTGTTCGAAATCTATCCCATTTAGCACGGTGGATGCCACACAACATGATGGAGGGTATCCTCAAGGTAAAGCTGGGATTTCGTCTCCACAATGATGTGCGGTGGTCACTCCTACCGATACTGTCACGGACAGGTGCATCTGTGGCAGGCAAGTTAGTGAGGATGAGGTAGAGTATGTTTTTCCCTGTTGTTTCCTTCATCTGTCGCAGACTCAGTCTAGCAGCTATGTTCTTTAGGACTTGGCCAGCTCGGTCAGTAGTGGTGCTACCGAGCCACTGTTGGTGATGGACATTGAAGCATTGAAGTCCCCCACCCAGACTACATTCTGCACCCTTGCCACCATCAGTGCTTCCTCCAAATGTGTTCAACATGGAGAAGTACTGTTTTTTTTTGCAGGGATTTAAATGTATTAAATGGGCTTTAATCAATGAGTGTTTGTTGTTTTTAATATAGTGAAGTCTGTAATAGGTATTTTATTTAATCTCAACATGTCTCCTGATCTCTGCTCATGGTGGATACTGGGTGATTTGGCATGGAGGTTGTAAGGGCAAAGATTGGTGGGTGTGGGGCTATGGGTTGGAATGAGTTGGCATTAAGTTGGCATGGAGGGTATGAAGGGGCATGGGGGAATAGATGGGGGCATGAGGTGGCATGCGTGTGTGGGGAAGGGGGCGAGCTAGAGGGCTGGGATAAAGTATCAGGGCACCGAGGTGGGTCTTTTAAATAGCCTGCCTTGGCAGGACCCGACAGTCCCTGTGGCTGCCTGTGCACTGTGTCTGGGAATGGTAGGCCTAACCCCAGCTCGCACCCACCCCTAACCAAAACCATTCAGCACACTTTCTCCCAAGTCAGGTTTGTGGTGTCAGGAAATTTCCCAAACCAATGTACCTGACTCAGTGCAAATTCAGCTATCGATTGTTTTTGATTGTTGTTTTTGACTTGATGTGCCAGCTTTGGTCAGTTGACAGTTCACTCACATCAAGTAAGAAAATTGTAGATTCAAACCCAACTCTCAAGACTTGGGCGGGTAATTTAGGTTACCATTCAGTGAAACAGTGAGGATATACTCTATTAAAGGCACCTTTTAGGTGTGCCATTATGCCAAGGCTCTGTTTGCCTGTTCTGTTGGTTGTTAAAGGTTCCACAGTATTATTTGAAGAAGATCTCCTAGTTCCCTGGACAAAGTTTGTGTCTTAATTAGAATCAGCAAAATGGATTAGCTGGACTTTCATCTCACTGTTCCTTGTGGGAACTCGCTGTGTGCAGATTGGCTGCAATGTTTGCCTATAGAACATCAGAAATTCATTGCCTGGGATGTCCTCGGGTTGCAATAGAGGCAATATAAATGCAAATTCCTTCCAATTTCTCAGTATTTTACCACGAGCCCTTTCATTATTGCACATTAGATTTCATTATTACTGTAATGATTGACCCAGCTTGCACTTAAATGAATAAAATGATCAAGCGCCCGATAAGTGGGAAGAAAAAGTTCTGTTTGCAAGGAAAGGAAGTTAAGTGTGCCATGTAGGGGCACAGAGAGATGTGACTGCAGTCATTTGTGCACAGTTATTTTACTGCGATGTTTTTTTTTTGGTGGCTTTCAGGGTGATCAATGCAGGGAAAAGTATGCACAACGAGGACCAGGGTTCCTGCGGACTGGTGACCGTGAAGAAGAAATCGAGCGCCCCCATCACTCCGAGTAAGAACTCCACAGCCAAAAGGAGGTCGTCATTACCAAACGGGGAAGGGTCACAACTTAAAGACAATTCAGTAAGTGACGCTTCATTCTGCTTTCAATGGAAGCTGGGTCAGTGAAGTATAAGAGACACAGATTACACCGAAAGATCAGTAGCGAATTACAGTAACGCATTACTGTGGTGTAGATAGTAGTATAAAGCCTACTGTACAGAAACAGACCATTTGGTCTACTGGTCTGTGCTGGCGTTTATGCTCCACGTGAGCCGCCTCCTGTAATTCTTCATCTAATTAGCACTTGAGCATGCTCCTCTAATGCTTTCTCCCTCATGTACTAACCCTAACTTCCCCTGAAATCAATCTATGCTGTTTGCCTCGATTCTACCTTGTGGCAGCAATTCCCACGTTCTTGCCACTGTCTGGGAAATGAAGTTTCTTATGAATTTGCATTGATTGGTGACTATCTTTTTACATTTATGGCCCTCTACTTTTGTTCTCCCCCGCAAATGGAAAAAAATCTCTACGTCCACCCTTGAACCCATTGGGAATTTTAAGGCACTCGAGTAGTGTTGTAAGTTCCACAGGGAAATCCACACATCACTAGCTCCCTTTCCTCCAGCCACCACTGGCAGCTCTGTCTTCAGCCATGCAGTTCCCGCTTTCTGGAATTGCCTCCACATTAAGACTATGCTCAAACCCATCCTCCTTTTACACAGCATCTCTTTATTTCCGATTTCCAGCATCCGCAGTGTTTTGCTTTTGTATTAGTCCTTTTTCTTTTCTTACGCCTCTCTGAAACACCTTGGGCACGACTCGCCACATTTACAGGCACTTGATAAACGCAAGTTCTTGTTGAAACTTGTTCACTACTTGTTGAATTCACGCTGTTGTTTTAATGTGCATGTGTCCTGAAAATAGAAGAGGAAGAATTTATTTCACTTTCCTCCTGTCCCTGTGAATTGCTTTCATAACCCAACAGTGCAAAACTTAAGTCACAAGATAATTACAGGAGAAAAAGATCATTTAGGACCATCATGATTCAAAGCTTTAAGAAAGACCCATATTCCACTCATTCTGCTGTTCCTCAAATGATTTGTTTTTCTTTCTCCACTAATCTATTTTTTTGTCAGTCCATCCCACATGTTGATTATTCTTAACTTTTTTTTAAAATTTATTCTTTCATAGGATGTGGGCCTCGCTGGCAAGGCCAGCATTTGTTGCCCATCCATAATTGCCCATGAACTGAGTGGCTTGCCACACCATTTCAGAGGGCAGTCAAGAGTCAACCACGTTGCTGTGGGTCTGGAGTCACATGTAAGCCAGACCAGATAAGGACGGCAGATTTCCTTCCCTAAAGGACATTAAAGGCCTTCCAGTTAATGGAATTGCTAGCATCACCATTGTCCCAGTTAATCGCTGAGTGGATATATGACATCTGACAGGGCAGATTGACAACTATAAACCTCTTTATCTTCATTCTTACTCTCAACAATTTTTTTATTCCATTTTTTTTTTGTTCCTTTGCTTTCTCTGTTGTCTTGGCTCTTTGCGCAATTTGAAAGCTGATCTTTCTGATGCTTCCCTTTTATCATTCAGTGGTTGATTTTTTTTTTTCCAACTTTGTGTCCTTAGCCATGAAGCTTTGCCCTGCTAACAGTGCATATCAGAAATTCAGACTCCTGCAATGCATGGTTAATAGTCAGAAAAATGTGTACCGCACCTGCATGAATTTCTCCTCTGCCTGCTCTGCGCAAAATCGCCGTGTGTCTTTTTAGCTTCTCTTCTTGCAGTAAACTCTGGACCTCTTTGCGTTTTGTGGCAGACGAGGTGGCTTCATGCATCCTCTCAATTTAATTTCGCTTCTCTATTTCTCGTCTCCATTTGTGTTGGCTGGAATTCCCTTTGACCAGTAAAAAGACAAATTAAGAAATGTTTTTGTATAACATCTTTCATCAGCACAGGAGGTCATAAACAGCCAATGGAGAACTTTTGAAGTGTAAGTCACAGTTGCATTGAAGAAACGGCAACACATTTGTGCCCGGCAAACTCCTACAAACAGCAGTGTGGTAATGATGAAACGGTGCGATTGTGATGTTGGTTGAGGGATAAATATAGGGCAAGAAAATGGGCAGAACTCCCCCTGTTCTTCAAAATTAATGCCATGGGATCCACCTGAAAGTAGTCACTCCAGATAAAAAAAAATATTGAGTCTTCATCCGTGGTTAGCAAAATGAGAGCAGGTTGCAATGGTTACTGAGTAACTAGCATTAAATGAAAGATTGTGGATATTCCATGAAAGACATGCATAAGGTTGCATAGCTCAAGACTTGAGCAATGATTGAGATCATTGTGGTATTGTGACCGCTGGTGACCCAAGGGAATATTAGGCACCAATCTGTTCTTCTCCACTGACTTTGTGGTTAAGCAAATAAGTTATAACTAATCATGTGCATCAAGCTCAGATTAAGCAGGAGGCAGTGCAAATGACCCAGAAACCAGCCATCCAGAGCTTATGCAAAAACAGTGCTGCATCGTGTGTATTGAGTTCAGAGCAAGGAGAAGGGCATTGCTAGCAACTTAGAAATCGATGATCCCTGAATTCAGATGGTCTCAGAGATTATAAGAACCTCCTGGAGGTTTCTGAAGATTGACATTAGCAGAAGGCTGGCAGCAAGCCACCAGCCACCCACTCTTAACTATATGAAGCCCGAGAGACCAGAAAGTTTGGAATGTCAAAGAAGAGGAGGACCATTGGCCTGAAATTGCTCTGCCCTTCTGATGCACCTTGGCAAGACTTTGTGAGAAGGGCCAGGAATTCGATCAAGACCTAGATATATCAGGCCGCCTTGTTGCATCTTGAGCCAAACTGGATGTTGCAATATTGAATGGGCTGTCGTATGGATAAGGTGAGCTGGGTATGGCTGCCCTTGACATCAAGGCAGCATTTGACCAAGTGTGCCCTAGCAAAATTGAAGTCAATGGGAATCGGTTGGAAAACTCTTCACTGGTTGGAGTCATACCTACACAAAGGAAGGTGGTAATGATTGTTGCAGGCCACTTATCTCAGCCCCAGGACATCACTGCAGGAGTTCCTCAGTGTGTAGTGTCCTAGGCCCAACCTTTAGCTGCCTCGTCTTTCCTCCAACATAAGGTCAGAGATGGGACCAAAGAGATGGGATGTTTGCTGATGATCACTCAGCATTCAGTACCATTTGCGACTCCTCAGATATTGAAATAATCCATGCCCGCATGCAGTAAGACCTGGACATTATATCCAGGCTTGGGCTGATAAGTGGCAAGTAACATTGGCACCACACCAATGCCAGACAATGGCAATCTCCAACAAGAAACAACTAACCATGTTTCTTTGACAATCAATGGCATTGCTATCGCTGAATCCCTCACCTATCAACATCCTGGGAGTTGCCATTGACCAGAAGCTTAACTGGACCAGCAATATAAATACAGTGGCTACAAGCAGGTCAGAGGCTGGGAATTCCGTGGCAAGTAACTCACTTCCTGATTCCCTAAAGCTTGTCCACCATCTACAAGGCACAAGTCCAGAGTGTGATGGAATACTCCACTTGCCTGGATGAGCGCAGGTGTAATAACACTCAAGAAGCTCAACACCATCCAGGACAAAGCAGCCTATATCTCCGATTCGGTAACAGCAATGGAACAAAGTCCTGGAGCTTCATTCCTCAACCTCTGGGCGTACCTACACTGGGTGAACTGCAGAGATTCAAGAAGGGAGCTCACCACCACCGCCACCACCTTGAGAGCAATTAAGGATGGGAAATAGAGGCTGGCCTTGCCAGTGATGCCCACCTCCCAAGAGTGTGAGTGATACTTGGATAGACAATACCTTTGACACCTGAATACTTGGTGTGACCCCTCGATTCCTGGTATGATTAATGAACAGGTGGTGCATTTTTTGTAGTGCCTTTTTAATGCAGAAAAAACGTTCCAAGGCGCTTCAGAGTGGTGTAATCGACAGAAATAAAATCCAACAAAAGGAGGAGAATTTGGAAAGGATGTTCAAAAGGCTTGGTCAAAGAGCTGGGTTTTAAGGAAGGCCTCAAATGGGAAGAGGGAGGTAGAGAGGTGAAGGGATTTAAAAATTTCAGCACATAAAGCCTAGACAGCTTGGACACCAGTGACGTAGTGAAGGGAGGAATGGTTCCACAAGAGGCTGGAGCGGAGGAACTGAGTGACAATGAAGCTGTTAGATCATTGTAAAAATCCACCTTGTTCACTAGTGCTCTTTTAGGGAAGGAAACCCGCTCTCGTAACTAGGCCCATACGTTACTTTGGTCCCAGCCCAACGTGCCTGTCTCCTAACTGCTATCTAAAGTAAGCTAGAAAGCCCTCCAGCTATAGGCAACTCCTACCAGAGGTTCAAGAAGAAAAGACACCACCACTTTTCAGGGCAACAAGGGATGGGCAATAGATGTTGGCCTTGTCAGCCATGCCAAATATCCTAAGAACACAAATATCCTAAAATCATATCAAGACCCAATGTGCAGAATGTTTACTATGATTACAAATAATACAAAATCCAACAGTTGCAGGTTAGAAAGAGGTAAGTAGAGTTAGAGGAGGTTTGTGTGAAGTATAAACATTAGCATAGACCAGTGGGGCTGCGTGGCCTATTTCTGTTGTCTAAATTTGAAGTAACTTTGTAATTCACCTTCTTAGCTACTGTAATTATCAGCGATTAGTTTTGTCACACCTGAGTCCCATTGGTTTTTAATTTTCTCTTTTTCCTGATTTCTCTCATTTGATCTCCTCCCAAAAGCCTCTGTGTCTATCTGTCTTTTTCTTTTTGTTTCAATGATGCACACAGGCTGTCGACATTGCAGCTGGGCTAACTTCATCGATAACACATTTTCCTAACATGAACACAGATCTGCACTAACTGAATTCTATCAAGACAAGTTCTAACATGTGCTATCTGACCTTCAACCCCATATCTCGTACAGAGTACCGTATAGTATCTAATACTGGAGTCCACCGCCACAATCAACTATTATCATGACATTCTTTTTTTAAAAATAAAACTTTTATACAACTCAAGTACACAAAGTTTCTTATCTATTCTTTCTCACTCTGTTTTGATCAGTCTGTTTTGCCTTTTACTCATTTTTGTCTTTTACTCATCTCTGTATCTCTGTTTTTTTTCACAATTCTTCCACTGGATGTCCTGAGTGGTGACAAAGGTGATTTTGAAGGACAAGGGGCCTTCTCCAGCTCTGTGTCACTATCACCCCTTGGATAGTTTTCAGGACTCTCAGGCTTTGTCTGGTTATCTGTTGCTTCACTGGTGCATTTTGGTTTTTGATCTTCAGCTACATTTCCTGGTTCAGAGCAGGGTTGCGTTTCATTTGTTTTCTGTAAGAGTTTCCAGGTCCTCCTGTACTGCTGTCTGTTTGGAGTCTGCACTATGTAAGACCTTGGTTCTCCTGTGACAACTACAGGCTTCCAGACCCCTTCATGCTGAATCCTCACTGTCTCTCCCATGTTCGGGTCAGGCAGAGGTCGGGCACCTCGATCAAAGTACAGTTTCTGCTTCGGCTGTTTTAGTTTGAGCAGACCCTGTATGCTGTAGCTCATTGGCTGTGGAAATAACACTTGGAGTGCAGTTGGAAGCTTAGTTCTTAGTCATCTCCCCATCAGGAGCTGTGCAAGAGATGACCCAATGCCATCTAATGGAATATTCTGGAAATCCAGCAGAACCAGGTAGGGGTCTTCCCCTTCTGCCTTTGCCTTGTTCAACAGGTGTCTTAATGTCTGCACAGTACGTTCCACCATTTTGTTGGATTGTGGATACTTGGGACTTGGTGTAGTGTGGCATAACTCTCGGTCCTGTACAAATCTGCGAAACCCAGTGCCCGAGAATTGTGGACTGTTATCTGGGATGAGCCCTTCAGCTATGCTGCGGTGAGCAAAAATTGATTTAAAATAATTTATTACAGTGATATTCCTTAGCTGCACAGACTCAAAAAATCTTTGAGTAATAATCTCCTGCTAGTCGGTACCCACTGTTGTCAAATGTGAACAAGTCCACTCCAATTTTCTGCCAGGGCCTCTCTGGAACATTGTGTGGTTGAAGTGGTTCTTTTTGTTGTGATTTACTGTACTTTTGGCGCACTGCACACACACTCACCATTTTCCCGATTTGTGCTCCCATTCCAGGCCAATACATTACATCTCGAGCTCTTCTCCTGCATGTTTCTGTGCCGAGGTGACTTTCATGTATGCGCTGCAGCATTTCTTTCCTCAGTGTTGCAGGAATCTTTCCTCCCTTGAAAAGTATTCCTTCTGCTACATGAAGTTCCTCACAAAAGTTCCAGTTCTCTTGAACAACAGAAGGGGCTCCACTCTGGTGTGTGGGCCAGCCAGTTTGCACAATCTGCTGCAGTTTTCTCAGGGTGGCGTGGTTCTTGCTCGCTTCCCTCATCTCATCCAGTTTGGTTACAGCCACAGGTAAGTTCTTTGTCAGCATGTGAACCTGTGCTTCCGTTTCTTTATCCTCTTCCTCCGTGATGGGTAGGTATGCACGTGACAGAGTGTCTGCGATGTACATTTCCTCGCCTGGATTGTATTTAACTCTGACCTGGTACTTCTGCAGACACATTAGTAATCTTTGGATTCTTGTGGTGCACAGTTCAGGGGTTTTAAGTATAGCTTCCAAAGGTTTATGATCAGAGTCTACCTCCACATCTTTGCCATAGACAAACTGGTGAAAGCGTTCTAAGCCAAACACAATTGCTAGCATTTCTTTCTCTATTTGGACATACCGCTGCTGTGTTTCAGGCATTGCCTTTGAAGTGTGTGTCACAGGTGCCTCATTTTGCAAGAGGACAGCTCCCAGGCCAGTCTTTGAAGCGTCCACTGAGATCTTGACTGGCTGACTGACATCATAATACTTTTAACACTGGTGCCTGGGTCAACGTACTCTTCAGACTGGTCAAAGCTTCCTGGTGACTTCGTTCCCAGTGCCATTCCACATCATTTTGTAGAAGTTCTCTGAGAGGTGCTGTCAGGTCTGACATGTTCGGAATGAATTTCCCAAGATAGGTCACCATTCCCAAAAACTTCTCCAGTCTTCCTTACATTCTGGGGGTGGCATGTTCACGACTACTTCGACTTTACTCAGGTCCAGCTTCAGTCCCTCACTTGTCAGCACATGTCCCAAGTACTTGATTTCATGAAGACCTACTTTGCACTTTTCCTCCTTCAACTTGAGGTTCCTTTCTCCAGCTCTGGCCAGCACCTGCCTCAGTCTGTGGTCGTGTTCTTCTCATGAGGCTCCCCAGACCAGCACATCGTCGATATAGGTTTATATGACCTCTAACCCTTCAAACAGCTGCTTTGCTGTTCTGTGGAACACATCGGGAACTGAACTAATACCAAAAGGTAAGCGTAAAAACCTGTATTGCCCGTGTGGTGTGTTGAAGGTACAGAGATAGGAGCTGCATTCATCCAGCTTGGCCTGCCAGAAGCCTGAACTCGCATCCAAGATTGAATAGTATTTGGCATCAGCTAGCTTACACGTGATCTCTTCTACTGTGGGCAGCTGGGAATGCTTTCTTTGTACTGCCTGGTTTAGCTCTCTGGGATTCAGACAGACTCGTAGATTCCCACCTGATTTTTCTACAATTACAATTGGATTAACCCACTTTGTCGGTTCTTCAATTTTCTTGACGATGTGAGGTTTCTCCATTCTGTCCAACTCTGCTTTCAGTCGGTTTCTCAGCATTACTGGTATTTTCTCGGACAAGTGTGTTTTGGGTGTCAGAGTTTCTTCAACCTTAACGGTGTGTTCTTCTCCTAGGCAGCCAATCCCCTAGAATATATCTTTATACTCGCTCAGGATGTCATCAGTGGTGACAATCATTATTCTCTTGATTAGTTTCAGATTTTCACAAGCTTTGATTCCAAGGATGAGTTTTGCATCAATTTTCACCACTATGAATGGAAGTGCTTGAGACTGTCTGCTGTAGTTCACTAAGTGTGCACTTGCCCTCTACAGTAATTTTTTCACCTATATAAGTAGACACTTTTGTTTTAGTTAGCTGTTTTTGTGTTTACCTTACGATACAGGCTTATGGGAATGACATTTGCTCGTGCACTTGTCAGGCTTGAAATTCACCATCATGTTGGCAATTTTTAAATCAACCTTCCATTCGCCGTCTTTGGAATTTGTTGCTACTGCACCAACAAAAATTTCTGCTTCAGCGTCTGTGTCACCATCTGCAATCGTGTACACTTTCTTCGATTTACACATTTCAGCGAAGTGATTTAGTTTATCCTAGTTCTTGCACTGCTTTCTGTAGGCTGGACAACTACGTGGTAAATGCTCTGTTCACATCGGCTGCATTTAAATGTTTTAATAGCAGTTTTGTCTTTTTTTTTACGCTCAGACTGTCTGTTTGTTCTTTCCCAGGGCTGTTTCTGTTTAACTGCATCTAACTGCTTGACCGTGTGCGGCTTATCATCTTCCGTCATCTGTTTAATCTGGCATTTCGTTGTCTCTGTCACTCTGCAGATATTTATTGCCTTCTCCGTGTAGGATCAACTTCTCTCCAAAAGCCGTTCTCTCAGATAATAATTTGCGGGATCGCAAGTGACTCTATCTCAGATGAATGATTCTTCAAGCTCTCCAAATTCACATGATTTAGCTCATTTTCTTAGCTCAGTTATAACGTTGTCACTGCCTGGCGTGCACGTAAAAAATCGGCATCTTTCACGCGGGATGTTTGCTTTGAGTTTTTCCATTATTTCCTTCAAGTCATTTTGTTTCTCATCACTTTCAGACGTGAATGTGTTATAGATTTCTAGGGCTGCTTCTCCTGCTCCGTGAAGAAAGATGGAAGACTGTGAGGGTCTTTTTTATCACTGCGCCGTCGCTGTGAGGTAAAGCTCGAATCTCTGCCAGGACCACCTCCAGTTTTCAGCGAGATTTCCCTCCAAACTGTGAACTCTGGTGGTTTCAGAATTTCAATTGTTGTGTTTAGTTTACTTCTGACACCATGTCTTGTTTTTTGTTTCAATGATGCACACAGGCCGTTGACATTGTAACTGAGCTAACTTTATTGATAACACATTTTCCTAATATAAACACGTACCTGCACTAGCTGAATTCTATCTGGACAGGATCCAACATGTGCAATCTGACATTCAACCCTCAGGTCAGGTGACCCAATATCTAATACAGAGTACCGTATAGTATCTAATACTGGAGTCCACAACCACAATCAGCTCTCAAAAGCTTTTGTGTCCATCCTCCAACTCACTTAAAGAAGCACTGCTTTGGTGAAAAGTGTTTGGCAAATCCTCATTTTCCCATTTGCTTCTATAATCTTGACATTGCTAGACTATTACAGAATATTTAGTGAGTCTGCTGAGGTATAGAAAACAGGAGCATCATTCAGATCTTACTGCACTGGTTGCATGTTACACAAGGCTGCAAGAGCAAAAACAAACCATGCATCACTTCCTGTGACGATGTACACAGTATCTGATTAGCATTTACCCAGTTAGAATTAACACCTTATACAACATCTCCTCCCAAGTCTGACTTCCATTTCTATATTGCAAAGATAAAACAAACCGTGGCTTTAACTCTGGTGTGTTGCACTCCATAACCTGGATCTGAATTTTGCACTTGTTTGGACGTGGTTGATCGGTGGGCCTGGAAGCTGCCGCGATTTCCGCTTCCGACCATGATCAGACCCCAGACACAATTTCACGCTGGCCGTCCAAGTAGTTGGCAGACAACGTGAAACGTGCGCTGAGATGCTCACCGCTGCTGGGGGTGGGCGAGCAGGATGAGGGCGGGCGCTGAGAGAAGTGAGGGTGCGGGCAGGCATTTCCAGTGAGCTTCTTGAAGGCTGACCAGTGCTGTGGAGCTGCCTCGGAGCTGCAGTATTGTTCCAATGAAATTTGCACATGAAAAATGCTGCAAACTCTCTCTCTTTCTCTCTCTCTCTCATACAAATTCAGCAACTGACAGCAGAACTCCTAACATCTCAACTGTCAAACATTTTTTTTTATTTTAGAGCCATAGAGTCAAAGAGGTCTACAGCACAGAAAAAGGCCCTTCGGCCCATCGAGTCGGCGCCGGTCAAACAAGTACCTAACTATTCTAATCCCATTTTCCAGCACTAGACCCATAGCCTTGTAGACCATGGCATCGCAAGTGCACATCCAAATACTTCTTAAATATGAGGGTTTCTGTCTCTACCACCCTTTCAGGCAGAATGTTCCGGATTCCCACCACCCTCTGGGTGAAAAGATTCTTCCTCACATCCCCTCTAAACCTCCTGCCCCTTAGCTTAAATCTATGCCCCCTGGTTATTGATCACTCCACCAAGGGGAAAAGTTCCTTCCTGTCTACCCTATTTATGCCCCTCATAATTTTATACACCTCAATCATGTCCCCCCCTCAATCTCCTTTGCTCCGGGGAAAATAACCCCAGTCTATCCAATCCCTCCTCATAACTAAAACTCTCCAGCCCAGGCAACATCCTGGTAAATCTCCTCTACACTCTCTCTAGTGCAATCACGTCCTTTCTATAACGCGGATTCCAGAACTGCACGCAACACTCTAGCTGTGGCCTAACCAGTGTTTTATACAGTTCCAGCATAACCTCCTTGCTCTTGTATTCTATGCCTGATATTCTATATTCTATAGAATAAAATAATCTATTTTATCCCTCTCTGGATTGAGCATGGTGCAAAATGTAAAGGCTGCCTGGCCGACTGGCCCATGTGCCAATCGTCAAAACACACTGGCCATGTAAAGTCTCTACTAATTGCCTCCTTAATGGGCTTAATTGTCAGCGACTGAACTTCCAACTCCCACTGACCATAATGTTGCGTGCGAACGGAATGCCATTGGAATGCGCGCCCGACATCGTCTCGCACTATTTCACACAGTTTCAGGTCAGGTGCGTGCCCGCTCATTCAACATAATGTATTAATGACTTAGATGAGGGAAGTGAATGTACTATTGCCAAGTTTGCAGATGACACAAAAAATAGGCGGGAAGGCAAGTGGTGAGGGTGACACCAGGAGTCTACAGAGAGATATAGACAGGTTAAGTCAGTGGGCAAAAACTTGGCAGATGGAGTATACTGCGGGAAAATGTGAGGTTATGCACTTTGGCAGGAAGAATAGAGGAGCTGAATATTATTTAAATGGAGAAAGACTGCAGAAGACTGCAGCACCAAGGGATTTTGGGAGTCCTTATGCATGAATCCCAACAAGCTAACATACAGGCTCAACAGGCAATAGGGAAGGCAAATGGAATGTTTGCTTTTATTTCAAAGGGAATGGAGTATAAAAATAGGAAAGTCTTGCTAAAACTATACAAGGCACTAGTTAGACCACGCCTAGAATACTGTGAACAATTTTGGTCCCCTTATCTAAGGAAAGATATACTGGCATTGGAGGCAGTCCTGAGAAGGTTCACTAGTTAACCCCGGGTATGGAGGGATTTTCTGAGGAGAGGTTGAGTAGGTTGGGCCTGTACTCATTGTAGTTTAGAAGAATGAGAGGTGGTGACCTTATTAAAACATATAAGATTCTTAGCGGGCTTGACAGGGTAGATGCTGAGAGGTTGTTTCCCCTTGTGGGAGAGTCTAGGACCAGAGGGCATAATCTCAGAGTAAGGGGTCGCCCATTTAAGACAGAGATGATGAGGAATTTCTTCTCTCAGAGGGTAGTGAATCTCTGGAATTCTTTACCGCAGAGGGCTGTGGAGATTGGGTCGTTAAGTATATTCAAGGCTGAGATAGACAGATTTTTAATCAGTAAAGGAATCAAGGGTTATGGGGAAAAGGCAGGAAAGTGGAGTTGAGGATTATCAGATCAGCCATGATCTCATTGAATGGTGGAGCAGACTTGATGGGCTGAATGGCCTACTTCTTATGGTCTAAAATTCTGGCCCTTGTTTTCTTCTCTTATGACCTCTTTCCATTCATTTTTTTTATAAGGAAAGCTGCTATGGCAGTTTCATGAGTCTATTAGAACTGGTCCTCTCTGCTTTGGAGGCAGTTGGAGGTTTGAGTCCGGTGGGTGGTCTCTCAGAATCTGCTGGGCAGGTGGGGAATTGGTAGTTGTCTCCGGGTTACCAGTCAGGTTGCCACTTGGATTGGTGGATGAATGCAGCATCTCTGGTCGGTTTGATCAGGTAGATGATTGTTTCCATGGGGTAGGAGGTTGGCTTCTGTGTGGCAACCAGTGCAGGTCTATTCTGTCTCACCATACCTTGCTTTGTTAGGGCAAGGTATGGACATTGTCTATCCATTGTTCATAGCGAGCTTGGTCTTAGATCCAAACTGGCTTCCTGATAAGTTGCATGTCTTGCAACATTTGTCATAGCTCAACATATAGCTAAACAATATTTGTCCTCTTTTTCTCTCTCTTTTTTCCAAGTCATCAGCTTATATGTGCAGCATGCGTGTGTGTGTGGGAGAGTGGGGAGTTGAGTTCTCAGCCTTCTTCCTATTAGGAGTTTACACGGTGCTAAATCATTTTGGAGTGGCATTGAACAATGGCTCAGAAGTGCAGATTGAATGTCATCATTCTTCTTCTTCAGCAATGCTTTCACTGTACGCAATCTTCTTTCAGCTTCACCGTTGGCCTGAGCTATCTTGCTGAGCTAGCAGTATGGACAAATCCATACAATGTAGTGAACTCTTTAAAATATTCATTGGCAAACTGCAGTCCATTGTCTGAGATTATAAGGTCTGGGGTTTCGTGTGTTGCAAAAATCTCCTTCAATGATGTAATCACTGCTTCAGAAGTGTGATCCCATAGTTGCTTGACTTCTACCCATCTGGAATAGTGGTCTACTACGATAAAGAACATCTTACCTCATTGTTTGAAGAGGTCCATCCCAAGATGTTCCCATGGTCATGATGGGAAGGAAGTTGACATCAATGGTTCTCTTGTCCTGATGATGAATAGCCAAAGTAATACAGCTTAATATCATTTCTTCCAGTGACTTTTGAGAGACTTGACCATCAAATGGAAAATCTTGCTCTGGCTGAACATTTTATGAATCCCAAATGTCCTTGGTGCAATCGTTGTAGTCGTCAAGTCTCTGAATGCTTGGAATGACCAATCTCTCATTATAGATGAGTAAATCATCAACTACACTTGAGATGTCCTCGCTGTTCTTAGTACTCTCTGAGATTGGAATTGTGTGGCATGTATGCTAGCCATCCTTTGACACAGTACTCTCTGACCTAAGCATATTCTTCATCAGATTTCTGTCCTTCTGTCCATCTCTGATTTCATTCCATCGCTGAGTTGTCACTGGTAGAGTTGTGGCTGTTGTCGATGAAAAGGCTTCTACCTCTTCAACAAGGGCTACATCACATTTTCCAGGCCTTGTCAGTGGGATATGGGACAAGGCATATGCCGAGGTCTGCTGTTTTCCTGGAACATACTCTGTCTTTGCATCAAACCTCATCATCCTCCATCTGAATTATTTGTATTTGTTGAAGCATTTTTGCTAGCTCAGAATTGAGTGTCACTAAGGGTTGGTGATGTGTCTCTATCTTGAAGTGGAAACCACGAACATAATCTGCAAACTTTTCACAAGCCCGTGTAGCAGCTGACATTTCTTTCTCTATCACTGCATATTCAGTGTCTATAAGTGAATGGGGCGCATAGTAAACTGCTCTGCACTTACCATCCATCTGTATCTGAGAGTACAGCTCCCAGTCCTGTGGAAGATGCATCTGCAGCAATGATAGTGGGTAGCTCTGGGTCATAATGAACTGAAATATCAGATTACATCGGCATCTCTTTGATTTTCTCAAAAGATCTCTGTTGCACTTCCTCCCAGCAACATGTATTATCCTGTTGCACCAGCTGACGTAGTTGCTCATTAATGACTGCTCAGTTGGGCAGGAGCTTTCAGACTTGGTTTACCATAACCATGAATCTCTGGAGCTCAGTTACTTTCTGAGGAGCTGGAAACTCCTCAATTCCTCTTGTCTACTGTAGATCAATCCTGACACCGGATGCATCCACAATATACCCAAGTAACATGACAGTCAGCAGCAAGAATTCACATTTGTTGTTGAGTGCAAGTCCTGCTTCCTGTAGGCATCACAGCACAACTCTCATTCTAGTGTCATGTTATGTCTGAGTGGATCCATGGATCAGGGCATCATCCATGTGATATACATCCAAGAAGGACTGGACAGAGTCGTTTGACATTGTCCTCCGGAAGGTTTCTGGCTCTGATGTTATGCCAAAGGGTAATCTGAAGCAAAATCTCCAAAATGGAGTAACGAAGATCATGAGCAATTTAAACTATTCATTGAGGGGAAGTTTCCAACAGTCTTTGTCGAGATTGAACTCTTTCCCAATTTAGCTAAGCACACATCCACAGACAACACGGGATGAACTTCGCATTAAACTGCTTTGTTTAGCTGTGTAAGAGCTATGCAAATTCTGATAGAACTCTTGGGTTTTGGCACCGGGACCAACCCGGAACATCAGCTCATTGGTTCTGTCACAGGTGAAATAACCTCCTGTTTCAACATAGAGACAATTTCCTTTACTTTTGGCAAGAGTGGATGAGGAACATTTCTGGGTGCAAACTGGCATGCTGACTTCATTTCAGGATGTAGAGTTTTTTTTTAATCCATTCATGGGATGTGGACGTCACTGGCTGGGCCAGCATTTATTGCCCATCCCTAACTGCCCTTGAGAAAGTGGTGGTGAGCTGACTTCTTGAACTGCTGCAGTCGATGTGGTGTAGGTACACCCACAGTGCTGTTGGGGGGGGGGGCGGAGTTTCAGGATTTTGACCCAGTGACAGTGAAGGGATGGCAATATATTTCCAAGTCAGGATGGTGAGTGGCTTGGAGGGGAACTTCCAGGTGGTAGTGTTTCCATCTATCTGCTGCCCTTGTCCTTCTAAATGATGGTGGTTGTGGGTTTGGAAGGTGCTGTCCAAGGTGGCCTGGTGAGTTCAGCAGTGCATCTTGTAGATGGTACACACTGCTGCTACTGTGTGTCAGTGGTGGAGGGAATGAATGTTTGTGGATGGAATGCCAATCAAGTGGTCTGCTTTGTCCTGGATTGTGTCAACCTTGTTGAGTGTTGTTGGAGCTGCACTCATCCAGGCAAGAGGAGAGTATTCTATCACACTGCTGACTTGTGCCTTGTAGATGGTGAACAGGTTTTGGGGAGTCAGGACGTGAGTTACCTGCTGCAGAATTCCTAGCCTCTGACCTGCTCTTGTAGCCACAGTATTTATATGGCTAGTCTAGTTCAACTTCTGGTCAATGGTAACCCCCAGGATGTTGATAGAGGAAAATTCAGCGATGGTAATGCCATTGAATGTCATGGGGCGATGATTAGATTCTCCCTTATTGGAGATGGTCATTGCCTGGCTTTTGTGTGGCACAAATGTTACTTGCCACTTGTCAGCCTAAGTCTGAATATTGTCCGGGTCTTGCTCCATTTGGACATGGACTGCTTCAGTATCTGAGGAGTCACGAATGGCGTTGAACATTGTGCAGTCATCAGTGAACATCCCCACTTCTGACCTTCTGATGGAAGGAAGGTCATTGATGAAGAAGCTGAAGATGGTTGGGCCTCAGACACTACCCAAAGGAACTCCTGCAGTGATGTCCTGGGACTGAGATGACTGACCTCCAACAACCACAACCATCTTCCTTTGTGTTGGGTATGACTTCAACCAGTGGAGAGTTTTTCCCCCTGATTCCCATTGACTCCAGCTTTGCTAGGGCTTCCTGATGCCACACCCGGTCAAATGCTGCCTTGATGTCGAGACCAGTCACTTTCACCTCACCTCTGGAGTTCATCTCTTTTGTCCATGTTTGAACCAAGGCTGTAATGAAGTCAGGAGCTGAATGACCCTGCTGGAACCCAAACTGAGCATCAGTGAGTATGTTATTGCTACACAAGTGCTGCTTGATAGCACTGTTGATGATCCCTTCCATTGAGTAGACTGATGGGGCAGTAATTGGCCATGTTGGATTTGTCCTGCTTTTTGTGTACAGGACATACCTGAGCAATTTTCCACATAGCCGGATAGATGCCAGTGTTGTATCTATACTGGAATAATGATGTGGTATGCTGTCTTCAGCCTATCTAGTCCTGTGATCAGCTGTGGAAATTCAGCTCTGAAGTTTTTAGGTTGATCTTCTCAGCTTTTCAGTTCCTCTGCTCTGCAAATCAGATTCAAGTCTGTATGGGTCTTCCTGCTCAAGAGTGAGCAACTCTGATTCTAAATCACATGAAATGTTTCTGTGATTTATTTCTCTTGATATTGGAGGGTTACGTCTAGTTGTCCTATGATCTCTGTACCTCCTGGCCCGTGTAGTTTTTGCATGATGGCTGAAGAGAACCTTTCTCCAACCACGGTTCAGTTTCAGAAAGAACCAAAACTGCTGCACCTGTGTCTAACTTAAAGCCTGTCTTGCTTCACTCTACTCGGACATCAGCACTCCAGTAGCTTC
Source organism: Cetorhinus maximus (assembly GCF_964194155.1). Classification (NCBI taxonomy): domain Eukaryota; kingdom Metazoa; phylum Chordata; class Chondrichthyes; order Lamniformes; family Cetorhinidae; genus Cetorhinus; species Cetorhinus maximus. Next base: position 12,817,506 of record NC_135900.1, read on the forward strand.
TGCTTGGTTCCTGGATCTCTGCAAGGAAAGGCCTCTCAATGTCATGGATATCATATACTTCACCGATTTTGGCCACCTTTTGTGCATGCTCTGCGCAGGCTTCTTCCTCTGGCATGGAGCCTGGAAATGGCACATCTCTCTGCAAAATGGCATTCAGCCTCTTTGGCAGGGCAGTTTTCCCGCCTGTGTTTTTCCCTGCCGCAACAAATACAGATAACTGGAGCGGTTGATGGACGCTCTTCCTGTCTCCCCTGCATTTTTAACAACTGCTTCTCTGTTTTTTAAATTTGACATAATCTACTGAGTCAGCTGTTTTTTGAGATTATGGTTCCCCTCCTCAGTCTCCTTGAATCACAGATCGATTTTGCTTCCTTGCCTCAGCTTGTCTATACAGTTGGATTGCCCTTGCTAGGGTTAGGTCACCAGGCGACTGCAAATGGTTGGACAGAGCGTCATCCAGTACTCCCACGACAGTTCTGTCTCTGATAATCGAATCTTTTAGGGTGCCATACCCACAGTTCCCTGTAAGCCTATACAGATCATTCATAAATGCATTGACACTTTCCCCTTGACGTTGGGTACTTTTGTTAAATTTAACCCGCTCAACAATAATATTCTTTCTCAGACTGAAATATGTAGCAAGTACCTTGATTACTTCTTCATATGTGGCTTTTCCTCATCGATGGACCAGGACATCATCTGCAGAGTCACCCATCGCATGTAACAGCATACTGGCCTGCTCACTGTTTGCCTTCACAGCGAGGACCGACGCAGTACGGTCTCTGCAGATATCCAAAACCAACTCAGACATACTTCTGCTTGATTGAGGCCTGTGACCTTTTCGAAGCTTTCTGGTAAAGGTAGAGACTTTTCCTGTTCTTCACTCATTGGCACCGTATGATATTCTTGGTGCTATTAGACTAAAGCAAAATATTTACTGAGTCTGCTGAGGCGTGGAAAATGGGAGCTTTATTGAGACACATTTTACTGTGCTGGCTACATGTTACACGAGGCTGCAAAAGAGAGAACAAACCATGTGATGTTGCATCACTTCCTGTGATGGACACAGCATCTGATCAGCATACACACCGTTAGAATTAACCCCTTATCCCACAGGTTCAAGCACACAGCACTGAGATTTTCAGTCAAATTTTATATCAGGATGTGAACACATTGAAGAGAGTGCAGAAGAGGTTTACGAGAATGGTTCCAGGGAGTTTCCACTTCAATTATGAGGAAAGATTGGAGAAGTTGGACTGTTTTCCTTGGAGAGGAGAAGGCTAAGAGGAGACTTGATAGCAAGTTTTCAAAATCATGAGGGGTCTGGACAGAGTAGACAGGGAGAAACAGTTCCTGCTCATAAACGGATCGAGAGCCAGAGGGCACAGTTTTAAAGTGTTTTGCAAAAGAAGCAAATGCGAGGCGAGAAAATACTTTTTCACACAGCGAGTAGTTGGGGTTTGGAATGCACTGCAGGGAAGTGTGGTGGAGGCAAATTCAATTAAGGCATTCAAGAGGGCATCGTTTCTATTTAAATAATCATCCAATGTTCAGGGTTGCGGGGTAAAGGCAGGGGATTGGTACGAAGTTAAAATGCTCAGATTGCCGGTGCAGACACGATGGGTGGAATGACGGCCTCCTACACTGTAACAATTCTATGAATCTGTGATTCACCAGATGGACTTTAATATGGTGGAAGAAATCACCCACACATTAAAGTACACACCGGATGTTCATTCCAGTGACTTGAAAACCAGGTGGATTCCTTATAGAAACATTGGAACAAGAGGAGGCCGCTCATCCTCTTGAATCTGTTCCTCTGTTCCGCTATTCGATTAGATCATGGTTGATCTGTATCTTGACTCCAACTACCCGCCTTTGCCCCTTAACTCTTTTATTACAGGTTAAAATGGCTTTAAGAGAAACAAACAAAACACTGGACTCAAATATATTTTTAGAAGGATAGAATTGAAAAGCAGAAACGTTATACTAAACCTGTATTGAACACTGGTTAGACCACAACATGGGGTAACGTGAACAGTTCTAAACTTCAGAGAAGATGCAAAAAAAAGGATTACCAGAACGAGACCACAACTCAAGAGGCTATAGCTATAGGGAAAGATTGAGCAGGTTGGGGTTCTTTGCTCTAGAGAAAGGACGGCTGAGGGGGGTGACCTGACAGAGGCCTTTGAGATTGTGAAAAGGTAGAAAATGTTTTCACTTGCAGGAGAGCCCAGAATTGGGGATATAAATATAAGCCAGCCACTAATAAATCCAACGGGGAATTCAGGCGAAACGTCTTTACCAAAAAATGATTAGAATGTGGTACTCGCTACCACAAGAATTGACTGAAGTGAATAGCATGGATGCATTAAGGAGAAGCTGGATAGAAGAAAATTGATATCTCGATGTGGTTAAGTCCATCAACTCCATTAATCATCTTAAACACCTCAATTATATTGAGTGGGCGATCCGTCCACCTAGATTACAACCTGCAGAGCCAGTGTGAAAATCAGCTCTGTGATGATTTGAAATCATTTGCGTGTAACCACATCTGACAGGAGTGACACACCTCTGCTTCACCCTCTCCAAGCAAAAGAATTTCACAGAATGCATTTGTTTTTCCATGAATCCATGTCAATTTTAATGCGCAAAACATTGTGGAGCCACACCGCTGATGGGTTAATTCAATACGAGGAGTTCCATTGGTATTCATGGCTGACGATAAGAGCAGAAGGGTGAACTGCTTCTTGATTTCAGTCGTGCATCATATTAGAGCGTTGTTTTATTCTGGATAAGCCCCTGCCTCACGGGTGAAATGATGAACAGCCAGTTGAGTTGCTGGAGTCGATCAGAATATCTATCCAACGTCCTGTAAGAATAAGTGAGCCCTACAGCGCCACCTGACAAAGGTTTGTGTCCTGCAGCGATGAGGAATTTTGTGCTGCGCTCAGGAAAACCACAGTTCTCCAGGTGAAGATTTTGCGCCATAGCTCGGGTAATAACTTATTCAACAGTTCAGCAGAAACAAAATCAGCTAAAGTCAGTGAACCAAAAAAAAAAAAGAATGATCAGAGCAGGTCATATCTGTATGTAAAATATTTGCAGTGTTTCCTTGGGGCAAAGTGAGGCCTGGAAGTGAGCTTGAGTTGAGGGTTTCATCAAAACCGATAACTGGCAATTTTTGGTGTTGGAGTTCTTGTTTTGAGAAGGAGTTTTTGATCGTTTTTGATCTGGCAAGTGTGAATGTAGAAGAATGGTATTGCCTATATGTAACAGATAATGTGAATGGAAAGGCCCAATGAAGGTGTAAAGTGGAATGTCCCTTAACCTCCTATAGCCCTATAAAATGTTTGCATTCCTTCAATTTTGACCTTTTGTGCATCCCCAGCTTTTTGTCCCACTATTAGAGGTCATGCATTCAGCCATCTTGGCCCTAAGCTCTGAAATTCCCGCCCTAATCCTCTCTCTCCTTTATGATGATCATTAAAACCTACCACTTTGACTAAGTCTTTGGTCACCTGTCTTAATACCTCCACAAGTAGCTCGGTGTCTGATTGCACTCCTCTGAAGCATCTTGGGACCATTATTATGTTAAGGCTGCCATCTAAATATTGTTGTGAATTTGAACGGACCTCATACTACTGAATTAATCTATTGGGTTTTGCGGACCACAATCCTAATCAGTGACTTGTGCATTCCACTGTCATAACACAAGAAATGGAGAAATACATGAAGGGAAAAATATGGGGGTGGGGGTGGTATAGAGAAAGGAGGGGAATGAGATAATTGAATAGCTCTACCACAGGCATGTTGGGTCAGTTGGCCTCCTCCTGTGCTGTATCATTCTATGATACAATTATACAATTGAGAATTGTTGCAGTGAGACTATTCTAGCAATTTAAATGCTCTTAACCAGCGTGGACTGTCGGTTGAATCACTGAAGTTGTTTATCTTTCTTTTCCTCTCTATAGGAGTCAGAGGAGATTAATTTTAATTACTGGGCACTGTTTGATGGGCATGCAGGAGCTGGTGCTGCTGTGGTGGCCTCCAAGCTCCTCCACCACAAGATAGCAGAGCATCTTCAAGAGGTGGCTGGTGTCCTGCGAAACTCAGCAGTGCTTCCCCCGACCTGCCTCAACGATGAGCCTGAAGTGGTGAGCAACGCAAGGACGTTAACCAGAGCTGCCTCGCTGCGGGGCTCGATGGGGACCCCGGGGTCACCAAGCACCCCTCCAACACGGTTCTTCATCGAGAAGAAAATTCCTCACGAGAGTTTGGTTATCGGAGCCATAGAAAATGCTTTTAAAGAGATGGTAAGTGTTTTTGCAGTGGTCATTTGAAATGAGCTTCAAAGATTTCTCAAAAAAGCAACTGTCGTCATTGGCGCCTGTTAACGCTGTGGTGGATTTTTAAGATTCTCTGTGTCTTCCTTTTGAGTTTTAGTGGTTTTTTCCACTCGAACAAAAATGCCTGTGACCACCACCCAATAAAGGGGAAGGACTTGCAACACACCTTTCACAGCTTCAGGACATCCCACAGTGTTTAAAGGCCAATGAAGTACTTTTTGAAGTTTAGTTACTGTCACGGCAACCAATTTGTTTACAGTGCCGTCCATAAACAGCAATGTGATAAATGGCCAGATAAACTATTGGTTCGAATTAAGAATCAGCAAAGGAGATGTTACATTGCTGAGTGTTTACTATAAGCCCCAAACAGTGAGAAGGGGATAGAGGAGAAAACCTGTAGGCAGATTTCAGAAAAGTGCAAAGATAATAGAGCATTAATAATAGGAAACTTCAGTTACTCTAATATAGAGTGGGGGGGGGAAAAAAGCTGTCTAATAAGCAGTGAGGGTGAAGAGTTCCTAGTATGTCAGCAGGAACATTTCTTAATCGGTCTTAATGAAGCCCAACAAAGAAGATAGATCTAGTTTGGGGATGAAGTGGGAAAGGTGGAGTGTTTCAGTGGGAAAGCGGCTGGGTAATGTGATCATTAAATAATTAGGTTTAAAGTAGTTCAGGAAAGAAACAAAGAAAAATTAATCAACACAAAATTGAGTTTTAAGAGAGTTGGACAAAACTGTTTCCACTGCCAAGTGAACTGGTAACCAAATCATAGACTTAAAATCGTTGACAAAATAAATAGAGAAATGAGAATTTTAAACATCCGGGTTGCACCACCTGAAAGTAGATTCCATAGAAAATTTCAGAAAGGCAATTGGTTACTTAACAATATCAAATTTGCAGGGTCTTGGAGTGTGGAAATAAATTGGACAGCACTTTCAAAGAGCAAACACAGACAGGGCTGCCCGAGTGGTCTCCTGCTACTATTATTTACAATCAGCTTTATGTATTGTAATGTTGGTTGAGGGACAAGCATTGGACAGGACACCAGGGAGAGCTTCCCCGTCCCCCTTTGAAAAAGGGGGATCTTTCACGTCCACCTGATAATGTGTTTAACGTCTCACCTGAAAGACGGCACTGTCAACAGTGTAACACACCCTCAGTACTGTACTGAACTGCCAGCCTGGCTTATGTCCCCCAAGTGGGGCTTGAACCTTCTTGACTCTGAGGTGAGAGTGCTATCAACTGAGCACAGCTGACACCAAGGAATTAGCTTGGGAGAATCTTTTGAGATTATCATGTGAACGTGCGTATACATATGAACATACGTATGAATTAGGAACAAGAGTAGGCTAAAGAACAGCAAAGAAAAAGCTTCGTTATTGTTTTGTGGTTTCATAATTGTCCAATTTTACCCATTATACATTATTTCAATCTCTCACAATAATAGCTCCTCAAAGCCAGTTCCTTCTAAGAGGAAGGAAGAGCATTTTAAAAAAAATAAGCAGTAAAGAGAATTATTAGGAAAATGTGGTCCTGTTGCAAACTACCTAACTCTTCTCATTTTGCTCTATACGTAGTCATCCCTGCGTCAGTTTCCAGAATTATGGCTCCTATTTGATGCAAACGTGCAGACTGCACCTACAAAGCTGTAGCTGTGGGACTGGACGGTGATTTCCAATGATGTTGCATTGGAGCTGCCTTCAGATTCCCATTAGAATTGGATTCATTTGAATCTGCAGACACTTGTCTAAATTTTCATAGCTGTCACCTCTGGCCAATTGCTGGTGCGTGGCAATGTCGGAGGCCATCTAGAAAACGGGTGGATCATTTTTTTAAAAAAAAATACAAAATATAAACAGAAAAAAGCTGGAAATATTCCGCACTGCTGCTTGACCCGCTGAGCATTTCCAGTATTTTCGGTCTATGTTTCAGATTTTCGGAGTCTGCAGCGTTCTGCCTTTTCATTAAAAAATACAAGCCTGGAGTGAAAACAGGATTGAAAGCAGAGGCTTAAATATAAATTTCCACTAATTTTGTTCCAACTTGAGTTAATAGTTCTCGAAGGGTTCGTTTTCAGGAAACCCCCCCTCCCAAGCCCATCTTGTTGCTTCAAGCATTGCCTTACAGTGAAATCAGAGCTTGCTGGGAGTCTCTTGTGACCTTGCAGGTAATAAATTGCTCATTACCAACTGAGGGCCCAAAAAAAGATGCGTCTTCCATTCCACCCCAATGCTAATATGTGGCAAGATGTGGAGAATTGGTGTTTGTACCTGAGGCAATCCGTTTTTTTCATATGCATAGAATTAGCATAACACACAGTCTTTCCCATCTTAAGAATTCAAGTTATACGCAGTTTAAATTGTCAGTTGAGTGTGCATTAACCTGAACAGCCTCTGGTGATACTGGATGTCTTGAACTTATGTTTCCACGTATTTAAAGAGTGTGTGTGCCCCCCCCACCCCCCTGCCTTTTGCATCCCCCCCAGAATTACAAGCCCCATGATCCAGGAACACAAGAATTAGGCGCCAAAACACTGGGGATGCTGGAAATCTGAAATAAAAACGGAAAATGCTGGAAAAAGTCAGCAGGCCTGGCAGCATTAGAGGAGAAACAGAGTTAACGTTTTGAGTCCGTATGACTCCATAAGGCCTCGAAATGTTAACTCTCTTTCTCTCGCCACTCTCTGCCAGGCCTGCTGAGTTTTTCCAGCATTTTTTTGTTTTTTATTGCACAAGAATTAGGAGTAGGAGAGTAGGCCATTCGGCCCCTTATTCCGCCACTCATGGCTGCTCTGGTTGTGGTGTTCATTGCACTTTCCTGTCTGCCCCCCATAACCCTTGACTCCCTTGTCAATCAAAACGCTGTCTAACTCAGCCTTGAATATATACAACGACCCAGCCTCCACTACTCTCTGGGGAAGAGAATTCTGCAGACTAATAACCGTCCGAGAGAAAAAAAAATACCCCTCATCCCCCTCCTTCATCTGCCACTGAAAGTGTGGTAGAGTGAGTATCCTGCCAGCTCTACCAGCCCTCAAGGTATCCATGTTAAATTTCGGAGTTCTCAAATTTAAATATTGCCATGGTAACACTAAAGCAGTCGTCCTTTCAGCAACTATCCAGTTACCAATGGGAACCCTAGCTTATTTGTGGGCCATAGGGATAGGGATGGGGCAGGGCAGAGGAAACAATTTTGCTGCGCTTAAAGATGGACTGCTTCATGTCCATGCCGATCTTGCATGAGGACTCTTCAGTCACGAGGGGACCCACCGAAGATGATGAAGTCGCTTACACCTTGGACATACTTAAATAACGAGGAGTCAACCACTACGGTAGCAGAATGCAGTAATTCCAATGCTTGGAACCAAAGGGAATAGAGAACAAGAGGCTGTGAGTGTGATGGGAGTAAGATTCTGGCTGAACTCGGGCTTTGGGGGGCTGTGCAGTGGAATAATGGAAGACCAGGAAATCTGCCAGTACAGCAGCCAGCAGCATGTGCACCTATAAGTATCCAATTCCCAGGAGTGCCCTCCAATGCAGGACAGGGTTTAATGACCTTATTGTGGATTATTATATTGACATTTTGCCTCTGACTGAAACCTGGCTTGTGGATGGCAATACCTTGCCCTTCACTTGAAGCTTTCTACCACCTGTCCAACTCAAATCTTTACAGGGCAGTGTGACCCTCACCAAATCTACCAGGCTCTCCTTATGCTCCCCTGGCATTATCTCCTCCTTTAACTACCTCATCTTGTTCCAGGCATTCCTGTTTCTCCTTTAAAAATCTTCAATGGTAACCATTCCCCCACCCCCCAAACTCCTTACTCTGAATTTTTCCCTGAGATGTCTTACTTACTTTTCCCTTTCAGACTGTGCTCTGAATAACACCTACTTTTTGATAATTTCAATCTCTATTTGACTTGCCGTGCCTCTCTTGTTTGAATTCATTGCAGCCCTTAACCCTCTCCCACTATATAAGCTTCCTACCTAACTTAACAGCCATCCCTTTGACTTTACATTCTCCCATGGGTTCTCCACTCCCACGTTCTCGATTATGTGTCCAACAGGCTGATGTGATGGGTCTAGTGTGTGGGTGAAGAGAATTAGCATTGTTCCTGCTTCTGTGTGCTAGTCTGTTTCTCATTTTCAGCCCACACCACTGGCTAGCAACAATGCAAAAAGGAGATCCAAATGTTTGAGTCTCCTTGTTAGCACACAGTCTCTCTAGCTCAAGTCCTCAGCTATTCCTCCTTGTGGTGACACATGGAAACTAGATTCCTTGTGGTCCAAGGCTAAAGCTTCAGAGGAACTCTTGAGGAGATCTAGCCCCCAAGACGTGCAGTGTTCAAGCCCACAGGCATGTGGACATTTCCTAACACTTGATGAACCAAGCTCCCAGTTATGGGCGAATAGCTTGTGGCCATCTTGGGAGAGTTGAAGGCTAAGGGAGTAAACCTTGACAAAAAAATCTGAAGGGAAGTCCAAAGACAGACTGATGTCTAAATATGTCAACTTACTGACAATTCCTCCAAGCGGGCTGCTGCCAAAGGTAGTGCTTTGCGTTTCTTTGAATCAAACCAGGGAGGTCATGAGAGGGACCCAGACATTTGGGCAACATAGGGTCTCCATGAATTTTGCCCAGGCTTGTGCCCTAGAAAGGACACTCCAGTTTCACTGCAGAGCACAAACACAACAGGGGGGCAGCGGGTGCAAGTGAGTCCAACTCGAATGATGTAGAGAATGGGTACTATGAGAATGGCTGTCTCCGATGGTGGAAAGGACCATCATGTCCCACTGGCCAGCTGTCACCCGCCTCCATTTGGACAGCCCCCGACTATCTACGGAAGAGTTGAGTAGCAACAAAAAGCTCAGTTGGCTGAGAAGGCAAAACAGAGGCCACCGAATCATGCACCTTCTCAGCTCACTGTCTTCCTCTGCAGCAAGTGCAGCAGAGACAGCCATGCCAGAGTGGGGCTCCTGAGCCACACCGAGCGAGGCATAACACCGAGTTGACCAACATGGTGCAAACCAGCGTCACATGAGACTGAAGGCCGCCAATGAAAAAACGATTTTGTTCTTCATCATTCACATCCAGTCTTGGATGAGATGAAGTTTCCTCATGCGAAATACCCCATCCCCGCATATTGACAGTAGCATAATACCACTGACACCAAGGAACCTAGAAACACTCTATAAATAATTTCCTGGTGTTACCTCCTCTGTCTTTTGTGAGACATTTGATCATGAGAACAGTTTAGCTGGATTGACCTGTGATGGTTTCATGCTGTCGTTTTTGCTTGCACACTTTTCCTTCGTGCACGCTCCCTCACTCTTTTTCCCTTATGCGCGCTCATGCTCCTCCCTTTCCTGCCCAACCCCCGCTCCATAACAATTATAGGAGAGATTCAATGCAGCATTAAACGAGATTAAAGCAGGTATCCTATTTTTAAATTTTCATCCTTGTTTTCAAATTCCTCCCTTTCTCTGTAACCTTCTCCAGTCCTACAACCAATGTTTTCTCTTAGCTGTGCGGCCTTGCAAGCCCTCACTCAGGCTGCATAAAGGTTGACATCTACTATGGATACTTGACCATACAAAAAAAATGTAAAGGGCCCCTACACTTAAACAAAGCACCTATGCATTTCAAAAAGAATTCTGAGGGTACACCACTCAGATATTGACACCAACTCTGATTTTCATTGTTCCACTATTGGCAGCCATGTCTTCAGCTGCCTAGGCCCCAAGCTCCAGAATGCCTTCAACTAAACTTCTCCAGTTGTCTCACTCTCCTTTTTAAGATGCACCTTATTGCCGACCTCTTTGTCCAAGCTTTTGACCACCTGCCCTAGTGTCTCCTTATATCTTGGCATCACGTTTTGTCTGAGAGTGCTCCTGTGAAGTGCCTTGCGATGTTTACCACGCTGAGGCGCTATATTATTGCACGTTGTGGTTTTGAACAGTCATATATGACAATTATAGGGCGAATAATATGAAAGAAAACTGGGATTTAAAAAAAAAGATTGGGAGGATTAGAAGTGAAGTTGGAAAGAAGCCTGGAAGTGAGCAAGTAGGTTGTGATTTAAAAATAAACAAGTGAAAGGAAGTCTTCCATAAATAGTAAGATTCTTCAATGGAGTAAAAGAGAGATGTAGGGGTGCAGAAACGTTGTACTGGATTTTACATGCCCCCGCCAGGCGTGTTTTGCAGGGGGAGAGAACATAAAATAGGGCAGGTACCACGCTACCATCTTCCTGCCCACTCCCGAGCTCATTCCCAATAACATGGTAGGCGAGCAGGCACCAAAATAGACAGCCTTCCCTCCCATCTTTAAATAAATAATTGGCTTGTTTGCAAGTACCCTGCATTTTTTTCCTACCCACCCATTCACCAAAACCCAACACTTCCCCGCACCACCCAACCCAACCCAACCACCCCCCCGCCAAGCTGGCCAAACCCTCACCGTCCAGTACCCAGACTTGCCTCACACCTGGATTCATTGGGCCACCTTTTTTGGGACTGATTGCAGTCCCAACAGTGCCCGTTAATCACAGAATCACACCGTGCAGAAGAGGCCCTTCGGCCCATTAATGAGGTCCCGGCAGTGCCAGGATTGCTCCCGCCCAATGGATTGGCCAGCAGCTCCAGCGGGTGGGACTTCCTCACCAGTGGGAGGCAGAAGTTCCACCATGAGACAGTTTAGCACATTATGGCTGCGGAGCAGGTTGGCATGGCGCGAGTCAGTTTCTAGCCAACTTTGCTTCTGCACTCCACAAAACCCTTGCCCCCCCCCCACTCCCGCCCCCAGTAACATGCAGCCCGCCAACCTTTAAAGGTGGGAATGTAGATAGAAAAAGCCATTTTTTTTTAAAAAATCAAATTTGGCCTTAGATTTTATACCAAAGGAATTGACATTGAATTAGTACAAAACTTGGTTGGACCACAGAAGGAGTATTGCATGCAGTCTGACACTCCCATTAGAGATGGGGAAGCGTGACCATAAAAAGGGTACAGCTACAGTTCATATCAGGAATAGACAGTAATTTTCATGAAGATTGGCTTGACAAAAAATCAGTTGTTACACGAAAAGAAAACAGCAGGTTACGGAGGAATCAAGTCATGTTTTTCAAGGTTATCAAAGGTTTTAAGAGAATGCCGAGTGCAAGGTCTTCTTTGATTGATTTAACTAACTGGGAACAAGCTCGCTTAGTTCTCAAGAGCATACCACTTGAAGAATTTGTACAAATTGCTGGGAATCGGGAGAAATTTTAGAAAATGGAATACTTGGCTACAAATGGCTATTGAGGCAGAAGCTAGAACCAAACTTCAAAGGAAATTGGATAATTATTGTGAAAAGCAAATATGAAAGGAAGCAGTGGGGAACTGAGATTAAAGAAGCTCAATTTGAAGAACGAGTATCAACATAGGCCTGGCAGACAAATGGTCTCCTCCCACAGTGTAATCTTAAGTGATGCTATTTGAATGGATCAAAAATTCCATTTGCACGAAGTTTTGTTGTTTGTTGTGGGCACGCCCACCTTAAAAAAAAAAATCACCACTATTCAAAGCGATTCCTTGTATCTGAAGCGCTAGGTTTCTGAGAAAAGTGCAATTATGGCATCACATCAATGAAAGGCTTTCTCTTTTCTGCGTGTCCAATTGGCAGGGGCACTGATCAGATAAAAATGTTCCCAATCCTCAAAAGACAAAGTGACATTGGCACAAGATAACGCTGTAACCTTAACTTTCAAAGTTTCTGCCGATGCAGTTCATAGAGTTCTACCCAGCATTTCTAGTTGGGGGGGGGAAAAAATTCTTGCAACACAGGACCATTGAAGGAGATCGCAAATAAGTTGCAAGGAAATTAATGAACTGTCTAAAATTACACGCACTGCCAAGGACTGGTGCAATCAGATGAATGACCTTTTCATGTATTGTGTGATTGCAATTGCTAAGCTGCAATTTGATACTTCTACCCTCAACTCTGAGTAGTTTCAGGCCTGTCATTTGAACGAATTTCCTTAACTTTGTATTGTGTAATTAAACATCAATGTATTAGTAGTCCCATTATTTAGCAGTGCTAAATCTATAGCTGTGGGGTTTCAGCTCATTCAGTAAGAAATGGTAAACTGAGCATGATTAAAGCTTTCCTGTCTGAAGATGAATTTTCCTGGCCCCTTTTATCAATGGATAAGTATGATCAAAGGTGGGTAAATGGAGTTAATTACGGATCAACCAGGATCTAATTGAACAAAAGAAATAGGAACAGGTAATTTGGCCCTTCAAGCCTACTCCGCCATTCACTACAATCGTGGTTGATCTTCTGCCTCAACTCCACTTTCCTGCCCACTCCTCATATCCCTTAATACTCAGAGTTCAAAAATATATCGACCTCAGTCTTGAATATACTCCATGATAGAGCATCCATAACCATTTGAGTGAAGAAGATTCTCCTCATCTCAGCCCCAAATGATTGACCCTTTAGGGCTTAATCCTTAGGCTGTGCCCCCGTGTTCAAGCGTCCTTAACCAGGGGAATCAACCTCAGTGCCTACCCTGTCAGGCCCCTTCAGAATCTTATGTTTCGAACAGATCACTTCTCATTATCTAAACTGTAGAGAGTACAGGCACTATTTACTGATAATGCAATATTATCTGCAATTCTGGGCACTGCACTTTAAGAAGGATGTCAAGGCCTTGGAGAGGGTGCAGAGGAGAGTTACTGGAATGGTAGATGGGTAGAGGAGCAGGCCATACAGCCCATCAGTTAGATCATGGCACTTCTGAATCTTAACCTGAATCACTTCTCCATCTGTCTGTTTTGGTTCCATAACCTTAATACTTTTTACTTCATCGGTTTTGGTTTTGAAATTTTCAATTGGTCAGTCTCAACAGTGTTTGCTGAGCCTGGATGAGTGCAGATCCAACAACACTCGAGAAGTTGGACACCATCCAGGACAAAGCAGCCCGCTTGTTCGATGCCCTATCCACCATCTTCAATATTCGCTCCCCCCCGTCACTGACACACAGTGGCAGCACCGTGTAGCAACTCCCAAGATACGCTGAAGCAACTCACCAAGGCTCCTTCAATGGCACCTTCCAAACCTATGACCTCTACCACCTAGAAGAACAAGGGCAGCAGACATATGGGGACACCACCACTTGCAAGTTCCCCTCCAAGTCATGCACCCATCCCAACTTGGAACTATATCGCTGTTCCTTTACTGTCGTGGGGTCAAAATCCTGGAACTCCCACAGCACTGTGTGTATACCGACACCACTTGGATTGCAGTGGCTCAAGAAGATGTCTCCCCGACACATGCTCCGAGGCAATTGGGAATGAGCAATAAAATGCTGACCTTGACAGCAACACTCACATCCCATGACTGAATAATAAAAAATAGTTTTTTGCAGAGGGGTTTCAGATTTCCACTACCCTTTTTACGATTCCGTACTAGGGATGAGGAATTCCAGTTATGTGAAGAGACGAGATAAATTGGGATTGTTCTGTTTGGAGCAGAGACGTTTAAGGGAAGATTAATTAGAAGTGCTCATAATTGAGGGGTTTTGATAGAGTGAATAAGTAAGTTTTCACTGGCAGAAGGTTTGGTAATCTGAGGACACAGATGTAAGCTAATTGATGAAAGGATCAGCGGGAGGGGGGAGGGAGGAGAATTTTTTTTGTGGAAAGTTAACATGATGTGGAATGCACTGGCTCAAAGGGTGATAGAAGTGGATTCAATAGTAACTTTCAAAACGGAATTAGACATATTCTAGAAAAAGAACAGTTGGCAGGGCTATGGGGAAGCAGAGGGTGGGATTAATTGGATGGCTCTTTCAAAGAACTAGCAGAGGCACAGTGGTCCATATGGCCTCCTTCTGTGCTGAATGGTTTTATGAAAAGGATGAGTAGTTTTGCTTCAGCTTCAAATCCACAACAGACTGCCACCAGAGGCTTGGGGGTGTCTGACAAAGGGTCAAATTCCTCAGAACATTAGACCATAAGAGGGCCCTAAGATGTAGAAGCAGAGGTAGGCCATTCAGCCCATCAGGTCTGCTCCACCATTCAATGAGATCATGGCTGACCTGATAATCCTCAATTCCACTTTCCTGCCTTCTGCCCATAACCCTGGATTCCCTTACTGATTAAAAATCTGTCTTTCTCAGCTTTGAATATACTTAACGACTCAGCCTCTACAGCCCTCTGTGGTAAAAAATAAAGATAGAGTAAAGCTCCCTCTACACTGTCCCCATCAAACACTCCCAGGACAGGTACAGCATGGATGAGGCAGAGAGAGGAGGCAAGTTGTTTGACTGTGGAAGCAACATCATTCCCCCAAAGAAGGGGCTCAGAAACTAATTTTAGCTCCCTACACTCTTTCCTAACAGAGACCAGGAACTCGCATGGGGAACCTTCTGTCTCAATAAAAAATAAATGTTAAAAGGTTCTTTGCTATTCTTCTGCAAGATCTTGAATGTGCGACAGAATGACAGCAGGACATGAGAGGGACACAGTAATGCACCAACTTGCTTCCATAGAGGGTGGTGTGTGACAGGTCTATTAGCTATCTTTTCTCTTGCACAACGCTGACCTGTGTATGTTGTTGTCATTTTCTGCCTTTTGATGTATTTGCAATAGTTGAATTTCATTGTTACCAGAGAATTGAGACTGTTTGTTTCTTAAAAGGAAAGGTTGTGAATCATGACCACATTTCATGAACTTAAGGTAAAGAAAAGTTGAGGCACAGGCCGATGAAGACTCAGAGCTTGTCACAAGTGGTTCCTGATTAACAGCATGATCTCCTTTGTGTCTCCTTGATGCTGCCGTCTGCAGGACATGCAAATTGAACGAGAGAGAGCCACGTACAATATCTCGGGCGGCTGCACTTCCTTGGCCGTGGTATTTCTAACGGGCAAGTTCTATGTAGCAAATGCTGGGGACAGCAGGTAGGACCAACTTTGCAAGCTTTATCTCTCTGACCTTCAACAGTAAATGTGTTATGAAGGTTTCATAGCAAAGACTATGTTACTCATTAAATGCTGCCTTCGGTATCAAGCAGTGCTTTCCCATCTAGACTCAAAGAAAAATGTTGTGGGTGCAATTTTAACCTGACCGTCTGCTAGGAAGCTGGCAAGATTTGGTGCCACACAGGTGTCAATAGAGAAAGTATCAGCCTGGGTATTAAAAAACCAACATTCAGCAATGGCTTTCTCAGCTGATGAATCAGAATCACAGAATCACACAGTGCAGAAGAGGCCCTTCGGCCCATCGAGTCTGCACCGACACGTGAGAAACACCTGACCTACCTACCTAATCCCATTTACCAGCACTTGGCCCATAGCCTTGAATGTTATGACGTGCCAAGTGCTCATCCAGCTACTTTTTAAAGGATGTGAGGCAACCCGCCTCCACCACCCTCCCAGGCAGCGCATTCCAGACCGTCACCACCCTCTGGGTAAAAAGGTTTTTCCTCACATCCCTAAACCTCCTGCCCCTCACCTTGAACTTGTGTCCCCTCGTGACTGACCCTTCAACTAAGTTAGGTTAAAATTTGGTCAATTTGCATTCTGCACCATTGTTTTTTTTCTCTCCCTGCAGTTAGCGAGGGCAAGGGAAGCAATGGCATTAGTGAAATCTATAAATGATGGGGATTATATTTCAGCTGAGCTCAAGACAAGACCCTAAAGCAAACAAAGTTTACGATATTTCATGCAGAATATTTAGTGATGTTGTTTTAATTAAAGTTGGCTGATGCATTGCTGTTGGAAATACCCCAGTTGAGAATTATAATTGCCTTCTGAGATGTACATCACTTTCCCTACAACTTTTAATACCAGGCTGAATTTATACAAGTTTGCAAATGCAGTGCGTAATTGTGATATTTTGCAATAGTGTAGGCCGGATGATAGCAATTTGGCAGCCCATTTCACATCTCCCGATTTTAATGTTTTTAAATTTTGTTTCCATTGAAGTCAACGGGGGAAGAGAGAAAACAGATTTTTGACTTGCTATTACCAAGTTTACACTTTCCCAGAAAATGAACATTACCCCCGCTGAGTGTAGAAGTTTAATAAATCTCGTTAATCCATTGCCTAGATGAATTCCATTAGTTGAAATGTCAACTTCTGACTTCATTATATGTTCCAGTAATGAATTGTGATTATTTGACGAGAGGTTTGTGAAAAGCTCCCTTTTGCACTCCATAATGGAGACTTTATATTTGTGTGCACTGTGAGTACCTCGATGTATATTACAGGTCTGCCCCCTATATTTTAATGCTAAATTAATATTACACAGACATGAATTATTTGCTTAAGGAATGATTTATAGTGGAGAGTTTTTGGACAGGTTGCATTCCAGAGACAGAAGATTATGAAAAGGCAATTTAGTGACTCTCAAGGGAGGTCTTGCCATGTGAACCCTTGGAATGCAATTTAGATGTTAAATCACTCAGAAGCTGACTAGTAATACTAATTGTATGGTCATGTTTAATTGCATCGTTTACAGTTCTCTTTGGAGGCCTGATAAAGTGACTGGTGAAATATTTCTGAGAACGTTAGAGCCCTTTAAACTCTCTTGTTCTACCAGAATGGTTGAAATATACTTCGGGGGTTTGAATGTGATGTCAAAACCATCAAAATGAACAAGATGTTTGAGAAGCCCAAAGAAACCGTTGGGTAGACAATTTATTTGTAAACAAAGGAACATAGGAACTAAGACCCATGGTTTTATTGAATGGCAGAGCAGGCTCAAGGGACTCAAGTGGTCTACTCCTGCTCCTAATTCATATGCTTGTATGTTGTACAAGATTGCTCCGCCATTCAATAAGATCATGGCTAACCTGGTTGTGGTCTCAACTCCTCTTTCCCGACTGCCTCCCCATAATCCTTGACTCCATTTTCTATCAAAAATCTATCTAACTCTAGCTTGAAAATATTCAATGACCCAGCCTCCACTGCTTTCTGGAGAAGAGAATCCCACATTCAAATGATGCTCTTGAGAGAAAATAAAATTCTCCTCCCTTTGTATTAAATGGGAGACTACTTATTCTTAAACTGTATCCCCTAGTTCTAGTCTCCCTCACAGGAGGAAACATCCTCCCAGTGTAGCCACCCTATTTAGTCCCCTTAGGATCTTGTATGTTTCAATGAGATCACCTCTCACTCTTGGCATAGTGGTATTGTCACTGGACTAGTAATCTAGAGACCCAAGGTAATCCTCTGGGGACCTGGGTTTGAATCCTGCCACAGCAGAGTTTTGAGTTTGAATTCAAATTCAATTTAAAAAAACTGGAATTAAAAGTCTAATGATGACTACAAAACCATTGTCGATTGTTGTAAAAACCCATCTGGTTCACTAATATCCTTTTTAGGTAAGGAAATCTGACTACATGTGGCTCCAGACGCACAGCAATGTGGTTAACTCTTAAATGCCCTCTGAATGAGGGCAATTAGGGATGGGTAATAAATATTGGCCTGGCCAGCGACACCCACATCCCATGAGCAAATAATAAAAAATTTTTAAAAGTGGGTATAGGCCCAACCTGTTCAACACTTCTTTGTAAGATAAGCCCTCATCCCAGGAATGAGTTGTGTGAACCTTCCCTGAACTGTGTTCCAATGCTGTTATATCTTTTTTCAGATAAGGAGACCGAAACTGTACACAGTATCCTGATATGGTCTCACAGCTGCAGTAAAACTTTGCTCCTTTAAAATTCCAATCCCCTTGCAATAAACACCAACATTCCATTTGCCGCCTTAATCACTTGCTGTACCTGCATACTAACTTTTTGTGATTCGTGTACCAGGACACCCAGATCCCTCTGTATCACTGAGTTCTGCAATCTCTCTCCATTTAAATAGTATTCTGCTTTTCTATTCCTTCTGCCAAAGTGGACATTTTCACATTTTTACACACTATACTCCATTTTTGCCACCAATTAGCCTATCTATATCCCTTCGTAGACTCTCTTCCTCCTCTTGACAACTTTCTTTCCTACCTACATTGGTGTCATCAGCAAATTTAGCAACCATACATTCAGTCCCTTCAGCCAAGTCATTGGTATAGATTGACAATAGTCAAGGCCCCACCACTAATCCCTGTGGCACTGTACTAGCTACAGCTTGCCAACCTGTAAAAGGCCACTTTATACTTACTCGCTGCTTCCTGTTAGTTATCCATTCCTTTAGCAATGCTAATATGTTATACCCTACACCATGTGCTCATTTCTTGATGTGGCACCTTATCAAATGTCTTTTGGAAATCAAGTACACCACACATACAGGTTTCCCCCTTATTCAACTTGCCTGTTACTTGCTCAAGAGATTAGTTAAACACAATATCCCAAAGCCACGTTGACTCTACTTGATCACATTATGATTTTCTAAGTTCCTGCTATAACCTCCTTAATGATAGGTTCTAGCAATTTCCCCAAACCAGATGTTAGGCTACCTGGCCTATAGTTCCCTCCCGACTATCTCCCTCCTTTCTTGAATAAAGGTGTTACCTTAGTTATTTTCCAATCCATGGGACCCTTCTAGAATCTAAGGCATTTTGGAAGATTATAACCAATGCATCTACTATCTCTGCAGCCACTTCTTTTAATATGCTAGGATGCAGGCCATGTGGTCCTGGGGACTTGTCAGCCTTTAGATTTAATAGTCTTCCCAGGAATTTTGCCCTGGTGATGGTGATTGTTTTAAGTTCCTCTCTCCTATTCACTCCTTGATTTTCAAATATATTTGGGAAGTTTTCTACAGTGAAGACAAACACACACTACCTGTTCCAATGCCTATGCCATTTCCTTGTTTTCCATTATCAATTCCTCAGACTATCTCTAGAGGACCAACACTAACTTTAGTTACTCTTTTTCTTTTTAAATACTTGTAGAGACTCTTGCTATCTATGTTTATATTACTATCTAGCTTTCTCTTATATATACTGTACTTTTTTTTTTAGTCATTCTTTGTTGGTTCTTAAAATCTGACTTACCGCTAATCTTTGCAAATTTGTACAGTGTTTTTTTTTCAATTTTATACTATACTTAACTTATTTGGCCATAGATGATCCATCCTTCACAAAGAGTCTTTCTTTCTTTCTCACTGGGAGTAATTAAATACCTCCTTAAAAGCCTGCCACTGCATCTCTACAGCCTTACGTTTTAACCTATTTTCCCAGGTCACTTTACCTAGCTCTGCCTTAGTTCCTTTATTCAGATATAAAACACTAGTCTTAGACCCATACTTCACTCCTTTAAACTGAATGTGAAATTCTATCATGTTATAATTGCTGCCACCTAGAAGCTCCTTTACCTTGAGGTTATTGATTAATTCTGTCTCATTGCTCACTACGAGACCTGGAATAGCCTCCTTCCTGGTTGGCTGTAGAATATACTGCTGTAAGAAATTGTCCCGAATACACTCAATGAACTCATTTCCAGACTACATTTGCCAATCTGATTCACCCAATCTACATGTAGATTAAAGCTACCCATGATTATTGTGGTAGCTTTCTTACATGCCTCATTTATTTCTTCCTGTATACTCTGTCCTAAAGTGTGACTATTGTTAGGGGGCCTACTCCCACAAGTGACCTCTTACCTTTCCTATTTCTTATCCCTAACTGATTCTACATCTTGTTCTTTCGAGTTAAGGTCATCTCTCACTGCTGTACAAATGACATCCTTAATTAACAGAGCTACCCATCACATTGTGCCAGCTTCCTATCTTTCCAAAATGTCAAATACACTTTTATCTTCCCGAAATGTCACAAATTGTTGAGAACCATTCATTCCAAACTTCCAGGTCCGCCACTTTAAAACAGGATGCGTTAATTTACAAGAAATATAAGCCCAAAAAGGGCACAGTTGCCTAGGTATCTAGGGTCATGGGTACTGGGTACTGGGCATTAATCTAAGCCCACCAGTTGTAAATCTTGAGAAGCTTGAGTAGATTGTGATGATCACCTGAACCCTTGAGATTAGATTATCTCCTTGGTACCGTACCTGTATTTCTACATCTAGTTTGTACAAAATTGAAAATTGCATAATAACCACTATGGCCCAGAAACATTTTCCAGAAAATTCCAAGAGTTTTGGTTTGGAACTAAATGGCATTCACCTGAGATTATTTAACTTCTTTAACTCATTACCGCAGGCTGTTGGAGAACACTTGACAGGTATTACTGAGAATTTGCAGCAGAGTATTTATTATATGAGTGGAATTATGTAGAGTTGGGAGTGAGTAATGGTAGGTGGGAGTAAATAATAATGCTGCTACTTAAATGAAAGCTTCTTCTGGCAATAGATTCATGAACAATGAAAGCAAAACTGCCATACCTGAAATACTGGCACTAACTGAAGCCAGTGATTCAGTGTTTATCAGGAACTGCATATCGAGATTTAAATGAGCATCTCTTGCTAACAGAAAGGAGTCCGTCAAGTCTCTTGAATGTTTTGTTCCTTGTGCATTTGCAAAAATGTTCCTTTTTGTACACCACACATTTATTACAGCTCTAGCGCACACTCCCAATTAAGTTTTAATTGATAGGCTAAATTTTGCAGTTTGTGTCCCCTGGGGCTATTGAAATAATCAAGTGCAGTGAAGACTAAGAAATTGGCCAGGGAAACGCATACAGCCCCACGTGGAGCCCACCCAATTTTCTGTCCATCTGATTTAATGGATGGAAGAATTTGGCGGATACCCTTCCAGTCATACACTGCTCCCCAACCAATTTTCTTGTATTCACTATGTGCAAGCACAAGGGACAGAAGAATCTGCTCCCTAAGCTTGAAATGGCCTGATGGTGCCATGAAGTCCGACACTTCCAATGTATTTTATCGTACGTTAAAATCATTAGCCTGAACTAGGTTTTCTTTGTCAACTGGTGAGAGTTTAAGAAAGCTAGATCCATTTTTGCATTTGAAGTCCAGAGAAGCTACCGAACATCATTGGGTCTCCAGATCTTCCTACTTGATGTGAATATTCCAATTCATTCCATTCCAGGGCCATTATTGTTCGAAATGGTGAAGTCATTCCAATGTCTTCAGAGTTCACGCCGGAGACTGAACGGCAGAGACTTCAATACTTGGTAAGTGAGAGTCAGAGTGTGGGTTTACACAAAACATTGCATATTTCTGATAATGTGATTTTGTGGGAATTCTACTGATCTGGTCTTGAGTGACTGAAGTTAATAGCATTTTCTGGTTTTTTTTAAAACGCTGCACTGGGGATGGAAATTTGAACTGTGCTATTTTTCGAGTTACTTTCAGGAAATTTACATTTTTTTCCTTTGCATTCGGGTTTCAATTAACCTTTTTATGAATAAAAGGACAAGGGCAGCAAACACATGGGAACACCACCACCTGGAAGTTCCCCTCCAAGCCACTCACCATCCTGACTTGGAAGTATATCTCTGTTCCTTCTCTGTCGCTAGGTCAAAATCCTGGAACTCCCTCCCTAACAACACTGTGGGTGGTACCTACACCACATGGACTGCAGAAGGTCAAGAAGGCAGCTCACCGCCACCTCCTCGGGCAATTAGGGATGGGCAATAAATGCTGGCCTAGCAAGTGACGCCCACATCCCGTGAATGAATAATAATCAAAAATAGCAACCAGGCTGCCACTTCAGTATTGCAGTGGGGAAGTGTTGCATTGCTGGAGGTGCTGTCATTTGGATGAGATGTTAAACCAAGGCCCTGCTCCAGTCGATATCATAGCACTATTTAAAGAGAGCAGGGAGTTGTTCGGTATTCTGGCTGGACTTGCTGTCTCAACCAACACCACCGGAAACAGATTAATTGATCATTAATTTCATTTATCTGTCAGGCCTTGCTGCTTGCAAATTGATTATTTTATTTGCTTCGGTAACAATGGACACGCTCCCAAGAATAATTCGAAGATCTGTAGCACTTGTCATATTGCAGTACTTTATGTCCAGTGCAACTACATAGTGTCAATCATTGCTCAATTGGTAGCACACTCGTCTCTGATTCAGTTTTGGATTAGACGTTAAACCAAAGCCCTGTTTCCCCCCTCAGATGGACATAAGAGATCCCTTGGCACTATTGTGAAGAAGAGCAGGGGAGTTATCCATGGTGTCCTGGCCAATATTTATCTCTCAATCAACATCACAAAAACAGCAGATTACCTGGTCATTATCAAATTGCTGTTTGTGGGAGCTTGCTGTGTGCACATTGGCTGCTGTGATTGTCACATTGAAACAGTGACTACCCTTCAAAAGTACTTCATTGGCTGTAAAGTGCTTTGGGATGTCCTGTGATCATGATGATGCTACACAAATGCAAGTCTGTAACTTAATTCTTAATCACATGGATTGCCAGCTCTCAATGCCAATAATTTGTCTTTGGTGTACAGGTGACATCACTGTACTTCACTAATACTCTAATTTTAATGGCACTTAGCATCTCATTCATTTCAGTGTGGGAAGGGAAGCTTGTTAAAATTGGCCTCTTTGCTTTTTTACAAATAAATGACCATCACCCAACATTGGTTACACTTTAACTCCACTTGTTGGTTTAAATGGGAAGAGTGGTGATGAAGTACTGGTGTTCCAACATGCTGCGCTATCTGGTGGGAGGTTGCGTGTTGGCATTTGCATGTACTGAGCTCCCATCTCTGGAATAGCCATGGGGGTGGGGGGGGGAAAGAAGTTGAGCAGCAGTGATACACTTTACCAGTGGAAATAATTGCAAATAATTTAGTGATTGGTTGCATGAAAAATGTCTCAGCTGGGTAAAGGAAAGAGAAAAAAAAAACTGAAGCTGGGCCAAAAATACAAAAGTATTGCCATTGCCCAGCTAAGGGTAAAATATCTTGAGCAGAATGTTTAAATGTTTCACTGAAATATTCATTCACAGAATATGGCAAAGCCAGCATTAATTCCCCTTGAGATGGTGACCTCCTTGAACCGATGTTACCTGTGTAGTGTAGGTACACCCAAAGTGCTCTTGGGTATCGACCAGGGAGGAATGGTGGAAAAATATTTCCAAGTCAGGATGGTATGGAATTTGGAGGTGGTGGCGTTTCCTTGCTTGCAGCCCTTCTCTTCCTAGGTGGTAGAGATTGCAAGTTTGGGAGGTACATCAAAAAAATCTCAGCGAGTTGCAGCAGTTTATTAACACTGTCAGTGACTACATATCTCTCAATGCAGCTTCAAGGTGTCCCATTAAACTCATCTGTCTCAGCCCAGTTCGGGGTGAAACTTTGTGTCAGAGCAAGGAAAACCATTTCCTGATTGGGGAACGCCACCCATAGGGTGGAGGAGATTATGGCTTTACCTGACGGAGGCATGTGGTGGTAAACACAAGTGGGGAATGAAGATGATGGCGAAAGGTTGAGAAGCAATATCAGAAATATCGTAAACTGCTGAACCTAAAGAAGATTCTAGTTAATGACTTGATTTGCTTTCACGTTGAATAGACAGGGAAATAGAATATTTGAACCCTATCCAATTGAATGCTCCACTTCTATAACTGTAATGGGACCAGCAGAAAACAAAACTGCAATCAAATTAAATTGCACTGTAGAGTCAATTTCACACTCCCAACAATGAGCCTCACACACAGTCTTGCAAGAGGATTTGAGTACAGGAGTAACAAAGTCTTTCTTCAATTGTATAGCACCTTGGTTAGACTGATCCTGGAGTACTGTGTGCAGCTATGGTCCCCTTACCTTAGGAAGGATATTATTGCCATAGGGGAGGTGCAACAAAGGTTCACCAGACTTGTTCCTGGGGTGACAGGACTGTCCTATGAAGAGAGATTGGGGAAACTGGGCCTGTATTCTCTAGAGTTTCGAAGAATGAGAGGTGATCTCATTGAAACCTACAAAATACTTAAAAGGGATAGAGAGGGTAGATGGGTCCCCTGACTGGGGAGTCCAGAACCACGGGACACTATTTCAAAATAAGCGGGGAGTCACTTAGGACTGAGATGAGGAGAAATGTTATTACACAGAGGGTTGTGAATCTTTGGAATTCTCAACTCCGGGGGGCTGTGGAAGCTCAGTCATTGGGTATGTTTAAAGCTGAGATTGACAGATTTTTAAATACCAATGGCATAAAGGGATATAGGGATAGTGTGGGGAAAAGGCATTGAAGTGGATGATCAGCCATGATTATATTGAATGGTGGGGCAGGCTCTACGGGCTAAATGATCTACTCCTCCTCCTGTGTTCCTAATATCTGTACTTCCATTCCCCCGCCCCTGTCTGGAAGGATAGATGTGCTGTATTTATCCTTCTGTATCAGGATAAAAATGCAGTTGTGTCCAGTTCGTTTGGCTGTTAATTTAACCAAAGTGGCAATCCGCTTTGACAAACCAGAGAAAGACACTTCATGTGAACTAACTAGCAGGCTCTAACGCTAATATTGCAATGCACAATTTCATCCTGGTTGTTATTTTGAACTGGCTCGTTCTGAATATAATGAAAGAAGAGAAGTCTGAGGCTAGGTGGCAGCACATTCACTTGCTACGCATTATCTGACTGTTCAACACAACAGAATGCTGTGCTCTGACAGAATCATAGGATTCGGTGCTGGATTTCCTCCTCCACTGTCAGACAAGAAATGATTTGATCTTGATACCAGTTATGTAGGTTTCTGTAGTGCAATGTTATAGTTCTATAATAGCAACCTGGCGATTTTAAAATTCTCATTGTTTTCAAATCTTTACGTGGCCTCACACCTCCATAACTCTAATCTCCTCCGGCAGTACAACCCTACAAGCTCCCTGCTTGCCTCTGTTGCAACCCTGATTTTCTTCACTCCTCCATTGATGGCTGTGCTTTCAGCTAGTAAGGCCCCAGCTCTGGAATTCCATCCTCTAACCACCCTACCTCTCTACCGCTCTCTCTCGTCCTTTTAAGATATCCTAAAGCCAATATTTTTGACCCAAGATTTTGGTCATAATAGCTCCTTATGTGGCTCAGTGTCAAATTCTGTTCCATAAAGCTTTTGGGAGGTTTTACAATGGTAAAGGGAGTATACAAATGCAAGTTGTTGTTGTTGTTGTTATTGTTGAAGTTGTGATCCTGCTCTTTAAAAGAGGGCCACCATGGCAAATTGCGAAACTGGTGAATTATGGGCTAGTGCCCGTAATTCCCGTCCCATTGTACATGGTTCACTCTTAGTGCCTTTTGAAGTCAGCTAGAGAATAGTTGCTACAAAGTTCAAAAAATAAGCACAAAAATTGGATCTAGGCAAAGGCAAAGACTTGGGCATTGTGTTAGGACAAGACCGCACCAGTCAACTCTCGCCAATGCCTGGTGCTCCACTTGGGAGAACTGTCTCAAGCTAGCCATGCAGCAGCCTGACAGTCATATTCGGAGAACCGTATGCATCAGCCAGTTCTGTCGTCATTATCCCTGTCCACCAATATCCTGGCCCACCAGAAGGAGAGACCCACCAGAAAATTAGGAAGGATTGTATAAATTCAGTTTGGAGTCCTCTATCGACTCTGGAACCCTTGAAGTCTCAGCTAGGATATGCCTCAGACATACGTTACTGTTATTTCATTGTCGCTGGGCCAATATCCTAGAATTCCCTACCTAACATCAATGTGGAGGCATCATCGCCATACGGGCTGCAGTAGTTCAGGAAGAAATCCAATCACTGTCTTCACCAGGAAATTAGAGATGGGCAATAATTGTGATCTTAATGGCATCATCTATAGGTGGTATTGTCACTGGACTAGCAATCCAGAGACCCAGGGTAATGCTCTGAGGACTTGAATTCTAATCCCAGATGCTGAAATTTGAATTCAACAGACCCACAGCAATGTGGTTGACTCTTAAGTACACTCTGAAAATCTGGAGCTAAAAGTCTAACGATGACCATGAAACCATTGTTGTTTGTTGTGAAAACCCATCTGGTTCACTAATGCCCTTTAGGGAAGGAAATCTGCCATCCTTACCTTCTCTGGCCGACATGTGACCCCAAACCCACAGCAAGGCCATCTTAAATGCCATCTGAAATGGCCTAGCAAGCCACTCAGTTCTCAAGGGCAATTAGGGATGGGCAATAAATGCTGGGCTAGCCAGCAACGGTCCCATCCCATGAACGAATAAAAAAAAAAGGCTCGAGAAACAATAATTTTTAAAATATATTAATAACAATGGAGTGGTTAGTTTTGGGTTGAGATGGCATCTCATCTTTTGCTTTTATGCTGTTGTGTTACCCTTAGATTAAGCTACTGACCTTTAGACACCTTCAGGTATCGCTTCACAGAATCACACGGTGCAGAAGAGGCCCTTCGGCCCATCGAGTCTGCACTGACACATGAGAAACACCTGATCTACTTACCTAATCCCATTTACCAGCACTTGGCCCATAGCCTTGAATGTTATGATGTGCCAAGTGCTCATCCAGATACTTTTTAAAGGATGTGAGGCAACCTGCCTCCACCACCCTCCCAGGCAGCGCTTTCCAGACTGTCACCACCCTCCTGAGTAAAATTTTTCCTCACATCCCCCCTAAACCTCCTGCCCCTCACCTTGAACTTATGTTCCCTGTGACTGACCCTTCACCTAAGGGGGACAGCTGCTCCCTATCCACCCTGTCCATGCCCCTCATAATCCTGTACACCTCGATCAGGTCGCCCCCTCAGTCTTCTCTGCTCCAACGAGAACAACCCAAGTCTATCCAACCTCTCTTTATAACTTAAATGTTTCATCCCAGGCAACATCCTGAATCTCCTCTGCACCCCTCCAGTGCAATCACATCCTTCCTATAATGTGGCGACCAGAACTGCACACAGTACTCCAGCTGTGGCCTCACCAAGGTTCTATACAACTCCAACATGACCTCCCTACTTTTGTAACCTATGCCTCGATTGATAAAGGCAAGTGTCCCATATGCCTTTTTCACCACCCCACTAACACGCCCCTCTGCCTTCAGAGATCTAGGGATACACACGCCAAGGTCCCTTTGTTCCTCAGAACTTCCTAGTGTCATGCCGTTCATTGAATACTTCCTTGTCAAATTACTCGTTCCAAAGTGTATCACCTCACACTTTTTTCAGGGTTGAATTCCATCTGCCACTTATCTGCCCATTTGACCATCCCGTCTATATCTTCCTGTCGCCCAAGACACTCAACCTCACTGTTAACCACCCGGCTAATCTTTGTGGCTTCCGCAAACTTACTTATCCTACCCCCCTTGTGTGAGCATTGTGAATTTTACTAAAAGTGAAATACCATAACACTTTTTGGAAGGGTAATATTTTTAGTACTTGATCAATAAAGAAATAGGAATACAGTGAAAGTGTGCATATATATTTTTTTGAGGAAATCTTTGATACATTAAATATTTATGGTGGATTTAGAAGATTTATGCATTTTACAAGGTACAGTTGCCCTGGTTTATTAGTTAAATGCCTTAAAGTGAGATGGAAATAGATTTTTGATTATTATTCATGCCATTCTTTTACACGTACATGTACAATCAATCAGGATGAGAAATGACTCATGAAACACTTTATTAATCCTTAACCCAGCTCCCTGAGCAAAACAGCACCTATCTGAATGTAGTTTCTTGTAAGGCATTGGCTAGGTAAATTGCCATCTGCTGTAAGTAGGCTAATTTTAGTATTTAATCTTTTCTTCCATTTGGGTGACTTGCTGTATGACTGTCCTTCATCAGACTGGATCAAGGCACACCACAGGTTTTGGACTTCTTCCTGTCGTAGTAACTACATGTGTTTATCATGGAAATGATAACGAATATTGTACTCTGAGCGGAGATGAAGCAATGTGGTGGGGAATGTGGATAGAGGGCTGAAGTCATCCCCACTCCTCGGTCATTGCTTTGGGACAATTTTAACCGAACCCGCGTGGTAAACTGGCGAGATTGGGTGCCAGGCTGGTTTTGCAACCAGCCCTAATTTTACCCTCTATTGAAGTCCACAGAGGGGAATGTTGGGCAGCTTGTAAAACCAGTGTCCCACTCGATCCTGTGCCCTTCTCTGCCTGGCGAGTTAGGTCAAAACGATCCACTTTATGTCTGACCTGACCCGGCCTGTGACGTGCAGAAACTGTTTGCACGACACCACTGGAGCGGTGAAGATCTCGAGCAGGGCAGCCACAGGCTCATGGTGAACCATTGCAATGTAAATGCACGTTTTCTCTCCCACAGTTAGTTTTGTTTTCTCTCCCACAGGCTTGTTTGCAGCCACATTTGTTGGGGAATGAATTCACCCACTTAGAGTTTTCCAGGAGAGTGCAGCGCAAAGAGCTTGGGAAGAAAATGCTCTTCCGTGACTTTAACATGACTGGCTGGTAAGAATGTGACCATAAAGAGAATTGAATGCATTTTGTGGAGCCTTGCTATCTTGGATTACCGCTGACATATAATTGTTGTTACGTATTCAATATAAGTGAAGATAATTTCGTAACATTCAACTGCAGGATTATATTTCTTCAAGAATGTCTCTCTGGCTCAGAAAAATAACAGAAACCAAATAATTTGATGCATGGAGACAGGTCTAATGCAGCAATGGAAATGAGAATTCAAATAGTAGTAAAACTTCAAGTGGCAAGAGGCCATCGAACCCAAAAGCCACTTCATACCAGAGTCCATGTGTGATTATTCTACCACGGGCGCGCTCCACCCTTGCCCTCTGACAATCCCCCACTGTAAGTGGCACCACAGGACGAGTGTTTGTCTCCCAGTGTTCCTGACATAGAGCTTTGCGTAATTGGAGCATGTATGTAGTATTCAAGTGTGTGACTCCCACAATTTGCAGCCCATTCATTTGAATGGGCACACAATCATGGGAAGCATGCACTTGAATTTCTGAAATATGTGCTATCAGCAGGAAATGCTTTACATTGGGAGCAAAAATTCACAAAATACTCCTTCCCCCTTTCTCTGCTGAAAATGTCAGAAAGCGCAAGAGAGTGATAGCCATTCCTTAAGCCCCACAATTAAATGTCATCGCTCCTGGTTAACCATGATTCTATTTAAGTTTTGAGAATATAAAAAGGACTCGCATCTTCACAGTAAAGAGTTATCAGAGCTGTCTGTATTTGATGAGGTATTTTAATGCGAGTTATGCTATTGTGACCTGTATACAACTATCTACACTGCCAGCAGATTTAAATCTGTTTCCATTTAAAATATCCACTTGTTCTGTAAATCCCACTCAGTCTATTACACCCACGGACAGAGATGCTAGGAGGAAGAGTTAAAACAAATGGAACTTTGCTAGGAAATATAACCTGGGTTGTGAATCAGGAGATTGCATCCAACTTTCCAATGGATTTAATTTTCAGTGCACCCTTTCCCCACTTAGAAGCAAATTGTACCACATGTTATGGGTCCTTTTTAAGCAAATCATGTGTCATACCACAAGACTCCAGGTCACGCCACTTGACATCACTTTCGAGGTAGAAAATTATTTTCCACAGGTAGTGCCCTAATTTAGGCAGGAGAGTACTTCAGCTGCTTCATCAATGATCTTCCTTCCATCATAAGGTCAGAAGTGAGGATGTTCATAGGGACAATGGAACATAGGAGCAGCAGTAGACCATTCAGCCCGTCGAGCCTGTTCCAGCATTCAATACGATCATGGTTGGTTATCCACTCAGATGCCTTTTTCTCACACTATTCCCATGTCCCTTTGTGTCACCCGCATTTAGAAATCTGTCAATCTCAGCTTTAAACATACTCGATGACTAAGCTTCCACCGCTCCCTGAGGTAGAGAATTCCAAAGATTCACAACCCTCTGACTAAAGAAAAAACTTCTCTTCATCTCAGCCCTAAGTGGCTTCCCCCTTATTTTGAGATAGTGTCACCTGGTTCTAGACTCCCCAACCAGGAGAAACATCTTACCTGCATCTACCGTCTATTCCTCTTAAGTATTTTGTAGGTTTCAATGAAATCACCTCTCATTCTTTGAAACTTGAGAATACAGGCCTAATTTCCTCAATCTCTCTTCATAAAACAGTCCCACAATCCCAGGAACAAGTCTGATGAACCTTCGTCACACTCCCTCTATGGCAATAATATCCTTCCTAAGGTAAGGGGACCCAGACTCACTGATGATTACACAACGTTCAGCACCATGCATAACGACTCCGCTACGAAAGCAGCCCATGTCCAAATGCAGCAAGACCTGGATGATATCCAGACTTGGACTGACAAGTGGAAAGTTATGTTTGCATCACACAAGTGCCAGGTATTGACCATCTCCAACAAGAGAGAATCTAACCATCGCTCCTTGACATTCAATGCCATTACCATTGCTGAATACCCCACTATCAACATCCTGGGGGTTACCATTGACCAGAAACTGAACTGGACTAGCCATATAAACACTGGCTACAAGAATAGGTCAGAGGCTAAAAATCCTGTGGAGAGTAACTCACCGCCTGACTCCCCAAACCCTGTCCACCATCTACAAGGTGCAAGTCAGGAGTGTGATGAAATACTCTCCACTTGCCTGGATGAGTGCAGGTCCAACAAGACTCAAGAAACTTGAAACCATGCAGGACAAAACAGCCTGCTTGATTGGTACCCCATCCACGAACATTCACTCCCTCCACCACCAACACACAGTAGCAGCAGTGTGTACCATCTACAAGATGCACTGCAGGAACTCACCAAGGCTCTATTGACAGCACCTCTGAAACCCACAACCACTACCATCTAGAAGGACAAGAACAGCAGACACATGGCAACACCACCACCTGGAAGTTCCCCTCCAAGCCACTCACCATCCTGACTTGGGAATGTATCACCGTTCCCTCACTATTGGATCAAAATCCTGGAACTTCTTCCCTAACAGCACTGTGTGTGTACCTACACCACATGGACTGCAACAGTTCAAGAAGGCAGCTCACCATCACCTTTTTGAGGGCAATTAGGGATGGGCAATAAATGCTGGCCTAGTCAGTGACACCCACATCCCATGAATGAATTTAAAAAACTAAGTTTGTCATCTCAATGGGTAAATGCATCGCTTGATGTCGCACAGACCAGGAAGATTTCACATTCAATCACTGATTTAGTACTGAGTTAGCTAATCTCAGCTAGACCATGGTCAGGGTACTGCTGTTTGTCCCAGTGTGTCTCAGCTGAGGAAAGAGCTGATTGCTGTTCAGTGATGTTGCTGGAATGGAACATGCCAGATGGGGGCGTGTTTTCAAATAGATTGCCCCTGTGATCGGCCCATCCATTAAGCAGCCTGCCAACAATCATCGTCCAAACTCTCGTGAAGAATGGGGCTAGGTATTAGAGGACTGTGAAGCCACACCCTGGCAAGAAAAGTGCATGGTCCAGATCACCCAAGCAATGAAGAAATCTGTACTCCCACTATGGTCGCAGCACTTAGCGCATCCAGCAGATCTCCTCACATATCCACGTTCCATACAGGCTGGAGGGGCTGAATGGCCTACTCCTGTACTTATGAGGTGATGATAGCATAGTGATAGTGTTATTGGACTAGTAGGTATAATTTTAGTTTCATTGAGTGGCAGCTACATCAGCCGATATGATTAAAGGTGCTGCATTACAATGCAGGAAGAGGTATAATTATCTCATTCTCCAAATAATAAAAGCAATGCTGCACATGGTTTGAATCATTGCAGCGTATTGCACAATTAAATAACTTTCGCAGCTGCGATTTGGTATTGCTTCATGTGCGCTAAGCCATGTTTATATGACGATTATATATATTTTTTTTAAAGTCTTTCTACCAGCTCGTGTGAACTGTAAAAACGATGAGGCACGCGTGAGGTGTACAAATGAAAGTTCAACACATGTAATGAGAGTCTTTACATGCTGGAAGAGGCAAACAGTAGCAAATAATTACTAAAGCTGGAGCCGAGCGTGGATTGTTAGCATTAATGATAGATTATACTCTGCTGCATGCAAATGCTGAGTGTCTCGATATATTGCATGGACCATGAGGAACGGCAGGGGACCTGACCCAAGCTGTACAGCATGTCTGACAATGATGAATGACTGTGTGCTGCTGCTGCTGCTGAGTCTGCTGTCGTGTGTGCGTAGGGGGTGGGGTGGGGGAACACAGGGAACAAACAGAATGACCATACCGATGATAAAACATATCCCTGATCTTCATTTATCCTTGCGTCGGAACATTTAGCTGTTGTATTTTTATTCCACATCTGCAGCAGCAAAAAAACAAATAGATTTTGCCTCAGGCATTTTACGAATGTTTCAGATTGACTGATAACTGACTGCATGGCAATGAGATCTAATTTTGTTTCAGTGATGGGAGCAGTGGAGGGTGCATGGGGGAAGGGGAAGAGAAAGACTTTATCTGATTGTGTCCTTATCGTTTGTGCGCAGGTACTCACAGGACTTTCTGAATGAAGGGCTTTGCTTTAAATCCGCTGTCTCCTTCCGAACACAAACAAAATCTGATCTTTGGTTCCTAACTTTCGCTTGCAGAAATAATTGCTGTCTCTCATACCCATTAAGACAGGACGCGCGAGAAAATTAGATTGACACATTCTGTGCCATGTGCAGCCCTTCCACCCCTCATCCCCAGGGGAGTTGGCATGGCTATAAATCAGGCCCTGTCATCTTCTAGTGGGAGAGATTGGAGGGGGGTGGTGGGGGTGGGTGTTGGTGGGGGTTTGTCAGTGAATCTACTGTGCTGATTAAAATCTCTCTTCTCTTCACTACAGGGCATACAAAATCATTGAAGAAGATGACCTAAAATTTCCCCTTGTATATGGGGAGGGAAAGAAGGTGGGTTGTTATGCTGCAAATGCCTAGGAGTGTTTGCATTTCTGTCAGCCAAAGGGCGCTAAGATCGAAGGTGTTTCTTGCACTGTACTTACAGCCCCCTCCCCCTCAGTGGCCCTGGAAGTGCACTGCTCTCTTCAGTTAAAACGACTTGCCAATCTGTGGAAGGTAATTATTTCCAAGCGTCACACAGCAGTGATGTATACGAGGTACATCACGGAGCTGTGCTTGCTTTCAATCGAAGGCTGAATTCAATGAATTTATCCTGCCACATTTTTCAAACCAATACACAGTTTAACGTTCACTCCTTCTCGGCTGGGCAAACAAAAACGTTCACGGCCGATTGGCCAATTTCCATTCCTCTCCTTGGCTTTTTTTTTTTACGATTTCCTGCCTCCTCCTCGGCTTTTTTTCTGCCTTGCAATTTTTATTTTCTCTTTTTATTTTTTTCCCCTTTTTTCTTCTTTTCCCAGCCTGGGTTTTGCGAAAGTAAATAGGGAGAAACGGTTTCCGGTGGTAGAAGGGCTGATAGCCGGGGGGACACATGCGAGGTGATGGACAAAAGAACCTGATGCAACATGCGGAAACATTATTTTTTCTAACTCGGCAAGTTGCTGTGATATCTGGACTGCGCTGCCTGAAAGGGTGGTGGAAACAGATTGAATAGTAACTTTCAAAGGAGAATTGGATAAATGGCTGAAGGGGGTAAAAAACATTTACAGGGGCCATGAGCAAAGACTAAGGGAGTGGGGCTCGTGGATAGCTCTATCAAAGAGCCAATGCAGGCACAATGGACCGAATCTGGGAAATTTCTCCCTGATTCTCTCCTCCACCACCAAGCACCATGCCACCATCTCTCTCCCCCCCCACCCCACCCTCACCAACTACCCCACTCCCCAGGTGATCAAAACTAGTCTAGGTGATCACTATTAATTCTTCTAATTGTTAACCGTGTTGTGACTCAATTCTGGGGATTCTTATGTTAACTATCTTCCTGCTGGTGACACTAAGGCTGCCTTTCCTACCCATCTGGCCTTTTTTTTTTAACCCTTCTTGTGGAAATATGAATATTAAAAATCCTCAGTCTCTGCTCATGAGCAATTCAAATTATGCTGAGAAGCACAACACAAATAGACGCTCTTGCACCTCAGACTATAACATTGTATAGACAGCTAATAATGAGAGATTAGCTTGTGTAAATGTTTTTAAAATTGTCAACATTCTTTAGCTTAAGACATAGTTATAACAGAAAAGCAAAATATTGTGGATGCTGGGAATCCTAAATTTTTTTTAAAATATGCTGGAGTTTTCCTTTGATGATTATTTTCTTGCTGATGACATTAAAGCTTCTTTTCCTGCCCAAATCTGTTCCTTTCTCTTTACCTTTCTTGCAGTCTATCCAAATGGTACATGCAGATAAGCGGAGTAAAATGCTCCCAGTGTTTGATGAATTGAGATATCTTCACAACTCAATTAGCACAACACATTGGAATCCATGGGACCTATAGTTTTAATGAAACATGGGGGAGGAAGAATGGCGTTGAGACGCGGTGCTGGGAGCCTCACTTTGTAAAATATACACTTGCATTCTCAGAAAAACCAGTCCCCATGGCAGAAAATTCCCTCCTCTCTGATCTAATCCTATATCTCGGCGTTGTAAAAAAAGGAATGAGAAATTGTTGCTTTAAATGGTTCTTGAAAGTCACCTCGTGATGCCACTTTCATTGTTGGGTAGGCATTGGAACTCATTAATATTCAAAGGCCCGCTGATTGAACATTTGCAAGATGCGAAATGTTCAGTGTGTCTGGTTCAGGATGAGTGCATTCTGCTGTGGGATTCTGGAAGGTCACTGGTGATGTGCACAGAGCATGTCCAGACCACTGCGGAGTCTTGAGCACAAAATCCAGGCTGACAGTCCAGTGCAGTACCAAGGAGATACTACACTGTTAAAGGTGCCATCTTTCTGATGAGACATTGAACCAACGACCCCCTCAGGTGGAAATAATCGATCCATAATGTTGTTTCAGTGAAGAGCGGGGGAGCTTTCCCCAGTTTCTTGGCCAATATTTATCCTTAACTAGCATCACAAAAAGGAGATTACCACATTGCTATTCTCAATTTGGCTGCCATGTTTCCTATATTCGAACAATGGCTGCACTTTAGAGCCACGGAAGTAGCTTTTGAAGTGCTTTGGGATATCCTGAGGTGGTGAAAGGCATCATATAAATGAAAGTCTCCCTTTTATCTTGCCTGCATCTAACTATTTTGCTTCACTGCTGAAAATTGATCCTTTTTCTGACATTGAATGTCACACAAATAATCTCGTTTTTTAAGGTTTTGAATAAACTATTTGTTGGTTTTCAAATGACTCACCTGCATTTTATACTGAAATTCCCTACTGAGTCACAATGTTTTCATAACAAGCCATCATATGTAATAAACTTGAAGGCTAATGATTGTGAGAACAATATGCTTTGGAAAATACATATACTGCACCTATAATTATAAGCATGTAGACACTGTACACTTGCACTTATATTGTACAAGCATTTATAGAAGGGTAAATTTTATAAAGCAAGGCTGCCAGCATTGAATTTCATGGACAGGAGGGCTTTGGAGGATCAGAAAAGTCAGTCGTTAAAATTTTGAATACCAGTGATGTAAACATGAGGGGCCACCTCAAGATGTGCTAACCTCCATGCCTGAGCCTCCAGTCCATGTTCCTGTTGAGTGAGGCGAAGTTTCCCAAAAGTGTGTCATCCACTGCATTACAGTTCATTTGCATATTGTATAAATGTACATATTTGTCCTCAAAAGCTAAAAGTTCTCTCTGAAAGGTTGCCAATTCTTGTTCATCATGTAAGCATTTGTAAAAGTTAATGAGGGAACCTCATTAAGACCCTGTTTCCTAAGCCTATCATCATTTTCTGAAAGATGTTGAGTGGAGAAGCTATGTCTTGCCAAACCACTCAGTGCCATTATAATGGTCCAGGGGGAAGCCTTGGAGAATGGCTTGGACTGAACTCCACATTTTTAAATTTGTTCATGGGATGCAGACCTTGCTGGCAAGACCAGCATTTATTGCCTGTCCCCAACTGTCCTTGAGAAGGTGGTGATGAGCCACTTCTTTGAGTCACTGCAGTATGGATGGTAGAGGTGCCACAGTGCTGTCAAGTAGAAAGTTCCAAGATTTTGACCCAGTGACGATGAAGGAACAGCGATGTGTTTCCAAGTCAGAATGGTGTGTGACTTGGAGGTAGTGTCCCCATTCACCTGCTAAATCAGGATGGATTGTAGTTAGAATTCTTTTTCTCCCCATCGCTTCTATTGCACTATCTTTCCCCCCTCACCCCCTCTCCTATACATCTGTGCAATCAATGAACGGCTGAGTAAATTCTGATATGAAGGTGGAATTGAAAGCCCATTTAAGGGGAGATGGTGGTAGTGTTCAAAGAATACCGAGGCGGCAGCAGCAGGCGAATTTGCCCACGAGAGCCGCCAAAATGCTTGGGAAAAATTCGATCAAGGGGGCGACCAATCCTAGAAAACTTGCCCTCGTAAGTGGAAGGGACAGATTCTGTAAGGGACTGTGCCTCCAATCACAGGTTGTTTCTCTCCCGCCTACATCCGTTGAAATTTTTTTAAAATTCTACACTCCTGGGGTATCAATGCCATCTGCTTCGCTGTTACAGTTTGGTAACCGCACTTGCGACACAAGCATGCTGGTTGAATGGCCCAGAACCTTCGTTTCCCATGGGGTCAGATCCCAGAGATACCCCAGAAGATGCACTGGGGGACACCCCTCCCCTGGAAGTCTCCAAGTTCCCAGGCAAAGGCTGCACGGGAATTGCCCGAGAAGATTAAAGTTCAGATACTGTCATTTAAATCGGAGACTTCAGATGGTTCCAACTCTCTTAGCAGAGGCAAAGGCAGAAGGATTAAAACCACTTCTAACTGCTGAGTAACCATAGTACTGACCCTCAACCGCCCAGGACTCCCCACTGGACCCTTGACTATCCCCCTTGCTACACACCCTGACTAAGGTATCAATGGACTGGTCAGGTGGGCAGAAAAGTGGCAAATGGAATTCAACCAGAGAGGTGTGAGATGATGCATTTGGGGAGGTCAAACAAGGCAAAGGTTTACACAATAAATGGGAGGATACTGAGAAGTGTAGAGGAAGTGAGGGACCTTGGTGTGAATGGCCACAGATCCTTGAAAGTCGCAGGACAGGTTGATAAGGTGATTAAGGCAGCATATAGAATCCATTCATTTATTAGCCAAGGCACAGAGTAGAAGAGCAGGGAGGTTATGCCGGAACTATGAAACATTGGTTAGGCCACGGCTTTAGTACTCTGTGCAGTTCTGGTAACTTCACTACAGAATGGATGTAGTTGCATTAGAGAGGGTACAAAGGAGATTTACGAGGATGTTGCCAGGACTGGAAAATTACAGCCATGAGGAGAGATTGGATAGGCTGGGGTTGTTCTCCTTGGAACAGAGGAGGCTGTGGGGAGATTTGATTGAGGTGTACAAAAATTGAGGGGCCTGGATGGAGTGGATGGGTAGGGCCTATTTACTTTACCAGAGGTCAGTGACTAGGGGGCATAGATATAAAGTGACTGGTAGAAAGAATAGAGGGGAGATGAGGAAACATTTTTCACCCAGTGGGGGGTCTGGAACCTGCTGTCTGAAAGGTTG
Source organism: Cetorhinus maximus (assembly GCF_964194155.1). Taxonomy (NCBI): domain Eukaryota; kingdom Metazoa; phylum Chordata; class Chondrichthyes; order Lamniformes; family Cetorhinidae; genus Cetorhinus; species Cetorhinus maximus. The sequence goes on from NC_135900.1 coordinate 12,855,287, forward strand.
GTAAGGGCAGAAACCCTCAACTCATTTAAACGGTGTCTGGATGTGCACCTCAGGTGTCATAACCTGCAGGGCTATGGGTCAAATGCTGGAAAGTGGGATTAGGTTGGGTGGCTCGTTTTTCAGCCAGTGCAGACGTGACGGGTCAAGTGGCCTCGTTCTGTGCCATAAACTTTCAATGATTTTCTGCCCCCCCCCCCCCCCCCGCCCCCCCCAACCCCCACCATGGCCCTGACTACCCACCCAACTGTCCTCCGATTCCTGACTACCCTCCCAACCACCCAACTATCCTCCTGACTACCCCCCACAACACCCCCCCATTTACCCACACTTCCTGATCACCCTACCTCCTCACGCACTTAGCTTACACACTTACCTTCTCTCTGGCTTTTCAAAACAGCTGGGACCTTTAAACCTTCTGGTTTACAGTAGCTAGTGCTGTAAAAAGTGGGTGTGGCTTCACCTCCCCCTGTCGCTGCTACCCTCCACTGGAAGTCCTCTGGCGCTGCTGCACTGCACATTTCTCACCAGGCCCAATGATCAGAGGATCAGCTGAGAAACGTGCAGCTCCTGACCTGTGGAAGTGAAAGGAGCGGACTGGCAACCCAACAGCGATTGTCACCCCACGGTAGTTCTGGGCCATAAATGAACATGTATTAGTTGATAGGTCGTTACTAAAAATATTTTTTTTGGGTTTTGTTGAAAATGAAGCCGTGACTGAGAAACGGGAGCGGAAATTCCCGCCCAAAGTCAATGGACGTTTGGCGGCCTCTCCAAATTTTTCCATCCTGCCCGTGACGGGTCCTGCCACGGGCGGGACCAGAACATCCCGACCTGTGCCTTTCATTGTTGATGTGGGTATACTGAAGTGCAAGGTGTGATTTATTTGACAGGCACGTGTGATGGCGACCATAGGTGTCACTCGAGGACTTGGAGATCATGATCTGAAGGTTCACGATTCTAATATCCATATAAAGCCCTTTCTCTCATGCACTCCTGAGGTAAAGTACCAATTTTGAGTTGACTAAGAACAGAAAGCTTGCGCATGTAGCTTTTATCTGGCTTTTTATCCTGATCTATCCCTGCTACCTACTGTTGATTATAAGGTTGTTGTAATTTTATCTATCTACTGGCACGAAGTTCTGGGTGAGCCCAGCTTTCCTACAGTCCAATGTTCCCAAAAAAAAACAAACCATCCTCCTCATCTTAGTAAAATAATAGTATGATCCCTTTGAAAATGTGGATGATTTAAGGCACATTGAGAAGAAGGATTTTCCAATTCTGTACACAAAACGGATGTTAAGATGGCATAATGGTCAGACCACCTGCTCGGTCATTTCTAGATTTGGTTAGTGAGCAGCTTGCTGATTGAGGGAGGGTTGGAAAGCCGACAAACTCCTACACTCAGCCAGTCAGCAGGAATGCCAATGGGGGTTTGATGGGGGAGGGGAAGGAGGTCTTGAAGCGAAGGTTTGCGCGAACTGACATTGAGTATTTCTGCTGGACCACACTCGTTCCAACTGTCCCCGCACAAATAAACGGCCCTTTTTGGAGAGCTGCCACCAGTTATTTAGAGCCCTCTTTAAGACCCACTCACAGCCTGGTACAAATGTGGAACATGCACAATGCGCGCCATTGGTCCTTCACAATTGAAATCGGGATCTGGGCCAGCATTTGGTGCTCATCCCGAATTGTCCTTTGGTAGCAGTTAAGAGTCACATGTAGGCCAGATTTTCTTCCGTAAAGGTCATGAGTGAACCAGATGGATTTTTACAACAATTGAAGATAGTTGTCATGGTCACCAGATTCCAGATTTATTGAGTTTAAATTCCACCAGCTGCCATTGTGGGATTTGAACCCATGTCCCCAGTGCATTAACCTGGGCACCTGGATTTGCTAATCCAGTGGCGTTACTGGACTAGCAATTACTGGACTACGCCACCGCCTCCCCCCAGGCTACTGACTTGCATATTTAAACAGTCTGTCACTGAAACAGGCAGGCTTACAGTGCATTCAATATGCAGGCCCATGTGAAACTGCATTCGTTGATCACTGGGCACCAAACAAGGCGCACTCTCTCCCTTAACCACCACCCCCCAACCATCCTTTGCTGGCTGCCCATTTATTACGTGTTCCCTCCGAATGGAACTGTACACGCATTCGAATGTCACTGGAGTACTGTGCTGAACTTTGGGCTTAAAGTCTGAACCCCCCCCGCCACTGCCTGCAGTGCATATTTGTTCAGAAGTGTCATTCAGTTTAATGACGTTTTTTTTGCCTGAAAATGACATTGAAAAAAAAAATTGGTCCCAATAAGAAACTACACTGTAATATGCCTTAATTGTTGGTCCATCTATAAAAAGAGTTTCAAAATAAATAATAGTGTTTCTCAGATATAGAACTACACATGCATTCAGCCCATGCTGTATGCCAATACATGAGCCTCCTCCCAACCCTGCTCATGTCATCCTAACTGCATATCCTTCTATTCCTTTCTCTCTCATGTGTTTATCCAGCTTCCCCTTAAACGCATCTATGGTAACTCGTTCCACATTCTAACCATTTTCTGGGTGAAATATTTCCTATTTGGTTTACTAGTGATTGTCTTATTTATACATTGAGATCTCACAGATCATGTTTAAATCAATGTTCAGTGCAATGTTAAATGTTCTTTGAAAATAATCACAAAACAAGTCAAGAAAATGTTAACAGCAGTTTGAATGCAGGCCTTTCCTCATTCTATCCCACTGGATACCATTTTGCAATGCAGTATATTTTTAATTTAATATTTATTCACTTGAGATCATCTGTAAATCAGTGCAAAATAAGGCATTTTACTTTTTTTTTAAAAAACAGACACTCTCTTCTGAAACAATAATCCATTTTGAACTGTCAAGTTTTTTTAAACAAATGTTCTTGACCTTACAGCTTAGAATATGATTCAGTGGGACATGTATCTATTAGCAGTCTGTAGGAGTACATCAACATGGTTGTGCTTTTGCCTAGCACTTGTTAATAGTTTGCAATCCAATCCTGCAGTGGAGAGCTAAGGACTGTTTTCCTTGGAGAAAAGAAGGCTGAGAGGAGACTTCATAGAGGTATTCAAGATCCTGAGGGATATGGACAGGGTAAATAGTGAGAAACTGTTCCCACTCAGGAGAGCATCAAGAACTAGAGGGCAAAGATTCAAAATAATTGGCAAAAGGAGTAAAAGTGAGGTGAGGGAAAGTTTTTTCACCCAGAGGGTGGCTGGAGCCTGGAACGAACTTTCAGAGAGGGTGGTGGAGGCAGGTTCGATTGAGATACTCAGAAGGGAATTGGATTGCCACCTGAAAAAAAAGAGAATGCACAAGGATGCGGGGATAAGGCAGGAGAGTGGGACTGGGTAGAATGCACTTTGAGAGCCAGTGCAGGCTTGATGGGCTGAATGGCCTCCTTCTGCACTGTAAAGTTTCTGAGATTCTGCGGTTGATCAAAGTACATTCTAAGCAATACGGTTTTGAATTAAACATTTGATGTACTGCATTGCATTGCAGACTTAATACACATATTTTGATATGTAAATGAGCAGTGAATATTCAATGAAGTTGTGTTCAGGGCAATGAATGTTGGAATTCAGTCTGGCTAGTCTCACCTCCAACACCCCAGAGTTATAAAGCATAAAAATATTGAATGATTGATGCGAGTGGCCCTAGGATTTCATAATATTTCATTTAGTTCTCCCATATTCTGGGTTGTGCATAATCATCATGGAATTAGTTCGTATCAGCATTCACAGCGTGATGGACTAGAAGTCTACTTTCTGAAGATTGAACCTCGCACCCTGCCCGTTTTTTATTTCTGTCCACATGGTGCACATAAACCATCACCTTTGTGCCTTTTTATCTGGAGCCTACATTTCACTAAAGCATCCCCTTGCATCTGTAAATCAGTGCAAAATAAGGCATTTTACTTATTTTTAAAAACAGACACTCTCTTCTGAAACAATAATCCATTTTGAACTGTCAAGTTTTTTAAACAAATGTTCTTGACCTTACAGCTCTCTAAAAACCTCCTTTCACAGACGCAAATTAAGAACATTTTCCATTTCTTGCACAGTCCACACCTCTGGACCAGTAACCTCTGTGAATTGAGGGCGATGAATGAACTCTGGGAGTATTGAGAGAATCCTGCATTCTTGATGAAGATTCTACCATAAATGAGCGCGTGTTTAATTAATAACTGGACCCTGTACTGCTTGCTGACAAAAATAATTACATTTTGTTACAAATTTTGTACCCTGCTACACATAGATGCGGCAGAATCTGATGATTAACCAACAAGCTTTTAAGGGCTGTTTTAAATTCTGTAGGTAAAAACAGTGGCCTCCGAGATGCATCAGTGTAGCTTTTACATCTACTGTGACTTATGTACGCATATACATTCGAGTCAGGCTAAGACTTCTGCACAAGGCTTTACGGTAGCTGGGTCACCTGTGGGTTACACATATTAAAATTTCCCATCTTGCCTGCCCAGACTAATTCAATTCAAGAGTGTAAATCTGCAAGGAAGAGATGGGCCTACCCTGCAATGGTTTATGACCTGTGCAGATGAGATGAGATAGAATGACACTGTGTTGCCATGGGAACGTTAACTGCCTGATTTCCATATTGAATCCAGCAAAATGCCATTTACCTCAAAAAAAAAAGAATGTTTGCTGAAAGTTGATGAAATCAATGTCACACCTTTTTAGGTCTGTGGCCTAGGCTGCTAGTGACAGCTGACAACACTTAAGAGACAGAAATGAGAATTAAAAAACAGCATTTATATTTGGAATACTTTCCAACACAAGGAAAAGGATGAAATGCAGCATTCTCTATAACACTGAAACTGCGCTTGTAATGACCTGTTTAGGTCGACTTTTTTTTCTACTTCTGCTCACTGCCGTTTTTATTTTATGGTCATGGTAATCTTTAAAATGACGACTTGTGAATAATTGATGGGGCTGCAGGGGGGGAAATTTGTGTTTCTTTCACAGGTGTGAAAAAGGTTGAGCTGCTTTTGAAAATCCTTTTTTTTAAAAAAAAAATTAAAAATAAAGTTCATTCGATTCCTCTGTGTACAGGTGCGAGTTTATGACATCTCAGAACACGATCATGACGCAAATGACGTGCTGGTTCTAGCCACGGATGGACTGTGGGACGTCCTGTCCAATAAAGAAGTGGCTGAAGCCATAACAAGCTTTCTCTCCAACTGCGATCCTGACGATCCACGCAGGTTGGTGAAGGATTTCAATCAGTTTGGAATGAACTCTGCTATAGTTAATAAACCAGAACATTGGCACAGCCCAGAGAGTCTGCAATGGAAATAAGTTTTTTTTTATATATATAGAAACACCGAAGTGGTGAGTTTTAATGGAGGATTATTTGATGTAGTTGTTGCTGTAACTCTGTATGACAAATGGGAAGAACAGCGCAGGAAAGGAGGATATTTGGCCCACTGTGTCTGTGCTGGCTCTTTACTAGATCAATTTAAATTTAATCCTAGATCAATCCAAATCTAATCCCAGTGTCCCGTCTTCTTTCCAGATCCTCCTCCACTTCATATTTACCCATAGAGTGTGCAATAGTCTCTCAAGGCATGTCATACTACCGATAGCCTTCCACATAAATACATTTCTCCTAACATGTTTTTTGCATTCTCTTAATGAAGTTTTAAATTGCTAATAGCCCTTCATCACTGACTCCCAAATCCAAGGAAGCAGTCTTTTCCTCAACTCCTCCAAATCCACTCATGATCTTGAAGATACCCGTTAAATCTCTTCTTGCTCCAGTGTAAATAGTCCCAGTATACCAAGTCTCTCCCCATGATTACTATTTCCCATCTTTGACCTTACCCTGGTGAATTTATGCTGTATACTCTCAAAGGCTTTAAAATCCTTACTGATACCTGGGGTGGGTGGTGAGGGTGGATTTTAGCTATTGGGTGCCTGACCAGCAGAGTGCACCAGACCGTTGCCCACACTCCCTCTCTTGACCCTTCCACTGTTTGTCATACTGACTGTTTGCATTGGATGAGCAGAAATTTTGACTAACTAAATATTAGAAAGACAAAAGCCAATGTCTTCAGCTCTCACCACAATCTCCATTCCCCAGCCGCCAGCTCCATCCCTCTCCCTAGAAACTGTTTGAGGTTGAGTCAGATTGTTTGCAGCCTAAGTGTCGTTTTCGATCCCAAAATGAGCTTCTGACCATACACCTGCTCCATTTTCAAGACTGGCTGCTTCCACCTCCATAACATCATCCGACTCTGCTTCTGCCTCAGCTCATCTGCTGCTGAAGCCTTCATCATTGCCTTTGTTACCTCTGGATTCAAGTATTCCAATGCTCTCTTGACCAGCCTCCCATCTTCCACTCTACATCAACTTGAGCTCATCTAAAGCTCTGCTGCTGGTAACATAACTTTGTACCAAGTCCCATTCATCTGTCGTCCCTGTGCTTGCTGACCTACATTGGCTTCTGGTTTGACAACACCTTGGCTTTTACATTCTCACCCTTGTTTACACTCCCTATGTCTGTCCCTAGAAAACTGAGATTACAGTGCTTCTCCAATTCTGTTCTCCTGTGCATCCCTAATTTTAATTGCTGCATCATTGACAACTGTGTCTAGCCCCTAAGCTCTGGAATTCCCTCCCTAAACCTCTCCCTCTCCCTCTCCTCCCTACCTCACTTAATTTTTCTAACATGCTCCTTAAAGCCTACGTCTTTGATCAAGTTTTTGATTATCTGTGTTATTAGCTCCTTATGTGGCTTGATGTCAGGTTTTGTTTGATAACAATCATATGAAGGATGTTTTACAACATTAAAGGTGCTATATAAATGCAAGTTGTTGTTTATGACAAAGAAAACCCCTGTTCTCATTTGTATCAAATCAGTGAGCTGCAGAGCAACAATTTCTGATGATTCTAGTGTCAGCCCAAAGAATGGGGGAGACACTTGTCATTGCTCAACCTTTCTTTATCTGGTATTAAGACAAATCGGTACTTAGACAACATGCAACAATATTGGCTGTGACGGAGACTGAAATCAAGCTAATCACAAGCCCAAACTTCGCGTCCTTATCTTTCTAATCTGAAACACAAAAGATCTTCCGTCTGACTGTCAGACAGGCTAATGTGTTACCGTGTGGTCAGAACTCTTGACAAAGCGTCATCTGTTTGTACCCTCAATATAACTTGGTGGGGGGGAAACCTGCACTTGGGAGGTGGGGCGGGTGGGGTGTGTGGTGGCAGCGCATTGATTTTGATGGATAGATAGAACTTTACATTGTACTACGGATGTATGCTGTTGCCCTTCATACTGCAGCAGTGCATTTAGTACATCAAACAGAGAGCACAGAAATATGCCATTGGGTCCAACCAGTCTGGTGCTTTTGCTCCATATTGCTGCTCCTCGTCTAACCCTATCATTATAACTTTCTTATTCCTTTCTCCTTCATGTTTACCCAGTTTCCCATTGAATGCATCTACTGTCACTACTCTACTCCCTGTAGTAATGAGTCCCACATTCTAACCACACTGTGTAAAGAAGTTTCTCCGGAATTCCCAATTGGATTAATTAGTGACCACCTTGCATTTATGGACCACTAGTTCTGGTCTCTCCCACATGTGGAAACATCTTCACCTTGTCTACTCTGTTAAACCCTTTCATAATATTGAAAGACCTGTATCAGTTCACCCCTCAGCCTTTGCTTTTCTAGTAGAAAAGAGTCTGTTCAATTTTTTTTTTAATGGTTATATCATTTCCGTTCTGTTATCATCCTTGTGAATCCTTTCTCCAGTGCCTCTATATCCATTTTATAATATTTTCATAAAATAGCTTGTCTTATCAAAATTTTAATCTATTTAAGGCAACAGCTGCTGCACACTTGCCTCCTGAAAATGACATAGAATTGCTTGCGCAGCTCAGAAAGGAAATGGGGTATAGTCCAATGATCTCCATCCTCTGTATATTGCTCTGGGGTTTCTGGGCCTTTCCACCAGAAGACTAGGCAGCATGCTTTCACCTACAAAAGGCTGAAGCATTAAAAGCGTGTGAAAATGACTGGGGATAGGAGCCTATCATGCCTCGCTCTCCTCCGGGAATGTCAGATCGACAACCACGTGAAGGGGCCTCTGAATAACACTTTCAAGGCTGCAACGATGGCAGGTTTTCTGCGGAATTATGGTCTCGGCCTCTGTGGGGGACCATATTTGCCAAGGACATGCTGGCCGCCTGCGAATGACTAGAATTATTTCCCAATTTCATTCCTAAAGGTCTGACTTGAATTTTTTGACTATGCCCTTTAGTCCTAGACTCCTCCGTCTATGAAAAATTGTTTCTCCCTATCTACCCTACCTGTCCCTTAATACCTTGACAAATTTGATCAAATAAACCCTGAACCTTCTAAATTCCAGGGAATACAAGCTCAGTTGTGCAATCTCTCTTTGTAATTTAACCCTTAGAGTCCAGGTATCATTCTGGTAAATCTGTTCTGTATTCCCTCCTCTTTTCTCTTTTTTTTCTCTTCTTCCTTTTCTCCCTTTTCAGTCACTACTTTTTACTATGTTGGTCTTGTGTTTAACTGGTGTTGTTTTAAAAGTTATTTGAAGTATTGCAGTACATGATTGAAAGCAGTCTTAAAGTGAGAGTAGTTTTAAATGAGGTGTGAAACATCTGAATCGTTGACTAATTTCCATGCTGCTTTTAATGGGTGCACGGAAAGCTCTATATTCTATGCTGGAAAACGAAAGCAGTATTTCCAAGGTTACAGACGCAGCATTCAACAGTTGCTTAAAATGAGGTCATACTCGTGATTGGATTGTTCTGTCAGAGAGTTGGTGCAGGAGCCATGGATCATGGGCCTCTTTCTGCACTGTAAGACCTTCTGATTTGTGACTAGTAAATCTTCCCCAAAAAAAAAGTCCCACAAAATACATTTGAGTTCAATTATTGACATTAGTGGGCCCAGTGTATCTGCACTTACTCTGTGCAGGTTCTTTCTCTTTTGTTCAAAGTTCCTTTCATGTCATGAAGTGCCCTTTACAGCTTCGTGGTGTTAAAACAGATCGTCGGAATTGTCCCAACATCTTCCTTTCCATTATGATGGGCAGAGGAGACTTAAGGCTCCTTAGGCAGCACCTTCCAAACCCATGACCTCTACCATCCAGAAGGACAAGGGCAGCAGATACACAGAAACACCACCACCTGGAAGTCCCCCTCCAAGCTGCTCACCATCCTGACCTGGAAATATATTGCCGTTCCTTCACTGTCACTGGGTCAAAATCCTGGAACTCCCTCCCTAACAGCACTGTGGGTGTACCTACATCACAGGGACTGCATCAGTTCAAGAAGACAGCTCACCACTACCTTCTCAAGAGCAATCAGGGATGGGCAATAAATGCTGGCTTAGCCAGCAAAGCCTATGTCCCGTAAATGAATAATAAAAACAGAGCGTAATGACATTGGGGTGACTGCAATTAAGTCCCAAAGGCTTTGTAGTTCAGAAAGATTCAACAGTAAGCAGCACCATATACAGGCTACTCTTGCATTTTAAGGGGAATAGATAATCTATTGGCACCAATCACGTGGGTACTGTGCCTGTCATTTTTAATTTCATCCCATGATCATCATTTACCTGTAGTTTTTAATTACAAGTATGGTCACAATCTGTTCATCTATGTGATTGCATTATAGTGGGTAAGATTAACCTCAACCAACATAATTATGATTTATTTGTCTATGTAATAAAGTAGCAGATGGTCAGTGATAAATTATTGAAGTGTAAATTCCAATCTTTGTACCAAGTGTTGTTTTTAACATATAACTTTTTTACCTGCATAAGTAATCTTCTGAAGGTTTGGTCATTGGCGAATACAGCAATAGTTGGAACTAGGAGGCAAAATACCCTAAAATGTGAAACAATTGAAATAAATTTAAGATCGAATGTAAGAAGTGCAACAAATAAAGTCACCTCCCCCTCCCCCCCCCCCCACCCCCCCCCACCCCCCCACCACCACCACCACCACCCTTACGATGAATATGACTTTATCCAGGATGCCGTGATGTCAGAACTATGCTAGGTTGCACTTTCTTTTGCCAGATTTCAGGAAAATTGTGCTAAACAAGTGCAAAAGGTCATGGAATTTAAAAGCAAGTTACTTCCAGCACCAATTGAGTTTGCGTTGGTTATAAAGCATCATGAGGGAAGCTGGTCCTGCCCATGAATCTGGCCATGCCCCTAGATCGTATTAATCAGAACGACATATTTCTGCTAATTGCACTCATTTGTGGGCCTTCAAGGAAGCTCTAAACTGGTGCCTAAAAAAACTCAAGGGAAATTTAAGCACTTCAAAATATGCACATTTTGAAAGCTTTTAAGTATATAATTTTTAAATTACTAACCAAATGACTACTGTACACCAATGCAACTAGGAAATAATTCCGTATAATTCTTAGTTATTTTAAAATCAAGTTACGTGTCATAAGACTAGACACTTAAAAATGCTTTTTTTGTGATGAACTGATTTTCAGCTGTATTAATAAAAATGCATCAGGTTATCACCGTTAAATATATCAAGAAATATTCTTAATGCACAGTGCTTTTTGTAAACTTAGTTCTAAAGTGCTGCCCGATGACACTGGTTCATGGCAGATTTTGGGTTTGGTGAGGTGCAAATGAGTTTGAGCCAAAGCTTGGGCTTCCTAACTAGTGCAAGTTGAGGCATTGTTGCGTGTTGGATTGCCAATTGCGCGCAAAGCAGAAACGCTTGCCCAGATTTGAATCCATGTTTTCCATAATACAAACATTTAGTAAAAATTAGAACCCTTGCTTTTTTTTAAATTAAGTGAAATTTAATAATGAACCCCAATAATTAATTTGAACAATCAGATCCCTGTTTATAATAGTCTGATTTACAGCTGAGATTTTGAAAAGTAATAATTTCTTTTGGGGAAACGAGCACCAAAGCTACTAAAAGCCTCTTGTGGCAGCTCCATCTGAAGATAAGAGTCTTGATGCATTGACATAAGATGCATTCGTTCTATATCCATATGGACAATTGCAGCCTTTGGTAGCTCGCTGCCACAAGCCGTACTCGTGAAAAAAGAAAGCTAAACTCTGGGTGTTAAACCTTCAAAGAATTGAGTGGCACACATGTAAAAATTCAGATCAGCCTAGGCCATACATGAATGCTTAACATGCCCATAATATATTTCTGTGTTGTGTGTTTAAAATAAATGGACTATTATCTCTGAAAGTAACACACAGAGAAATGCAGCACAAGAATCTTAGAATAGTACGTCTTAGAATGAGGCCATTCAGCTCATCAACTCTGTGCAAGCTTTCTTGTAGGGCAATCCAATTAATCCATCAGTTTATTAGGTATTCCTATGGGAACGCCACAAAATTAAATATCAAAATTGACACTGCCATTTTAGGTAATTCCATAATAAATATATATATATATATATATTCATTCAATCTTGACGAATTGATTCTAAACAGGAGGGGACAATCAACTTTAAAGTTTTAGATGTTTATACCTGAGAATGCTTTTCAGCTAATAACCTTATATTTTCTTAAAGAAAAATAAATGTCATCACAAAAATCTAGGGTGACACTACAATGCAGCACTGAAGAAGTGCTGCATTGTTGGAGGTGGTGTCTTTCAGATGAGATGTTAAACCGTGGCCCTGTCAGCCCCTTTTGGACATAAAAGGTCCCACAGCACTATTTTGAAGAAGAGCAGGGGAGTTATCCCAGTGTTTTGGCCAATATTTATCCCCCAGTCAACATCCCAAATAGATTATCTGGTTGATATCACATTGCAGTTTGTGGGAGCTTGCTGTGTACAAATTGGCTGCCTTGTTTCATACATTGTCACAGTTATTACACTTCAAAAGTGCTTCTTTATCTGTGAAGTGCTTTAGAATGTCCTGAGGTTATCAACGCTGCTATGAAAATGCAAGTCTTTCTTTACCATTGAACAAAAAATAATGTTGAGACTTGGATAAAGTGGCTTTGAAAAGGGTGGATTTTACAAACAATGTCACCCATACCTTCTGTTGAATCCCCTGGATTAGCTCAGATCCCTGTGGAATTTTATACTGTATATAACATCATCCCATTGCTTGGAACATGCTTGGGCTGGCATCCCAGAAATTGATTAGACCAGACCTGGAGGCATCCATAGTGCTGAGCTTTCGTTAAAATGTTCTAATTTCCTCAGGATTTCCCTGATAAAGGGGAAAGTAAATTCTTGGTTAAAACGTATTCATCCTTGTTTGAGAAGTTACAGATCAAGTTAGTTTACTCTGATCAGGGCTTTATCAGGTCTTCGGCAGATTATCCCAGGCAATTATTTAATATCCTGGAAGTGAATGTACTTCGTTAAGGGTTTGGATCAGTGTTGATGCTGTGACTGCCTGCTTGATGAAAATGTGGGCGATCGTTGTGAACAAATATTTAGCAGTAAAATTAATTTTCCCCAATGTTTATTAAACAAGCAGTTTGCCACTCCCTAAGTCTAACAATATCAGAATGCTGCTCTTGTACTTTAAGCTGTTCTGCAAATTAACATGGCACCTGAAGGCAAAGGGAGTGCTGCTTTTTCATCCCAATTCTTGTGTGGGAGTGGGGCTGAAAATTGTAGCACAGTACTTACCGCCCTGTTCTAGATGCCACTCCAAGCACTACCATTTTAGTGGGATTCTTTAAGATGGACAGCCGCTAGAAACAGGTCAGAGCCTCTTTCCGTTTCGCAAGTTGGGGTCAGAGGAGCATAGGAACAGGAGTGGGTCATTCAGTCCCTTGAGACTGTTCCACCATTCATGGCTATATTTATCTTAATTCCATTCACCTGCCTTAGCTTTTATATGCTAATTAGCAAAAATCTGTTAATCTCAGATGTAAAACTGAGCTAACATCTACTCATTTTTGTGGGAGAGAATTCCATGCTGTAGCATTCTTTGTGTGTTGTTTCTTAACTTCTCTCCTGAGCGACCAGGGTATGCCTTGTCCTGGACTCCCTCATCAGCAGAAAACGTTTCTAAGTATCCTATCAATTCCTTTCAAAATGCTAAAATGCTCAATCAAGTCATCCCTTATTATCCTTTTATATTCTAGGGAATACATTGGAGACAGTTCAGAGAAGGGGTTCACCAAGTTGATTACTGGGGTAAAGAGGTTGCCTTATGAGGAAGAGTTGAGCATGTTGGGCCTATACTCATTGAAAGAAAGACTTGCATTTATACAGCAAGTTTCAGAGGAAGAATGAGATCCCATTGAAACATATAAGGTGGAATTTTAAGGCTCTGTCGCGGCGGGGACAGGGCCAGAAAATGCAGCGAGCCGTTCAAAACTCCATTGAATTCGCTGGGACCGGAAGGTCCCACTGGTGGGAGGGGTCATAAAATTCTGCCCATAAGATTCTGATGGAGCTTGGCCGGATGGATGCCGAAAGGATGTTTCCCCTCGAAGGAGAATCTAGAACTTGGAGGCATAGTTTTAGAATAAGGGGTCACCCACATAAGGCGGAGATGGGAGTTTATCTCTCAGGGCTGTGAATCTTCATAATCCTCCACTCCAGAGAGCTGTGGAGGCAGAGTTATTGAATGTATTCAAAGCTGAGACTGACAGATTTTTTGAACTATATGGGGCGTCAAAGAATACGGAGAACAGATGAAAATGTAGAGTTGAGGCCAAGATCAGTTCAATCACGATCTTATTGATTGGCGGAGAAGACTCGAGGGGTCATTGGGCCAATTCCTCCTATTTCTTATGGTCTTTGTGTTTCAGTTGGCCTTTTGGAAAGATTGGAGAGACACGCAAAGGAATGTGCAAAAGACACACAATATTCAGGTCGATTACAAGGGTGATCAAACAAATGGAACTAGTAATAACCGATTGTTACCTCCCAGTGTTATTCTATTGTACAGTTAGATATTGAACAGTAACAGGCATACCCCTCAACGTAAAACACTCCGACCGCTTAGAGGATGTGAGCATCACCGTGCCCAAAAGAATATCTTGGACAGACCCAAAAATCGGACCACCTGTCAATTAAAGATAGTGGAAGTAATTATGACTTTGTGTGATAATGTAAAACGGGTGATAGCGAATCGGCAGCCCGTTTAACATATCTCCAATTTTTATTTCCACTGAAGTCAGCAGGACCGATATAGAACAGGGTTCCAACTCACTACCACCCATTTTACACTATCAGTCAAAGTCTATTCCCATGGATCAATTAAATCTGATAAAATTGGATGGCCATATGTGTCGGTCACTACAGACACCTAACTTTTTATTATATACATTTACTAGGTAAATATTCTGCTGCTGAAACAATTGTCATTGTTCGTATAGTTGTATACTTCACAATGACATTATGTCTTCACAGGTACACACTGGCAGCCCAGGACCTGGTGATGAAAGCCAGAGGAGTTTTGAAAGACCGAGGATGGAGGATATCAAATGACAGGCTTGGCTCAGGTGATGACATCTCCATGTACATCATCCCTCTCCTGCATGGAACTAAGTTGACATGATAATGACTGCATCGTGCCAAGTTGGCTTACCGGGTATTTGTTGCTGGCCCCATAACTATACTGAAGGGAGGAAGATTTCCTTTGTTTTGTTACTTGTAGCAAAGATCATTAATGCCATTTCAGTACAAGTAAGAAACACGAGGAAATCTTTCCCCTGTGGTGACCAGACAATGAGAGGCAGAAGACTTGATGATGCAAACAAGTCTTACGAAAAGAAGGGAGTTTAATAAAAACGTATATTGGCAGATTTCACTTTCGGTTCAAGTTTCACAATCCTTAAATTCTACTTCTGTTGTTATAGTTGATGTAATTTTTTTTTTCCTGCAATCAAATAAATATATCCTGTATAAATCAAAAAGGATGTATATTTATCAAAAACTTGAAAGTCTTTAAATATTAAGTCTTTGCGTTATAACTTATAAAGTATGAAAATTTTGATGTATATTTTCCAAGTGCTGTAATGCTAGTGGGGGAGGGAAAATTCTTTGTGCTGTGTTTTAGAATTCTTCATATAATCAACATGGCAGTCTTCTAGCAGAATTATGCTGTAATAATGTAGTAAATATTGTTTCAATTTTTTATGGCACTGTTTAAAGATGAAGTCCGTTGGTCACTACAGTTCATTTATAAATGGTACAAGGCACCAACTGTTGTATATACTGGCAACTGCAGGGCAAGATAAGCGAATCTTCTGGTTATTTTTGTAAAATGATTTTCTTCGGCTATTGAGTAGACATTGGCCAAGATTACCTTCAGGCTTTCATTAGTCTGTCTCTTTGTCATGTTCAACGTTATACCGCACTCGATTTGAAGAATGATTTCACTGCACCATTCTGTCTTTGGTTCTTTCATTGATCCTATATGCTTGGCAAGTGTCAAAATACTGCCAAAATCACACACCACCCAGGCCAATCTCTCTCAGAAGCAGGATTAATAGACAAAAGTATTCTTACGAGAGTGATATTCATCTCACTGAAGTATTTGAAGTTTGATCTGTGCAACACTGAAATATTTCATAGGTGCCAAGAAAAAACTGTTAAAAGATTTTTTTTTTAAATGTTTAATTCATTTCTGTGAGACTGAAATGTGAAACATATTTTTATTCCAAAGCAATGTTACATTTAGGCACTTTTGAAGTTTTATTTCAGTGTTTGGAGTGTTAAAAGTACTGTATAAGGAGGCTGGATTGAAGATGTGAATAACTGATGTAGTGTTGTATTTGACTGTTCATGAAGGTGATTTGTATAGAGAAGGTAATGTTGCACTGTACAATAATTAAATTTGCTTAATGTTTAAACAGTTTATTCCGTTACCCCTCTTTTTCTCTATAATCACAAATCATACTTGGCAATGGACATTTTTATTGTAAATCTTTCTGAATATTTCTACTTTGGTAAATCACCTCTTTATTTCCATTCTGCGGTTCATATACCAAATTCGATGACGAGGAACATGGCAAAAAACAATTTTGAAAGGATTAGCAATAAACAGGTTAATGTATGCATTAGACAAACCAATTTTTTTTAACAAGTACTTGTTTTTAATTTTATCTGTCAGTAGTAAACAAACCCATGCTAAATGTGATACAGTTTCCCCATCACTGATCTAACATTGCAGCTCATTGTTATAACAGAAATGAACCCTTTACTATGCCTGTGTAAAATTTTAATTCATAATGTTTGGGGTTGGTGGGGGTGGGATGGGGAGGGGGGGGCGGAGGAGGAGGATGTCCAGGTGAATGTGCAAGAGAGGGGGTCTGTGGAGTCAATGACTGCCTCCTGGGGAACAAACTGAGGGCGAGCATGGTAGGAGGGAATGGTGAGTTTGAGAGAGAGGCAGAGGGAGCCGGGAGGGTGAGGGTGCATCGGTAGCGGTAGAAGGGACAGCGAGGGTGGTTGGTGGGGACTCGGCAGACACAGATCCCGGGGGTGGTGAGGGGAGGAGGTCAGGGAGGTCAATGTGGATGGGGGTGGGATTCTCAGGAAGATAGGGAACGTGCACGTCCACCTGCTCATCCGAGAAAGACTAGAGTTCGGGTTGGTAGGTGACAGCGAGGAGGTGAAAGGTGATGCCAGGGGGGGTCAACAGTGATAGGGGGAAAGGACATGGGTGACTGGGAGAGGGGAAAGAATAGGGGAGTTGAGCAAAAATCTGAATACGACCATCATTGTCGAAAGTGAGCAAAGCCTCGTGTTGGATGGGCACAGGTGCTGCATGGGAATGCAATTAGTGGGTGGGCAGGTCGGCTCAGATGGACAACTGAAAGTGAACCCCAGCAGGCAGCATTGAAAATGCTCAGGACAGTGAGATGAGTGTGATGAATGAAGGTTCCGTGTGCATGCAAGAGTGCTTGCATGAGGCTCCGAAAAGCCTTACCACACACACACACACTCTTCTCCTTCCAGAATCACTCATGGTCCAGCTGAACTTCCAGTAGGGGTGGGGATGAAGTGTGAGGACCCGCGAAGCCTGTCAATGAAGCTAAAAGACAACATTACACATTATTCAGTGAAAGTAAATATATTTTCAGATTATACTGTGACAAAATGTGTCCACCCATGCAAACACTTGTTATTAGAATTTCTTAACTTCTCTAGGCTTACTTCTTCTAGGTGCTGCCCTGACATCCTCAGCAGGGATGGAGACAACCTGTGCAATGGTTGGCCCTGCCACCTCTGATGACTTTAGCTTGCATCTTCTGGACAGTCGAGGCCTTGAGGGCCCTGGCTTGCTTTGGCTGTCCTCCTGTGGGCCAGCTGCTCCCTCTGTGGTGACAGAGAATGAGGTTGAGGGGGTCACAGGCAAAGGGGACTTGGAGGCAGCAGCCAGCCTCAGATTGTTGAGTGGATGACCCAGGGATGTCCAGCTGCTGCTGTTCCTCCCTTTGGATGCCCGAAGGCCCCGGCCTGACTACTTGAGGGGACGGACCAACTGGAGGGATATGAAGGTGCCCTGTTTCCCTCTCGCATTGCCACTGCAGAAACTCCCCCATGGCTACTGCGATGGAGTGCAGGTCTGAGTGTATCTCCGCGTTCTGCTGGACCAGGGTCCCCTTGGTATCTGTCATCCTTCCCAAGGAGAGCTCCATACGCGCATATGTAGGCACCACTTCAACAGCGAGCAGGCAGGCGCACTCCTCTGACTCATGTGCCACTCAGAGTTTCCAACAGCTTTGCGTGATGTTTCCCCCACCTTCTGCTGATTCTCCACGATGAGTTGGAAGGCGAATCCAGAGGCTCGACATCTGACTTGTCATTCCCCTCTCTGAACTCCTTTCCCTTCTCCAAACTCCCTCCCCCTCCCCCACCCCAACTCCTTCCCCCCTCCGAGCTCCTCACAGATGCCTCTTCCCCAGCAGTCCTCTGACTGCTGGGGAGCTCGGCTGAAACTACCTCCTGCTGTGGACACGTGTCTGTGCAGTGAACGTCAGGTTGCGAACCTGAGCCTGCTCCAGATCTAGATCCCACCAAAGTGTGTGTGTCTGCGCTGGTGGAGGGTGTGGGTAAGCGCTGTGACGGGTCTTCCAGGCTGCTAATTTCCAGTTCTTCAATGGAGGCAGTGTCTTCTTGGCTGGAAGCGAGGGCCTGGATGGAGCTGAGGGACTGGCTGGCTGAGGGGGTCAGTCGCTTGGCAGAGCTCCCTGTGAACCAAAGTAGAGAGAATTAGTGCATGGCAGCAGAGTCAAAAGCAGGAGATAGAGCACTCACAGTCGCATTGAGAGAGATGATGCGGTGCAGGACCCTCACGTGGGTGTTCGTGGCCGAACTCACTGCTGCCACAGGCAAGGTCCACGTCCTCACCAGTCAGCGCAATGGCAAGCTCCTCAGTCAGTGAGGGGCCTAATGTGGGGGCATTCCAACCCTGAAAATGGACCTCTCCCTGCTGTTGTGAGCTAGCTTCTCCTGCAAGAAAACTGATGGAGAGTGTGAGGAGAATGCTTGTTACTACAGGAAATGTTTATGTGGTGAGCAGAGTCATGGACAGGATGAGGATGTGAGCTCCAGAGGATATAAGCCTGATGGAGATGTGAGGGTGTGTGTGTGAGAGTTAGCGGTGTTGTCCCTTGAGGTGTGAGATCCCTGTGGATGTGTGATGGGAAAGTGATGAGGTGGTTGACTTATCCTGGTGGAATGAATGAGAGCATTCATCCTCTTCCTGCAACGGATGGCTGACCTCCTCTTGTGCCCCAGTGGCATTGACCACCGCTGCCACTGCCTCCCAAGTCAGATTGGTGACTCTGGTGGACCTCCTGTGGCCGGACGGGGGGGTGGGTAGAGGACATCTCGGCGGCCTTCCACTGCCCCTAGCAGGCGCCCCAGGGAGGACGCCTCACTAAATTTGGGGGCTGCCGTCCTCTTTGCTTTCGGGGCCATCTGTCACCTGGAGCAGTCCTGGCCTGTGGACATAAAGTAGGCATGCGCTCTGGTGCACTTTAAATATGGCACCCGGAGCAAGGAAGCACTGAGGTAACGGTGGGGCGAGCAAATCCCAGCCTGCCCGTCAATGGCCCAGAGTGTTTCCCGGGAATGCATTATTAATGAGGCGGGATACACCGGGAATGGGAAGATACAGTGCGAAAACCCGCCATGCAGCAGAAGAAACGACTTTTTTTCCTGCCCGCAACCGCATTTTATGAAAATCTGGGACAATTTCGCGCCATGTTAACAAAATTTGAAAGGACATCCTGGCTGCAAAGGGATAAATTAACTTCCTTTTGAATGTAATCCAGATATTAAATATTCATCCAGGCATGCTTTAGGAAGCCATCCATAACATTTTCTAATGGTTAGTACAGAGTTGTTATTGAATGTATATTAAATACATCTCCCTGACCTTGCAGGCTACATTATTTATCCCTGACAGGTCACTTCCCTTGACGTGTCATTTCTATGGTTCCAGCAGCACACGAGTGAAGATCTTCCACAAAAATTTCTTATTTACATTTGTACTTGTCCTTCTAACTTTCAATCCCAATCCCAGCTGTAAAGAATAATCCCTCTGGGTGCTAAGTGTAACACTGTTATAAACATGTTCTCCAAAGACTGGCTTATGATAACATGTTATGCAAAAAGGCAATGCTCACCAACCCCCACCCCACCCCCCAACCCCATCCCAAATATTTATCCACCCCCTTTTTTTAAAAATAATTCATTAACATACTGTTAATTGCTTTGGAGACTTGTTCCACAAATCCACTACTCTGAGAAAATAGTTTATTGTCTCCCAACCTTTTGACCTCTACCACCCTGAAACACAAGGTTGCTTGAGAACACATCACCACCTCCTGGTCACATGCTATCCTGATTTGGAAATATATTGCCATTCTTTCATTGTCGCTGGGTCAAAGCCTTCGATTCCCTTCCCAACATACATTTGTGGGAGTGCCTTTACCACCTGTCTGCAGCAGTACAAGAAGGCAACTCATCACCACCTTCTCAAGGGCACCTGATGATGGGCAATGAGGTCCATAGGCCTGGTGTCTTATGGCTGTCCAAGAAATCAAAGGGGTTAGTGAGATAAAATATTAATCTTACCTTGATCTCTGTGTGAGTGAGGGCACTGCTGGCTTGGTTTTTGTGACCTTGGCTAACTGATTGTCTGCATAATTTTCCCATGTGGGCTCAAGATTCAGAGAATTCTGATGACCTGTTGTGTTGATGGGATCTGGTGTCACGCATTTTGCTGGAACAAAGTGTCCCTGTTGCATTAAAATGGCTGATGTCTTGGGGCTGATTTTTCCCTCGCTTTGCCTCTAAGCAATTCTTGTTCCCCAGTGAAGAACAGAGCAGAGTATAAAGGGAGTGGAAACCAGTGATAAGGTCCTCATTGCTTTTGCTGCCCTTGGAAATTCCTGGGGGTATATATATAGGCACAAACTTGGAAATACATTGTAATGGTCTGGGCATGATGACTCACTTCATTTTCCTAGGTCTCTAACTGGTCAAATATCCAAGCATAGCGGTGCCCAGCAGTAATTAGATTCATTGTTTGCATACATCACAAAGTGCAAACTGAGCTCTGAAGAAGAGTCTCATGGACTCGAAACGTTAACAGTTTCTCTCGCCACAGATGCCGCCAGACCCGCTGAGTTTTTCCAGCATTTTCCGTTTTTATAACAAAGTGCACACTGTTGGAATCAGCCTGAAGATAGGTATTTTTTGACTGCTGTTTTTTGCACTTATGTCAAGGGCATGTTAGCCAAGGTTATTAGGGGATATGGAGTCAAGGCGGGTGGATGAAGTTAAGATGCAAATCAGTCATGATCTCAGAATGGCAAAACAGGCTTGAGGGGTTGAATGGCTTACTTCTGTTCCTATGTCAAGCCAACTGAAAGGACCTGAATCTGAAAATATAAGCGGGTTCAGGTCCAATGCAGTGCACTTCATGGGGGTAATGAGGTTTTCCATTTAATCTGTTGTGATAATTAAAATTAAGATCTGGCAAAAATCAAATAGAGCTGGCAGAAATTAAAACAATACAACTGCTGCCCATCCCCTGATTGCCTTAATTGAATAGCTTGCTAGGCCTTTTCAGAGGACACATTAACAGTCAACCATATTGCTGTGCAAAGCAAACCAGCTAAGAGCAGAGTTCCTTCTCTAAAGGGCATTAATGAACCAGATTGGTTTTTATGATCCAGTAGTTTCACTGTTACCATTACTCTCACTTTTTTTCAAATTCCAGATTTATTTAATTAACTGTATTTAAATTCCCCAGCCTCCAAGGTGGGATTTGACGTTTTGTTTCCAGATCATTAATCCAGGCCTCTGGATTGCTAGTCTAGGAACATAAAACCATTATCCTAGATTTATTTCATTCTCAGGATAAGTATGGTCACTGGAGCTTATTGCCAATGCTAGCTGCTTTTGTGAAGGTTGTGGAGGCCCTTCATCTTGAATCTTTGCAATTTATGCGGTGAAGACATTCCCGCAGTTCTATTCCACAGAGTTTCAGGATTTTTACCCAGCAACAATGAAGGAACGTGCACTATATTTTGAAGTCAAAATAATGTGTGACCTGAGGAGCAGAACTTGCAGGTGATAGTGTTCTCATGTACCAATTACCCTTGTCCTTCTAAGTTGTGGAGATTGCAGGTATGAGAGGTGCTGATGAAGGAACCTTGGCAAGTTGCTGCAGTGCATTCTGTATAGTACACACTGCAGTCATGATCCACCACTGATGGAAGAATTGGATGTTTAAACTGGTGGATGCGCTGCCACACAAATGGACTGCCTAGTCCTGGATAGTAGCCAGCTACTTGAATTTTGATGCAACTGCATCCATCCAGGCAAGGGCAGAGTGTTCTATCACAGTCCTGACTTATGCCTCATAAGGTCATAAAAAATAGAAGCAGGAGCAGGTCATTTGGCTCAACGTGCCTGCTCTGCCATTTAATAAGGCTGCAATCAGATCAACCATGATCTTAACTCCACTTTCCTGTCTGCCCCACATAACCCTTGACTCCCTTGTAGATTAAAAATCTGTCTAACACAGCCTTGAATATATTCGATGACAACACTTCCATTTCTCTCTGGGGAAGAGGATTCCAAAGACTAACAGCTCTCAGAGAAGAAATTTCTCCTCATTTCAGTTTTAAATGGGAGACACCTTATTTTTAAGCTGAGTTCTAGATTTTTCCACAAGGGGAAACATCCTCTCAGTCTCTACCATGTCAAGCCCCCACAGGATCTTTTATGTTTTAATAAAACCACATCATTCTTCTAAACTCCAATGAGTATAAGGCAACCCTGCTCGATCTTTAGACTGATTCCTGGGATGTAGGGGTTATCTTGTGAACCTTCCCTGAACTACTTCCAGTGCAAGTATATCCGTCCTTAAGTAAGGAGGCTAAAACTGCATGCAATACTCCAGGTGTGGTCTCACCAATACTCTGTACAGCTGTTGCAAGACTTATCTACTTTTAAACTCCACCACCACCCCCCACCTTGCAATAAAGGCCAACATTCCATTTGCCTTGCTGGAAAGCCTTTTGGAAAGCGAGTGTTGAACTCCTTAGCTGCAGAATATCCAACTTCTGACTTGTTCCAGAAGCCGCGGTATTTGTGTGTCAGGATGTCTGGTCCAGTGTAGATTGTGGTAAGTGGTGACTCGTCCTTCCGCCTGCCCTCCCCCACCCACCCCCCTCCCCCCCACTCCCCTCACCAAATCCTCTCGGTGTTTTATTTGTGGTACAGCATGTCCTCGTATTTTGTTAAAAGAGGAGCTTTTGTCATAATTTTACAAAACATTGTGGTTGGTGCAGATGGATGATGAACACATGATTCTGCAGTCACTTGGTGGACAGATTTACTAAGGATTCAGTCTGTGACGAGAGGATTCAGTCTCATATAGAAAGTTCCGCTAAATAAACCAGAATGAACAGCACCAGGGCATGGCACAGTGGCAGGAATGATAATATCATCTAGAATTAGAGGGTCATACTTGAAGGAACACAGCTCTGACAGGCAGAGGAATTAGCCAGGAACAAACAGGAAATGGTTTAATAGAACATAACTGTCCACTGGGATGGAGAGGTTAGGGCTGCACTGTTACTTAATGATTTGGAATCTACAAATTACAACCTATTAACTGTCACTGTTTTTTTGGTTTCACATGATAAGATGAAGTTGATTGACTTACTTCAATACTTGAAAATGAAACTGACAGAGAGAGATTTCCTTTGCAGCTTGTACAAAATCATAATTATTCTTTGGACAATCATTTACAGTTTCTTCACAGAGAATGGGCATAAGGACATTTACTCCAAAATATCTAGTGTCACTGATATGCCCCACATTTGCTTTATTTTTTGTGTGACTTATTTGGAATGGGACCAACGGAAGTGTAATGGTGTAAGCTGCTTTGACCCATGTTGTATTGCATAGGCCGGAATTTTCCGTCCCCATTGGCATCGGGCATCATGGCAGGTGGGAGCAGACAATATGGCAGGAAGGCCAAAAACCGGTTTCACAAAGTCGCGAAACTAGTTTGCGATTGTTTGCTCCACCAACAATGGTGGGCCACGTCTCCCTCCACCGGAGGTCAGGAACGTCATTTTAATACATCTGCATATAATCATAGTCCCTGCCCGCCGGAATCATCCTTCCACGCTGGATCATCTGGGCACGTCGGCGTGTTTCACAACTGCACATGAGCAACGTGCACCTAGCGAGCTGCACTTCGCTCGGGACTTCGAGGTTTGTTTGCCTACCTTGCTACGGGCAGCACTCGCAGTCATCAGCGCCAGGTTTCGTAGGCAGCACCACATCACTTACAGGGGGCTCACAAGCGGGTGTCTACCCACCAGACCAGTCATAAAAGCTTTTAGCTTTTCAAAGGCTGTATGGCTAGGGCTTGCTTGGGGAAGTTGGGGGGGAAATGGCCTCCGACAAGGGAAGATGCTGCAGGACGAAGGCTGTACTGGGAAGGGGTGTATCCCAGGACGTGAGTGGGGGCACATGTTGATCTGTGCAAGTGGCCTCAAGATGGTACAGGCTGAGGAGGCAGTTTCCAGAGGAGATGAGGCCAGATGGAGATGTGAGGATGTGTGTGAGAGAGTTAGTGGTGGTGTTTCTTGAGCTGGCAGTGAGTGAGCTGCCTGTGGATGTATGATGACCTTGTGACTGTCCGAGTTTAGAGTGATGAAACGGTTGCTTTACCCTGGAGGCATGGATGAGATCAGTCATCCTCTTTTTGCACTTGGTGACCAACCTCTTCTGTGCAGCGTTGGCACTGACCACCACTGCCATCGCCTACCAAGCTGGAGTGGTGAGATTGCTGGGCCTCCTGCAGCCAGGGTGGGGGTGGAGGACATCATGGTGGGGCCTCCAAAAGCCATTCCAGTGATGGGTCACTGAACTCTTCCTGGCTTTCAGGGCCATGCCTCCACTGGAGCAGTCCTGGTCGGCAAGCTTGAGAACTGTGCATGTGGCTGCAGTTTAGATTTGGCACTTGTAGTGAGGAAATGGTGTGGTAACGGCTGGCGGGCGTTTCAGAGGCCGCCCACCAGCGAGACGGTGTGTTTCCTGTGGCTGCACAATTAATGAGGCAGGAAGTGGACGATACGGTGTGAAAAGCCGCCATTGCAGCCGGCTGGTAAAACATCCTTTTTCCCAACCGCTACCGCACTTGATACAAATCTGGGACGACTCCCCCCCCCATAATGTTTACCGTTATTTACAAGTTTTTGTTAGGCATTTTTCCATGTTACAAAAATGTTTATTTTTTTTTAAACTTTGGGGATAACTGGTTTTCTTTTGCTCCTTAAGTCTGTTTTTAGCGTGCCTCAAATAGAGTATGTCATGGTTGAAGAAGTTCAGGTTGGAGGGACGCAAGCCAGCAGGCATCAAACTGCATTTGCAGGCTTCAGTACAGTTACTTGCCAGTAATCAAGGAGAACGTTCTTATTTTCATCTGGAATAGCAGTAAACCAGTTGCAGACTTCTCTTATCTGCAGAAAAGGCACATTCAGGCTATACAGCAACATACAGTAGCAAAGTTACCACTACCCTCAGCCAGTCTAGCTGGCTCATTCCTGGCTAACATGTACTGCTCATGCAAGCATTAGCTGATGCCTTTGCATACATAGTTAGCACTTTAATCTTTCCTATTGAGTAGCGTAACATAGTTGCTCAATGATACTACATCACTGCAATTCCCAAATTACTTCCTCCAAATAAAAGATGTGGCTATGGATACCCGCATGGGCCCCAGTTATGCCTGTCTCTTTATGGGGTATGTGGAACATTCCTTGTTCCAGTCCTACTCAGGCCCCCTCCCACAATTTTTTCTCCGGTGCATCGATGACTGCTTCGGTGCTGCTTCGTGCTCTCATTTGGACCTGGAAAAATTTATTAATTTTGCTTCCAATTTCCACCCCCCCCATCATTTTCACATGGTCCATCTCTGACACTTCCCTTCCCTTCCTTGACCTCTGTCTCGATTTCTGGTGATAGACTGTCCAATAATATTCATTACAAGCCTACCGACTCCCACAGCTACCTCGACTACAGCTCCTCACACCCCGCTTCCTGTAAGGACTGCATCCCATTCTCTCAGTTCCTTCGCCTCCATCGCATCTGTTCTGATGACGCCACTTTCAAAAACAGTTCCTCTGACATGTCTTCCTTCTTCCTTAACCGAGGTTTTCCACCCACGGTGGTTGACAGGGCCCTCAACTGTGTCCGGCCCATCTCCCACGCATCCGCCCTCACACCTTCCTCTCCCTCCCAGAACCATGATCGGGTCCCCCTTGTCCTCACTTATCACCCCACCAGCCTCTGCATTCAAAGGATCATCCTCCGCCATTTCCGCCAACTCCAGCATGATGCCACCACCAAACACATCTTCCCTTCACCCCCCTGGTGGCATTCCGCAGGAATCGTTCCCTCCGGGGCACCCTGGTCCACTCCTCCATCACCCCCTACACCTCAACCCCCTCCCAAAGCACCTTCCCATGCAACCGCAGAAGGTGCAACACCTGCCCCTTTACTTCCCCTCTCCTCTCCGTCCAAGGGCCCAAACACTCCTTTCAAGTGAAGCAGCATTTCACTTGCACTTCCTTCAATTTAGTCTACTGCATTCGCTGCTCCCAATGCGGTTTCCTCTACATTGGAGAGACCAAACGCAGACTGGGTGACCGCTTTGCGGAACACCTTCGGTCTGTCCGTAAGCATGACCCAGACCTCCCTGTCGCTTGCCATTTCAACACACCACCCTGCTCTCATGCCCACATGTCCGTCCTTGGCCTGCTGCGTTGTTCCAGTGAAGCTCAACGCAAACTGGAGGAACAGCACCTCATCTTCCGACTAGGCACTTTACAACCTTCCGGACTGAATATTGAGTTCAACAATTTTAGATCATGAACTCTCTCCTCCATCCCCAACCCCTTTCCAATCCCCCTTTTTTTCCAATAATTTATATAGATTTTTCTTTTCCCACCTATTTCCATTATTTTTAAATGTATTTCCATCCATTGTTTTATCTCTACCTTTTGGCCTATTTCGATCCCTTCCCCCCGCCCCACCCCCACTAGGGCTATCTATACCTTGCTCGTCCTTCTTTCTACCCTTAATGTCACCTATTAGCATATTTCTTAGCTAATATCACCACCGTCAACACTTCTTTGTCCTTTTGGCTATGACATCTTTTGGCAATCTCCACCTATAGCTGGCCCTCTATCCAACTCTACTATCACAACCCCCTTTAAACCTGCTTATATTTCACCTCTCTTCTATTTTTCCTTAGTTCTGTTGAAGAGTCATACGGACTCAAAATGTTAACTGTGTTCCTCTCTGCAGATGCTGTCAGACCTGCTGAGTTTTTCCAGGTATTCTTATTTTTGTTGTGAAGGGGAACAGGGAGTAAGTCTTGTCTTTGTTTCCAGAGAATTTGGTGGAGTCTATTTTGTTCCGCTTTCATTGAGAAATGAAAATGAAATTGAAGTTAGCAGCACTCTTCACCTAAGACGACATCAGAGTTTGGGGATATCCCTAGTTAGGTCTGTACCATGGTCCTTGAGAAGGGACAGGAATTTCAGTGGGTGCAGAAGGGATGAAAATCAAAAATAAAATCATGTGATGATGAACTGTATACATTGGTGTCATGGGTCAATGAAATTTCAATTTGATTTTACAATTGGGAGCTGGCATCAGTTAGTGGTTGAAGTAGAGTCAATTAGTGTTGGAATGAGTGACCATGCTGGGTCAATGCCTGATAAAATGGACAAGAAACATTGTAAAGCTGTGATTCATTGTAAAACTTGAGAAACTCAGCAAGAAATAGTTCCCTTTAAGTAGTCAAAGCTGTATAAGAATAAAGCCTAATCTGTTTTAAACAGAACCAATAACTGGCAATTAAAAACTTCTTTTCTGGTTAAAGGAAAATCAAAGAGGTGAGAACACTATGAGGGGTTTTCACATGATTGAATTGCGATCAGTTCTTACATATGAACATACGAATTAGGAGGGAGTAGGCCACTCGGCCCCTCGAGCCTGCTCTGCCATTCAATAAGATTATGGCTGATATGATTGTAACCTCAACTCCACATTCACACCTACCCCTGGTAACCTTTCACCCCCTTGCTTATCAAGAATGTATCTAGCTCTGCTTTAAAAATATTCAGACTCTGCTTCCACTGCCTTTTGAGGAAGAGAGCTCCAAAGACTCAGAAACCTCTGAGAGAAAAAAATTATCCTCATCTCTGTCTTAAATAGGCGACTCTTTATTTTTAAACAGTGACCTTCCAGTTCTAGATTCTTCCACAAGAAGACAGATCCTTTCCACATCCACCCTGTCAAGGCCCCTCAGGATCTTATATGTTTCAATCAAGCCACCTTTTACTCTTCTAAACGGCAGCGGATATAAGCCTAGCCTGTCCAACCTTTCCTCATAAGACAACCCACCCATTCCAGGTAATAGTCTAGTAAACCTTCTTTGAACTGCTTCCAATGCACTTGCATCCTCCCTTAAATAAGGAGACCAATACTGTATACAGCACTCCAGATGTGGTCTCACCAATGTCCTGTATAGCTGAAGCATAACCTTTCTACTTTTGTATTCAATTCCCCTTGCAATAAATTATAACATTATATTAGCTTTCCTAATTACTTGCTGTACCTGCATACTAACCCTTTTACGATTCATGCACAAGGACACCCAGATCCCTCTGCGTCTCAGAATTCTGCAATCTCTCACTATTTAGATAATATGTTTCTTTTTTATGCTACCTGCCCTTATTTCTATCTGGCATTACTGATTAAAAATAATATAATATAACCAGGCTAGTATAAAAGTATGCACAGGAACACATTGCTACCTATTTCCAATGGCTTTTGTAAGCAGGATCTTTATGGTGCAAATGACAAGGAAGCGGTTAATTAGCAGTGAAACTCAGTAAATATTTTAACAAAAATTACACCTGCTTAATTGTGGCAAATAGAAAGAAATCACTTCAGTTTTGTCCCTTTCAATAACTAATGAATATTTTAAGAAAGCGCAAATGTTGACAATTGTTTGACCTTTGTCAGGATTGATACCCGAGTTGTACTTAACTATAAGTGACAGTCAAAGCCTATGGCTATTTAAGCTTCATAAACAATACTTGAATGAAATATGCTCACAATCACAACAAATTACAGTCACTTCTATTATGTTGCATGGTGGCCTTAAATGACAGCAGCCTATAACTGTTATACTACTAGTCCAGTCAAAACTAATCCAATTAGTCAGGCAAAAGTCAGTTCACAGTAATGGCCCAAGTGTGGCACATAATTCACAGCTAAATTAAAACATGAAAATGCAACATATCAAATTAAAAACTCATTGCATGACCTCTTGCTCCAGGATTGCTTTTTATCTATTGAAGTTTTAAATTCAAAAATCATGACAGCCAAAATTTAGAACATCCAAGTTAAGTTCTAAGATAAAACCATTTTTAGAGCCATTTTGTACATTTTAAAAAGTGACAATAATGGTTGGATTCATTTATTGACTGGTTCTTTTAGGCACATTTAAATCATTTGTACCCAAGTTACAGATGCACAAATTAGTGTCAATGGCTGATGCACTGGAGCAACGTCAATGGTTTCTGCAACACATTTCAGGTGTCTAGCAGCTACAGTGGTGAGCGGAACCATCACGATTTCTGCTGAGCTTGTTCTTTCCGTGCAACTCACCCAACATTCGTAAAACGCTGTGAAATTTTAAGCGCAAGTTATATTCAGCACAACTCAAGTTTTCGCAATCTTTTGTGCTAGCAGGAGGCCAGGCCCAAAAAAAAATACCATGCGCCTAGAATTAATTGATCAGCCTTGGGAGTTACTGCTAACTGCGCTCGTCTGTAGGCTTTTGAGGAGGCTCTAAAGTTAAACTAGATTTTTTTAGGCACAAGGACATTAATAGGCATTTTTAAAAGCTTTTGAATTATTTAAATATAATTTACTAATAAATCAACGACTGTGATTCATATAACTAGCAAATGGTTCTATTTTTTTAAAAGTCATTTTCAGTCATTTAAAATAGAGTTACTCACAGCGGATTGACAGTGATTACAAATGCTTTTAATCTTTTTTAAAATGAACCCACTTTCAGCTGTAGTAATCAAATTACACCAAATTACAATTCTTAAGAATAATTTTTAAAGCGAAATTCATTTTTAAAAGTTACTTAAAACACTTGACAGATTGTTCTAGCTCATAGTAGATTTTGCATTCCCCGATATTCAATTGAGTTTGAGCAGAAACATGTCAGAATGGACATAGCTTTGGGCGTAAGGTATTGGTAGACTGTCAGCATTTCAGAGCTAACTCTTTCCAGCTAGTTTGCATTCTTGTGTGAGTATAACGGTACAACTATCTGCATGGATTCCACAGCTGCCAGTTTGATTGACAGTAAGACTATGCTTATGAACAATTCTGCTGACCTTAGTGAAATTTTTAATATTTTGACATCAAGCCTTGGAAATATGAATTGACTCACTACTGTGAAATTATATTTAATATTATGGTGCACTGCAGTTTTAAGAAGTTAATTTTTTTTTTGTAACAGAACAAAATTCGCCCAAGAGATCTTGTAGTAGAGTTAGAACAATGTGCTTCAGCTTTAATACTTGGATTCAGCTACATTCCACAAGATTGAGCTTATAGGCTAAAGTTCTTCAGCCTTACACAGTGGGGCACAGTGAGCAGCACTTATAGTTACTGTCCTGTCCCTACTTGAGTATCTGGGATTTGGGCAATGTACCCTAATTAGACTCGTGCCAGCAGATGGCCATACCACTGTGTGTAAGTGTTAGGCACCTGCCAGGGATGGGGCACTGGCAATGAAGCCACTCTTTTTTTAAATTCATTTATGGGATGTAGACTTCACTGGCTAGGCCACCATTTATTGCCCATCCCTAAATGCCCTTGAGAAGGTGGTGGTGAGCTGCCTTCTTGAACCGCTGCAGTCCCTGTAGTGCAGCACCCATAGTGGTGTTAGGGAAGGAGTTCCAGGATTTTGACCCAGCGACAGTGAAGGAACGGCGACATATTTCCAAGTCAGGATGGTGAGTGGCTTGGAGGGGAGCTTCCAGGTGGTGGTGTTCCCATGTGTCTGCTGTCCTTCTCATTCTAGATGGTAGAGGTCATGGGTTTGGAAGGTGCTGCCTAAGGAGCCTTGGTGAGTTTCTGCAGTGCATCTTGTAGATGGTACACACTGCTGCCACTGTTCGTCGGTGGTGGAAGGAGTGAATGTTTGTGGAAGGGGTGCCAATCAAGAGGGCTGCTTTGTCCTGGATGGTGTCGAGCTTCTCGAGTGCTGTTGGAGCTGCACTCATCCAGGCAAGTGGAGAGTATTCCATCACACTCTTGACTTGTGCCCTGTAGATGGTAGACAGGCTTTGGAGAGTCAGGAAGTGAGTTACTTGCTGCAGGATTCCTAGCTTTTGACCTGCTCTTGTAGCCATAGTATTCATGTGGCTAGTCCAATTCAGTTTCTGGTCAATGGTAACCCCCAGGATGTTGATAGTGGGGGATTCAGCAAAGGTAATGTCATTGAATGTCAAGGGGTGATGGTTAGATTCTCTCTTGTTGGAAATGGTCATTACCTGGCACTTCTGTGGCGTGAATGTTACTTGCTACTTGTCAGCCCAAGCCTAGATATTGTCCAGGTCTTGCTGCATTTGGACATGGACTGCTTCAGTATCTGAGGAATCGCGAATGGTGCTGAACATTGTGCAAATATCAGCGAACATTCCCACTGTGACCTTTTATTGAAAGGAAGGTCATTGATGAAGCAGCTGAAGATGGTTGGGCCTAGGACACTACCCTGAGGAACTCCTGAGATGATTAACTGCCAACAACTACAACCATCTTCCTTTGTGCTAGGTATGACTCCAACTAGCAGAAAGCTCTCCCTTTGATTCCCATTGACTCCAGTTTTTCTAGGGCTCCTTGATGCCACACTCAGTCAAATGCTGCCTTGATGTCAAGGGCAGTCACTCTCACCTCACTCCTGGAGTTCAACTCTTTTGTCCATGTTTGAACGAAGATTGTAATGAGTTCAGAAGCTAAGTGACCCTGGCGGAGCCCAAACTGAGCGTCAGTGAGCAGGTTATTGCACTGTCGATGACCCTTCCATCACTTTACTGATGATGAAAACCATTTTCGGCTGTGCCTTCAGTTATCTGGGCCCTAAGCTCTGGAATTTCCTCTCTCCCCTCATTCCTCCTTTAAGACACTGTTTAAAGCTTACTTCTTCTGTCCTCATACCTCTTCATAATGCTTGGTGTCAAATTTTCTTTGATGAACTTCCTGTGAAGCACATTGAGGCATTTCGCTACATTAAAGGAGCTATATGAATTTATTATTTGTTCTTGGGATGTGGGTTCCACTGGCAAAGCCAACATTTGCTTCTCTTCCCTAACAGCCTTTCAGAGCAGTTAAGGGTCAACCACATTGCTGTCGGTCTGGAGTCACATAGAGGCCAGACCAGGTAAGGATGGCAGATTTCTTTCGCTAAAAGGTATTAGTGAACCAGATTTTTTTTTGTGACAATCATAGTTTCGTGGTTACCGTTACTGAGACGAGGGCCCAGGTGGGACATTTCCCGGCTCCACCAACCTGACCCAGGAAAAAGAGGCCCAGAAGGTCAGATTTTCATTCTGAGGGTGCAGGCTGGATGAGAAATCAGGTTAGCCACCCCCAGAACGAGTGCAGAGGATGCCTGGTGCAGAGGAGGGCTGGACAGAAGGCCTGCCTCTGTGCTCCAGCACTTTGTTAAAGTTATTTTAAAATGATTAAAATGAAAAAGAGCCCTCCGGCCCTCGCCTCCCAGCCCCCTCACTTCTGTACACACTCCCTATGCCCCCATCCATGCCAACCTATGCCACCTCATGCCCCCCACCCCATAGTGCCTCATACCCCTATGCCCACCCATGCCCCTCTACCCACCTTGATGGCCCCTCATATCACCATAGTCACCCATGCCCGTCTACCCACCCCACATGGCCCCTCATACCCCTATGCCAACTTAGTGCCAATTCATGCCAACCCATGCCCTCACCCACCACCCTATCCCCTTATCTTCTCCATGCCAACTTACCTAGTATCCACCATGAGCAAACCCCAGGAGTCATACTGACATAAAATAATGTTGATTGATGATGTCACTATTTTAAAAGAAATTCTCAATGATAAAGAACACCACTGAATACATTGAAATTCCTTGAACTAATCTCTCATGAAAACAAACAGTTCTATTCTATAACCACTTGAATCTGTCAATCAAACCGCTCACTTAATGGGTATCCCACTGTGATAATGTTCGTAAATTCAGTCATGCAGCACACATCCTTTAATGACAACCCTCAGGCGTATGTCAACTGACAGAGTGAAATGGGCACTGATTTTCTTTTTGAAACTGAACACATTTTTTTAATTTAGGTGTGATTTTGGTGAGGTAGATATCTGAAACCTGAAGTTTGCAGATTAGACCTAGTGGGAACAGGTCTGAACCTTGTGGATTAATTTTGGCAGCAAGGGTACCCTTTCGGAGAGAGTAAATCCTAGCAGAGTTAAATCCCTTGACAGCTTTGAGGGTTCCAAACAGTTTTGATTGTTCTTTGACAGCTTTAACAGTTCTTTGACAGCTTTCACAATTCCAGTGAGTTTATGCACTTTTTACACACAATCTTGTCTACTTAAGGGGACCTGACCTACCACAAAGGGTGCCTTACCTCTGCCAAACAGTGCATCACTTCTCCCAAAAGGTGCCTCACCTCTCCCAAAGGTGTCCGGGCACCATATCCAAAGGGGTATCTTACCTCTCCAAACAGGTGCCCTGGCTATCCAAACAAATCCACAAGGTTCAAACCAGTTCCTACCAGGTCTAATCTGCACGTGTCGGATTTCAGGCACCTGCCACACCAAAATCACACATGAGTGGAGGCAATTGCTGATTTATATGGGCACCTGCCTCTATGTACCATGGATGTGTGATTCAGAACCTGCCCCCCATGTTCCCCCATCCCGTGAAAATGGCAGAGGCCAGGGCTGAGGGTGGAACTTCGGGATTCTCCTCTCCGTCTGCAGGAAAATTCAGGCCTAGATTTTCTTTAACTAAATTAATTCAATTTAAATTCTACCAACTGCTGTCGCAGGGTTAAAACCCATGTCCCCAGAGCACTAGCTGGGTCTCTAATTTAAGGGACAATGTTTGGAGAGTGATGGAAGGCGTATTCACCACAGGCCCTTGCACAAACTTCCAACTGGTGAAATTCTGAGCAGTGATCAGCCCAGCCAGCATTCTGGTCTACCTCAGTCCCATGTCCAACTTGTGCTGCGAAAGTACAGTTGGGCAGAGGGCTTTGTCTAGCTGGTAAACCTCAACTCAATAGATGCAAATCCTGAGCATAAATAAATACAGATTGGTTGATATCACTACTGGTGCTTAATCTGCAGAAAATGGAAATTACCCAGCCCAGTAAAACTATTCAGAGATGAATGGGCATTATTGGTCTTTTGCTCTGCAAGTAGCATGTGGCATACCAATCTTGGAGTGATGGAACCCTATGATTTTAATAACTGCATTCATTTAAATTTGATGATTTTCCTATTGTATGTCGGAAGGTTTAGGTGCTGGTGAATAGAACATAAATCCTTTTAAATCTAGTGTTGATATTCTTAGGTCAGAAATAGCACATTAGAACATAAGATCATGGCTGATCCGATTGTGGCCTTAACCCCACTTTCATACCTGCCCCCAATAACCCTTAACTCCCTTATAGATCAAAAATCTGTCTTAGTTGCGATGTAAACTTTACATAAACTGTTCTAGCAATATTGCTTCATTTGAAACTCAAAAGCACCCATATACATCTCATATACCAGAAGAGCCAATCAATGATTCATTGTGTTCATACTAAACAGGCCAAATTCAATGCAGCAAGGTGCGACATTCTGTCCAAGCAGTTAAATACTGGCATCAGATGCCAGTTTGGCTGCAAGTCTTCTGGCCACCGTGGACTCACATCTTTTTATAATGATCTTGCTGGATTTTCATTCATATTTCACTGGATGGATACATCACGGTGTACCCCAGTTACCTTTATAACAGTCCCAGGATACAGTTTCATTACAGAATCACAGGGTTTTAATGGCACAGAAGGAGGCCATTTGGCCCATTATGTCTGCACTGGCTCTCCAAATGAGCATCATGACCTAGTGCGATTGCCCTGCCTTTTCCCCATACCTCTGCACATTGTTTCTATTCAAATAATCATCTAATGCCTTCTTGAATGCCTTGATTGACCCTGCCTCCACCACAGTTCCAGGCAGTGCATTTCAGTCCCAAACCACTCATTGTTTGAAAAAGTTTTTTCTCATGTCACATTTGCTTTTTTGCAAATCACTTTAAATCTGTGCCCTCTCGTTCTTGATCCTCGATCGTTCTTTACGAGTAGGAACAGCTTCTCCCTATCTATTCTGTCCAGCCCCCTCATGATTTTGAACATCTCTATCAAATCTCTTAGCCTTCTTCTCTCCAAGGAGAACAGTCCCAACCTCTCCAATCTATCTTCGTAACTGAAGTTTCCCATCCCTGGAACCATACTTGTAAACCTCTTCTGCACTCTCTCCAATGTGTTCACATCCTTCCTATAATGTGGCACCCAGAACTGTACACAATATTCCATCTGAGGTCTAATGAGTGTCTTATATAAATTCAGCATAATCTCCTTGCTCTTGTACTCTATGTCCCTGTTAATAAAGCCCAGGACACTGTATGCTATATGGTTTATTAACTTTATTACCAGAGCTAGTGAAAGGGGAATGGACCACATTTTCTGAACCTCAATTCCTAGAATGTGATTTTCAGTTCTATTTTGTCTTTTTTTTTTGCATATTAAGAGCCATGGGGATCTTGGGAGAACCTTGGTTTGTAAGGATGTCTTTTCAATGATCGAGTTTACAACTAGCTATACAATGTCAACATTTTAAACGCAACAGCTGTTG
Source organism: Cetorhinus maximus (assembly GCF_964194155.1). Classification (NCBI taxonomy): domain Eukaryota; kingdom Metazoa; phylum Chordata; class Chondrichthyes; order Lamniformes; family Cetorhinidae; genus Cetorhinus; species Cetorhinus maximus. The sequence continues at coordinate 12,890,841 of NC_135900.1, forward strand.
TGGTAAGTAGTTATAGCCTTTTGCCTTTAATATCACATCATTCTTTAATTCAGTACTAATATCACCTCTCTCCTCTACAATTGATAGTTTTTTTTGTGGCAAAGCCTTGTGGCTCCATGACATTATTGAGGATACAGAGCTTCATTGATTAAATTGAAAACAGAAAATGCTGGAAGAACACAGCAGGTCAGACAGCACCTGTGGAGAGAGAAACAGAGTTAATGTTTCAGGTCAATGACCTTTCATCAGAACCTGAAAAAGTTAGAAATGTAATAGGTTTTAACCATGTGAAAGAGGGGGGGGGGGGAAGAAAAAGAACAAAAGGGAAGGTGGGTGGAAGCAACCACAAAATAAATGACTAGAGTGGTAAAGAAACAAGAGGAGGTGTGAATGGCTGACTGATAAGCAGCTGCCACCCAAAAGCCAAGAGAGTGAAAGACAGTAAAACCCAAACCTGTAAAGACAAAAGGAAACAAATTGGAGGCAGAGGCTACAGTTTGAAATTGTTGAATTCATTGTTGAGTCCAGAAGGCTGTAAAGTTGATAGATCAAGCGCTGTTCCTAGATAGGGTTGCCAGTTGTGATTAAATATATTCCTGGAGGTTTCATCACATGACTTTCCCCACGCCCTTGTTATTAGTCAGCCCACACATCAATCCTTGTGTTGCACTGCTTTTCCTACACCAATTGAAAAGCAAAAAGACTCTTATTATCCAATTGAATGATGCTTGACTGTCAGCCAAACAGCCTTATTTTTCCCATTTTCAATATTTTTATATCTGGTAAAGAGAAATATTCAAAGAGAATGACAAAAAAAAAATCTTTTTTAATGTCCCAGTGAATTTTCTTCAGGATTTCACACAGCAGTGTCCTGGAGATTAATCATCAATTCCTGAGATTCAACGGCCTAGTTAAAAGTCCATTGGCTTTCGGCAGGACCGGACGATGCCAGTGGTGGGCAGGCATGGAAAATCCTGCCCTTAATTATGAAGATAGATTGGAGAATTTGGGATTCTGGAAGGCTGAGCAGAGAGCTGATAGAAGTATTCAAAATCATGAAGGGCCTGGATCGAGTAGACAGGGGGAAACTGTTACACAGGTGAAAGGATCAAGAATGAGAGGGCAGAGGTTTAAAATAATTGGCAAAAAAAGCAAAAGCAATATGAGAAAAATTTTTTCTCACCAAGCAAGTCGTTAGGGTCCGGAATGCACTGCCTTAGGAGTGTGGCGGAGGCAGGTTCAATCAAGGCACTCAAGAGGGAATTAGATGACTATTTAAAAAGAAACAATCTGCAGGGTTACAGGGAGAAGGCTGGAGAATGGCACTAGGTGAAATACTCATTTGGAGAGCTGGTACAGATACAATGGGCCAAATGGCCTCCTTCTGCCCTGTAGCAACTCTCTGAGGTGCGTGTCAACATCACTGAGTGAATAGCTGATCTGGTAATTGTTGGAGCAGAACATTATCTCTTTAGTGGGCCAAACGGTTTTATTTTCTTTTTGATTCATTAGGGATATTGAACTAAAGTTACAATCTTCAGGCAAGGCGAGTACACCAGTCTCTATTCTTTAGATTTTTTGAGTTACGAGTTCCTATTGCTACTGCAAATTGTGTTTCACTGTAGCCTGAGCGTTCATTTACAAATCAAAGCAGAAAACCAGCTGCATAAATATGTCAGCCTTTTTTTTACCGTTTGTGAGCAGGAGTATATACTTATGGAGGCAGGAGATTTGTTTCAGATGGTCATCTTGACTGTGACCCAGAATCTGATGCTGTGCTTCGATATTATACTATACTTGAAAGGGTAAAAGTGGCAGGGCTATGGGGAAAGAGCAGGAGAGTGGCATGAACTGCGTAGCTCCTTAAGAGCCAGCATAGGCATGGTAGGGTGATTGACCTTCCTTTGTTCTGCACAGCTCCACAATAATATCCGCACGTCTGGTCGCAAATGGGGTCTTTGTCCCATAACGTGCTTGGACTCCTCAGTGAACTTCCGTTTGGTGGGACGAAGAGTATCTGCTGTGGAGCTTTGGTCAGAACAAGCGCACTTGTTTCAGCAAGCCTGTGCCAGGCTCAATTCCTTTCGCCAACTTCAGACACTCCCAGGCGCCGGAGGAATGTCCCTCGGTTTACCAGCAGATCGCGATCAGGACTGCTGCCCAGAGCATCCAGCAGCCTTAAGCTATTTCCTCCGCGAGGTTACTCAAGCGCTTTAGTTCAGGCGCTGGTTCGATAGCGGGTAATCGCGAACTAAGCTCATGTTCGCTGGTCAATGTTGGAATAAAGGGCTGCGGATTTCAGTGGGTGAAGGACCAACCCTAACCTGCGTTACGGTCGGATTTTCTGTTCTGATGGCCCTGCCATGAATTCTTTCCAAGAGAGCTGAAACGCAGCTTGGGAGAGACTGGAAAATAAACTTTACTGGCCGCACACGCCAAAAGAACTCCGCATTTTTTTAAGCTTTAATTTTAATTCGCGTTTTTTTAAACTTCAAGGCTTAAAAGAGGCTGTGATTGGAAAATTGATACACTCCCCGTCGGGGAATTGAACCCCGGTCTCCCGCGTGACAGGCGGGGATACTAACCACTATACTAACGAGGAAGTGATGTTTCCCGTTTGAACCCCTACGGTTATATCCACAGACTAGGGAGAAAAAGCAACAGGCAAAGCCAGTGGGTTTTTAAAAATTCATTCGCAGGATTGTGAGCATTGCTGGCAAGGGTAGCAAATGGTTCGCCAGCCTGAGTCGAAGGCAGGTGGCGAGTCACCTTCTTGAATCGCTGTAGGATTAGGTACATCCACGGTGCGACTTGGTAGGGAGTTCCATGATTTTGAGTAAGCAACAGGGAAAGAATGGCAGTGTATATTTCCAAGTTAGGTTGGAGGGAAACTTGGAGGTGACGGTGTTCCCGTGCACCTGCTTGTCCTTGCCTTTCTAGGTGGTAAAGGTCCTGGGTTTGGGAGATGCCATGGAAGAGGCTTTGGCAAGTGGCTGCGGTGCATCTGCAAATCGCACACAGCTGACAGACACTGTGCGCCCATGGAGGGAGAATGTTTAAGGTGGTGAATTGGGTGCCAATCAAGAGTGTTGCTTTGTCCTGGATAGTGTCAAACTTCTTGAGTGTTGTTGGAGAAGCATTTGCCCAGGCTGGTGGAGAGCATTCCATCATTCTCTTGACATGCCTTGAAATGTTTTGGGGTATCAATGAGGTGAGGTCACTCGCAGCAAATACCAGGCTTCTGAACCTGACCATGTAACCATAGTATTTATTTGGCCGGTCCAATTACCTTTCTTGATAATGGGTGACCTCCAGGATATTGATGGTGGGCAGTGTGATAGTAGTCATGCCATTGAATGGTCAGGATGGGTGGTGAGACTCTCTCTTGATGGAGGTAGTTATTGTCTGGAACTTAAGTGACAAGTAACATTCAAACCACATAGCAGCCCAAGCCTAAATGTTGCCTAGGTCTTGCTGCATGCAGGTATGGACTGCTTCATTATCTGAGAAGATGCACATGGAACTAATTGTAAACATCAGCAAACATCCCCACTTCTGATCTTATGATGAAAGGCAAATCATAGATGAAGCAGCTGAAGATGATCAGGCCTATAAGGTACTGCCCTGTGTCCTGCAGTGATGACCTGTGGGTGAGGTGATGTTCTCCAACAACCACAACCATCTTCTTTGTGATTTGTATGACTCCAGACAGTGGAATGTTTTCCCTGACTCACATTGACTTCAATTTTAATAGGGCTGCTTGATGCCACACTTGGTCTGGACAGCAGCTGGCAATGAGACTACCTTTTATCTGCTATAATATACTCATTAGTGGTGTGATAAAAAAACACACATTACTGACATTCCCTTCAGTTGTAAGCAGTCTTTAAGCTAGGGGGTGGGTTACTGGATCTGAATACTCAACCTAGAGCAGGTACCCAAGTGCTGAGAGATAACAGGGGGAGATTGGCTCTACATCTAGGTGAACTGCACCCAGCATCCAAAGTATTTTGCTTTTTTTGAACTTTAACTGACTTGTTTGCATATCATGAATGAAAACAGAAAATGCCAGAAATACTCAGCAGTAAAATATGCCATGACACTATTTCAAGGAAAAACCAGTGTGTTATTCCTGAAGTTCTGGCCAATATTTATGCCTCAATCAACATTACAAAAACAGATTATCAGGTCATAATTGCACTGATATCTGTAGGAACTTGCTGTGTGCAAATTGGCTGCTATGCTTCCTACATTATAACAGTGACTACAATTCAAAAGTACTTCATTGACTATAAAATGCTTTGGGATGTCTGGTAGTCATGAAAACTGCTATAGAAATGTAAGTCTTTCTTTGCTTTTTTCTTTCATCTTCATGAATTAACCTCCAAAGCTGATTGAAAGATTCAATCATGAAGTTGCAGGAAAGATGGGAAAAATGCAGCAGAGGCAACACAATGGATGGTCTCAATCTTAGTAACAAAGATGTCCATGAGTATCTTGCACTTTAAAGGGGCAGGGAAGAGCAGCTTTAAAAAATACCGGCATTGGGAGAAAATAATTCGTAGCTCGATGGTCCTGGAGTAGCAAGTGTTTTTGGCAGAAGATAGTAAGACCCAAACCTGCTTGACATGGCCTAGCCAGATCTGTTGATGAAATGGTTAACCAGTTGTGCACTAGATATGCTCAAGGTTACACATCTTGGACTTGTCAGAGCAAACATAGGGGACCATGGCCGGAATGGAAGACAATCAGGTGGAGGAGAGGGAGGGCATGGTGGGCGGGCCCGTGAGTGGCCGCGAGACCAACCATCGCCCATGATCGGGCCCCGGCCGCGATTTCACGCTGGTGGGCCAATCAAGGCCCGCCCTGTGAGAAACGCAGCTCGTCACTGGCCAGGAAAGGCCAAGCAGGGACGGGGGCCTGTTGGCTGCCAGGTCCAGTGGCGACCCGGCAGCCGGTATAAAGAAGGCCCAGGCAGGCCTAGAAAGTCTGCCAGGAAAGGATGTCTGGCTGCCATTCGGGCGATGCATTCGAGTGCGGCAGCAAATGCCAGGCGGGAGGGCAGGTCCAGGCACTCGGCCCCCCTGCTTTTCCGATGAATGTCTCACTGTCCTGCTGGAGGTGGTGGCTGCCAGGACAGACACACTTGTCCGCAGAGATGGGAGGAGGAGGCCACCGCACCTCACCAAGAGGGCATGGGAGGATGTGGCAGCCTGAGTGAGCAGCCACGACGTGGTGCGGCGCACATGGGTGCAGCGGTGGATGCACTTCAATGACCTGCTGCGCTCAGGAAGGGTGAGTACTGTGTTGGCATGTGTCAGTGTGCAGAAGTGTTAAGGTGTGGTCGTCCCCCCATGGACTTCAGCAGTGCTAGAGCCTGAGCGCCAACTATCATTCATGCCAGAGCTGGCCAAAGTGGGTGAGCCTTGGCTGCTTGAACTGAGTGCCTTGCGGCTCGAGGGCCACGACTCAGATGTGCCCTGCCAGGTGCTCCTCAGCTGGGGTTGGCCAGGCTGCAATGGCGCTGCAGGTACAGAGCGGACTAATCAATGCTCCTTTGTCCTTCCAGGAGAAGAGAAGCCATAACCAAGCAGAGAGGTTACCTACGGGTGTAGGCCCGCCCAACCTGCTGCTGCTCTCCAAGTTCAAGCAGGACGCCCTTGAGCTGGAGAGCTGACACGGTCCCTATGCAACTGGGAGAGGCGGGGGTACCAGACGTAGGTAAGAGCACAGTGCACAGAGGTGAGACTCTCGGATTGTGCAACCATTCTAGTGCAGTCTCCTCATTGATATGAGCCTCAAATCTGGCGTCCCCATTGATCATTGGAAGATGATGGCACCGTGATGCAGATCTCCATGTTCTCACCAGAGTGCCTGGCATGCACAGTGACAGTGTGATGATTTTAATAATGACATGTCCTTCTTCTCCCTTTTAGGTTTGCTAGCAGGTGTCCTATCCGCAGACGCCGAAGGGCCACCCCTGATGCCACAGGACCACCGGGCGTCACTGTCACTTACGTCACATCCGCTCTCTGAAGCACGCACCAGTGCAGATACCAGCACCTCGGTGGGCATTAGATCGGCAGCTAGTATCTTGGTACACATTGGTGGGGGCACTTCACACTCGCTTGAGATGCAGGCAGAGGAAGAGAGTGCCCAGGGCGCCGGCAGTCGGAGGAGTGCTGGGGACCAGGACAATGCTCAGTCAAAGGCTGATGATGAACCTCTGGAGTTGTACATTAGGCAGCAGATGCTGGATGTCCAGCAAGATGTGTGGGAGGATCTGGCAGAGATCCATAAGGGTATGTGTGCCATGGTCTCCGTGATGGAGGAGTCCATGCGGAGTGTGAGCACTGCATTGACCGTCATGGGCGAGCACACTGCCTCCTCCATTGAGAAAGCAATGACTCTCATTGAAAGGCAGCTTCAGGGACAGAATGAAGAGTTCCTGGGGTTGGTCTCGGACCAGCAAGCCCTCACACAGGCACTGACCTCAGGTGGTCAGTGTCAGTGTGGGAGATGGATGAGGCACCCAGTATCCCAGCTAGATGCCTGTCCATCAGTGGCGAACAGGATGGTCCACAGTGACCTTAAGTTGGTGCATGAGCTGCCTGTCATCTCTGCAGGCTCCTCTCAGGGGGCTCTGATTGACAGCAGCAGTTCCTCCACCCCTCCTCCAGTGACTGTGGCATTTGATGAGGCTGCGGCGACTGGGGAGATGCCAGCTGTGGCACTGGCCGCTCCCTCTCAAGTGGGGCCAGCACAGGCTCCACTGGCTAGGGGATGACTGCCAACGTCATCAAAGCCAACAAAAAAGCAGGTTGTCTCCAATGCCAGTGCCAGCAAGGGGGGAATACCTAGACGTAGCACTCACGAGCGTAAGCTAAAGGCACCATGAGCACAAGAAGGACAGGCCATTGGTGATTTTATGTTTAGTTAATGTTTACTGGTCTGGGGCTTAAGACCAGAGAGATTGATGTAAATAGTCTGTACTTGTCAAAATGATATAAATCTGGTTTTGTCATCATGGCCTGAGTATGCTTCACCTTTTTGTTTCATTGCTGCTGGGTACACCAGTATGTAATGCTGGATGTGTGTGGCTCTGAACTTCATTGCACAGGTACTGAGTGTTCTTTGTGTTCAAATGTGTCCTGTCAGACATCCCAGGATGGAACCCTGGCATGCATTTGAAGCTGATCTTTGGCGGCCTAGCTGAAGGAGCTTTGGATCAAGGCGTTCCTGCCTCCCTGGAGGTTACCGCGGTCTAGCCCCACGCCCACAGCATTCTCTTCACTGTGCTCAACTTCTGACTCACTAGTGGACTCATCATCTGTGGTCTGTGCAGCTGAGTCAAGATTCCCTTCCTCCAGTGGGTCCCCCCTTGCCAGTGCCAGATTGTGGAGGGTGCAGCATGCAACCACTATCAGTGACACCCACTTTGGGAGGTATTGTAGTGCTCCCCGTGAATGGTCCAGGCATCAGAAGCGCATCTTGAGAAGACCTGCAGTCCTCTCTACCACTGCCCTTGTGGAGCTATGACCCGGATTGTAATGGTTCTCTGCCTCTGTTCTTGGGTGGCAGAGAGGCATCAATGAGCCACCTCTTCAACAGATAGCCTTTGTCACGCAGAAGCCATCCATCCAGTCAGGCTGGAACACTGAAGAGCCTTGGCACCTGGGAGTGTCTGAGGATGCACGCGTCATGGGAGCTGCTAGGGTACCTTGCACAGACTTGCAGAATCTGCATCCTGTGGGCACACACTATCTGCATGTTCAGCAAGTGGAATCCCTTCCTGTTGATGAAGGCACTTGGCTGACCAGCTGGCGCCTTGATAGCCACATGTGTGCAATTGATGGCATCCTGGAAGCGGGGAAACCCAGCAATCACTCCAAAACCTCTGGCTCGTTCAACCTGGCTGGACCTCGTCCATACAGTAAAGAATAAATGTCAGTACCCGCCTGAACAGAGCTTCTGTCACCAGCTTGATGCAACTGTGGACAGCTGATTGGGAGACTCCACACAGATCCCCCACTGAGCCCTGGAAAGAGCCGGAAGCATAGAAGTTGAGGGCTACTCTGACCTTCAGAGCCACTGGCATGGGGTGTCCACCCACACAGTCATAGCTGATCCTAGGCCCAATCATCTGGCAAATGGAGGTGACAGTCTCCCTTGAGAGGCAGAGCCTCCTTCGGCATTGCACCTCAAGACATATTGAGGTAGCTGCATCGCCGCCTATAAACCTTGGCAGCGGGATGGTGGTGTCTTCTGTGCCTCCTTCTGCCTTGGACTACCTGCTGGCCCTGTGCCCCTTGTGCCTGCGCCCCTCCTCCCACAAGTCCCTCCCCTGGAAGCTGCATTGGGAGACCTGGCCTCCTCTCCCTTCTGCCCCTCTCTTCCTCCTCAGAGAAGGTGCCCTCAGCTGAGACCACAATCCCCATTACCAGGGTAACGGAAAGCTGTCTGATACCAGGAAGGGTCCACGCGCTCTGAATTCAGAGCAGACAGCAATGAGTCCTGAAATGAGGCCTAGAAACGCTAAGAATGAAGCCCCGAACAGAGATGAAGCTGTCAAGTACCAAGAAGCAACCAGCTGCAAACTATCTCCAAAATTGCTCACTACTCACACTGACAACGCTACTGACTCTTTTTATCCCACCCTTGGGTGAGGTTTGAGAAAATGTCGGCTGGCTGCCTGCCCGTTCGACGAGTAGAAAATCGCAAGGGCAACAAAAAATCTCAGGCAATTGCATTGTTAAGAGCCTTAAGTGGCCTGTTAATTAATGGCGGGCGCCGCTCTAGCACCTGTGCGTGCCCGCTGAGTGAAAGATCACGAGAATGCGCAATGAAGTTGGGAAATTTGCCCGACGTCATCGCACACTATTATTCTCTCGTTCGGGTTAGGTATGCGCTGGCCCGACAAGGGAAAAATTCTGCCCCATAAGTTGCAGTAGTATAGTGATTATTCGACCCCAGAGTATAGGCAGTTAGTAGTTAGGAAATGCAGTAGTAAGTTATTGGGGGTGGGATGGTGGGTGGGGACACAGTGAGTGAAGAGCATATTTCAGGGACGAAAGTGGGAAGAAGTGAGTTTTTTTTCCAAAAATATACTTTATTCATAAAATGTATAAAAGCACTTTGCATGATTGTTCAAAGTTAACATTACATAAGGTGCAAACCATATCAGTTTCTTCCAATACTGCATGTTACTCGCTATATTTACAATTGCAGTTATTGGCTCAGATCTACCAGTCTCCAGATGTGAGCTATGGGACCCTTCGGAAGTCCCAACGCAAGATGTCCGTGGGAATTGCCTGGGAAGTTTCAACTTCCGATGGGCAATTCCCCTGCATCTGGAACCCTCTGAAAATGTTTCCATCTCTGAGTATGAGTCAGAGACTTCGGCAGTTCCAACTCCTGGATGGTTACCCAAGAAATGTTAGGCAGAGAAAAACTATGTCTAACTCCTGGGTAACTATACAACTGGCACCCCCAACCCTGACTCCCTATCCCGACACGGACTCCACCCGCACCCTCCAACTCTGCCCTGACCACCACCTTACTGCCCTCCCACCTTACCCACCCTGCCACCTACCACCCTGTCACCTACCACCTTGCCCCCTGCCATCCTACCCACCTTCCCCATCCAGCCACCTATTGTTCCTACTGCCTACCACCCTACCCGCCATACCCACTTTACCACCCTATCCACCCTGCACCTACTACACTGCCACCATACCCATCCTGCCATCTCCCACTCTGCCATCATACACACCCTGCCCTCTCCCAGCCTGCCACCCTACCTATCCTATCCACTTAGTTCACTCACAACCATTCACTAACACATTGAAAATCTATTTAAATGTCCCAAAGCTTTCCATTGTGTTACTGAATGAAGACTTATCAAAATATGGCAACTGGAGCTATAAAAAGGGTATGTGATGAAGAGTCATACGGATTCAAAACGTTAACTGTGTTCCTCTCCGCAGATGCTGTCAGGCCTGCTGAGTTTTTCCAGATATTTTTGTTTTTGTTTCGGATTTCCAGCATCCACAGTATTTTGCTTTTATAAAAGGGTATGTGGCTTGGCTCCCCAGACAATCCCACACTATGAAGAACGACTCCCTTAACAGGTATGCTCTGCATTTCTGAAGAGGCTTAGTTCAGAGGTCTGGGCCAGATATGCGGAGCTCTGTCGGCATTCCGACAATGATTGCCACTCCTCGGAAGATTCGGCCTAATATTTCAATATTCATTACATGTCAAACATACAGCCCAAGGGGTTTTACCCATTTTCCAACCCCTGAGTGTACTATGGCTGAAAGGCCTCAGATGGTGGCCTTTCCCTATTGCATTTTGTGATGGCTGCCCCAAGTTTAGTGCATCAGTCAGGATGTAGTCCTGGAGTCTGTAATGTGCCAGTCTGCAACGCTCAGTCGCAGACAATTCTTTGCATTGGAAGGCAGCAAGTTTCGGGCAGAACAAAGTGTATCTTTCATCGAACTGATGGTTCTAAATTGCAGTTAATGTTGGAAGAGGGTTGGGGGAATGCAGGTGCTAAGGGACATAGTGAAGTGGCTTTTGAGTGTCTGGTCCCTTTAAGGCAATTGTCACATTTTGGTTTTCTGACACTTTTCAAAGAAAGGATTTGAAAGAATTCAGTGAATATAAACATAATGCTATTCTGTATGTGCACCTTGCGATGAAATAAAACATCTTAACAATTCATATCATTCTTCATCGCTGCTTGTCTGACACCCAGTACTGGATGAGCAGAAAGTTCTTCCAATTAAATCTTGAGAAGACCAAATCCATTGGCCTGAATTTGCACTCCCGGGTCAGGAGCGCAGAGTCGGGACATTTCCTGCCTCTTAAACCCGACCCGGAGAAAGTGCCCCAGGTACTGGAATTTTCATTTCATGGTGGCAGGGTCCTCTGGGAGTCAGGTCAGGCAACCCTGGAATGAGCGTGGAGTCTGCCGGGTGCAGAGGCAGGCTGCCTCGGTGCGCCGGCACAGCGTTGAAGTTTTTAAAAACAAGTGAAACAAAAACAGCCCTCCAGCCTTCATCCCTTACATCCTCTTTAACCTGCTCACCAACCACCCCCCCCTCCCCCCAACATTCTCCATATCCCATCCATACAACCCATGCCAGCTTATGCCCTCATCCATTCCCCCATGGCCCCTCATACCCTCCATGCCACCTCATGCCCCCCACCCACACCCCATGACCTCTCATATATACGTACATACAAACATATGAATTAGGAGCAGGAGTAGGCCATTAGGCCCCTCAAGCCTGTCCCTCCATTCAATAAGATCATGGCTGATCTGATTGTAGCCTGAGCTCCACATTCCTGCCTACTCCCGATAACCTTTAACTCTCTTGTTAGTCAAGAATCTAACTACCTCTGCCTTAAAAATATTCAATGACCCTGCCTTCATCACTCTCCAGGGAAGAGAGTTCCAAAGACTCATGACCCTTTGAGAGAAATAAATTCTTCTCTGCCTTAAATGGAAGACCTGTTATTTTTAAACTGTGTCCCCTAGTTCTAGTCTCTCACACAAGGGGAAACATCTTTTCAGCATCCACCCTGTCAAGTCCCCTTAGGATCTCACATGTTTCAATAAGATCACCTCTCATTCTTCTAAGCTTCAGTGGATACAGGCCCAGCCTGACCAAACTTTTCTCATAGGAAAATCACCCTATCCCAGGTATCAGTTGAGTGAGCCTTCTCTGAGTTGCTTCTAATGCATTTATATCCTTCCTTAAATAAGGAGACCAAAACTGTACACAATGCTCTAGAGGTGGTTTCACCAATGCCCTGTACAACTGTAGCAAAACATCCCGACTTTTATATTCCATTCCTCTTGCAATAAATGACAACATTCCATCTGCCTTCCTAATCACTTGCTGAACTTGCATATTAGCTTTTTGCAATTCATGCACCAGGACACCCAGATCCCTCTGTGCCTCAGATTCTGCAATCTCTCTCCATTTAAATAATATGCCACTTCTCTATTCTTCCTGCCAAAGTGGACAAGTTCACATTTTCCCATGTCTGTCAATTTTTTTGCCCTCTCACTTAACCTATCTATGTCCCTTTGCAGACTCCTTTTGTCCTATTTACAATTTATTTTCTTACCTAACTTTATGTCAGGAATTCATAGTCCCACTTCAGAGAGTCTATAGGCACTTGGAGCTGTCAATTCAAATGAAAGCACCCTGCTGTGATATGGAAGGTTGTGAAATCAGTCATGCGGTGCTAATCCAGTAATGGTGGCCCTCAGGTTTATGTCAGAGTGAAATAGCAAACAATTATTTTTTAAAACACTTATATTTTGCGATTTTCATTTTTTCAAAGCTTTAAAAGGCAAGCGTTTTAAATGCCTTGACAGCTTGACAGACACTTTTGACAGTTGCCTTTGACAGTTTCATTTGACATTTTGACAGTTGCCTTTGACAATTCTTTTTGACACTATTGACAGTTCCTTTTGACAGTTGCCTTTTACAATTTCTTTTTATACTTTTAACAGTTGCTTTTGACACTTTTGACAGTGAGATTGACAGTTAATGGGTTTATGCACATTCATGTCTAATTTTAAAAATCCTGAAGAGCACCTTACCTCTCCCAAAGAGCACCTGACCTCCCTCAATGTGTCCCAAGACCATATCCAAAGGAGTACCTGATCTCTCCAAAGGACTCCACAAATTCAGACTTGTTCCTATCAGGTCTAACCTGCACAGCCATGGCTTGAAATTTATGCTCCTCCACTGGCGGGTTTTTAGATGGGAGAGGGGAGCGCAAAATTGCAGGGACAGGATTCCCTCCTGGTTCCCGCCCACCCCAACCTTGCAACAATTTTACGCTGGGTCGGGCAAGGCCTCGGATGGGAAGCCTGCCCTTGCCCCAATTGAGCCTCAATTTTTAGGCTGGCAGGACCATTGCACGTCCATGGGGGAAGGCTGCAAATAAGCAAACTTGGATCTCGGGCGGGAAGCATGAGGAGGGCACCTCTATCAAAAGCCCTCTTCTGACTGAGGGCACCCAATCTTTAAGGCTCAGCAACCTCTGGACCCCCCTCCCCCACCCCCCACAGCCTCTCCCCAAGACCCCTCCAGGCTTTCCCTACCCCCACCCTGGCACTCCTTGCCGGCCTTTCACCTTCTACCCTTAGTAAACTTGAGGTTATGCAAAGCCCTGCTGCCCATGCCTTAATAGGTCAATGGAGATGCAGTGGCGGACATTTAAGGGGATATTTCAGAATACAGAGAATAGATACATTCCAACGAGAAAGAAAAATTCCAAGGGAGGACCCACCGCCCGTGGTTAACTAAAAAAGTTAAAGATAGTATCAGACATAAAGAAGAAGAATATAATTGTGCAAAGATGGGTGGCAAGTCAGAAGATTGGACAGAAAATACAGCAAAAAAAGACTAAAAGATTAATAGGAGAAAAATTAGTGAGAGAAAGCTAGCTAGAAGTTTAAAGACGGATAAGAGTTTCTATAGATATTTTAAAAAGAGTTAACGAAGTGAGCATTGGTCCGATACAAAGTAAGCACGTAGAATTAATAATGGAAAATAAGTATAAACTGAACCGGTATTTTGCATTGGTTTTCACTATAAAGTTTACAACATCCCAGAAATAGCTGTAAATCAGGAATTTGAAGGGAGGGAGGAACTCAAGAAAATTACAATTGCCAGGGAAGTAGTACTTAGCAAATTGCTGGAACTGTGGGTTGACAAGTCCCTGGGTCCTGCTGCATTTCATCCTAGGTGTGCAGAGAAGGTATACTAGACTAATGCCTGGAATGGGCAGGTTGTCTTATGAGGAAAGGCTGGACAGGTAAGGCTTGTATCTGTTGGAGTTTAGAAGAGTAAGAGGTGACTTGATTGAAACATATAAGATCCTGAGGGGACTTGACAGGGTGGATGTGGAAACGATGCTTCCTCTTGTGGGAGAATCTAGAACTAGGAGTCACTGTTTAAAAATAAGTGGCCACCCATTTATGACAGAGATAAGGAGATATTTTTACTCTCAGAAGGTCATGAGTCTTTGGAACTCTCTTCCTCAAAGGGCAGTGGAGGCAGGATCTTTGAACATTTTTAAGGCAGAGGTAGATGAGTTCTTGATAAGCAAGGGGGTGAAAGGTTATCGGGGTAGGCAGGAATGTGGAGTTGAGTTTAAAATCAGATCGGCCATGATTTTATTGAATGGCAGAACAGGCTTGAAGGGCCGAGTGACCTACTCTTGCTCCTAATTCATATGTTTGTATGTTAACTCACACCAAGTCCTGTTTACCTATAACCCCTTGTCCTCACTGCCCTATATTGGCTTTCAGTGAAGCAACATCTTGATTTTAAAATACCCATCTTCATTTCCAAATTCCTCCATGGTCTCATCCTTCTCTAGTCTTGTAATCTCTTCCAGTTCCAAAACTCTGTTATATGTGTAGTCCTCTAATTCTGGCCTTTTATATATTCCCAATTTTAATCACACTGCCATTAGTGGTCATGCCTTCAGTTGCCAAGGTGCTAAGCTCTGGAACGTCCTCCCTAAACTTCTTCACCTCTCTTTCTCCCATTAAGACACTTCGAAAAATCTTCCTCTTTGGTAAAGTTTTTCATTAGCCGTCATATCTCCCTTATGTCAAATTTTGGTTTATAATGCTCCGGTGAAGCACATTGGGGCATTTTATTACATTAAAGGTGCTATATAAATACCAATTGTCATTGTTCACCAAATGTTTGCTTTGTGTGGTTCTGAAGAGACTGATGAAGTGCATGTGCAGAAGACACAAATACCACGTTTAGGTCAAAGAATGCAATGCAGTAGTCAACTCCTGCTGTTCGCAACCTCCCATCACAAATTTGTTCACCCACCCCAATGTGTTTGCACGCCTGATCACAGTTTGCGGCCCCAAAACTTTGCTCAGCTGCGATTTAGAATGTCAGGCTCTCACCTTTTCCACGTCTTTCCCATGTAGAGAGCATGTGCCGTCTTTGCGTATGCGCAAGTTCACTTTTCACGATTTCACGTTGCACGTTGCGAGATTTCACGAGAACGGAACTCCCATGAATGGTGGAACTTCACTGCATTGTAACATGTCTGGTTTATCCTATTGTGCAAGTTGATACTCAGGAGTGTGAGTTAACTCCAAAAAAAACATTCAGACTGCAATGGGAGCAACAGATTTGTGTTTCCAATAGCTTATTTTTCAAAACAAGAGTACAATAATGGGAAATAACTTTCCAAATTCTATAGAACAGGCGCATCAATTTTTAATTTGATGATTCAGTGTTTTCAAATATCAATAAATTTGAAGGTGTGGTTGAAGTGTAAACAATCAATTTTTTCAAAAGGGAACTGGACAAGCAATTGGAGAACATAAACTTGCAGGGCAATGGGGAACAAGCTGGGAGTGGGGCTGACTGGATTGCTCTTCGGGGTGGCGGCATGGACTCGATGGGTCGTATGGTCTCCTTGCCGTAAATGACCCTATGACTTCCTGGAATATGAATTATGAAAAATTATTGACCAAGTTTAATGAAATATATCCTATATTTTAAAGTAATTGAGATGCTAAACTGTAACACAATGTTGTTTATGATGGTTCTCAAGATGCTGATTTTCAAAAGAAATTCAGAGACTGATTAAGAAAAGAAAACCTGGTGGAATAAAGTTATAATGATGGCTCAACATAGACACAAACAAACTCTGTGTGTGGTTTCCTCCATGGCCTCACTGTAAATCACATCCATAGTTTGGCTAAAATTCAATTAGGGGTTTACAAACAGATGGTTAGTACTAAAACAAATATTCTTCCCTAACACACTCAGAGAATAGAATTATTGCTCTTGTACCAGATGTCAGGGATTTTGGCCTCCAGTTGGGGCCTTGGAAATCCAACATTAATACTGTGGAACTAATACTAAAAAATAGGTTCCATTGGCTAACCAGAAGTAGAGGGATAATTCTACTGCCTGGCCAATTTCTGCTTCTGAAGAAAAATCTTCCTAGCATTCTCCTTCACAATGAAAGCAAGAGGTAGATTGTTCCACAGTGGATAAATATTGTCCTATATAAATACTACACAGTATTAATTCCTATGCCCAGCACTAGAAAAGAATAGCGAGTAGAAAGTGAACTGACATACTTATATCGAGCATTTAGTATTTGAACAGGTAAGGTTGTGTAACAAGTCTGAAAACCATGTGACTGTAAGAACCAATTAGCCAAAATCAAGTTTGAATATTGTAGGGCTGTTTTAGGTCCTACTTAATATACGAGGTACAAATATACATATACATTTTTTTAAAAGTCAACATAGTTACCAAAGACTATCATTCTGATTATTATGCCAGAATTTAATTACCACCCACTCCTTTTGTGATCTACCATTTGGTAGTGCCGCACTTCTGAATTTGATGGAACTCTGATCTAAACTTGTAGGCACATTTTGCTTTTAGCAGTTACTGATTTATTAAATAATCCAAATACTTACTTTTAAAACTGTATATTTTCTTGATCAATTTCAGTGGCATCGTCGAACATCTCCTCTGCCCCCTGAACCTACCCACCCCCAACACTACCTCCCTAACACCCATTTAGGAATTGACACATTTCCTTTCTCATATAAATATAGGTGAAAGGTTCCAATGAAAACAGCCCATCTGTCACCAACACTAATTTTTGTTGTCTGGCAGAGATCCAGGACCTCATTGCAACCCCCAATATGAGTGAAGGGATCTTTAATATCAGGTGAATAAAAGCCAGGCGAGAAATTAGTTTTCCATCCCAGCAATCACTGGCCTACCCATTTTCTGTAAATAGTCTCTCAGACTAGTGCAGATGGAGAAGTTGCACCTGGGGACCAAAGCAATCAATGCAGCAGAATTTAAGCAGCTGTGTGCAATTTAAACATTTTAAACATGTGTGGGCGGGATGGAGTCAAGCTATGGTATGCTTTGTGCATGATGTAAAACTATATTGACTGGGTTTTTTTTTAAAAAGAGGAATAAAATGTGTATTCCACCACAACTAGCTTAATTGGTCAAGCTGCACTTTTATACAGCTGCGATAATAATGGTAGCCAGTGAATTTTTCACAAGGGGCTATAAAAACAACACTCTGATTTATTGCCATGAATTTAATAGCTTGAGACTGATTTATTTTGCCACAGTTGAGACACTGGTACTATCTGAAGAGCAAGCAGTCTGGAAGACCCAGATGTAAGCATAATCAGTCAATAGTTACTCGGTGACTTTCTGCTCGAATTCTATTTGCATTTGTGAAGTATTTTATCAGTTTAATCCTCCAAAATGAAGCAGCTTGCCTATGGTGCAACTGCCTAATAGCAACACATAAGACTGCAAAATATAATTACATAAATTCATTAAAAACATATAAATTGTATTAATTTTGGTGCAATCCATTTATTGAAGTATTGTAAAATCATTAATTTGAAAATGGAATCCTCTATAGGATAGTTATACAATATATTTTGTATCAATTCAAAGTAATTTTTGCCTCAAGATTTGCTGCATAATTATCCAGAAAGTTGCTGAATCAATGATGCTTTGCATTTGTCAAGCAATATGAGATCATCTCAAAGAGGTAGCCTCCGACCCTATTGACTTTGCAAGGGCTGCACTAAAACTGCAACCAATGCAAAGCAACATTCAAAGATCTTGAGTAATTGTTTGGAGCACCTGGGAGGTTTGAAACTTTCTAATTGTTAGGGAAGAGAAAAGCATTCTCTCTGTTTTAACACAAGAATATAACTTGGCATTTCAGCTGCAGTGTGCAGACCTCTACATCTGGATTCTTGCTTAGATGCAGGGTTCTGCTTCTCCACACAAGGCAGTAGTTATAAACTGGACATGTTCTGCTACATCACTCCTAACAGGTACCCAAAATCAAAACAGTAACTGAATTTTTAAAGAAATGTTTTAGTAGGTGGAGCTTTGAAATCGATTAATTGAACAGTTCCAATATTAAATCATAACAAATGGTATTAGTTTCTTCCTGAGTACTGAATAACTGAAATCTTATTCTTAAATTCACACATTTTTGTCTGGTACACAATATATTGAAACAACTTATATTTATATAGTGCCTTTAATACATCCCAAGGCGCTTCACAGGAGAATTATAAAACTAAATATTACACTGAGCCACAGGTGACCAAAATCTTGGTGAAAGAGGTAGGTTTTAAAGTGTGCCTTAAAGGAGGAAAGTGAGGTATAGAGGCAGGGAGGTAGAGGAAAGATAATTCACGGCTTAGGACCTAGGCATCTGAAAATGTGGCCACCAATGGTGGAGTGATTAAAATCAGGGTTGTTCAAGAGGCCAGATATCTAGGAGGGTTGTGAGGCTGGAGGCAATTACAGAGATAGGGAGGGGCAAGACCATGGATGGATTTGAAAACAAGGTTTAGGATTTTAAAATCAAGACATTGCTTTACCAGGACCTAATGTAAGTTAGTGAGCACAGGGCAGAGAGGGGAACAGGACATGGTGCAAGTTAAGAAATGGGCAGATGCATTTTGGATAATCTCAAGTTTACAGAAGGTACAATGTGAGAGGTCAGCCAAGATTGCAGTGTAGAGGCAGGGCCCGGGAGAAAGGGGGTGCAGACAGTGCTAATCACTGGGACCCGTGCTCATTGGCTGAGTAGCCTGTCAATGGGGCTGCTCAGCAGCAAATCAGGCTTGTAGGCCATCCCAACAGACTACTTGGCCAATGATTGCTGTTGTTCTGAATAGCAGCAATCATGGCCAAGTTGGATGCGCCAAATTTCCCAGTCCTTCCTATCTCCTAATGCTGTCAGATTTGTGTGCTGCTTTCTTCTCTGGCTGGAGCCTGGAGGTGGTGGAGTGCAAGGTAGTGCCTCTATGTTTACCTCCCCCGTGAAGGCCCTTCCCCTCCCGATGTCTTCTGAGTCCTGAAGTCCTCTCCAGTCCAGTCCTTCGACATTGTCAATTTCTTCTTGATGTTAGGAGGGGAAGGGTCCTGGGCCACAGACATCATTGTCGAGGGACGAGATGGGGGAGGACTTCAGAACTTAGAGAACAAGTCAGGAGGGGAAGGCCCTGGGCCACGTTTTTCAGAACAGTAGTGAGGGGTTTATTTTTGAGTACTACGAATAAACCCTTCAACATGAATTTTATCTTAATTCTTTCTCCAGGTTAGTTTTTCATCAGCCTGATTTAATTATAACACAAAGCAACGGAAGTGAGTAGTGGATTCCTTATGTTCATATTTGTATCCCGAAATATGCACCACCCTCCCTTTCTGTTAGTGAGGCGGGCTGATTGAGGTATATTTGGATTAGTGTGGCAATGCTTACATTTTTAAATGAAATAATCTTTGCAAAACACAAACTGATTACATCTATCTGCTGAACTTAAAAATGAAGTAAATGTGAGAGATGTGCAATCCACAGTAAAGTTGGATATTTGTTTTCCTGAGTTATCGTACATTCTAAGTCAAACATTTCAATTATCAGCCCCTTTAATGGGCTTTCACAGTGCTGTAGACCGGGCTGGGGCAAATCTCTGGCTCCCATAGGTGGACTGGCTATTGGCAAATTGGGAATTTTTTACCAGTGGCTGCCAAAACTGTCATATCTGACAGTGAGTCAGGTACCACTTTCCACTACAAAAACAGAATTACCTGTAAAAACTCAGCAGGTCTGGCAGCATCGGCGGAGAAGAAAAGAGTTGACGTTTCGAGTCCTCATGACCCTTCAACAGAACTGAGTAATATTAGGAGAAGGGTGAAATATAAGCTGGTTTAAGATGGTGGGGTGGGGGGGGGGTTTGTAGGGACAAGCAAGCAGTGATAGGAGCAGATAATCAAAAGATGTCACAGACAAAAGAACAAAGAGGTGTTGAAGGTGGTGGTATTATCTAAACGAATGTGCTAATTAAGAATGGATGGCAGGACACTCAAGGTACAGCTCTAGTGGGGGTGGGGTGGAAAGACTAAAGGGCATAAAAGGTATAGATTTAAAAATAATGGAAATAGGTGGGAAAAGAAAAATCTATATACATTATTGGAAAAAACAAAAGGAAGGGGAAAGAAACGGAAAGGGGGTGGGGATGGAGGAGGGAGTTCAAGATCTAAAGTTGACTCCTCTAATCACAGCCTCATATGTTCTCTATCTCTCCCCGTCCGCTCCCATTTTCCCAGTTGGGTTTTTATTCTCTGCTCGAGTCCATCCTTCAGCCACCTTCACTCTGTGTAGCAGAGAGTCACCATTGCTCAGCTGTGTGGTTAAACACCCTTTTCAATTAAATGTATCTGATGGTAAAAGGTGGAGCAGGGCAATGGAAAAGCACTAAAACAAAACCCTAATGGAAAAACATGGGGCTTGACAGGTGGAAGCAGAGGGTGACTGGTAGCACCTGGTGACATGTTGTTGTCAGAGTTTTATAGGGATCCAGATAAATGAATGTACCCAGTGAAACATCTGAATCCACCTGGACTTCTGACAAAATACCAAAGCCTAATGTCCCAAATGTTATTTTCTGTGTGTGAAAAGTGACCTGCTCTTGTAGCCTCAGTATTTATATGGCTAGTCCAGTTCAGTTTCTGGTCAAAGGTAACTCCAAGGATGTTGATAGTGGGGGATTCAGTGATGGTAATGCCAGGGCTCTTTGTATGAGTACACTCAAGTCTCAAAACATAAAAGGGGCCAAACTTGTAAATGTTTTAAAAATATTCTGCTTTTCTATTCTTATGACTAAAGTGAATAACCTCACACTTCCCCACATTATACTCCATCTGCCATTTTGTTGCCCACTCGCTTAATCTATTTCTTTGTGTCCTCCTCACAGCTTACAATTCTAACTAGCTTTGTGTTACCAGCAAGCTTGGATACATTATTCTCTGCCTCTTTGTCTGAGTTATTAACATAGATGGTAAATAGCTAAGGCCCCAGCATTGATCCTTGTGGCATTCCAAATTGAAAATGCCCCATTCTGCCTACCCTTTGCTTCCTGTTCATTAACTAATCCTCTACCTGTGCTAATATATTACCCCCAACTTCATGAGCCCTTATCATGCCTATTAACCTTTTGTGTGACATCTTATTGAATGCCTTTTGGAAATCCAGGAATATTACATCTACTGGTTCTCCTTTATCTACGCCCCCCCTAGTTAATTCCTCAAAAACTAATAAATTAGACAAATACAATTTCCCTTTCATAAAACCATGTTAATTTGGGATAAATATACTGAGAGGGGAAATATGAAAGGGTTTAGCAGCTTTGAAAGTAGATAAATCACTAGGCCTGGATGAAACGTATTCTGGACTGTTAAGAGAAGCAAGAGAGGAAGTAACGGTGGCTCTGACCATAATTTTCCAATCGTCTTGGCTACAGTCATGGTGCCAGAGGACAGGAGGACTGATAATATTGTACAGTTGTTTAAAATGTGAAAGACTGAATAATTACAGGCCAGTCAGCCTAACCTCAGTGTTGGGCAAATTATTGAAAAAAATCTGAGGGACAGTATAAATTGTCACCTAGAAAAGCCTGGCTTAATGAAGGACAGTCAACATGGATTTGTTAAGGGAAGGTTGTGTCTGACATACTTAGTTGAGTCTCATGATGAACAAGCAGAGTTGATGATGGTAGCATGTTTGTTGAATTCGGATTTTAGCAATGCTTTTGGCAAGATCCCACATGGCAGATGTGTTGGAAAGGCAAAAACCCATGGGATTCAAGGTAAAGTGGCAAATCAGATCCAAAATTGACTTAGCAGCGCAAAGGGTGAGTGTCAATGGGTGTTTTTGTGATTGGAAGGCTGTTTCCAATGGGGTTCTGTAGGACTCAGTGCTTTTTGGGGTATATATCAATGACTTAGATTTAAATGTAGGGGGTACGATGAAGAATTTTGCAGCCACTATGAAACTGTTTTTTTCAAGATGGAAGCTGGAAATGTTGTAGGCCTGAGGATTTCCTTTTGGTTCACTGAAGAAAAAGAAAGTTAGAAGTTTCTGGCAAAGAATTCACAATGGTTTAATCCTTGCAACAGCAGATTTCTGGCTTCGCTCCATTCAAAATTGAAGTCGAGCCCCTGTAGTGAAGATATGGCTTGGTTCTGAAAATCTGCAGGTAAAAGATAGCCCCACTTCTCTGTCTGTTAGGGTTCTAGGCAAAGTCTCCTTTGCTGGATGGAATCTCCTCCCTCTGCAGTCTTTTTGTCTCCCAGACTGACTGACATTCGGATGCTCTCAAGATGTTTGTTAATAAGCTGGTCTTTGTCAGGTGACCATGGTATCAGTGTTCCCATTGTCCATACAGATATTCCCTGAAGGCGATAGCATTGACACACATTGGGGTTTGAATCTCAGCCATTTGCAGCTCGTGAGAGAATGGTTTTTCTTCACATCTATTTTGTGCAATTACAAACTGCAAGCACCTAGGGCAGAATTTTCCCATCCCGCCCACAGTGGGTTTTGTGGCGGGCAGGCGGGGTCAGAGAATCCAGAGGCAGGCAAGAAGTTGAAAATCTACTAGCATAAAAACAGCTTGCAATTCTCCCGATGGTGTGTTTAGGTGGGTTGGTTATCCCGCCAACTAGTGGCATGAACGCCATTTGCATTCACTAACAGAAAACTATAGGCCAGTTAGTTTAACGTCTGTCTTTGGGAAATTGTTGGAATTCATTATTAAGGAAGTAGTAATGGGGCATTTGGAAAGTCAAAATGCAATCCATCAGAGTTAGCATGGTTTTATGAAGAGTAAACTGTGTTTGACTAATTTGCTAGAGTTCTTTGAAGATGTGACAAGCAAAGTGGATAATGGGGATCCTGTAGATGTAATATATCTGGACTTCCAGAAGGCCTTTGATAAGGTGCCGCACAAAAGATTAATACACAAGATAAGATCACACGGAGTTAGGAGTAAAATATTAGTTTGGATAGAGGATTGGCTAGCCAACAGAAAGCAGAGAGTCGGGATAAATGGGTCTTTTTCTGGATGGCAAGTTGTAACTAGTGGGGTGCCACAGGGTTCGGTCCTTGGGCCCCAACTATTTATAATCTATATTAATGACTTGGATTCAGGGATTGAAGGTACTATAGCTAAATTTGCAGATGACACCAAAATAGGTGGGAAAGTAAGTCGCAATGAAGAAATAAGAAATTTACAAATGGATATGTACAGGTTAGGTGAATGGGCCAAAATTTGGCAGATGGAGTTTAACGTGGATAAGTGTGAGTTTATCCATTTTGGTTGGAAGAATAAAAAGGCGACTTATTATTTAAAGAGAAACTTCAGAATGCTTCAGTGCAGAGGGATCTGGGTGTCCTCGTGCATGAATCGCTGAAAGCTAGAATGCAGGTACAGCAAGTAATAAGGAAGGCAAATGGAATTTTGGCATTTATATGGAATAGAGTATAAAAATAGGGAAGTGTTGTTGCAACTGTACAAGGCATTGGTGAGACCTTACCTGGAGTACTGTGCACAGTTTTGGTCCCCTTACTTGAGGAAGGATGTAGTTGCACTGCAGGCGGTTCACTAGGTTGATTCCAGAGATGTGGGGCTTGTCTTATGAAGAGAGATTGAGCAGTTTAGGCCTATACTCGCTAGAGTTTAGAAGGATGAGGAGATCTAATTGAGGTATATAAGATGCTAAAGGGGATATACAAAGTAGATGTGGAGCAGATGTTTCCCCTTGTAGGGCATTCTAGAACGAGAGGCCATAGTTTTAGGCTAAGGGGTGATAGATTTAAATCAGAGATGAGGAGGAATTACTTTTCTCAAAGGGTCATGAATCTGTGGAATTCACTACCTCAGAGTGCAATGGATGCTGAATAAATTTAAGGAGATAGACAGATTTTTAATTAGTAATGGGTTGAAAGGTTATGGGGAGAGGACGGGAAATAGGAGTTGAGGCCGAAATGTGATTAGTCATGATCGTAATGAATGGCAGGGCAGGCTCGAGGGGCTGAATTGCCTACTCCTAGTTCTTATGAACCGTGGATGTACCTAAACCACATGGACTGCAGCAGTTCAAGGCAGCTCATCGCCACCTTCTCAAGGGCAACCAGGGATGGGCAATAAATGCTGTCCCAGCCAGCGAAGCCCACATCCTGTGAATGAATAAAAACATCTCACGAATGCTCTAGCTGCTCACTGGAATCGTGTCACTCCTTCCAATCTTGCGTCACTCCAGCAGGAAATTACGTTGGCCTCAAACCCATTTGAAAAGGGGTGGCATGCACAAGTTGGACCTCAGTTCGCTGGTAATTTCGGAGTGAGTGCGACATATAGTCTACCTACCATAGCACTGCAACGGTCTTGTTGATGAACGCCACCATGCTGGGGCTGTAGTGCTGGTCTGCTCTTAATCTTTGCCCACATTGTCCCGAAGAACACCACTATGCCGTGACACTCATGTAGGCCTCCACTTTCAAAAACGAGCACTTCAACTAAGGATGGGCTGTGAGGAGAAAGTGGGGTTGATGAACACAAGGTGGGCAATGAAAGGCTGTGGAATGGTAGTGAGGGGGAAGGGTGAACACAAGGGGGCCTTTCCGGGATTGCCCTCTAACTTCTTGTTACTGCAAGAATGAACAAGAGTCTGCTTAGAAAGGAAGGAGGAAGACTTCCTTGCGATGAAAGCCAATGGCTTCATTAGCCAATGTTAAAGGGCTACTCAGAACTCAGTGGCTTCACATCACAGTTGCTGCACCACACAATTAACTTAGGAATTTAGAAATGCAGGCAACAGTGAAGGAAGCACAGCTGTATAATATATGGCATTCTATCAATGAAGGCTGTCACCTTTTCACCAGATTTGACACTCCTAATGAGACAAAGGGCATCCACTCATAGCAGACACATGGGAACACCACCACCTAGAAGTTCCCCTCCAAGCCACTCAATATCCTGACTTGGGAAATATATCACCGTTCCTTCACTGTTGCTCAGTCAAAAGCCAGGAGCTCCCTCCCTAACAGCACTGTGGGTGTACCTACACCACAGCAGCTCAAGGCAGCAGCTCACCACCACCTTCTCAAGGGGCAATTAGGGATGGGCAATAAATGCTGGCCTAGTCTGTGATGCCCACATCCTGTAAATGAATAACAAAAAAAGTGTCATCAATTTTTCTTAACTTTCCTAACTCTACTGCTACGCCTGGGTGCAGCCCTGACATCTGCAGCAGAGGTGGAGGCAACCTGCTGATTGCTATGTCAAAATGTCTGTGATTATCTTGGTGGATGTTCTCTGGTGGCTCAAGGCCTGGAGGGCCCCAGCTGATAAGGGTCACCTGCTCAGGCGCAGAAGCACCCTCAGCAGTCTAAGAAGCTGGAGTGAATGGGGTCACAGGCAGAGGGGCCTGAACGCGGTTGCACACCCTTGGAGTGTCCTGAGAGGAGGCATCACGAAGTGTCCAGCTGACGCTCATCCTCCCTGTGGGCCCCCAAGGGCCCTGCCTTGACTCCTGCAGGAGATGGTGCACCTGGAGGGAGGTCAAAGTGCCTTGTCCTCATGTCACCTATGTCTTGATGGTGCTCACCAGGGTGTGTAGCCGTGGAGTGCAGGACCGGGCGCAAATCCAGCAAGACCTGCTGGACCAAGGTCTAAATGGTGGTCGCCAGCCTTCCCATGGTGACCTTGAGGCGGTCACGTCGGAGCCACATCACAGACTCCTTCATTGTTCGCTCTAGTCTGCTGAATGACTGTCAAATCTCTGTCTGATGTTCCGCCAGCTGTCATTGCATTGAGTTGGTGGCCACTTCCAGGGTCTCACCATCTGACTTGGACTGAGCAATTGGCTGGTCTCCAGCAGCCCTCAGAGTGCTGGAGACCTGGGCTATCCCTGCCTCCAACTGCTGCGGGGACGTGTCAGTGAGGTGTTTGCCAGAAAGTGACCCCGAGCCTGATCTACAGCTGTGCCCCACCAATGTGTGTCTCTGAACTGTTGGAGTGTGATGTTTCTTCCAGAGCTCCCTCTTCAGACGTGATTTGGGGGCTCACACTAGTTTGGAGGCCTCCTTCTGCTAGTGCCAAAAAAATAGAATTGCAGTTCACAAACATGAATTATGTAAGACTGCATTTAACTCACTGTATTTGTTAGAATTTGTTGAGGTGATGGAGTTGTGATCCACACAAGGCTGCTGGGAGAGGCTGATATTCCCTTCCCCCAAAAGCAATCCCTGTCATCCCCAGCTTCCTCAAACTTAGTGAGGGCAATGATGTCAGCCATCTCTCCCCTGGTCTGCGATCTTGCACCTGTTGTTTACCAGCTTGGTCTATATGAAGAAAGGCATGCAATGAGGATGGAGCAGAGGTTGATTGAGGTGCATATCCCATGTGGTGAGCTAAGCCCAGAAGGGCCAGAGGGTGGAGTGTGAGCAACATGATAGATGGGATGGTGGCAATGTAAAAGTCTCGGTGAGAGAATTAGTTGAAAATTGTCCCCAACAGTCCTGTGATATCCCTGAAGAGAGCAGTCATTTAAGCGCATGATATTGGAGGGAGTTGAAGGATGGCTCACCCTGGGAGGGCAGTTGAGATCATTCATTCTCTGTCCTGGGTGGCATTTCAGGTAGTTACCAACAGTACTAACCTGCTCTATGACAGCCTCCCAGCCTAAAGAGATGAGGCTGCTGCGCTTCCTGTAGCCATCCCTGGGATACAGGACTTGCTTGCACTCTTCTGATCATGGCTTAGAGGGTGAATTGGGCCACCTTCTGGCTGCAAGACATCTCTGCACATGCCCACAGGACAGTTGGGTTGCAGAGTGAGATTGTGTTGGACTGGCCTTTAAATATTGCACCCAGACCTTCAATCCCACGAGCTGACGGCAGGTGCGCAAACAAGTTCCAAACCCACCAGGTGATTCAGCCTAATACTCGCCCTGGCATAATTAATGACCCTCCAAGCGTGGAATTGGGTGGGAGTTCCTGCCATTCTGGCCAGCAGGGTGGGCAACATGGAAACCACCTGCCATTGCAATTAGTTGCTTAAATGGAAAATTCCATCCCTAGTCTGAGTGGCCATTATAGATCAGTTTTTGTAGACCTTTAGACAATAGCTTTGGACAGTTTCATGTATATTTGCAGGCAAGGAAATATGGCAAACCTGATCCCCTTGACTCCCATCTTGTTTCAAGTTCTACTTTCCTAAAAGTAATGTCCATTTATTTTTTATAAATTTGAGTGTATAACTACATGCACATGATCATATTTCAGGAAGAATGTAATTACACAATATGGGGTAGAGGAAATTTAAAAGGATGTTGCTAGGACTGGCAAATTTTTGTTACGAGGAAAGATTCGGTAGGCTGGGATTATTTTCTATGGAACAGGGGAACTGAGAGGAGATTTAATTGAGGTGTTTAAAATTGAGGAGCCTTGATAAAGAGTAGAAAGGAAGGATCTAATTCCCTTAGCAGAGGTGACATTAACTTGGGGGCATAGACTTAAAAAGTGTTTTACAGATGGACTGAAGGGGAGTCGGAGGTTTTTTTCACCTGGAGCACGGTGGGGGTGTGGAACTTACTGTCCAAGAAGATTGTAAAGGCATAAGCATTATGTTTATAAAGTACTTGAATACACACTTGGTTCTGTAACATTCTGTGGTCAGAGCTGGAAGGTGATTAGACTGGCTAGTTCAAGCTTATCCACTGTACAGCCCACGAATTCCCTCTATGTGACCCTCAAGAGCTCGTTTTTAAGAATTCCAGTCAAACTGGCAAGTTTCAATGGAAGATTCTGCATGGAGCTGTTCCTCCAATCACAGGCCATTTGCTGTGGATAGGCTCTTTAGATTAATTAATTGAACTTTAGCTCCTCGGACTTGTTCTAGCTCCCTTTTTAAAATCGCATTGGATGCCCAGCAGTTCTGCCACTTTCCTTAAATGTTTATTATAGTAGCCCAACCTCTTTTAATGTGCCAACACCACCACCCAGGCTCATTTTGTCCTGTGATTCATTTATTAGTTCTCATTTTTGGATCATTTCTTCTAATGTCATACCCACCAGGTTAGTCTCCTTACTGAAGAAAAGTAACTTTTCAATAACCTGTCATTATCCTTTGTTAATTCACAGAGCCCCTATTCCTATCCTGATTTTAAAAAAGTTTGTAAAGTTTCATATTCATGATTTCAGTTTCTTTGCATACATGAAGATTCCACATGGTATCTTCTAATTTCAGTAACCAGTGCCATTTTCTGATGGTCACCATGTAGGGCAATGCAATCTCCTTCGACATGGCACATGGAAACCTAATTTAGTGAGTGCTTCTTTCATGTACTCATTCTTACCATGTTTGTCTACCACATTTTTCATTGCTGCTTACTCACTATGAATCAGTTTTGGCACCTTCCAAACCCATAACTTCTACCACCTAGAACAAGGGCAGAAGATGCAAGGAACCACCACTTGCAAGTTTCCCTCAAAGTCATATGCCATGTAGACTTGGGACAAAATTCTAGAACTATCCCTAATAGCACTGCTTTATAGTTAAACTGCAGTAGTTTTGGAAAGTAACTCACTATCACCTTATCTAGGGTAATTAGGGGCAGGTAATAAATGCTGGCCTTGCCAGTGACACTCAATGAATGAGAAGAAAATATGTACACATTTTGCTTTGCAATCACTAACCATTGCTTACCTTTGAGGTGTCAGTTATGCAGAAGCTGAGTTCAGGTGGCTGTCAAGAGTTGCTTGCTACATGGATGTTTGAGAGCGCAGAGACTGCTACTGGGATAAAACAAGGGGTTGGCACATTGTAGCGTCACCATTAGATTGAAGTGGCAGGTTAGGATTTGGGACTAATGTATGGGGTCTGGTTGACTGTGTTCTGCAATACTCAGGCTGGCAAGTGCTGGGGTTGAGGGGCCAACCATAATATACTCCAGATGGTCTCCTAACTTATGACTTGGGTCCTCCCTCCCCAACTTCAGCAGCTGCAAGAACAGCATAAATTTTGTTTAATGTACATTGGGAATACAGAAAGATCCTTTATTTTGGAATTCTGGTTATGAGGTTCATATCTAGTATACCTTCATAAGTTCAATAAAAATTAATAAGAATCAACTCCTACACCCTGTGCTGTAAGTGGCTTTGATGTGTTAATATAATATTTTCACTGTCAAAGCCCTAAAATAGCAATTTCCAATGAGAAGCAAGGTATAGTTTATATACAGCAAGTCTTGTCACTAGTGCTCAGTCTCGGCCATAGCCAAATAATGCAGAGTGACAGACATTAGAAACTATAATTTTTAATCTTATGGCTTACTTGGGTTTTAATTTTAAAAATCTGTAAAAAGTATTCCACAAAGCTAGAAACAAATAGGAAGCTTGCAGCATAGTATGATTGATCAAATTATTCAGGATAATAGCAAGTGAGATTCTATGAATGGGAAGCATTTTTGCTGCAGAGTTGATACATGTGATTCAGTATTTTTTTTTTAAACAAAACCAAAGCGATCTGGAAGGTGTTGGTCACTGTTTTAGAGCCAACCCCTTGCTTTATCCCAGTAACTGGCAGGTAGTTCACAAGTGAAATGCTATCCATTTAGGGATAGTGATTGCAAGATTGATTGGGGGAAAAACTGGCAAACAGAATCTGTCATGACAGGATCAAAACAATCAAGCCAATAGCTGGCACTGCCATGAAAGGAAATTGAATGGTGGGCTCTTAAAAAATTAAGATCAAAAGGAAGCAATCTAACTACTTTAAAGATCATGTAGGAAAAACAATTTTCTAATAATCAAAGTTGGAATGCTAATCACTCAGGAGAAAAATTTCTTCTATAGCAACAGTTTACCAACCACCTCCCACTCCCCCCAATAATTTGCAAACTCAATTTTCTAAATTATACCTATAAATGACATGTGCATTTCAAATGTTCCAACAATCATGGGTTCTTCCTGCCTACACTTTCAAAGCATGAACATTCAACAGCTTGCTGGGTATAAATCATAAGTACCAGTTGCCCATAAAAACCTTGCCTCAAGTGATTGAATAGTCATCTACCCCATCCAACTAACTCGTCTGTATTTTAAAAGCAAAAGCATGATTGAATACATTGGTGTGAAGAGGCTATATATTTCAGGGTCCCCTCAATTGACTTAACTGGTAATGAGATTCTTAAACTGCAATTTTTTAAAAATTGCAAAATTGCTTCCTATAGCCACTTCCCCATACCTAGCCTGAGACAGCTTCATAAGCTGCACTTGGGTCAAAGATATGCTCAGCACTATGCCTTTCACTCCAGTTGTCTGAAGCAGTATACAGGTACAACTGACCCCAAATATATAGTATCTACAGGGACTAGTTTCCTTAAAAAGCCAGGGAAGGATTTTAAATTACAAAAAAGTAGATAATCCATTATTTGAATGCAAACATCAGAGTTTCAGCTTTGAAATTTAGAGTGCTCCCATTTCATTCAGACCATGGCATTCCTACACATTTTCTACCCAGAAGAGATTGCATTTTAAGGATCCCAATCTCCAAAATGTTGGAATACAAACTTGGAGCCACCAGTTGTCCTTTGCATAGACAGTTTGGAATCATAAGTAGCTAAGCTGTCATCCCTGAAATAACCAAAGATTAAATCAAAAGTTAGTTTCAAAGAAAGGTCCTTGACCTGAAGCATTAACTGGTTTGCTCTCCACAAGATGCTGCCAGACCTTGAAATATTTCTAGAATTGTTTGGTTAAATCAAAGCTTTAGTTTTTAAACTCTCCATTACAATATCCTCAGTCTACTACCTGTCTTTAATACTTCTTTCCATTTATCACTGCAGCCAGTCACCTCTGCAGGTCAATCAGCTTCATTTCAAGTGTTCAGGTGGCACATTGGTTTGATTTATTTTGATGCTTCCAAACATCACAACCTGAACACTATACTTGCAAAGTGTTCACTAACAGCTAGCCATGGTGAATACATCCAACATAGCATTCTGTAAAATTCATACATAGGTCCCAAAGATCTTCAAGTGAGCCAGTCATTGTGCAACTTGAGTGGTGTTCCATTGTATAGTAGGCAATCTGACCTTCTGCACCAAACCAGCCACCTGTGCCAGGCAAACAGAGGTGCACCTGTTGAAGCAGATCTGCACAATAAGCATCTTCAGCTTTACTAATGACAATGATGTAGTATTCAAGTGTAACAAATTCCAGCAATTAATATTTTCCCCATAAAAACAAATGTATAGTATTTAATTGGAAGACAAAATGGTACAGTTGATTCATACAAGAGGTTTGAATAAACAAATACAGCAGCAAACTAAGATCAGATTTGAGATCATACTTAATCAGAGCACAGATGTGGTTAACAGCGAGTTACGACAACATTTGACAATGTAATTGCCATTTAATTGTTCTCTTCCTTACACAATGGTGATCGATTCTGTTACTGCACCGACAAATCATTGATTTAAATATCGAATTGGGGGAAAAAAAATAGAGAACAGTCCAAACTTGGCAAATCTTAAGGTTGCTTTGTTCCGTTCTGTTCTCCCCCCCAAACACTTGCTTGAATCAAACTAATTCTGAGTTCTGCACTCGTCAGAAGATTGCTTATCACATCAACAAAAAAAAAAGGCATATATTTAAAGATAAACCCACATTTGGCAGGTCAGGTTAGATAAAAAAAATAAGAGAAGGATGCTCCAATTAAGAAATTGAATCCAAGTCATCCCATAACTGTTTTACATAAATGATGCAGGGAGAGATCTCTAGGCTTCTGCACACATCGGACTTCACATTTACACCAACTCAAAATCACATTTAAATTTGCGAAATGTTTAACCCCCCCACTAGATCAGGTACATTATTTTTTTTTAAAAAAACCCACCCACATTGCAAATGCCCGTGACAATCGCGATTTTGAAGCAAAAAATAAAGTGTCCCCAGATGACAAAAAGAGAGTTTGCAGATTTGTAAAAAAAAATATATATATATATATATATATACATACATACATACACACACACACACGAGAGATGGTCTCCGCCGAGTTATCACCAGCACTAGCAAGGCAGTAGCTTGCGCAGTTATCTCCATACTGGGCAGTGTCACAGACCCTTCCAACAACACAAACTACTACCTCAGCCAGTGGACCGGTCAGAGAGGGAAATCCAGGGACTGCTCGGAGAAATCTTACAATAAAACCCAGGGACAGCTTCCACTTCTTCTCAGCAGCGGACAATGGTCTCCTCCTTTCTCTCTCTCTTTCCTCCCACCCCCACCACCACCACCACCTCATCAAGAGCAACCACCCCGCCCAGTTTTCACTGATCCGCCAGCGACCTGAAACAAGGTGCATTTCAATTTCAAGACGACAAAGAAGGATTCTCAACAACAAAAAGACACCAACATAAATAAATAAATAACGGCTGTTTGACGGAAGCGGGGCTGGGAGGGGGATAAGAGAGAGAGAGGGGAGGGGAAAAAAAAAGAAATGAACGCAATTACCGCAGTGGACACGGGCCCGACTTCTCCGCTCTCTTCAGCGAAACGCTCCATATCATAAATCAAGCTTACTGTCAACTTTCATTCATCGCAAGGCGGCGAAAGATTTTTTTTTTAATTAAAAAAAAAATTTTTTTTTTTTGGCGGTTCTTCAGCGGGAATGGCTCTATCCGAACGCCATTTATAATTACTCGATGGATTTAAATTTGGAAGCCCCAAGGAGGGAATGCGTTTCACCCCGGCCCTCACCGCCGGGGCGATTCAATCGGAAAATCATGACAATATTTCTCAACGGATGGTTGGAGTGGGTTTGGTTTTCCCCATCCCCTCCCCTCCCCCACTCTCAGCCAACGGTCGCCCTAACGGCCGCCGCACTAGCGCCGGCAACGCGGGGAGAGAGAGGAGGGGGGGGTGGGGAGGGTGCGGAAAGGAGCGCGAGCCCAACCCCTGCGGGACACGTGCCTCGTGCCGGGCCGCGAGCTCAGCCCCGCGAGAAAAACGGGGGGGGGGGGGGGGGAAGAGAAGGGAAGGAGGGTGGCGAAGAAAGGAAATCAGAAGAACGGGCGTCGCGGCGAATACAAGGTGGGACCGAACCGTGAGGTAAAATAAAAATCGCGCAGAGAAACCACCCGCCCCCCAAAACAGGCGAGTATCGGGCAGAAAAAGAAGAAAGCGAGCGCTCCCATCCTCTTCTTCCCCCCCCATTTTATTACCAACTCACCGCTTCCTATTTATATATATTTTTTAAAAATCAAAAGCTTTTCCCCGTTTAAGTCCCTCTCCGATTCCGTTCTGTCTTCCGCCGGCGGTTTTTGAGAGAGGCGGGGTGGCGATCCTTACCTCGCAACCCGTCTCCGTCCCCGTAATCTCTACGTCTGGCTGAGCTGGACTAGGCCTCTCCCTTTTTCCCCCCAACCGTCAGTCACCCGCGAGCCAATCAGGAGGTGCCGTTCACTGAGGCCCCGCCCCCTTCATCTGCATGTAACGTCACCGACCCGCTTCCCCCCCCACCCAGAAACCGCGCGGGCCGGCACGTGACCCTCTCAAGAATGCGCGCCATTCTTGCAGCAGTAAATTATGTCCCTGTGGCCAGGGCTGAGGAAAGCAGCAGTATTCATGCAAAAAAGAACCCTTAACCGAATTAAAATTTAACGTTAATATTCGAAAGAATTAAGAATAATGCAACCATATAGAATTGTCCTAGGGAAAGCAACATGGATTTGTAGTATAAATATACAACATATTGAATTTTTTAAAAAAAAATCTTTTTTGTATTTTTTCACTGATTTTCTCCTTAAGAATTGGTTTTGGCTAGAATGGATTACTGTTTAAGTCTCCAGCAGTTGATCGTACTGACCCATGAGTAAGGTATTAATTCCACCACCAAGTAATGGTGTTGCACACATGCAATTTTGCTGCAGATCACCAGATAACTAACAGAAGACAGGAAGCCTGGCTGGTTTCCTTTTTGCTATCCCATGGGCTGCAGAAGCCAATTGTAACCTCATCCTGGCTGTGATCATCCAACTCAGCATTGATTGAAGGAATTCAATGTTGAAGTCTTCTGGTGCCTATGGTTTGAGAACGAGAGGGCATAGCAAATGAAGGAAAAATGACATGAGGGAACTTTTTTCATGAAGTGAACGGTTAGGGTTTGGAATGCACTGCCTGAGAGTGTGGTGGAGGCAGGTTCAATTGAAGCATTCAAAAGGAAATTAGACTGTTATCTGAAAAGGAAGAATGTGCAGGATTACGGGGTGAAGGCAGGGAAATGGCACGGGGGGGAGCTGCTCTTGCAGAGAGCCGGTGAAACATGATGGGCCGATTGGCCTTCTGTTCTCTGATGACTCAGTTATAAACTAGCTTTACCAACAGAGGTAACAGGAGTGTGTTAATCCAACAAGGCAGAGATGCTTTAAAACATACTCCACGCTAGATGTGTGTGTTCGTGTACAGTATGCCAAATGCTTCAGATAATTTTCTTTCATTCATTCACAGCATAAGGAAGGTGCTTTACTTCTGTTCTTTGACAGTAATCCATGCATCTGAAGTTAGTAGGAGCCCCACATTCTTGTTTTTGCAAATCCATGATACCAAAAAAAATTTGCACTTATATAGCGCTTTTCACAACCATCGGACATTTGAAATCACTTTGCAGGCAATTAAGTACTTTTTAAATTATTACACTACACTTTTTAAGCATAGTTACTGTTGTAATGTCAGAAATGTGGCAACTAATTTGCGCTCAGCAAACTTCCACAGACAGCAATGTGACCAGATAATCTGTTTGGAAGGATACATACTGGCCAAGAGACTGAGGATAACTCCCCTGCTCTTCTTCTAAATAGTGCCATGGGATCTTTTATATCCACGCTAGCAGGCAGCTGGTGTCTCAGTTCACCGTCTCATCTGAAAGATGGCACCTCCAATAGCTCAGCAATCCCTCAGTAAAGTACTGGAGTGTCAGCCTTGATTTTTGTGCTCAAGCCCTGGGATGGGACTTGAGCCAGGAACCTTGTTGATTCAGAAGCAAGTGTAAGCCACACCTTTTCTTAATGTTAGATCTGTTTCTCATTCTGAATGCTAACAGGTTAGCCCAAGAGTTCCATTATGGGCAAAAGGCTGCAAATACCCTGTGCTGAAATGCCTAAAACTGTCAAAGTAGAGGGGAGAGATTCAGTCCTCCAAAGATATAAGGTACGACTAGGCTGTCTAGCAACTAGGGCATCATCCATTTGTCTTTGACAATTTCCAGGATCCATCTGCTCTCTCCTATTCTGATAGATTAGGAATTTCCTGGGATATCCACCAAACAAGTTTATGCCCTGGCAGAAGAATATTAACAGCTAAGCAAACATCTCCTCAAGGGCTTGGTTTCATTGTCCTTCTCATAGCTTTAAAATCTCACATCACCTAGCACAGTCTCTGTCACTACTTTACCTCCAAATGGTCAACTGGTCCAAATGATATTTTCTTTGTTGCATAGAAGGGAGTAGAACACCTTGCACATATGGTTGCATCTTTTGTGGAGGAAACTGTTACTTTTGAATAGGCTACCTTACGATGGTTGCATCAGGATTTTTTTTGTTTAGTCACTGATTTCAGAATCATTATAGACCTGAAGAATTTGATATAATAATTAGCAATAATCCAAATGGAATGACTTTAGCCACTGTGGGTGCAAGGTTTGCCATTTAGAAATCCACGTGAGAAAGCTAGGCGCTGATTGAATTTGATGGATTCTTCAATGGTTCAGTGAATAGATAAACTGCCTGATGTGGTATCGAGCCATACAAACTATAAAGATTCAAATTCTGTTCCCAGCCTTTGCTGAGCTTTGGAGGTGCTAATGATTTTCTACAATGGCTCTGGGTTAGGGAGAAGAAAATTAGTAAGGGATCTTGATCATTTTTCACTGATGGCTGCTGAAAATTTCATGTGTACAGCATCAAGTGAAGAAAAAAAATCAGACATAGGTGTGATTAAACAAACTCACCGATGCATACTGCGTAACTCCAGACAAGAACTATCACTTCAGCGAGGTCTGTGGAACTGTACTCAATGCGTTTTAGATTCAAGGAAGGAAAGGTCTGAAAGTTAGTAGAAAAAAAATTCTTTTACATTCCCTTTCTTCATTCTCTGTATTCCTTTCCTCTGATCTCCATCCAGCCACACATCTCCCATTGGGGAATGTATAGAACATATTGGTCACAAAACTGTATTCAAAGTGTCTATATGAAAATACCTCTTTTGCCAAATTAAACCTATTATATCCTCTATTATACTTGATTTGTACATTTATGTCTACTGTATAAGATTCTTAAACAAATGTAATTTATCTATATTTAACTGGAGGAACAGCACCTCATCTTCCGACTAGGCACTTTACAGCCTTCCGGACTGAATATTGAGTTCAACAATTTTAGATCATGAACTCTCTCCTCCATCCCCACACCCTTTCCAATTTTCCCCCTCCTTTTTGTTTTTTCCAATAATTTATATAGATTTTTCTTTTCCCACCTATTTCCATTAATTTTAAATGTATTTCCATCCATTGTTTTATCTCTACCTTTTAGCCTTTTTTGATTCCTTCACCCCACCCCAACCCCACTAGGGCTATCTGTATCTTGCTCGTCCTGCTTTCTACCCTTAATTAGCACATTCCTTTAGATAATATCACCACCTTCAAAACCTCTTTGTCCTTTTGTCTGTGACATCTTTTGGTTACCTCCACCTATCGCTGGCCCTGTATCCAGCTCTTCTTGTCCCAACCCCCCACTTAAACCAGTTTATATTTCACCCCTTTTCTATTTTTCCTTAGTTCTGTTGAAGAGTCATGTGGACTCGAAACGTTAACTGTGCTCCTCTCCACAGATGCTGCCAGACCTGCTGAGTTTTTCCAGGTATTTTTGTTTTTGTTTTAGATTTCCAGCATCCGCAGTTTTTTGCTTTTAATTTATCTCAAAGTTCTACTGTAACCACTGACAGATAAAGTATTGTTAGAATAAACATAGTTTTAACAAGTTAGTTATTGTATATAGCTTACACAACAGAGCTTAATATCAGCAGCATGATTTGAGAACTTGTCCATTCTACATGATCAGTCCCAGTGTTAATAACAAAATTCCTGAAATCATTGACAAATTGCTGGGGTACGGAGCACTGAAAGTAATTTCCAGCAGCATTTTCAATTGCAGGGCACCTGAAATGCACAGAGGATTGGTTAGCTACCAGGAAACAGAGAGTAGGCATAAGTGGGTCATTTTCGGGTTGCCAAATGTGACAAGTGAAGTGCCATAGGGATCAGTGCCGGGGCTTCAACTATTTACAATTTATGTCAAATACTTAGATGAAGGGACCGAATATATGGCTATTGCTGAAAAAAGAGACATTTTTTATCGAAGCTTTTCGTTTTGCACTCATCAGGACAATTCCCCAGAAAATGTCAGTGCTAGAAGATGTAAGACATTGGCATTTTCTTGCGAATTGTCCTGACAAGTGCAAAACAAAAAGCTTTGACAAAAAAGTCTCTTTTTTCAATATTACTCAGCTTCTGTACTATCAGATGACTATTTGAATATATGGTTACTAAATTTTCTGATGACACAAAGATAGGTAGGAAAGTAAGTTGTGAAGAAGACATAAGGAGCCTACAAAGGGGAATAGATAGGCACGGGGAATGGGCGAAAAATTGGCAGATGAAATATAATGAGGGAAAATGTGAACTTATTCATTTTGGCAGGAACAATAGAAAAACAGCATTTTATTTAAATAGGGAGAGGTACAGAGGAATCTGGGCGTCCAGGTACATGAATCACAAAAAGTTAGTATGCAGGTACAGCAAGTGTTGTCATTCATTGCAAGGGGATCGGAATATAAAAGTATGGATGTTTTGCTACAGTTGCACGGGGCGTTGGTGAGACCGCATCTGGAGTAGTGTACAGTTTTGATTTTCTTATTTAAGAAAGGATATAAGTGCATTAGAAGCAGTGCAGAGAAGGTTCGCTCGACTGATTCCTGAGATGAAGGGATTGTCTTATGAGGAAAGGTTAGACAGGTTAGGCCTGTATCCATTGGAGTTTAGAAGAATGAGGGTGATCTTATTGAAAATATAAACTCCTGAGGGGACCTGACAGGATGGATGTTGAAAGGAGGGTTTCCCTTGTGGGAAAGACTTGAACTAGAGGACACAGTTTAAAAATAAGGGGCCTCCCATTTAAGATGGCGATGAGCAGAATTTTTTTCTCTCAGAGGGTCATGAGTCTTTGGAACTCTTTTCTCCAGAAAGCCATGGAGGCAGGGCCGTTGAATATTTTTAAGGCAGAGATAGATTCTTGACCAGCAAGGGAGTCAAAGGTTATCGGGGGTAGGCAGGAATGTGGAATTGAGGTCATAATCAGATCACCCATGATTTTATTGAATGGCGGACAGGCTCGAACGGCCGAATGGCCTACTCCTGCTCCTAATTCATATGTTGTTCGTATGAAATCCACACACACATGTTTGTTGCTGGATAGTTATAAGTAGTGGGAACCTGAAGTTGATTTCCTTCTTCCGCTCAAGAATATCTCACTCAGGCCAAGATCAGGTAACTCAGCACAAATTGGGAATCCAAACTGGAACCTTATTTTTGTAACATGGAGCTTACAAAGCTACTTCTGACATTTGCTACAGTTTTTGTTTGCTATTTGAATGTCACAATGTAAGCAAAAACACTTTTAAGAACTGGCTCAGCGTACTTAAATCTGACAACATAGGAAATTTTACGATTAAATTACAGATTAAAACAATTACAAAACCAAAACATTTCACTAGACACTTTTAAATGCTGCAAGAATATATGTGCATATTTGTCTTGCATCATGAACACAGCATAAAACTAAAAAGTTCAAGCAAGGTTGTAAATTTATTTTATTTCAATCCAGATAATTGTACATGTGGAATGATGTTTTCAAACTTGATCTGTGATAGGATCCCCATGGAACCAGCCAGCCAGCCATCAGATTTCAGTATTGTTGTAGCACAATTTCTGTTGTTCTGTGTACCAGTATGAATTTTGCTGATAGAAGTTAGGGCAAAAGTTCCTGTGTGTGTGCCAACATTTACAGGAACTTTCCATACAAAGGTTTGAAAACCCAGATAAAGCAGTTACTACTGTGCAAATTCAAACAACTGAAAAGAAAGATAAATAGCTTATTTGAGCAGAACAAGAGCTATAGAGATATGAATAAGTACAAGTTGAGATAATCAAATGGTGTTTGGATATGATGGTTCCCGAGCAGATGAGTCAATTCAATGTTATATCAACCAAGGCAGCTTGTCTAGCTTGTAAAATGTAGGATTCTAAGATTAGATAGACATTCCACAGTTTTGCTTATTTACCTCTGGAGGCAGATAGAAACTTTGCAATACCTTTGCAAGGAGATTTGAATGGGTTGTGTGGAGTCCATGATCTGTGGTCTCTGGTAGGCATTTGCTTGATGTGCCAAATTATTATTTTCTGGTTCCACATTACATTCTAAGGGACTGACAAAATGACCATGTTTTTCCACTTCTGCGCTGGCCAGGTGCGATTGTTAAACTATTTGTAATGAATAGGAAGCCAGTGAAAACAGAATGGGAAATTCCAGCCAGTATGTGCTGATCACCAAAGTTTGGACTATTGCAGATTGTGTTTTTAGGAAGATATTTGATGAGCTACGATACTTTAGTCAACTGATTTTTTTTTTTCTTGCCAAGTTGTAATTAGTTTTCTTTCGGGTCATAATGGTGCTTTCTCGCTGCTGTAAAAGTTATGCCTGATCAGCATCCAATACTGGGACAAATGTAGCAAATCAGAAGATATTAGATTCATGGGGAACTTATACTGTTTGATAAGTTAATGTTTTTAACCTTATAATTCTTTAAACAGCACACACTAGATGATTGAAAGTTAAATCAAAGTAAATAAAATAACATTGTTCTTAAGTTCCATCCTTAAAAAACTTTTTTCATTATTCATTAAAAATGTCACACAAAACCAACTGAAATCTCAAGACATATTCAATATAATGCAGATTTCTTTTTGATTTGACTTTTAAAATATTCTCCTTTCAGCAGGTAAAATGGATATATCTAACCTGCTGAGCATAAAACACAGGATGTTGTGCCATGCAGAGGCAAGATTTTGCAAATGTCATTTCCCAGATAGTAAGACCCTGACATGCTGTGAAGAGGATGCTCAGAATGTATAGTAGGCATTTGAACCAATGAGAAGGAGAGCAATATATCGTTACGAATTTTCTCATGTAACAAACATCACTGCATTTCAGATAATGTGATAAATAAACATCCATTTCTATTGTGCTTTAACTTTGCATAGTACCTGCATAAATCAGAATCTGGCAAAGTGCAATTCTTGCCCACAAATAAGAGGAAGGGTGTGTCAAAGACCCATCTGGCATGATTCCTAGGGGATGGAAGCTGCTGCTTTTACTCCTGAGTGCTGCACCTGATGCCTGCCCTGATGCCAAGACCACAGTGTCAAGCTGGCTCTGCACTGAAAGCTGTAAACAATCTCAGTATAGCCTGGTGTGTTAGGTGCTTTCCTTGAGAAACTTTCTTCCCTTCTGAATGTGGATCATCACAGAGAGGAGCATTAATAGTGAGGGTTTCTACAGAATCTCTGAGTCAAATCCACTGCAGAATTCTCTGATGCTTCTTTCGTTTTTCATATTAGAAAAATACTAGTGGGAGGAAGACAAATGTGTGGCTTTCAACTGACCTATATTCCCCAAATTGTGATGCTGCTTCTTGTGTCTGTCAGCAGGCATGTCTCACTCAGGGGCTGCTGTTTCAAGTGTTCCAGAAAACATTTACAAGGCAACTCTATGGGAGAGGAGAAAGTACTGATGAGATCTGCCATGACTGTCAGCAGAAAATGATTTCCTTCCTTTAATGCAAAGTTATTGTATCAGTTTAGTGGACATAGCATAAAGCATGATCCAAGAAAACTCAATTCTTCAAAATAAAGTCTCTGGCTAACAGGCAGTAATCTCACCATATACACATGTGAGAAAAAGCTTTTTACATAATGTAGCAGGTTGCAATATGGCTTGTCTGCAGGAAAGTAAAATCATGTGGCTTCCACAAAAAAGGCATCTTAAAGAGTTTCCCAGTTAGCTTTGCTCCTGAATATGTGGACCATAATAAATCAGTGGTACATTGTTGTAGAGTTCATTTACATCTTTAACTGTGCAACCAATTACAACTGAATATGACTTTGGAGCAAAGTCTCATCCTAAATGCTACTGGAACTTGCCTAAGTTGGGCTGAAACCTTAGACTCATGCAGGACAGGAAGCGGCCATTCAGCCCATTGGACCAGTGCTAGCCCTTTCAAAGAGCAGTTCAATTGAATCTGCTTTCCCTATCGCCCTGCAGTTTTTTTGCTTTTCACGTATTGCATTAACAGCATTAGCTTTACATCCACTACAGCTAAAGATCACATATTTGCAGCCTTATTTGTAAACAATTCCATTCTGGTCTTAAAAAATCAGGTCAGAGTATGTTTGGTTTTCCTGCCCTATTGAGTGTAGAGCAATGGTTTGCCGACTTGTTTGTGTGTGCAGACTACAAACGCTGACAGAATTCCAAGGCACCTTCCCACCCAGTAACAATTACACAATCGCTGAAAGATAGCTGACGGAATCGTCCCAGATTTGCACTAAGTGCAGGAGCGGGCGGGAGAAACTACGTTTTACCCGCCGACTGCAATGGCGGCTTCTCACGCTGTATCGTCCCAGTCCTGCTGCATTAATTATGCATTCCTGGGAAACACGGCGTTCCAATGGAGGGAAGGGGCTGTCATTTGCCCGTCACACCATCACCTTGTATCTTCCTCGCGCTGGGCGCCATATTTAAAGTGCATCCACACGCACACCTCTCTGTGCTTCCAGTCCAGGACTGCTGCATGGAAGACATGGCCCCGAAAGGCAAGAAGAATGCCTTTCCCCGGTTTAATGACGCGTCCAGTGAGTGCCATTTGGACACAGTGGAGACCCACCGTGCTGTCTGCTACCCCGGCTCTGGCTGCAGGAGGGGCAGCAACATCACTAATCCAGCATGGGAGGCAGTGGCAGCGGTGGTCAGCACCAATGCCCTGCAAAAGAGGACAGCCACCCAGTGCCGAAAGAGGATGAATGATCTCCTCCGTTTGGCCAGCGTAAGTCGCTCTTCTCATCACTCTCAATTCACACACTCACAAACCCATCACACGTCCACAGGGATCTCACTCACTGCCAGCTCAAGGGACATCACCATTCACTCTCTCATATACACTTTCATTATCCTCATCCAGTCTGTGGGACCACTCACCACCCACACATGCCAGGCATCCTTTTCATCTGGCCTGGCTGGCATCCTGCTTATGCTTTCTCCATCTGTATTCATGCAGGACAAGCTGGCATACAATAAGAGGGAGAGTGTTCAAGACTGGTGGGAGAATGTCTGAAATCAAGGTCCTCATGGACTTTGAAAATAGAGCCATCCAGCTGGCCAGTGAAGATCTGAACCGTTCCTGTGCTGATGGTGAGGTCAGCTGTGCTCTACCAAGTGAGGATCCAGCAGTGCAACATCCATCAGACAACCATGCTGTGAGTGATGTGATGTGTCCTATTTCACAGGACATTGCCATGCACTAATTATCTCTCCTTGCTTTCACAGGCACATCTGGGAAACAGCAGAGGAGGTGCCTGACCCAGGTCCTCGACTCAAGCCCCGGAGAAACATCTGAAGAGGAATCTGAATGCAC
Organism: Cetorhinus maximus; assembly: GCF_964194155.1. NCBI lineage: Eukaryota > Metazoa > Chordata > Chondrichthyes > Lamniformes > Cetorhinidae > Cetorhinus > Cetorhinus maximus. The sequence continues at coordinate 12,933,576 of NC_135900.1, forward strand.
CTTCATTGAAAACCCGTCACAGTGCTCACCTAAATCCTTCACCAGCGCAGAGACACACACCTCGGTGGAACCTAGCTTTAATCTGATGAGCATATCATACTGTCTGATCCACAGCAGGTGGCGGCAGGGACTTCCCAGCTCTCCGGCACTCGGAGGACTGCTGGAGGCCAGAAACTTGCTGAGTCTGAGTCAGATGATGAGCCCCTGGACTTGGTCATACCTCAGTTGCTGCAGCTGCAAAGACAAGCTTGGGAACATCAGATTGCAAGGCATGATGGAAGAGTCCATCCACCTTCAGGTTAACGTGACAGCGCTGGCATGCCAACGCATCTAGGTCAACACTGGTAGGATGGCGGCTGCCATACCTTGGTCCAGGACATCACTCCTGCACTGCTGCGTGGGATGAACTCTATCGCTGACGCCATAGTTGGCCTCCAACAGTGTCAATGTGAGAGAGGTCTGGAGCAGCTTGATCTCACCCCAGCTACCCCTTCTCCTCAAGGAGTCAGCCAGGGGCCCCCAGGCACCCATAGGGAGGAGGGTCAGCAGGTGCACCCCCAGGGCCATCCACCCAGGTGACTCTGGGAGTGTCTGGTCCATTCAAATCCCCTCTTGTGACCCCAGCAACCCCAGCTCCACAGGCCGAGGAGGGTACCACTGTCACACAGCAGGACCCTGAAAGCAGGCCTGGGCCTTCCAGAGGATGCCCACTGCGGTGGGCGTAACTGTCAGCAGGCTGCCTGCACCTCCGCTGTGAATGTCAAGGGAGCACCAAGACATAGTGGCAGGGTTAGGAAGGTTAAAAATATGCAATTGCACAGCCTGGGCGCGGGTGTTAGCACTTGTACATAATGTTCACTGTTATAAATAAACTTGCAAGAATGTCTCCATGCCTGTGGCTCCTTGTTCTGATGAGAAGTGTTCATATCACTTAGATGTGAAACTTTGGTTCCTGCACAAGATAAAGGCAGGTGTCTCGGTCCAGGATCTCTTCCCTGTGCTTTGTGCAGCCTTTAGACCAAAGTGATGGTCCGGCCTCACACACAGTGGACACATTACCTGTGGCCAGCACCTCGATGGTGCTTGTCATTGCTGCCAGAATGTCATGGGCAGGTGTCACAGAGTTCTGACATTCTCTCTGTGTGCTCTCAGCACCTTTAAAATGGGGCTGGCACCCATCTCAGCATCTGTTATCAGTGATGCTGTGCTCCTGAAGGGGTCAGGTGCTGAAGGCTGACAAAGGATCGGGTGCATTTAAAGTTTCATGGCTGCGTCTGCATGATATGACCCTGATCACAAAGTGCAAGTGAGTTGCCCTCGGCCGGACAGTAGTCAGACATTTACAGAGACTATCTGAAGACCTATGGAGTGTCCTCACTGCATATCGTCATCATCCTCCTAGAATCAAGCGACTATTAGTGCCTCTGCTGTGTTTCCATGACAGGAGCCTTATCACAGAGGGTATGTGCGCTGCTGTCAGCCAGACTGAAGTCAAACATTCACAGATGCGATGTGAGGATCTGTGGTACCTCTTCACTACATGTCGTCATCATCCTCCACAAATCTAGCAGCTATCTAGCGCGCCTGCCTCATCTGGCCAGTGTGATGGCCTCATCACCGCCTTTGAAGACCTCCTTATCCTTATCCTCATTGACATCCTCCTCATTGGAGGAGACCTCCAACACCTCCATCTCCTCCTCAGCCAGCTCCTCTCCCCATTGCAATGCCAGGTTGTAAAGGGTGCAGCAGACGACGATGATGCGTGACATCCTCTGTGGACTATATTACAGGGCTCCACCAGACGAGTCCAGGCACCTGAACCTCATTTTCAGCATTCCAATGGTTTGCTCCACCAAGCTACAAGTTGCAGCATGAGCCTCATTTTACTTTTGCTCTGCTGCAATCTGAGGCCACCGCATGGGTGTCATCAGCCATGTTTTCTGCGGGTAGCCCTTGTTCGCCGGAGCCATCCCTGCAGCCTCTGTGGAAGACATCAGGGATCTGTGAGCGACTGAAAATGTAGGCGTTGTGGACACTCCCTGGAAACCAAGCACAGACCTGCAGGATGCGTTCGTGGTGGTCGCACACCAACTGCACATTCAGCGAATGGAAGCCCTTGCAGGTAACATAGTTGACTGCTTGACTGCAATGGAGATTTTACAAATGTTAAAATCAAAACTATTCAACTAACATTGTTTAAAGCATTTCCATCTCAATTCCTGTCACCAGGGTTATATTTTTTCTCTGGAACAAATTGCAAAATAAGGTGTACATCTTCATTAAGATCTTGAGTGTGGTTTTCCACACCCACTGCCTCTGATTCTATAGTCTTGTACAATCACGATATCCAATTTCCAGCTTTCCTGAGTCTCCTTCACTAACTGGTTACATATCAATGAACAACAGTCCTTTGGCTTGCATATGTGACCTTCAGGATATACAAGTTTAGTAAATATTTCAAACTCATAGGAGCATCTATTTATAACATTTAAAATGGCTTCCAAACCACATATTTTACAAACCACATGAACATGTATTCCAGTCTGTGACAAAATCTTACTGCTTTAATTTGTTTATTTGTATCAAAGCTACGCCAATGACAATTTAACAGCTTTGCTGTCTGGACTGTTAAACTCATATAGTTTCCAGAGCTTGACTAAGATGAAAAAATAAACCTGTTTGTAGCTATTAAACTGGCGTGGAAACATTTTCTGCTCTCACTCCTGGTCCTTTTTGAACTGCTTTGCTAATTTGTGAGCACACACCCACTACCTTCTGACCTGAAGGGGAGGAGTGAAAAACTGCAGTACAAAAAGGCAAGGGACAGAATGTACATTGCCATGGAAATGCTAACAAAGAGGTACTGAACTTAAACTTCTCAAATGTAGTGAGGCCATAATAAATCCCACATCAGCTTGTAAAGTTTATGAAGAATCAGACCTCTTGCATCAGTTAACCCTTTCCTATCTGAAAAGAAATAAGGACTAAAGTGGTACAAACAATGATGAAAATAATTAATGCAAATAAATTTATCAATGTATTAAATATACACGTTGTAATGGGTTATTTTGTACCAACAAAATAAATCTTTGTCATTTGACAGAGCAAGTCTTAGCTCCTCAATAGAATGCAGAGGGCAATGATCAATGAGAAATGCTCTGCCTAGGTAAAATAAAGTAGGGATTTGATCTTGAACTCCTGTTTCTGAATGAGATGGATGTAAATACACATAGCATCGTAAATAAGGTTGGTGAGCTGCAGGCACAAGTTGCCACATGGGAGTATGAAATGGTAGCAATAACAGACCTGGCTTAAAGAAGATTAGGAACTTAATATTCCCGACTACAAGGTATTCAGAAAAGGTAGGGAAGGGAAAAAAACAATGTGGGGTGATGGCAGGGTTCGTCAGGATAACTATTACAGCACTGGAGAAGGATGATGTAATTGAAGGGTCAGGGAGAGAAACCATTATATTATTAAAGAACACTAGAGGAGCTATTATGTTACTGGGTGCATACTGTAGGCCAGGGGTTCTCAACCAGAGGTCTGCAACCCCCTAGGGGTCTGCCAAAAATAACTAGAAAATGTGTAGGAAACAAATATGACATGTACCCATAAATTAACTACTTACCATCCAGAAGAAATGCATACATTTGTCTGAATGAGTTTTCCTTATTAAATAGGGTCATTGCATTCTGAAGATAGTTCATTCTGTGAAGCATTTTAAAGTGTCTCGACTACATGAAACAGCAATTAATTCAACACCATTAAAGACTTTTATGTCTCAATGAGAATTCAGTGGATGGCGACTGTCATGTGACCAATCAGCAGTGGAGAGAGGTCAAGGTCCCAGCTATGAGGCATCTGACATAGGCCGGGATTTTCTGGCCCCACCGCGGGTGAGGCGGCGACCCGGCCAGAAATCCATTGACTTGCGGCGGGACCGGAAGATCGCGGCGGCGGGTGCGGAAAATCCCGCCCATAGTTTACTAGAGCCACTCCTGCCTCATGGTGACACGAAACATTACTTAGGTGTTAGTATTTGAGAAATTTTTTAAAATACACTTCAATTGGAGAGGGAAGACATGGGATGTTAGGTTTGAATGTTGGCACAAGGATTGAGAATTGTTATTCAGCACCAGCAACAAGTTTAAAATTTAGTGAAACAAAAATAATAATGAATCTGTTTAATTGTACAATTAGTTTTTTTGCAGCAAAATACTTGTGTTTTAGCAGGCCTGTGAAATTTTTATGACCTGGGGGGTGTGTGACAGGGTGGGATTGGGTGGTAGGGCTTAAGCAGAGAGGTTGAGAGCCACGCTGCTAACGTACACTAAATTGTGAGGAGGAGTTAGAGGAGCCAATTTGCAGCCAAATTACAGAACAATGAAAAAAACTATAGAGGAATGATAATGAGAGACCTCAATTATCCTATGAGAGACTGGGATACTAACAGTGTAAACTGCAAAGAGGGGGAGGAATTCCTGAAATGTGTACAAGAGAACTTTCCTGATCAGTGCATTTCCATTCCATCAAGGAAGAAAGCAATGCTGGATCTCGTTCTGGAGAATGAAGCTGGGCAAATGGATCGTGTTTCAGTGGGTGAACATTTTGGGAACAGTGAACATATCATTAGGTTTAGAATAGTTATGAGAAAGGACAAAGTACAAACAAGCATGATAATTCTTAACTGGAGGAGAGACAGCTTCAGTGAATTGGAGAGATCTGGTACAGGTGGGTTAGGATCAGAAATTGGTAGGCAAAACACTAATTGAGCAATGGGAGGCTTTCAAAGAGGAAAAAAGAAAAATGTAAAAGTTTTACATAAGTCAAGCGTCTAACTTGCAGGAACAAGAGAAGGAGCTGATTGGTGAGTAAGTCTACTTTACTTTCTAGTCTCTAGTTTATAGTAAATGGTCGAAAAGTAAGCTTAAGGTATGGCAGGGTGGTTCGGCCATGCAGAATGGCCATTCTGTGGCATGTGGGGAGTTGTGGACACTTCATGTGGCCTAGACAAGCACATGTGCAGGAGGTGTCACCAGCTGCAGAAACTTGAGTTTCAGGTTTCAGAACTCGGGCGCTGGCTGGAGTCACTGTGCTGCATCCAGGACACTGGGGACTACATGGATAGCATGTTTAGGGAGGTGGTCACACTACAGCTTAGTAGCATGCAGAAAGGGAATGGGTGACCACCAGAAAGTCTAGGAGGACCAGTCTTCCTGCCTTTGAAGCAGTGGGAGGCATTCAAAGGGGAGATTCAAGCGATCCAGAGTAAACATGTTCACACAAAGAAAAAGCGTGGGATGGTCAAACCTACAGCCCCTGGATTTCAAAGAGCTTAAAGGGTAAGATGAGGCAAAAAAGGAAAGTTTTTATCAGACATCAAAAACTCAATAGTACAGAAAGCCAAGAGGAGTATAGAAAGAGGAGGGGTAAGATCAAAAAGGAAATTAAGAAAGCAAAAGAGGGCATGAAAGGATATTGGCAAGCAAAATCAAGGAGAACTCAAAGATGTTTTATCAATATATTGTAAATAAGAGGATAGCTAAGAAAAGAGTAGGGCCCACAAAAGACCAAAAAGGTAACCTATGTGTTGAGGTGGAGGATGTGGGTATGGTTCTTAATGAATCCTTTGCGTCTGTCTTCACAAAAGAGAGGGACAATGCAGACATTGTAGTTAAGGAGGAGTGTGAAGTATTGGATGTGATAAACATAGGGAGGGAGGGAGTACTAAGGGGATTAGCATCTTTGAAAGTGGATAAATAACCAGGGCCAGATGAAATGTACACCAGACTGTTAAAAGAAGCCAGGGAAGAAAATGCAGAGGGTTTGACCATCATTTTCCAATCCTCACTGGGTGCAGGTGAGGTGCCAGAGGATTGGAGGTCTGCTAATGTTGTATCTTGGTTTAGAAAGGGAGTGAGGGATAGACTGAATAACTAGAGCCCAATCAGTCTGACCTCGGTAGTGGGAAAATTATTGGAATCAATTCTGAGGGACAGAATAAACTGTTACTTAGAAAGGCATGGATTTGTTAAGGGAAGGCCATGTCTGGCTAATTTGATTGAATTCTTTGAGGAAGTAACAAGGAGGATTGATGAGGGTAGTGCAGTTGATGTGATTTATGTGGATTGTAGCAAGGCTTTTGACAAGGTCCCACATGGCAGACTGCTTAAAAGAAATAAAAGCCCATGGGATCCAGGGGAATGTGCAAGTTGAATACAAAATTAGCTCAGTGGCAGGAAACAAAAGGTAATTGTTGATGGATGCTTTTGTGACTGCAAGGCTGTTTCCAGTGGGGTTTCGAAGGGCTCAGTACTAGGTCCCCTGCTTTTTGTGGTATATGTTAATGATTTGGATGTAAGTGTAGGGGGGGAATGGTCAAGAAGTTTTCAGACAACACAAAAGTTGGCTGCACACTTAATAATGAGGAAAATTGCTGTAGACTTCAGGAAGATACCAATGAACTGGTTAGGTGGGCAGAGGGGTGGAAAATGGAATTCAACCCAGAGAGGTGTGAGGTTATGCATTTGGGGAGGTCAAACAAGGCAAAGGATTACACAATAAATGGGAGGATACTGAGACGTGTAGAGGAAGTGAGGGACCTTGGCGTGAATGTCCACAGATCCCTGAAGGTAGCAGGACAGGTTGATAAGATGGTTAAAGCATATGGGATCCTTTCATTTATTAGCCAAGGCACAGAATATAAGAGCAGGGAGATTACGCTGGAACTATCTCAAACATTAGTTAGGCCACAACTTTAGTACTCTGTGTAGTTCTGGTAACCTCACTAGAGAAAGGATGTAATTGTATTAGAGAGGGTACAGGGAAGATTTACGAGAATGTTACCAGGACAGGAAAAGTGCAGCTATGAGGAGAGATTGGATAGCCTGGAATTGTTCTCCTTGGGACGGAGGAGGCTGTGTGGAGATTTGATTGAGATATAAAAAATTGTGAGGGGCCTGGATAGAGTGGATGGGAATGGCCTAATTACTTTACCAGAGAGGTCAGTAACTAGAGGTCATAGATTTAAAGTGATCGATAAAAAGATTAGAGGGGAGATGAGGAAAATGTTTTGCACCCAGATGGTTGTGGGGGTCTGGAACTCACTGCCTGAAAGGATAGTAGAGACAGAATCTCTCAACTCATTTAAAAGGTGCCTGGACAAGCACCTTAAGTGCCATAACCTGCAGGCCTATGGACCAAATACTGGAAAGTGGATTAGGCTGGGTGGCTCGTTTTTTGGCTGGCACACCCATGATGGGCAAATGGACTCTTTCTGTGCCATAAACCTTCTATGATTCTATTCTATGAAATCTATAAAGAGGAATAAGAGGGGCAAAGAGCAAATATAAGAATAGATTAGCGTTTAAATAAAAGGGAATCCAAAAATCTTTTCTAAACATATAATTAGTAAAATTGTAGCAAAAGGAAGGTAGGAGGCGACTATGATCAAAAAGCAGATCTGCTTTGGAAGCAGAGGGCATGGCTGAGGTACACTAAATGAGTACTTTGCATCTCTCCTCACTAGGACAGAAGATGCTGCTACCAATGTAGCAGTACAGGAGGAGGTAGTAGTGATATTGGATGGGATAAAAGTAAAGATGTACTTAAAAAGTTGAGAGTCCTCAAAGTATAAAAGTCACCTGGATTGAATGGGATGTCTTGTAGGTTACAAAATGGCAAATTGCAAATCTTCCAAATCTCCTAAAAAAATATAGTGGTGGTGCCAGAGCACTGGAGGATTGCAAATATTTAAAAAGAGGGAAAAATCCACAACTGCAGGTCTGTCAGCCTAATGATTGTGGTGGAAAATTTTTTAATGACTATCTGGGATAAAATTAATTAGTATTTAGAAAGTATGATGTTATAAATACCTAGTTCATGATTCATAGTAATATTTTAGAGGCAATCTTTAGTTCTAAGGAGATTAAGGTTTAACTAGAAAATGGGATGAATGCAATTAAAGCAGCTTGATGGCTATTACACTTAAAATGTTGGGGCCATGTTGACTTAAGGGATTAACAGCTAGAAAGGTAAGATCATAAAACAGCAGGCGGGCTTACTTCACTGAAGAATTGGAGGTGAAGTGTCTACACTGCCTGCAAAGAAATGCAGCCCAGAGAGTTGTTTTGTTTGGGGAGTTAGAGCTACAATTAATTAAAAAACATTCAGTAAGCCCTGGAATGCTATGTCGTCATGAAGATGGGGTGAGCTTGAGAAAGTTCTAGGGTTTCAATTTTATCTGTGGGCTTGATGGGGGAGTGAGTATTCTGCAGCAGGGGAAAAGGCCATACCAAAAAGGTGCTGCTATTAGCAGGTTCCAGGCAGCAAAAGTATGACTGTTAGCTGGCTCTGTGTAGTTAGGGCTCAGGAGAAGTCCCAGGGAGCAAATCAGGTTGCAGAAGGTCACTGGCTCCTTGCTGAGAAAGATTAGGGCTCAGAAGAATTCCTGGGAGCCATTTACAATTTGGTGTAGCTGGGGAGATTGGAGCTTGGTGAAATCCAGTAGTAGTGTCAGGCCAGTGAAGCTAGCTGGCTATCTAAGTGCTGAAATTGCGCCAGTAAGCAGAGACTGGAATGCAGACTCAAAAATCCAGCGGAACAGAGTCTCAGAAGATGCGATTGAAACCCTGGGAGGTGTGCAGTCGTTGAGGCAGTCCGAGTTAGAGTGGCTTTGAGGAATTCAGAGGTGAAAAGTGAAAAGTTTGGAGACCCTCGTGAAGGAGACAGAGTTTCAATGAGATTGGTTGACTCAGCTTTTGCTGATGTCTGGGTGGGTTGCTGAAAAATCCGTGGGATCTGTCTTGGAATTTATTGTACAGTGTGGTGTATTCGGTCACAGTTTTCCTGTTAATTCACACGTATTTCATATTAACCCTGAATCTTAGAGTATAAGATAGATATTGTAAATTCTTTTTATCTTTTTGATCTTCTATAATAAAGTTTAAATTTGTTTGTTCAAAACCCGTGGAATCTTGTGACTTTATTTTCTTAGCAAGGGTCTTGAATTTCAAACTTTGTCTACTTTTAAACAAAAAGTTATTGGTCCATAACAGGATTTTACTAAAACACCTGGGGGTCTGGTCCAGGATCATATCATAAATTGGGGACTCTTGTGGGATTTTAAATCCACAAATACAAGTGCTGATACTTGCTGAGGTTAGGGTTGATAAGATTTCACAGTCTTGTAAGATTTAAAATGTGAATTTTACTATACTGACTGAAACGCACAATGGCTTTCTCAATTGCTATGACTTTTCTGGAGAGGCAAAGTTTATCCCTAAGTGATTTGCAACAATTAACCAAGGTTAGGTTAACCGCATTAGAAGAGCTGAAGTTGCATTTAAAAGCAGGGGCTAAGAAATCAGACATAATTGAGGTAATAGCACAGCATTTGGAATTAAAAGAAGAGAAGCCTAACACAGGTGTGACAGCTTGAGTTAGCTAGAATTCAGTTGTAGATAAAGCAGCTTGAGATAGATAAAGGAAAAAGAAATGAAGAAGTTTGAACTCGAGTAAGGAAAAAGAAAGAGAAGTTAAAAAGCTCAAACTGGAAAGAGAAATGCCAAAGTTTAAACTTGAACTCCAGTGAGAGAAGTTAGCAAGGAAGGAAAGAGATTTTCAAAGAGAGAACGAATTTAGAAAACAGGAACTGGCTAGAGAAAAGCTTAGGGTACAGGGTGATAGAGAGTCTAGTAGTGCGGAGAGCTTAGTAGAGTCTAGTAGTTTAGACGAGGCATCGAGTCCCACTCCAAGCTTTGATACAACAAAGTCTTCACCTATTGCCAAAATTAACTAAAGATGGAGGTGAGAGATATATAATTTCATTTGGAAAGGTGGCTACAAAGTTAAAGCGGCCAAAGGACACATGGGGCTGAATTTTTCCCCCGTTGGGGGGGATGTTGATGGACGGGCGCATGCGGGCACGCTTCCAATCGGCACCCCCGATTGGAGGCGCGGCGCCATTTTACATGGGCGAGCCAATTAAGGCCCACCCAGCGTGGCGTCCGCAGGGAAGCGCTATGCGTTCCCTGTGCGGGCGGGGGGATTCCTAAAATCGAGAGTGCGCTCTTTCGCGCGTGCGCATGAAAGAGCGCACTCATCTCCCTGAGGCTAAGTGCAGCCTCAGGGAGATAGGCGGTACGTGCAAAAATAGTAAAAGTAGAAAAAAAAAAATTCCCTTAAATGCCCCCTCATGTGACAATGTCACATGAGTTGGGACATGTATATAATTTCCAACAAAACTTTATTAAAATTTTTAAAACCCTACATGAAACCTCACCCCACCTGTGGATGAGGTTTCATGTTTTTTCTACTTTCTGCCGGGGCTCCCGGCCTGCCCACCAACCTTAAGGTTGGACGGGCAGGTCCACTAATTACTTTAATTGATCTGTCAATGGCCTCAATTGGCCATTGACAGGTCGACGGGTATGCTGCTGATTTTGCTGCACCCCCGCCTTCCTGAAAATTTAAATGGGGCAGGGTGACTTTGGGAGTTCCGCCCAACATCATCCCCCGTCATTTTACGCCTTGGCGAGCGGGCCCCACCCCCACTCGCCGACAGTACAATCCTGCCCATGGACTCTTATTTTGCAAAATGTTTTGGTTGGGATGGCTATGGATGACCAAATGAAACATTTGTAGAATTTGCAAAGGAGAAAGGATGTTGGGGAGGCAATGGTATTGTCACTGAACTAGTACTCCAGATACCAGGGTAATGCTCTGGGGACCCAGGTTCGAATTATGACCATGAATCGATTGTTGTAAAAAAAAACCCATCTGGTTCAGTGATGCCCTTTATGGAAGGAAATCTGCCGTCCTTACCTGGTCTGGCCCACATGTGACTCCAAACCCACAGCAATGTGGTTGACTCTGAAATGGCCTAGCAAGCCACTCAGTTCTCAAGGGTAATTAGGGATGGGCAATAAATGCTGGCCCAGCCAGTGACGCCCACATTCCATGAACAAATAAAAAAAAGTGTTTTTGACCCCTAAAGTTAGAACAAGCTTTTGAGAATGTGAAAGAGCTAATAATACTGGAACAATTTCAAAACAGCATCCTAACAGCTATTAGGTCACATACATGGGAAGCAGCAGTTCTGGCAGATGTGTATGATATATCACATAGGCAGCTAAGGGGCAGTAGATCTCTATTTGTAAATCCACAAGAAAGATGGAGGAATAGAAAAGAGTCTAGCTTTAGGGAGAAGGCAGAAGCTGTTCCAGTTAATAAAAATTATAGTTTAGAGGATAAAAGTGATGTTACAAAACCAGTATGCCTTTATTGCCATAAGGCAGGACATCTTAAAGCCAGTTGTTAACATAAGAAGCAGGAACAGTAGACAATTCGGCCCCTTAAGCCTGCTCCTCTATTCAATAAAATCATGGCTGATCTGCTCGTGTTTTGAATTCCATATTCCCATCTACCCATCTACCCCCGATAACCTTTGATTCCCTTGCCTAACAAGAATCTATCTACCTCTGCCTTAAAAATATTCAATGACCCCCCCCTCCACCACCTTCTGAGGCAGAGTTCCAAAGTCAATCCTCAGACAACCCTCAGAGAAAAACTTTCTCCTCATCTCTGTCCTAAAAGGGCGACCCCTCATTTTAAAATAGTGCCCCCTAGTTCTGGACTCAGCCACAATTGGAAGCATCCTTTCCACATCCACCTTGTCAAGGCCATTCAGGATCTTGTGTACTTCAGTCAGATCATCCTTCACTCTTCTAAACTTCAGTGGAAACAAGCCCAGTCTGTCCAACCTTTCCTCATAAGACAACCCGCTCATTCCAGGTATCAATGTAGTAAACCTCTTCTGAACCACCTCCAATGCATTTACATCCTTCCTTAAATAAGGAGACCAAAACGGCACACAGTATTCGAGATGCAGCCTCACCTATGCCCTGTATAACTGAAGCATTACATCCTTACTTTTATGTTCAATTCCTCTAGTAATAAAGGATAGCATTCGATTAGCCTTCTTAATTACTTGCTATACCTGCTTACTAAGCTTTTGTGACTCATGTACTAGAACACCTAGATCCCTCTGCACCTCAGAATTATGCAGCCGTTCTCCATTTAAGTAATACTCTGCCATTTCATTCTTCCTGCCAAAGTGAATAACTTTACATTGTCCCACATTAAACTCCACTTGCCTACTCACTGAACCTATCTATACCTGTCTGCAACCTCCTCATGTCCTCTTCAAAAAATACTTTTCTACCTATCTTTACATCATCTGCAAATTTAGCTACCATGCCATCACTCCCTTCATCTAAGACATTGAAGTAAATTGTAAAACGTTGAGGCCCCAGCATATACCCCTGTGGGACGCCAATCGTCACATCCTTCCAATCTGAAAGAGACCCATTTATACATAACTCTCTGTATTCTGCCAGTCAACCAATCTTCTATCCATGCTAATATATTACTCACTGTACCATGAGCTTTTATTTTCCTCAATAACCTAATGATGTGGCACTTTATCAAATGCCTTCTGGAAATCCAAGTATAGTATGTCTACAGGCTCCCCTTTATCCAAAGCACATGTTACTCCTTCAAAAAACTCCAATAAATTGGTTAAACATGATTTTCCTTTCACAAAACAATGCTGACTCTTCCAAATTACCTTGGGCTTTTCTAAGTGCCCAGCTATAACCTCCTTAATGATCGATTCTAACAACTTCCCCACGACAGAAGTCAAGCTGACTGGCCTACAGTTTCCTGCCTCCCTCCCTTCATGAATAGAGGGGTTATATTTGCTACTTTACAGTCTGATGGAACTTTCCAGGATCCAGCAAATTTTGTAAAATTAACACCAGCGCATCTACTACCTCCTTAGCCACGTCTTTTAAGGCTCTAAGATGTAGTCCATCAGGACCCAGAGACTTATCAGCCCGCAGCTCCATCAGTTTGCTCAGTACCGTTTCCCTAGTAATTTCAATTTTCACAAAATCCCACTCTCCCTTTCACCTCCTGATTTGCAGCTATTACTGGAATAGAGTCATAGAGGTCTACAGCACAGAAAAAGGCCCTTCGGTCCATCAAGTCTGCGCCAGTCAAACAAGTACTTAACTATTCTAATCCCATTTTCCAGCACTAGGCCTATAGCCTTGTATGCCATGGCATCGCAAGTGCACATCCAAATACTTCTTAAATGTTATGACGGTTTCTGCCTCCACCACCCTTTCATGCAGTGAGTTTCAGATTCCCACCACCCTCTGGGTGAAAAAATTCTTCCTCACATCCCTTCTAAACCTCCTGCCCCTTACCTTAAATCTATGCCCCCTGGTTATTGATCACTCCACCAAGGAGAAAAGTTCCTTCCTGTCTACCCTATTTATGCCCCTCATAAATTTATACACCTCAATCATGTCCCTCTCAATCTCCTCTGCTCCAGGGAAAATAACCCCAGTCTATCCAATCTTGCCTCATAACTAAAACTCTCCATTTCAGGCAACATTCTGGTAAATCTCCTCTACACTCTCTCTAGTGCAATCATATTCTTCCTATAATGCGGATTCCAGAACTGCACGCAATACTCTAGCTGTGGCCTAACCAGCATTTTATACAGTTCCAGCATAACCTCCCTGCTCTTATAGTCTATGCCTCAGCTAATAAAGGCAAGTATCCCATATGCCTTCTTAACCAAAGATAAAAGCAAAATACCGCGGATGCTGGAAATCTGAAACAAAAAATAAAAATAGCTGGAAAAACTCAGCAGGTCTGACAGCATCTGCGGAGAGGAATACAGTTAACGTTTTGAGTCCGTATGACTCTTCATCAGAACTGAGGAAATATAGAAATGAGGTGAAATATAAGCTGATTGACGGAGGTGGGACAGGTAGAGCTGGATAGAGGGCCAGTGATAGGTGGAAGCAAAGAAGAGATTGCCAAAGATGTCATAGACAAAAGGACAAAGGGGTGTTGACGATGGTGATAATAGCTAAGGAATGTGTTAATGGTGACATTAAGGGTAGAAAGCAGGACGAGCAAGTGACAGATAGCCCTAGTGGGGGTGGGGTGGGGGGAAGGGATCGGAATAGGCTAAAAGGTGGAGATGAAACAATGGATGGAAATACATTTAAAAATAATGGAAATAGGTGGGAAAAGAAAAATATATTTTAAAAATATAAATTATTGGAAAAAGGGGGATCGGAAAGGGGGTGGGGATGGAGGAGAGAGTTCACGATCTGAAGTTGTTGAACTCAATGTTAAGTCTGGCAGGTTGTAAAGTGCCTACTCGGAAGATGAGTGCTGTTCCTCCAGTTTGCGTTGAGCTTCACTGGAACATTGCAGCAGGCCAAGGACGGACATGTGGGCATGAGAGCAGGGTGGTGTGTTGAAATGGCAAGCGACAGGGAGGTCTGGGTCATGCTTGCAGACAGACCGAAGGTGTTTGGCAAAGTGGTCACCCAGTCTGCGTTTGGTTTCTCCAATGTAGAGGAGACCGCATTGGGAGCAGCGAATGCAGTAGACTAAATTGAGGGAAGTGCAAGTGAAGTGCTGCTTCATTTAAAAGGAGTGTTTGGGCCTTTGGACGGTGAGGAGGGAGGAAGTAAAGAGGCAGGTGTTGCACCTTCTGTGGTTGCATGGGAAGGTGCCATGGGAGGGGGTTGAGGTGTAGAGGGTGTTGGAGGAGTGGACCAGGGTGTCTCAGAGGAAACAATCCCTGCGGAATGCTGCCGGGGTGGGGAGGGGGGGGGCGCGGTGGGGAAGGGAAGATGTGTTTGGTGGTGGCATCATGCTGGAGTTGGCGGAAATGGCAGAGGATGATCCTTTGAATGCAGAGGCTGGTGGGGTGATAAGTGAGGACAAGGGTGACCCTATCATGGTTCTGGGAGGGAGAGGAAGGTGTGAGGGTGGATGCGCGGGAGATGGGCCGGACACAGTTGAGGGCCCTGTCAATCACCGTGGGTGGAAAGCCTTGGTTAAGGAAGAAGGAAGACATGTCAGAGGAACTGTTTTGGAAAGTGGCATCATCAGAACAGAAGCGACGGAGGTGAAGGAACTGAGAGAATGGGATGGAGTCCTTACAGGAAGCGGGGTGTGAGGAGCTGTAGTTGAGGTTGCTGTGGGAGTCGGTGGGCTTGTAATGAATATTGGTGGACAGTCTATCACCAGAAATTGAGACAGAGAGGTCAAGGAAGGGAAGGGAAGTGTCAGTGATGGACCATGTGAAAATGATGGAGGGATGGAAATTGGAAGCAAAATTAATAAATTTTTCCAGGTCCAGACGAGACCATGAAGCGGCACCGAAGCAGTCATCGATGTACCGGAGAAAGAGTTGTGGGAGGGGGCCGGAGTAGGACTGGAACAAGGAATGTTCCACATACCCCATAAAGAGACAGGCATAACTGGGGCCCATGTGGGTACCCATAGCCACACCTTTTATTTGGAGGAAGTGAGACGAGTTTATGGAGAAATTGTTC
Organism: Cetorhinus maximus; assembly: GCF_964194155.1. Taxonomy (NCBI): domain Eukaryota; kingdom Metazoa; phylum Chordata; class Chondrichthyes; order Lamniformes; family Cetorhinidae; genus Cetorhinus; species Cetorhinus maximus. Next base: position 12,949,010 of record NC_135900.1, read on the forward strand.
AGTGAGAGAACAAGTTCAGCTAGACGGAGGAGAGTGGTGGGATTGTTGGGGCCTCTGTTCGAGGAAGAAGCGGAGAGCCCTCAGACCATCCCAGTGGGGGATGGAGGTGTAGAGGGATTGGACGTCCAATGTGAAAAGGAGGCGGTTGGGGCCAGGGAACTGGAAATTGTTGATATGATGTAGGGCGTCAGAGGAATCGCAGATGTAGGTGGGAAGAGACACCTATTTCCATTATTTTAAAATGTATTTCCATCCATTGTTTCATCTCCACCTTTTAGCCCATTTCGATCCCTTCCCCCACTACACCCCCACTAGGGCTATCTGTCACTTGCTCGTCCTGCTTTCTATCCTTAATGTCACCATTAGCACATTCCTTAGCTAATATCACCACCTTTGTCCTTTTGACTATGACATCTTTGGCAATCTCTTCTTTGCCTCCGCCTATCACTGGCCCTCTATCCAGCTCTATCTGTCCCACCTCCGTCAACCAGCTTATATTTCATCTCATTTCTATATTTCCTCAGTTCTGATGAAGAGTCATACAGGCTCAAAACGTTAACTTAATTCTTCTCCGCAGATACTGTCAAACCTGCAGAGTTTTTCCAGCTATTTTTATTTTTTGCTTTCTTAACCACCTTATTGACCTGTCCCGCTACCTTAAGGGACCGATGGACATGGACACCAAGGTCCCTCTGATCCCTCTGTTCTGTTGAAGAGTCATACGGACTCGAAACGTTAACTGTGTTCCTCTCCGCAGATGCTGTCAGACCTGCTGAGTTTTTCCAGGTATTTTTATTTTTGATTTTGTTTTGGATTTCCAACATCCGTAGTTTTTTGCTTTTATCCCTCTGATGCTCGATATTTCCCAGGGTCCTACCATTTATCGTGTATTCCCGTGCCTTGTTTGTCCTGCCCAAGTGCATCATCTCACACTTATCCAGATTAAATTCCATGTGCCACTGCCCATCTGACCAGACATCTGAATGTATTTTGTATCTTCTATAGTGAACACTGAAGCAAAATATTTGTTCATTTCTTCCGCAATTTCCTTATTATCTACTATTAACTCCCCATTGTCACTCTCTAGAGGACCAACACTCACTTTACTTACTCTTTTCCTTTTTAAATACCTGTAGAAACCCTTGATATCCGTTTTTACATTTCTAGCTATTTTCCTCTCATACTCTAATTTATTTCTCCTGATTAACCTTTTAATCATTCTCTGCCATTCTTTATATTCTGACCAATCATCTGTCCTGCCACTTATCTTTGTGCAGTCATATGCATCTTCCTTAAGTTTGAAGCTTTCCTTAACTTCTTTAGTTAACCAGTGATGATAGGTCCTCCCCTTAGAATTTTTCTTTAGCAGAAATATACTTTTTCTGAATACGCTGAAATGTCCCCATAAATGTCTGCCACCGCTTCTCTATTGATCTATCCTCTAGCCTAGTATCCTAGTTCACTTTAGCTAGCTCAGCTTTCATGCCCACATTGTTGCCCATATTTAAGTTTAAGATACTAGTCTTAGACTCACTCTTCTCCCTTTCAAACTGGATGTAAAATTTAATCATATTGTGGTCGCTGCTACCTAGGGGTGCCTTTACTCTGAGGTCATTAATTAATCCTGTCACATTACACAATACCAAGTCTAATATAACCTGCTCTCTGGTTGGTTCCAGAACATGCTGCTCTAAAAAACTATCTCAAAAGCATTCTAAGAACTCCTCATCCAGGCTACTACTGCCAATCTGACTTATCCAGTTCATATGTAGATTAAAATTACCCATGATTATTGCCATCCCTTTATCAAAAGCACACAATATTTCCTCCTGAATACTTTGTCCTACACTGTGGCTACTGTTAGAGGGTCTGTAGACCACTCCCACTAGTGATTTTTCTCCCCTACCATTCCTCATCTTTACCCAAACCTTATCTACATCCTGATCTCCTGAACCAAGGCCATCTCCAACTATCACACCAATGCCCTCTTTGATTAACAGTGCTATCCCTCCACCTCACTTCCTATTCCTCTTAAATGTCATGTACCCCTCAATATTCAGGCCCAATCCCTGTCGCCCTGCAGCCACGTCTCCATAATTGTTATCAGATCATATTTATTTACTTCAATGTAGGTCATCAATTCATTTACTTTGTTATGAATGCTATGTGCATTCAGATCCAGAATCTTCAGTTTTGCCTTTTTGTTACCTTTGTAACATCTGGTCTTGACTTTTAATATATTTTTAGGTTTTTTCTCTCTGTCCCTTCCTGCTATTCCCTGACTCTCATTTCTCATATTACTATTTTGCTCTCCTGCATTGACTCAACCCCTTGGATTGCTACCTCTACTCAAGCTTGATCCCTCAACCCTCTTGTTTAGTTTGAAGCTCTCCCTACTTCCCTAGTTATGCAATTTGTGGGGACACTTGTCCCAGCACAATTCAGGTGTAAACTGTCCCAACGGTACAGCCCCCACTTTCCTCAGTACTGATACCAATGCCCCACAAACCGGAACCCACTTCTCCCACAATAGTCTTTGAGCCATGCATTCTCTTCTCAAATCTTATTTGCCTTATACCAATTTGCACATGGCTCAGGTAATAATTCAGAGATTATTACCTTTGAGGTTCTGCTTCTTAATTTGGTAGCTCGCTCCTCATACTGACTTTGCAGAACCTCATCCCTTGTCCTGCCGATGTCATTGGTACCAAAATGGACCACAACAACTGGATCCTCCCTCTCCCACTGCAAGTTACTCTCCAGCCCTAAGCAGATGTCCTGAACTCTGGCACTGGGCAGGCACCATAGCCGTCTGGACTCTCGCTCTTCTTGGAAGCTGAACAGTGAATCGGTGGCAGTAATAGGAATGCTTAAGGAGTCTTCAGAAAACGTCATACCAGGAAAGGAAATGGGTGTTAAATCAGTGGAATTGGTACAAGTGACAGGAATTTCCAGAGGAAAATCTGCACTAGAAATTGAAGATTGTAAAAAATGTTTTTACCTTGGGAATAGAGACAGATGCAAAGGATTTTAATGGATTTATATTTGAACGGGGTGTCACTCCATTTTTGACCAAGAAAGAGCCTAGACAAATTGTTATCCTGAGAGACACTGGTTCCGCTCAGAACTTATTGTTAGCAAATGATTTAGACCTTTATTCAGAAAGTTTGCTGAATTGGAATGTATTAATACAGGGTATTGATGGGAAGTGTGTGCCTTTCCCATTGCACAATGGTGTGATGATTATTATGTATATTGCATGCTTATGTTAGTTTTAAGATATATAACATATTGTGAATTGTTATATTCTGAATGGTAAATGGAAATGCATCACTTGGTGATACTTTCATTTTTCTTTTGGTGGGGAGGTGTTATAAATAGTTTATGGTTCATAGTAATACTTTAGAGGCAATTTTTAGTTCTGGGAAGATTGAGATTTAACATAGAAAATGGGATAAATACAGCTAAAGCAGCTTGAAGATTTAAAAGGTTGTGGGGCATATTGACTTAAGGGTAGAAAGGTAAAACAGCAGGTGGGCTTACTTAGCTGGAGAATTGGAGATGAGGTGAGTACACTACTTGCAAAGAAATGCAGCCCAGAGGGTTGTTTTGCTTTGGGAGTTGGAGCATTCAGTGAGCTCTGGAAGTCTATGTTGGCATGGAGATGTGTAAAGCTTAAGAAAGTTCTAGGGTTTCAATTTTATCTGTGGGTTTGTTGGGGAATCCACAGCAGGGAAAAAGGCCATACCAAAAAGGTGCTGCTGTTAGCTGGTTCTGAGCAGTGGGGAACTCGGTACAGTTAGGGCTCATGAGAGGTCCTGGGAGCTGAAAAGGTGGCAGAAAGTCACTGGCTCCATGATGGAAAGGTCAGAAGCAACCCTGGGAGTCGTTTATCGCTTAATGTAGCTGAGGAGATTGGAATTTGGTGAAAACCAGGGGTAGTGCCAGCCCTGTGAGACTAGCCAGCTATTTAAGAGCTGAAATTGCACAAGTAGAGGCTAGAGTGCAGATTCAAAAAATCAGGGGGACGGAGTCTTGGAGACAAGATTGAAACCCTGGGAGGTGTGCAGTCATTGAGGTAGTCAGAGTTGGAGCGGCTTTGTGGGAATTCAGAGGCTTGATCTTCAAAAGTGAAAAGTTTGGAGCGCCTCACGAGGGGGACAGAGTTTCAACAAGATTGGTTGACTCACAGTGTTTACTGACATCTGGGTGTGTTGCTGAGAAATCTGAGATCTCCATCTTGGTCGCATTTGATATTTATTGTCGAGTGTGATGTGTTTGACCACAGGTTGCCTGTTATTTTACATGTATCTCATATTAACCCAGAATGTTAAGAGCATAAGATAGGTGTTGTAAGTTGTTTTACCTTTTTGACCTTGTAAAGTTTAAATTTGTTCATTTAAAACCCATGGAATTTTGTGGCTTTATTCTCTTAGCATCTTGAGCAACTGTCTTGAATCTTAAATTTTGTCTATTTTAAACAAAATGTTTATTGGTTGCTAACCGGATCTTACCAAAAAACCTCGGGTTCTGGTCCAGGATAATAACAATGGGCTAAAATAAAAATAAAGCAGAGGGATTTTTGTATGAACCTTTAAAAGGCATTTGACAAAGTACCACATAAATTTATTAGCAAAATGAAAGGCCATGGATTAAAGGGTAAGTGGCAGTGCGGATACTGAATTGGCTACAGGATAGAAAGCCGAGAGCTGAAAGCGAACAGTTGTTTTTCCAGACTGGAGCCAAGTATAAGTGTACTTACTTAGGTGTCAGTATTCAGAGCATTTCACTTTTCGATATATATCAATGACCTAGATCTGGGTACGCAGGGCATAATTTAAAAGTGTGTAAATTACATGAAACTGGGAAATGTAGAAAACTATGAAGAGGATAATAACAAACTTCAGGAGGACATAGAACTGGTGAAATGGACAAATGGTGGATGAAATTTAACGCAGCCAAGTGTGAAGCGATACATTTTGGAGGGAAGAATGAGGAGAAGTAATATAAACTAAATTATACAATGTTAAAGGGGCTACAGGAACAGAGGGAACTGTGATCTACACAAATCTTAAGGTGGCAGGCCAAGTTAAGGTTGTTTAAAAAAAGCATATGGGATCCTTGGTTTTAAGGATATTGATATGGAGTACAAAAACATGGAAGGCGTGCCAAGCCTTCCTAAAACTCTGGCTAGGCTTCAGCTGGAGTATTGTATTTAATTCTGGGCACCATGCTTAAGGAAGGATATCAAGGATGTCTAGGATACCACCTAGAAGGACAAGGGCAGCAGATAAATGGGAACACCACCACCTGGAAGTTCCCCTCCAAGTCACACAACATCCTGACTTGGAAATATATTGCCGTTCCTTCATTGTTGCTGGGTCAAAATCCTGGAACTCCCTTCCTAACAGCACTGTGGATGTACCTACACCACAGGACTGCAGCAGTTCAAGAAGGCAGCTCACCACCATCTTCTCAAGGGCAACTAGGGATGGGCAATAAATGCTGGCCCAGCCAGCGAAGCCCACATCCTGTGAATGAATTTTTAAAAATCAAGGCCTTAGAAAAGGTGCAGATTTAAGATGATGAATACAGAAAATGCTGGAAATACTCAGCTGGTCTGGCAGCATGTGTGGAGAGAGAAATAGTTATGTTTCAGATCTGGGACCTTTTATCAGAACTGATATGAAACATTGACTTTATTTCTCTCTCCACAGATACAGCCAGGCCTGCTGAGTATTTGTAGCATTTTCTGTTTTAAGATTTCCACTCCTGCATCCACTGTATTTTGCTTTTATATTGCTGATCTAAGGTGATTGACAGAAGAACTACAGATGACATGAGGAAAGTTTTTTTGTACAGCAAGTTGTTGGGATCTGGAATGCACTGCCTGAAAAGGTGGCAGAAGCAGATTCAATTAAATGTAAATGGATAAATACTTTATAGTAATTAGATTAGTTGTGTCTCCCTCCTGTCAATCAACCATAGATCAACGCTATGGGAGATGCTTCTGGTAAAGAGATGGCGACAAGCATGTAAGCATCGTAATATGTGTCCTTAATAAAAATTAAGTTTATCTGCACTAAACCTGTTCCTCCCTCAAGTTATTACATACTTGAAGGGAAATAAATTACAGGGAGAAAGAACCAGGGATGGGACAAATTTGGATAGCTTTACCGAAGAGCTGTCAGAGACTCAATGGGTCGAAGTGGCCTTCTTCCATGCTGTATCATTCTGTGACTTTATGAGCTAGAATACAGCACTTTTTTTACATGGATAAATATCGTGTAGTATATTTATGAAGATGCAACTGAAAATGTTCTGTTTTAAGTTAGCCCAGAGGGATTGGGCAAAGCCTCAGTTTGAAAAAGGAACATCAATAAAATTTGTGAGGAACCACCCATTCAAATGTGTATCTAAACAAAAAAAAGAACCAAAATAAAAACACCATTGGCAGAAGCCGCAATTTGGAGTGATTACTGATCATACTGCAGTATGATACAGTTATCAATAGCGCAAATTGGTTACTGGAATTATCTTGAGGTAATTTTATTAAAGTCAGAATTAGTTATATTGACATCGTACAAATCAATGGCGAGGCTAAATGAATGCAATTTTAGCTATTCCACCTCAGCAATTATATAGCTGCACTGGAAAGGGTTGAGAGAAAGTCAAGCTAATTCTAGATCTTGGGATGAAGAAAGATTTCCCCTGACAAAAGACTAAGGGGAGACATGATACACAATAATGAGAGGTATAGATTAAGGTTGAAATAAGCAAGCTATTTCACTTGGGTAGTGAACAAGCCTTGAGCAAAGAAGTTAGAAAAAAATATTTTCACACAGGATAATGGACGGGTGGAGCAGATAAGCGATCTGGGCTAAATTGTATTCTTTAAAAGGGAGTAGGATTAATACCCGTTGAAAAAGTGATTGTGAGTTATGGATATATTAACAGCACTTTTTGATGCTTTTACAGGGGGTATATGGGAAGAAACTTTCATCTTCATTAGATGAAAGTATGGTGGGAGGAAATTGATGACAGAAAATCATTTACCCTGTATTGACTTGATGGGCCGAGTGAGCTTTTCTCACTGCAGATTTTGTTTAGTTCTGTAATTTTAACAGAGGAGCCTTTTGACCCTTTGTACTTTTGGTGGGGTTAACCCCACATTGAAACTGTCTAATTCCATTTGCCTGGTCTTCCACATCTTTAACAATTTTTCTCAAGTATTGATAGAATTCCCTCTGAAGTACAGTCCCCACCACTTGCACCAACCATGCTTATCTTGGGCAGCCATATTCATCAGGCAAATTGTGCTAATCATTTGCCAGTACCATTGGAGTTAATTGCAAAGGAATCTCTTAAAATATGTTAAGCACACCAGCTATTTCAGGCAGTTCAATAAGGTCTTCACACCTTATATTTGCATTTAAATCCCTCCAACGATTATTCTGCGTTGTGTCGTTTTGAGCCCTTAATACTCATTATCACCCATTCTGATCTAAAGTCTCACCTATGATTCAATTGTTAGTAACTGCTGCAGAATTTTAAGAAACCCTGTCCCTTCTGCATATAAAAACATGGGAAAATCCTTGGTTTAAATCCAGGGCAAACAATGTTATTAATAACTGGTGGAATCATTTCCTTCTCTGTTCCAGTTCTCTGTCTCTAAAAGATGATACACTGCTAAACACTTACAGTGGGCTAGTCACATTACCTCATGATTGACTTAGTTTGAAAGGCCTCTTGCGTTAATGTATTCCATATTATTACAATTTATGTGAAAAATTCTTCTAATCCAGCAACTAATTTTAAACTTATGCTCCCTAGCTTTCAGCCAGAGGAAATAATATTTCACTCTGTGAGGTAATGTTTTGGGTGGAAAAATTCAGGAAAGGTGTAAAAGGATGTGGATGAACAGAGATCTACGTGTTCAAATACATAATTTCATAAAAGCTTAATCCATATATATTTTTAAAAATTGAAGTAAAAACAGAAAATGCTGGTAATACTCAGCAAGACAGGCAGCATTTGTGGAGAGAAACAGAGTTAATGTTTCATGTTGCTGACCCTTCTTCATAACTGAGGAAAGATAGAAATGAACCAGGTTTTAAGAAAGTGAAAGGGGTGGGGGGGAGAGAGGGAAGGAAGAACGAAAGACAAGATCTGTGATAGGGCAGAGGGATTAAATGACAATAAGTTTCATGGTACAAAAGCCAAAGGGAGTGGGAGTATGGTGAAGAAACAGAAGATGTGTCCAGATGAGGTGTGAATGACTGCATAGAAAAAAAACCGAATTAGCAAAAACACAAAATGGAGGCAGAAATTATGATTTTTTTTTATTGTTGAACTCCATGTTAGGCCCAGAAGGCAAGAAAGTGCTGAGTGGAAAATGAGGTGCTGTTCCTTGAGTTCGCATTGAGTTTCATTGGAACTCTGTAGCAGGTCAAGGAGGGAAAGGTCAGAGCGGGACCAAGGTGGAGAATTGTAATGACAAGCAACAAGTAGTTCATGGTTATGCTTGCAGGCTGTTCGGAGGTGTTCTACAGAGTGGTTACCCAGTGTTTTGGTCTCCCCATTATAGATACCACCACATTTTGAATAGCTGATAGATTGTACTAAATTAAAAAGTTATATCTAAATTTTATTTGAAATGTCATATTCATCTGCATTGAATGGTTTTGCCAAAATGCACTGCAATTCCCCAGTTTCCCACATTTTTTTTCTCTTCTAACCCTAAAATGTCTTTTAATTTGGTATTGATATCAACAATAATTGATATTATTCCTTCCATGCATTTGTATCATTCACTTATGCAATTAGTTTATAACATTTGCTTACAACTTGGTGTTTTGCTGTCCTGGAGGCACAACTTAGTAATTGGATCTCGAGTGCTCACTGCCTCATGACTGGAAATTAAATGTACCCATTAACGAATGTGATTCAGTGTTAAAGTATACAATGTTGTACAATGCTGAATCCACATTGTACCAGGATTTGAGCAAAAATTTAAGATGAAACCTTTTCAATAAATCAATCAATAAAATCATGAGCTTGTGTAATCCCAGTTCCATCCGCTCCCTTGTTGGCCCTCTCAAGAAGCTGACGATTTATAGCCAGTAGAGGTCACCTGGTGCATTGTCCAAGTGGCCATCCTTCTTCCACGAGTCTGGATAGCAAATATTAATAGGCTATTCAATAATGCAGAGCATCAGAGGCATAGTAGAACTCAAAACTGAAACAAATATGCATGCACTTTTCAGCAAAGATTAGTAGGTACTGATCAATTGTGAGAATCCTTCTGATTTTCCTTTCCTTGGCCTTGGAATGCTGGGACCACCTTCCTGAATTCAGCTGTTAGCACAGTGACAATATAGGGATTAAACCTCGGCCCTTCCTGAAATGTACTCTGTGAAAATTTTGAACATTGATAGTTTTTTTTTATTTGTCAATTAAAATGTGTTCCAGAACAATTTATTTGTTATATAGATGAGTCAGTCTGCCATTAGCAGCGTTAGGACATTTTTCTAAAAAACTTATAGAGGAAAAATTGGAAAATGTTATAGTACCCTTCAGTAATGTGACCTTTTAAAGCATATGAGCATTTTGACATTCAGAAATTAGTGCAGAATAAAAAAAAAGGATGCTTTCTGAAAAAAATAGATGATTACAACCCCTAAAGACCTATTTTGGCAGATAAACACTTGATAGTGGGGTTACCAGTATGTGACTAAGTACCTTGTTTTAACTGATCCTCACCTATAATGGACAGATATACCAAATTGCATGTTATGTTATGCAATGACAATATACTACTTTGACATAATGAATTACCTACTTAGAATATTATGTGCATGTGGTATTATCATGCAATGAGGTACTTGCATCTGTTTTTAAAACTGTCATTTATCAAACATGAACCTTGTTCCCTATCTTTACTCCTGGAGCTCAGCAAATAACATTCACAGTCAACATTAAATACTAGCAAGCAATTCTAACACATTTTTTCTTCCCTGCACTGACCCTTGAACCAGGTAGTGGCACCTGCATCCCATAGTTACGATTTGCATCAGTTCCAAGTTCCAGGTTCCAGTAATCTTGCCCCTCACTACATGGTCAATATTAGATGCATTTCAAATTTTCACAATGCTTTGCAGAGGGACTAAACGATGACCAGATAATTTCATGAAATAGGAAGGGACCATGATTCCCGGCAGTGCAGCATTAAAGGGAAGGATAATTTCCAATTACAAAGGATGCAGTTAAAAAAAACAGTACCAAACTGTTGGTGTAAGACGACCAACCAAATTCAAGATGTTGGAATGGCATGCAATTCCTGTTGGTGCAATTGCAGATGTCTGATCTTTATCCATACACCAAGGCAGTGTCTAATCCAGAAGCGTCCAAATGTTTCATCTTAGTGAGCAATTTAATTGCATATAATGGCGCCTTAGGGTAATATATAAACAATTACAATGTAAAATAGAAAATTTATGGACTATTTTAGAATGGAAAACTTTCAATTACAAAACAAGCTTTAAAAATAACACTTTCTTATACAGGTTATCATCCTGTTAGAAGAATTCTTCAGTAATTTATATTAATTTGACTCTTTTCGATAAAAAGGCATGCTATTTCAGTTTCTTATATGACTTGGTTAAAATACTGATTTACATATTCAGACTATTACTTACCAACCTTTCCAAGATAAACGCTTAACAGTTCTTGTTCCCTAAGATTATGCATTTCCTTGACCTTCCAATCTACTCGCTCTCTCCCCATGAGCTGGCTAGAATTTACTCTGCCTCCGCAGAATATGTGAATCCAATCTGCTCTCCCACCTCATCTGGTGTGCCCTGTTCCTCCAACTGCGATGTGGCTATTGCTGATCTGTTTGTCCAACGTGCTTATTAGTCCATTCCTGCCCCAGTCTCTACACTTGCCTGACCTCTAACTCCCCGATGTTAACTCCTTACACTTCTTGCCCTGCTGCTTCTTGACTATAATTTTGTGGACCTGATCTGTTAGAAAGATCCTCTCAGTGCTGCTCTGCCATTTATGTATTTAGGAATTAACTTAAGCAGTATTAAAGTTTTTTCAAAATTCAAGTATTGAAAAACTAAGGCAGATAAAAAATGCACAATTGAAAATCAGGGTTTAAGGACATTGTTTGGACACTCATCTATGAATTGAGAATGGGGCTAGTGAATGAAAAAGCTTGTATTTATATAGCACCTTTCACATGCCTATGTCATCACAAAGTAATTTTCAGTCAATTTTGAAGTATAGTCAACTAGTAGAAAAAAAGGCAGTCAATTTGCACACAGTAAAATGCTATAAACAGCAGATGAATGACCAGTTAAGTCTGTTTCTTTTTCTAGTTGAGGGACAAATATTAGCTATTTTGGTCTTCGAAAAGAAAAAGCACAATAAGAACTTTTATACCTACCTGAATAGATAGACTGTGCCTTTGGTTTAACATCTTATCGAAACTGTTAATGCAGGTACTCCCTCAATATTGAAATTAAGTGCCAGTCTAGATTGTATCAAGTCCTGTAATGAGGTCTGAACTTAACCTTCGGAGTCAAGAGGTAATAGTGCCACCAACTGAGCAAACCTGACACTAACAAATGTTTAATGTGGCAATTAAGTGTAATTATATGCCAGACCAACTGCATACTGAACAAAGCATGTAAAAATTTTATATGGTTACCAGTCAGCTGTAGGATTCTAGGAATCTGGTTCTCAGTGACAGCCTTAAAATAAGTTCCACAGTTTCTATATTGACACCTTCAGCTGTATTGAAATATATTGTAATCTTCAAATGTGCAAATTCAGAAAACTGATGTACAGCAGCACTTCCATGCTCTAAATGAGGAGAGAGGAAATGAGAAAACTGAAAATTAAAGACAAAAAATTAAAGCAAGGAAGAAAAAGGAGCTTCAAATAATGTAGAATAATATAGAAAACTACAGTTTAAATTTATTCAGTACTTAGGCAGTAAGGGTTCAGTGTGTTTGAGGGGGAGAAGAGGAAACAATTTATTTATTGATGGGTGAGATCAAAATTGAGAGTAACAGAATTTTGTTAGGCAAGAGCATGAAGGGATATGGAACCTAAGCAGGTAAATGGAGTTAAGATGCAGATCTGCTATGATCTTATTGATATTAAGGCTTCAGGAACTGAATGCCCTACTTCTGTTCCTATGTTTATATATTAAATAAAATAACATGGAGGCGGGGGTGCGTGAGGGAGTAGGAGTGGTGAACACAGACAATACGTCAGAAAGACACAGAAAATAGAAATTCAAATCTTTTGCACGTGAAAAATAAATTCTGTCCTCAAACTTATCCCAATAAATTATATCTGCCACCTATTTTCCCATTCCACTAATCCAAGTCTTACAGAAGTGTTTTAAAATCCTTCATGTGGTTTGTTAAAACCACCTGACAGTATATTTACAAATGGTGGTCCCCATACCCAAATTGAAACCTTCAGAACATTCCAAGAGCAAAAGTGGACCGAGCACTGACCTCTGGGGTATACTGCAAACTTTTCTCAAATCCAAGCAATATCTATTTACCCCAAGAGCGTTTGCTGTCCAGCAACTTTTTCTATGTAGCTACCGGCCCCATATACATTAAATTTTCTAATAAACCTCATGAGACATCTAATAGAATCCCTTCTAAAAATCCATATCCTCTACATCTACTGCAATGCTTTTATTTATTCAATTGCTAATTGATCTGAAAACACTACAAAATCTGCCAAACATAATTTGCCTTTAAAAAATCCACAATTGGTGTTCTTGACTAAGCTATTTCTAAGTTATAAAAAATTCATAATTCAAGATAAATTTAATGAGTTTTTCTGCAGCTGACAACAGCTTAGTGGGTCATAGGTAACGAGATTTACTCTTTTCTCTCATCTTGAACACAAGTTTTCCAGTCTGACAATCTGCATATTTGAGAATTGGATGATTGCAGCCAGAGTTCTACCTCCTCTCTAAATTCTTTCAGCAATTTAGAGTATATGTCATCAGGACCAAGTAATTTTACTCAGGAGTTATTCTAAACTTTTCATAACCAACTCCTTTGTTCTCCAACTGAATTTGTTCTTTTTGTGGACAGGACATACTCTGGCATCTATGTGATATTGTGAAAAATTGTCCATGTAGTAGCTGTGCTGGAACAGCTTGGCCAAGGACGTGGCTAATTCTGGTGTGAATTAAACTGACTGAAGACTGGCATTTGTGATGCTGGTGACTTCAGGAAGCCACCATGCTGGATCATCCACTCAGCACTTCTGGCTGAAGATGATTGCAAAAGCTACTGATGTCTTTTGCACTGATGTGCTGGGCTCTGCCATCATTGAAAGTGGGGTTGTTTATGGAACCTGCTTCTCCAGTTAGTTGTTCAATCATCCACCATTATTCACGACTGGATGTGGCAGGACTGCAGAGCTTTGATCTGATCCATTGGTTGAAGGATTGCTTTGCTCTACCTATAGCATGCTGCTTCTGCTGTTTAGCATGCATGTGGTCCTGCATTGTAGCTTGACCAGATTGGCACCTCATTTTTAGGTATGCCTGATGCTTCGCCTGGAATGCTGTCCTACACTCCTCATTGTAACAGGATTGATCCCCCAGCTTGATGGTAAAAATAAGATTGTGGCATATGCCATACCATAATGTTCGATTGTGATTGAATACAATTCTGCTGCTGCTGATGGCCCACAGCACTTTACGGCCCTCCAGTTTTGAGCTACTAGATGTGTTATGAATCTAACCTATTTAACACAACATGAAGAAGAATGACCTGTGTGAAGAAGGGACTTTGTCTCCACAAAGACTGTGTGGTGATCATTCCTACCATTACTGCCATGGACATACGCATCTGCAACAGGTAGATTGGTACTCTCACCATCTGTACAGTGTGGCATATATGTCCTTCAGGACTTGGCCAACTCAGTTAGTAGCAGTGCTGAGTCATACGTGGTGATGAATATTGAACTCCTCTCACCCAGAGTACATTCTGTCCACTTGCTATCCTCAGTGCTTCTTCCAAGTAATGTTCAACATAAAGGAGCACTGATTCATCATCTGAAAGAAGGCAGTAGGTAGTAGTCAGTTGGAGGTTTCCTTGCCCATGTTTGACCTGATGCCATGAAACATAATTGGGTCCAGTGTCAATATCGACAACTCCTAGCATCATTCCCTCCCATTTGTATACTACTGTGCCGCCACCTCTGGTGGGTCATCCTGCCAGTGGGATAGGACCTACCCAGGAATGGATATGGAAGTGTCTGGAACATTGACTGTATGGTATGATTCAGTGAGTGTGACTGTGTCAGGCTGTTACTTCACTCGTCTGTCGGGCATCTCTCCCAATTTTGACACAAGTCCCCAGATGTTAGCGAGAAGGGCTTTTCAGGGTGTGCTTTTATCATTTCAGGTGCCTGGGCTGACACTGGGTGGTCTATTGGTTTTATTATTCAGTTTTTATGTAGCAGTTTGATAGAATGACTTGCTAGGTCAGTCAGCCAAATTTATGTTGGTCTGGAGTCAAGCCAGCCCAGGTAAGGAAGACAGACTTCCTTCCCTGAAGGACATTAGTGAACTAGATGGGTTTTTATGACAACCTGTTAGTTTCATATTCATCATTAATGAGACTACTTTTTATTCCAGATGTATTAATTAATTTAAATTCTCTTTGCTGCCGTCGTTGGATTTGGACTCATGCCTCTGGATTACTAGTCTTCTAACACGTTCACTATGCTACTGTTCCCGATATACATTACTAATGCTTTGCCTCCCTACATCTTCCAAAAATGTTATAAACAGGAATCTCAGAATCTCACAGTGCAGAAGAGGCCCTTCGGCCCATCGAGTCTGCACCGACACGTGAGAAACACCTGACCTACCTACCTAATCCCATTTACCAGCACTTGGCCCATAGCCTTGAATGTGCCAAGTGCTCATCCAGGTACTTTTTAAAGGATGTGAGGCAACCCGCCTCCACCACCCTCCCAGGTAGTGCATTCCAGACCGTCACCACCCTCTGGGTAAAAAGGTTTTTCTTCACATCCCAACTAAACCTTCTGCCCCTTACCTTGAACTTATGTCCCCTCATGACTGACCCTTCAACTAAGGGGAACTCCATATCCACCCTGTCCATGCCCCTCATAATCTTGTACACCTCGATCAGGTCACCCCTCGGTCTTCTCTGCTCCAACGAAAACAACCCAAGTCTATGCAACCTCTCTTCATAACTTAAATGTTTCATCCCAGGCAACATCATGGTGAATCTCCTCTGCACCCCCTCCAGTGCAATCACATCCTTCCTGTAACGTGGCGACCAGAACTGCACACAGAACTCCAGCTGTGGCCTCATCAAGGTTCTATACAACTCCAACATGACCTCCCTACTTTTGTAATCTATGCCTCGATTGATAACGGCCAGTGTCCCATATGCCTTTTTCACCACCCCACTAACATGCCCCTCCGCCTTCAGAGATCTATGGACACACAGGCCAAGGTCCCTTTGTTCCTCAGAACTTCCTAGTGTTATGCCATTCATTGAATACTTCCTTGACAAATTACTTCTTCCAAAGTGTATCACCTCACACTTTTCAGGGTTAAATTCCATCTGCCACTTATCTGCCCATTTGATCATCCTGTCTGTATCTTCCTGTAGCCCAAGACACTCAACCTCACTGTTAACCATCCGGCCAATTTTTGTGTCATCCGCAAACTTACTAATCCTACCCCCCACATAGTCATCTATGTCGTTTATATAACTGACAAATAATAGGGGACCCAGCACAGATCCCTGTGGTATGCCACTGGACACTGGCTTCCAGTCACTAAAGCAGCCTTCTGTCATCACCCTCTGTCTCCTACAACTAAGCCAATTTTGAATCCACCTCATCAAATTACCCTGTATCCCATGTGTATTTGCCTTCTTTATAAGTCTCCCATGTGGGACCTTGTCAAAGGCTTTGCTGAAATCCATATAAACTACATCAACTACACTACCTGCATCTATACACCTGGTCGTCACCTCAAAAAATTCAGTCAAATTTGTTAGGCATGACCTCCTCCTGACAAAGCTATGCTGACCATCCCTGATCAAACCTTGCCTCTCCAAGTGGAGATAGATTCCCTCCTTCAGAATTTTCTCCAATTGTTTCCCTACCACTGACGTGAGACTCACTGGTCTATAGTTCCCTGGCTTATCTCTATAACCCTTCTTAAATAGCGGAACCACATTAGCTGTTCTCCAGTCCTCTGGCACCTCCCCCGTGGCCATAGAGGAATTAAAAATTTGGGTCAGAGCCCCTGCGATCTCCTCCCTTGCCTCCCTCAGCAGCCTGGGACACAAATCATCCGGACCTGGAGATGTGTCCACTTTTGAGCCTGCCAACACCTCCAATACCTTGTAATATTTGAATATTGTTCCCAGCCCTGTATAAACCAAAACCTTGTGTTATTACAACATATCCATCAATAGTTAATGTTTCTGACTCTCCAATTTTGTTTTGAATGCTTTGTGCATTCGCACACATTCTACTCGATCCTAACCCTTATTTTCTAGGTTATTGTTTTCATTTAGTTTTTTGATATCTCTTGCCCTTTCTCCATCGGTGTTTTCAGCTGTCTTTCTCAGCTTAAGCCCTTTTGCTTCTATACCAAAAGCTTTATTAATTTTGCTCTCTCTCAAGTTCTAAACTTAGTTCCACCGCCCCTTGCAAAATACTTGAAATCATCATCCATTACATTAATTTACCCTCCCCAAAAGGGCATTGGTGCCACTATCATTTAGGTGAACATAATTCCTCAATATTTTTCTTTCTAGAAAGGGGTGGCGAAACTAAGTTGAAGACAGAGCTGAAAACACTGTTGGAGAAAGGGAAAGAGATATCAAAAAACTAAATGAAAACAAAAACCTAGAAAATAAGGGTTAGGATCGAGTAGAATGTGAATGCACAAAGCATTCAAAACAAAATTGGAGAGTCAGAAACATTAACTATTGATGGATATGTTGTAATAACACACAAGGTTTTGGTTTATACAGGGCTGGGAACAATATTCCTGGTTATAACATTTTTGGAAGATGTAGGGAGGCAAAGAGTTAGTAATGTATATTGGGTCAGTAGCATAGTGAACGTGTTAGTAGACTATTAATCCAGAGGCATGAGTTCAAATCCAACGATGGCAGCAAAGAGAATTTAAATTAATTAATACATCTGGAATAAAAAATAGTCTCGGTAATGAAGAATATGAAACTAACACGCTGTCATAAAAACCCATCTAGTTCACTAATGTCCTTCAGGGAAGGAAGTCTGTCTTCCTTACCTGGGCTGGCTTGACTCCAGACCAACATAAATTTGGCTGACTGACCTAGCAAGTCATTCTATCAAACTGCTACATAAAAACTGAATAATAAAACCAATGGACCATCCAGTGTCAACCCAGGCATCTGAAATGATAAAAGCACACCCTGCCCAGTCAACTCTGAAAAGCCCTACTCTCTAACATCTGGGGACTTGTGCCAAAATTGGGAGAGCTGCCCTACAGACTAGTGAAGCAACAGCCTGACACAGTCACACTCACTGAATCATACCATACAGTCAATGTTCCAGACACTTCCATATCCATTCCTGGGTAGGTCCTATCCCACCTGCAGGAAGACCCACCAGAGGTGGCGGCACAGTAGTATACAATTGGGAGGGAATGACGCTGGGAGTCCTCCATATTGACACCGGACCCAATTATGTTTCATGGCAGCAGGTCAAACATGGGCAAGGAAACCTCCAGCTGATTACTACCTACTGCCCTCCTTCAGTTGATGAATCAGTGCTCCTTCATGTTGAACATTACTTGGAAGAAGCACTGAGGATAGCAAGTGGACAGATTGTACTCTGGGTGGGAGGAGTTTAATGTTCATCACCAAGTGTGACTCAGTAGCACTGCTACTAACTGAGTTGGCCAAATCCTGAAGAAATCACTCCACTGAGCTTGTTATATTTGACCTACAGTCGTGCATTCTTGTGTCCAATCTGCTTCATGTTAACATGCCACAAATGGGGCACAAGAGTAATCTGGAGTCTTGTTTTCAATCTGCTCCCTAACATGTTAAACTCTGTGAGGACTCAAGAATACTTCAATCAATCATTGTTTCCATCATGGAAAAGCCTTGGCTGCTCTCCTTCCTTTTCCAGAAGTTTTCCACTTGTTCATGGTGTCATTCACCATGCTATCAGGGAGATAAAAAAAATACATAGGACTTGTTGTCATGATGCAAGACTGTCTATAATTCTGAGTACAGAATCTCCCATTACTAACATTCTCCTATTTTTGCAGTCCAGCTGTGTCTCATCTCTTTAATTCTTCATGCCATAACGTTCCAGGATTACCATCTTCAGGGTCACTATCCATTTCATACTCATCCAACACTATGGCCCAGAACTTCCGTGGATTATCAATCACAGTTGGATTGCCACTCTGCTCCTTTATACTTACCCAGGTCAGGAGCTGCACATTTCCTGCCTGATCTTCTGTCCTGGGCTTGGTGAGAAATGTGCAGCACAGCAGCTCCAGAGTCCTTCCAGTGTAGGGTAGCAACGTCTGGCAGGGGGTGCGAGGTGAAGCCACACCCTTTTATGGCACTAGCTACCATAAACAAGGTAAGTTTAAAGGTCCCAGCCACTTTGAGATGCTAGGGAGAAAGTAGGCGTGTAAGATAAGTGGGTGAGGGGGTTAGGGTGGTCAGGAGGGGCAGGGTGGGGGTCAGGGGATTGGAGTCGGGTGGCCTGTATGGGAGTGAGGGTTGGTTAGTCAAGGGTGAGGTTGGGAGGGGTGGTCAGGAGGATAGTTGGGGAAGTGGGGGTGTAGTCAGTGGTTCAGGGGTCCAGGAGGAAGTGGTCAGTATCATAGTTACCCAAGTGTTAGAAGTGGTTTTAATCCTTCTAACTTTTCCTGAGTAACTATGCTGCTAAAAGAATTGCCATAAATCAGAGTATTGGATGGTTCTGGGAGCAGGGCATTTGCACATTGGAAGTTTAAACTTCCCGGGTAATTCCTGTGCAGCCCTTCCCAACACGTCTTCTGGGCTATCTTCGGTGTATGACCTCCCCCCTGAGCAATGGAAGTTCTGGGCCCATATATATTTCGTGTCATGAATTATCTAGCATGGCTTCTTGGGTGATCACATTGAGTACAATGTAGAAACCAGTGATGCTGAGGAGTGTCTAATTTAAAAATGTAGTGTTAGCTTTAACACTTCACCAAACTTTGCTCACTGCACACAAATACTAATTATAAAATCTTTCATGTTAATATTGAGCTCCCTCCAAGGCTAAAAATGTACAATTCTGATGCCCAGTTGGTGCTGAATTAGCTCATCTCTACCATGGCAGTGTGACAGTGCTACATTTAGTGGCAGTGCCCCTGGATCAAGAGGACTTAAGTCAGCCAGGGATTGTGATGATGGAGCTCACACTACAAAGTGTGCAGCAAGGGTGGTCAGAATTAGGTTCAGGCACAACAGCCCCATAATAAATAGCTTGATAATAACCATCGAGGCTTACACATTAAGAATGACCATTTGGACAAAATACTAGAAGGCACCTTTGCAACCCTATCCAATAATCCTTCCACTGTCCCTTCCCACAAAAAATGCACCTCACCCAAATGACCATTTCTCATAAGAATTGAGAGTAAAACCTTAGGGAAGATCCCTACTGCACTGGAAGGATAATGGATGGGGATAACACATAGAGTTCTACTCAAAACATGAATCTATTGCATTTACTCCACCCGTGATGCTTAAGAATCTGCTAAGCATTTTAAATAATTTGCCTTTTTATTTCATACTGCCTAGGGTGGCTAGTTTTCCTTTGCAGGATAAATGACTAGGACAATTATTGGACTGTGCCATTGGACTTCTGGATCCAATGATACAAGTGGCTTCAGGTAATCCCCATGTATTTTCTCCTGACCTGGAATATATAATTTATTGAGTATTAGACAAGACTGTGGTTGATACTTGGTTAAAGGAAGTTTTCTGCAATCAATTTGTGCTATTAAACTAGCTAGTGTAACACAAGAATTTTTCAGAAATAAATTAAATTCATGATTACAGACCAAAATGCCATTTTCATTTGCATTAATTACAAATTTGCAGATGTGGATTCTGCTGATAGAAGGAACTGAAAATAATATGGTGATACTTGGTCCTCGATCTGAAATACTCCTAAGGGCAGTAGTAGGAAACAATTCCTCAGGAATTTGCGTTATGTCTTTTAAATAATGACATTAATATTGTGAACTATTGGCATGATCAATTAAATAATTGCTATAAAAGGGAAATACAGATTGCACAACTTTCCTAGGGCATGAAATTTGGGGGACTCACTTTCTCAACAGTAGTGAAGTCCAACAGTAATTTTAATTGTAAAAACATTTTCTATATATTATTTTACTAAGTATTTTCAATTATAGTACTATACTATAAACTTTTAAAAAGCTTTTAAAATTGTAAGTAAATTTTGTGCAGAAGCTTCACAGCCCACATTTCTCTTAGACATTTTTACTGCAGAGAACAGCTCAAAAGAGCTGGAGCAGTACTGCAGTCTGAATCAGACCTTATTTACAGCACCTCAACTTAAGTCTGTGTGGAAGATTATACTTAGAAAGTTGGAAGTTAACTCACTCCCTTTGGACCTTACCTTTAATTCAAACACCAACATAGTTCCTAATGTACGTACAACTGCAATGGGAAAGGGCTGCAGTCCACAATCACGAGAGCACAATAGAGTCAACTACCAAATATTTTGCAATAAAACTTTAAAAAAATTTGTCACAGATATAATTTCCATAATATTAACACTAGCATGAAGGGGAGGCAGAGAATGACAAAGAGAAACCATCTGAAGAAATTAATCATTGAATACATTTGCTCTGCATGAATGTGAAGTACCAGAAAAAGGTCACACTCTAACAGAAGTGGACAATTTATTTTACACACAAGTACATAATTTCCCTTTACTTAAAAAGGCTGGTCACACAAGACATGGAATGTTATGGTACTCACTTGCATATAGTTCTGTGCACAACTTTTGTACCTTAAAAAGTGCACAAAATTCCAGCCTATTTCTCAAATAGATGATGTTGAATATATATCATTTTTAATTACATCAGCAACATTTTAACACAACCTGTACATATATCTTCCCTCCTCAAACACTTTTTATATCACTGCACCAGATTTAGGTTAACTAAAAACATACCCACTGGCCAGCTTCACTAAAAAGAAAATGGTGGGGCAGCTATACCAGTTTGTAAGTGAGTCTCAATCTACGATGTTTAAACAACTCCAACGGTCAGCAAAATGCTTCCAAGCAAGGCCCCTGATTGTTACTTAATCAAGTCTGCACATGTAGATCTTTACATTCGGTGATGCGCCAGATCTTTTCCGAATTGTGCTCTGGCAAGTAAACTGCCTGAATCAACATTTTGATAGTACTGCAGATGATGTGGCAGTCTCACATTTGTCAGGACTCTCCATTTTGCACTTTGGCTACTGGTGGCTGAAGAAAATCTTTAAATGGAACTAACGCCTCTTTCAAAGCTGAGCAAACTTCAGAGGATGTGCAGGTAATACATTCAACTAGTGTTGGGTACAAAGCAATTACTTGCGACCAGGTATTGGTATCAACTGTGAAGAGAAGAAACAGAATAGAAAATAAAGCACCGAACATTTTTATAATAATGAAGCACCAAACCAAAAATCTTTGGGCTGAAATCTAATGGAAAGCGAATAAAACATTTCTGCTGTACTATTCCATGACGTCACATTGAGGCAGTAGCTATAAGATCTGTGCCCAAGTCACACTCCCAGGTAAGTCTTTAATGTCATGCAGACCTGGAAGGTGCGACTGTTGCACAAGTACGAGATCATTCGCTACCTGGCTGCTGGCACAATTTAACAGTGGCTTCCAGAAGACTTATTCCGAGAGTTCTAAGCTCTGGTTGAAAGTCTTAGGAAGGTACAATCACTCCAGCATTAAGTGACGCTTCTTCTTAGGCAGTACCTCAGGATCGAGGTTGACTTGCTTCCACTCCAGTTCTATGAGCTCTGAAATGACTGATAAGTCCAATGCGTGATCTACAGACTCTGCCACAGAAGGAGCAGGTGGTGTTTGAAGATTTGTGCACTCCCTCCTACCCCTCGACTTTGCCTCTGCACGTTCCCGATGAAGTCTCTCAATGTGTTGGGTGCACTCCCAATTCAGCCTTCTCCATTTTGGTCGGTCATGAGCCAGGGTCTCCCATGAGTCGACGAGTATGTTTGACCTCTTCAGGGATGCTTTGAAGACATCCCTAAAGAGTTTCCACTATCCTCCTGGGAGTCTCCTCCTGCAAACGAGCTCCAAGTAGAGAACTTTCTTCAGGAGTCTGGTGTCAGGCATGCAAATTACATGTCCCACCCAATGGAGTTGGTTTTGAGTGATTAGCGCCTTGACGCTGGGCAAGTTGGCCTCAGAGAGGACACTGCTGTTTCTTGCCGCAGGGTGGATTTTGTGAAGACACCACTGGTGATACTTCTCCAGTGCTTTGAAGACCAAGCTCCAACATACAATATATTAGAAACAACCAACTTAAAATGCATATTTGTTCACTTTTTCCTTTATCCTGTTATTCCAGTTTTTACAGGTTACAGTTTTAGATGCAAATCCAACTGAATAGCATATGTCTACATTAAAAATTGTATCACTTTTCAGTTGGCTTAGCTGGATATTAAGCCAGATTGCATCTCAGCATGCTGAAACCTCACAATATGGCTGAAGATGGTTTGTCCAAGCTCAGTGCTGAACTCAAATCAAATGAAAGGAAAATCAATGGAAAAGTGAAACAAATATATAATATTCTCAAACTTTGATAGCCTTCATACCTAGTGCTGTGCTGGATAAATTTCGATTTTCTATAAAATTCACTTCTATGTTGAGCTGTTAAGCAATAGAATGCGCTGCCTGAGAGGGTGGTGAGATTCACTAGTAACTTTCAAAGGGGAACTGGACATATTTTTGAAGCAAAAAAATTTGTTGGGCTACAGGAAAAGGGCAGGGAAGTGGGACTAACTGGACAGCTCTTACATAGAGGTATAGTGAGCCCAAAAGCACTCAGTCGATACACATGTACACAACCACAAATACATTAAATTTACATAATTCTGAAGAAACTGTTTCATAACCATGAGCAACCAAAACAATAGTCTTAAATTCACAGGGACAGATAGTCGGTGTTAATAGTGCAATGAAATTAAATCAAAAAAATCTGAAGAATGAAAGAAGTAAGGTGGGAATTTAGAGTAGAAAATTGGCGACAGCAGTTTAGACATATTGTGTTTGAGCAAATGCACAACCAGTGGATTCAGAACAATTTAAAAAGAACAAGTTCAAGAGGCAAAATGCTTTCCAGCCTCAGTTCTGCAATCAGATCTTACTGTATATGTTTAATATAAAGAAAGTAAAACATACTGATTTTTAAAGCTCTTCTGCTCATTTGTCATTGGAAAAATATCATGGGAGTTACAAATATTAGCAACCTGAGGTCACAAATTCAATTCCCACTCCAGTAAGTTGTGAATTGAATTCAATAAATCGGCTACAAAGTGGTCATGAGAGCTGCTGGACTGTTGTAAAGATCCAAATGATTCACTAACATCTTTCAGGGAAAGGAGCCAGACACTCAACAATCTGGTGACATATGACTCAGTCCCTACTGCATGGTAAACTTTTAATGCCCTCCAAAGTGACCTAGCAAGCCACTCAGTTGTCCAGGCAACAAGGAATGGGCAATAATACAACACTTCTCTGCATTGCCCACATCCCGAGAACGCATTAAAAAAAAAAATTACCGTTTTCAGGCTTGGTTTTCTTAAGTGAATCCATAAGAGTACTGATTGCTTTCAGAACGAAAACTATTTCTGTCACTCGCTGCCTGCATTTAAAAACAAAAGACAAAATTTAGTTCTACAACAAAAGCGTACGTGCCTAAATTTTTTAAATAAGCATACTATACAGACATCAACATTATGCAAAAATAATATTCATTCCTGCGTTTTGAACATTGGCCACACGATGGCAATATTGTCTCATTTACTCTTTTGCTTAAATGATGTTCCGTGATGCATATTTATATAATTTCTTTTCAAATAACCTCCAGCCTGTAATCAGCTTATGGGATACTGCCTGCAAAAAAAAAAAATCTATAATAGTTCATCTTGTCCAGAGTGAGAGTTAACACGAGGGTTAGAGTTGTCAAGTGGATTAGACCCCATCCTTCCACCAATCCACACTAATGTGCTGACAGGTAAGAGGTTTGGCAGTTTCAATGTAGCACAAGCTCACAGCAAAAAGGGCAATCTCATTGACAGGCAATGAATGGCTGGTAATCAAAGCCAAAGAAATGTTGTGCTCTTCTGAGCCTGGGCATATTGTTGGGACAGAACAGAAGGAGATTTACTCTTCAACTGGCTGTTTAATGTCTGACAAAAATGGAAAGTATTCCAACCCCAACACCAGCATCCTTGACCTTGAGCACCACAATTCACACTAAAAAGTCAAAAGTTGGTGACAGATGCAAAGAAAATGGAAAAAGGGATCAATTTTAAATTAGCGATGGATGAAGTGTTCCAAGAGATACAATGAAATGAATGATTAACATGCTTAAACATCAACATCACTGCATCAGCAAGGCCACTTCCCACACTTCCTGTTCTAGATTGCCAAATGCTTGCAATTTTGCCAGATCTAGAAATTAAAGATCCTATCTCAATTCCAATATATGAAGTCAGTTGAATTAATTTAGAAAAACACAAAAACATTGACTTCTAAAAAAAACAAAATTGAGTGTAATGCGAAATAGGCTGGTGATTCACTATGACCCTATTTTGCATTACTGGTGAAGACCAATTTCACCTCTGTTAACTTCATAAAACTGAGTATGTACTGAAACTTCAAATGCTGTCAGTCACAAAGGCAATTTTTCTCCCTTTTCCCCACATTATCTTTAATTTCCTAATTCGCTTTTGAGGATCAGTGCCAAAATATGTTCCAAGTAACACAACCCAAAGAGAATGTGATGTTTTCATTGATTTGTCATGATCATATCTGCAGCAATGTCCCGTGTTAAGGAAGCTCCACTAGGTACATTTATAAGTGGGGCAACTGCACATATAGTGGCAGATGAGAATTTTATCAAATGCAGTCATGCACCTGTTCAACTCTCCTCTTCAAATTTTATGTACAAGGTTGCTGGAATTCAGTAATAGTGTACATCACCATTTTATTAACACTATTTTAGGTTTACATTTTTCTTAATGCCCTGTTTGGTGCAGCAGTAATGTGGTTAGTTAGTTACGGTTAAACATTACAAAGTTATGAAAATATGTGAAAGGTGGATTTTTATCTTGGTTACAATGTTCCTTTGCTAACCTTGCATTGGACTGATGCTTTGTAATTGTAGGACAGCATAAACTACACAGGCCATATATATATGATATATAACTATAGAAGGGCATAACTTGGACAAAGTGGCTACAAATGTAGCATTCAGTAAAGACTACCTTCTAATAGCAAAAGGGGACATTCAGGGTAGAATAGTTTAATTTTAAGTGTTGTTTTTTGCAAGTTAAAATATTCCTTGGAAATGGTTCTTGACTGCAACTCTTTCATACCCAAAACTAAAGGTGAATAACATCTTATTCCTAGGACCAATGCTGAATATATGTACATTTCCTAATTACATTAATTCTCTGTCTTAGATTCAGGATATTTTAATTCAAAAAATTTATCATGAGATGCCAGTAATTTCAGCAATTCAAAGTAATTCATTCTAACCTTGGGAGAGGACATCTGCCACTCAACCTCTCATCTTCAATGTACCGATGCAACACATCCTGTGACCTCTTTAACAGCACAGACAATGCCATTCGGGAAATATACCCTTCCTGGGGAGTCGACACTTTATTACTGAAGGAAAACTGAAGCAGCGTTTCAAAGCAGACTTTGGAAAACTCCTCTCTCATTCGAATATCAATTTCTGCCTCTGTAGAAGTGAAGCAGTTATAGTTAGTCTACCAGTATAGGGTCATTTTCATTGAAAGCAAAGTCTTCTCAAAGTCACTCTTGAATTTAGCTTATTGCTACACAAACTATTTCTGCTTTAATATTTTGAAAGCTCAGCCAACACTATTCAGCTAAGGAGAAAACTAGGGACACTGGCTCTGAATACATTTCATCAATTTACCACAGCCTCTTGAATGCAGTGGATTTGGGGTGGGCTGTGGGGGAATGCAAGATGCTGAGAAAAGCTACAGCTGCTTTTATTTTGGGTGCAGTTTAACTTAAGATTCTGGATGCTAGCACCCAGCATTTACACTTCCAAATAAGCTTCTCTATCCTGGTAGCAGACCCAGTTTTCCATGTTTCTGTCAATTTTTAAAATTCATTCATGGGATGTGGGCTTCGCTAGCTGGGCCAGCATTTATTGCCCATCCCTAGTTGCCCTTGAGGAGGAGGTGGTGGCGAGCTGCCTTCTTGAGCCACTGCGGTCCATGTGGTCTAGATATACCCACAGTGTTGTTAGGGAGGGAGTTCCTGATTTTGATCCAGTGACAGTGAAGGAACGGCGATATATTTCCAAGTCAGGATGGTGAGTGGCTTGGAGGGGAACTTCCAGGTGGTGGTGTTCCCATCTGTCTGCTGCCCTTGTCCTTCTAGATGGTAGTGTTTGTGGGTTTGGAAGGTGCTGTCTAAGGAGCCTTGGTGAATTCTTGCAGTACATCTTGTAGATGGTGCACACTGCTGCTACTGTGCATCGGTGGTGGAGAGAGTGAATGTTTGTGGATGTGCCAATCAAGCGGACTGCTTTGTCCTGGATGGTGTCAAGCTTTTTGAGTGCTGTGGGAGCTGCACTCATCCAGGGAAGTGGGGAGTATTCCATCACACTCCTGACTTGTGCCTTGTAGATGGTGGACAGACTTTGGGGAGTCAGGAAGTGAGTTACTCATCGCAGGATTCCTAGCCTCTGACCTGCTCTTGTAGCCATGGTATTTATATGGCTAGTCCAATTCAGTTTCTGGTCAAAGGTAACCCCCAGGATGTTGATAGTGGGGGATTCAGTGATGGTAATGCCGTTGAACATCAAGAGTCCTGCCATATTGGATCACCTGTGCCTTTCTAGTTACTGCTACAAGGTCAACATTTCAGCGTATACATGGCTGACTGTACCAGTTCAAGGGGATACCAAATCAATGGCCTCCCTCTGGGATTCTGGCACCATTTCCTTTTAATCTGTACATAAATGGCCTGTCTGCACCTAGCTCATAGAAAATCATCAATGTTGATGACAATGCCTTTGTCACTCAAATTAGTTACACCTATCCTGGAATGCTCTAAAGATATGAAACTTATGCTCAAATACTGCCTAAAATGGTTTCTTCAACTAAACAACACAAAGATTGTCTCCTCACTTTCGCTTGCCCAACATAGCCATCGTGCTAAATGGTCAACTTCTTAAACATGATGCTCACTCTTAGTTATCATACTCAATTTGTGAAGAAATTCAAAACCTGAAATAAGCCAATTGCCAAACTTGCTGGCTCTGTCTGGGGAGTATATGTCTCCACTTTACGCCCACTTGCTCATGCACTCCACTATTCAATTGTGGATTATTGCACTTCCGTCTGGGTTTGTTCACTGCATATTAAGCTGATGAATACTCAACTGCTTGAACATGTATCAGGCACAGCATGCCCTACTCCTGTTCTGTGGCTACCAGTCCTGTACAACTCAGCCCCTCCACATTTTTGTTGTTCAGTTGCAGTGGCAAAATTGATGAATAGACTCAATGAAAAAAATTATAATGCCAATTCACTCTGATTTGTTCCAAATACAGTACGATCCCTTTTACGATACCTAATGTTATCCTTCGACTTTTTCTTAGCAATTTGCTGGTGTAAAGACTGGACAGATGCGCCTATAAATCAATGCATCATGTCAGATACTACAAAACTATTAACCAGGATACAGCTGGCTGCTTAATCTGACGTTTCTCAATCATTTTTAAACTGGTCATGGACACTGTACCAAAAATCCTCACCTATGGGGCGTTTGTGACAATTAAAAATGTCCTTGCCATATCTCACCTTATGGAATTATGCCCAACAACTATGCTATATGGTGGCTTACATGCTTTGGATTGTAGATGAAAACTGTTCTAAAATGGTTGGAATTATATGCTGATTCTGCATATGATAAATAGATAGTCATTTGGTAGTACAAAATTGGAGTAGTGCTGAAAAAAAGAGACACGTCTAAGCTTGCACTAATCAGGACACTCGCAAGAATACCAATATAAGAGGAAGACAACAATTTATACTGTATGTGAAGAGAGTGCTGATTGGTTGGCAAGTGGCGTTGCCATGGAGAATGTACCATTGATGGTAACTGACAGTTAACTGCCAATTATTGTTTGAAATTTGAACCAGGCAGCTTCACCTTGATTGGAATCTGTATTAGAACTTTCTGCGGGGTATTTTGGGTCTTTCTGAATGGATGAGCTAGGGTAAGCCTTTCTTATCTCTATCTTGTGAAAATTATGTCAATCTGAAGACATACAGTATACACAACAAACACACATACATAGTTGAATCCTGACAATTGTAAACTATATTGCAAATGCTACACGTTGATTTGGATTGCTACACACATTCAGCAGTTAATATGAATGAAAACAGAAATCCTTCAATGTCCATGTATAAAATTGGTGACAGTTTTAAAATGGCTACATCTAGGTAATGTGGACTACAAAACTATGCTAAACATTAAAGTATTTTAAAAAGCATAAAGACAGAAAATGAAAAAATAAAGCTTTATCTGAAAAATGACAATTTATCGTCAAACTTGCCATTTTTTAATATTATGGCACAGAGTTAATCCGTTTGATAGCTTGAGGTGCTTATCTGTATAATGTGATGGGGCACTTTTGTCATCACTTCATTGTCTCTTTGACCTTGGTATCTTTCACTTTTTTGTTGTTGTTACCTTCTCTCTGTCACTAATTCTTTTACTATGAGTTTATCTGTGTCTCTGTGGTTTTACTGGTAAATTGCTCTGCAGTGGTTTGACTGGGTTAATCCGTGCCTGTCTTTAGTTGGTAGTTTGCATTTTGTGGGCTACAGTTTGTTTTAACATTGTTTCTTTTTATTCAGGCACATTTATTTTCTGTTGTGTAGTCCTGTTGAGTGCAGTTAGTCAATCAGTTACTGAGATTTGTTTGGCAGTTTGATCTTGGAGATAATGGGATATCCTATTGTCTCATTTTCATTCAACAAATGTATTTCTATAGCACTTTTAATGTAAATAAAAAGGTCCCAAAGCCGCAAGGCACTTCACAAAAGTACAGTAAGGCAAAAAAAACACAAGACAAAGAAAGATATTAAGGTGGGTGACAAAAGCTTAGTAAAGAGATGGGTTTTGAGGTACTTAAAGCAGCAGAGAGGTGGAGAGGCTTAGGGAAGATTTCCAAAACATAAGATCTTGATGGCACAAGGCATGGCGTCAACAGTGGGGCAAAAGAGAGGAAATTACAGAGATAGGAAGGGAAAGGTCATGAAGATATTTAAATGCAAAGATGAGTATTTTAAGCAATGGGCAGTGGGGAAGAGGGAGACAATGTAGATCACGGAGGACAGGGGTGATGTGTAAATGGAACTTGGTGATGGAATGGATATGTGCAACAGAGATCTGAATGACTTGAGGTTGACAGAGGGTGAAGGATGGGAGATGGCCTAAAGAGCATTGGAATCATTGGGTCTGGAGGCGAAAAAGGCAAGGATGAGGGTTGCAGCATCATATATGCTTAGGCAGCAGCTGAGGCAGGCAAGTAGGCAGCCTTTGTAATGAAGAGTATGTGGGATCTGCTCAGAGCTACTTCAGGATCAAATAGCACCAAGCTTGAAGTTGAGAACTTGTAGACTTGTTTCCGGATGTGTTGTTGTATTTATTTTAAGTTTTACCTGCAGATATTTAATTATGGTCGTCTCTATTGATACATCAGCAAATATAATTTATAGATTTTTATCTCTTCTCCACACATCCTTGAAAATATCTGCAGGTAAAATAGTCCTTTCAATAAAAGGCTGAAAAAACCCAACACCTCACAATGGTTCTAAAATTTCAATCTATTTTGACACACATCTGTAGAGGTTTGTTGCCATCCTAATATAATGAAGCGTTTCCAGTACCCAAAGGATGAAAATGAAATGGTCTTAATATAGCAGACTCAATTAGGACAGCGATGTTACACTTAGTAAAATAGCATCATTTAAACAGATGAGCTGTTGCCTTTGGGATGGTCTCATGAAGGTTGGATTTTACCGCTTTCCAATGAGTGAACATTTTCCTTTTAAACAAGGACAAGAACTAATTGTTGATTCTGACTATTAGGGCCTTTAACCATCATTGTTCCCCATTTTCTTAAGGCATTGCAGTCTTAAATGAAAATTTTATTTTACACAGAATATTATAATTTACTTATGTACTGTGTTCGCCAAAAGTTTTCCTCCAGCTTCTAACTAATTTCTTCCCAAATCTGAATATATAAACAATGTGATGTACCTGTAAATGAAGTTGACTGAGAATGGATTGAACCTTTGTTTAGCATCGTCATTATCTGGCCAACAAATTCTTTTGGAATGAAATTCGCATATGGTAATATATCTGTGCTAATAAGTTGCACAACCTAAAAAGAATAAAAAGCAATTGTAATGAAAAATATTGTGTCAAATTAATCACTGGTAAAATAGGTGATAATTTCACAGAAATATGATGTTTAATGCAGGTGTATTGTAATGCATCTACAAAGAACATTTTTAATGCTCAGCAAGCATTGAATAGCTTAAAAAGTCTAAATTTAAACTCACCTCAACATCGATGTTCTCATTTTTCTCAAATTCTTGAATGGAGAGATTATCTGGGGGTGTGCTATAAAACCAAATCATAAGAGTGAAAATGCAATCTTAATTAGGCAGCTTGTTGTTAAACGAACTTCTTCCCTCTAAATTGATAACTAACACAATGGGACATAATTTTGCCAAAATTTTGGATGAATGAATAATTCAGGTATGGACTGACTGCATGTTAATTCTGGATATTTATTCAGCATGGAAACAAATATGCAGCATGACTAAATTATTAGCACATAACAGAACCAAAACTTGCACTTAAATAATTCCCTATCTCAACATCTCAAAATACTAATGAACAAATTATTTATTGTACTGTGGTTACTGTTGTTAGGAAGGAAAACAGCAAATATTTGCAGACTGCAGGGTTGCATATAAAGTAAATGAATGAAGGACTAGGCAATCTATTCATGATGTTGGTTGGCTGGTTAGCAAGAACAGCATGAAGACTTCCTTCTCTTTTCAAAAAAGGGCACTTCCAACAAAGCAAGATTCCCTCAGCAACTGTACTAGCATGTCAACTTAAGTTACATGTTCATTAGTGGGGCTTGAAACGCACAACCTTCTGACACAAAGGAGCCAAGTTGACACTGGAGAATCCTGAGATCCAAAAGAACCACTGATATGTGATGCTTAGATGAAAATTTTTACTCTAGTCCATTCAGATGACTAATCACCACACATTTTGCCATGCTTTACGTAGAATAACCTTAAGGATACTGGAATGACAATATTTGTGAAATAGAGCACAACTTTGGCTAAATTTTTCCATGCACCTTTTTGTAAATAAGAAGTCTTCAAATGTGTTGGCTAGTTCTGGCCACATGGTATCAAATTTTCTTGAGGAAGCATGCTGCCTTGCAACAGGAAGTCCAATAGAAAGTACTTTAAGAAGAGAGGAAACAGCCATTTTCCATGTTGTTTCAGAGGGGCAGGCATACTTCAGATTGAGTGGTATCCTCAACGTCTAAGGAAAAAAAAGTAGCGAGTGAGTGAGAGAGGACTGATTACTGTGACTAAATATAATCTGCACCAATAGACTACTGCAGGAATTTAACATTGAAAATTAACATATCCTTGCACTATTTTAAACAATGTTACAATTTTAAATTCATTAAGCCTATCTGTGCTGGGAACTAAACACCTTTCTACTCTGATCATCCAGTGTAAGCCTGAAACCCAATTGTGTTAGGTACACCACAGTCTGCTGCAGAGTAAAGATCTTTATTCTGACCCAATAAGGATGTCTTTGTCCCAACTTCAGAAAAACACTGGTGTTCTCATGTGATTCTTCCCACTTCTGATACCAGTTAATGGACTCCGTGACTGCGATTGTAACCACAGGGAGAAGATTTCCTCTCTGCGCTTTGTGTAACAAAATCATAAAACTCATTCTTTATAAACAGATTTATGATTTTCCTTCACACAATGCTCAGAAGAATTCTTTTGCCAGGGTGACCAGTGGCCAATTTTGAACTGTGGGGCTGTTGCAACTAGGAATAACGTTGAGCGAGTCTAAATGAATTTCAAGCACACCCTTTCATGCTAGGAGGGAAAAGACGATAATCCCATTCCAAGGCCAAAGCTCCCTTCCTAACAGAACTGTGGGTGTACCTATACCACTGCAGCGGTTCAAGGATTCTTCTGAGCATTGTGTGAAGGAAAATCATAAATCTGTTTACAAAGAATGAGTTTTATGATTTTGTTACACAAAGCACAGAGAGGAAATCTTCTCCCGGTGGTTACAATCGCAGTCACGGAGTCCATTAACTGGTGTCAGAAGTGGAAAGAATCACATGAGAACACCAGTGTTTTGCTGTAGTTGGGACAAAGACATCCTTATTGGATCAGAATAAAGATCTTTACTCTGCAGAAAACTGTGGTGTACCTAACACAATTGGGTTTCATGCTTACACTGGATGATCAGAGTAGAAAGATGTTTAGTTCCCAGCACAGATAGGCTCGATGAATCAAGGTCAACTAGGGATGGGCAATAAATGTTGGCCCAGCCAGCGAAGCCTGTGAATGAATAAAACAAAAGTATAGACTCTGGTCCTGAAGGTGAAAAGCCAGTATGAAAATCTCCTGTGCGATAAGTGCCTGACATCATTTTAATGGTGAGAAGAGGTGTGCAATGGACACTACCTGCAAAATGATTTTATGACTGCAAAAACAGATTAAAGCATGTCACATTCTATTGGAGGTAAAAAGTTGTTTCAGAGTTCGTTTCCAGATTCAAAGTTCAGCTCACGATAATCATAAATCCACAACTAACAAGATTGTCTAAGTTTTGAATATTTCATAAATAACTATTAAATTTGTTTACAGAATTTAGTATTTAATATGAAGCACTGAAAACTTAAAGCTTATTAAACTGTGCAATACTCTACCAAGTTAAAAACAATCCTAAAATGCATCTGGTTATCAATTAATGTCAATCGCAACATGGATCAGATCTAGACCTGCATTACAGAACACCCAAAGTCAATCCACAAAATAATTATAAGCCATTTTACTGTACTTCATCATAAATTACCTTAATAATTTTCTGAAGGACTTTTTCATTTACCACAGCTTTGTGACATGCTGTCTTCTGATACAAATCCACAACAACTTCCAGTGATTTTTCAGCAAATGGCACATAATTCAAAGCCACCCACTCTGCCTGCAAGGAAACACAGTTTATGGCATTTAACTTTAAAAGTTAGTGAAAATACTAACAATCTTGCAATTTGAAGATTGCTTACGTGAAGAGAAATGGCTTATCAGTTTAATTTTCCTGGTTCACATGCACAGATCACTGAAGAGGTGGAGAGAAGAACAACAGATTTATACAACTAAAGCGGGGGAACCATAACAGTTTAAAGTTGCAGTATCGCTACTCTCCAGACTTTTATACCTCGCAGTTAATGAAGGTAGGTATTGAGATTTAAGTTTGATTCTGAAGGCTCAAAAACAGTTTTTCACTGTCAAATTAAGTATTAAATAGGATATACTATAAATTTATCTGCCTGTATGACATCATTTGCATGTACAGTTATGCTATTTCTACCCCTGCTAGAAGAAGCATGATAGGTCTTGCAGCTTTATCATTAAGAGAAATAAATTGATCCAAGTGATTGTCAAAGCTGTCTGAGATGAAGGGCCTGTGATCACTGAAAAAGGTGTCTGCTTCATGACAGACCACGTTGTTTGGTGGGGTATAGAAAAAGTGTATTTATTGCGTGTTCCATCAAGCCATAGAGATCAGTGACTTTGCTGTTACTGGCCAATTACAAGCCAAATTCCGTGTAGTAGGAATGTCACTGGACTAGTAACCCAGAGGCTCAGGGTAATGCTCTGGGGACATGGATTCAAATCCTGCTATGGCAGCTGGTAGAATTTAAATTCAATTAATAAATGTGGAATATAAAAGCTAGTTTCAGTAATGGTGACCAGGACAACTATCATCAATTATTGTAAAAGCCCATCTGGTTCGTTAATGTCCTTTGGGGAAGGAAATCTGCCATCCTTATCTGGTCTGGCCTACGTGCGACTCCAGCCCCACAGCAGAAACGTGGTTAACTCTTAACTGCCCTCTGAAATGGCCCAGCAAGCCACTCAGTTCAAGGGCAATTAGGGATAGGCAACATGATGGCTTTACCAGTGATGTCCACATGCCACAAAGAATAAAGAAAATTCCCAACATCAAAGAGTACATGCTGAGTACAAGTTTAGCATCAATGTGAAGCTTCTTCAGTATCACACCAATACTAAATTTATAGATTATAAACTGGGAGGCAAGATGTGAACTGCCTCCTTCAGACACTCTTGACTCTTCTTCACCCCGATGACATGTCAGGCAACGTCTCTGGGATTTGTACTGCATTTACACGATAATTGAAATGTTGGTGCAAAGCAAAAGCGAAACCAATCTAACAGTTGCAATGTGAATGGCATACGTTAAGCTACAAGATCTGTACAATATTACAACTGGAGCGGTCCAAAGATATTTTGCCATTGCTTAAGCCAGAACTTCCTGCTGTCGCCCACCCTTTGTGCAAGCTTAAGTTAAAAATAATTAAATGCAGGAGCATGCAATTAGTGATGCATAATTTGACTTGCTTATCAGTACCCAAAGCTGTTTGTGTTCCCAGCAAACATCATAAGTTTTGTACAAAATCTAACATTATAGCTGTTCTGCCATCGAATCAAAAGCAAAAGTTGACCATTGATGTTGTCTGTTTGCAGGAGATCCTTGTAATAGGCTCTCTCAGGAATGGGTGGATGAACTCTCAGTTCAACAATGGCCTGTTTTATTAGATTTCAAGACCTGATGGTCTTTAATGTGGGACACTGCACAAAGATGGATGATTGTCAAAAAGATTTGGCTAAATTTTAGTTTGCAACCGTCCAATTTTAAAACTTAGTTCTAGAAATCCTACAATTTTCTTTTGCTTATTAATTTATTCCCTTTGGATGTTGCCGAATTATTGCTGAGGTGTCTTTTACCCAAAAGCCCATTGTTCATGCACGAGCATCAACAGTGAACCTGGCCTCGATTTTCTTTTAGAATGGATGTAACTCAAGTTCACTCAGAGCAAGGGACCCATTTCTGAGCTTGAAAACGAAAGGGGCATTACAAGCAGGGTGACAACATTCAGATGCTAAACAAGCAAATTGATTTAAGCTGCAATTTCATTCAAGTTGCTGAACATAAGGGAAGAATGTGAGAAGACGGAATCATAATTGAACAGAGCAAAGAACAGGATTCTTTACTCTACGAGCCCAAGGATAATCCATAAAGGGTTGCTTCATTATTTCAAATCAAGAAAGAAAAAGGTAAATGGCAAATGCTGGCAATCAATTAAACATTGAAATCAGGGAGCATTTACAGAGAGCAAATGTAATTTAAAAACTTCAGATCTATGAGTGGAAATTTCCGTGCTGATAGTGGGCGTGATAGGTGGTGTGTGCAGACAATATGGCACGATACGACAACGGGAAGGCAGCTCGCGATCTTCTGCTCAGGCCGCCGATGGCAGGCTGCGTTTCCCACCAACGGTCGTCGGGGAGCTCATTGTAATACATCAGCATATCATTAATAGGCCATCCCATCAGGCTCTTGGACCCCGCCAGTTCGTCCGTCCACCTCAGCGGGAAAGCACGTTCTCTGCAACTGAGACAGATCAGGCACAGCCACAGTGATATGATTGGGGTCGGGCTCCTAGCCTGCCCGCCCACGCAAGCAACCTGGGGGCACCAAAGTGCCACCAAGCACTCCAGACTTTAAACCCCCCCGCCCCCCCACCGGCACAGACTGCGAGTCCGCGACCACTTTATTGGACCGCTAAGCAGTTGCTCTGCACAGGTTGTACAATCTCCTCGACAATGCTGGCAATGTAGCAGTCACTGCTGGAGGTGATCACAGCCCCTTGCAATCTCAGAAACCCAGTTAGGAGCTGTCTCCCTCTGTCGCAGGCTGACAGGGCAGCCATGCAGTGCACTCATCTATGGCCATCCGAGGGGTGGCCAGCACTCTCCGGGAAGTGTTAAGGGGCCATCACACAGGGTCAGGAAAGATGCTAACTACAGCCATGCTAACCATGTCTCTCTCTCTTTCATGCCGCAGGACGACCACATCAGGAGCATGGAGCCTGATGACTTAGCTGTATGCCTGATGGCCTACAGGGAGTGAAGACAACAGAGGAGAGAGTGACGGAGGAGAGAGTGACTGAGGCGCCTAGCTGTGTAAAGGCAGGAGCAGCAACCTCAGGAAGAAGGGGCTGCTGGGGCTCTGGCACACATCGCCCAGGAGCGACAGCGAGCCATGGCTGGTCAACACCCAGCGGCACCCAAGGTATATATATGCTGCCTGTCATTCCTACAGATGATCAAAAACCTGTGTTGCCGACAACTGCGCAAGTCTAGGGACCTGGTCGTTCACATCTGACACTTGCTGCAGGACTTGGCACCAAGGGGACATGGAGGGCATCCAGTGCCAGTGGCTGTGAAAGTGACTGCGGCATTCAATTTCTATGCCAGTGGCTCCTTTCAGGGTACCACAGGTGACCTCTGTGGGATATCACAAGCCACCGCCCACAAATGCATCCACGAGGGCATGGAGGGCACCTTCTTGGAAGGCACACAACTTTGTGCATTTTGCCTGGGACCGGGACAGCCAGGATATAAAGGCCAATAGATTTGCCTGAATCTCCAGATTCCCACAGGTACAGAGCGCGATCGACTACACCCATTTGGCACTCAGGTCTCTGTCGCTGCACATGGTGGGCTGCATCACCGAATGTGCAGCTGGTATGCAACCCAGAAGGTGTGCGCACGGTTTCCAGGGAGTGTCCACGACGTCTACATTCTCAGTCAGTCACGGGTCCCTGGAATCTTCCAGGGTCCACAGAAGCTGCAGGGATGGCTCCTCAGGGACAAGGGCTACCCGTAGAGGCCATGGATGATGACACCTGTGCGGCGGCCTCAGACTGCAGCACGGTGACAGTATAATGAGGCTCATGCTGCAGCTCACAACTTGGTGGAGACAACCATCGGGACGCTAAAGATGAGGTTCCAGTGCCTGGACCGGTCTGGTGGAGCCCTGCAATACAGTCCACAGAGGGTGTCACACATCGTCGTCATCTGCTGTGCCCTTTGCAACCTGGTGCTCCAACGGGGAGAAGAACAGGCTGAGGAGGAGATGGAGGAGCTGCATGTCTCCTCCGATGAGGACACCGCCGACATGGATGAGGGTGAGGAGGCG
This sequence comes from Cetorhinus maximus, assembly GCF_964194155.1. NCBI lineage: Eukaryota > Metazoa > Chordata > Chondrichthyes > Lamniformes > Cetorhinidae > Cetorhinus > Cetorhinus maximus. The sequence continues at coordinate 12,986,795 of NC_135900.1, forward strand.
ATGATGATGGGGATGAGGCCCTCGCACTGGCTAGACGAGGAAGGTGCACTCAGGAGACCTTCATTGCTGCTAGATTTGTGGAGGATGATGACGACATGCAGTGAGATGACCCCATAGATCCTCACAGCGCATTTGTGAATGTTTGACTCCAGTCCGGCTTATGGCAGCATGAAAACCCTCTGTGAGAACGCTCCTGTCATGGAGATGCAGTGGAGACCCTAATAGTCACTCGATTGCAGGAGGATGATGACGACATGCAGTGAGGACACTCCATAAATCTTCGCATAGCCTCTGAGAATGTCTGCCTCCTGTCTGGCCTAGGGCAGCTCGCTTGCGCTCCGTGATCAGGATCATATCATAGAGACGCAGCCAAGAAATTTTAGAAGCATCCGATGCTTTGTCTGCCTCCAGCACCTGAGGCCTTCGGGAGCTGGAGCACAGTATCAATGGTCACAGATGCTGAAGAGATGGGGGCCAGCCCCTCCTTAAAGGTGCTGAGAGCACATTGAGAGAACTCTGTGGCGCCTACCCACTACATTCTGGCAGCAATGACAAGCACTGCCAAGGTGCAGACATCAGTAATGTTTCCAGGGTGTGTAGCCGGTCCATCACTTTGGTCTGAAGGCTGCACAGAACACAGGGAAGTGGCCCTGGACTGAGACACCTGCCTTTACCTTGTGCAGAAAGGTTTCACAACTGAGTGACAAGAACACTGCTCATCAGAACAAGGAGCCAAAGGCAGGGAGATATTCTTGAGAGTTAATTGACAATAGTCAACAGTACGTACAGGTGATTAACACCCATGCACAGACTGTGCAACTAATTCTTTCCTAACCCTGCCTCTACGTCTTGGTGCTCCCCAGACACCCACGGCGGAGGTGGAGGCAGCCTGCTGACTGCGATGCCCTGTCTGTGATGACTTTGGTGGGTGTCCTCTGGAGGGCTGAGACTTGGAGGATCCCGGGCTGCTTTTGGGGTCCTGCTTAGTGGCATTGGCACCCTCCTCGGCCTGTGAAGCTGGAGCTGCGGAGGTCACGAGAAAAAGAGACTCAGATGGGCTGGTCACTCCTGGAGTCACCTGGGCGGATAGGCCCGGATTGTGCACCTGCTGATCCTCCTCCCTATGGGCCCCCGTGGGCCCACGACTGACTCCTTGAGGGGAAGGGGTAGCTGGAGTGAGTCCCACACCCCTCTCACGAACACACTGTTGTAGGCCAACTATGGTGTCAGCGATGGAGTTGAGCCCACGCAGCAATGCTGGACCAAGGTCCCATGGCGGTCGCCATTCTACCAGTGTTGGCCTCAGTGCGTTGGCATGCCGACACTATCGCCCCAGCCTGAAGGCAGGCGGACTCCTCCATTGTGCCTTGCAATCTGAGGAGTGCAGTGGACATCCCGTCCTGTGTTTCTGAGCTTGCTGTTGCAGCTCTAGCAACTGTGATGTGACTGAGTCCAGAGGCTGGTCATCTGACTCGAACTCAGCAAATTTCTGGCCTCCTGCAGACCTCCAAATGCCGGGGACTTGGGAAGTCCCTGCCCCCGCCTGCTGTGGATCAGTGTGATATGCTCACCAGATTATGATCCAGTGTCTATTCTAAAGCTAGGTCACACCGGGGTGTCTGTCTCTGCGCTGGTGGAGGGTGTGGGTGAACACTGACGGAACTTCGAAAAGGGTGCCTTCAGGTTCCCCTTCGGAGGTTTCTTCAGAGCTTGATTGGAGGCCCTGGGTCAAGGACTCTGTCGGCTGTTTGGCAGATGTGCCTACAAAAGCAAGGAGAGATAACTAGTGCATGGCAGTGGCCTATAAAAGAGGACACATCATTCAGGGCATCGATTGGATGTTGCACTGCAACATCTCACTCAGTAGACCTCACCATCAGCACAGGACCGGTCCAGATCCTCGCTGGCCAGCTGGATGGCTCTGTTTTCAAAGTCAGTGAGGACATTGATTTCGGGCATTCCACCCTCAGTCTGCGACCCCTCTCTTTTGTAGTGTACCAGCTTGTGCTGCACAGATAGAGATGGAGAAAGTGTAAGCAGGATGCCTGCCAGGCCAGAGGATAAATGTGCCTGGCCTGTGCAGGTGGTGTGTGGTCTCATGGGCGGGCTGAGGACAATGAAGGTGTGTGAGAGAGAGTGAATGGTGATGTCCCTTGAACTGGCGGTGAGTGAGGGCCCTGTGGATGTGTGATGGGTTTGAGAGTGTGAGAGTTGAGAGTGATGAAAAGAGTGACTTACCCTGGTGGAATGGAGATCATCATTCATCCTCTTGAGGAACCGGGTGGCTGTCCTCTTCTGAAGGGCGTTGGCGCTGACCACCGCTGCCACCACCTCCCAAACTGGATTGGTCACTGCCCATCCTGCGGCCAGAGTGGGGGTATAGGACATTCCAGCAGGCCTCCACAGCATCCAGCAGTCGTTCAAGGAACCCGTCATTAAACCGGGGGTGGGGAGGGGGGGGGTGCTGCGGTCTGTGGTCTTTTTTCCTTTGCTGGCCATATCTCCCGGGCAGTGGCGGTGAGCTGGTGGCTGCCTTTTAAGTCTGGCAGCCAGATGCAACGGTGGGGTGATGGTACGAGGGCGAATGAGAGCCCGCCCGCCATGGAGACGCGTGTTTCCCAGGAATGCATAAATAATGTGGCGGGTTTGGGATGATACGGTGTGAAAACCTGCCATCACTGTTGGCAGGTAGGATGCCATTTTGCCCGCCCGTTACCTCATTTAGTGCAAATTTGGGAAAATTCCACCCTATATTCTTCACCAGATAAGCAGATATTTTGGTAAATTGAAAACAAAGGGATAGGTAAGTAGGGGAAAATTAATCAGATTTCTATTTACAGAGAAAGAGTTAATCAGTTGTGTAACCTACAAATTGCTTAATAGAAAAACAGTCAGATGATATTAAAGTTCTTCAATGAGATAATGGAAAAGATTTAAAGGAATATGCAAATAGGAGGATGACTTGAAATGGGAGAAATCCACACAAGAAGATGGGAGAAATCTGATAAAGAGAATAAAACTCTTGCAAATGCAGCAACCCCGAAATGCACAAAATACAAGCAATCCACATTTCCTCCAGTCTCAAAGAGAAAAACAGGTTAACACTATATGCATAGAATGACCACTAGCCTCCCCACATTCCCCCCCATTCTAACAAAGAATTTACATTCCAAATTGTCAGCTGACCTCCTCTTTCCATCATAAATCACCAACACTTCATGCATTGAGGATACAACTACATTTTCAAGTTTTGAAGGCATTATTCAGACCAGAGGGTGTAGAGTGCCCAAGAGAAAGATGAGGTACGAGTGGTTATTTTGAACTTCGCCATCTGGGCGGTAATCTGGCAGGACTGATCTAACGGCCTTTAAAAAAAACATATGGGTTCTACAATGGATGGCTGATTTGTTCTTGTCCAGCTAATTCTCTGATGGAAAATTAGAAAGTTACCTCCACTATTTGTGAACCTTGTGTTAAGCTTGGTTGGAACAATGCAGGTGGTCAGAGATGGAGAAATCAGAGTCGGAATGGGAAGTAAGGAATTAATTGCTGAGGGTGGCCTTGTGGGTAAAACAGACATGTCATGCAGCGAGAACATAATCTGCATTTGATATTTTTGATGTAGCGGGGACCACACAGTGAGCAGCAAATGCATTACACTACATTACATATCCATGGCTGAGGGAGAGAATAATTGTGCGGATGCTATAAAATTTGAAAATGAGTTTAAAAGGCAGAGGTGAAGGGTAATAATAAAGATCACTGATTTGTCATAAATCTGAACACACTGAACAGATGCAAAACCGTACGCAGAATTAGAAGTGGACTTTCATACTGCCATTCGATCCCTGATTAAGTTTCAAGACTGCAGCAGTTCAAGAAGGTGGCTTACCACCACCTTCTCAAGGGCAATTAGGGGTGGGCAATAAATGCTGGCCTAGCCAGCAATGCCCACATTTCATGAATAAATTTAAAAAATTAAAAAGTTGACCTCAAATGATTCCCAGCCTGAAGCCGAGTCACCACTGGACTGAAGCCTCATTGTTGTCCCTGCCTTTAAAGGATGTCCCCCACTCCTTTGTCTCTTACACAAAATGTCTGCAGCTCGCTGCTAACCTCTCTCCTGAAATTATGCCTTTTTAACAGATATATCTCAGCTTAGATGCATGACTGTTTTCCATTTTCAAGTTTATTTTTGCTGTACTTAAATTTTGAATTTAGATCAACCAAAAATCAATTATTGAGTGACTGTATGATTTGATTTCAAATTCATGAAATCAGATCAAAGTGGATCATCAGAAAAGACACTGCAGCTTTAAAAGTCAGAAAAAATAGGAAGCAAATAATTTGTGTTAATGGTATACCGAAGTGTACTTTGCCATGCGGTTTAGGGTAGTCTAATGCGCGTCTGAACAGGTCAATGCAAAAATAACCTCTGGAGGCTTAAAACTTACCGGAGCAAATAGTTGAATCTATTATATATCCGTCACGTACAGAAGCAGCATAAACGGAACAAAAGAAGATAATAATCATTATCAAACTACTTAGAAGTGTAAGCAAGTTGTCATTTTGTTGAAAAATTTAGGCAATGCAATTGTATTTTAATAAAGATTTTGGTAGTTTAATTCAAATGAAATGGATGGGTTTAAATTCTGTTAAACATTCTCCATAATTGAATAGTTGACCTTTTAACCTTTCTGGCTCCCTCAGCTTTCAAGTTGTGACATGACCTTCTACGTAAATGACCCGAATAAATAATAGTGAGAGAAAGAACAGAGGAATTTTTCCTAAAGTCACTGCTACGTCAAGCTGAAATCCCAGGGTTCTCCTGTGTATTGCCACGGGAGGATGGTGTTGGTTTTGACACAACTGTTAAACTGTTACCATGGATTTTTCATTAGGAGGGAAACTTGATAGGTTCGTAGATTGGAGGGAAAAGGGGATTTCAGTTTATATAAACATCCTTTAACGATGCATTAAGCGTAACTCCAACAAAAATACTCTCATCAGAGCTATCAATTTATCTTTCAAGAGTGTGTAGCTTCCATTCTTTAAAAGGATATGGGCAATGAATGGAATCTCAGATATGAAGCTTCTCTTGAATAAGTAATGGTGAAGCAGTACATTGCAACTAATAAAAATATTAAAACTTAATAAAAATGTAGAGTAATAAAAATAAAGCTTGTTTAAGTGGAAATAGTTCAGAGAACCTAAAGACATCTTAATAGAAATGATTTGGCTTGATCCACATCTATAGTCTTGTAGTGTTAGATTCAGGAGAATTCAGCTAAGAGTTTTGCATAAGCATAACATAACTCTCAACTCAGGGAGACAGTACCAGATTGATCAGCACAAAGATTCATCTATATCTTAAAAGAATGACCAAAAGTTAAACACATTTTCTCTCTATCACGGATCTTAGGATTAAAGATTTCCATAGATTCAAGGTACATTTTTTGTGTCGGCTGCGGCTCAGTTGGTAACACTCAGAGTCAGAAGGTTGTGGATTCAAGTACCACTGAAAGCAAAAATATCTCAGCTGACACTACAGTTCAATGTCGACAGAGTGTTGCACCATCTGAGGTGCCATCTTTCAGTTGAAACGTTAAACTCAGGTCCAGGCTGCCCTCTCAAGTAGGCATAAAGGATCCCATGGCGCTATTTCGAAGAAGAGCAGGGTAGTTATCCCTGGTGTTTTGGCCAAGATTTATCCCTCAATCAACATCACAAAAACAAGATATTTGGTTATCACATTGCTGTTTGTTGGAGCTTGCTGTGCGCAAATTGGCTGCTGCGTTTTCTACATTACAGCAGTGACTACACTTCAAAAGTATTTTGTTGGCTGTAAAGCACCTTGGGGTATCCGGAAGTTGTGAAAGGCGCTATATAAAGGCAAGTCTTCCTCTTTTCTTTTAGCTATACTTATTTAATATGCATACCCCAGAAAGCATAAAGATAGCACTAGCAGTCACCCTGGTAGCATAAAGTTTAGTTCAGATGAGAAATCCTACACATATCCACCCTTGGGACAATGGGAATGTTTAGTCAAAAATTTGATTGAGGGAGTGACCTTCAGGTTTATACATTAGAGAATATTTTCCTCAAGTCAAATATTTAAGGTAAACTATAGAGCCAGAGGTGCCAGAAAATGAACAGCATGAGATGAAAGTTGATGGGGAAAGAGATTAAAGATGGCTGTAGCTGGGAGATGAAAAATAAGTTTAATTACAAATTGAAACTCAATGTCTCAGCCAATGTTCTCACCAAGCTGCGGGTGTGTAGCCACATAGCAGCCTGCAAGATACCGCGCAGGCCTTGTTCTGTAGTAAACGTGTGCATGCAATTTACACAATAAAGTTTAGGGGAATCACGCACTGAAAAAAATAGGTTTCACACAACTAAAATTTAAAGGGAAAATTGCTGTCAACAGCAAAAGGCTCAGTCCAATAATGTGCAAAGACTCTCCGACATGGTTTTGGTGCTAGGCTTTTGGTTGCAAAGAGGAATTAAAAACCTGACTACCCCTACTGGATAGACAGGAATACAAGGTCAGCAATTCTTCCTTCCGTCCTGTCAACAAGTTGTTGTTCCTCCATAGTTTTGCTTTAAAATATTTTAACAATTATTGCAAAAAAAAGAAATTCTTGTTCTCCCTTATACTACAATACTTGTTCATTAAGTGTCTTAAGCATTAATACCCCATACAAGAGGCAAAATAAAATGCCACCTTATGTTTTGTAGCATTTAGCTGGATGTGTTCACAAGTCTGATACTGAGATATGTTTTTTTCACATGTTTGGCAAAAGAACTGATGTAGCACTGATAATTTGGCATAATCTTTAGTACACATTCCAAGGAAAGAACTGGCAGCAGTAATATTTCCTAATGTTCCATTTAGTACTTTAAATACACATCAGATTTCGATGTTAATTTTTCAAAACTGGTGTGTCTTTAGAAAACTAAAATCATCCAATTAGGCAATAGTGCTAGAGCTCTAAGTTGGCTGAAACTTGATCTCTGGTTTCACAGAATTGCAGTGTATAGAATCTTGCTAGTCCACAAAGGGGCAAATGGGTTTTTCTTCCATATGCTGCATGTCTTAAACCTGGCTACCACATACATCACTCACTCTCTCCTCCAGCCAGTTAAAACCCTTTGCCTTAGTTACTGCATAGTAATTAATGGAGTTTCACTGCATGTCTGAGTATACTAGGCATGTTTCGGCAATTGCATTGGTTGTACCTTCACAGTGAATACTGTTTAATTTATTTTCTCTTGACGCAATGATTTGTGCTGGCACCATTTCAAAGGTGTAGGCAGCCTCCCAAGTAACTCAACTAAAGTGAACATTCTTTATGCATAAGCCTAAAGAGCACGTTGTAGTCTATTTAGCCAAGAGCATTACAGACACTTCAGATCCCACTCAATTGCCACAGAGTTGCACTTTCCAATTATGAATGTGAAGGGTGTCACCTGATAGGTGTCCCCAAGTGTAACATTTGGCCAATTTTTCCATGCCTAACCCAAAACTAATTATGCTCTCCAATAGCCTCAGTTGCGACCAGCCAACTCAGCAAAGACTTGTGATCACAACTGGGAAATTCCTGGCTGCACAGTTTAGTACTTAACTACACGCTACATGTACCTACTATCTCATTTTAGGTTTAAAAACATTAAATTATGAATTCCCTCCCCTTCCATTTTGTTAGCTCTGAAAACTTATAATGGTATGAAGAGGGCCATCTTCAGACTCAAGCATGCTACATTCAAAACTAAATACAATAGGCACAATAAATGTAGCTAAACTCCAGTAAAAATAAAACCCAGAGGATCTCTTTGCTGTAATCACAATAATGTATTTGTGTGGTTGCACAGTGAGTTACCGTGATATCATGTTTCTAATTATAAAAGATAAACTTATTGTTTGAAGAGAAGTATTTATGCAATTACCTGATTAAATTTTGCATTTGCTATATTTTTTGTTTCTAATTTTCCATATGTTGGTGCCTTGCAGGAGAATTCGACAAATGAGAGCAACTGGTCAAAGATTGCTGGATACATGATCTGCATGTCTTCCGGTCCTACGCAAATTGCCTGAATGGGGACAGAAACAAGTTAGGAAGATGCCAACACAAACTCAGTTAATTTCATATTTCACTTGTGTTTTTAGAATTATGTCTTAAGTTTTTTAAAATTCGTTCTTGGGACGTGGGCATTGCTGGCAAAGATGGCAGGCAATTATTGTCCCTCCCTAGCTGTCAGGAAGCAGCTGGGGGCCACCTTCTTGAATAGCTGCGGTTCGTGTGGTATGCTTTGTAGTGCTTCGATACAACTGAGTGGCTTGCTAGGCAACTTCAGAAAGAAGTTACAAGTTAACCACGTTGGTGTGGGATTGGAGTCATAAATTGATGGGATAACAATAACAGGTTTCCTTCTCTAAAGGACATTATAGTGAACCCTTTGAGTGTTTATAACAACTTTATAACAGCTTCATGGTCATTTTTACTGTTATCAGTGTTTTTTTGTTTTGAGCTTTTTTAAAAAATGAACTGTAATCAAATTTTCAAACTGCCATGGCGAGATTTGAGCTCCTACTCATGCAATATTAGTCCAGGCCTCTGAATTATAAATCAAATTAACAGTGGGCAAGTGTCATTCAGAATTAACAGAGCCAACATTTAACAAAGAGGCTGCAAATAATTAGATAGAAAATAAATTATACTTTCTGTATCAGTCTGTGTTTGTTCAGTGATAACTGAACTTTACTAACCCTTTACTAAATTAGAAAACTGGCTCAGGATTATTAATTCGCTCTCATGGATCGTAATTTATACCTAATGCATACTGCTGACACAATGAAGTAATATTTCTTCCTTACTCATCCCCAATGAGTTGCTCTGTATTCTCTGGAGTTTTTTTTTAATAAAATGGCTCCCTGTAGTGTCCAACTAATAAAAAAATGTTAGACTTTTATCTTTATCCTGAAGTGTTTTAACTGGACAGAATAACTTTGTTTGCGCCATTAAATGATCTCAGACACTACAGAAATCTTATTTACTGTTCTCAGTTAACAGCGAGAATACACTGTTAAAACCTGCTTTACTGGTTAATTGTAAACTTCATCACTAAAGCCAATATATACTGAATGTTCAACAAATACATGACATCTAAAGGGTTAATGTGCAGGAAGGTTCCTTCTGCACTCTCTGCCGCCCACAAAAAAACATGACTTTTAAAAAATGAAAATTTCTCTCCTGTGTGTCTAACTTCCGCCATTTTAAATCTCCACCCAAGATTCCATAGGAAATAATAATCAAATTTACAATAAAAGGACTCCTCTTTCCCCAACTTACCTTCTCCTTTTAGCACATGAAGAATACATTTATTTTTTCTCCCACTCCACTCCTCTCCTGAAGAAATTGACTCTATCAGCACCACTCTCTGGCTCTGCACCCAAATGGCCATGTTTCATATGTGAATGTTGGGTGAGGATTCTAAAGCCCAGACCACTCTTCCAGCTGCTATCAGCTAACTCGTTACAGATGAGGGGACCGAACCCGGGACCTTCCTAATCTTCACACTTTAGCTAGTCATTGGTTAAACTTGTTTAGCTGCTGGGGCAGGGGGTGGCTGTAACATGTGTGCTGTTAATTACCTTTACCAACAGTTACACTGCCTTCTCCATTATTTTTCGTGAATCATCAATCTTAGGTTCCAGTTTCAAACAAAACTGTATCTCGGCAAAAGCTCAACAAGACATTTCATGTGAAACTAGAATTACACCAAAGAGTAGTAATGGATATGTTTGTTTTGCGAAGCTTAGTCCCATCAGGTCAATTCTAAACCCCCCTTTTCAAGCCATGGATTTACAAATTAAATACAATTAAAATGTGATGTTTAAAAGCAGACACTTGCAACACCAAAAAAACACATATTTCACTTAAGTTATACGAGTGTTTAGATATTTGTGAATTAAAGGATCTTACTCTCCCAAAAGCTAAATGCAATACAGGTCAATTTTTTTTATCCCCTTCCTCGTTCTATCCTGTCCCAAGAATATCCAGAAATAAACTTCCAGCAGAGATCACTGGATAGCAACCAGGGGACAAGGGAAGCCCCCCCCACCCGATTGATTTTCTCCTCCATATTTCAAGAACTGAGGCTGATGGTAGCATTCTTAATATTGGCCCACTAGGGCCAGCAACTTCAGCATAGAAACAACTTCATTTTCTGAATAAGCTATAACTTTCACTCTCTCTAATGATTCACTAAGTTGGGATTTAGATCTGAATTAGCTGCTCATACTGGGAGCTACAGCTGGTTGAGGAGAGAACTGGTCAGCATTCCCATTTCTTGATCACTACAATTTGATGGAAGCACACGTGTGTGAGACTGAGTGAGTATAAGATCAATTTAAAGTTCTTTAAAGAGTGCAGCTTAAAGGTCAGCAATTCATTTATTAAATATGTACCAGAATACAATGTATAATTCAAGCAGGTAACCTGAGCACTGCACACTAACATGCCCAATATATGAATGATCTGAAATATTGGTTGCTGTGTTACATATCTGCTTTTTACAAATGAACACTTAATAAAACACTAACTTAAAAAAAAGTCTATTTTTAATCCTTACTAATGCTTCCAACAGCAATTAGGGACTAGGGGCCTGATCTTAACCCATTCGAAACCCATGCACTTAGGCCAGGAATTTTCCAATGGCGGGCGGGCTGGAAGGGAGCAGAGCCGATCGCCACCCGCGATCAGCTGCGCGCCGCCATTTTATGTGGGCAGGCCAATCGCGTGCGCTCGAAAGAGCGCAGCAATCTCTCTGAGGTATGGAGCTGCTTCAGGGAGATTGAATGGGTATTAAAAGGATTCAATAAATGATTTAAAAATTTATTTAAACATGCCCCCTCATGTGACTGTCACATGAGTTGGGACATGTTTTTAAATTTATGAAAACATATTTATTTAATAAAAGCTTCAGGAAACCTCATCCCGCCTGTGGATGAGGTTTCCTGAAAAACGTGAAGGCCACTTGGGCTTTTCGCCTGCTTGCCAACCTTAAGGTTGGACGGGCAGCGTTCTTAAGTGCTTTAATTAATTTCTTAATGGCCTTAATAGGCCATTTACATTTCGGTGGGCGCACAGCCTACTTTAGCGTGCGTCCGCCGAATGGAACATCGCGATGGTGCGCAGTGACGTCGGGACGCACGCCCAACGTCATCGCGCATCATTTTACGCATTGGCTTGTCGGGCCTGCACCCTGATGGAAAAATCCTGCTCTTCGAGCTAAAATCAGGCCCTATACGTTCAAAGTCTAAATGCTTATAAATTGCAATGAATCAAATTGAAAAATTAAATACAAGCAAACAGCTGCTCAAGATTCATACTAACCCTCCACTTTTGTCCATTCAGTAGAATGGACTTCATAATAAAATTGGAGAATTTGCATAATAGCACAAAATGCTCTTGTATTTTAATATACCGACTTTGGGTCCATGGTTAATATACCACCATATACAGTAGAAGTCTCCGAATGAAATCACCCCAGTGGAGAGAAGGTTGTTTCCTTCTGCCAAATGGTCTTAAGTAAAAATCATCAAAACATATGTAGTGATACACATTACCAATACATATCATCTAAAGTCACCAAGATCCATCTAACAAAGTTTACATTACATCATAATGGGAGGGAACATAACCGGTTCCTTGAGCTACTTAGGGCTGGATTCTTCGTATGTCAACAACTGTGCAATAATATGCAAAATCTATTCAAATAGTTCTGTGACTTATTATTTTGATTTGTGAAATATCTAATCTGCACTCATTGCAAATGGTTCAAACTTCTTGGTTAGCAACCTGTTAGCGAAACTCTGACTACATCATTACATTGAAGTAAATGCAACTGCTAAACCATTAACGGATCAACCACAATCCCCTCAAAACTGTTCCTACAACCCATTTATTTTGTTTATCCAACACCAAGTAAAACAAGTTCTTAAACTTGCTGATTAACTGACATGTACGGTACCGATACTTGTGTATGAGAAACGTCTTTAGACATCAGGTCTACAACTTGTGTTTTTGCTACCTATTCCTCTCCATTAACAGCATGATGATCTTGTATAGTGTATGAAGTCTTAATACCTTCTGTAGGACATCTAAAGCTATCAGCACTGCCTCTTGTAGACTAGTCAGCACTGCTTCAGTGTATGATGGAAGAATGAACGGAGAGGCATCAGAGCTGATTGGAACTGACACAGCGCCGTGCAGTATTACACCCAACTTCTTCAGGTCCTCCATGCTGAAGCCCAACTTTATGTGCTGGTACAGAGCCGGGAAGATCTGCACAAGTGCTGTGAGAAATGGCTGACTGGGAATAAAGAACAGCTTATCACAGGTGGTTGGTGGCTTTGTGCTCTCCGAACCTATCTTGTACCAGGTGCTCCATGCAGCCCACCACAGGGCAGAATCCTCAATTTCATCTGCTGCTGCATTCACTTCAGCGCCGTTGTATCTTCCTAGCCTCTCTCCCAGTGAATCTGTCCTGGACAAGGCTCTAGGTGGCCCTGGAGGAATCAGCGGTCCCACAAAAACCGGCATATTAACCCCAGAAAGACCTTCTGGCTTGTCGCATTCTTTTACAGGGGTCACAATCTGTAAAATTTCCTGGCAACTCTTTAAAGCTGCCAATGACACTTCGCTGTTCTTGCTCAATGCAGCTGATTGGATATGATTCAATAATACATCCCATGCTTTCGAAAAGTCCCCTGCAACAAATCAAAATAGATGCTAGTAGTAGAGGTTCCAAGGTTTTAAGCGGTCATCTACACAATGCTACAAAAAAATGGACAAGTATTTAGTGAGGTAAAAGACATTACCTAAAGGCTGTAGTAAGTATCTCCTGGTATTAAAGATTCTAGCCACTCCAGCCAATGTTAAAACCCATGTCTCTGCCCATTGCTTCTCTGCTGTGTCTCTAGAATGATGAATAAGGATATTTCCACCACCAGACTCGATCTTCTCTTTGTCAGCTGTAGTGGATGATTCTCTAACCCGATCCAACAGGGGAAATAAAACCTAACATGAACAGTGAACAAACAGGATTTAAGTACAAATATCTGCCATCAGAATGAAATCAATGCAAGAAATGCCAGTTCAAACTATTATCTATATATAAGCACAGACATATTACTCATATTGATAATGTGAGCTTATACTAGGTGTTGAACGTGACAACTCCTTTTCCAAATGCACTCAATTTTGCTGGAACTGAAGTCAAATTTTCTTCAAAAGCAAATTCCAACTTTAGTTTTTTCTAAAATTAGAGCATCTCTTATTGCATAGTTTGAGGCAACATACAGATTGCCACATTTTGTGAACTAACCCTTTCTCCCATGTGACAGCATGCTCTGAAGCATACTGCCAAACCCCCATATATCTCTGGCATATTTGATGTTGTTAGGGAGCTTGGACTGTTCTAATGTATGCTGATTTGGAATATGGACATCCTCAATATTACCACATTCTTGGGTCTGCCATTAAAAGCCAGAGCCCAATTCTCAGGACTAGTGGAGAGCAAACACTAAACATTCTAGTCTTGGGCTCACTGACAGCTGGAACGCTAGTTGATTAACAGAGACCTGACTCTCAAAAGAATAGCACTACTAAATATACCTGGATAAAAGGTGTTCAGGAAAAAGAGGGAAGGAAAGAAGGGGTGGCAGTATTGATTAAGGAGATCATTACAGTGCCGGAGAGAGAGGATGTCCTAGAGGGACCAAGGACACAATCTATTTGGTTAGAACTATGAAACAACAGAAGTACCATTGCATTTCTGGTTGTATTCTAAAGGCCACCAATTAGTAGGAAAGATATAGAGGAACAAATTTTCAAGAAAATTACAGTGAGGTGCAAGAAAGACCTGGGGGCATGCATGCACAAATCACTGAAGATGGCAGGGCAGGTTGAGAAAGGTTAACAAAGTATACAGGGTCCTAGGCTTTATAAATAAGGGCACAGAATTCAAAAGCAAGGAACTTATGGTGAACCTTTATAAAACACTGTTTCAGCATTGACCGGAGTATTGTGTCCAGTTCTGGGCATCACACGTGGGCTTTAGGAACGGTGCAGAAAAGATTTACTAGAACGGTTCCAAGGATGAGGAATTTCTTGGGCAAACATGCTGAGCATGCAAGCGCTAATCAAGCAAAGAAGGTTTTACCAGCTTGGGCACGTACACAGGATGGAAGGCAGTACGCGGCCCCAAAGATATACTATATGGGGAGGTAGCCCGTGCCAAGAGGCCTGCAGGGCGCCCAAAACTCTGATTCAAGGATGCTGTCTAAAGAGACATGAAAGCCCTCAACATCAATCACGACATGGGAAACTCTAGTTGACAACTGAAGCAAAAGGCAACACCAACTGTGGACAGGAGTTGTCAAGAAGATATAATAATGCCATTGGAAATTATTTTAAAATAGAATTCTAGTGGGGTCTGTGTCCATATGTGTGTCTTAATTGGATTGAAGTCAGCTAGTCTGGGTGCTTTGATGTATAGTAGTTTTGAGATTTTAATTAGATAAACGTAAGGAGGGTAGAAGGTAACGTGTAAATTTGCATTTGTTAAAAGAAACCATTCAAGACTGCGGGTGCAATCTTACGCCTAGCTAGTAGATGCCAAGTAATGTGTTTTTTTTTCAGCTTACTAATAAAATTGGTGGGATGAAAGGATGTTATTGTTAGAAGAGGTGAACTTAAAAGCCTAGTGATACAATGGAAAATTTACATTCAAAGAGAAAGGCATGTGTTAAGGAGAAAGGAGATTGTGTGTAAGGTAGAGGCATTTTAAGATCCAACAAGTGTGAGAAGCCTCTAGCCTGTAAGCCTCGAGTCTATCTGCAAAGACGCAGAGCTGAAAGAAACTTATTTTGAATGCGAATGTCCAGGGTGTGCTTTGCCAGGTGTTCCTTTAAATCTGAGATTTACTGTTGCCTTAAGGGTGGTATAACTGAGAGTCAGATTAAGTAGGGGATTTTTCCAGTTATTGTAGTAGTAATTTTGTAGATGTATGTAATCTTTCTTGCATTAATAAATGTTTAATTTAGTTTTATAAAAAACCTCTTGAGACTCGGTGGATGAGTGCAGCTCCAACAACACTCAAGAGGCTTGACACCGCCCAGGACAAAACAGCCCACTTGATTGGCACCACATTCACAAACATTCACTCCCTCCACCACCGACGCACAGTAGCAGCAGTGTGTACCATCTACAAAGTGCAGTGTAGGAATTTATCCTTTAGCACCTTCCAAACCCACGACCACTACCATCTAGAAGGACAAAGGTAGCAGAATGATGGGAACATCACCACCTAGAAGTTCCCCTCCAAATCACTCACCATCCTGACTTGGAAATATATCACCGTTCCTTCATTGTCGCTGGGTCAAAATACTGGAACTCTCTTCCTAACAGCACTGTGGGTATACCTACACCACATGGACTGCAGCTGTTCAAGGCGGCAGCTCATCATTGTACAGCAAAATGGGAGTCTACACACCAGAGGAGCTGAGGAGTTTGTGGGGGTGGGGGGGAGGGGGGCGGATTAGCCACACAAGATCTGCTGCACATATGTGTGAGATAGAAACTGAGGCTGGAATTTGGGTCTGAGGCAGCAAAATATAAAAAAAAACATCTCATTAGAGGAACAACTAAGGAGTCTGGCGCCTTGAGGCTGAGGGGGTCTGGAACTGAGAGCCTGCTGGACGACATTGCATGGGAGAATAAATTTCAAGGAAACTTGGGATGCAGGAGAATGCAATGTAATAAGAAGTTTAATCTTCAAACATAAAACGAAGATTTGGAGTTTTATTACCTGAATTTTGAACTTTATGCTTCCAGCCTAAAATATTATAGCGTTAATAAATTTAGAGATCAGTCCAAACTCCAGTTTTGAACATTCGTATAAGCATTTTAACTTAATCTTTATAGAAACTTAATGTGACAACACACAGTGTTTAACATTTACAAATCGAATAAAATCTGATCTAACAATTAGATTTACCCTAAATGAGTGGAGAGTTCTACTGGGCTGAATTTTAGAAAACAGTGGGCATATTGAGCAAAGAGGCAGCAGGGCCAGAATGAGAGGCAGGTGGCGCCCAATGGGCATTCACTGTGGGTTTGAGCTGAGGGGTAACGATGTCTCAGCAGGAGTTTTCTGGAAGCAGTGTCACAGTGGCCAGGCATGAGACAGCACAAAGACAGGGACAGAAGCAGGAGGGCCAAATTCATAGAGCAGGGTAGGGAATGTTCACAGTACCCTGTCATGAAGTAGCACGGCAACGAGGGAAAACAGTCGGAGGGAAAAAAAATATGAAACTGAGGAAGGGCAAGTATGAAGCTCAGATGTGAAATTGTTACTCAGCTAGAACCCTAGAGATGAAGGTGCCATCTGGTTCACCCAGCCTGCAATATTACACAGTACAAATGGTCATTTTCTGGCTTTTTCAGTACCTTCCACAACACTGTATGCCAGGTCGGGTGCTGCAATAAAGTTCCATGTGCACCAACTGTAGAGAACAAGGTCTGTCCTCCGCTCTTTCGGACAGCTGGCCTTGGATCTACACACAGTTCTCCCAGCTTTGAGTAAAGGCACAGCCAGAGACAGTCAAATGGTGGAGCAGGATGAAATGGCCGGTTCAGAGGGACTCCCTTCTCCTCTGCTTGTTTCTGCAGCAGAGCTTCTTCCTTGTCTAGTTCTTTCTCAATGATCTCTCCTCGTTGGAAAAAATAGTCTGAAATGTTCCACTGGAGAGAAAATACACAGAAGGAAGTTATAAAGATAGAGAAAGGTTGAAGGAGTAACTTATACACTCAGTTCCTCCTGCTCAACGTCATCTTCTGGAATTCTACATTCTAAACCAGCTGTGATGAAAGTTAAAATAAATTATGAACGCTGATTTTTGTTTAACAATGGTTCTTCTTTAGAATATATACATACATATTTTTTATATATATGCACACGCACAGGAAATATAATTTTAAATATATAATAATCTTAACATGGAAATAATTAGTGTAGGTCAATAGGAAATAATCTAGTTCATTTGCTCCAAGTTAACAGAGGGTAAGCATTAAATAAACAACATCTTTTTTAAAAAGAGCCAAAATTAAATCTTTATCTTCAATAGATTTGTTTGAGATGGAACAGCAGTGCGACCAGGATATAGAGATGGGCACCAACAAAACTGCAAGATATCCAATGTAGGCTATTCTCAGCTGTATCTAAAGTGGTAAACATGTAACTTGACCAGATTAACGGCTCCTGGCTACTAAAAGCAACAAGGACTGCCAAATTTTTAAGACGTCAACCAAGTTCAACACAACTGATTAAATGTTAAATTGTAATCATTAAACCAGACATTTACTAGATTGCAATGTTACTAAAAGAGTACAACAATCGCAGAAAATGCTGGAAAAACTCAGCAGGTCTGACAGCATCTGTGGAGAGAGAAAAACAAAGTTAACGTTTTGAGTCCATATGACCCTTCTTCAGAGCTTCAGGGTCATAGGGACTCGAAACTTTAACTTTGTTTTTCTCTCTCCACAGATGCTGTCAGATCTGCTGAGTTTTTCCAGCATTTTCTGCTTTTGTTTCAGATTTCCAGCATCTGCAGTATTTTGCTTTTATCTTAGCATAACAATCGTCCCTGCTTAAAAGGTATGGCTTGGTATCTTTAACAGCAAGTTATCATCTTGCGATTATTGTTTTAAAAATGAATAGTTTAATACTCAATTAAAAATGAATCTCAGCGCTGAGGATAGGAAGCTAATTCCACTTTGGGCACATTCAGCCAAAGTCAGATCCAGGCTAAACCTAACTGGATTTAAGATACAAAATTTCGAGTCCAATATAACTCTTCAGAAAGAGAGTCATATTGGACTCGCAACATTAACTCTGTTTCTCTTGCCACAAATGCTGCCGGACCTGCTGAACTTTTCCAGAACTTTCTGTTTTTATTTCAGATCTCCAGCAACTGCAGTATGGTGCTTTTATTTTGGATTTAAGATATATTGTGAAGCAAAGCGGACAATCTCAAGATAGCACCTCTTCATTGCACAAGAGCTTAACTTTCCATCTCCCAAACATCCTTTACAAGGAATGAATGAATTTTTAATTATAGACAATCTTACACTGTGAAACCAAACCCAATTTCATTGAAGAGTTGGCACTGACTTTGACCTTGTTTCAGCTGCATTGAAGCTCAGGATTACAAAGGTTGGAGTGCTAAACTAGAAAAGTATTACAAAGTATTTACAGCAAGAAACAGGCCGGTCTGGCACTTATGCTCCACCATCCAGCCCCTATGAACAGATCCTTCTAACTCTTCACCTGGACCTGCCTTTAAAATAACATACACATTGACTGTGTTCTATGGATTGCAATTTGCAGTTATATTGAAGGATGAAGTTCTTATCTATGACTACTTCTTACCAAAAGCCCTATTGACGTCAAGCTGATGTTCAGCTCTTGATTCTGAAGCCCAAAGCTGCCGGCTACATCCACAACAATCTGAAGGCAGGTGCTCGGCATGGTGGGAAGAAAATCAGTCACCACCAACTGCAAGCATTGGAATGCTGTGCGGATTAGAGATTCTCTGCGGAGAGGAAGAAAGCCATCCATTATCCAAGTGAAATCATTTCCTTACCGAGGGAAAATACTTGATGACAATAAATGCCAAGGATTAAAACCCTGTCCTAATTAAATTCGTGCCTTAATTACATCTGCATCCTCTAGAGGCAGTGCTTATGGATCAGAAATTAATAAATCAGACTCCTGCTATGTTAAAGAAGTACTAAGTTTTGGCATTAGAAAAAAAATAGGAGTCAATTACAGCTTCTGGAGCTTTTCAAAAAACAACTTGCATTTGTATAGCACCTTTAGTATAGTAAAACGTCCGAAGGTGCTTTACAGGAGCATAACCAGTTTATAGGACAGGTGACCAAACTCAATCAAATATTTGGTTCTTTTCAGTAACATACACCAAAGTACATTACAACTGTGTAAAACGCACTTAAAAATGTTTTCAACATTAAGAATCCAAATTAAATTTGTACTGGATACCTTTTGCTTAATACAACCGTTACTTTTTTTTTTAGATCTGTAGTAGATTTTTATAGTTACATACATTTTATGCTGTGTTTTCAGAAGATTAACAATTACTTTGATCATTTTTATATTAAAAAAAATCACAAAAAATGCATTCTATATGCTTCTACAAAGGCAGCTGCAATATGATTTAGAAGTTCACACTTGTGAATTAGCATCAGAAGTAAACTACAATGGATCACATATCTCTGAGTAAAGTTTACGCATAGTCAGAGAGTCATTTACAGCCAATAAGAGTCAATCCAGCACCCCCCACAGTGAAATCCCACTCCCCTACTCAGTCAGCCTAGCCCTGCAAGTTTACTTCCCCAAGTGACCATCCAATTTCCTTTTGAAATCATTGATTGTTTCTGCTTCTACCACCCTCGTGGGCAGCAATTTCCAGGTCATTACCAATCGCTGTATAAAGAAGTTCTCCCTCACATTATCTCTGCATCTCTTGCCCAAAATCTTAAATCCGGGTCCTCTCGTCCTTCTACAATCAGCTAATAGGAACAATTTTTCCTTGTCTACCTTATCCAAACCTGTCATAATCTTGTACACTTCCAACAAATCTCCCCTCAATCACCTTTGCTCCAAAGAGAACCCCAGCTTTTCCAAACTAACTTTGTAACTAAAATCGCTCATCCCTGAATCATTCTGGTAAATCTCCTCTCCATGGTCTCAAAGACCTTTACACCCTTCCTAAAGTGTGGTGACCAGAACTGTATACAATGCTCTAGTTGGGGCTTAACCAAAGCTTTATAAAGGTTCAATCTAACTTCCCCACTGTTGTGCTCAATACCTCTATTTATGAAGCCCAAGATCCCATTTGCTTTGCTAACAACTCTCCCAATAAGCCCTGCAACCTTCAAATGTCGACGATTCTGCACTCCAAGGTCCCTCAGTTCCCGCACTCTTTGGAACTGTGTTATAACTCTATATTGCCTCTCCATAGTCATATGATGGTGTGAAAAAGAGCCAAGGCAATTCAAATATAAATTTGTAATGGGTGGAAATGCTGATGCAGGTCTCAGCTATGTTACGTAGAAGGAAGAAGATAACTGCAAAAGAAAAGAACAGCCCCTACTGACCCTTGGTCATTCCGGATTGCTTCTATGACTCCCAGCACCAACGGCCAGCCAGGCCCCAGGCTGTCTCCTTCATTCTGCAGGATCTGAAGCACGCACTCCAACTGTTTCTGTCGGATGTCAGGGTGCACAATATTGGACAACTCCTTCAGTGGGTTCAGCAGCAGCAACTGCAGCCTCTGTGCAGAAACCCAAAAGCAAAGTCAGAGCAAACAAAGCCAAAAGGCCACCAAGAATAAGACCTTGTTAAGGAACCCAATTTCTAATGCGATTTATAGAAGAATACAGGATCTGAATTTTGCTGAAAAGAGAGACATGGTGCCGAAGTTTCTCATCTTGCACTCATCAGGACAAACACAAGAACGCCAAATTTCAAACAATCACAACAATTTATACTACAGGAGAATTTGTTTGAAATTTGGCATTCTTGCATTTGTCCTGATGAGCGCAAGATGAAAAACTTCAGTACCATGTCTCTCTTTTTAGTAATATTCAAGTTCTGTACTGCCAAGCGATTATTACTGCATAATCTATGGACACGGACTTTAGAAATTCAACAGTTTCTTAATAGCTATGCTTCAATGACAAAATTGAAAAAGATCGCTTGGTCAAAACAAAAGGTTAGACAGTATATTTTAAATTGGAAGAAAATGAAAAGGCTAGTTCATTGGGTTATTTCCTGAGGGTAGTGACCCATGCAGACAGGTCCATAAAGGTTGGATATCCTTTGCTGTCTTCTCAACCAAGAGTCCAATTACTGTTGTCTGGCTATTTGGCTGCAGAAGGAATTGCAGCTAAGGCTGTTCCTGACTTCATTTGGGACCCAGTGTTCTGTATGGTTCAGTAGCATGCTGCATTAACCAACTGATTGAAACCAAAGATGCCAATACCTATATAAATCTGAGCTGTTCATGTATTAGAATTCCATCGTTCGATTTAGACAAAATTGCAGACTTGCAGTAAAATTGGTGCTTTAAACGATTGGTTTAATGTTGGAAAATATTCCTGCTCTCCTGTCACCGAGCTTAAGCTAAATCACCTAAATTCAAATAAGGCAAATTTGATGGGTCACAGAAACAGCTTTAATTTTGTACTTGTGTATCTTAAATGCTTTTGCTCAGCAAATCGAAAGTAAGCTTTGGCCATTAGCCACAGATATTTGTGCAGAAATTACTCCTTAAGGCAAAGAATGTTCAAAAATCATCACAAAACCAGAAAAGATTAGAGAGATGCAGTTTTGAAGCTAATGATGCATTACAGGTAAAAGGCTGATCACAGCAAGGACCCTCTGCAATCTGCCCTAGGTCTCAAAGGCATTCAGTCAATGATGGTTTTCCTACTGCAACCTGTGCTACTTCATTACATTTGGTTGAAATGACAAATTTCCAATGGGAATGGATTTGTTCTGGAACCAGTTAAGGAGGTGGTCTGATTGAAACCTTGTCCTTCCATAAATAAGAAACGTAACAAGGGCATCATGAGCGCACGCTAGATTGCCATTAGGCCTGGGGCAAAATACATTTCTTCTGTCCTCTGGTCAATAGCAGTATCTGAGTGAATGGGCTGCAAAATCTATTCCTGCTCATTCTTTCCTTTGATGAACGAACCTGATTTTGTGATAGTGGTGGATCATGTTTAAAAGACAATCCAGCTTTTATCAGAGCGGTCACAGCTTCAGCTCCCATCTCCCGCATCCTGGCGTTTGGGTGCTGGCATACCTGTGAACCAAATGTACAAAAAAATACATTTAGGTATAAAGCAGGGGCCAAACATTTTAAGAAATTGAACCTGCAGAACCCCAAATACATTACTACCTCACTGATAAATTAGTGTAATTTTTTAAAATGAAAAATTCGAACAGATCCTCAGTTTTCAAGTTTGAAACCCTGAATGCACGCCACAAGCGAGAGATCCAATTTATAAAACTAATCCAAGGTTTAGGACTTTGCATCGCAAACTCTTCACCCCCACCATTTCCATAAGCAGCCTATTGCTATCAGGGAACCTACGACCTCTTTTTCTATTGTTGTGTGCTATTAGGATTCTCAATTGCATTTAAAGGTGAAAACAACTTTTCATTAAATTGATGGATTATCAATAACATGCTAGCAAGAATACATTGCAAAGTACCACCTTGTGTACCTGCTGTAACTTTCAGTCTCAAGTAAGATTTTACATCTGTGAAAATACCACACTGCAACTAATACTAACTTGTCCTGTATAGCCACCATAAGTAGACTTCAGCACGAAAATTCCCAGAAAAACCTGTTAAACTCTTTAGTAAATTTAAAGAACCCGCATAACTTCCTAAACTCAGGAGTGATCAAGGTATACTCACATCATAACTGTGGTGGCAGGGCAAGGCAGCATCAAAGTAATAACATAAAATGCAGTCTGAATATAGAATCAGATTTTAATCTGACCCAGAGCAAAGTGGAGAAAGACACTCCAGGGAGAGTGTGAATTCTGCTCCACTACAGAGATGAGCTGTGTCTCAACTCCAGACAAGATTAGCAATGGTCTCAGTGAAAAGCCTTCTGCACCAACACTAATCTTGGAGCATCGAGCAACCCTCAAAACAATCAAGTACCAGCATCAGGATAGACAAGCTTCTTTGCTGCTCATGTTCTAGATGACACTTGCAGCTCTCACACCTCATACAGCCATATCTCTCCACTCAATGTCCCAGGAACAAGAGAGTGCCCACTACAAACGAGGTCCCGAAGTAACAATGTTCTACAAATCTTACTGAAATTTCAAATTGGTTCCTCATTTAGACAATAATCGATGCCGTTTACAACAGGCCCATGCAATTATTCTGGGAACAGATGATAATTTTATAGATCACTGCCATGATATTTCAAGTGAATGAAAAAAACCTACGTGGAATAGAACGCAATAATAATTGAGCACGTTCTATTACTGAGCTATACATTTTTACTTAAAGGAGAATTGCAGCAGAGGAATAATATTTCAGAAGTACTTCCGCAGGGCCCGTTACTCCCACCTTTGTTTGGGGATAGCACTGAAATCATTCATGTGATCTGCTCTGTTTAAATGACGGTCTGACTCAAAGTTATGAAAGTCATTATCTTTAATGTCCCCAATTTTAATAATAGCACATTTAATAATCTGGTTGACTCTTAACTGCCCTCTGCAATGGCATGGCAAGCCACTCAGTTCAAGGGCAATTAGGGATGGGAAACAAATGATGACATGCCAGCGATGCCCATATTTCATGAAAGAATAGAGAAGAAAACTCAGATCCGATACATATACGGTCCCTCTACTAACGCATTCTGTTGATTTTTGTGTTTAATTCGTTATTTTTTAAGCAATGTAAACAACTCAGAATAGGAATTTAGTACTTAAGATTTTTTGAATTATAAATAATTCAAATTGCGCAATTTCAAATTAGCAGTTATTGCCCCATAGGAGGTTTATTAATTTTTCTGTATTTGCAATGCAATATTCATCTACACATTTCATTCACTTGAAGGCTAGCTCTTGAGCTCCCCTGATTGCTCAGTGAATTTATTCAATGAGTAGCTCAGCTACACAAGGTCCCAGGTTCTTTACACAGTTGGTGTTGAGTTAGTAAGGCAGCAAAGGTTTGCTTTCAGCACTTCTGGATTAGGCAGGGCAAAATCACAGTGGATCCCTTCTCCGAAATATTGTCCTATGAATTGTGACGGAACTGCCAACATGGAGAAAACAGGTGAAGAGGAGAGAGGGGCGGGACAATAAGTGGCAGGGAAAAGGGGATTTTTAAATTTTTCATTAAACTAATTTTATTAATTAATAATAACTTTCATTAAAAAAAATTAAGCTAGGGCCAAATTTCCAAAGAACGCCCCAATTACAGTGGCAAGTTTGAAATGTTCTTTCATTTAGTTGCACAAATTTTTGGTCTTCTACACTCTGCATGAACATTTCCTTGAATGAATGAGATATCCTTTACCTTCAAATCGATTTATTTTGAAATTGACTCCCATTAGGTTTACTGTCAACTTGGCTCAGTGCTACTACTCCCACTTCTACGTAAGGCGACTGTGGGTACAAACCCGACTCTAGGGGTGCAGGGAGTTTGGCATCTTTGAAGGTACAGTGTTTAAGACCTGCTTGCCTCTTCAGGTGGACATGAAAGATTCCATGGCACTATTTCAAAATGAGCATGGAGTACTCCCAATGTCCTGACCAACATTTATCCTTCACCCAACAGCAGAGAGAGATTATCTGGCAATGCATTTATTTGTTACTTGTACAACTTTGATGTGCACACAGTGACGTCTTCCTACATGACAATGACTACATTTCAAAAGTTGCGCAATACTTCATTGCGTGTGCAGTACTTGGAATGTCTTGCGGATGTGAAAGGTGCTGTACAAATACAAATTCCTTCTTACCCTCAGGCTTATTTTAAAAGAAGCATGAACTCCATAAACAACTACCAGAATGAAGTCTTGTCTCACAATGCAAGATCTCAACTTCCCAGCTCTCTATCCAAAGAGCTCCCTCGATCCTTCCTTTCCAAATTTGAAGGTCAAACTCATTCCGTCACTTTTCCAGACTTATATCCTCCACTGAGAATAAATTATCCAACAGCACAGTACTATCTGATTATAGTGTATATTTAAAACATTGAATTACAGGAATTTGTTAGTAGAACAAAGAGGAAAATGTGTTTATGATGATAACTGAAGTATAAGAGTTCGGGACAAAAACTGTGTCAAGGATTCTTAGATAACGGGGAAGGACTTACCTTCTGCAAAAGACAACAAGAGGAAGCGATAAGAAGGAAAACAGAAAAGGACAGCATGAAGTTGACACAAAGAACAATAATTCAAAGTGCTTCACCTGGCAACGGCGTGAAGAAAATATTTACGTGGATCACTTCTAAATGAACGCTTCGATTTATAACCACTACTGCAGATTCATTGCTACTTTCTCATGGCTGTAAGATTTTCACTATTTCAGAATAATCATGAAAAACAAAACGACGGAAAAAATTCTGCCCTGTGCCAAGTCTTTGGGTATTATATCTGTTATGAACACAGATGCCCCCACTTAATAGATTATCAATGTTTATGCTCAGCTTTGTCAAACTTTAAATTTTATGCAAAAAATAAAGGATCCAATAATGAATATTTTCCTCTCAACTGCCAAAGATAGCAACAGGCACTTCCATCTCAAAACAGGGGATTACATGCAGTTTAATACTCCCCCTCAATAACCCAAACTAAAGGTGAACAGGTGCCTTAGAAGAGCACTTCACTGAGTTAAAATGAATTTGCTTCCATATCTTTCTTATTGTCTGTCTGGTCAAGTTGAGTCCAACCCCAGGGTGATTTGTCTTGGAACTATATCCACTGGAAGTTAAAATATGACTTTTCAAATTCTCTTTACTTTGTGGGATGTTCATTCGATTATTTCAATTGGAAACTGTAGTGTTCAAATCTATTTAATTGTCCAACCCATTTAGTTGTAGGCTTGTAAGTCGTTGTATTTTTTCAGATTTTTTTAAAACATCATTTATTTCTGAAGTGTTTGGCAAATTGCAAATGTATTATTCATAAACAGTATTTCACATTTATGTAATTTTAATAGAATTCTTCCATCCCACTTTCTGAAATAACCAGGACTTGGTGCTCCAAGTAACTTGCTGCTACATATCAACTTAATATTAAAGAGAACAGGTGGGAAGCAAAATATTTGCTGAATTAAAAATATTCATACCACATTAACTCTGATGCAAGTTACATTTAACAGTTAACAATAAATACATTATTAGGCTCAGTAAAGGAATGCCACATTCAAAACTTTAAATATGGATTCTGTGTTTGGAGAGAGGTTTCTGGAGCTGTCTTTTATTCAAAATGAACACTGATGAACTATTAAGATGACCTTTACAATTTCAACACAGACTATCTGCAGCTTCTGGGAAGTTCCTAATTGCATCACTCTGGATGGGGCTCTCCCCCTAGAATGGATGTATCAAGATGAATACCATCAGTGGAATTCAGACTTCCTATTGTTCAGGGATTTACCCAAAACACAAATCCAGACTCCATGTTTCCGAGTTGGAATCCTAACAATGAGAGCTGGGCTGAAGCCAAATCATCTTGAGCAAGAACAACTTATCCATTATCCCAAATGCATATAATAATGGCTTTCAGCTAAGCCATTCTGGGTGGACAATTACAATATTGGTCATGTGACCGAAACTGGCTGAAAATAGCTAGTTTTTATCCGAGGGCCCAGAAAGACCTCGGCAGTCTGCAGAAAACACTGAAAGAGGCAACAGCTGCAGTAAAAGGCTGTGTCATCTTTGCCTTTATGGACCTGGAGGCCATACATCTTAAAATAGCCTCCCAGCTGGATTCTGAAACTCCAGTTCCAACTGTAAAGAAATTTGACCTCCTGACATGAAAACCACAAGTACCCAGCTTTGTGGCCTGCTAAGCATTCATCTCTGAGAGAATTCTGCAGCAATCTGGATATCTGACTTCAGCTATTTGAACCCATCTGAACTATAATTCAAGAGTGGAAAAAGACCCTTTTCTTTATTGGGCCTGCAGCAACTCTTTTACTATGAACCCAACACATGAACCATTATTTTGATTTAGAACTTGTAAAATTATACTATTTTCTTCATCTGCACCTTTCTTGTGTGTGTATGTGCAAGTGCTGAGTGATTGACATGGCGTTTAGGCTTTTGGGGTGAATATGTGAATAAATAATCCTCTTTATTTAAACCCACAAAAGCTTCTTGTTGTTATTCACATAAACTACATATTCAATGGGGGCTAATGCACATACACCTCCCTTTCCAAAACCATACAGATTACAGACAGGAAGGGAGGGGTATTGGGGGTTTCAGTTTATCTCTCCTACCCTGTCTGCAACAACACAAAGAATTAGAAGTTTTACCTCCAGAAGGTGTCCTGTTAAAGGCCTCCAGAGAATCTCAATTCGGTGCATGTTGACCAATCCTGTTTCTAGCAACTTAGCAACAGCAAATAGGGACGGCTCCTAGTTCAAGAATGAATAAATTAACATCATAAACAAAGCAGATTCACCAGAACTATATCAGGGCTAAAACGGTTAAATTATGAGGGACAGTTGCCCTGACCAGGTTTGCATTCCCTTGAATATAAAAGATGTGGGGGATCTAATTTAAGTGATCCGGGGACTAAATAGGAGAGATTGAGAGAAACTACTTCCTCTGCTGGCACGTTCTGGACTCATGGGCGTAACCTTAAAATTAGAGCTAGGCAGTTCAGAGGTGATGTCAGGAAACACATAGCCGCACAGAGGCTAGTGGAAATTTGGAACACCCCTCTTGCCACCCCCTCAAAATACTGCTGACTCTTGCGGGGAGCAGTCAACTAATAATGTCAAAACCGAGATTGATAGATTGTTGTTAAAGGAGGGTATTAAGGGATACGGAATTAAGGTGGGTAGATGGAGTTAAGACTCAGATTAGCCATGATCTAATTGAATGGAAGAACAGGCTCGAAGAGCTGAATTGGCCTGCTCCTGTTCCTATGCTCCATAAGTAAGAATAATTTGCACTTGTGAAAAACCTGGACATCAAAATCGATATCCTCAGATAGCATTCTGACAGGCGTATCTGAAAAGCTATTCGACAGTTTAAACAAGATCTTGCACGCAAAAGGCCCTTTTTCAACATCTCGGCATTCAGTGCTTTGTAACAAAATTCACTGCAACAAGGTCATTCCAAAGAGTTACAGAAGTTAATGTAACAGTCGCCGTCAAGATATTTTGGGAATATAGTTTATTCCTAGTGCTCTTAAAAGGAAACTGAACTAAGTCAAAAAAGAGCTCTTCAGATAAAACGGTACACTCCTTTTAAGTGCAATTATTCACTTTTTTGCAACGACAAAGTGGAAACACTTGTCAGCAGTTGCTAGGGGACAAAAGGTGAGAGGTATTTTCTCAGGTTAATGTATCACTTAATACCTGGTAAAGGTGATAAACCTGGGCAGGTTGGGGGAGAAGTAACAAGTTACAGTGTCAAGTTGATCAATAAAAAGTTCACGGGAAGCACAGGATATGGTTTTTTTTTAAGAAGTACTTCAGAATAAGGTTAAAATAAACTCCAGAATCCAGCAAAACATGTAAGTGTCTATGAAAGTTTCATTTCTCTTATTTAACAACTAGTTTGTGGTCTCAGTTCCAAATTTTCTATAAGCGACTGATTTTCTCTCATGTCCCCTCCCTGTAAGAGATTTACAAATGTGTTCTGAAAACTATAGCAAAACAGAAACCTCAGTGGCAGAAACATTTGACCATTTATACAGTAGTCATTTTAGGTATCTAAAAACACAAGCCAGCAACAATAGATACTTTTCCATGTGTACCTTGTTGTTCCAAAATGCCATATCCATGGCTTCAGTTGATAAGGAGCACAGAGCATTTATCAAATGATGGAGTGAGACGTCATCAAGATACCTTCAAATGAGATTTAAAACACAAGTTACAAACTGTTTGCAATGGCCCATAATAAAATTACTAATTTTGTTTATTAAGAGATAATTCTCACTGGGAACTCTCGAATAGTCTTGAAAGTATGTTTGAAATCACTGGCAAGTCACTCATGACAGCAGTGGTCAAAACCTAAAGAGGGTTAAAACCACAAATTTGTTATCCATACAATGGTATGCAGCATGAACAAGATGACTAACAAGCTTATACAGTGCTGTGAAGGCCTGACAGCAGAATGTGGCTCAAGTGTGATTGCTAAATTTCAAGGGTTTTAAAAACCCCTTGGGGCCATTAAATTCCAATTGGTGTTTAATGCATACAAAGGAACTATTTTAAAATTGATAGAAGTTATAAACTGAAATTTTTATAAAGAAAATCAAAATTTTTATAAAGAAAATCAAAGGCCAGTCTTTGTTTACACCTGACCATGTATGAGAGGTGTATTTTGAATCTTCTGCAAGTGATAGAAAGCAAGGTGAATTTGAGTCTCACATCAAATAGAACACAGTTACTTACAGTGCTTGGTCCTTCAACAGCTCTGCCTGGTTTCAGAGCACCTCCACTTGCAGGTTTCAAACCCAGAATCCACACAAGATGCTGATGAAAAGAAAGTCTAATTCAGTTCTGTAATAACTCAATTTTAATTATGACTAGATAACATTACCAAATGACAAGGCAAAAAGTGCAAACCAGTAAACAGGCCAAGTGATCATACTCTTTAGCTGTGAAACCGCACAACTGTTTATGGAATTTTTCAAACTGTAAATCAGGAAATATTAACTAGAATTATATTTCATATATCTCTAGGCTGCTAACACCATCACATAAATTTTACTGGAACATTTGAAAAGATTGATTGAATGAATTTAAAAGTAAATAATGACCCTTGTAGCCTCAGCTTCAAATGTAGATGATGGTTATGTTGGCGGTACATAGGCTAAGTAATACAGGCTGGATGCTCCAGAGATCAAAAGTAGAATGTGTATAAACATAACATGTAGAGCGAATCTGACTCTCAACTTTGTGCACAGCACTCATGTCAGGTTAATATAACCACGACATGGCTGCAGCAAAACGCTGTGCCACAGGATGAAATAACCGCTGCTATAGTGAAACACTGCCGTGGCGCTGACCTATATTTTGGCTTTTTAAAATCAATCTCACATGGAGGCAAGAAGAAGAAAACTATTAGACTACTAATTCAGTTGAAGATTACACTTATGCTGTCATTTTCTAAACATTAGCATTACAAAACTAGTGCACATTCTGCCGCTTGAAATGCAATTTATTGCAGTACTCTACAATAAGTAGCTTGTGATGCATAGCATCATGAGTTTGAATTAGAATTAATATTTACCAATCTATGGTAAATATTAACTCTAATTCAAACTAATGGAGAAAATTAAAGTTACATACAAATTGTTCTTGTGAGTTAAAGCTAAAGAAGCACGATACTCTCACGGCCTTTTATTTTTACATATCTCAATAAAATTACAGTTTCGTAAAGAATAAACACTCTAAAAAAAAACTCATTCCACTTCTGAACTCTCAGAGTGTAAGATAATTCATTAAATCCTTTCTCAATCCATGCATTAGGTGCACCGAGTATGGCCAGGAGGCAAGGGGGGTCTGTATCGGATTTCTCCATTTCCTCTGAGAATAACAGGCCTATTTTGGTCCATGTGTGTCTCACTTCACTTCTCTTGCCCTTCAATCTTCCCATTATAGCTTCTTGGCAATTTTACATCTCTTGAACCAAAGGGCACCATTTTGTTTTGGGAGATGGGCTTCACAACCAGATGCACTTCATACATTTCATGCTAACATTTAAATGTCACATGCAAAGAATTACATTATAGTCACTGAAGCAAGCAAAAGTGAAACAAGGCCAATGCATAATGAAATACAAAACCTAATTCTTATAAAACAAGGTGAAGTGAGAAGATATACTGTACCTGTAATGTGGCCAGAACGAGCTGCCATGATGTTCCAAGCACCGAACCATGACAATGAGCTAAATTCAACAACGTCCGCATGCACTGAATATTCTTTGCAGTCAACTTGAGGAAAAGAAAGGTTTTATTTGTTAAATGAATGACTGCAATGCACTGTGCCAAAGTAATTATATATTCTTGAAAATGGAGGAAAAGGCACCTTACCATAACAGTCCCTTGGTGTTGAGAAGTGAGTGGCTGACCCACTGCAACCACCTGCTGGTGTGAATCACTTGATGGGCTGATCATCTGCACACTTTGACCCTGAATGGAGTATGCTGGAAAGGAGAACATAACATTAGAATAGGAGGAGTAAGACACAAGGGTCCTTGAGCCTGCTCTGCCATTAAAATCATGGTTGATCGTCTACATCAACTACACTCTCCCACACTTTCCCCATATTCCTTGATTCCCTTAGTGTCCAAAAAATCATATCTATCTTGAACATACTAATTGACTAAGCATCACAGCTCTCCGGGGCAGAGAATTCCAAAGGTTCACAACCTTTTGAGTGAAGAAATATCTCATCTCAGTCCTAAGTGGCCGACTCCTATTCTGACACCATGATTCTGAGTTCTAGACACACAGGCCTGAGAAATAGCCTCTCAGTACATACCCTGTCAAGCCTTCTAAGAACACATTATATACAAAGGAAATGAGGTCCTGATATGTCTTTGAGTTGCAAATACACGAAATCGTCTAGAATATCACTGCTGTAACATCACCTCAACAAAAAACTTTTCATGAACAATATATGGGTCAAATAATCTGATTTACCAAGTGTTTAACTGAGGGTTATCTTGGTCTATTACATTTAAAAAAAGATTATGTTTTTATATTTTCCTTCATAACTGTTTCTCCTCATCTCATGAAGGTATTGGTATTGATGCCTGCTGGGTTAAGTTTCCATAAGCAGTTATTGCTCCTTGCAAACTCACCCAAGTGCTCATTATTCCGTTATGAACCATTAGCTTGTATGTATCAGGAGGCTATTAAACAGCAAGGGCTTTACAAAAAAAATTCAATTCTGTCATTCTGTCCCTGTCCAACACCCTGTGTGAGCACCTCAGCGAGGATTTCTGGATGGTGGCAGGAAGAGCTCCCAGGACGGAGCTGAGCAGGATCCTTTATCGATCTCGGTCTTGAAAACTTCAATTAACCCGGCATCTATAGCCTTTTTTGGGAGAGTTTTCCAGATTTTCACTATTCCTCGTGTGAAAAAGTGCTTCTTGATTTCACTGCTAAATGACTTACAGCATCGGGGGCGGGGGGGGGGAATGTGTGTGTGTGGTGGTGGTAGTGGTGGTGTTGGGGTGGTGGTTGTTGAATAGGGATTTCAAGTAAATAGATGTGAGGTACAGATCAGCCACAATCTAAATGAGTGGTAGAACAGGGACTGAATGACTTCCACCTGTTCCTATGACCTGGTATTCACACCTCTTTGCTTTCCAGCAGCATCATCAGGAGCAGAAGCTATTACTTTTTATTATGCCACAAACGTTATCATTTCCTGCCCAAAGGATACTGAAGCCAACTGCACTGCCCCCACCACCACTACCTGAGCAGACATCAGCTATCTCAGCGCAGAACAGGGCCTTTCTTGACCATATGGCTCAGTACCATAACCTAGCATTTACGAACTGAATCTAGTGCCTTACCTTATAGCCTAGCAATTTAATCAGTATCTCCAGAAAACTATGGCAACAATCAATGCAAGAAGGGTCATTTAATTTACTGCAAAAAAACTTCATTATCTTTCTCAGAGGAAACCCAGCATACATTGGAGAAAAAAATTTGGAGCCTAAGTGAGAAAGGAGTTGATTCCACATGGCATTGCATTTCTAATAAAATCACAGTATATTACATGACCTTAGATAAACTTGAGCAAACTCAAAGTAATTTGGCTTTAACCACTCTCTAAAAATAAATACAAAATAAATAGCACAAAAAAACCTCTGATTTTGATGTTATCAATTAAATGAAAATCTAAAATCTGCAACATGTAAAAACCACTCACTTTTATGAAAACCACTAGAAGAACTATTCAGAACAGTCAGTGCATAATGTGGGGGCAGGGAAGCCTTGCAAATGGCAGTGATGAAGGCATCTCTTGGTGTAATAAGACTCAGTTTGCCACAGAGGGAAGCCATAGTCATTTCTGCTTTCAAAATGTTTTCCGAGGCGGTTTCGTCAGTGCTGTAAAGACAAGTAACCTTTTTCAAACAATTGTCTATATATTGTATTCAATATATTTCATTTTGTAGGGAACAAATCACAATGCAATGTGCAAAGGAACAAATAAAACTCAGTTGTGCCAAAATAGTGCTTTAAACCTTCAGAGTTTAATTTTCCAACAGCATTGTTCAATTTGGGAATCAATGTAACTCAATGCAGAATCATAGAATGTTTACAAGGCAAGGGGTCATTTGGCCTGTCGTGTCCATGTCAGCTCTCTGCAAGAGCAACTCTTGTAGTCCCGCTCCCCTGCCCTTTCCCTGTAGCCCTCCAAATTTTCTCTCTGCAGGTGATTACCCAATTCCATTCTGAAAGCCATAATTGAACCTGCCTCTACCACACTCTCTGGCAGTGCGTTCCAGATCCTAACCACTCACTGAATAAAAAAACCTTTTCCTCATGTTACCCTCGGTTCTTTTGCTATTCACTTTATATTGGTGTACTCTGGTTTTCAAATCCTATAAGATTGTAAGAAAGAGGAGTATAGGAGTTGGCCATTCAATAAGATCATGGCTGACCTGATTGTAGGCCTCAACTCCACTTTCCTGCCTGCCCTCTGTAACCTCGACTCCCTTGTGGATCGAAAATCTCTCTAACTCAGTCTGGAAAACATTCAGTGACAAATCCCCCATTGCTCTGGGCAGAAGTGAATTCCAAACTCTAACAACTCCAAGAGAAGAAATTCCTCATCTCTGTCTTAAATGGGAGGCCCTTACTTTTGAAACTATGCTCCCTAGTTCTAGATTTCCCCACGATGGAAAACATTGTCTCATCATCCACCCTGTCAAGCCTCCTCAGAATCTTACATGTTTCAATAAGATCGCCTCTTATCCTTCTAAACTCCAATGAGTATAGGCCTAACCTCCCAAGAATCAGCCAAGTGAACCTTCACTGAACTGCTTCCAATGTAAGTATATCCCTCCATTAAGTAAGGAGACCAAAACTTTTCACAGTACTCCAGGTGTAGCCGTATAGTTGTAGCAAGACTTGCCTACTTTTATATTCCATTCCCTTTGCGATAAAGCTCAGCATTCCATTTGCTTTCATAATTACTTGCTGTAATTGTTACATAATTACTACCTTCATGCTAGTTTTGTGTGATTCCTTCCACCAATTGGGTACAATTCCTCCATGTCTATTCCGTCTATATCCCTCATGATCTTGAGCACCTCCATCAAATCACTTCTCAACCTCCTACTCTCTAAAGAGAACAGATGCAGCTTCTCCGATCCAGCATCATAACTGAAGTCCCTCATCCTTGGAACTATTCTCGTAAAACACTATATAGCAAAGAAAATATATTGCATCCACCTCTCTTGATGGAGGTGAACAAAGGTTGAAGATGCTGGTGCAGACATGTAGCAATGGAGGCACTTGTTTTGATGCAGACAATTTCATGGATGGCTCAGTGCTGAAGGATGCATCATACAACAAGTATACTCGTTGTGCTGAGTACAGAATTTCAGTTTTAGTCATAGCCCTAATATGCCAATAACCTTGTTTGTGGCTGGGATGTCTGGGTCATTTGCTTTCTGTATGAAGGTTGAGAGAACACTGGATTTGTTGCTCCTTTTTTTTTGCATACTTATGATAATTTCTGGAGCTTTGACGCGTGGTGTCAATACTGTCGGAATCGTAAACATGATGCTTAATGTTCTAAAGTTCTAATCTACACCTACAGAAAGTCTGGAAACATTATCCCAGACATTTATGAACAAGAGCTTAGGAATTCATCTGTGACCCCAGCACAGGCTATCCCACAGCTCTACTTTGCATTTGTTTTATGCCCCCATGTGTATCAATTTCTATTCTCAGAAATGTGAGGTGAAGAGTAAAAAATTTAGCTTGGGAAACTGGCTGTAGGAATTGCACAGGGTCTGGAGTTCTATGAAGCACAGCAGTTGGAGAACAAGTGCAAAACTATTACATTTTCATTTCCATGCTCAAAATGTGGTCTTCCCAGTTTCTGGAAGATACAGACTGTAGAAAATTTGTCTGATTGAAGTTCTTTTTTTTATTTGTCGCTGGCTAGGCCAGCATTTATTGCCCATCCCTAACTGCCTTTGTTCAGAGGGCATTTAAGAGTCAACCACGTTGCTGTGGGTCTGGAGTCACATGTAGGCCAGGCCAGGTAAGGATGGTAGATTTCCTTCCCTAAAGCACTTTAGTGAACCAGATGGGTTTTTACAGCAATCGGCAATGGTTTTGTGGTCATCATCAGGCTTTTAATTCCAGATTTTTATTGAATTTAAATGTCACTGTCTGCCGTGGTGCGATTTGCACCTGGGTCCCCAGAGCATTACCCTGGGTAATTATCTCTGGACTACCAGTCCAGTGACAATACCAATATGCCACCACCTCCCCTGTACTTCTATATACTTTCTTAACATGCCATTCTACAACAATTCTACAAAAGGTTAATTATCTTGCACCTTCTGAATATTAGCACAAATGTTGGCCTCACAGAAGATATTGGGTTAACCTTGGTGGTCAGCAGTAAAGCAACAGCACTGGTCAGTGACCTTGAAGACAGATTCCCACAAAGATCCAGTAAATACTGTGGCACAGACCATCCCCCTTGCCAACAGTTGTTTAAATCTGGCACCAAGTCAGAGGCATCTCCAGGCATCCAGCAGCAATGATATCAACAAGCAGGATAAGCAACTAATCGCACTGAAGTATTCTAACTAACAGCAAACCAGGAAGTTAAAAGCACAATATCCTTCACTGTTAAGTTTTCAGACAGTGAAATAAACAGCTATGATTCAATTAAGATAGAAGTTAAAATATCAATACAAACAAACTTTAAAAGTAGCACATACAATTTATCATAATGGAGAAATGTGACACAGTATTCCACAAATATAAAATTAGCTTTTCAGGGCCAGTGAGAGTGTTTATTTGTTATTGTGACATTAGTAAACTATTAAAACCCAAATACACCATCAAGGGACCTTAGAGAGACCAACGGTGCAAGAATGGAAATTCTTATCAATCCATAGATTTCCCATTAATTGCAGTCAACAGCACATCCTCTGGGATAGCACTGAATTACTGTCAGCAACTTCTGCGTTTCCATATCATCCTCTGCATGTGCAGACTTCAAAAGTTGCCGTCAGTTTCACTGGAGTAATGATGATGAACATTGACAGTTTGGCTGTCATTAGCATTGTAAAATCTGGGCCATATAAATTGTTCCAATTCAGAGGTTCTCTTTTGTTTCAGGCAGCCTGTGTGCCAGTTCATGGTGTACTGAGCCACAGAGGGCAAAAAGGTGCACAATTTGAATCTTGGTCTGTCCTGAGTTAGTCTATCTCAGTCAGATTAGCCATTGGTGACATCAAATTGACTTCATCTTGGGAAAGGGAAACATCAGCCAATAACTCTTATTGGAAAAGTATGTTGAGGATGACACCTCATTGTATAACCAGTCAACATCTAATGTCATGTTGACATGAAGAATGGCCACTTGGGCAAAGACACTGCCAGGACGCATCTTGTTCCAGGACGAACCATACTCAAGGATAAATCACGAGAAGAGGAAGAAAGACAAGAATAAAAGGTGTAACTGTCAAAATTCTATCCACTTCAGGCACAATGATGCTAAGGATTGGCCCATCAAGGATGTGACAAAGTTAGATGTGCTCATGAGAATTGCTGATGGGTTCAAAGCTATCTATCAAATTCACAGGCACACTACAGGAAATATGACACTAGCTGCAGCAGACCAAAAGGAAACTTTAATCTACGTCTTTTTCGTCCAATACCTAATCCGAAAGTGTTTAGGGTTAATGGCGGATGTTAAAAGTGAACTGAAAGGCCAGCAAATTAATAAAAAATAATGTTATGCTCACATTCTGCCACCAATGCCAATTTTGAGTTTTTCTTCCCCACCCCTTCCTGAAGCCTATCGACACCTTGTCTAAATGGCCAATCCTCACAAGTGAACATCACTGAGCACTAACAGATTATTCAATTGTCCAGACACTGTAACCGCAAGTAATACTGGCCTTACCCACTGTTCACTTACGTGCACCTTTTTTTAAACCAAAGGTCACTATATTATATTCAGTTCGTCATTTACTTAGCATAGAAATTTCAATGATCTGTTGGAGTTGAAACCCATGAAAAGACAGTGCAACAATCCATTTAGCCACTTTGTGGACAAGCAATCACAACTGACCTTTTGAAAGATTGATTCTGTTCCTAAATGATGACTTTAACATTTTAAAGATTTATAACCAGTTTAAAGAAAACCCTTCATATTGTGTAGACAATTAGGCAAACTTTTTTTGCGACCAGACTGCTACAAGTTCAATATAATAAAATCATTGCAGTTATGAGGTAAATAGGTGTACTTGATACCATGCTCATGTGACACTTTGCTTCTGCCACTAGAGGCTGTAATTGAGCTATATGAAAACTGCAACAGATTCTTGCACTGGATTAAGGGCTATGTCTATAGTTAGAACTAAGCACAAGTTCCTTCCATAATCTATTCAAAGCTACATCCATAAAAAAAGCTATACATGAATCTCAGCTATTTTGCATATCTACTTCAGTGGCCTGTTACAAGACTAGTATTACACTGCAGTTGGAACAGAAGGCCCGAGATCAAAAAGGGACATGTGAAGGATGGAGAGGACAAGAGGAGACATATTGGGGGAAAGAAACTCACATTTGGCCTTATTGGTTAGCTGACAGATACTTTCTATGCTGCCAAAACTAATGAGAAAAAGACAGAACTTACCTTTATGTACACCATTTTATAACTGCTGAGGTTTCTTTTTTAGGTAAATAGCCAAAGTCCATGAGGGACCTTTGCAAGAGAGGCAAGTATTATATATATATATATTGCACTGTTGGCAGCATTCTGCAGCACGCTCGTGCCATCTAGCACAAGTGAGCTAACCGACCCTAACATTCCACTTTTGAAGACTACTTACCATTGTAACATAGGAAAAACGGCAGCCAATTTGTGCACTGCAAGATCCCACAAACAGCAATGTGATAATGGCCAGATAATGTTTAACTGACGTTGGTTGAGGAATAAATATTGGCCAGGACCAGGATAACATCCATGTTCTTCTTTGAAATATTACCATGGGAATGCAGATGGGGTCTTTTAACATCTCATTTGAAAGACGGCACCTCCAACAGTGCAGACCCACTTACTGCTGCACTGAAATGCCAGCTTAGATTTTGCACTCCAGCCTTGAACCCATAACTTTCAGACTCAAGCGGCGAGTGTGCTTCTCACTGACCCGTGTCTGATACCTATGCATGCAGCATTAAAGATGTTAGACTTGAAACTCCTTTGGAGAAGTCCGAGGTGTGGCTCTGGGCTGATGCAGGGCTTCTGCTTGCTAAATGCATGTACACCTGACCTGGTCCTAAATTTAGGAATTGGGGCATCTGCAAATTCTGGGCTGGTACCCAAATCATTTTCACCTCACTCTAGCACCTGCTTCAGATGCAAGCGGGCTGGCTAAGGATCTCAAAACTTTGAAAGCTCTAATTTTGTATTTGTCACTTTCCCCAATGGCAACTGATCAGGTAGCAATCGATCGCAATAGCAAAACCAGCCTCTGTAATTTCACTAACCCCACTTTCTCCAGGATCATGCATGTAGATATACACTGTGATTGGGGCTATGGAGATGGAAATGGCAGGATTTCTGACAGATGTCATTTGCATCTCTTTCAGTGATATTCGCAGAGACAAAGGGTGAATGAAGCGCCTGCCCTCACCTGGGAGAAATTTAAAACTAATGAAAACAGGTAGAGGCCTATTCAACTAGGCCCTGCTCCAAGTTCCTTCCCTTCTCAGATTTATTCAACCCCAGAAAAGGGACTTCAGGGATCTTATTCCCTTCACACATTCCAGTTTCTTAATGGAGCCAGGTACCTGGAAAGGTCAGATAATTGATTTTATAAAATAATGTTTCACAACCCTTGAGATACCTGCGCTCATCTAATTCTAGCTTCTTGAGCTTCCCCAATTTTAATCGCTCCAGCACTCGTGGCCATGCCTTCAGCTGCCTAGATTCCAAACTTTGGAATTCCCTCCCTACACTTCTCTGCCTCATTTTCCTCCTTTAAGACACTTCTTAAAACCTTCCTCTTTGACCAAGCTTTTGGTTATCTGACCTAACATTTCTTTATGTGGCTTGGTGTCATATCTTGTTTTATAATGCTCCTGTGAAGCCTCTTGGGATGTTTTATTATTTTATAAGTGCTTTATAAATAAAAGTTGCTGCTGTATTCTCCATCAGTCAAGTTGAACTTCAAATTCTAAGCCATTTATAAGGCACAAGTCAGGAGTGTGATGGAATACTCCCCGCTTGCCTGGATGAGTGCAGCTCCAACAACACTCAAGAAGCTTGGCACCATTTGGGATAAAGCAGCCTGCTTGATTGGCACCACATCCACAAACATTCACTCCCTCCACCACCGATGAACAGTGGCAGGAGTGCATACCATCTACAAGATGCACTGCAGAAACTCACCAAGGCTCCAGAGGCAGCACATTGCAAAACCCAACACCACTGCCATCTAGAAAGACAAGGGCAGCAGTCCTGAATGTTGTCAAGCTTCTTGAGTATTGTTGGAGCTGCACTCATCCAGCAGATACATGGGAATATCACCACCTGGGAGTTCCCCTCCAAGCCACTCACCATCCTGACTTGGAAATATATCACCGTTCCTTCACTGTCGCTGGGTCAAAATCCTGGAACTCCCTTCCTAACAGCACTGTGGATGTACCTACACCACATGGACTGCAGCAGTTCAAGAAGGCAGCTCACCGCCACCATCTCAAGGGCAATTAGGGATGAGCAATATATGCTGGCCTAGCCAGCAATGCCCAGATTCTGTAAATGAATAAAATAAATAATACTTAGGAAGTCAAATTTGCGGCATTTTTAACTTTTCGTGTAAATCAACATGCAACTAAACCCAGAGTAAATCCTTTAAAAACACAACATTAAAATAGCAATACATCATACACATCTGTCCTTACAACAATAGTCACCTGAGCAAAATTATCTATATAGCAAGAACAATTTTAACAAACCAGTTTGGGAAATTAGTGGGAAAATTTTAGGAATTTTGTTATTACAATATATAAATAAATTGATATCTGGAAGTGATCTTCACATCTTGGGTTCTGAAGATGACATGTTAGAAGGATTATTTGGAAGCAGTTTTAAACAATCATTTAACCAGAACTTAACCATTTCAGTCATCCAGCTATAATTATACTCGGTGAAGCTAAAGATGGTGACTCCAGCTCACAATTTCTCTATTTACCAAGTGCACAATGACAAATGGTCCTGTTGACGTGTGATGTAGTAATTAAAGGATGAGCTATTGTAATTTAGAGCACACATCTTTCCCAGTTCTTTATCTTTTATGACCAGTTGAATGAAGGTTACGAACAAAAACCATAAATGCTTCAGAACGAATGATCAAGGGTCATCTTGGCCTGAATCATTAACTCTGTTTCTCTCCACTGATCCTGCCTGACCTGTTGGGTATTTCCAGCAATTTTGTTTTAATTCAGATTTCCAGCATCCGCAGTATTTTGCTTTAGTGTTAGAAGAATGAAAGTTACAGTTCCTCAGAATCCATACTGGCAACAGTTAAAGAAACTAAAAATAGTCACACCAAGTGGAATGATCAATAGGGTGTGGAAAAATGTCCTGGTGGAAAAATCCTTACA
Organism: Cetorhinus maximus; assembly: GCF_964194155.1. Taxonomy (NCBI): domain Eukaryota; kingdom Metazoa; phylum Chordata; class Chondrichthyes; order Lamniformes; family Cetorhinidae; genus Cetorhinus; species Cetorhinus maximus. Next base: position 13,027,497 of record NC_135900.1, read on the forward strand.
ATAATGGGTTGCAAGCAATTTCCCCTATTAGGTAACGTTTCGCGTCCAAATGACCCTTCAACAGAACTAAGTAAAAATAGAAGAGAGGTGAAATATAAGCTTATGCCAGCTTATATTTCACCTCTCTTCTATTTTTACTTAGTTCTGTTGAAGGGTCATTCGGACTCGAAACGTTAACTGTGCTCCTCTCCGCAGATGTTGCCAGACCTGCTGAGTTTTTCCAGGTATTTTTGTTTTTGTTTTGGATTTCCAGCATCCGCAGTTTTTTGCTTTTATCCCCCATTAGGTATATGGATATAATCTAGTGAAAATGAAAAATGAACCTGCTATTTTTGGTACCATGGAATTTGGATAATCACACATTTAACACCTTAACAATTCCTACATCTCTCACAGAAAATTCTGATATTCTCATCCAGAGGTTCTGATCCAAATGTGTCATACTGACAAATTTATTTTGTACTTATCAGAATTCGCCTATTTCTTGGTTGGCATCAAAAGATGGATGTGCAGTTAGGGTTTTTGGAGAGTTGGCAAGAATCTTTAAGCCAGTTTTGGCTCAGTCTACCAACTGGGAAGGCACAGCTATGTAGGAATATAAAGAGTCATCTGTATTTACCTGGCATCCAGCAACAATGAGAGAGCTGCAAGAAGGCCACACCAGCAAGCACCGACCATCTCCTCCCATACAGCTCTAGAAACTGAAAAGACACGTAAATAAATGTGTATCTATATCGGGTTATATTTTCAGGAGTTGAATTTTCCACAATTGCTCAAATTTCTCAAAAGTCATTTGAAAACTACAAACGAAATGTGCAAGACACAAAATGAGATTACTAAATACTTGTGCCACATTTACAAATATGGGTGAGGTAAAGTATTCTGAATGCTGCTGGCTTTGGGAAGGCAAGTGGTGGAGAATGTTTTTTGCTAACAGTTCAAGAAGCAGAACAACCTGGGGGTCGGTAACACTGGAGCAAAACACTGTTGTATGCTTCTTTAAACATTTGATCAAAATCCCCAAGTATTGGTTTACTTGTCTCACCATTTCCTCCCTTCCAAGTGGCTTTGATTTTCTGCTTGGGTATGTTCCCCCTCACACCATTTGTTTTCCTATAGATTGCCTAAGTAGTCATTTTCATGTGTGAATCTTGACCTTGTATGCTGGTTGCTTGACTTTTAGATGAGCAAGTAACCGGCAGAAGTGGATTCTGCCTTTACTTAACATCCATAGTTCAGCTACGAGGATGGATTAGAGAAGCTGGGGCTGTTCTCCTTAAACAGAAAGTTGAGAGGAGATTTGATTTAGATGTTTAACATCGTAAGGCGCCTGGACAAAGTAGATAGGGAGAAGCTATTTCCTTTGGGAACGAGAGGACACCGATTTAAGTTCACTAGCAAAAGAAGCAAGGGCAACACAAGGAAACACTTTTTTTTTACAGTGAATGGTCAGGGCCTGGAATGCACTGCCTGAGAGTGAGGTGGAGGCAGATACAATTGGAGCTTTCAAAAGGGAATTGGATAAACACCTAAGAAACAAGAAAATGAAGGACTATGGGAAAAAACTGGGGGAGCTGATCTAGCTGAGTTGTTCTTGCGGAGAACTGGCACAGACATAATGGCCTCTTTCTGTACTGTAAGCATTCTATGACCCTACAATCTACCTAAATCATGTAGGATTACTTGACAGTGATCAGTAGCTAAAACTCTGATCATTTTTCACCGTCATTATCTTTCTATGTACATATTAAAAATATATAATCAACTGCTTCACGTTAATTTCTTCACCCTCAATTACTTTTTCTTCAGGTTCAAAATGAAATGGGCTGGTGAAACCGCAAGATCAAGCAGTCATGCGAGGCCGAGATAGCTTGCAGAATCTTATAGTTTCCTTATCTGTCACCTGGTTGAAAGAGGCTGAAGGAAGGGAGATATGAGAAATTTGATGCCAAACTACAATTGTTGCTGGGTTTCTTTGCTGACTAGTGTCTTGAATTATACAGTGAAGATTCCAAACTATTGCTCAAACTGTGTCTATAAGTAACATTTATTTGAAATGCAAAAATTATCTTATACACCAGGACAATAATACAGAACTACATGGCTCCCTATTCATTTCTATAGCAAATTTTGTACAGCCCTATAACTGACCGTATTGCAATATAAGGACAGCATTAAATGTAGAATCATAGAAAGTTTATGGCACAGAACGAGGTCGCTTGTTTATCATGTCTGTGCTGGCCGAAAAATGAGCCACCCAGCTAATCCCTCTTTGCAGCATTTGGGCCGGAGCTCTGCAGGTTACGGCACTTGAGCTGCATATCCAGACATCTTTTAAATGGGTTGAGGGTTTCTGCCTCTACTACCCTTTGAGACAGAGAGCTTCACACCCTCTGGGTGAAAACGTTTTTCCTCATCTCCCCTCTAATCTTTCTACCAGTCATTTTAAATCTATGCCCCCTATTCACTGGCCTCTCTGCTGAAATAAATAGGCCCTACCCATCCACTCTATCCAGGCCCCTCACAATTTTGTACATCTCAATCAAATCTTCCCTCAACCTTTTGTGTTTCAAGAAGAACAACCCCAGCCTATCCATTATATCCAAGACAGTAAGTTTCTAAGCATGCCAGTGTAGGCAGAACAGCAAATAGAAATGCTGCTGCTATAACCAAAGGATAGATAAATCTCAGAGAAATACAATTGCCAAATCTGTAATGTACAATCTAAAAGAAATCCTGCTTCTGTATCTGTAATATAGGTAAACAGCAGAGGTGAATCTCGCTGCTCTGCAACATAGACAAATAGCCAAGAAGAATTTTACTCCTGTATCTGTAATAGAGGTAAATATTAAAAGGGAACCTGCTATCATGGAATCAAACAGCACAGGAGGCCATTCAGCCCATCATGCCTGTGCCAGCTCTGTTGCAGAGCTATCCAACTGACTCAGGCCCACAAGCCCTGCAATTTTTTTTCTCTTCAAATATCTATTCAAGTTTCTTAGAAGGTTACTATCGAATCCTCCACCCTTTCAGGCAGCACATTGCAGATCACAACTCGCCATGCAAAAAAAAAATTTAACTAATTTCGCTGCTGGTCCTTTTGCCAATCATCTTAAATCTGTGACCCCTAGTTACTGACCCTTCTGCTATTGAAAACAGATTTTCCTTCCTTAGTCTATCAAAATCATGATTTGAACATCCCTATCAATAGTCAACATCCATAACAAAGATAAGTAGCCAAGGAGAATACTGCCACAGTATCTGTAATATTAATAAAGAGCCAAGGAAAATCCTGCTTGTTTTTCATTGGGCAAAATAAGTTATGAAAGATAATCCATCGCAAAAATATAGTTACAAGTCGATACCATTAAGATGAGAGATCTAGGATGTAAAGCCTAGGATATTACCAGCCCCCTTTTCAGATGCCGCCAGCTTCTCTTGTTGCTCTGAAGGCTGCACCTCTGCTGCTTGCTTTGCAATGACAGGCTGGGAAGCTATTTCTTCGCTGTCCAATTCTGCCTCGATCATGGCAGTAATACCACGAACCAGGTCCAGAAGGCAACCAAATGCTACAGACATGGCATAGCCGTCAGGGATAGTAGGAGGCTCCACTTTGTCCAGCAGTTCTAGACTAAAGAGTAATTCAAATTAACAGACGAACTATTTTAAAAATCATGTACATTTTAGACACCATAAGATTTGCAACATATGTCAATTGGCAATATCCAGTACTGATCTATTCTGTAGTCACTTAAAATGGATTCTTATATTTTGAATGATAGCAACTTCTCTATATTCAGAAATAGGCTTTTAAGCAAAACCAACAGCATCCACTAAATTAATCTCGTTAATTTCATTACAGGTATTTATTTGAAAATTAGGAGACTGATAGTCAAGATACACTGAAATGATTAGATTTCTGATGTCAGAAACACTAAACATTTTCAAAATTGATGCAACCTGGCACAACGAGGTGTTTAGGGCTTTTCTTGGCCAATTTTCTCCCCTATTCTGAAGTAGTGACTCTTCCTGGGGTGCAATTCAATAAATGTAGAGAGCTCTCCAGTAGCTCACCCAACGTGACCGCGTTTCATGTCAGTCCAGACGGTGAATTTTGGCAGCTGAGCTCAATCAATCCCGTCTTCACCTGATGCCCACTGTGAAAATGTTTTAAATGAGGAAGGCCAGATTTGTATCATAAATTTTAAAACTACATTCAATTCCCACATAGCCTGACCATTCCTACATTACAACATACCAAATTTGATATCTATAATGCGCCATATTTTCATCAGCTAACAAAATGCCAAAGGGCACAAAAGGTTATCCAATTAGCTTCCTTTAATTTTAAAACAACACTCAAGCCACACAATCCACAGCATTTGGCGTCTTAAAAACACAGGTGTTTCAGAGTTAGCATATCGCCTGGGCCAGCTAAATCATTTCTCCACTCCAATTAATCCCAGAACCACTGGGAAAGCTGTCTTTACAGCTACTGATTTTCTCCAAAACTACATCACACTTGGATTTGGGTAAGTTATGGTAAAATCCTTCAAACAAAATTGAGTGATTGAAAATTCTTATTGTAGATCTAAAAGTTTGAATAAATAAGGTTTGAAGCTTTTGCATATTAATTTTTTAAAAATTTTGTGGCCTTTCATTGGAATGTAGCATTCCCTGAAAACAAACCACGTTTCTCCCAGATCTTTGACAATATCTTTCTGGAATCAGTGTTCCAACGTATTGTCACCCCACTCCTCAATGAATTGCCTGCAGTTCAAAGTCTTTGGATGCCAGTACATGAACAAATTTGCACTCACTAGGCTGCTTTAGAAGTGCCTTGAACAGAAGTATTTAGAATTGGAATCCATGTGCCTCTATATTCAAAAGCTGGTTGTGGGGTGAGTCCCACAGTGGCACTCATCCCTGCCCCATTCTGTGCGGTAGACGGACCACTGCCTCCACTCGTGCCTGCAAGAACAGCAAGAGTTAGCTTCAATGCATCCATCAAGCAGAGCAAAACCAAACTTATTCGAGAGCAGGCCGCCAGGCCAACATTCTGAACACATTATCTCAGGTGTGTATCTGTACCATCCGTGATTTCCTGCCTTGAATGATATAACTGCCTGAAATTATTGGATAGGTTTTACTTTCCTAAGGTGTAAGTGGCAAGCTTTGTTCATAGAAATTGTGTCTTTGATGTGTAGATGAAACTACTGGCTTCCAAGCACAAACAAAATGTGCAAATTATGAATGGTTCTTGACATTTGTGGAACACAAGAGCCCTGATTTTACAAACATATAAAATAGGAGAAGTAGGGCATTTGGCCCTTTCAGCTTGCTCCGCCATTCAATATCATGGCTGATCTGTTTGTGTTTCGAATTCCACATTCCCGTTTACCTCCAATAACCTTTGATTCTCTTGGCCAACAAGCATCTATCTCCCTCTGCCTTAAAAATATTCAATGACCCCCGCCTTCAGAAATAGAGAGTTCCAAAGTTATAAAGCCCTCAGAGAAAAAATTTCTCCTCATATCTGTCCTAAAAGGACAAACCCTAATTTTAAAACAGTGCCCCCTAGTTCTGGACTCACCCACAAGAGGAACTATCCTTTCCACATCTAGCTTGTTAATGCTGTTCAGGATCTTAGATACTTCAATCAAGTGACCCTTCACTCTTCTAAACTCCAGCAAAAACAAGCCTAGTCTGTCTAACCTTTTGGCATAAGGCATCCTGAAGGAAGATACTTGGTACAATTAGTGGTGTCTTTAATCTTTCCATCTGTAAAAATACCAGTCACATGCAGTCCGGGAAGACAATTTGTGCAGAGTGACTAAAATATGACAAAGCTCACTGTCTTCCAAAAGATGAATTCCAATCAGATTTAGGGTAGTCATGAAGCTGGAGTGTCCTCTCCAAGGCACAAGCTTGGGGAAATATTATGGAGACCGTGAGTTGCCAAGCATCAGGGACCCCCTCTCAGCATTGCTAGCGTTGTCCAAAGGAAAGGATGAAACCAGTACTGCTTAGTACCAGTTCTGCTGCCGGAAAGCTGCCTGATAGATGACAGATTACCGCCTATGCGACTCCACTCCAGATTTTCTGTCAGGGTTTACTCCCTTAGTCGTCTTCTCTCCTGAGACACTCACCAGGCAGTGGGGCTATTTGCCTATTGCTGGGGATCTGGTTCGTGGGCACTTGGGCGTAACCACATGCCAGTTGGCCTGTATGCCACGTGTCTGGGGCCAGACCTCCTCAGAGTCCCTGCAGTTTAGGCAAGGTACCCAGTTAACGTATGTTGCCAAGGGGGGGGGCACTACATAGGGCTTGCTGACGAAGAGGCTATGTACTGGCAAGAGATACTTATGCACTCGGCTGTCTTTTCGCAACAGTTATACTGATAGCCAGTGGTGAGAGCTGAAAGCAAGAGATGACAAGCAGACTCAAGTTGATGCAATCAGGATCAATGCATGGGAACTCCTAGCTGCTGACCGGAGGGACCGGAGACAAGTAGTCAGAAAGACCGTGAAAAAAAAAAGGAAAAGACAATATAAATGACCAGATGGCAGAAGAGAGAGCCCTCTGGAAGGAAAAAACATCAATCATTCTATGGCCAATGCTATTCATCTGTGCCAGCTGCGGAAGGGATTGCCACTCACGAATCGGTTCCACAGCCACAACAGACGTTGTTCAATACTGACACACACCCTGGATGGATGGATGCCAATTCTTTACTAGGGTATTCAGTAATCTGAAGAGTCATATTCGACTCAAAACGTTTACTCTGTTTTTCTCTCTCCACACGTGCTGCCAGACCTGCTGAGCATTTCCAGCACTTTGCTTTTATTTCATATTTAGGGTATCACTTCAATAGAATCTCATGCTGTTAGCACAGCAGGGCTTTTCATTGAGCTGTATGTACAGCTCCGCAATGCGTTAACTAAAAACACGAGGTCCAAACCATTCTGGAAGTTTCTGAAACTGTAAGTTTTGCACGAATGCTTAGTTGACACATATTTGTGCGCACTATTTATTAACAGTTTCAAAATGGAAATATTTAGGACTCTCCCAGTAGACGGTTTAGGTATTTGAAAATTGTTTTAAACAACAGTTAATGGGAATGCTGTGAATAGGGCCATTCATTTTAAAAGGAGTATCTTCTCATTTCTTTCCCATTTACTCCACAACGTTTGCATGACAGAATGACTGGATAAGGAGCACATTGTGCTTGCACTGGATGGATTCCCACTAACGAGCTTCTACAGAGCTGCAGTGACTAACTGAATGCTCTGATTCATTGCCCCAGCACAAAGTGGTACAACATTGCAGTTAAATGTGCCATTAGTGTTCCACCCCACGGAAAAAACTATTTCATTCAAATTAAGTCTTTATCTATTACATATATCTACCATTCAGGCACCAAGGTCAAGTTAAGAGTATTTACATCTATTTCACCATAGCCCTTAAGACAAAATTTTAAAACTAGGTGGAATCCAATATTCATGTCTATACCAGAGGAATGATTGACCAAATATAAGTTTTACTGAAACATATATCAGCCCAAATCGATGTCCAATTTAAAAACATAGCAACAATTCCAAATATCTACCAGTCTGTTAATGGTCAATCACTGTGCAAGGTTCCCTCAAAATACCCTGACAAGGTGTCTAGCCTCAAAACCTCTCATTACATTCCTGCTGTCAAAGTGTTTGATACAAGATCTCCAGAGACTCCAAAATTAAGTGCCACAGAATAATTCTTGCACTGAATATCACCAGCAGTCACAGAACTGTTCAGTGCATACTATAGTCTTTATTATAAAAAAATGTCTGATTAAATATTCTGAATTGAAAAATTCAAGATTAAATTCAATACATGATCTCTGCAATAAGGGTCAATAACTCATTTCTAATTAGCCAAACTTCCAAGGATATATCCGTATTTTAAATATTCTATTGACGTAGATATATATTACATAGATGAAACATGAGATTCAGAAGGGGCTTTACAGGGTAGATGCTGATAGGATGTTTGCCCTCGTGGGAGAATTTAGAACTAGGGAAATAGAAACGAATACTCTTAACACGATTTTGGTGCCTGAACGGTAGATATATGTAATTGATAATGACTTAAGTTGAATGAAATTTTTTTTTCTGTGGAGTTAAACATGAATCATACATTTAACTGCAATGTTGTACCACTTGGTGCTGGTTTCCAAATAAGGGCTTCACCCCACTTAAGATGTCGATGAGGAGGAATTTCTTCTCTCAGAGGGTCGTTGGTGTTTGGAATTCTCTTACCCAGCTAGCAGCGCAGGCCATTGAATATATTCAAGGCTGAATTAGATGTGTTTTTGATTGACAAGGGAATCAAACGTTATGGGGAACAGACAGGAAAATGAGTTAAGCCCACAATCAGATTAGATCTTATTGGATGGGGAGCAGGCTCAAGGGGCCAAATGGCCTATTTCTGTGCTGTAAATGCTTCTCAATGAACCAGTGAAACACAACAGAAGAGCTATCCATACCAGTTTGCGTATTTGAAATTGGATTGTTTCCGGTGCTGGGAGTAATAAAAAGAGATTGTATAAAAGATCCCAGTGCGTTCACAATGTCTCTGAAGACCTTTGTTGAATGAGGCTTCATATCATATGACTGACAGAAAGACCTGTAGGTGCAAGCAAACAATTCTCAAATACTGTGGAATGCAACAGAATTTTCAGATTTGGCATTTTGTTGCAATTTATAGTAGCTATAACGCAGCTGCAGACGTACAGAAAAGTCATTCGTGCAACAATAATTCAATGATCTAATGCTAGATAATTGGAAGTCTCAATCAAGAAAGTGAAAATGCACAATTGTGTAGAATGTTATGTTACAGCCTTTCAACATCATGCCAAAGCTAGTTTATTCTTTGCCCGTCAATTTACTCTCATTTGTTTCCACATAGACTCTTGTGACACCATAATTGTCTCCAGTATGGCAACCACACTATTCCAAGATCAGGCGCACTGCTATGAGGCCAACAGATAATTATTCTTTCCTGTCATGCTTATTTCAAAGTGGTTAAAAAAAAACTAACTCAAATCATGATCGAAGACAGCTGTATCAAAATGGATTAATGCTCCACAATTTTACTAATTTATTAGTCAGTAACAAAAGCTTTTTACATATTGAGAAAGGCAAAACAAGCTTATGTCAACAAAAACGTTTGAGGGTTAAAAATCCTCCACTAGAGGATGAAGTTGGCCATAAACTTCAGTTAAGCGCGGTCGAAAAAATAAAAACTTAAGCCATTTGCAGCGGCACTTTTTAGAAGCTTTTTAAAGCAAACTAATTAAGTGTGAAATGTCAAATTATCACGGAGAAAATGTTAAGGGATGATTACCGTAGCAGCTGAGGTTGTATACAAAGCCTGTGAATGCATTCCACAGCAACCGCTCGAAGCCACTGTGGTTTGTCACCATCCAAAAACTTCACCAGCAAAGACAAAAATATCTCACATTCAGTTACCTGGCAAACATCAAAGCATAACATTAGGATCATAGAACTGAGCAGCCAAGTGAAAAAGCAAAGTCATATTAAAATGGTTAATAGGTCAAGAAGCAAATTTTTTTGACTATATATAAAGAATTTCTTTATTCAGATAATGATAAATGTTTGTATTAATGTCGTAGGTGGGTAGCTAAGAAAGGCAAAAAAACAACCTCAGGGATAATAAGAATGCAGCTATAACATGAGAGTTGGGGTTTTACTATGATAAGAGTACCGATGACCTGAGTGGCCAGTTCTCAGCCACCATTTTTCTTTTGCGTGAAAGTATTGTCTATGAAGGTCAAATTGAAGGATTAAAGATTGTAACATTTCTGCAAGAGCAGAAATTTCTGAGGGAGATGGTGGTGTAGTGAATGTCACTGAACTAGTAATCTAGAGGTCCAGACCAATGCTCTGGGAACGTGGGCTTGAATCCTACCATAGCAGCTGGTGGAATTTAAATTCAATTAATAACAACTGGAATTAAAAAGCTAGTCTCAGTAACAGTGACCATGAAACCGTTGTTGATTGTTGTAAAAACCCACTTGGTTCACTAATGTCCTGTGGGGGCAGAAATCTGCTGTCCTTACCTGGTCTGGCCTACATATGCCTCCAGGCCCACAGTAATGCCCTCTTAACTGCTCTCTAAAATGGCCTAGCAAGCCATTCAGTTCAAAGGCAATTAGAAAAGGGCAACAAATGCTGGCCTTGCTAGTGGCGCCCACATCTCATGAAAGCATAAAGAAAGAAATCTGTTGCTAGTAACTAGGGCTTCTGTTAACCAGTTAACCTAACGCAAGAATCTGAATTACAAAGAAGCTGAATCTGAATCCTGCTCTGATTCTACATAACCAGGACTGACACATTGTGACCGTGCAGCTAATCACACAATACAACAAAAAATAATTTCAGATGAGCTTCTGGGGTTCAGTGATACTCTTGATATAAAACTTTTCTTAGTTTCAGTGGAAGTTCCATTACAGTCCTCTATCCATCTTGTTGTGGCTCACTGGATTTCTATTTATAAATGGAAACTACTTTCAACTGATTGCTGAGTTCGTAATTTGAGGGCATCGAGTTAAGATCATCACCAGGAAAGACAAAGGGAGAGGTGGGGAGAGACTTATTTATTTTAAAGTGCGGTCTCTGAGGACAGCCCAATGAGAAATCTAGGAGGAATTAGATTCCATAATAGCTTTCAAAGGGAAGGGGTAAATATTTGACAAAGAAACACTTTAAAATGGCAAGAGAAGAGGAATGGGATTAGGTGGAGAGCTGTTTCAGTGCACCAGCACATGCATGATCAGCCAATTCGCCTTAGGGGTGTAAAATTCTCACTCTACCTAATACTAAATTGTCCAGATCTGAAAGGTCACTGATTTAATTCCTGGTCTTTGCTGAGTTTGTTATCTCCGCCAAAGCACCACCATTGGCCTCAACTCAACAGGGGTGGGGCAGGGAGAAAAAATAATCATGGTTTCTCCGAATGATCACTCTTTAATGACCCCTGTTAGAAAGTGTATTGTGCTTATGGCAGAAACTGGTTAGGTCTCCTCTCTCTTGCTCCAATAGGCATGCAATCTGCCAATACTCACTGCATCATGGTTTTGCATCTTTTCAGTGAGTACTTCTGTGTGGTGGTACAATAGTGGCACAAACCTTAATTCATATGTGCATAAGAATCCACTCGTTTATCTCACAAAACAGGCTACATAATGAAAGCGTCATATTATTTAAATGTCAATGTTGGTATACACAATTGAAGCATTTAATACTATTGCCTGAAATAATGTTTTATTTTCTGCACACTTTTAAGCCTTATAATGGTCCCCACTCAACAATTTTCCTACATCATGTTTCTTTAGCCATTTCCACATGGTTGGCTCCTGAATTGCTTTGGTCAGTATGCTGGGAATAGGATGATTTAAAAACCTCTTGAACCCACAGAAGAGTCTACTACAACATTATATCCAGAAATAAAAAGTTAATATAAAATTTAAACTATTAACAACACAGTGGACTTTGAACAGGGAAGCTAAGCAAACAACAGTGTAGCATCACTGATTCACTCTCCAATGAATGACATGAATATGGTCAAATATTTATAGGAACACAAAGTCTGCTGGGCGTTAATTAACATGAATAGGTCTATTCACAGTTTCATTCTTGCATTATTTCAGTGGAACTTGTAAAGTGTGCCCAAAAGGCATTCTTAGCCAAACGACAGACATAGCGATGCAAATACAGACGTTGACTAGAGAATTTCATAGCATATAAACATAGGTTTAAACACATTAGCACAAATTCTCTAGAAAAAAAATCTTTTAATCCAGCCGTTAAATAAGCAGGAAAGAAATCTTAATCCCTTACCAAAAGACTATAGAAATGCTTGATTAAGACAGACACCACTCGCAGAAGACGCATGCAGATGGGAAAATATGGTTTCTCAACAGGAGTTGGGGAAGATGGTGTGTTAGTACCCTGTCTGAATTTGATATTGGGAGAAAACAGCTTGATCACCAAGGGGCACACCCTTTCCTTCAGGAGGAAACTAAACTCTTGATGCTGCAAGGAAAAGAAAAAAAAACACAAAGCAGAAGTCAAACAATGCAAGCTGGCATTTTCAGAACAAGATCCAAGTGTCATTAAGGCAATGCTAAAGCAGAATTACACTGGTCGAGGAAATCCTATGATCAGTTTGTCTACAAAATAACTGGCATTGCACTTCAAAAATACTAATTGTTCGTAGTACTTCGGCGTGACAGGCTTTTAATAATGCAGGCATGCTAAATAAAGACATTGTTCTATTACAAAGTAACATTTGAAATCTTTATTTAAAACATTGCTGTATGCAGAATAGTCAGTGCTCCGAACTATAGGATTCCTGCCGAGACACAGGAAAGTATTTACCCAATCACCTGATCTATGGGAATCCCAAGATATTATGGAAATGGCCACCGAACGCACCTAACAAAAATATAAACCACATTGCAAAGTCTTACAATTATGCTGTGTGATATTGGCCTGGATTTTGTTTGAGGGGAGGGGAGAAGGGGTGTGTGTGCAAGGAGAGATGGGGGTTATTGGCAAACTCAGTGCTCAGCCTCGTTTTGCCTCTGAAAATGACTGTATGCACAGATTAGCACAGAAATCCCAAAGTTGTGATGTCATTCAGGGCTCTGATCTAGGCTGTGCTGTGGACATTTCCACCGTCAATTCCCACAAGCCCTCCAGGCCGGCAATCATCAAAATCAGCAAGAGCTGCAGCTTTACCATTCCCACATCGCTGTTGGAAACCCCACAAACACACCCTGAAATAAATAATTTTACATTTGGGGAGTGCTGTTAAAAGGTCAGTTATATTTTCTAAGTTAAATGTAATACTTTTAAATAGAGTTATCAGTGTTAATAGATTCCAAGCCAGTTAGTGAAGTCAAAACAAAGGCAAAGAGCTTTTCTTTACTGAGAGTTTATTGACTTTGTTTAGTCTCTCAGCTCTGCTTTCACAATTCATGCCCCAGCTGTCCCCTATTTATACGTGCTCAAAGTACTTAATTAATTGAATAATGCCCTTCACCTGTGTATCTTAACAAAATAATTATCAGACTATTAACGATTAGAATATTTTAACTTCTACCTTCACTCCATGTGTATGTCCCAATCCTTAATTTGCTTGATGTAAACATTTTTAAGAGTAATTTTATTTTACTGATTTTTTTTCCCCCTGTTTGGGTGTCTGTGAAAATCCTTTAATATGATTGGCTGCTTGGACAGCCTGAGGGCATTATTTCAGCTCCAGGAAAAGAATGCTGCAATCAGTTGCAGTACCATCACTGCAGTGATAGAGGTGAAATTTTCACCAAAGAGATTGTGAGGTCTCCAAGCGAGGCTTACTTTGAGGTCAACGGCGAGTGCCCTTGCTTTGCCATTGACCGCAACTTCTGTGCCATTAGGTACTTTAGTGCAGCACTGAGTGTGTGTTCCATGATCGGATGATGCCACCTTGTGATGTTAAACTGAAGACCTGTTTGTCTGTTCAGGTTGGTGGTTTAAAAAAAGTCCTGGCACTGTGTTAATTGGCTATTCATTGTGTTTAATTGTTTGCAGATGGTGGGCATTAACAGGGCATTCCTTGAGCCTCTATAAACAGACTAAAACTGTAGCTGTTGAGTTAAGAGGTATATGCTTGCAATATGTAACTCAATAGATAAATATAAGTGTGCAAAAGATTGGCTCCAATTCTATCTTTCACCAACTGGAACAGGACACTACAGAAAGAGTAGAGGTCTCTCTCTATGGCCTCCGCATCATTTCTCCCTTAATCATAATCACAACAAATTAGTTATCTATCTCATTCTGTTTGTGGCACTTTGCTATGCATAAATTTCATGCCGTATTTGCCTACATAGCAACAGTGAGTACACGTGAAAGGTAATTAATTGGCTACACAGTACTTTGGGGCATCCTGAGAGTATCAAAAAGCACTTTATAAACGCTGGTTATTTCTTTCTCTTTCTGGGGCATCTGAAATTCTTCTAATATTCTAAGAGACATTAACCCAGTTGTTTGAGACAAATAGAGGAGATGGAAATTCGTGCTCGTATCCTGTAGTGCAACTTCAGGACCATAGTTCCCTTGAGAAGCTCAACAATCAATGGTGCATTTCTTGCATCACTTGTTTATCAAAGGACTAAGGAAACAAGGAAACAGAGTGAGAGAGGTGGGAAGTGAGAAAAGTAGTGATAACCAGCAATAAGGAGATATAAAAACAGAAAAAAACATACAAAGCACAAGATAGAGAAGAAAATGGCAGGAAGAAGCAAAGATCAAAAGATGAAAGGCCAATGTGAAGGTTTGGAAGCATTGCAAAATCAGATATTTAGAAACAAGAAGTACAATGAATGGGAACAATGTTAATTTGCACCTCTTTTATGCATGAAAACAGGACAAAAACTTAAATTCACAAGATAAATCACGGCCTTTTTGATGACATTTTTTGAACTATTCCTGAAACAACACTTAACAATTGGGGAGGGTCTACTTTAAATCCTGTGTGTCTATGCACAACATTACCCACCAACAAAACTTTTCATCACATTATCCTACAGTAGACAATGAAGATACAGACAAATATAAGTAGCAAGTAAATTGTTATTCCAGTGCAGGACTTCAACACAAAGGAGCACAAACTTAAAATTAGAGCTAGACTAGTTCGGAGTGAAAATCAGGAAGAATTTTTTCCAGGGCAGTGGAAACTTGGAATTTTAATCCCAAGGTTGTGGTGCTGAGTCCATTCAAATTTTCCAAGACTGAGACCAAAACATTTTTGTTAGGTGAGGACGCCAAAGCATATGAAGTGAATAAAGTTGAGGTGCAGGTAACCCATAATGCATTTTATTCGAGGGTTGAATGGCCTACTCTTGTTCCTATGTTCCTAAGATAAATAAAGGTAATTTTAATTGCCTTTACAAAGAATATTGCTGCCTCAAATCTGGTAAGTGCTCAATAGAAACGTTAAATGACTCAAACCATTAGACCAGGTTGCCCCTGGTTCCAGGCACACACTGCAGTGCCATGTAACACAAAGTCAGAATAAGTCTGCAAGAGGCATACATTGTCACTAAAAAAATGCTGCACGTTTAGTTGCAAATCTGTTTTCATAGTGCTCTAAAAACAGGGGCAAATAATTTCTAGGTACTTTTAACATTATCTGCTGAATAACCTGCCAAAAGGCAAAAACTAACAGATCATTAAAATAAAATCAATATGTCCTCGTGAAATCTTAGTGGTCATTTTATTTCTTGCTGGAAAATGAAGAAAAGTTCTAGGTCCAGAAGGTCATTAACACTACTTTGAATTAATTTGCTGTTCATTGGTTTATAAGGTGTTTGGTTAGGTCTATAAAATGACTCCAGTGTTAATAGGACTGTCTGCCTCTATTAACGGCAAATCGTCTCTGAAGCCAGCTCCCTACAGGAACCACTTCCTAGCTGCAAGTTGCTATCCGGGGGCGGATGAAGCAGACTACAAACTTGGCAGTAGATTCTGCACCGCTATTGGCAGATAAATGATGATAGATTAAAAGGTCACAGAACAGTGAAATTAGCTACTTGTCAGATACTAAACCATTAAACAAAAGTCAGATTTTTTAACTGCTATTTACAGGGCGTTTCGACACAATGAAATTCACAAGCTCCATTGTGGTTAAATGCACTGCAGGATGTGGTATTCAGCCTAGTTTCAATTCACAGGCTGTGCTGAGTTACTAGTACAAGCACAAAGATTACTGTACCAATAATCAATATCCAGAAAACATGTCCCTTTAAATAAAGGAAGTATAAGCTGAAACAAGTTTTAGATGTCATATCTCAAACACTTTACTTGTAAAAACACTCGTGGAAAGTCATTCAGAACAGACTCAAGAAGTTCCAATCCAAAAGTCCGAGTCATTTCCGTCATTCCAACCAACCAGTAAGGAGCATCTGCATTTACCAACTGGCATAAGTCCTGAAAAATTAAATTTGAGAGGTGGTGTCAAAGGGGATATTTTGTAATAACTGTCCTATTCAGAATAAAACCATATTAGCATTACTCACGATACAGGGAAGTTCATCCTGAGGGCATTAACAGCACTTTTTCCCTCTCTCATTTGGTCAATGTGAATATTACTATTTAAAGAGTGCCAGTGATCTAACTGAGGAAACCGGATTGAGTTACTGAGATGAATTAACATATACTATTGAAAATGAAGCATCGTTGAGGCACGACTTTACCTCCAAAGATGTTGATTCAGCTCCTTCAGAGTGTCAGACTCAATGTCAACTTAACTCCGTTCCTCCAATGAAGCCACTGGCACAATCTATTTAAACGTAGACATTAAAAAAAACTAAAATACAAAAAGGGGAAAAAAAAACTAAAGGAGGATACTAAAGTTAAACAGAACGTTGGGCATTTGACCTTATAAGGACCAAACCCGATTAATAGGATGGGAATAGAGGGATACGGACCCTGGAAGTGCAAAATGTTTTAGTTGACGGGCAATATGATCGGCGCAGCCTTGGAGGGCCGAAGGGCCTGTTCCTGTGCTGTACTTTTCTTTGTTCTTTGTAAACTCAGTGACCGATTTAAACAAAATACTGCGCAAGGAACGACTGTACCTGGAAGAGCATGTATGCATCTTTTGCACATGGTCTGAGTGTGCTGATTGTTCTTCTGTTGCTATTGCCTTGGACAATAGGAGGATGACTGTCATTATCTGAAATAAACATAGCTGAAGTTAAAGCTCTTCACTGAGAGGTGGGCTTTTGGTATTTAACTATGCTTTTTATTCTCTCCAGGAACTTAGATCACTATCCCTGCTCGATATTGAATAATTCATTTGATATTGTTTTCAAGAAATAAGTTGGTGTTTTTTCTGCATTTAGTTAGAATTTGTAATAAAATGTTATATCCCCTGAAGAAACAATTGTTAGGGCAGCAAGATGGACAAAAAGAACACATGGTCTTCTTTGGCATTGCAGACATAACTTCCAAAGATTTAAAAGAGGCCTGTAGTGAAGGTTTAGAAGGTAAATACTTCTTTTACTATGGTACTCAAACATACATACCAGAAAGTCCAAAGTTCAGCCCCTGATACGTAGGAAGTCAAGGAATGTCAGCTGAAATATTTGTGAGGGCAATTCTAACTCTGGTGGTGTTCCCAAGCTACCCCAGAGAGGGGAGAATCAGCCAGGGATCCTCATTCTCTATTGTTATCCAGCAACTCATGTTAAGCAGCATATGTAAATATCAGGCAAGAATGTGATCTGTGGTGCACTGTGATGGCCCCCATGATGAAATAGTTTGCTGAAACTTGCTAACGTTTTGGCAGATCTGCGCAACATGGGGAGGCAGGAAGGTGCTGGGGAGCATGTGCTATGTTGACTTCCCATGTCTGTGCACCTGGATTCCTATTTCCAGCTCCAGGCCCTTTAACTTGAATGGCTGGATGCAAACAATATGCAAATACAGGAAATACAACTCCTGCTATATATCTCAGATTTTTTTATATGCGATACAAGGGTTCACCTTTTTGGTCCAGTGATCCAACACTGGCAGGTGTAAAATATTAACAGACAGAGCATGTTCAAGCTCTCAAGAAATTCTGTCTTGCATAGCACCATGAGGAATGCAGGATCCCACAGTAAAACACCATCCCTTTTCTCTGGAAGCCCTGGACTTCCCAAGCACCAGGCCACCCCTCTTCCCTATAATTTGCTATATCATAGCTCTGCTCTCCTTTCATTAAGACTCAATGACTTATTAAGGTCATGAGTATCGAGACTGGAGAATAGTTAAGGTTAACATCCATTTCCATGGGAGGTAGAGGTGGCGTGTCCCAATCAGCAGGGAGGGGTGGAAGGCAGAAAGCCTCAATCTCATTGTCTTAGGTCAAGGCATGAAGAACAGACAATAGATAGGATATTGGAGAGTTGTTGGCACTCAGAATATATCAGGGTATCGCCCTCAGGAGGAGCAGAGGGGAAAAGGCAACAAAAATAATTTAACAAAACGGAAGATTATCCCCAGCAAAGTATTCCCATCAAGGCTTTTTTGGAAATGATACATAGTTGATTTTAGAAATAAAGTCAACGTTGAAAAAATAGCAACATTTAAAATTATTTTTTGCCTTTTCTCCCAGCTCCGGAATACAGATTAGAGGCAGAATAGCTTACTTTTGGAAACTCAGTTCTTCGCTTCTACAAACTGTGCATTTTCAGACCAGGTAGAGCATATATTAGATTACCATAGAACTACTGAACAGGAAACTGCAAATACAAGCCTAGCCATTTCCATGTAGTAAGCTAGAGATCTATCTTGTGAATTGTGCTTGCCCCTCATAGATTGTAAAATATCTTATCCCGTTGTTCAGACCAATTGCACCAAACATTCCATCGGACACTGACTGGCACATACTATATACATTGTAAAGGTCTAAGCCTAAACAAAATTACACTGAACATATTGCAGAAGTTAAAAAAAAAGGAATTCAGCCTATTTAGCTTTCGCTGTTAATTAGCTCAATATTTAGGACCCGCACAGAGAAAAAAGGTGTGAACAAAATAATTGGAATATTTAACCTTCGGTAAAATTGCAATTCAAACAAACTTTTTATTCAACTGTAAAACGTCCAGTCAAAATTTCCAAAAATATTCATTTTTAAATCCTAGCCACTGGTAGTGTAAGGAAAATTTCTAGAAATGGAACATATGGAACAATTCTTCTCTGAGTTGAAATACACATTTTCCAACCAAGTTATGAAGTTTATAGTGACATGCTTTGAAATATTAATAATTTACTGCAGAAAAGCAAAGTATAAAAGAACCAATGTGAAATGCAGGGGCAAATGGAATAATTGAAGGAAACATCAGCATACTCCTTAGCGGTTTAAACCTAAAGCACTCACACCCTGCCTGTGCTGCAGTTTTAAGTTTGAAACATGGCCTACTGGTTACAAATAATCAACAAAGGAATCCTCGGCAACAAACCTTTGACTGAAGTAGATGGAGAACTGATGCATTTCACTGACATTGGGCAGGAAGATCTCCATGGAGCAGGTCTCTGAGCCAGTATGGAGTTGCACACAGCACCAGAAATAGACACAAATTGGGAGCTGATAATTTTTAAACCACTCCCTGCTGGATTTTGCTTGCATTAGGGCTTAATTATTTTTCAAGATATGTTAAGTTTTTTGGAAGAGGGGGGAAAAAAAGAGAAAAACAATAAACAAATAAATGTCTTTCATAAAGTGACTTTAATAATCCAATCCAGACTTTAGCCCAGATGCATTCAGTTTAAAAAAAAGGATTTCTTCCCCTTTGACAATTCTCCTCTCCCAAATGTGAAAAGGCAACTAGACTTGATAGGAAGGACATTTTGCTGAAATTAATCTCAGCTACACAACCAGCTCCACTTGGAAGTAATTTATATCAATTTTCTATCTATCTTACACTGAGTAAAGATAACCATTTGTCTTCCTTACTGCAAGGGCTCTCTCAGCAATGCATCGCTTGACTTGGCTTTATATGCTGATGGCCTCACCTTCTACACTTGGGTTAATTCCCCAACTAAAAGATAAAGAAAGAAAGAAAAACTAAAAGGTAACCAACAAGCAAGAGAATTAGACAGTGGTCAAAAATAGCTCTAGTGTCCAGACGACCAAGAAAGTCTTCTATAAATGTTACCCCGGAATTTGTGTTTCTAGGAAGCCAAAAACTGTTCATGATTGCAGGAGAACGGTACACTCATATTAGTTGCACTCAGTGCTGAAGCTGTGGAATGCAGAATTCAATGGCTAGATGTCCTGTCAGTGTGTTTTCTGGGCAAGCTGGCTTCCCAAAGTTTACCTCATTTGTACGAAGGGTGGCTGGTTGAGAGTATAAAACTTGAATAACTTCTGCATGGAAAGGTTTGAATTAGATTTTTGGTCTTTGGAAGCTCTAGATATTAAGAGAAGACTCAAGTTTTAGCAAATTGGCTTTTGAGTATTTTAATGAAGGAACGCTAAATTTATCAAGGTTAATGTAAGCAATATTAAATAAGGTAGTACTACAAGGGAAAATTCCTAGTGAAAAATATTCTATGGCATAAGGTTATATTTGCTATGCATTTTCCTTACAGTGTGTGAATTATAAATTGTGGTATAATGTCTGCAAAGGTTCAGCATGAAGATTCATTTGGGCTTTCTTTATTTTGATCAAAAGTTCTGGAGTTATTCAACGTCATTCTGAAAGTGAGGCCAAATTTATTTTTCATGGGCTGTGCTATCAGCAGCACCATTAGAGACATACAGCATCTATTTTGCATGAAGGAAATATGTGGCAACCATTTTCGAATCACCCAACATGAGTGCATAGCCCTGCTGATCCAGCTGTTCACCATTTCTGCTCCAGTATCCAAACTGAGTACATTTTTCTGAGAGAATCCTTGGAAGTTGATACATGGTGCGTGTATTTAGAATGTACAAATACTTCAACTCACCTTTATATTGCTCATCTTCAGCATCCATTCTCTCAAAGACAACTGTAACCACTTGGCGTACCGTAGCTGCTGCTGTGTTATTGGTGATATTATCTTTGGTGAAGTGTAGCCGAAAGCATAGTACAATTGCCTAAAAGAAATTGGAAACGAAAACTTTTGAGAGTACAAAGAAACCGTTAATCTGCAAGGATAAAAAAAAACTACAGGTATTGCGATAAATAGCAACATTGCTGGCAAGATAATTAAAAGATTTCACATTCAAATTTCTAAGTGGCATTTAAAGATGATCATTATTTCAGAAATTCTTGAACAAAGTACTGTTTAAAATCATGAATTTATACAGAAAATTAATTTGGAAAATTAAAAGTTTGTGCAGCTGCCCTGAAAACAAGCTAAAAGTAATTGATAACGGATTTCCATTAGCTAACGTTTAGGCGGGTGGACTTAAAGGGTTTATGTATAGAAAGGATGAATGGAAGTACCAGGTTAAGCAAAAGCATTTAAAAAAGGCAACGCATAAAATACTTAACAACAATAATTGACATTTCAGAGCTATTTAGAGTAATAAAGGAAGACCAAAAATGCTAGAAATCTGAAAATGCAAGAAATAGTTAGTATCTGAAAGAAAAAGATGCATAATTTATGGCCCTTCATTAGAAGGCCAAAATGTCAAGGCACACCTTCCTCTTTCAGATGATGACTGATTTATTGTGTACACAGGTTCACTTTTCATTTCTAGGTTCACAAAGTGGGCAGGGATAACAACATTTGCGATTAAAACTATTAATGACCAACTTTATTGGAAAAGAGACTGGGGCGGGGGGAGAGAAGATGGAAATCAACTGACAAACTTAATTATTCCAATAACAAATGAACAATGAATACCTAAACATTAAACAAAAAATGTGTGACGAGAGAGGGTTATAGAAATCACTCAAAGTGCAGTCAAAGTTTCTGCAGACAGAGCACATTATACGCAAGTGCCAGAATAAATTTAAATGCTCATTTAAATATGACATTAAATTGAACAAATTGGAAGTTTAAATCCATTTACAAAGGGTTAATTTGTTTAAATCTAATGAAATATTTACCGTTGACCATTTTTAGGGTTACATGATATGAGGGTAAAGCTGTCTTCAGCTCATTCAATTCAAAAGGTTCCAGGAAGCAGACCGGGTTAGACACACACGTTTTAGCTTTCATGTCCCAGCTTGAATCTAGCTCCAAGATTATGGAATAAAGAATCATCTTGTCTTTAAGGGTCCTTTGTGAAATGAACTAGAACAGTATCAGTCTAGTTGCCTGTGGCTTGGCCGACTGAACAAAAAGCAGTCCATAACTTGCCATACAGAGGAGCCAATAATTAATGCAGGAAATGGAAAGAAGATATCACACATCTTAGGTTCATCACAATCGAAGGACATCGTTGCAGGAGTTCCTCAGGGTAGTGTCCTAGGTATAACCATCGTCAGCTGCTTCATTAAAGGCCTTCCCACCATCATAAGGTCAGAAATAGGGGTGTTCACTGATGATTGCACAATGTTCAGTACCATTCGAAACTCGAGATACTAAAGCAGCCTGTGTACAAATGCAGCAAGAACTGCACAACATTCAGGCTTGAGCTATAAGGGCAAGTGGCATTTGCACCACACAAGTGCCAGGCAATGACCATGTCCAAACAAGAGAGAGTCTTACGATCTCTCATTGATATTCAATGGCACCACCATTGCTGAATCCCCCACCATCAACATCTTGTGGTTACCACTGAACAGGATGAGCCATATAAATACTGTAGCTACAAAAGCAGGTCAGAGGCTGGGGATCCTGAGGTAAGTAACTTACCTCCTGACTTTCCAAAGCCTGTCCACCATCTACAAGGCACAAGTCAAGAGTGTGATGAATACTCTCCACTTGCCTGGATGAATGCGGCTCAACAACACTCAAGCTCGACACCATCCAGGTTAAAGCAGTCCACTTGATTGACATCTCATCCATCAACCTAAACATTCACTCTCTCCACAACCAATGCACAGTGGCAGCAGTGGGTATTATTTACAAGATGCATTGCAACAACTCACCAAGGCTCCTACGACAGTACCTTCCAAACACACGACTGTTAACATGTAAGGGCATGACATGACAAGGGCAGCAGATCCATGAGAACACCACCACCTACAAGTTCCCCTCCAAGCCACACACCATCCTGACTTGGAACCATATCACTATTCCTTCACTGTCATTGGATCAAAATCCTGGAACCCTCTTCCTAACAGCATTGTGGGTGTACCTACACCACATGAACTACAGCAGTTCAAGGCAGTGGCTCACCACCACCTTCTCAATTAGAAATGGACAACAAATGCTGGCCTTGTCAGCGATGCCCACAACCCATGAAAGAATAAAAATAACAGATGCAGAAGCTTAAAGCAGAGGGAGATTGTTAGTGTAGAGTGGAAAGAGCTCTAGTTTGCAATAAAAACAAAGTGCTGGAAAAACTCAACAGGTCTGGCAGCATCTGTGGAGACAGAAACAGAGTTAACATACGAGTCCAATGAGACTACTTCAGGATGGTTCCCAAAGTGTTTTACTGTACTTGAAACGCTAACTCTTTCTTTTTCCACAGATGCTGCCAGGCCAGCTGAGTTCTTCCAGCACTGCTTTATTTCGGATCTCCAGCAACCACAATGTTTTGCTTTTATTTGAGCTCTAGTTTGCGTCTGGCTGCACTATACCTGACCTGGGAGTGCTTAATGCTAACACCGGAGGGTGGCAGAAATGGGAAACTAGTAATGAGATCAGCTTGATGGTATCACGTAGTAATGTACCAATGTAGGGCTTGCCTGTGGCTCCTCAGCAACACACTGAATTCTGTCACGCAGCTTGGTGCGATGGTTTGCAAGAATTATTTCCACGGGGGACATTTTTGTACGCCTGGCTGGATTATGTCAAAACTATCAGGCCTCACTTTCCTCTGTCATAACTACCCACTATTCCATTATCACCCTGGAAAGTGAAGATGATCCCAAACTTTTGCCCACTACTAATCGTCTCCCGAAATCTTTCTCCTCTGCTCCAGTATTGAGTGTGGGGCTCAGCAGCTATCTGGCCACTAAGATTGAGGTCATATATTTAGCTGCACCTGTTATGTCTCCCCCATCTCTTTGCACAGCAAGCTAAAGCATCCCCCTTTCCTAGTCCTGAGTCCATGTCTTTCTCTAGTTTCTCTCCCACCTATATGGAAGCTCTCTGCCAGGTCATTTTGTCCACGAGACTGACCTCCAACTCCCTTGACTTCAGTCCCACTAAATTGATCATCCAACTTCCCTTCCTGGTCATCATGCTAACAGGCACTGCACATTCGTTACTGATTCCAACCACTCCCCAGCTATTTTCTCAGGTTGAACCAGACTGTTCCCAACCTTTGTTTGATTTATCTCTGTGAAGCCCCCATTTTCTATACTAAAGGCACTACATAAACTAAAAGCTGCTGTTGGTATCCCGTTATAGAATACTTACCCTTGCAGTCAGGGAGTGATGCAAGTGTTGGGGAAGGGAGAGAAACATAAGTGATGAGCAAAATCATCAAAAATCATAGTACAGCACCTATATTATAGTGAAAATTTAGTTCTCTGAAAGATAATCAATATTACTTAAAAAATATCAATTCCTTTCTTTCCCTCACCTCTCTGAATGGGGAAGAAAGTAAAAATGAAAGTATTTTATAGAAATTGTTAATTATCAAAAATCACCATTCTCTTCCATCTCCCTTTGGCACAATCCCAATGACCTGTAGCTACTGCTAGAATTTTCTTTGGCAAATATTTGGTCGAGAATGTGATAGAAAAGATTATAACAAAATCAAATGGAATTTTAAAGTTTATACTTAAGAAGCATGGAATAAAAAAAGGCATCATGTTGAATTCATACAAAACATTAGCTGGGCCTCAGTTGGAGTATTGTGTGCAATTCTAGGCACCCCATTGTTGGAAGGCAAAAAAAGGGACAATAAAGATTCATTGGCATGTTACGAGGAATAAGAGGTTAGTCATGAGGAAAGCTTAAAATTATTTTTTTGCTCCCCACTATAATAGAGAAGGTTAAGGAGAGTGTATCGGAGGCTTTCAAAATAATGAAATGCTTTGAGGATAAATAACACAGGATTGTTTCTATTGGTTGGTAAGTTGGTCATACACTCAGAACTATCACAACTAGAGAAATGAAGCGTGAAGTTAGGAAAAAAACCCTACAGAGGGTATTAGAACATGGCTCATTTGTCACAATTAACTACAGCCCAATGGAATACAACTTCAATACAGTATCAAATTAACAATTAAAAATTACTCCAGAAAGTCCCTCATGTCCCCAGGAAACTTAACAAACTTACACCCAGTTGTTTGGGAGTGTAGATGTTCCCATCTGTAAATCATGTAGTGATGGTCCATCTATGAAAATAAAAACGCCTAACAGAACTTTCTGCTGGATGAGAGAGTTTAGTTTGGAGCTAGGGCAAATAAATGAGCAAAGTGTCACCTAGCGGGAACCAATTCTATATCTACCAGTCTCAGCATCTGAATGGACTCATAATCCTGGGGAGGTGGTGGCATAGTGGTATTGTCACTGGATTAGTATTTCAGAGACCCAGAGAAATGCTCTGGGTAACCAGGTTCAAATACCACCATGGCAGATGATGCTGATCATAAAAATCTAGAATTAAAAGTCGATGATGACCACAAAACCATCTGGTTCACTAATGTCTTTTAGGGGAGAAAATTTGCTGCCCTTACATGGTCTGGCCTACATGCCGCTCCAGACCCACAGCAACGTGGTTGACTCTTAAATGCCCTCTGAACAAGGGCAATTAGGGATGGGCCCAGCCAGCAATACCCACATGCTTATAAGTGAATTTTTTAAAAGTCCTGCAAGGCAAAGATTTGCAGAAATATTCCACAAGTTTCAAAAGTTCTCCATGTGGAATTTTCACTTATCTTCATTACTCCAATCCTGCTTTCTGACCTCCAAGGTAAACATTTCTTCCATCTCCAGCCAGCCAGGACTCAGTGTTCCATTGTAATCTCAGTCTACACAAACTCCAATCACATTTCCAACAAGACGCACATAGGGTGGTAAAAAGTGAGGAGGATGGCTGTAAACTGCAGGAGGATATCAATGGACTGGTCAGGTGGGCAGAGCAGTGGCAAATGGAATTCAACCCAAAAGTGTGTGAGGTAATGCACTTGGGTGGGGGGTTAACAAGGCAAGGGATTACACTATGAATGGTATTACCCTAGAAAGTACTGAAGATCAGAGGGACCTTGTGTACATATCCACAGATCCCTGAAAGTAGCTGGGCAGGTAGATAAGGTGGTTAAGAAGGCATATGGGATACTTGCCTTTATTAGCCGAGGCATAGAATACAAAAGCAGGGAGGTTATGTTGGAACTGTATAAAACACTGGTTAGGCCTCAATTGGAGTACTGTGTGCAGTTCTGGTCACCACATTGTAGGAAGGATGTGATTGCACTGAAGAAGGTGCAGAGGAAGTTTACCAGGATGCTGCCTGGGCTAGAGGGTCTGAGCTGTGAGGAAAGATTGGGTAGGCTGGGAGATTGTTTTCCTTGGAGCAGCGAAGGTTGAGAGGGAACCTGATAGAGGTGAATAAGGTCATGCGGGACATAGATAGGGTGGATAGGAGGCACTTTTTCCAATATTGGAGAGGTCAATAACCAGGGAGCATAGATTTAAGGTAAGAGGTAGAAGGCTAAGAGGGGAGTTGAGGAGAAATTTTTTCACCTAGAAGGTGTTGGGAGTCTGGAACTCACTGCCTGAAAGGGTGGTTGAGTCAGAAACTCTTGTAACATTTAAGAAGTATTTAGATATTCACTTGCATTGCCATAGTCTCCAGGGCTATGGGCCAAGCGCTTGAAAATGGGATTAGTGTAGTCAGATCTTTGTTGACCGGCGCAGGCACAATGGGCCAAATGACCTCCTTCTGTGCTGTAAGTGTCTATCTCCCTTTCAAAAGAACTTTACCATGTCAGGCTTGACTGCCTTTTCTGGTGGTCTATTCCACACATTAACTATGCTCTAGGATAGGCTTGTCCAACCTTTTCGCATGGTGTGTGGGGTGGGGGTGCCCATATTCCAATTTTTCTCAGACTCGCTGGAGCCGGGAGGGACCTGGCCGGAGCTAGGCCAGAGCACTGGGAGTTGCAGGAAAGTGGCCAGAGCCACAGGAAAGCGTGGCAAGTGGAGGCCAGAGTGTCTCTATCTTCACATATTCGCAGTTCTTGGTGTTCGCTGCTCCTCCAATCACTATTGAGCCTATCAGCGGCAAACATGGGAAAGAAACAGGCTGTGATCAGAGGAGCAGTACCCTGCAGAAATTTTCAAACTCACTGACCCGTCTAACCGGCATTTTCATTAATCAATCTGGGGGCCACATAGAGGCACTTCGCAGGCCACAGGTTGGACAAACCTGCCCTAGGACAAAGCTTCTTCCCTTCATATCCCAAATTCTGCTTATTAAAATATAACCTGTAATTGTGGAGTGAAGTTTCTACCCATTAATGATTTTCAGAAATAAAAATTAAAATCGCTTTCACTATGGCCTTACAACAGTCTAACATATAATTTACCAGTTATAGTTATATCCAAAGGATGCAAAACAATCAGCTAATCAGGTACAAATTGCTCATGAAAACTAGAAACCCATGTACTTATCTAACAGCTACAGAATGGAGAAAATCACATTAAATATATTTCTTATGGTATCAATTTCTTTGCTTGACTAACTTGCATTTAAGACAATATATAAATATTAATCTGATCTTTAGAAATAATAAAAGCAGTCGGAAAATAAACCTACTTCAAAGGACTCACCTCAGTTTATCTGGGGAAAAAAAAATACTTGGTTTGCTTTTTTTTAAAAAAGTGCTGCTGATTTTGTGGTTTCACCACTTTGTGCATTCTTCCCTTAATAACTGCTCTTGTGACGATGCAAAGTGGCCCAAACCTAGGAAAAAAACTCTCCTGGCTTGTCTTTTGTTCTCAGAATATTTGATTACTCTCGGGTAGTTTTTTTTTCTAATTTGATTCTAATGTGGGATGAATCTTTCACACTTGTTTTTGCTGCTTGTTTACATTGCTCATGCATGATTAGATTGATCTTTAGGATTAGTTTAGGAGAAATTTCGACTTCGCAAATAAATATCGTAGCTGCTATATAATGTCAAATCAAAGTTAAAAAAAAATATTTTTGGTTCTACAACAGTAATGGTGAATCCAGAGCTCTACTGTCTGAAATGGCTCACAATTCAAGTAGTACACAGGCAAACACCACAGCAGGGGAATAGTTGACTTATGCCAATATCCAAAGACCACATAAGGAAACAAAGAACCTTTACGGCTGCTGGGCAGAGCCTCTGTTGTCAGCAAAACAGAGACTCCAGGATCTTGAGAATATTTGCCTGGGTAATCAAACAGCACAACACGGTGTGGAAACTTGCCTTATCCAGCAAATGTCATCACTGACGGGATGACCTGCTGAATCAGAAGAGCATGTAAAACCAAAAATGAACATCCTTAGCCCTTGCAAAACATCAACTGTACCTCACCATGCTGAGTCAGTAAGTCCCCAGGCGAGGATCATGTATGGAGTTATTTTTGGTTGTGAACTGATGGGCACTTTCCCAAGTTCCACATACTTCAGCCTACACTCGAGAAAATCATGAGACCTTTGCCGCCAATCTGTCACTTCATGACACACAAATTTAAAAAGGCTCACGACTTAATCATTATTGCACATTGGTTTGGACAAGTGCTCTATCTTAAAAAGCAACATGATGTCAAAAAGCAGCAATACAAATTTCAAAACAAAAAATTCACATTAACAATGAGGGATTTCATTTCCCAAGATATAACGGGAAAGCCGGAAAGCTATATCGCAGGATACAAAACATCGGCCGGCAAAAACGCACAACCTTTCCTTTTGCAAATATCATTTCCTGGGTTGATAACTTCCCAAGTGAGGGTCACTTGTAAACTGATGAGCAGTCATCAAATCTCACCTGTTTTTAGCTCCAGCCAAGGAAGATCATTATTCTCCTTCAAAAAACAAAATCCCTCCCAGTTTCAATACATAGGATACAAATGGATATTGAAAAACCTAGTCCCAAATTCACACATCATCTCAAAATAAAATGTGGTAATCTTTGTAATTGCACTGTCAAACAGTTTATTTGGACACAATGTTTGAGTTTCTTCGGTCAAACCTCTCAAGGAGAAAGATTAACTCAAATAAATTGCAACGGTTACAATTAAACAAGATAACCTCCCAGGCTGAAGGATACCCCTATGACTAAGGTAATAACTACACTGCAGTTTAATATAAAGCACCTAAGAATTTAGTTCCTGTGCATTTAGGTCTCATTATTTAATATTCAACATTATTAAACATCTAGTTTCACTTGGGTGTGTTGCTCAAGTGTGCATGGCTGTTTCTTTATATCTCTTACCTTAGCGAGGACATCATCGTGCACCACTGTGTTAGTTGTCAAAAGAACCAGGACCGTTTGAAGAAGCTTGAGTTCCTCCAGCCCATTTTCCATCAACTGCCACAGCATGTTAATGATGTTTCCAGCTGCACCCTGTCAAAACGTAGACAAATCAGACAGTGAGGAGCTTCTCAGAATAAAGCACAGAAGGAGACCAGTCAGCCCCGCCCCAAGCCGGCTCTTTCGAAGAACAATCCAGTTAGCCCCACTTGCTAGCTCTTTCCCTGTATCCCTGCAATATAAAAGCACATTCTGTTTTGCACGTTTCGCGTTTTCCATTAAAAACGGAACATATAATTTACACAAAATTATGACAATGTACAAAGAGGACACAGTTGCCACAACTTGTAACATTAAAACTGAATATTTATACTGGTAGAAATTTGGAATAGTGGTTACAACAGATAGACTGGTCAATGGAATAACATTGGTCAGTGATAAAAATCAAGAAACCATTGTTATTCTTACTTAGATCACATTGTGTATGGTTTTGTTGCTTCTGGTATATCACATGCACCTGCATTTAAGATAACCTCCTTAACTTTTAGTATCTATGACTTTCATAGAATATTAAGCTAACATTCTCGATCACTTACCAACTACTTACTAACCAAGTTTACAAGTAATTAGCTCTTCATTGATAATTAGATAGTGATATATAAATATAGCTATCATTTAAGTGCTGATGGCATTGGATACAGCCAGGTTTGTGGACCTTAACAACATCGCCCAGCCATATTACTGAACACTTCTGCTTCAAAACTAGCCGTGCTCCGAGCCAAGCTGTTCCAGTGCAGCCACAACACTGGCATCTACCCAGAAATGTGGAAAATTGCCCAGGTATGTCCTGTCCACAAAAAGCATGATAAATCCAAACAGCCAATTACCATCTCATAAGCAAAGAGATGGTAATTGTCGTCGACAGCGGTAACAAGCTATACTAACACAGCGACAACCTGCTCACTGAGACTCAGTTTGGGTTCCACTAGGGCCATTCAGCTTTTTACCGTATTACAGATTTTGTCCAAACATGGACAAAAGAGCTGAATTCAGGAGGACTGACCTCAATATCAAAGCAGCATTTGACCAAGTGTGGCATCACGGGGCTGGAGCAAAATTGAAGTCAGTTGAGGGAAAAACTGTCCAATAGTTGGAGTCATACCTAACACAAAGGAAGATAGTCATGATTGTTAAAGGTCAATCATCTCGGTTCCAGGACATCGCTGCAGGAGTTCCTCAGTGTAGCGTCCTAGGCCCAAACATCTTCAGCTGCTTCATCAATGACCTTACTTCTATCGTAAGGTTTGAAATGGGGATTTTACTGATGATTGCACTGTGATCAGTATCATTCATGACTCCTCAGATACTGAAGCAGTCCTTGTCTATATGCAGCAAGACCGGGACAACATTCAAGTTTGGGATAAGTAGCAAGTAACCCACATCACACAAGTGCCATGCAATGACCATCTCCAGCAAGAGAGAATCTAACCATCTCCTCTTGATATTCAATGGCATTACCATTGCTGAATACCCCACCATCAATATTTTGAGGGCTTACCATTGACCTGACTCTGAACTGGACCAGCCATATAAATACTGTGGCTACACAAATAGGTCAGAGGCTGGGGATTCTGCAGTGAGTAACTAGCCTCCTGATTCCCCAGAGCCTGTCCACTACTTGAAAGGCACAAGTCAAGATGAGATACCCTCCACTTGCCTAGGTGAGTGCAGCTCCAACGGCAGTCAAGAATTTCAACACCATCCAGGACAAAGCAGCTTGCTTAATCAGCACCTCATCCACTACCTTAAACATTCACTCCCTCTACCATCAGTGCACTAGATCACTGGAAGTAAAGAGGAGGTAGATAGATTTTTGAAATGTTGGGGAGTTGAGGGCTATGAGGAGCAGGCACGAAAAAGAGTCGAGGCCTGGGACAGATCAGCCATAACTTTATTGAATGGCATAGCAGGCTTGGGGGGCCGAATGGCCTACTCCTGCTCCTATTTCTTATGTTCTTATATACAAGATGCACTGCAGCAACTTGCTAAGCCTCCTTTGGCAGCACCTTCCAAACACAGGACCTCCACCACTTAGAAGGACAACAGATGCATAGAACCACCCCCTCCGAGCCACACATCACCCTGATTTGGAATTATATCAATGTTTCTCCACTGTTGCTGGATCAAAATCCTTGAATTCCTACCCTAACAGCATTGTTAGCACATGGACTGCAACAGTTCAAGATGGCGACTCACTACCGCCTTCTCAAAGACAGTTAGGAATGGCCAAAATATGCTGGCCTTGCCAGTGATGCTCACATCCCATGAAAGGATAATAAAAAAGCAACATCCGGATCCATTCACATTGAACCCACTAGCAGCCAAGGAATTACATGACATATGAAGGAGTGCTGATGATTCCACACTGGGTTGGTTCAGGCTTGATGCTTCCCAAAGAATTTGGGAACATATTTTGAGTGCACTAATGGACATCCTGCAGGGTGAGGAAAAAAGTGGAACTGTGTGCCTGCAGGGTTCAAGTATAGGAAAGACAAGTCTAGCTGGTGGTCAGTGCTGAGGTTTAGGGCGATGGGCTTGAGGTTAGGATGGACAGCTAGCCGGGTTTGAGGTTGGAGAGAATTTTTGCTCATACTAAGAAAAATGAGTCTAGGAGTGGAGCACAGAGAGCACCTGAATAAAGTCTGTGGCTTCTAGAATCACAAAAGAACATTAAAAAATAGCAGGCATGGACCACATGGCCCCTCAAGCTTGTTCTGCCATTCAACCAGATTTTGGTTGATCTTAAACCTCAACTCCACTTTCTCCCCTGATCTCCATATCCCTCTGTTCCATTAGAGTAAAAAAAATCTATCTCAGCCTTGAATGTAGTCAACAACTGAGAAAGAAAGAGATTCGTATTTATATAGCACTTTTATGACCAATGGTT
This sequence comes from Cetorhinus maximus, assembly GCF_964194155.1. Lineage (NCBI taxonomy): Eukaryota > Metazoa > Chordata > Chondrichthyes > Lamniformes > Cetorhinidae > Cetorhinus > Cetorhinus maximus. Next base: position 13,059,548 of record NC_135900.1, read on the forward strand.
ATTTCAAAGTGCTTTATAGCCAATTAAGTTCTTTTGAAATGCAGTCACTGTTGTAATATAGGGAATGTGGGAAGCCAATTTGTGCACAGCAAACATTCACAAATAGCAATATGTTTAGTAATGCTGATTGAGTTATATATATTGACCAGCACACCAGGGATAACGCCCCTGCTCTTCTTCAAAATGGTGCCAAGGGATCTTTTACTTCCACCCGAGCAGGCGGATATGGCCTCGGTTTAATGTTTCACCTGAAGGACAGCACCTCTGACAGTGTGACTACTTCCTCAGTACTGCACTGAAGTGTCAGCCTTGAAGTGCTCCAGCCCTGGAGTGGGAATTGAGCCTGGAACCTTGAGACTCAGAGGAGAGATGCTACCAACAGAGCCACATCTGATTGAGCAGTGGCAGCTTCTCAAGGGCAACTAGGGGTGGGCAATAAATGTTGGCCCAGCCAGCGTAGCCCCCATCCCGTGAATGAATAAAAAAAAATCTACAGCCCTCTGGGGCAGGGAACTCTGAAGACTCTCAACCCTCAAGAGTGATGAAATTTGTCATCTCAGTCCGAAATCACTGACTCCTTATCCTAAGACTATATCCCCTACTTCACAGAATATTACAGAACACAAAAAGGCAATACAGCCCAACATGACTTTGTTGGATGTCTGAAATAGGAATCCACTTTCTCTTGCCTTTTTCCCATAGCCTTTTAAAATTCTTTTTTTACATAGTTTTCAAAAGTTTTTCTTTCAGCCTCAGCCTCAACAGTGAGCACCATGATAGTTGCAACCTGGAAGCTTTTTCTCTTTGCTGCATGTGATTCAGTGGAATTTTTTTGCTCTGATGTAGTTGGGCTAGAATTAATTTCTGTGGAATGTGCCTTGGAAGAAAGGGTTTGCTTACTATGAGTAACAAAAATAGAAAAACAAAAGAAAGAAACCAAAATAGGCAATACAAAATATTTACAGATAGATTTGGTATTCATTTTTAAGAAACTTTAAGAAAAATTAGTCATCCTCTCCATCTAGGAAGTTTATTCACCTTTCCTCTTAAAGGGGTAAAACACGCCTATTACATAGCTGACATGGTGACTGAGGATTGAAAGGATAGTTGTGTCCCAGTTTCCTCATCAGCTACATTATCCAAACCGTGACCTCTACCACCTAGAAGGACAAGGGCAGCAGATGCATGTTAACATCACCACCTGCTCCCCTCCAAGCCACACACCATCCTGGCTTGGAACTATATCGTTGTTCCTTCACTGTTGCCAGGTCAAAATCCTGGAGCTCCCTTCCTAACAATGTTCCTACATCACATGAACTGCAGCAGTTCAAGGTGATGGCTCACCAGCACCTTCTCAAGGGCAATTAGGGATGGGCAATAAAAACGTTGGCTGAACCAGCAATGCCCATGTCCCGTGAGAGAATTAAAAAAATCTACAGATTGGCGATGCAAACATACATCCAGGGCTTACCTTGGCTGCATTATAGCTACATTATCAAGGGGCTGGAATTGAAAACACTTATTAAATCCTTGGTTATGTTGCAGAAAGGTAAACAGTTGTTGCAGAAGCTTAGCACCTCCAATTCTGAGGTATCACTAGCTGCTGTTTGTTGGGATATGCTGGATAAAGGTAAAGTTAGCTAAGTACATAGGGGAAAAAGGAATAGAAGGATGTGGCGAGATGAAGTAAGATGAGGAGGAAGTTTATGTGGAGCATAAACACTGTCATACGCCTACTGGGCCAAATGGTCTGCTTCTGTGCATGCTGTAGTCAAGAGAATGGTGGCAAAACACAGGTATTTTATGGTGCTCAGAAGGAATCCCTGGGATTTACTGCTTGAGAGCTCAAGCTCGTACCTTCAGTTATCTAATTACTTTCTAGTGGCTACCTTACTTGTTGTGATGGGGGAAGGGGTGGGGGGGATGGCGAAAGGTGCAGTGGGGGTTTCTTTGGATTGTATTGACACACCTGTCAATGGAATATCAGAACCAAACTCCTCCACTATGACAGCATTGTTAATCCAAAACCTGAGAAAGGTAGGCCCAGGGCACTCATGTGACCTGTAAAGGTAGCACCTCAACAAACTTACACCCCACTCTTTAACCCACAGTGCCCCCTCAAACACTTTGCTATGCAAAGATAGGGTGTGAAGTCCATATCACGTGACTCGAAACAGCTTATGTCAAAGACTGAGCAGTCTGGGGTCCTCTTCTCCACAGGAGAAGCCCGAGAGGTGACCTGACAGAGATCTTAATTAAGAAGGGGGTTGACAGGGTAGACATAGGGAAGAGGTTTCCACTTGTCTGGAGTTCAAAATTAGGGATCATAAATATAAAATATTTACCAATAAATCCAATAAAGAATTCAGGAGAAACCTCTTTACTCAGAGTGGTCAGAATGTGGAACTTGATACCAGATGGAGTGATTGAGGCAAATAGCATAAATGTATTTTGAGGGGAAACTAGATAAGTACATGAGGGAGAAAGGAATGGAGGACAATGCTGATAGTGTGAGATGAAGTAAGGTGGGAATAGGATAATGCGGAGTACAAACACCAGCATAGACCTGTTGGGCTGAATGACCTGTATCTGTGCTGTATCATTCTATAAAATTTCGTAGTTTGGCTTGCAGACTTTTCAATATTATGCTGGGTTTCCGCTCGTGTTATGAAGCTATTCATGTATACAATATTATTGGAAAATATTTTCCTTTTAAAATAGAGGTTTAGTCTGTGGGTGTGTCTTAATTGGATTAACGCCAGCTAGTCTGGGTGCTTTGATGTGTACTAGTTTTGAGTTGTAAGGGATAGAGTGCATTTGCATTTTTTGAAGTGAGCATTCAAGATGTGAGGTGAAATCTGGCACTTAGCTAGCAGAGACCAAGCAATATGTTTGTATTACTAATAAAATTGGTGCTATGAAAGGGGTTTTATTGTTAGAAGAGGATGGTGATACAATGAGAATTTACATTCAATGAGCTGTGCTAGGTATAACTTCAGCAGTTTTCGTGTGTGCAAGGCAGAGGCAATGTAAGATCAAAGTAGCTACAACTGTCTCCACAGGAACCAAAGTGAGAGGAACCTCATTTTGAATTCGTAAGGTGAAAATGCTTTGTCTGGTATCTGGTTAAGCCTATGGGTTGCTGTTGCCTTAATGGAGATTAGCTTGGGAATTTGTTAAAAGTTATGATAGTAGTAATTTGTAGCCATGTGTATATATTTAACTTGTATAAATTTTTAAAAATGTTTCATTTAGTTTAATATAAAACTTCTCGAGAACTGGTGGTCTGATTCCTGAATTTAGAGTTGTATCTCAAACATACCTTATCTTAAAAGGTTATGACAGTTGTTTAAAGTTTCTCTCTGGGATTTTTAAATAACTCAGCTTTACCGAAAGGCTGTCTCATAACACTCGTCAGACACCCAGCTAACCAACAGAAAGTTCAGTATTTAATGTTTTTAAATACTATATAAATAGGTGTTTGAAGAATTACCATAGTATTACTCTAGCCACTAAATGCACCAACAAACTGACAAGCTCCATTTAAACATCAAATGATTTTCACATACCTCAGAAACCACTTCATGAGACATGAGCCTCTGAATTGCAGACAAGCATAATTGAGCGATCTTGGGTTCCTTGGTTCCACATCCCATGAGAAGTGGCTGGACAACTTCAGAGCTGTTTTCTTTCAAGGCTGGTAACAGAATCATTCAAAAAGTCACTTTAAAAAGTCTGTAGTTATGAAGTATTTATGGAGATTTAATTTAGAGTTGGATTGTCTGTCCAGACTGAACTTAACTACATCAGATATGCCTATTGGAACTGAATCAAATGTTGCTTTTCCATAGAAACTCCTGTGATAAGTAGTGGTCCGTTTTCTTTAGAGCTTCTCAGAAATTTCATTTTAAATCTATATTGTAATGATGTAACTGTTCAGGTACTAAGATCTCTACATTTCAGCTTGGGTGGCCCCATACACAAAACGCTCTGATATCTCATTGACAGTTAAAAATAACCAATTCCATATCATTGCCTGATTATTTTGCCCTGTTTAAAATACAGTGCACATTTGGCAAATGAGTGAACTGTGTGCATTCGTGATTTGTGTATGTGCAGTTAGTTGCAATCACATATGACACTTTAAAGCTTGTGAATGTGCAAAATTTACAAATGTTCAGTTGTTCAAAGTTGCACAACTTGGCTGGGATCAGCCTTCATTAGGCAGTTTGTGGACGGAGGGGAGGCTTTTGTAGACAAGCAATGGCAAAAGGCCAGACTGCCACCTCTTAAAGCTAAAACGGTAAGCCCACTATCAGCTGTTACCTTTCCTAACTCTGTACTTTATGGAGGCACTTAGATTACATTTGTTACTTCACAGCGTGCTTCCAATGATGCTGTTGGAACCAAGCCGACAAAAGTAAGTGGGCTCTTTGATTGTCTCAGGTTCAATCTCTGATGAATTAGTTGTTGTCTGTAGGAGGGCAATTATGATACTACAATGAGTCTCATTTCTCTGGATTGTAAAAAGAGCAAAATCAGCCACACGTATTACAGGTTGTTGTTTATGTCGTTAAAGGGTAGCAGCAAGCCATTGTAGTATAAAGGTGTTTGGCAGTGCAAGGGCTAATATGGGGCTGAAGTACAGTACCACCCACAGTTTGATGTGGAGAGTCACATGATAATAGACCATGGAGTAGGGTCTAGGAGGAGGCAGCACCAATGCATGGCAGTGCCTGGGTTATATAAATAGTTATGGGTTAACAATAAATGATTTATGTTTAAACATTAAAAGTCTCAAGACTTCTTAGTGAGGCACCAAACGAACCTTTACAACACAGGTAGCTATGGCTACAAGTTTTTTTTTTAGCAAAAATGCTTTAGCAAAGGCCAAGTTTCTGGAAGTTCACACTTACCTGCCAAAATATCTGCGTTTCGAGCAGCTATAGTTTTAACTTTCACAATTCCTGATTCAGCAGCCTAATAAAATCAAATATGACAGAAATATTAAAACAGATATCTATCAATAAAGCCATCTCAGATGATCCATGTGTTTGATGTTGCAATATTCATGCAATAAGAGTTCTGAACACTATCCCGAATATCAAAAAAGTTTATTGGCACTTAATGGCCCTGACATTCCTATGGTTAGGAAGGGCAATGCTGGTGTGGAGGGAGGCAGAATCTGGCTCCAAGGTTCTAAACCATTGCAAATCCCAGTGCTACCCACCAAAAATGCACAGGCACATAATATTGTAATTTAAATTAAGAAAATACATAATTTCTTATATTTTTTGTTATTTATGCCCTTAACAATGCTTTAAATCAGGATATGCTGGAACTGTATAAAACGCTGGTTAGGCCACAGCTATAGTATTGCGCGCAGTTCTGGAATTCGCATTATAAGAGGCATGTGATTGCACTAGAGAGAGTGCAGAGGAGATTTACCAGGATGTTGCCTGGGCTGGAGAGTTTTAGTTATGAGGAGAGATTGGATAGACTGGGGTTATTTTCTCTGGAGCAGAGCAGATTGAGGGGGGACATGATTGAGGTGTATAAAATTATGAGGGGCATAGATAGGGTAGACAGGAAGGAACTTTTCCCCTTGGTGGAGGGATCAATAATCATGGGGCAAAGATGTACGGTAAGGGGCAAGAGATTTAGAGGGTATGTGAGGAAGAATTTTTTCACCCAGAGGGTGGTGGGAATCTGGAACTCACTGCCTGAAAGGGTGGTAGAGGCAGAAACCCTCATAACAGTTAAGAAGTATTTGGATGTGCACTTGTGATACCATGGTCCACAAGGCAATGGGCCAAATGCTGGAAAATGGGATTAGAATAGTTAGGTACTTGTTTGACTGGTGCAGACTCGATGGGCCGAAGGGCCTTTTTCTGTGCTGTAGACCTCTATGACTCTATATCTGAGTGTCCATGGCGTTCAGCACTGCTAGAGCTAATTTCAATTATGCAATCATTTGAAGAGCAATTGACAGCAAGAGATAAGCTCTTCACCTTTTCTTCTATTGCAGTGCCATATGAACTGTGAATGCTGTGGCAAGGTGCTGCAAAGAAACTATGGCCCTGGACTTCAGCACTGGGTGTGGGCAGGTGTTCTGTTCTGTCCAGGTATTTTACTTCCCCTCCCCATCCTGACAGGCCTCCCCGAATATTACAGGGACCTGTGTGCATCAGCTGACCAAAATTGCTGGCTCAAAACAGAAATGTGTTTAAACTTCTGTCTTTCAACGAGGCATTAAAAAGATCTCATGGCACTATTTTGAAGAAGATCAGGGAAGTTCACCCTGGTGTCCTGGCCAATATTGATCTCCTCAGCCAACATCGTTAAAGACAAATCATCTATTTGCTACCATACCGCTGTTTCTGGGAGTTTGCTGCGTGCAAATAGGCTGCAGTGTTTCTTACATTACAACCGTGACTACATTGCAAAACATACTTCACTGGCGGTAAAGCACTTTCAGAAATCCTGAGGTTGTGAAAGGAATAAGGACAATCATCTGTAGTACCCTTCTAATTTAAAGCAAACTTTATCTTTAAATATAAATTTGCGGTCATTTCAATATGAACACATTCTCCTACAATAGCTAGCAACATTGAACTAGATATCAGACACGGGCACGATGTTTTTATAAAGACTTCATTCAATCTTGAACAAACAAAATCGCATTGGAGAAAAACCAAAACACACCATACTCCTTAACGTGTTCATCAGTACTAACATCTGCACTGCAATCTTCTTCCTTGTTCCATATTTAGGAAATTAGCAGTGCACTTTCCCCAACATTATAGCAGGGAAGAAAGATTAAATTTCATACACTGTCTGGCAGAAGGTTTCCGACTAAAAATTACTCACCAGCATGATTATTAAAGGTAATTTTCAAGGAAGGATTTTTTATATCACTTTCTCTTCAACTGCAATTACTTCTAGATGAACATTATTAGATTCACTTCCCAGCAAATTTTATTCCTGTGAGCAATGAAAAGCCCAGTTCATTACATTCCAGATAAGATTGTTTTCTGGCCAACAGCATTTGTGAACCACACAAACTCTTTATAAGGCTGCTACTCCAAACTGCATGACAACTAGGTTTAGTTAATTGTGTGGAATATTACAGGTTTAACTTCCTTGGCAAAAGCCAAGCATTATGTAGGTTCACCCATTCCACACTTTATTGAAATTTTACATTGAAAGTTATGTGTAAATGTATTCACTCTTCTTGCTGGGAAGCCTGTATCCTTTTAGGATTCAAACATGTAGCACCTTAAGGCAAAGAGATGACTATGAGTTTTAAGGATTTTAAGATTTTGTCAATCATTGTAGGTCACATTATTTAACAGGGTGGACAAAGTTTTTTTTTTAAAAAATGATCAAATTCAAGGTCTCTAAAAAAAACCCTACTGTTCGTATCTAATATGTGATAGATTCATTCCCCTCTACCAATTCATAAATAAATTAAACTAAATGACTCCACTACACTAGCTAACAGCCACTGAGGATAGTTAAACCCCATCACTGCATTCAGGCATGAGGTAAGAGGAACAGATGTTTTTCTGGGTATTAGTCAAAATGGCCGTCCACCAACTCCAAACATTGGGCATTTTGTACATTGGGTCTGAGGGACCAAACCAATTCTCAGAAGAAGAGCGAGAGGCAATTTTAATCCTGCTTCGTTCCCGCACGAGCCTTGGTCCTGTTACTAGATTCAGGCTGCAGTGACTTTAAAAACTGTGATATTCTGCATTGACCCTTAGCTTTCAACTTCTCCTTGCATTTAAAACCAAGTTCTTCCAAATTATGAACTGGTAGTGCATACCCCTACTGAGAAACAGATGGGGGGGATTCTTTGCCAATACAGATGGGAAAAATTATTGCTTGTATAGCTAGCCAGTCATCAAAAGGGGGGCGGAAGTCAAGTTTTGCAGCCAAATCCTGTATATTTGTTATCCTCTTTCTTATTAATTTGTCTTTTTTTTTAAAAAAGCACAAATAGTTTGATAGATGTTTCAAGTTCTGGAGTTAATAGTATTGTATGAACTTGTCCACAAAATTTTAATTCTGATCTTGTATAAAGCAAATAAAAATACAACGATGAAAACAAATCTTCAAACGAAAACATATTGGAACAGAAAATATTTGTGATCTGAAGGCATTAGGTTCCTTTGAGAACATAAAACAGATTACAAAAGAAAATAGTACGGTTCTCGAAACTTATACGAGAGTTAATTTAATCTTGGTTTTCACTTCAGTAGCTCACCCAGAGAGCACAGCCAAATATGAAAGAAAAGATTAATTTTCAACAGCTTGAAAATGTATGAAGAATATAAGTAGCAATTCTATCATTGTGGAACAGTTACACATTGATACAAGTGGAAGGGGGAAACTGTGGAGAAAGGGCAAAGGAGGACTTTCAAAGAGCCAGCATGGCCACAATAGGTTGGATGGCCTCCTTCTGTATTACATCATTCTATATAGAAAACTACAAGGGTAGATATAAGGTAAACTAGGTACAGTACCCCTATGCCAATGGAAGTTAATATTTTAAGCCTATTTTTCTTATAATGAATTGAAATATACAGAAGAGTCCTGAATTACACAATCCAAGATCACCAGGAGTGAAAGCAGGTATTCATAATGTTGAAAGCAACTCAATTTTACTTTCATCTCTTGTAGAGTAGTCTGCATATTCTCATTTTCTGTTTTTTTTCTTGTGAAGGTGACAATAAATTATCCTCTCACTCCCTTGGAAAGCTCTACCTGCCCTGTATGAAGCATGACAGACCACCTCTGTTAAAGATTAAAAAGAAAGTTTCAATAAATAACTCTAGCTCTTCACAGTATTGAAAATCTTGTTGCTTTCCATTTCCTCTCCCTGGAAACCCAACACTACATGGCTCCACTTAGGCTGATGTTAGCGATGATGTGAGTAAATAAATGGCTCCATAGAGAATAGCTACTCCAGGAGGCCTCACACAGGGAAACCGATATTGGCCAAGACTTGAAATTGCTGTGTGTATTCTAAAACGATATAGGCATCAAGGCACTCAAGGCATCTGTTTTCCAGTTATGCCTTTTTGAAACATTTTTAAAATTCTTTAACATTTATAAGACAACCACTTTAAATAATTTATTATGGCCAGTACCTATTTCTTAACGAACTATAATAATTCATGGTTAGATTAGATATATGGTCAATTACAAGAGGTCAAAAATGCACACGTTTCACTCAAATCTGAGACACAAATATGTTTAATTTGACTCCAGCTTAAGTGTAATTTGCTGCTTTTCCTGCTGGCCAGGTAACTTTACCATAGCCAGATTTACCAATATCAATGGTTACAAATAGGCTATCTGATCCTTACTACCAGGTTGCAAAATAATGGCTACAACCTTGAACATTATTTTGAATAATCCATATCACCTTTCCTTTAATGCCAAGCCCAGATAGTGAAGACGAACAGAAAGATGGCAAAGTGTTGTATACCTGGACAAAAACCCCAATGTTGAAATAATTCACTTCTCCATTAGACAACAGGTTCCAAAGTATTTGGCACAAAGGTTAAGAGCTTGGTGGAAAATTTCATACATTATTCGAACCATGGAAACACTACAAAAGTGATGGTTCTGCACAAAGAATTAACAAGAAGTGCTGCCCATTTTTTTAGCACTTCCTGATTTTGTTTCGGACATCTAGCATCTTCAGTATTTTGCTTTTCTTCCACTTAAGAAAATGGTGAAATTGCCAAAAACAGTGGGGGAAAGAATTTGAGAAAAGAGTCCTTGACGATCAAGAAAATATCAGTGTTCTTCCTTCTTCAAAAACAAAGCTTTTTGCACAGTGACTCACACAAGCATTTGGGCAATGACACTATGTAAGCCAAATCAAGTGAGGCTGGTTATGTGGAAAAGTAAACACAAGTCTCCAGAAATAATTTCTTTATGCTCCATTTTGTACTGCTATCACTTTAAGTGTTACATGCAGAGAAGTACAGTGTATTTTACATGGTGTGTAACGGTAGTGCTGATGAAGGTACTTGGGCAATAACCAAATTAACATTTTAGTTGCAAGCCATGTACTACTTACAGGACATTGTGGATTAGCATTGTCCCACAGAAATTTCTGACCAGCCACAGATGTGATTACAGTGACACTGTTTAAGCCACATGCACTAGTTTTAGTAGAAAATATCTTACACATAAATACCTCATAATATGCACGATTACTTAACAGTGACCAAGTAAAGCACTCGCAACGATCAGTAGCAGTCATTCAATGGTGATGTAAATAGGTAGCTTTACAAAACCAGGTTTCATCTAATCATTCAGAAATAGAAAAATTGCATCCTGCCTTCAGTGTCAGAAACAGATGCGCATGTGCCAGCGGCCGTAGTGTGGGTTGAATGCATATGAGCAACTGTTTCTGCTGCACTTCCAGTTGGCAGCAGGAGTTACAGTGTAAAAAGTTATCAGTCTCTACAGAGTAGTTGGGGGGGGGGGTCGGCGTAACACGTTGATGACATCTGTAGAACTTCAACTGCTGCCCCTCAGTGGGATTGGCTAACAGCACCAACCAGGAACTGAGCCTGCAACCTTTTTGTTCTTCAGAACTCAAAACTATTTCTTGGAACTGTTGCGGCAGTGGGTGCTTCTGTCCAATTTTGCAAACATAACACTTTTAGATGTTACTAAATCAAGCTACTCAGAAACTCCATTTGCACTGAAATCCACATTCCTCCTTTGGAGAGGCACACTTCAATTGCCCATGCCAGATAGCCAAGGATAGATTGGTGGAGTCAGGCCTTGAGGACCCCAAGCATGCACAAAGGTACTGCTAGAGGTTAAGCAGCTGAAAGCATGCAACCTACCAGCACAATGCATTGGCAGGCTTTCCATTACTTGTCCAGGCAGGCCCAATCTACAAAAACAGCATCAGCTAGCCGGGTTATCTAAGGTCAAGTGAATGCCACCAAGCCCTCAGTGATAAGCGTATGCTTTCAGTTACAAGTGAGCCAGGTTGCCAGGATGATTGTCAACTGTGCTGTGCACTGCCTGGATCAGATATCAAATCAGCTGAGTTAATTCCAAACTTCCATTACCAGACATCCTAGCTTTGGTTATTTCAATGCCAGAGACACCACTTAAGCTCTCCCCTCCATAGGCAGCAGGCCTTATTTGGTCACTTGACAACTGACATGCACAAGCTTGAATCCTCCCACAGTGAACAACAAGTAGCACTTGCTCCTCAAACTGCACAGCCATACAACTGACTGCAGCACTGATGCATGCCACACAGTTTCACCAGTTGGAGGTGAGGAAATTTTGCAGCTAATGCTTGCCTCCTTGCAACTAAAGTATGGTTGACTCCAACCCTGAATATATGTGCAACTGTTATCATGACAGTTCCCAGGCATTAGCCTTGGTGCAGCTGGTAGCACTTTCACCTCAGAGTCAGAAGGTTGGCCTCAAGTCCTGTTGCAGAGACTTGGGCGCAAAGTCTAGGCTGGTGCTTCATTGTATTACCGAGGGAAGTGCTCCACTGCTGGAGATACTGCCCTTACAATGAGACAGGCCCACCTGCCTTCTCAGGTGAACGCAAAAGATCCCATGGCAATATTGGAAGAGTGGGAATGTTCTCCCTGTTGTCCTGGCCAATATTTATCCCTTAACTAACATCACAAAAATATTATCTGGTCATCTATTTCATTGCTCTCTGTGGAGAAAAAATTAATTCATAATGGATAAAACAGAGAACTTCCTTTTAAAAAAAGGAACTTCTGAACTGTGGAAGATGATGAGGGATCAGCGTCAGGAAACATAATAAATTTACTCTTTGTATCATTTATCATCAATAAGCACTTCCAAGTTAAGTATAATAAAGCTCAATACAGAATGCACTCTATTTCATGACAAATGCCTGAATCCCACAAGGTCCTTAAAAGGGAGTCAGCTGGAAAAAGATCTTATACACTCCCTTCCTCCCTTTAGTGCAACTTGCACCTGCTGGCTGTCTCAGTTTTCTAGTTTCTAACAACAACCGCCCCAAACGCAGAATGGAGATGCTGTGAATGTGACTATAGTTAACAGACTAGAGCAGATGCAAGACAAAACAAATCCTTGATTTTCATAAAGGAGCAGGATTACAAGGGTCTGTTATTTATGCTATATACACAAAGTCTGCTCCAACAAATCCTGCACGTGAACAGCAACCCAGTGGAAATGTGTATGTGATAAGGGAACTATATAAATAGGGGTCTTTCATTAAAATGGATCAGCAGGTCAAACTCGAGCAATTTTCACTCTTGCTACATTACTCAGACATTCAGAAACAATCTAGTGTGTATGGTTGGTGAGCTAAATGAAGTTCTGACTTAGTTCAAGCCCTATGACCTTTCAATATGCAACAATAGTAGAGCTCTCTGTTGAGGCAGCTGCAAAAATCACATGTTCTGCACTCAGGAAGAGCTGGTCTCAGCAGAGCATCTTTTTCAAGGGAGTTAGACTGACTGTGCTCCATTCTAAACCAAGCATCCAACCTGTTCCACCCTCACAAAACCCATCTACTCCTATCTTCACAAACTTGCACCATTCTGTCCTTACCTCGGCCATCTGCTGCTGAAACCCTTCATTCCCACCTTAGTCATCTCCTGATTCAGTTTCTCTGACACTCTCCAGCCTACCTTCCATTAACTTCAACTCACTCAAAACTCTGCTGTTTACGTCCTACCCCATATCGAATCCTGTTCACCCATCATCTTTTCTCACTGACTGGGAGCATTCAGCTTCCACTCACCCAAGGCCTCGAATACAAAGTTCTAACGCTTACTATAAAATGCCAGTGGTCTCACCCATCTTTCTCTACAAGCTTCACTACCCACCACTGCACCGCACCACCCCCACCCCGACCCCCAAAGGCTTCTGCCTCCTGTGCATTGCAGCCCCCTTCCTCCACCACTGTGCTTTCATCCACCTAGATTCCATTTCTGAAATCCTTCCCTAAACTCTGCCTCTCTACAACTTTAAAACCCTCCTTAAACACTCTCTCTTTTGAGCTAGCTGATGGTCACATTTCCTAAGGTCTTATTGTCTTGCTACCTGCTTTATCTTCATGCCTCTGTGATATGCCTTGGCATGTTTTTCTACATTAAAATGCAACTTAAACATTCAGGGAAGAGTTGCCACTTTAGGCACAAATCAGGAAATTGGGCCCAATATGTGCTTGAAATAGGACTGATTAGATTACAGTTCAAGTTTTCACTAAGATTAATTTGCACAAGGAAGAACCTTAAAATTAAGAATCAATCCAATAGTTTGGGAATGGAGTCACATGTAGGCCATGGGGTGGGATGGAAGGTTTTCCTTCCCTGAAGGAACTAGTTGACTTCTCATGACAACTCCTCAGTTTTCAGGTGCTGATCCACAAATTGCCACACTTACTGAATTCAGTGTCACAACCTCCCATTGAAGTCAAGGCCACAATCACTGCACTTCAAAATTCTGGCTTACTGGCTTTTACAATCCCTGACAGTTTCAAGCATCATTTGCTGCGAGCAGCTGCTATAAGTGCCTCTAAATTGGAAGTCCAATGCAAAGACTGTTCTTAGCTACACTGAAGCCCACGGTTTCAAGGAAAAATGACAGTCATAAGTACACGGAAAAATTTTCAGACGCATTTATCAGTGTTAATTTGACATACTTCAAATTCATGATTAGGGTTTATGAAAGTGGTAACAATCTAGAACACCCATGACAGTTCCAAGCATTACACAACAACAATTTAAGAAGATTACAAAAAAATTTACAGGGATTACAAAATAAATGGGAATATACTAAGAGGGGTAGATGAAGTGAGAGACCTTGGCGTACAAGTACACAGGTCCCTGAAGATAGCAGTTCAAGTAGACAAGGTTGTAAAGAAGGCTTATGGAATACTCTCCTTCATTGGTAGAGGTATAGAATATAAAAGTAAGGATATAATGTTGGAATTGTATAAAACACTGGTGAGGCCACAACTGGAGTATTGTGTGCAGTTCTGGTCATCACATTACTGGAAGAACGTAATAGCTCTGGAGACAGTGGAGGAGGTTTACAAGAATGTTGCCAGGATTAGAAAAGTGTAGCTACGAGGAGGGATTGGATAGGTTGGGGTTATTTTCCTTAGAACAAAGAAGGCTGAGAGGTGACTTGACTGAGGTGTACAAAATTATGAGGGGAATAGTAGAGTGGACAGGATAAAATTGTTTCCCTTGATGGAGAATTCTAGAACCAGGGGACATAGATTCAACATAAGTGGCAGAAGGTGTAGGGGGGACATAAGGAAGAACCTTTTTACGCAGAGGGTAGTGGGTGTCACTAGATCTGGATCTGCACCTAAAAGGCTGTAAGCTGCAGGGCTATGGGCCGGGTGCAGGAAGGTGGGATTAGAAAGGGCACCTGGGTGTCCTCGGGCTGGCATGGACAGGATGGGCTGAATGGCCTCCTTCTGTGCTGTAACTTTTCTATGGTTCTAAGATAAGAAACAGGAGTAGGCCACTCAACCCCTCGAGCCTGGTCTGCCATTCAATAAGATCATGGTTGACCCGATTGTGGCCTTAACTCCATTTTCCTGCCTGGCCCCATAACCCTTGACTCCCTTGAAGATCGAAAATCTGCATATGCCTCCCTAAATCTGCCTTGAATATATTCAATGACCCCAGTCTCTATTGTTCACTGGAATAGAGAATTCCATGACCCTAAGAGAAGAAATTCCTCCTCACCTCCATCTTAAACGGGGACGACCCTTTATTCCAAAACTGTGCCCTCAAGTTCTAGATTCCCCCACGAGGGGAAACATCCTCTCAGCATCTAACCTGTTAAACCCCCTCAGAATCAAAAAGTTCATTTGCATTTATATTGCACCTTTGACATAGTAAAATGCCTCAAGGCAATTAAAAGGAGCAAACTAGTTTTCTTCACTGTTTTGGTGACGAATGAGCATCAGGTTTGATTTTTGACCAACTCATTCAGTGCAGACACAGATTGCGTGAAGGCTCTATTGGTTACCAATGGAACAGCTTCTCAGTTGGAAACGACTGAGAAAATTTAAAATAACAGTTTGAAGATAATGTGAAAAAGGAAATACTTGAAGTTTGGACAGTTCCACCACCCAAGTAACAACCAAAATTCAAGATCACTGGCCTACATCTGATTTATCTGTTTATTCCCATCTATGTATGCAAACCTCATTTTTTTTTTCTTCAACATGCAAAATTCAAGTACAGATGTTTGATGCTTACATTACAAAAAATATAACAACTTTGGAATCACAGCAAATGCAAAACTTTGATTCATGGGTAACGGAATCCTTCTGTTCTGTATTATCAGGTACCTTGAAGCCATTCCTAAAATGACCCAGCTTATATGTCTGTACACTACAAACACAACTGATTTCTTTACAGGCTGACAGCAACAGCAAGACTGTTGTCCCAATAGCACAACTGAAAGCAGTGGCTGACTAGAGCTTGACTCAGTTGGTATACATGTGCCTCTAGGTCAGAAGGTCGTGAGCGAGGGTCTCACACCAAGGCTAAAGCGCATCCAGGCTAACACTTTAGTGTGGTAGTGAGGGAATTCTGAATTGTCCGAAATGACATTCAACAGAGGTCCGAGCTGCCTGATTTGTGGTGTGGTGATTTGAGATCCCATGGTGCAGCATAAACAACAGGGTTGTCTCTAGAACAAAAACAAAAATACCTGGAAAAACTCAGCAGGTCTGACAGCATCTGCGGAGAGGGATACAGTTGACGTTTCGAGTCCGTATGACCCTTCATCAGAACTAAAAAATATAGAAATGAGATGAAATATAAGCTGGTAGAGAGGGGTGGGGCAGGTAGAGCTCGATAGGGGGCCAGTGATAGGCGGAGGCCAAGAAGAGACTGCCAAAGATGTCATAGACAAAAGGACAAAGGGGTGTTGACGGTAGGGTTGTCTCTAGCCCTGCCTTTCCTCAACCAATGCCACTTATAAAGAAACAGCTCAACTATATCACAATTGTTTGACAAACTTTGCTGACACAAAATGGCTATGTTTACTACACAACAATCACTGCATTTCAGAACGTAATTTGCTGGAAGTGCTTTCAGATGACACATAAAAGCAGGTATTGTATTGCAATTTTTTCCCCCAGCAGCAATGAGACAAAAAGCTAGGATCTCACACAATCAGCATGACTGACAAAATCTCAGTTACAGTAATTCCTTGAAACTCAATAGATTTTACATATCACTTATGGCAACACATGATGCAAATGCTTCTAAAGTTAAGTTTGTGCACATTACAAACTGAATAGCTTCAATGTAAAACACTGAAACAAGAGCAGCTGTGTACCAGCCCCAAGCAGCTGCAAAAACACAGACATGCTGCTCTGTCACTTTGATTTTATGCACGATGCAACACATGGGCAATATCAGGTAAAGCAAAAGGTCAGTCTTTGCTGCACGTTTCTACATCAGCCAATAGAACTTCAGTCCCCAAGGGGTTCATGTGAGAGAAACAAAGTCCAAATTCCACGCTTAATGTGCTGTATTCTGTGTAACAGTTTAAAACCTCAAACTGTTTAGGAAACTATACATGGTGTGTCATCAGGTCCAAGGAAGGACATTATATTGCACAGATGGACCATGGGACAATCAATCACTATCCAACTTGGGGAGATGGTGGTGTCATGGTAATATCACTGGGCTAGTAATCCAGAGGCCTAGGCTAATGCTCTGGGGACATGGGTTCAAATCCCATCACTGCAGCAGGTGGAATTTAAAGTCAATCAATAAATCTGGAACTGAAAGCTAGTGTCAGTAATGGTGACCATGAAACTATCATCGATTGTCGTACAGACCCATCTGGTTCACTCTTAACTACCTTCTGAATTGGCCTAGCAAGTCACTCAGTTCAACGGCAATTAGGGATGGAGAACAAATGCTAGTCTTGCCAGTGGCTTTGGTCGCATCCCAAGAAAGAATAAAGACCCAACTAAAACAAAACAAATAGGTCCGGCATCACATTTCTGCCTCTCTTCAGTTCCAAAGAAGAATCATATCTCTCCACAAGTGCTTCCAGGCCTGCTGAGTTTTTATTTAAATGCCTTACCACCTTCCCTTTCAAACCAGTGAACTCGCTTGCAACACAATTATTTGATGCCTTTAACAGGCACTTCATTCTTTGCTTCCTCAAAGCATGGCTAATTTATACCACACATCTCATGTCAAAGAGTTCTGGAAATAAAATGCATAACTCTATATTTATGAGGTCAACATGGCAACTAGGATTAGTCCTGTGAATTACTTCCCTCCCGCACTGGAGTGCTATTAATTACTGCTCCCTCCAAGGACTATGTTGAGGCACGAGTTGTTTCATTAATGGCATTAAATCCAATGCACTGTACTCTGTGCATGTCCAGAAAATAACTGACTTAGCAAAGTAATGACACAGTAAAATGTTTTTCATGGCCTCTGGGCCTAGCTTGATTTCTGGATGAAACACCCTTGTGAGTTAGATCAGACACTTAATTGCTAACTGTGCAGAATTGGAAAACAGGTTGTTGAAACTGTAGAAGTCACTAGTACATAGTTAATTTGGAGTTAATTTAAAGTTGGTGTTTGCAACTATTTCTAGGGTATAGGTTGAGTTGAAGGTGGTCTTTAGCTAGGATCAGCCATACCAAAACTGATTGCTGCCGAAACAGGGGTGGGAAGGAGCACTTCAAGTCACTCAGCTTTCCAATGACATTGGTTTTTTTGGACACCTCTACCTCCCATGGCAAGTTGCTTGTGGTATTTACATTTGGAATCTCAGTGGTACTGCTAGCAGCTGCAGTAACATTCGATCACAGTACCTGGATTTACACATGGAGGTTAAACTTCTTCAATAAATTGAGCTACCAGCAAGAAGAACTGAAACATGCACAGGGAAACATGGCCACAGAGCCAAGCATTTAAAACCGTCAATAGATATAGCTTAATGTGTTTTGGCAACAAGTTAGATCTAAAAGGACCCCAAACAAATACCAGAGTATCAATTGACACCACTGACAGCCAATGGGTTGCCGATGGGACGGGGCTTATAAACAATGCATTTTACAGCAACAAAAATCATGTTAGTCAGCAAAGTCTATTTATAGTCTATTTAGAAAGAACATAATAGGTGCATGCCAAAAGCTTCCTCGAGCTTGCTTCGCCATTCAATGAGATCATGGCTAATCTTTTACTTCAACTCCGCTTCCCACCTGATCCCTGGAATTCTTTAGTGCAGTCAAAAAAATCTATCGATCTTAGTTTTGAATTTTCAACAACTAATTTCCACACCCTTCTGGAGTGGAGAATTCCAAAGTTCCATCTGAAGATCAAACAGAACCTACACTGAAGACTGCAACAACATATTCTGATAAAAGGAGTTACTCAGGGTATTGTCCTAGGCCCAAACATTTTCAGCTGTTTCATCAATGACTTTACCTCCATCATAAAGTCAGAGGTAGGGATGTTCGCAGATGATTGCACAGTGTTCAGTACCATTCGCGACGACTCAGATACTGAAGCAGTCTGTGTCCATATGCAGCAAGACCTGGACAATATTCAGGCTTGGGCTGATAAGTGACAAGTTACATTTGCGCCACACAGGTGCCAGCCAATGATCATCTCCAACAAGAGAGAAATTAACCATCTTCTCTTGACATTCATTGGTATCACTATCAACATCCTGGGGGCTGCCATTGACCAGAAACTGAACGGGACCAGCCACATAAATACTGTGGCGATAAGAGCAGGTCAGAGGCTTGGAATTCTGCAGAGAGTAACTCATCTCCTGACATTCACATCGGTAGAAAAAACAGAAAGGCAGAATATTTCTTAAATGGAGAGGGGTTGGGGAATACGGGTGTCCAAAGAGACCTGGGTGCCCTTGTTCATGAGTTACTGAAAGTTAGCATGCAGGTGCAGCAAGCAATTGTCGCTTGCTTGTCCACAAGCAAAGCCTGTCCACCATCTACAAAGCACAAGTCAGGAGCATGCTGGAATACTCTCCACTTGCCTGGATGAGTGAAGCTCCAACAATACTCAAGAAGCTTGACACTATCCAGGAAAAAAGCAGCCTGCTTGATTGGCGCCCGATCCACCACCTTAAACGTTCACGCCTTCCACCACCGGGACACAGTGGCAGCAGTATGTACCACCTACAAGATGCACTGCAGCAACTAACCAAGGCTCCTTCCAATGTAACCAGCACCTTCCAAACTCACAACCTCTACCACCTAGAAGGACCAGGGCAGCAGATGCACCACCACCTGCAAATTCCCCTCCAAGTCACATGCCATCCTGACTTGGAACGATATCTCCATTCCTTCACTGTCACTGGGTCTAAAGTCTGGAACTCCTTTCCTTACAGCAGTGTATGTGTTTCTACAACACATGAGCTGCAGCGGTTCAAGGCAGCACACCACCAGCTTCTCAGGGTCTCTTAGGGATGGGCAATAAATGCTGGCTAGCCAGCAATGCCCATATCCCATGAACAAATCAAAAAAAAGCAGGGGTGATTTCTCCAGCAAAATGCAGTCAGTGCAGGATAGTTGCATAATACAAAGAATGTGTATAAAATCAATACAGTGTATTGATATAAAGTGTGTAAAATCACTTGATGGTGGGAACTTACCCAAACATCTCCATTTTCACCACCAGCCAGAGAATGCTAGGTTCCTTTTCGTTTTAATGCTGCATTTACATTATCCCCTTTCAAGCTAAATGCAGTACCAAGGTGACCTTCCTGCCTTTGAAGGCTGCGCCAATATCAAAGAGTTGGTTTTCAATGATGTTACCAACCCCAGTGGCAATGTAACCAGAAACAGATTTGCTAGCCGCACAAGTAGCCATGATTATTGGCCACTGGTGAGTCAGGTGGCTTAGCTTGTTTGCATAGGCCAGCTATGCAGTTCTGTGCTCCCTGGGTGTACAGACTTTCCCCCTTCACTGTAAGCTATAAAAGGAAACAATGCATTTATGTAACACCTTGTAGCTAATACTCAGAACCACCTACACAAGCAACTAATTACTCTGAAGTGCAGCACCTGTTGCTGGAAAGGCAAAAGCTGTGGCCATTTTGCAGATATTCATCTAATTTCTATTGGCATGCCTTGACCGACCAATGGAAATAAAAACATAAAATGATGGAAAGACTCAGGAAAGGCAGCATTTCTGGAAGAGAAACAGAGTTAATATTTCAATTTAATGAATGGGACAAACTGAAACGCTAATGCGGTGGTCTCTCTCCAGATGCTGCCTGACCTAACGAATGCTTCCGGCATTTTGTGTTTCAGGTTTTCAACATTTGCAGTTTTCCTCCTTGTCTTTTTAATTAACCAGCTGATCCACTTTCAATACCACTGGCCAAAGACAGAATGTTGGCCCAGAGAGATGGGCACTAAATGCTGGCCTTGCCAGTGATGCTCTGCTCCCATGAATGAGTTTAAAAAACACCAAAAAGACTCTGCTCTTCTTTGAATATTGCAATGGGATATTTGGCATCCACCTCAACGCCTGGTGTATGTCTTTGTTTTTCATCTGATTCCTGAGAATAGCACCTCCATGAACTCCAACTTAATAACAGTGTGCAGTTGACACCTGCTTCCTTAATGACGTATTCTACCTATTTGTGTTTTATTTTTTTTAAGAGACAACAATGTGAGGGTAGCAGAAGCACAGTGGGCCAAGTGGCCTCATTCTGTGCTGAAATCTTCATGGTTCACTGAAGTTAATGATTCCTCCTAATGTCTTGATGTTTGAGAAAAGGCTGATGGTGAACACATTTGCTGACCACATTTACTCTCCACTTGCAAATGACTGTAAAATGGCTTTCAATAAAAGTGTTCTGCTTTTCACTGTTCCAGTGAAGCTAAATGTAAGCTTGAGGAGCAGCACCTCATTTTCCAATTAGGCAGTGTACAGCCCCCGCAAGATTTAACATTGAGCTCAACAATTTCAGACCATAATTTCTGCCCCCATTTTGTTTCCTTTTCTTAGCATGTTTCGGTTTTTCTCTTTTTTTTTGCTTTTGGCCAGCAGTGCACCTGTCCAGGCACATGTTTTGTTTCTTTTTTCCTTTTCTTGCCCCATCACCATTCCAATTGGCCCTGGCAGACGAACTCTTCTGTCTTCCAATCTCTCTAGTCTTCCACTCCATCACCTTTTGCCCATGTCTCATCCACCCCTTGCTCAAAACTTGTTACATCTCTAACTTTTCCCAGTTCTGATGAAAGGTCACAGGCCTGTTTCTCTCTCCGCGGATGCTACCATAACCTGCTGAGTGTTTCCAGCGTTTGATGTTTTAATTTCAGATTTCCAGCATCCGCAGTATTCTTTTTAAATGGGATTATTTTGAAAAAAAATAAAATCAGGCATTGCTTGAGTGGAAAATACTGCCTCTGGACAGATTACAATCTGGTTTAAAATCGTAGGTCTTGTACTGTTCCACTGTTGCTAATTGCAAACCTGCCATAAAAAAATCTTCAGCCAGATGTATCATAAACCTGCTACAGCCACCTATCAGTGAATCTTTGGGCTGTTACCAACTCATTTAGAAAGCTAGCTTATGCACAGTTTACCCATATTGGCAACAGAGTTTGTGTTATTCAAAAAATAGTAATCAAACACATCTACATCAAATTTAAGAGACTATGCTAATTTACTTTAATCCACAAACACCAGGAATCCCAAAACTTCGAACGATTCTGTGTGTTTCACCCATCACTAAATAACAAATTGACATTTTCGCAGATGGACGGTGTAACAGTAAAAACTAGCCCTTCAAAAGGGCACCCGATATGCCACGGGCTATCTGAGCTTTGAAGCAAAGTAGAGGCTGCTAAAAAGAATGAAACAAAGAAAATATCCTGCCCTTATGGTGCACCTCTCCATTCATTACCCTCGCTGAATCTGAAAAATCTAAGAGCAATTTGAAAAGTAGCACTTTGACAAGGCACAGTGACGTGAAGTGATAGTGGTTAAGATGTAGGTTTATCTTCTCTTGAGCTAGAGACCTTAATCACAGCATAGATGTCAAGGGGTGCCCTCCGAATAGGCATACCTTCCCACAAGAGAAGCAGCAAATAAGCTGTGCATTTTTGTTGGTTGCTTAGCTCTGTGATTGCTTCAATTCCCTTCTGCTTACTTTATTTTTCCTCTTAATAATGCTGCTAGGACTTATGGATTCCCTTTTAAGTCCACATTAAATTGGTGTATTCAGCTGCATTAACACTGCAACCATAGTGTGGTGCAAAGAGCCTTTGTTTCATTCTGTCACTACCATTGCGGTCCAGTGCAGTCTTTGATATACTGAGTTATTTGTTAATCTGTAAATATCAAAAGGAATCTAATCTGCAGAACGGTGCAAGAGTGTAAAATCTCAATCATTCATTGTACTGATATATTGGATCCAATGTTTTACTGCTTTTTTCATTAGTACATGGTGAATAATTATTCATGGCAAGCATGGAATACAACAACTTCATTGTTGTGCATCATCGTTGCATGAACAATACCGACGGTCCAATAATGGAATGTAGTCACTATTACAGCAGTGGCTTGGGATCACTAAGTGGCCATACTGTGAATAAAGGTCAAACATAGTCATCACATGGTTAACTGCTGGAGTTAAGTCGAGAAAGCAATTATACAAGGACAGCTCTATAAATGATGTCTACTGGGCCACACACACGCGCATGCGCACACACACACACACTGCTGCAACAAAGTTAAATATGCATCTATGATTTCCAGTTAAGCTTAATAATTACCCTTCATACACAAAATATAGCCTGTAACAACGATTAAATTTGCAAAATATACTAATTGCGCTTACCAATGTATACCAGCTCTTTCTTCAAAATGGCAATGTCTCAAATTTCTTAGAAGGAAAAATTTTGTAAGTCACTGTAGATCCCAATTTATCCTGCTCTCTGGCAAGGCATGAAGCTAATTTTTCCCTGACTCATTCAAAGCAGAAACATCGTCAGCAACTGAACTGAAGTTTGAAAGAAATAGAAATGGAAAGCACCAGAAAAAGTTAGGATTTTGGCACAGAAGCACCAAAACCAGAAAGACAATACATGCTGCTGCTAAGCAATCCACGCCCCCACCCCCCCCAGGCAAAACAATATCCCTCAGAGGCAGGCCTGCTTCTTGGAAGTGGCAGTAAGGTTCAGTTAGCAGCACTCAGCCAGAAAGTTGTCTTCAAGTCCCACTCCAGCGACTTGAGCATGATGATCTAGACTGAACTCCAGTGCAATATTAAGAGAGTGCAGCATTGTCAGAGGTGCCATCATTCAGATGAGGCATTGGACTGAGGTCACGTCTCCCTCCTCTCGGGTACATTGCTATTTAGAAGAAGAATGGGGGAGTTATGTGTTCTGTGTTCTGGCCATTATTTATCCCTCAGTCAGTGTCACAAAAAGAGATTATCTCATCATTATCACATTGCTGCTTGTGGGAGCTTGCTGTGCACAAACTGTGTTTCTTAAGTTATAACAGTGAATATGCATCAGAAGTACTTCAGTAGCTGTTAAGCACTTTGGGAAGACCTTGGGTTGGGCAAGGCACTATATAAATGCAAGTTCTTCTTTTTCTATACAATATCCAAAAACATGATCCAATTTGTATTTTACACTTTCAAGCTTCCAAAGTAAAACAGCTCATCAAAGGACATTGCAAAATCTGAAAATGCAAAATGAGCCACTGTCATTCAAATCAGGTTGTGTGCAAAACCCCTTTGGTTTTATAGGTTTAGTCCTATATATGTACATATTTTCAACTTTTCAACAATCTCAAATGATCTTTGTTAACTCTAGTCAGACCGCTGCCCCCTCAAGTAAATTCCATTCCATGCAACCGTTCAGCAGTTTGTTTGATTCAGGTGCCATGTCAGCATGATCTATGACTAATGGCTCTTCATGTAACTTTCAGTACTTAGTTAAAACCTCTGGACTTATTTTAAAAATTGCTGTACCATAGTTTTCTTTAAAAAGCAGTTCTTACACCAACCCTCCTACCCCCAACCGCACGCATCTCCACCCTTCCTCCCAAGCCAGTGATCACCTCCCAACTCAACATCAAGGAGCAATGGTTAAGATTCTCTCTTGTTGGAGATGGTCATTGCCTGGCACGAATGTTATTTGAAACTTGTAAGCCTAAGCCTGGATATTGTCCAGGTCTTGCTGCATTTGGCCATGGACTGCTTCAGTATCTGAGGAGTCAAGAATGGTGCTGAACATTGTGCAATCATCATCGAACATCCCCACTTCTAACTTTATAATGGAAGGAAGATCATTGATGAAGCAGCTGAAGATGGTTGGGCCTAGAACACAACCCTGAGGGGCTCCTGCAATGATGTCCTGGAGCTGAAATGACTGACCTCCAACAACCACAACCATCTTCCTTTGGGCTAGGTATGACTCTAACCAGTGGAGAGTTTTCCCTCCAATTCCCGTTGACTCGTTTTGCTAGGGCTCCTTGATGCCACACTTGGTCAAATGCAGCCTTGATGTAATTTTCTTGTCTCACCTCGGGAGTTCAGCTCTTTTGTTTGAACCAAGGCTGTGATGAGGTCAGGAATTGATTGGCCCTGGTGGAACCCAAACTGGGTCAGTGAGCAGGTATTGCTAAGCAAGTGCTGTTTGATAACACTGTTGATGACTCCTTCCATTACTTTACCGATGATCGAGAGTAGACTGATGGGGCGGTAATTGGCCAGGTTGGATATGTCCTGCTTTTTGTGGACAGGACATACCTGGGCAATTTTCCACGTATCTGGGTAGATGCCAGCATTGTAGCTGTACTGGGACAGCTTGGCTAGGGGCGCGGCAAGTTCGGAAGCATAAGTCTTCAGTACTATTGCCCGGATATTGGCAGGGCCCAGAGCCTTTACAGTAGACAGTGCCTTCAGCTGTTTCTTCATATAACGTGCAGTGAATCGAATTGGCTGAAGACTGGCAACTGTGATGCTGGGAGCCGCCAGAGGAGGGCAAGATGGATCATCCACTCAGCACTGATGGTCAAAGATGGTAGCAAATACTTCAGCCTTATTTTTTTGCACCGATGTGCTAGGCTCCCCTATCATTGAGGATAGGGATATTTGGACCCTCCTCCTCCAGTGAGTTGTTTAATTGTCCACCACCATTCACGACTGGATGTGGCAGGACTGCAGAACTTAGATCTGATCCGTTGGTTGTGGGATTGCTTAGCTCTGTCTATCACTTGCTGCCTATGTTGTTTGGCATGCAAGTAGTCCTGTGTTACCGCTACACCAGGTTGACACCTCATTTTTCAGTATGCCTAGTGCTGGTCCTGGCATGCCCTCCTGCATTCTTCACTGAGCCAGGATTGATCCCCTTGCTTGATGGTAATGGTAGAGTGGGAGATATGCTGGGCCATGAGGTTACAGATTACGTTCGAGTAGAATTCTGCTGCTGCTGATGGTCCACTGTGCCTCATGGATGCCCAGTCTTGAGTTGCTAGGTCTATTCGAAATCTATCCCATTTAGCAAGGTGTTAGTGCCACACGACACGATGGAAGGCATCCTCAATGTGAAGGCTGGACTTCGTCTTCACAAGGACTGTGCAGTGGGCACTCCTACCGATACTGTCAAGGACAGATACACCTGCGGCAGGCAGGTTGGTGAGGTGAGGTTTCATTCCTTTTTATTTTGAGACTTTGTAGCGGTTTGAAACAACTGAGTGGCATGCTAGGCCAGTTCAGCAGGCAGTTAAGAGTCAACCACGTTGCTGTGGGTCTGGAGTCACATGTAGACCAGGCCAGGTAAGGACACCAGATTTCCTTTGCTAAAGGGCATTAATGAACCAGATGGGTTTTTACAACAATCGACAATGGTTTTGTGGTCATCATTAGACTTTTAATTCCAGATTTTTACTGAATTCAAATTCCGCCATCTGCCATGGCGGGATTCGAACCTGGGTCCCCAGAGCTAGTCCAACAACAATATGACTACGCCATCACCTCCCCCTTCTTGTGAAGCGCCTTGGGCATTAAGGTCATAATATAAATGCAATCATTGCTGCTTTGAAAGCAGTGCCATATGCTAGAGGCACAACCTCAGAGGCTCTGGGTCACCCACCAATACGTCATCCAGACAGGTCATTCATCCATGAAAGCTGAAGTGATGGGCTTTGCCTAATCGACCACAGGAGGCATCAAAGTCAAGCCAAAATGTATCTTCACCCAGTTGCTACACTGGCTGATTTCGCTTTCCACAAGTACAGAGTCACAGAGACCACGTAGCGCTGAGATCAATTAACACAGATTGAGCAACAGATTTGGGACTTCCTGTCCTGAATAGTCAGTTGTACGCTGAACAATATGAGCCACTGGGAGAAGCAAGAAAATGCCATCTCTTCAAAACTACCATAGTTTGAAAAGTTAATTAAAAATTCAATGTTTGATTCGGCAAATTGCCATAGGGGGAAAAAAAAAATCACTTGATGCTTGGCTGTTAAAATAAAATGGCACAACATTTTTTGGAACTTTTCAATGGTAAAATATAAAATTCACCCATCAAGTAGGCTTGAATAGAAACAAGAGTCTACACTGAAGCCCATCTGTCTTTTTCCAGTCTGACCTTTTCTAATGTAGCAGACTGGGGTGGCTGCAGTTTGAGCAGTGCAATTTCTTCCCCAGGGCATTCTTGTCAGGTGCTTTGTTTGCCTGGGTTTAGATTACCCTTGCAATGTCTAACATCTGTTTAAAAAAAATGACAGCCCTTGTCAGGCTAAGCAAGTCATTTGCAACAGCACATTCAGCCTCCATGACCCTGCAAGGGCTTAAAATCAATGTGGTGGCCACAATCACTCTCTTGACTGAACACAGTTTTAATCTCCATATTTAAGGCAGGCCATACTTGCATTGGAGGAGTTACAGCGAAGGTTCACTAACTTGGTTCCCCGCGATGAGGGGGTTGCCCTATGATGAGAGGTTGAGTAAACAGGCCTTAATTCTCTGCAGTTGAGAACCTGAGGCGATCTCATTGAAACATATACAATTCTGAAGGGGTTTGACAGGGTAATGCTGAGAGATTGTTTCTGCTGGTTGAGGAATCTAAAATATGGGGCCGATCATTTAGGACTGAAATGAGGAGAAATTACTTCACTCAAAGGGTTGTGAATCTTTGGAATTCTCTAGCCCAGACGGTTGCAGATACTCCATTGAATACATTTAAGATTGAGACAGACAGATATTTGTTCTCTCAGGGAATCAAAGAGAATGGGGAGGGGGCAGGAAAGTGGAATCAATGCTCAAGATTAGGCGATGATCGTATCGGATGGGGGAGCAGGCTTCACCGGCCTTGTGGTCTAATCCTGTGCTTATTTCTGGTGTTCTTGTGTCAGGACAGAAGCCTTTGAGTTTGACTGCCCATCATTTAAGTGTTGAGTCCATGCATAGCTTGATGGGTCTATCCTTTAGTCATTTTTGCAAAAGGCTGGTGCTAACTCAATGTCATCACCAGTACCAACACAAGTTATTCAAACCCACACTCAAGCCTTTGATGCCAACATATCCTTAATTCTTGAAACCGGAGGAATATAGCAACGTATGCAATTACCAGAATTTACTGCACTTAGAGCAACCAATGCTGACTGAGAAGCCTTTGGTTGTTGAAAGTCCAAGAGATTGTTTTGACAATCCCAGAGGATTGCTCAAGTTACCTGGGGACAGAGTAACGCAACTTTTTGTCTTGTTGTCACCCTAGGCTGAGGGCATAGTTGGTGGATGGTTGTTATCTCCTGATTCTGCATTCAGAGAGATGCTGGGGATACAGACAGTTAGGATCTGTGGGTTTACATATGTTTCTTACATCTGGAGAAAACTTGACTTTAGGACTTAAACAGAATGAGACGAATTATATTTAGTCTAGAAGGGTTGGGAAATCAGCAGAATCTATCCTTGGGCAGAAAGGGGCATTACAGACATAGGGCTTGGGCTTCTAGCTCCACTGTTGCTAGCACACACAATCTAGCTTTCTGCGTTGTGTAAAGATTACATTTTCAAGTGCGATTTAGCAGATCAGGCCTTAAAAGACACTTTCTCTACCTCAAAGAGATCCATCTCCTTGGATCTTGAAAACTGTTCTGAATGAAGGGATGGGTTTCATCTTAAGAGTCAATAACGAGTTGGTGCCCACCTCCAGTTTGCTTTTGAAGATGAAGAAGTTCAACTTTGCGTCTGTGGGTGCACACCTTTCTCTAGATTTTGTCCTGGCCACAAATCTGAAGATTTTCCTGGCAGCTCAGGAAACCACTTCCATTAATCTCTCTTGAGGGTCAATAGTGGGGATTGGGAGAAAGGAGTGTTCTCTCACTTGGAGGAATGGAAGAAATCTTCACCAAAAGCCAAGCTATTGGGTTATTCCTTGTCTACAGCAATATACAATAAATGGATGTTTTTGAAATTAAGAAAGAAAAAGAACGAAACTTGCATTTATATCACATCATTCACCCACCAGGATGGCCGGACATGCTTTACAGCCATTGATGTACTTGTTGAAATTTAGTCACTGCTATAATGTAGGAAACACAGGAGCCAAATTGTGCATGGCAAGATCCTACTACAGTAATGAGGTAATGACAGATCATCGAGCTAGTGATGGAGGTTGAGGTACAAAACCTGTAGCAAGGTTTGATTCCATAGGTGAATGGCCAATTGTGGTTTCAAAAGAAAACTGGAGGTAGCACCAATTCATTACTGATTCTTACAATCCATGTAAGATATAAATGTATATAAATAAAATAACTACACTCATTAAGTTTTTAGAATGATCAAAATATCTCAACACTTGGCTTTAAAGGGTGCCATGGGATGCAATGTCTGAGCGAATATGGTTAAATATAAAATACTTTATTCAAACCCTTGGAATTGCACTTTTATTTTCTTTCCAAATGAAAGCTATGGAAATCAAAAACAGACAATGGAGACAGAGTGTGTCTGAAATTCTACTTTGCATGTTAACACAACCGTCTCCCCCATAACAACCTTTAATTAAATAAAATAGTGCAGACCAAGTAAACCATGATCGATCGAGCAGGATGTAAACTGAGCAGTCAGCAACATGTCTTCCACTGATTGAGAATGGTAAAAGACTATTCTTGACCTCGGTGTGGTATTTGATTCTGAGATGAGCTTCCTACCACATATCACTAAGAATTCCTACTTCCACCCTGGTGACATTGCCCAACTCCGCCCTGCCTCCGATCTTATCTGCTGAAGCCCTGATCCATGGCTTTGTTACCTCTAAACTTGACTATTCCCATGCTCTCCTGGCTGGCCTCCCGTGTTCCACCCTGCATAAACCAGAGTTGATCCAAAGCGCTGCTGCCAGCACCATAACACGCTCCAAGACCTGTTCACTGACCTGCATTGGCATTCAGTTAAGCAGCACCCTGGTTTTAAAATTCTCATCCTTGTTTTTAAATCCCTCCATGGTCTTGCCCCTCCTTATCTCTGTAATCTCCTCCAGCCCCACCCTCCAAGATATCTACGCCTTTCCACTTGAGAATCCTTGATTTTAATTGTTCCACCACTGGCCGTTGTGCCTTCAGTTAAGCTCTGAAATTCCTCCCTAAACCTCTCTACCTCTTTCTTCCTTTAGGGTGCTCCTTAAAAACTGCCTTTTTGACCAAAATTTTAGTGATCTAGTATCTTTTTAACGTGGCTCAATCTCAAATTTTGTTTCATATTGCTCCAGTGATATGGCTCGAGATGTTTTATTACGTTAAAGGCATTATATAAGTTGTTGGCATCTTTGTTGGGGAACCACGGCATAAACACAAACCAAAACCAAGCACAAATCAGGATTCCATAGAAGGGGGAAGCACTATGTCATGAGCATGAAAAAGAAATTTGCATTTATATAGTGCTTGTCTTAACCTCCGGATGCCCTGAAGCATAATACAGCCAATGAAGCTCTTTGTTTTCCCAGATTAGTCACTGTCGGAATGTAGAAGATGTAGAATTCACATTTGCGATGTGTGCAATAGTTGTCATTTTGATCTCTTACTTTTGATCTTGTTATTTTAATATCAAAATACTATTCGGGGCACCAGCCTTGGCTCAGTTGGTAGTGCTCTCTCCTGTGCCAGAAAGTTGTAGGTTCAAGGGTCTTGAACACAAAAATCCAGGCTAACACTCCAGTGCAGCATTGAGTCAATAAGTAATGCAACCGTTCGATGTGCCATATTTCGGATGAGATGTTAAACTGAGGTCCCGTCAGCATTCTCGGGCTGGATTATACCTAAGAGCGAGTTCCCAACACTTCAGCACAAATGTCAGGGGCAAACCTGCCTCCGCTCGGCCAGCGCACCCCACTTTAATTTTTTTTGGCAAAGGTCCTTTAATAAATATAAGGTAGGGCTTCCGTGCATCTGTGGCTTTCCAGGATCGGTGACCACTGCCAGCATTGCAAGAGGCCGAGGAGGGTCAGAAACCACGGATGCCACAAAACCCAGGTAAGTGTGGGATCACACTGAGGCTGGATTGGAAGGCCCCGGCGAGGGGGCTGGGGACCATGTTGGACAGGGTAGGGGTGGGGGATTGGGGAGACAAAACTGTGGCAGAGGCCTCAGATTGCCACACGGGGCCCGGGAAGGTGGCACTGTGCACCTCTAATCTTTTTTACAGCAGCTGCAGGGTTAAACCTGCCGAGCTTACACGTTGGGCTCAGGCCTCTCGTCCAGCCTGTTAAATCAGAGCGGCAGTGGGATGAGGCCCTTAGCTGGGCATCAATTGCCCACTTAAGGGCCTCAATTGGGCTGCGGGCAGGCAACCCACCCGATGCCTGCAAATCATGTTGAGGCAGGCATGCCAATTATGCCGCGGCACCCCAATTTACACATCCACCTGTTGTTTTCTCACCCACGGGTGGCCAGTAAAATCCAGCCCCTCAGTTGTATGTAGAAGAATCCACGGCAGGCTTCGAAGACGAGCAGAGGAATTATCCTTGGTGTCCTGATCAATATTTGTCCCTCAAGCGACATTATAAAACCAATTATCTGCTCAATATTTCATTGCTGTTTAAGAGAGTTTGATGTGTGCAAATTGGCTGCCATGTTTCCTACATTACAACAGCGACTACACTTCAAAAGCACTTCAGGAAGTCCTGAAAAGCATTGTATAAATGCAAGTTTTTTTTTAAAACAAAATGCATGCAATATTAACTAAGGTTCAAGCTACAAACTAGCTCTAAGGAATGGACTCTATTTCCTTATCAATAACAACATCTTGCACTTATATAGCAATACGCCCTGCACTGCTTGACAGGAACAATATTGTCAATAGCGAGAACCATTCCAACAGTAACAACGTTCACACTGGTTCTTTACTGACTGATATTATACAAGTTGCCTATAAAAGTTCTGGAGTGTGCTGGGGAGCTTGCTAGATCTTCCCAGGAAAGTGATATTTTAATAACACCATTCGCAATTTCTATCAATAATGAAACAGATTAATTGAATATTGTTCCGGAGCTTTAATCATGCATTGTTATCGCATTACTGAGACATTGAACTCTATTAAAGTAAGCAAACTTCAGCTGGTTTGGACCATGTTAAGAAACACATTTAATCAACTAACTCAGACTTGTTCAACTGTTCATCATCACAATAATAGAGGATTGCAATCAGATCCAGTGTGTGTGAGAGCCAGTTCACCTGAGGTGACTGGAATTATATCCCTGTGAACATGGGGCACTTTCATCTGAGAGTACTGCATTTACTCCCTCACTGGTCTGGACAGCAGTGTGTCTTATGCCAGTCTCAGTAGCAGCGTCACACGTCACACACAGTTCCAGCTGGGTTTTGTGTTTCCCTCTTTCCCATGCTACACAATGAAGGGGTCAACAACACTCTTACAGGAGCCCTTCCGGTGTCAATCCCTAGCAACAGTGTTACATCAGGCTGTCTCTCCATAGTCAATGATAGGGGTGTCTTTTTCTATCTCTAGTTGGTGTGGGACTCCTTCACACTCACTCTCTCTCTCTCTCTCTCTATCTCGAGTCAATGCGGGGGGTCCCTCACTCGAACTCTCGCTCTAGCTGGTGTGGGGGGGGTCCCTCGCTCTCTCTTGCGCGTTCCAGTCAGTGCAGGGGTCACTCGCACGCTCGCTCTCTCTCTAGTCGGTGCGGGGCTCCCTCACTTGAACTCTCTCTAATCGACGCAGGGCCCCTTGCACTCTCTCTCTGAGTCAGTGTGGGGGGGTCCCTCATTGGACTCTCTCTAGTCATTGTGGGGGTACCTCACTCGAACCTCTCCAGTCAGTGCAGGAGTCCTTTGTTCGCTCTCTCTAGTCGATGCGGGGGTCTCTCATTCAAACTCTCTCTAGCCGATGGGGGGGTCTTCCCTCGCTCTATCTCCCTCTAGTTCTTTAAAGGAATAACATGCACCATGGAAAGAGGGGAGCCTGTAGGCATACCGTACTTGGATTTCCAGAAGGCATTTGATAAGGTGCCACATCAAAGGTTACTGCAGAAAATAAACACTTATGGTGTAGGGGGTAACATACTAGCATGAACAGAAGATTGGCTGGCTGGCAGAAATCAGACAGTATGCATAAATGGGCCTTTGTCTGATTGGCAGGACGTGATAAGTGGAGTCTCGCAGAAGTCTGTGCTGGGGCCTCAACTTTTTACAATTTATATCAATTACTTAGGTGAGGGGAGTGAAGGCATGGTAGCTAAATTTGCAAATGACACAAAGATAGGTAGGAAAGTATGTTGTGAAGAGGACATAAGGAGGTTGCAGACAGATATAGATAGTTTGAGTGAGTGGGCAAAAATCTGGCAGATGGAGTTTAATGTGGGAAAATGTGAAGTTGTCAACTTTGGAAGGAAGAATAAAAAAGCAGAGCATTACCTAAATAGAGAATGATTGCAGAATTTTGAGATGCAGAGGGATCTAGGTGTTCTCGTACACGAGTCACAAAAAGTTAGTAACAAAAACAGAATTACCTGGAAAAACTTAGCAGGTCTGGCAGTGAGTGAGGACTCGAAGCGTCGACTCTTTTCTTCTCCGCTGATATTGCCAGACCTGCTGAGTTTTTCCAGGTAATTCTGTTTTTGTTTTGGATTTCCAGCATCCGCAGTTTTTTGTTTTTACAAAAAGTTAGTATGCAGGTACAGCAAGTAATTAAAGCGGCACATGGAATACTACCCTTTATTACGAGAGGAATTGAACATAAAAATAAAGACGTTATACAGGGCATTGGTGAGAATGCATCTTGAATACTGTGTGCGGTTTTGGTCCCCTTATTTATGGAAGAATATAAATGCGTTGGAAGTGGTTCAGAGGAGGTTTACTAGATTGAAACCTGGAATGAGCAGGTTGTCTTATAAGGGAAGGTTGGACAGACTGGGTTTGTTTCCACTGGAGTTTAAAAGAGTGAGGGGTGACTTGATTTGAAGATCCTGACTGGTTTCGACAAGGTGGGTGTGGAAAGCATGTTTTGTCTTGTGGGTTAGTCCAGAATGAGGGGGCAATGTTTTAAAATTAGAGGTTGCCCTTTTAGGACAGAGATGAGGAGAATGTTTTTCTCTCAGTGGGTTGTGCAACTTTGGAACTCTCCGCCTCAGAAGGCAGTGGAGGTGGGGTCATTGAATATTTTTAAGGCAGAGGTAGATAGATTCTTGTTAGACAAGGGAATCAAAGGTTATCAGGGGTAAATGGGAATGTGGAATTTGAAACACAAATGGACCAGCCATGATCTTATCAAATGGGAGTTGGCTCAAGGGACCAAATGGCCTAGTTCTGCTCCTATTTCATATGCTCTCTAGTTGGTGCGGAGGCCCCTCACTAACTCTCCCTAGTCGGTGCATGGGTCCCTTACTCTCTCTCGTTCTAGTCGACGCAGGGGGTCCCTTGCGCGCTCTATCCCTTCCTCTCTCCCTAGTCAGTGTGGGGGTCCCTCGCTCTCTCTCTTCCTAGTCGGTGCAGGGGTTCCTCGCTCTCCCTAGTTGGTGCGAGGGTCCCAGTCGGTGAGGAGGTCTCTCACTCGCTCTGTCCCTAGTCGGCACAGCAGTCCCTCGCTCTCTCCCTAGTCAGCGTGGGCCCCTCACTCTCTCCCTCACTCCCCCCCTAGTCAATGCAGGTCACCTCCGCTCTCTCTCTCCTCCCCTAGTTGGTGCAGGAGTCCCATGGTCTCTCTCCCCTCTTGCTCTCGTTGCATTGGGTGGGTCTCTCTCTCATTCTCTCCCTCCATCCAGCCTCCCCACTCCCTCTTTCCAGCCTCCCCACTCCCTCTTTCCAGCCTCCCCACTCCCTCTTTCCAGCCTCCCCACTCCCTCTTTCCAGCCTCCCCACTCCCTCTTTCCAGCCTCCCCACTCCCTCTTTCCAGCTTCCCCACTCCCTCTTTCCAGCCTCCCCACACCCTCCCTTCAGCCTCCCCACACCCTCCCTCCAGCCTCCCCACACCCTCCCTCCAGCCTCCCCACACCCTCCCTCCAGCCTCCCCACACCCTCCCTCCAGCCTCCCCACACCCTCCCTCCAGCCTCCCCACACCCTCCCTCCAGCCACCTCACTCCCTCCCTCCAGCCACCTCACTCCCTCCCTCCAGCCACCTCACTCCCTCCCTCCTCCTCCTCCGTCCCTGTTCTCACCTCCTTGACGGGGGGGAATTTCTTCCTGCATTCCAGCGACAAGCTCCTCAGGTCGCTCTGCATGTTTTCCAGCAGCTTCTTCACGGCTTCGGGGGACGAGGTGGACATTTTCCTCATTTCGGGCCCGGCGATTGGGTCGCCCCCCCCAACTCAGGAGCGAGTCGCCCCGACTCCAGAGCGCAGGCCGCACCCACAAACCACCGCGGCCGACACGTCACCCGCACTTCCGTAAACACAGGCTGACCGGAAGTGATGTTCGCGAACCTCTTGGGCTGCAGCTCGCCCCTAGCGCCGCCTCTCGGGCCGGAGGTCGCCTCCAGCGCCACCTCTCGGGCCGGAGGCCGCCTCCAGCGCCACCTCTCGGGCTGGAGCTCGCCTCCAGCGCCACCTCTCGGGCCGGAGGCCGCCTCCAGCGCCACCTGTTCGCTCTCTCGGGTCCGCAGGTCAGGCAGCATCTGTGTAAAGACAAACAAGAGTTTGTAGCAACATGGATAAGAGGAATTCCATAGGTTCACCACCCTCTGAGTGAAGATGTTTCTCCTCATCTCAGTCCTAAATGGTCTACCCCGTATCCTGAGACTGTGACATCTTGTTCTAGACCCCACAGCCAGAGGAAATGTCATCCCTGCATCCAGTCTGTCCAACCCTGTCAGAATTTTATATGTTCTCATTCTTCTAAAGTCCAGTGAATACAGACCTAGTCAGCCCTATCTTACCTCATGTAATAATCCTGCCATCCCAGGAATCAGTCTGCTGAATCTTTGCTGCACTCCCTTTATGGCAAGTATACCCTTTCTTAGGAAAGGAGACCAAAACTGCGCACAATACTCCAGGTGTGGTCTCACCAAGGCCCTGTACAGCTGCAGTAAGACACCCTTGCTCCTGTACTCAAGTCCTCTCGCAATGAAGGCCAACATACCATTTGCCTTCTTAACTGCTTGCTGCACCTGCATGCTTGCTTTCAGTGACTGATGTACAAGGACACCCAGGTCCCTTTATACATCAATATTTCCCAATCTGTCACCATTTAAATAATACTCTGTCATTCTGTTTTTCCTACCAAAGTAGATAACTTCACACTTATCCATGTTATACTGCATCTGCCATGTATTTGCCCACTCACTCAACCTGTCTATATTACCTCGAAGCCCCTTAACATCCTCCTCATCTCTCACATTCCCACCAACTTTTGTGTTGTCAGCAAACTTAGAAATATTACATTTGGTTCCCTCATTCAAATCACTGATATATTTTGTGAATAGTTGGGGCTCAAGCACCGAACCCTGCAATACCCCATTAGTCACCACCTGCCACTCCGAAAAAGACCCATTTATTCCTACTCTCTGTTCCCTGTTTGCTAACCAATTCTCAATCCATGCCAATATATTGCCCCCAATTCCATGTGCTTTAACTTTACACACCAACCCCTTATGTGAGACTTTATCAAAAGCTTTCTGAAAATCCAAATATATCACATCCACTGGTTCCCCCTTATCTATTCCGCTAGTTACGTCCTCAAAGAACTCCAGTAGATCTATCAAACATGATTTCCCTTTAATGAATCCATGTTAACTTAGAAAATATCAATGGGATTAGACAAAGTGTCCTGTTATCACATCCTTTATGTTAGACTCTTAGCATTTTCCCTACTACTAAGGTTAGGCTAACTGGTCTGTAATTTGCTGTTTTCTCCCTCTCTCCTTTTTTAAATAGTGGGGTTACATTTGCCACCCTCCAATCTGCCGGGACTTTTCCAGAATCTACAGAATTTTGAAAGATGATAACCAACACATCCACTATTTCCATGGCCACCTCCTTTAGCACTCTGGAATGGAGATTATCGATCCCTGGGGATTTATCAGCTTTCAGTCCCATTAATTTCTCTAGCACAATTGTTTTAGTAATACTAGTTTCCTTCAATTCCTCCTTGGTTCCCTTGTATTTCTGGGAAGTTATTTGTGTCTTCCTCCATGAAGACAGAACTAAAGTAGTTGCTTAATTGCTCTGCCATTTCCTTGTTCTCTATTATAAATTCTCCTGTTTCAGACTGTCAGGGAGCAACATTTGCCTTCACTAATCTTTCTCTTTTTACATGCTTATAGAAGCTTTTATAGTCCATTTTTATCTTCCTTGCAAATTTAATCTCATACTCTGTTTCCCCTCTTAATCTCTTGGTCCTCCTTTGCTGAATCCTAAACTGCTCCCAATCCTCAGGCTTGCTACTTTTTTCTAGAAACTTTATATGGCTCCTCTTTGGATCTAATACTATCCTTAATTTCTTTTGTTAACCATGGTTGGGCCGCTTTTCCTGTTGTATTTTTGCACCAGAAAGGAATGTATAACTGTTGCAATGCATACATTCGTTCCTTAAATATTAGCCATTGTCTATCCACTGTCATGCCTTTTAATGAATTTCCCCGATCTATTTTAGCCAACTCACACCTCATGCCTTTGTAGTTTCCTTTCTTAAGATTTAGGACCCTAGTTTCAGATTGGACTACTTCACTTTCCATCCTAATGAAGAATTCGATCACGTTATGGTCACTGTTCCCTAAAGGACCCGGCACAACAAGATTATTAATTAAACCCTTCTCATTGCACAATACTATACCTAGCATAGCCTGTTCCCTAGTCAGTTCCTCGACATAATGGTCTAGAAAAACCATTTCGTACACACTCCTAGAATTCATCCGCTGCAGTGTTATTGCTAATTTGGTTTGCCCAGTCTATATGTAGACTTACCTATGGGTGACTTACCCATGATTACTGTAGCAACCTTGTTACATGCATCTCTAATTTCCTGTTTAATGCCGTGCCCTAACTGATCACAACTGTTTGGAGGTCTATAGACAACTCCCGCTAACGTTTTATGCCCTTTGTTGCTTTTTAGCTCCACCCAGACTGATTCTACACCTAGATTTTCTGAGCCAATGTCCTCCCTCACTATCGCACTGATTTCATCCTTAACTAACAATGCCACACCACCTCCTTTTCCTTTTTGCCTGTCCGTCCTAAATATGGGCTACCCTTGGATATTCAGTTCCCAGTCTTGGTCACCCTGCAGCCATGTCTCTGTAATCGCAATCATACCGTACCTGTTTACAAGTACTTGCGCTGTTAATTCGGCTTCCTTATTGTGAGTGCTCTGAGCATTCAGATACAGTGCCTTTAGACTTTTAGTCTTTTTAACATTTTTACACCTTTTTTTGTGCTATGGCTCTATTTGCTACTAGCCCTTGTTTCCTCTGCCTTCCACTTTTGCTTTCTACTTTTCTGTCTTTCATTCCTATCTTTGTTTCTCTCTCTTGCGTCCCCCCCATCCAGGTTCCCATCCCCCTGCCAATCTAGTTTAAACCCTCCCCCACAGTACTAACAAATACCCCTGTGAGGATATTGGTCCCAGTCCTGCTGGGGTGCAACCCGTCCAGATTGTCCAGGTCCCATCTTCCCCAGAATCAGGCCCAATGCCTCAGGAACCTAAATCCCTCCCTCCTACACCATCTCTCCATCCACTCATTCATCTGGTCTATTCTCCTATTCCTGATCTCACTAGCATGTGGCACTGGGAGTAATCCTGAGATTATTACCTTTGAGGTCCTGCTTTTTAATTTATTTCCTAGCTCCTTATATTCTGCTTTCAGGACCTCATCCCTTTTACCTATGTCACTGGCACAGTTATGTGTCACAACCTCTGGCTGTTCACCCTCCCCCTTCACAGAATGTCCTGCAGCCGCTCAGTGACATCCTTGACCCTGGCACCAGGGAGGCAACATACCATCCTGGTGTCACATCTGCGGCCACAGAAATGTCTATCTGTTCCCCTTAGGATAGAATCCCTATATCGCTATTGCTCAGCCACTCATGGTGCCATGGACTTGACTCTTGCTGCATTCCCCTGAGAAACCATCTCCCCCAGCAGTATCCAAAATGGAAAATCTGTTGGAGAGGAAGATGGACCCAGGGGACTCCTGCACTACCTGCTTAGTGCCTTTACTCTGTCTGGCAGTCACCCATTCCCTTTCTGCCTATGCACTCTTTACCAGCGGTGTACCGTGCTATCCACAAAGATCTCATCCTTGCGGATGCTCCACAGCGACTCCAGGCTCAGCTCCAACTCTAGCCTTGCCTGCTAACTGGTTAACTATTTCCCCTTCTGCACTTAGTCCCTGGAGCTGCTGGGGAGGTTTGCTGATTACTGCACCCTTACTACCAGGCGGGGGGGCTCTCCTTTCCAGCCAGCTGCCCTGCCTGCTAACTGGTTAACTATTTCCCCTTCTGAACTTAGTCCCTGGAGCTCTAGGCTGGGAGATGCAGTTTGAATCAATCTTTTCAATCAATTAAAAAGTCTTGGGTTGCAAAAAGCAGTTTCGTTCCAAAGTCTTGGATTTCCACAGCAGAGTGGGAGAGAGTCTAAGAGGTCATGTGGTATGCCTTTATTAAAGCTGCAGCAGTTTGCCTTGGGTAATATTACTGGATTTTCATAGTTAAACCTCCATAAGGGAGTATTGCCTGGAAGGTGTTTACTTGTGGGTCTGACCAAGTAGGGAGTTTTTGGGGGGAATGTTTTGTAAGACTATTTTTTAACCGTGCAACTGTAATGTAGTGTGCTTAAAGTTTATTTTATTCTTCTTAATAAAACTTTTACTTTTAATTTTTAATATCCCAAAAGTGTTAATGGACTTCTTGCTGCTGAGATCAGAACATTTTCTCTTTTTCAGAATACAAATAAAAGGGTATGGCCCATAAGCCAAGTTTCCCTCTGGAATTTGGTTTGCACAGCAATTAATATCGGCTGTGGTCATAACAAATTTGGAGGCTCTTTGCAGGGTTATTAAAATTCCTTGATTGGGTTGGAGGTTGTGAATCTAACAGATGCGAGTACGATTAGAACGCTGAACTCAGGACTTTTGTGTTAAGGGGGTTTAAAAGTGGTTGGACTGCAAAATGGCTCTGGCAATTGCCGCGGCTTTTCTGGGAGTGGAAAATGTGACTGTGGGGTATTTGAAATCTCTGACTAAAACTCAGTCGGGAGAGTTAGCAGATGAAGTGCAAGTAGAAATAAAAGCGGAATTTCGTAAGGCTGACGTGGTTAAAGTACTTTTCCCCAGCATTTACAGTTGGAGGAAGGGATATCTGAAACCCTGGGTCACAGCTGGAGGTAGTCAGACTTCAGTTGCCAATGAAGCAACTTGATATAGAAAATGATAGAGAAGGGCAAAAGCTTGAATTGGAAGAGAGAGATAAAGAAAGTGTAATGAAAAGCTCAAGTTGAAAGAAAGAGAAATGAGAAAGAGAAAAACTTGAAAAAAGAAAAGGACAGGTTAAAAGAAATAGACATGAGAAAGCTTCAATGGGAAAAAGAGGAGCCAGGAAAGGAAAAGAAGAGATTACAGGAGATAGAAATGTAAAAGCTTGAACTTCAACTTCAGAGAGAGAGAAGTTAGCAAGTGAGGGAAGAGAGGAGAGCGATAGGGAGCTTCAGAGACAGAAAGAAGCCAGACAGTATGAATTGTCTGAACTGAAACTTAGAATAAAGGAAGACAGTGATCCAGATGGTGATTTTGATTCCTTTGAGGGATTTGATTTAACTAAAAATCTTCAGTTAGTGCCTAAATTTACAGAGGATGGAGATGAAAGATATTTCACCTCATTTGAAAAGATGGCTATGAAATTGAATTGGCCAAGAGATTCTTGGACTGTAATGTTACAGAGTGTTTTTGTCAGGTACAGCAATGAGTGTGTATACAGAGAAACAGTCTGCAGATTATGAGCTAGGAAAGGAGGCAATATTAAATGCTTATGAGCTTGTCCCTGAAGCTTTTCAGTTGAAGTTTAGGACTATAAGGAAGAGACCTCATCAGACTTTTATAGAATTTGCAAGAGAAAATGAAATTATCTGGGATCAATGGTTGAGGGCATTAAACTTAGACAAGGCTTTTGAAAATGTAAGAGAGGCGATGACAATGGAAGAATTTAGAAATAGCATTCCAGTAAAGATCAAGACATATTTAGATGAAAGACAAAGCACAAAGATCAGGGAAGCTGCTGAATTAGCCGATACTTGTGATATTTCACACAAACAGTTGAGTGTAGGGTCATATGGAAATCAGCAGGGAGGCTGGAGATTTAGAAAACCTACTGATGGTAAAAACATTAGTAATAAAGATCAAACTGAAGGACGCCAGTCTATTAAAGATGAAAGGTGAAAAGTAGAGTTGAAGGAAGGAAACTGATATGTTACCATTGTAATAAGGCTGGGCATACAAGATCAAGTTGTTGGAGGTTAAACGAGAGACCGATGGCAGTGATAGGTGATCTTTTTGCTTTGTAAGTAAGAGTACTGTGGACTCCGAGATCCAGGGGCAAGGCGAACCAGTGCTTTTTGTACAGGTGCAACGGGAAGAATCAGTGGTAGCTAGAGAAGTGGGAATGTGTTCACAACTTAGCCAAGCGAGTTCTAAAGGGCAGATTACAGAGATGTTTAAAGATTTATATGCAAAGAAAAAGTATATCCATGTTTACAGGGAAGAGCAGGAAAGGATGTCAACATTTTAAGGGATACCATGGCTAGCCAGTCCTTAATGTTATGGGATCTGTTGTCCAGGAGGGTTATTGCAGGAGAGGGTATTAATTAGGGGAATTCATGGAAAAGTCAAACCTATTTCATTGTATAAGGTAAATTTAAAAAATGATTTGAAAACAGGAGAGGTGATTGTTGGGGTAGTAGAGAAATTGCCCATTGCAGGGGTTCAATTCATTCTAGGGAATGATATAGCTGGATATTGACTATGCCTATTGTAGTAGAGCAGCCTGCTCAGACACAGTCAACAGAGGTTTTACAGAAAGAGCACGCTGGATTGTTTCCAGATTGTAAGGTGACAAGATCACAAATGCACAAGTTTAAACAGGAAGAGGAAGAATCCAAACGACAGGGAGAGAATGCTGAAATTTAGTTGGCTGGGTCAATCTTTGAAAAGATTTCACAGGAGGGGAAGGTTGAAGAGGACGGGGTTGAGCTGTTCAGTTCATTGAAGTTAATGGAGTTACAGCAGCAGGATCCAGACTTGAAGAAATTATACCAGACAGCTTATTCTGAAACAGAAGCATAATATATTCCAGAGTGTTATTACATTAATAATAATGTGTTAATGAGGAAATAGAGACTGCCTCATGTTCCGGCAGATGAAAAGTGGGTGATAGTGCATCAAATAGTGATACCACCTGGGTACTGGAATGAAATTTTGAGAGTGGCTCATGAAATTCAAATGGCTGGACATTTGGGAATTAGGAAAACTCAAGCTAAGATATAAAAACATTTCTATTGGCTTGGACTACATAAAGATGTAGTCAAATTCTATTTGTCAAGTCACACATGTCAGGTGATAGGAAAACCTCAAGCAGTAATTAAACCTACATCTTTAATTCCAATTCCAGAATTTGAGGAAACCTTTTAACAGGATTGATTGTGTAGGACCCCTCCCTAAGACTTAAAGAGGGAACCAGTATTTACTGACAATCATGGATGTATCCACGAGATTTCCAGAAGCAATATCTTTATGGAAAATTACAGCAAAGGTGATCATAAAGGAGTTAACCAAATTCAAAGGTATGGATTACCAAAAGAAATACAATTGGATCGGGGTTCGAATTTCATGTCACAGCTGTTTAAAGAGGTAATGAAGAGCCGAGGAATAATGCAATTGAGGTCGTCAGCCTATCATCCTGAATTACAAAGTGCCTTAGAAAGGCGGCATCAGACTTTAAAGGCTATGATTAGAGCATATAGTCAGGATTAACCTCATGATTGGGATCAAGGAATTCCATTCTTGTTGTTTGCTATTAGGGACACCCCTGATGAGCCAACAGGGTTCAGTCCTTTCAAGTTAATTTATGATCATCAAGTAAGGGGGCCACACAAACTGATTCAGGAGAAATTAGTGAGTCAAAGTTCTGAAACTGATCGCCTGGATTATGTGATAAAATTCAGAGAAAGATTAAGTAAGGCATGTGAGCCAGCTAGGAAACATTTAAAGATATCTCAACAAGTGATGAAGGCAAATGCAGGTAAGAGGGCAAAGGCTCATGGTTTTGTGGCTGGGGAGAAAGTGTTAGTATTCTTGCCATTGTCAGGCAAGGTTTAGTGGAGGGGTACCAGATCGATAAGAGACTGAGTGAGGTAAACTACGTAGTGAATACCCCAAATAGAAGGAAGATTCAGTAAGTGTGCCATGTAAATATGCTCAAAAAACACTTTTGACAGAGAGGATAAACAGTAGGAGATACTGGTAGTCGTAAGTAAGGAAACAGGTGTAGAAAGTCAGGATTCGGAAATTGACCTTCCTCTGATTAAATTGGACATTGAGGAAGTACTTAAGAGTCTAAATGTGACATTAGGTTACCTTCCAGAAAAATGTCGGAGTGATCTGAAAGAGCTTTTGTGGTCACACAAAACAATTTGTGGAAATAAACTGGGGAAAACAGATTTAGCTGTACATTATGTTGATGTGGGGAATTCAGATTCAATAAGGCAACACCTATATAGATTAAATACAGTAAAATTAGCTGGTGTGGAAAGAAATTGAATTTATGCTTCAAAATAACATCACAGAGCCCAGTCCCAGTAATTGGAGTTCACCCATTGTAATGGTGCCAAAACCGGATGGATCTCAAAGGCTATGCACTGATTACTGCAAAGTGAACGCAGTAACAAAGGCAGATTCATATCCTATTCCATGATTGGAGGATTGTATTGAGAAAGTGGAACAGTTAGCGTTTATCACAAAAATTGACTAACTGCAAGGATATTGATAAGTACCCTTATCGGAAAGATCAAAAGAGGTATCCGCTTTTGTGACGCCGAATGGTCTATATCAATGCAAAGTAATGCCCTCTGGTATGAAAAATGCACCAGCAACATTTCAGAGACTAATAGATGGTAATTGAGGGAAAAAGAGGTATTTTAGAGTTACTGTGGAGAGCTTAGGGATATAGCTGTTAGGTGTGGCTGCAGGCTATTGGCTGTGTAAGGAAAATCTTCTGGAAACAACTCTAGGCTGGGAGAAGATGCAGTTTGAATTAATCAACCAGTCAAGAAAGTCTTGGGCTGCAAAATGCAGCTTTGTTCTAAAGACTTGGATTTGCACAGCAGAGTGGGAGAGAGTTTAAGAGTTCATGTGGTATGTCTTTATTAATGCCGCAGCAATTTGCCTTGGGTAATATTACTGGATTTTCATAGTTAAACCTCTATAAGGGAGGGTTGCCTGGGAGGTGTTTACTTGTGGGTCTGACCAAGTAGGGAGTCTTTTGGGGGAATGTTTTGTAAGACTAATTTTTAACTGTGCAACTGTAACGTAGCGTGCTTAAGTTTTCTTGTATTCTTCTTAATAAAACTTTTTTAAATTTTAAAATCCCAGAAGCTTTACCAGACTTCTTGCTGCTGAGATCAGTATGTTTTCTTCTCTTTTTCAGGATACAAATAAAAGGGTATGGCCGTAAGCCAAGTTTCCCTCTGGGATTTGGTTTGCGCAGCAGTTAACACCAACTGTGGTCCTAACACCTGGGCGTATTTGTGCATAAGTCATTGAAGGTGGTAGTCCAGGTTGAGAGTAGGGTTACCAACCCTTCAGGATCGGCCTGTAGACTCCAGGAATTGAAGATCAATTGCCAGGACACTGCTGTGTGCAATCCTGGAGAAAAATCGAGATATTAAAAAAAACATTTTTTTTTGTCAATTTCTTCAAACTTTGCTCAGATATAAAAATATCGAAAATGGGGGAAAAAAAGGCTGTTTGGCCAATAAACAGGCATCATGCAATTGAGTAATGAGT
The DNA here is from genome assembly GCF_964194155.1 of Cetorhinus maximus. Lineage (NCBI taxonomy): Eukaryota > Metazoa > Chordata > Chondrichthyes > Lamniformes > Cetorhinidae > Cetorhinus > Cetorhinus maximus. Next base: position 13,104,055 of record NC_135900.1, read on the forward strand.
CTTTTTGCTTTCCAATTGGCGTAGGAAGGCAGTACGTCACAAGGATCGATGTGTAGCATTCTGGGAACAGGATAATAAAAAAGCAGATGTGTCCAGAGAAGTTATAAATAGCAATAGCATAACCATTACCAAAAACTGCTGAGAAAATGGAAGCGGCGATTACAATCTGAATTTCTTAAGATTTTGCAATTGCAAAGTGCCTAATATCTAAAGATGAGGTCTTGTTCCTCGAGTTTGGAATAATTTGCCTGTAGTCGATGTCCACTTAGCATTGTTAGCCAACCATTATTGTCTTAGATTCTTAAGGAATCATGTACCGCGCTGTGAAATATACGGAGGGTGGGAGATGGGACATTTTGGAATAGTCAAGTCTACAGGTGACAAAAGTATCAATGAGCATTTCAGCAGATATGGAAGGTGGTGTTTGATGTGATGGAGGTGGAAGTAGGTGATCCTTGTGACTTTGGCAAGGATATGGGTTTGGTAGCTCAGTTTGGTCTCAAATACAACCCTGAAGATGTGGAGAGTTTAATTCAGCCTGCAACAATGGCTGGGGAGTCATATAGAATCAATGGAATGGGCACAGAACCTGTGGCATGATTGAAAGTTGACTGCTTTGGTCTCCCCAATATTTACCTGGATTAAACTGCCACTTATCCAAGACTAGATAAGGAAGAGGAGGAACCTAGGAACAACAATACAGGCTTAGGAAGATTGTGAGAGGTACTCTGCTACAATCATTTAGTGGAAACAAAGAAGCTGCACAGTGAGGGAGACATCGCAGTATGATGGTGTGGTCAACCATTTCAATGGCTACAGAGAGGTTAGGAAATATGATGGGGCATTGCAATATACTCGTAGACACAAAGAATGTCATTTGCAACATTTTTAGAGCTGCCTCTTCTGTTCTGCAGCCGGACCAGGACTGAATGGATTTTCAAAGATGTGGAATTCAATCCGGAAAAGTGTGAGGCAATGCATTTGGGAGGGCTAACAAAACAAGGAAATACTCAATAAACGGGAGGATATTGCAAGGGGTTGAGGAAGTGAGACACCTTGGAATGCATGCACAGGTCCCTGAAGGTGGCAGGACAGGTGGTAAAGAAAGCATATGGAATGCTTTCTCTTACTGTACGAGGCATTGAATACAAAAGCAGGGATGTAATGATGGAACTGTATAAAATGCCGGTTAGGCCACAGTTGGAATTTTGTGTACAGTTCTGGTCACCACATTGCAGGAAGGACATAATTGATCTGGAGAGAGTACAGAGATTTACAAGAATGTTGCCAGAGCTGGAAAATCGCAGCTATGAGGAAAGATTGGATAGGCTAGGGTTGTTTTCTTTAGAACAGAGGAGGCTGAGGGGTGACCTAATTAAGGTGTACAAAATTATGAGGGGCCTAGATAGGGTAGACAGGAAAGACCTGTTTCCCCTAGCTGAGGGGTCAATTACCAGGGGGCATAGATTTAAGGTGATTGGTAGAAGGGTTAGAGGGGATATGAGGAAAAGCATTTTCATCCAGAGGGTGGTGGGCATCTGGAATTCACTGCCTGAATTGGTGGTTGTGGCTGAAACGCTCAACTCACTTAAAAGATACCTGGATCTGCACCTGCAGTGCTGTAACCTGTAAGACTATGGGCCAGGTGCTGGAAAGTGGGATTAAATATGAGCGGCTAGTTTATATTATTCTTATTTGCCGGCACAGACACGATGGGCTAAATGGCCTCTTTCTGAACCATAACTTTTCTATGGTTCTATGAACATTGGAGGGGCAGTAGCTTGTAAGGTCAGAGGTCGAGGATGGGTTTTTTTTGAGGACGACGACGATGACTTTTCAGGAGAGGAACAGCGTCAGCTAGCAAGGGGGCCAAGAAGGGAAGATGGTTGATCTGCAGTGTAGTGGGAATGGTCTCAAGAGAATTGGGCCTTGATGAAGGTAGATAAGAAACTAGAGCTCACATGGGTCCAGGCCAAGAATTTCTGGAGCAAATACACAAAACAAAACCACAATCTATTCCTTTAAAAGTGATGTTAAGATTGCCTTGTCATCTCTCATTGTTGAGGTGTTTGTCAGCGATGTGGTTTACAGCAACGTGGTGAACAGTCTTGGTGTCTGTTCCTGAAATTTTTGGAAAGGGTTGCGACAGGTGGATCTAAAAGTCCAATAGATTTACTCAATTTTGATCAAAGGTCCTGGCCAACATTTATTACACAAATAACTCCAACTGAAACAGATTATCTATTCATCCATTTCAATGCGGTTTGTGGGACATTGCTATGTGTAAATTGGCTGCCATATTTGCCTACATTATAGCTGTTACCACACATCGAAAGTAATTCATTGATCGTGGAGCACTTAAGGACTCCCTGAGGACGCAAAAGGCACTATATAAGTCCAAGCTCTTTCTTCTTTCACTCCTTTTTTCAGATGATACTGTATAGTTGGCCGACTCAGCTGGTGATCGAATGCCCTTCACTATTCTCTTGGCTAACCAGTAAAATATGGTGATGGATGCACCCAAATGTGTAGTATTTGTGGATATGTATAACTCAAGCAGGAATTTCATAAGTTATTTGTTGGTAGCTACAAAGGCACATATTGGTACTTGATGGTACTTGGTCTGTGATGTAATTTTTAACTTGGGTGCAGTTCTTTGCAATCCTACCAAAGTGGGTTGAAGAGGCTACTTGAAATTTTTTCATCATCTTTCAACATCAGAAAAGTTCCAAAACAGATTATGATTGTGGCATAGAAGACATGTGTCCAAACATTTGTACAGCATTCCTCAGTGTACAGTGGAAAGGCTTCTCTTGATTCACTTGTACCCCTCACTAAAAGTTCCTCTACATGATAGAATGTAATGGAATGAATGGTAATCTGCTGCAGAGGATTGAGAGAGAGCTAAAAACATGCAGGCAGAGTTATGGTCAATGGATTTAGATCTATTTTGAGAATAATCACCAATGTCATCCTGTCAGGATCGATTTCAGGCCTTTGCTCTTGACTATTTTCAAAGAGCTGGGTCTGTATACTTTGGAAAAGCACAGAAACAGGAGCAATTTAACCAAGGTTCATAAAATATTGAAGGGATTAGATTGTGTTTTTGTGGACTAATTATTTCAATTGGATAGGTTAGGTAGGGTCATCTTTAGATCTTATGTGAGCACAGAACTAGGTTGTCTGTTAGGTGAATCATCTTTTCATCATGAATAGTGAACTTGTTGAACAGGTTGCCAGATCGTGCAGTAAATGTTGATTCAGTGTATTCCAATGAGAGCTGGGCCTGTTCTTTGTTGAGGTAGAGACCACCTTGTACAAGTAGTAGTCAGCTTGTTATATCAATGTGGTCTCCTGGACTTAGTATTGCCTAAAGGTGGCCGGTGGGGGCGGGGGGAGGTGGGCGGGTGGTGGTCGGAGAGGAATTTTTCCAGATTTCTTTTCCCAACTGCACCCCCCCACCATCCCATAATTGGCCTGGATTTTTAATCTTGCTTTTTGTCTCTCCTAAGAGATTAAATGGGTCCAAGCAGGATAGGGAATGTCTGTTATCAATGCACAAGGCATTACAATTGGGAGACAGGTTAGATGACTGATTGCATACAAAAAGAGAGTATGTGATTTTAGCTCCAAACTGAGATATGAATTTCTGATATAAAATAAAGGCATCTCCTAGAGGTGTAAGCAGAAGACACCAAGCCAAAGGTGGCCAAATTAGGAAAGGTGGCCAAAAACTTGGCCAAAGTAGTGAGTTTAAAGAGGATCTTAAAAGGGGGGAGGTAAGAAGACAAGAGGTTTAAGCTGGGAGATCCAGTATAGGGGCATATCCTTTATCATAACAATAAACCCTTGTATATCCAAACACATCTTTATTGTAAACTCAGATACACTAAGCAGCTGAGATATATTTGATTACAAGTACATTGCTTTATGATATCTACTCGTAAACCTTAAACTACATTAATCTGAAGATATCTCTTGAATTTCTTGGTATTACGTATACATTGAAATTAAATCATTCACATTTACTGGACTGTGCATCAGTAAATATCCAGAATACGTTATAAAAGCAGGACACATTTTAAAATGTCTTAGAAACAAACGTGAACCAAGGCCTAAGGATTGGCAATTTTATATTATGCTAATTAGAACTGGCGCCGGCATAATAAGGTGTTGGGCAAATTAATCATGTTCCTCTACACTGAGGTAATTATTTGTTCCTTCACACAAGAAGCCTTTCCAAGAACTGGCCAACTGACAAGTTTGAGATTTTACAGAGCCATTAATAAGGAAACCAGTACATCTAACCACAATTCTTAATTTTAATGCTGCTGCCTGTTATGAACAGATGTGCAAGCAAACCAAGGCTTTGCAAAGCTAAAGATTTGATTCTAAGAGCTGAAATCAGGTTTCTCTACATTGGGGATACCAAATACCAAGGTCGGGTGATCGGTTCGCTGAACCCCTCTGGTCAGTCCACTAGCCTGACCCAGAGCTTCCGTTTGCTTGCCATTTTAATTCTCCACCCCCTCCCGTTCTATGCTGTGCTCTCGGTCTGTACCTTCCAAAGAAACTCAACACAAGCTTGAAAAACATCTTTCTACTTGGCACTTTACAACCTTCCAGTCTTAACAGATTTAGTAGTTTTAGATTTTGACCATTCTCGATCAGCTGGCGCTGGTAATGGAGGATGGCTGCACCAGAGTTACTTGGAGTGAAGATGCGGGCTGGTACTTGGGATGGGAATCCCCTATAGTGTTCCACACCCATGATTCTACCTGCCTTTTTTTCTGGGTCACAGCCTTCTCCACTTCTCCAGATTTTCTTTGCTTCTCTCCTCTGCTGTAATCAGTTACACCTCCTCTGGACTTATATTTTGTTTCTAAATTTGTCTGATCACCCCATTTTGCCTTTCACCATCATCCCTTTGGTCCTCCACCCTATTACAGACCTTTCCCTTTTCGTTTATTTCCTGTTTTTCCTTTTCCCTGGGTCTGTATTTGTCCAATTGTCTAACATCACCCACTTCTGATAAGACCATTGCCCTGAAACATGAACTGTTTGTCCCTCAATTGCTGCCTGACCTGCTGAGTATTTTCAACATTGTGCTGATTTCAGGTGTCCAACAACCAAAATTGTTTGCTTCTGTTACCTTACTGAATGAGCATTCATAAAACTACTGAGCAAAACCAACTTGCTAAGAAATGTCATCTCTGTAGCTCAGTGTACTTCGTGTGGTTAAAACCCAACTTGTATTTTTGCAGGATATTGGAATATACTGGAAAACGTATTTTACAGGAAAAGATTATTCATTCGGGAGAGTGGAACTAATTAAATCGCTCTTTCAGAGGACTGGCACAGCTATGTTGGGCTGAATTGCCTCCTTTTCTGCTGTATGATTATATAATTGGGGATCATTGCAAATCCAAACAGAAACATTGAATACTTTATTGAGGTTTGAACCTTATTCTTTTACTGTTCAATGCTAGGTGCAAGCTGCCATCATTGTTGAATGTGTGAAACTCACATAAGGAGGAACATACTTGCAACAGGAGCAGTTCAGAGAAGGTTCATTAGGCTGATTCCTGGGATAAGGGGCTAGTCTTAACAGGAAAAGTCGAGCTAGTTGGATTTATACTCATTGGAATTTAGAAGAATGAGAGGTGATCTTATTTAAACATAAGATTCTGAGCAGGCTTGACAGAGTAGATGCTGAGAGAATGTTTCCCCTAGGTGGGGTAACTAGTACTAGGAGGCACAGTTTCAAAATAAGGGGTCTCCCATTTAAGACAGAGATAAGAAGTAATTTCTTCTCTCAAACGGTCATTGATGTTTGGAATTCTCTTCCATGGAGCAATGGAGGCTGGGTCATTGAATATATTCAAGGCTAAATTAGACAGATTTTTGCTTGACATAGGGAGTCAAGGGTTACGGGGTGGCAGAAAAGAGGAGTTAAGGCTACAATCAAATCAGCCATGGTCTTATTGACCGGTGGAGCAGGCTCGAGAGGCCGAGTGGCCAACTCCTGCTCCTATTTCTTATGCTGTGATCCCCACATTAGCTGGATCGGCAGCAAAGTTTCTAATCCAGAATAATCTTTACAATTTATGTCCTTATGATTCACGATAACCAGAGGGGACAGAGTTGTGCTAATTGCCAAAAGAACGGGTTTGGGTAGGGGTGGAGGGTAAATGGGAATTTTTTCATGCAGGGAATAATGATGATCTGGAATAAACTGCCTGAAAGGATAGTGGAAGCAGATTCAACAGTAACTTTCAAAAGGGAATTGGATATGTACCTGAGGAGGAAAAGGGGAAGAGCAGGTAGTGGGATAATGGAATTGCTCTTTCCAAATGAGGGACAATGCATTGAATGATTTCATCCCAGGTTCGATTTTTATTTTGTACCTCTCCCATTATTTGAAATTAATGCACCTGTCTTCTATCACCTTAAGCATATACACTTTGGCTTACAAAATAAAGCAGTATCCTTAATCACTGTTGTGAGACAAGGTGAGTCTTCACAAGAAGTAGGGGGGAAAGCACCTTCTTGCAGCTTTCACTCAGCAGCTGGTTAAGTGGAACAGCTACACCCACGTTCTCTTTTAGCTACAATTACTCGTGTCCTAGGTAAGGGAGAGAAGATGAGAGCACCTGACAACAACCACCATCTACATTTATATAGTTCTTATAACAAGGTAAAACATCCCAAAGCATTTCACAGCAGCATTAACAAAAACTGGCACTGAGCCACAGAAAGAAATAATAGGGCAGATGACCAAAAGCCTGTTCAAAGAGGTAGGTTTTCAGCAGAAAGAGGTAGAGAGGCAGAGAAGTTTAGGGGGGAAAAGTTATAAAGACCAGCAAACTGCTTACAATGGGATTCTGGAGGGCCCCATCAGAAACTTTAACTTATTTTTCTTTTCAGATGCTAACAGGGCATTTCCAGGTGTGAGCACGTACCACAGCTCGTTTCTTAACTGTACACATATTTTGGGGATGATGATAATGGTGACCTTTCCTATTCTGAAAAGGCTAGTGGAATGGGCAGTTTGAGACTCTGATTATATTTCTGCTCATTTTAAGAGCTGAAAGAAGTACTCTCTTTGGTCACCAAGTTCGATGGTTTTGCTGCTGATGATTTCCACCAACCTTTTGAGGTGGAAGGTGGCATTTTCAATCTCATGAAAGGTTAACCCTCAGGCATCTGAATTATGCAATTTCTAGTGACATATTTTCCTTCACTCAAGTCACAGATTATAATTTGTGCAGATTTTAACCTTCATAGGCCAAATACCCATATTCACATTGACATAAGCTACATTAAACAAGAGGATCCACACTCCTTACCAATACATATGTGAACACTATCCATGAAACCCCATAAAGTTTTAGCTCATTGCATCCTTCATGGCTTGGTCTTTTGTTTCTATTTTTATTGATATGTAAGGATTACAATCATTGCATACACGCGTTATGCAGTTTTATTTCAAAGTTCCCACAAATATATTTTAACAATAAATTATCCTTTTAAGGACACACGAATTGAGCAAATCGTTTAATGCTAAGTATGAAACGTTGTAAACCTTCATTGAAAAACATTTTGTATTACCACACTATACTTGGCCATACCAGTGCAGTTTATATTCCCCAAGTACCAATGACAACTGAGCTTGCAGTATGCTTTACCCAGTTATCAGGACAGAGTGAAGTAGCTAAGGCCTTGCATAACTTTATTGTAAATTTATATAAACAAACATGCAAGTTTCAAATGTAAAATCAAATGAAATGAAGTGCAGTCAAAATATTTACCTCAGACATGCTGGAGGTCCGTCACTTTCATTTTACAAAACAAAGGGGGAATAAAATCAAAAAGGCAAAGATAGACAGTAAAACATCAAGAGAAATATCAGCACTAATATCAAGTTACTCAGCAAAGCCATTCTGGACTCATACTTAACTCACCCTGGCCTACTATAGTGTTTCTATATCTTTAACTATAACATCTCAATAAAATAATTTACCAAGTGTGCACTCACAGAGTGAACTTATTTATACAATACACCATTCAAATCAGTTTTTAATCTGCGTTTTTCTTTTGTTCTCATTTAAAAGTGAAGACGATCATTTCCTTTATTGGCAATGGGACACAAAAGCGATCGACCTCGGCAGAGAAGAGCAATTCCATAAGCATTGTGTAGCTTCTGCCAATGACAGGAAGAAACCAAAAAACACATCCTTTGATCTACATCAAATGGAAAGCAGCAATTCAAAAAAATAAAAATCAAAATTCCACTCTAAGCTGTTGGCATCCTGGCCCCTTAAGTACAGCTCACTAATAAATTCAACAAGATGTACCCAGTAATATATACAATCCGTAAATGCAACATGCAAATGTTTACTATACACAATTTAATATGCTGTAAGGCTATGGTGAATTCCAAAAAGGAATTAAATAAAATCAACCCACTTGCTCACTTGTTCTATCAAATTTGATAATGTAATTCATAGCTCTATTGTAAGTTTTTAATACAATAATTTAAAGATACGAAGTAAGTTACATTAGGCCCCTGGTCATACACCAAAAATAAAGAGTGCAAACCAAGTTTTCTGAACAAATTAAAATTATCCAGCACATCAATTTAATCTGTTACGACATTCTATTTTTAACCCTGAGTACTGCAAGCTCGTTTGCAGTTTACAAAATATGTTTTCTGTCACAGAATACCTGCAGAAACGATTTTCTGTTCACTTCTAAAGCTGCACCTCACAACTATTTGGAAAGTAGGATTGCAGAAATATGGTGGGACCGCTGAGCATTTCTAATTCAGTTGATTCTTTGAATTAGCATAATTGTAATTTCCTCTGCTTCCTTATTTTGGTGCAGAAATGCCCCTGCAGTCCTCAAAGGGTTAAAGTAGATTTTATAAACGTCCACAACACACAAACAAGCTTTATGCACTTCCACAATGTGAGTGCGTTGCACTTAGCCTATCCGGAACAGTAACCCATAACACAGGCCAATTGATGATGCTCTATGGGAACTTGGAAGTCATTGCACAGCACGTTCAATCGACAGTTTTGTCACTAGTCCTTAATTTCAATGGGCCTTACAATGATTGTTTAGACAAAGTATGGCAGGAGCTTTGTCACTGAATTAGTGAACCAGCCGTCCATTCAGTTTAAGTGCTCACGTTCTCTACTGCTAAAGCAAGGCATGTCAATTGCACACTTTGCTATTTACTTTAGCTCATGGACACAATCTTTACAAAAATAACTGATGTGTTTTTTTTTTGGAGATTAACTAGTACATTTTCAAAAACAATAGACAGGAGTGAAGAAGGGGACCACTTAATTATTTCTGCATATATTTAGTGTAAAGAACCAGCATACATCAGTAAGACAAATAGATTTCATGGATCATATACCGCAATTAGCTTCTAATTGAGTTTCTAATACACTTCAGCTTCAAGTAATTCACTTAAGTCTATCTCAACACGAAAAATCCAAAATGGCTTTTAGCTCAGGCTGATGTAGCACCTCTTTTCCAGATGATCTTTCGCTCTTAATTTGTGGTATGCTTCTGGTTTTCCAGTGTCTGGGGCAGGAATCTGCATTGGAGAGTTTCAACATGGCATCATAGTTGTCAGTTTGTGTGCATGCAGTTTTCATTCTCTACATCGTTTTCATTACAGTCCTCATCACTCTCTCGCGGGATGCCTAAAGATGCAGAAGTTTCCTTCTTAGCACTATGATCGTGTGCAAAGTAGCCTGTACCACTGATTGTATCTTGTCTCTGGTAGAAGAGGACATAAGCTGCTTTGGACTGTTGGAATGAAAAAGAACATGGGATAATTTATTAAGTGTCTGTTCACATCTAACTCAGTAACCACAATTTCCTGATTACGCTTCAGTAGAATCATTGCAGTTTTGACACTTAACCATTTTACAAAATAAAATAGAACCAACCCAAATGCTACCAACATAGGTGCTATAGACTTATTTAAATTGCCCAAATTTGAATCCAACCAGGACAAACACTCGAACACTAATCTTGCTTTACTAATTCTCGCCACTTTTTTTTTTAAAAGGGAGGTCTCTGCCTTTGAATGGGGCAGGAATAATCTCAAGGGTACCCAGCCAACTCCAAAGATCCTTTCAGCTAGTGAGTAAGCCATCCACAGATCCAATAATCTTCAATGGGCAAGGGAATAATGGGAGGAGATCAAGGATAAATACAACTAAAAGAGCAGAAATATAGGGCTGAATTTTCTGGTTGACGGGCGGGTGGTGGAGCCTGCACGTCAGTGCTTAAAATGTCGTGCGCTGACGTCGCGTGAGCATCACGATGTTTAGGTCGGCGGGCGCTATGCAGCGCGATGCATGCCTGCCATTAATTAAAGGCCTTATTTAGGCCATTAAGTCACCAATTGACGAAAAGTTTGAGGAGCCCATGCGAACTTCAGCTCATCGCACGGGCCCAACGGCTAAGTGATTTTTTAACAAACCTCATCCACTGTTGGGATGAGGTTTGATTTCGGATTTCAAAAAATTTAATAAAGTTTATGTGCACTTTATTAACATGTCCCATCTCGTGTGACATTTTCACATGAGGGGGACATGTTAATTTTTTTTATTGTTCTATTTTTAATCTTTCACAGTCTTTCAGCGATCTCCCTGAGGCACCACTTAGCCTCAGGGAGATGTGCGCTCTTTCGCGCACACTCGCATTTGGGGAATCCGCCCCCCCACCCTGCCCGCACAGGAAGTGCATAGTGCTTCCCGTCGGGCGTCATGCTGGGTGGGCCTTAATTGGCCCGCCCATGTAAAATGGCGGTGGGGCCCGTTTCGGTGGTGGCGATTGGCTGCCCGCCCACCGCCGAGTCGGTCGGGCCCGCCCGTCAAGGGCAAAATTCAGCCCATAGAGTGGCAGCACAAAATATGACACAAAGAGCTGCAGCTGTCTTAGGAATCAGAAAATGGCTCAGCTGTAGCACTTTCACTTAACAGTGAAGTAGTCATGGATCCAGCTCCAGCCCAGACATTAAGAGTACCTAGCCCTGATTGACACATCATTGCTTGTGTACCAAGAGTTATTTGTTCATTAATTATGTTTAATTGTATGCAGTGATGGACATTAACTGGTGATTCACTTGAATCACTATAAACAGACAGACTGAAACTACGTTTGTTGATTTAGGAAGAGTGTGCTTATAATGTGTAACTGTAAAGAAATATGAAAGTATGTGTTGACTCCAATTCTATCCTTCATCAATTGGCTTTCTGAAATTGGCCTTCTGAAAAAGAAGTGCTGCATTATTGGAAGTGCTATATTTCAGATGAGATGTTCAACCATGACTAAACACTGCTGGATATATTGAATCCCATAGAATTATTTGAAGAAAATGCATCAAAATCAAATGTCGGGGGAAACATTAATTCCTCAACCACTAAAATAGTTATCTGGTCTCTATCCTATTGTTTGTAGCACCCTGCTGTACGCAAATGGGCGTTATACTTGCTTACACTGGGCTAAATCACACATTTAATTTTCTAGCACGATCCATTTTACCACTGACCGCACTTCACAAGTGCATCATAGACAGTGCTTTGGAAGGCCCCAAGGACTTGAAAAATGTCAAGTAAATTAGTATCAAAAATTTGCATCATCGGGTGATTCAAACCAAACTTTTGCAAAAAATCATGAACTTTAACATCTGTGTGTTAGGACATATTGCCTTCCTAAAGCTTACAACCAGTTATTAATACAATGCAGCATTCTGTTATGTGGGATAATATTATTGAAAAAAAAACTTGCCACTATTTGGTCTTCTGTTGCTGATGAAACACTGGTGTCATCAAAATAGTACCACTTATTGTCATCTTTGTTCTTGGCAAAGGCTGTGTCTTTGGGATAAAGGCAAGTTAGCACAATGACAATAGAAAATACAGACCAGAAATATTCTGGAATATTTTCTGTTCTTATAAATTTAACACAATCTTTAACTTAATGTTTAAAATGTATTGATTCATTTTATTTTCAAATCACTGCATACTGACTAAAACAACAAAATCCAAAGAGCAGCACAGGAAATGCAGCACAGTTAGCTGGCCAATTATTGCCACATAAGGACATTTCAGCACAGAAGTCTACCGAACATCTTGGATGTTTAAAGCTGTAACTCCTCCCCCCTCCACCATTTTTACTTCAGAAGTATTCAAATTTCCGTTTAAAAAAACAGCACAAGCTTTGCAGGAGAGCTTCCGAAACAGAAAGTTACTGTGGGAGAAATCTGGCTTTGAAATTATGCTCAACAACAGTGAGTAGTTCCCATTATAAAGCGGCTTGATATTTTGGAACGCTCAATGGCCTAGATCACAGATAGTAGTGACTCTTGTGGTGTGGGTGCTTTGTTGCGAAAACAAAATACTTCGATTTGTTGAGGCCAAACGATGTTCAAGGCACAGGAGGAAAATAAATAGTTTTCTCAGGCATCAACCTAAACAAAAGTCATCTTTGTTATTACTGCTGTTTGTACAAGACCGAGACAGTAAATGTGGTGCAGCACTAAAGAATATCGAAACTGCTTCATCTGTAGCCAAGAGGAAAGTCAAAGCAGACCCATCACAGCAAATTGAAACGTTAACATTAGTCGATCAACATTCAGTAAGCTAGTTTCTGCAGAGACCCAACATCAGTCGTTTCAACAGACCCAAAATTAATGCCAGCAACAACAACTTGCATTTATGTAGTGCTTTTAATGTAGTAAAGTGACCCAAAGCACTCAACTGGAGTGATTATAAAGCAAAATTTGAAACCAAACCACAGAAGGAAATTTTAGGGCAGATGACCAAAAGGTTGATCAGAGACGTAGGTTTTACAAAGTGTCTTAAAAGAGGAAGGAAAGGGAGGAAGGCTTAGGGAGAGAATTTTTAAACTTAAGGCCTTAGCAGCTAAAAGCATAGCTACCAATGATGGCGCAATTGAAATCAGAGCTCAAGGTGTGCAGATATCTTGGGAGGAATGCATGGTTGGAGGAAATTACAGTTAGGGAGGAGCAAAGCGATTTGAAACAAAGATGAGGATTTAAAAATTGAAGCGCTGCTTAACCAGGACCCAATGTAAGTCGGTGAGCACAGGGGTGATGGGACAAATGGGGCTTGGTGCAAGTTAGTACATGGGCAGCAGAGTTTTCGATGGCCTCAAGCTTACGGAAGGTGGAATGTAGGTAGAGAGGCCAACCAGGGGTGTGTTGTAATAGTGAAGTCTAGAGATAACAAAGATATGGCTGAGGGTTTCAGCAGCAGTGGAATCGGGGGATGTTACTTAGATGGAAATTGACAATCTTACTGATGGTATGATATGCATTCAGAAACTCATTCCTGTGTCAAATATCACTCCAAGGTTGTGAACAGTCTGATTCAGTCTCAGATAGTTCCAGATAGGGAGAGGGATGAAGTCAGCATCTAGGCTACTGTGTTTGTGGTGGGGACCAAAGACATTGGTCCTTTCAATATTTAACAGGAAGATATTTCTGCTTATACACTCTGCACATCAGACAAGCAAGTTGACAATTTAGAGATGGTCAGTCATTTCAGCAGAGACCTAGAATTCATGTCAGTCAGTTACTTCCAGATAACCAACAGTCAGTCACTTTTGAAGGCTATCAGGGTGATTGCACAATAGTTGAATGGAATTTATTTACAGGTCACCCCCCACCCTTCCCCTCCCGCACCCCACCCCTACACTGAGATCCCCCCTGCTCTCTGGATCATTTAACTGAGATAAGGACTAATACAATTTACCCACTGCTGGCAATTGAAACTAGACAACATAGAGGAAGCTGTAAGCAGTTGATTGATAAATTTTAGTTTGAATAAGAATGTAAAACAACTCAAAACGTCACCACTATGGGTCCAACATTCTGGCATACATATAGAAAAAGAATTCCGATTCAGAATACTTACAATGTCCTCCACCCATTCCACCGTAGTGATTTGACACAGCAATCAAATTATATTCACAACGACCAGCATTTGGATTGATAAGAAATTCAGACATATCTAAATCACTATTGAAAATGAAGAAGCATTACATTAACATTTACTTGTCCACGACTCTAAAAATGCTCTACTTGCAGACATTAGCACTAGCTTATCAGAATAGCTGTTCACCATATATAACCAGCTCCTCTTATTATCCATCCAATTTCAACCATTATCCTTGTAAATATACAAATCTTAATATATCAAATTACATGCAATGTTACTCTATGTAAATATTACATGCAGAATGAATAAAACCCATTTTATCCCTGGCTTGTTAGATGCAAAGTTAACATCTGTAAACAGAGTGAATACTGGAGGGGAAGAACTAATGGAATTCTATTTCTGTACATATATTGAGGTGCTTCAACTTTCAATCTTATGTCTCTATATCAGTTCCCAATTACTACTTTGTTACTGGGCTCTCTCTCTCTCTCTTTCTCATTGCCCTTCCTTGACTGCCCTTGTCCTGATTTTGCCCAGCACAACATTTGCTTCCTAGTCTGTCTCCTGTCCATGGTGGCAGTATAGGTCCATTGCCTAGCCTCAGTGTTTCCCAGAATGATGCAGCTAATGTGGAAACTGAACAAGGTGGTGATCAATGGCACAATTCAAGGCCCCATTATTTTGTGAGGTGTTGATGCCCCAAGCCTAGGCAGCATAGGGACAGAATCGTCAAAAATGTAATTGCAGCAGTTATGACCCACATCTCTAATATTACATAGAAATAACAGCTGAGAAACAGGCCATTTGACCCAACTGGTCTGTGCTGGTGTTTATGTTCCACAAAAGCCTCCTTCCATTCCTCTTCATTTCACCCTGTTCCTTTCTCCCTCATGTGCATATTTAGTTTCCCCTTCGTTCCTTGTGGCAGAATTCCTCTGGGTAAAGAAGCTTTTCTTGAATTCTTTATTTGATTTATTAGTCACTATTTTATATTTATGACCCTTAGTTTTGGTCTCCCAAATAAGTGGAAACATCTTCACTATGTTTACCCTAACAAAGCCTTTCATAATTTTAAAGAGTTCTATTAGGTCACCCCTTAGCCTTTTCTTTTCTAGAGAAAAGCGCCCTGTTCAGTGATTAGGTACATTCTTGACAACAGGAACAGGGTTTAAAACTGAGGTTCCCAGATAGGGGGAGTCTGCAAAAGGATCCTGGGATTGTCAGATTTCTTTTTGTCCATCAGGCATTTCAATTTTTGATTAATCCGTGGACATTCTAACATGGTGTATCAGTTGCCATACACTAATAAATGTTGTTTCCTGCAATAACAGTACAGTTCCTTTGAGTAGCGACGCTGCCCTTCAGAAATGACAAGTGGGTTCTTGGGAGTGTATCAAAAAGTTAATAAGAGTGATCTCCTGACTTGGCTATTTGAAAGCTACTGGGTTAAACATTTTCAGCCCTACACATCCTTTCAATTACACTATGTTTCTTCCCCATTATATCAGGACACCCTTCTTTAGGGAGGAGACAGTAAACTTCTCCGAAACCACTGTACTCTGTACCATTGCACACTTAGATAACAAGATGAAGGGAGTGACATTGCTCTTTACCAACATTGTAAATTGGGCAGATAGTGAATTTGCAGCCTGTTACACATAGCACATGGTCTAATTTTCCTTTGAATTTCACAGAACTAGAGTTCAAACCCTTTTTGGAGACTCTGTTAGTTTTGCTGTCAGTCTAACTTGGTTTGAACTTTAAAATCCTCATAATATTTTCCAAGTCAATGGAAAATTAAATGTGGCACGGTGTGTAACTGGCTACTGTTTTGTGCTACCAGAGTAGACTAATTTCACCCAGAAATGTCAGCGACAGACAGGTCAGCAATATTATTCAGTCTCCCTCCCTGCCTGACACACACACATACACTTATCCAGGCTAGTTTCAAACACCGCCAAAGCCTAGGACAAACTCCACTCACATTCGCTGACATTTTAAACTAACATGACTGCACCATATTATCTTAGCTTGTCTTCATATGGGTAAGACAACTCTGGGACTTGAACCTGCAGCTTGAGCAACGTCAAACCTGGGTGAATTTAAGAGTGTGCGCATTTGATGCAAAAGAGACTATCAGTACTATCCACAGCACCAATTCAGAAGTGAGACCCTGCTGCAGATCTAAACACTTGCATCTGAATGTGCACCTATCTAATCAGGAGAGCTGTGACCAGATTTAACTCACTCTGAGACATACCTAATAGGAAAATCAACCAGTGTGTCCAGTTTGTCTCGCCAGTAACGACTATAGGAAAATCGCTTCAAGTGCACCACCAGCACAGGGGGTAATGACCACAGGTCTAGTTTTTTGGTGGCTTGCTGATGTTGTTTGCAGTTTGGACAGTACCTGAAGGAAAACAATTGAAAAAAGTACTATTCTTCCCATTTCTTCTCCTTCATCAAATAGCAATCTCTCCAACCTATGAGAAAAACCTTTTCTCCAAATCTGATCGCCAAATGTACGATTGAAAGAACTCCCAAGTTCTTAAGTTTCTCAGTCTCTTAGGAACAAAGTATTCTGAATATTGGGCACTTTGCTTGCAGTAAAATCTTCTACAACGGAGACTGGCGCATTTTAGACACAATGTGTCTGACAATTTAAACACCTGTTGAACAAAAAGCCTCACCTCCGCCATAATTAAGCCAACTATGATATTACGTCAAATAAAAATATATTTGGAAATACCAGATGCCAAGCCCACACATGTAAGCAGTGCAATGAGGTGTAAAAAACAGCTACAAACACATTGTGTACACACACACACTCCCCCACCCCACAAGCAATATACGGCACCACATAGGGCATCTTCACAACCAACACAAGTAAAGACAAATAACTTCAGGAGCAGTAATAGGAGGTTGATGATGTACAGCATTGTGATCATTAATCTAGAAAGCTTCATTTTGACCTCCTTCCTTCACTTTGACTTCTTGCTCCAATTAATATAGCTTTTCATAGCTCCCAACACTTACATTGTTTCCAGAGGCAATCTTTAAACATTCTGTCCTCTGAACTTGGGCATGACTAGCCTTCTATGTGGGTTTCCTATTTTTTTATTCCTTTTAAATGAGTTATTCATCTGGCTGATTAGCAATGGTCAAATAAATCATTTGGCTGAATAAATCCAAAACTACATGTATTTTAGCAAGGTTTTTGACAAAGTCTCACCTGGCTTATTGGTCAGAAAAGCAAAACCACATGAGTTCCAAGGGAAAGTGGCAAGTTGGATTCAAAATTGGCTCTGTGGCAAGAAGCAAATGGTAATGGTCGATGAGTGTTTTCATGATTGGAAGGCTGTTTCCAGTGGGGCTCTACAAGGCTCAGTACCAGGTTTTTGAGGCATATATCAATGATTTAGACTGAAATGTGGGGGGAATATTAAGAAGTTTACAGATGATACAAAAAATGGCAATGTAGTTGATATTGAGGGAAAAAAGCTGCTCTGTAGGAGGAAATCAATGGGCTGGTCAGAAAAGTAACAAATGAAATGCAATCTGTTGTGTGAAGTTATTCTTTTGGAGCGCAAACAGGGCAAAGGAAAATATAACAAATGGTAAGCTATTAAGTATAGCGGAGGAAAGGAATTAGAAGTGCAAGTACCCTGAAGGTAGCCGGATAGGGAGAAACGGCAGTTAAGGTGACATACAACATACTTTCCTTCATTAACCAAGGAATTTAGAATAAGAGCAGGGAGACAACGCTACAAATGTAAAACATTGGTTAGGCAGCAGCTAGAGTACTGTGTGTAATTCTGGTCACCACAGGGAGGATGTAATCGCACTAGAGAGGATATAGAGGAGATTTACAAGGCTGTGTCCAGGATTGGAAAATTTGAGGTATGGGAAAAGATTGGATAGGCTGAGGTTGTTTTCTTTGGCAGAGAGGAGGGGGAAGATTTAATTGATGTGTACAAAATCCTGAGAGGCCTAAGATAGAGTGGAATAGGAAGGGCCTATTTCCTTTAGCAGAGAGGTCAATTTCGAGGGCACACAGATTTAAATTAATTGGTAGAAAGATTAAGGGCAGTTGAGAAGATTTTCCACCCAGAGGATAGTGGGAATCTTAAACTCCCTGTCTCAGAGTGGGATTAGGTCAGATAGCTCTTTTTCAGCTGGGACAGACAAGACAAGCCCAAAGCCTTATGTACTGTAGATTTCTATGGTACTATGATAAGCTGACAATCATTATTAATAGAATTTAGCAATATCCTCAATTACATTGATTTAGAGTTTCAATTCTACCCAAAACAACTTAATATTACTCACCATGGGTCCTCTACACCCAGCTTCTCCTTAGTTGTAAAAAG
This sequence comes from Cetorhinus maximus, assembly GCF_964194155.1. NCBI lineage: Eukaryota > Metazoa > Chordata > Chondrichthyes > Lamniformes > Cetorhinidae > Cetorhinus > Cetorhinus maximus. Next base: position 13,122,416 of record NC_135900.1, read on the forward strand.
TTCAATACAGTCTTTTAACTTTACAAACATTTTTTTCTGAGGCCTATATTCCATGCTTTCATGCTTCTCAAAATCCTAAATTAAAAAATACAAGAATCTCTTACTTCAGTTTGCAAAATTATAACAGAAAATGATTTAACCACTACAGTACAAAAATGCTCGCTCTATGCTTATGTTTACTAAATGATTGTTGCAATGTAGAAAAATATCAGTGAATGCATTCCTGAAAAGTACCTACAATTTCCCATATCATGCCTCACAGTAAAAGACATTTTTTTTAAATGAAGGACAGATGATTACATCATGACATGCACCATTTATTCTTTCATGGGATGTAGGCATCACTGGCAAAGCCAACATTTGCTGCATATCCCTAAGAACCCTTGTGACTTGCCAGGCCATTTCTGAGGGCAGTTAAGAGTCAACCACATTGCTATGGATCTGGAGTTACATATAGGCCAGACCAGGTAAGGATGGTAGATTTCCTTCCCTAAAGAGCAATAGTGAATCAGATGGGTTTTTACGACAATCAATGATATTTTCATGGTCACCATTACTGAGACTAGCTTTTATTGAACTGAATTTAAATTCTACCAGCTGCCTTAGTGGGATTTGAACCCATGTCTCCAGAGCATTAACCTGGGACTCTGGATTACTAGTCCTGTGACATTACCACCACGCCAGCATCTCCCCATTATTCTCCTGCTGAGGTGCAGCCATATTGTTTCAGCAACTTCCTATTCATATAGTGCCTTTAATTTCATAAAATGTTCCAAGGCTCTTAATGGGTGTTACAAAGTAAAATTTGATACCAAGCAACATAAGGATATATTTGGGCAGATTGCCAAAGACTTGGTCAAATAAATAGGCTTTATGGAGAGAGGCAGAGAGATTTAGAGATGTAGTTTGAGAGCTTTAGGGCCATGGCAGGTGAAGGCATGGCCACCAACGGTAGTGCAATTAAACTCAGGGGTCCGCTAGAGGAGCGCAGATACCTCACAGGGTTGTGTGGCTGGAAGAGATTCCAGAGGTAGGGAGGGCAAGGGCATGGAGAGATTTGAAATCAAAGATGGGAATTCTGAAATTGAGGCATTGCTTTAACCAGGAGCCAATGTAGGTCAGTGAGTTGTTAAGCAAACGCATTGACTGCAGGTGGGATGATGCTCAATAATTTCAGGATCCAGATCAATGACTGATTTATTTTTTTTAAAAAAAGAAAAATTATTCTGCGTCAGGAACAGCGTGAGACAGCTGATCTGTAGGGAGGACAGCTTTCTAAGTAACAACTTTACCTCATAAAATGGATTTGAATCTGTCACAGAAAGTAGCTGTTCTTGTGCAATTTTTTCTAGAGCCATTATCTTAAAGTTCAGTTTTGACACAGAAGCTACAATGTGGTTTGCATGTACAACTAAAGTTAACTACACTTAAATATGGAAGAACTCTTATTAGGGAAAAAAAGGATGTGACAACCATTCTAGGTGTCTTCTATTTTTAGTCATGCTATTTTTTTACCAAGTTAAAACAACTTAGCGCATTGTAACCGTTTATCCTCTTACATGTTCGGTACATATATTACCTCTGCTGCATTGTCATCAAAGCATCGCTTCTTTATTTCAGGATCCCAGTCTAATGCCAGATATGTTCGCTCTGCAGGTGAAAATAGATAGAAATGCTCTGAAAATCAACTCTTAGACACAACTCACTTGCAATACATATGAAAGGTATTTCTTAAATCAAGTCAGCTGAGGTGGCCTCATATAATAGCTGTATTCCATAACAGTTTGATGGCTCACTTGGTTAAGTAAGTGTGTAACTGAGTGTAACTGAAAGTCTCAGGCTTGATTCCCAGTCTGTGCCAGTAGCTTATCTCAGCTTGGCTGTGTGTAGGTACAATTCTTTTATCAATGCATCTAAATGTGAACTTTCATCAAATTAGTTAATAAACACTAAATAATTTGTTTGTAGCACATAACAGAAAGGCTCCACATACACAGATTTAGGCAGTGACAAATTAATAGGCTAAGGTCAATCTAATAACTCAGATGTATTATTCAGCTCTGAAAGCAGAGTAAAGCAACATGTCACCTTGTAAGTGATATTCATTCCAATTTTAGACAGTTGTCATTTATTTAATCTTGCAGCTCTTCCGTACTCAACTGTTGGGCGCCTTGTTAATATCAAGGGTTCTATTTCATTTGCTTCAGCATCTATTTCCTCAAATTAGGTTTAAACATCAGTCAATATAATTTGAATTTAGCACTTATTGCTATAAAGTGACTACCTGACATGTACCATGTATAATTACACCTGACCAAAACACGCATCATGATGGGGAACCAGGAACTGTTGTCAGAGATCAGAGGCTTTTTAAAAATTCATTCACGGGTTGTGGGCTTCGCTGGCTGGGCCAGCATTTATTGCCCATCCCCAATTGACCTTGAGAAAGTGGTGGTGAGCTACCTTCTTGAACCGCCGTAGTCCATATGGTGTAGGTATACCCACAGTGCTGCTAGGAAGGGAGTTCCAGGATTATGACCCAGTGACAGTGAAGGAACAGCGATATATTTTCAAGTCAGGATGGTGAGTGACTTTGAGGGAAACTTCCAGGTGGTGGTGTTCCCATCTATCTGCTGCCCTTGTCCTTCTAGATGGTAGTGGGTTTGGAAGGTGCTGTCTAAGGAGGCTTGGTGAATTCCTGCAGTGCATTTTGTAGATGGTATACACTGCTGCTGCATGTCAGTGGTGGAGGGAGTGAAGGTTTGTGGATGTGGTGCCAATCAAGCAGACTGCTTTGTCCTGGATGGTGTTGAGCTTCTTCAGTGTTGTGGGAGCTGCACTCATCCAGGGAAGTGGGCAGTATCCCATCACACTCCTGACTTGTGCCTTGTGGATGATGGACAGGCTTTGGGGAGTCAAGAGGTGAGTTACTTGTTGCAGGATTCCTAGCCTCTGACCTGCTCTTGTAGCCACAGTATTTATATGGCTAGTCCAGTTCAGTTTCTGGTCAATGGTAACCCCCATGATGCTGATAGTGGGGGATTCAGTGATGGTAATGCCATTGAACGTCAAGAGGCGATGGTTAGACTCTCTCTTGTTGGAGATGGTCATTGCCTGGCACTTGAGTGGCGTGAATGTTACTTGCTACTTGTCAGCCCAAGCCTGGATATTGTCCAGGTCTTGCTGCATTTGGACATGGACTGCTTCAGCATCTGAGGAGTCGCAAATGATGCTGAACATTGTGCAATCATCAGCAAACATCCCCACTTCTGACCTTACGATGGAAGGAGGTCATTGATGAAGCAGCTGAAGATGGTTGGGGCGAGGACATTACCCTGAGGAACTCCTGCAGGGCTTCTCAAAGCGCACTCAAGGATTCAACAATGTCAATGTGAAAGGCTTACTTTCATTTGCTAAAAAAGTTTGATTTTTGATTTTGTGTCAATGGTTTAACCTGGAAAAGCTCATCACATGCAGGAGCTAAAAGCTGAAACTAGCTCTTGGATGCAAAGCAGCAGAAGGTATATTTTTTACGCCCACAATTTCATTGTGCCAAATCATTCATGAAAGCAAGTGCTCCTTCAATTAAAACAAATGAGATTCCAATATTCTTTCATGGCCTCTTTGGTGCAGTTATCATCATAACAATGAACTTAGTTAAGGGAGATAACCCTGGTCAGTATTCCTTCACTCTGAACCAATTAGCTTTATTAAGTTGGGGTCATGGTTCAGTGAGTGAGTCACAGGTTTGATCTCTGTTGATCTCAGCAAAGTTCACCTCAGAATCCCATGGCTTGGGAAGGAAAGTTAAAAAAAAACACACCAGGATTTAGCTCCTGATTGATGTCCAGTGAGTTTTGCTGGAAACTGGCTGCAATGCTGCAGCCACTGTTTAGTACATGAGTGAAACATGAAAAAAGGCCACTTAGGCCAGGCATTACCTATTAGTACAGAAACAGAAATGAGTTTCTGTACATTCATCACACTTCCCACAGTCCTTCTAAATTCTCCTGCACTACAAATCCTGTTGCAGCTGCTGGGCTGGTGGAAGAAAGATGGCGTGCTTCACAAACATCTGAGTGCTGTAGTCAATGCCACTACAAAGCATAGTAGAGGCAGGCAATGATAGGGTGCAGTGCTTCCTGATTTCTGTTTCTCCAACCAGCAATCTCACTGACAGCTGACACAAGTAAGGAGGTTCCTGAGTAACAGCCAGGTGAGCTGAGGGATTTCAAGCATTATGCAGACTTGATGCATCTTTCTAACTAGCAGTAACAAGCAACTGAGCTGCCAGGTATACCGAGTGCACTATATGAAAAAGGGAGGGTTTCAACTTTAATATTTACCATCAAGTCTGATTTGTCTGCTGTCTTCAAATCGGATTTGCCTGTCGTCCTTGACGTAATTGATATCTGTATTTCCCAAATTATTGAACTGGAATGTAAAGAGCTGTTTTTTGTGTCCTTGGAAAAGCTGGCCTTTACAAGGGTCTTCAGTGCAGATGCCATTTTCAGAATCCTCATTATCTCCCCCAACAGAGTCCTCTGATTGGCTGTTCTCATTCTCAGAAGGAAGTTCTTGATCCTGACTGGACTCGTCATCTTGCTCATCTGTCTCCATTTCACCTGCTCCGAGGAAGAATTGATTGCAAAAATCATTGCCATTCACCAAGGTTTCATTCCAATGACCTGCCTTTTGCTTCAGAGCTTTATGTCCAGTCACCCCTTACTGAAGATAAGCTTTAACTTATCTTATTGTACAGTGGAGCTCTCAGCTATCAATGTCAAAGAGAAAGCCATGTTTTGTACAGGTAGAATTTAAAAAGGCTTGAAACTAAAAAATACCTTTCTCTGTAAGATGCATTTTGAAAGAAATGGAGATGGTGAAGGTAGTGAAGAAGGTAGAATTCTCCACTAAAGAATTCAGAAACTGCAAGGTTTGATCAGCAAGATGCTGGGGGGGGCTTACAACATTCCTCACTGTTGATTATCGACGATTAGTTTTCACTAAAGCTCCATTATAGTTGGCAGAAAGGTTTAACTAATATGATTAACCCCCATTTGGACAAATTACTTAGCTCGTTACAACAATTTTTTTTTTGAACAGAGCAGGTCAGTGCAGTTAAATTTCACAGATGCAGACAATTTGGCAAACTCAAATCATAAGCCTCCATCTAATAATTTGTCTGATGCCTATAGACATTTTCCCTCTGAATGGAAATGAGGGGGAATTCATTTTATATGAAGTACCTCAGTGGCCATCTGTACATGGTTCGGTATATGGGGGCTGATTAGAAATCTGTAGCTCATTCAGGTCATTTTGTTCTTTTAAAAATACAAGCTGTTGGAGCAGCAAACTGAAAGCTAATAAAATTCTTTTCTGACAATAGATTTAAAAAACTAAATTAAAGGATGAGTTGTCCATCAATAACTCTTTTTAAAATGAAGTTAATCATAATTGTTTCAACCATTTGTAAACATTTTTATTTAAATATGGGGCACCAGTGACATCAGGGAGAGGTAGCTTACAAAGGGAGCTAAGTCAACCAGTATTGGGGTGCTGAATTAACCTACACCATGTAATAATGAGATTACCAAATGTGTATCTCGTGTTATTATTTAGCTTCTACACATAGACTGTTTAAGTATGTCAATTAAAAATATGGCTTTTTATAATGCACACAAAATGCAAAGCAAGACACTATCTTGACACATATAAAGGAACAAGTGCAGATAAATGATTTTTAATTCCTTTGTTTCTACTTTATTTGATGTGTTTAAATCATTCTAAATAACAACAGGTTACTTCATATGACGGTGAACCACCTCAGTATCTCATGAAAAGAGCTTACTCATTATGAGCTATTATCTATACAGATTATGTCCAGATAGTCTGACAGGAGAGCCCATTTGATTTTGGTGATCTTGATAGGCAGCATCCAGCAACTGAAGGGTCACTTATGAAATGCTTTTAAGCTACTGACGTTGTGCAGGCGTGTTTATCGTGGATGTGTACATAGATTTCCAATCCCACTGTGTTTGTTTAAAATGGGAATTAATGCTTATGAAAGGGACAGAGCACACGTGTGAGAGGGAGGCGGAGAGGCGGAACACGTGCACAAATAGGAGAGCGCGTGCATGGATTGCGCGAGACAGGGATAGAAAGAGAGAGGCGGCACGTGTGAGAAACTGAGGGGGAGGGGCGGCGGCTGGGTGGCCGCTAGTGGGCCAAAGGCGGGGGTCGGGTAAATTTTTTTCTCTCAGAAGGTCATGAGCCTTTGGAATTCTCTTCCTTAAAGGGCGCTGGAAGTAGAGTGTTTGAATATTTTTATAGATTCTTGATAAGCAAGGGGGTGAAACTTAATTGGGGGTAGGCGGGAACGTGGTGTTGAGGTTACATTCAGATCAGCCATGACCTTATTGAATGCCAGAGTGGCTTGACGGTTTGAGTGGCCTACTCCTGCTCCTAATATGTATGTTCGTAGAGAAGAGAGAAAAAGAGAGTGAGGGACAGCAAGTCTATACTGTTCAATGCACAGGATGCAGGTGGAAGCTTGTGCATATTCGTGAGTCTTTAAAAGAAGTTGGAAGATTCGCCTAGCTTTGGCTAGAGGAGATCTCTTGAATTCGTCCCTCACTAGCCAGAAAAGGAAAGGTGCTAAAAATAGCTTTGGGCTGGTTCCTGGAGACTGAACTGTCCAGTTATGGGACAGAGTGAAGTGTAACCGTGGCAGGGGAAATTCTGGTCATTTTAAGAATTAATTGGGAAATCTTTTCCATAGTTTAGGGTATAAGTTACCTACTGAAATACTGTTTAGTCAATGTTGCTTTTAGTTTGTTTGTTACAGTAAAAGTGCTGAAACTTGAAGTTGTCATGACTGATATTTCAGTCATTCACTGAAAATTCATATATTTTTTTTAGAGTTATCGGTCTCTATGGGGATCGATACAAGTTCTCTCAAGGAGCCAACATAATCATAATGAGCCAAAAGTCTTCCAGTTGTACAGTAAAATTCTATGATTCGGAATTAAAGGGGGGAACTTAACTGGCAATAAAATATTCCAGTAGAACACCTCCATTTACCAAAGAAATATAACACATTTCTATCTGTGCGGAAACTAATGTCAAGAAACTCTGTACATCAACTCTGAAACAAACAGCAAAATGGCACAGCCCTGTTCTCAAGCTCTCACAGTGAACTTTAAACTTTTCTCAGAATGAAACAAGACAACATTCATTCAGCTTACCTACAATTATCAATATGACAAATTGCGTTTTTTAAAATGTGTTAGTCAATGCCAATAACTTAATTCTGAGTCTTAATTATTTCACTTGCCTGTAGATCTAATCAGCCTAAATAATCAGTCAGGGTTACACCATTTGACAGCCTAAATGGTACATGGACAAAAACAGAGCAGTATCAAACATGGGTAAAAGTTGTCTTCTTTTGTTGTAACATTTATTGGAGCATTGGGTGCTGTAAACTTTAGTATCTAATGCAGATTATAAAAAAAAAATCATACCAGGGTTCTAAATTATTCTTCATCTGAACAACAGTACTGCAAAACTTGACTATTCCAATGCATTCCTAGCCGACCTCCCATCTTTCACCTCAAAGTTAAGGTCATCCAAAGTTCTGCTGCCCATATCCTAACTTACACTAAGTTGCATTCACCTATCACCCTTGTGCTTGCTGGCCTGCATTGGCTCCTGGCGAAACAACACCTCGATTGCAAAATTTTCATCCTGGTTTTCCAATCCCTCCATGACCTCGTCCCTCTCCTATCTCTGATCTCTTTCAAACTCACCACCCTCTGAGATCTCTGCGTTCCTTGAATTCTGGTCTCCTGCACATCCTCGATTTGCATAGCTCCACCACTGTCAGGCATGCCTTCAGCTGCCAAGACCCTAAGCTCTACACCTCCCCTCCTAGAACCTCTGCATCTCTACCACTCTTTCCTCCTTTAAGGCACTCCGTAAAACCTACCTCTTTGACCAACCTTTTGGTCAGCTTCTCTAATATCTCCTATGAAGGACCTAGAGGTGTTTTACCACATTAAAGGCACTACATAAATGCAAGTTACTGTAACTTAAGCACAAATTTATTTCTTGCACGCAAGTACTATGACTAAATATTGACATTACCAAGTTAGAAACACTCGAGTCTTACTTGGAGATCCCTCCTCATGTACACCATTTTGCCCATTGCCATTGATACCAAGGTCTTTGGAAAAATGAAGGCTTTCTTCATCTTCATTTTCATTGAAGGTTCTAACATATCGGCTGGAATCAAAAAGCAGGAACCAAAAAAAGAGATATATCAGAAACTTTTTATTGACTACTGATTAATATGTACTTGAAAGAAATGCAAAAAAAAGACTTGAACTTAAGAATTGTTGCTGTATGATTCTCATGCAGAAGATTACGGTGCTGTAACTTTTCTATGGTTCTATTGTTCTGTATCCTTACGGCCCAAAGAAACCTCAATTCTTCAGTCTAGCACCATGATCAATTGCATTAATTCTTAAATTAACATCAATGCAACATTGTTTACAGCAATCATTCTGATAGAAATGGAATACCTTTGGTTAAATTGTGTTGGATGGTGGCAGCTGAGGTGCAGATAAATACCCACTAGGGAGAAAGACTACGATGACCCAAACTCATTTCACTAATACACAAAATGAAAGAAAAAATTGCTGGAAATTTGAAAAAAAAAGCACAAAATGCAGAAAAAGCTAAGCAGGTCAGGCAGCGTCTGTGGAGAAAACAGGCAAAGTAACATCTCAAGTGTGGGGTCTGAGTTCTGCTGAATTACTCACCATGGACAGCCATGTCTTTAGCTACCTAGGTCTTCAAGCCTGGATTTCAGCCTCCACCCCAAGCCCCTCTACCTCACTCCACCTTTAAGATGCTCCTTAAAACCTTCTGCTTTGACCAAGATTTTGGTCACCTGTCCCATTATCTCATGTGGCTGGTTGTGAAATGTTGTTTGATTATAGTCCTGTTAAGCACCTTGGGAAGTTTAAAGATGCGTTAAAGATGCAACAGAAATGCAAGTTTTTGTTTGTTGTTGCTGAAAGGTCCATAATGAAAACCTTAAATGTCTTTCCCCGTCACCCCCACAGATGCTGACTTTTCAGCTGAGTGTTGCTAGCACTTCTATTTCAAAAACAGCTATTTACTAGAGACAGGCCAAAAATATGCTCAAATCCAGTCCTAAAGGTAAAGTACAACAACATGCGTGCCATCGCAAGCTCCTACAAGTAGACACTCTAATAATCAAATGCCCTACTCTTGTCTCCTATGCTTGTGTGTGTTTTGCCGCATCAGGAGATCCACCTTTAACTCATCTACATGAACATGGTGCAGCCGGGAATGACGATTTCACGAGTGCAGAACCAGCAACTGGAATACATAGAGATGGCAGAGGATACATATTGATGCTACCAAACTTAAGTTTTCCTACAACAGTAACTACACTTCAAAAATTGGCTGTAGAATGCTTTGGGATGTCCAGAAGCTGTGAAAGGCACTACAGAAATGCAAATCTTTCTTTCCTTTTTACTCTCTGTAGAAGTTATATTGGTTTCTTTATCTAGCTAGGCGAGTGATTGCATTTGCTGGCAGCAATAGGACAATGTTCTGTGTAGGTCTGAGTGTTTATATTTGGCTGTTGTCCTTGGTTATTAAAACTCTGCCTCTAGCCAGAAAGTCATGTTTATTTATAGATTCAAGCAAGTCCATCACACCTTTCTGACAAAGGATAAACATGAACAAAAGTAACTTGTAAGTCAATCAATGCTCCATCTAAGTTGGTTTCATCACACTGCTCTTATCTTTAATCAATTGTAAGGAGCCAAACCAAACACCATGCGTTCTGACAGGATGAACATAAAAGATTTCAGAATAATGAGAATAATCAGTGACCAGATACTTACCACATTTTCATCAGTAATAGGTTATAAAGCTTTTCCTCAGTTATGTTTCTGGGCACAGATATCATAAAGGGTTGGCCAAACAAACACACGCTGCCATGGTGGCTATAGCTCGGCTGCCGATACTTCTCACGTAAATACACCGGAATCACTACAGTGTCTGTGTCATCTGTCCTACTGCCAGTTACTTCAAAACTACAGTAACAAAAAAAAAATGTTGCTACATTGTGCATTATCTTCCTAAAAAAAACAAAATCAGTTATTGGTCTTATAAAGTTCTAACGTTAATCACTGGAGGGGGTAAAGAACTGAAATGGCCCATATCATTCTCAATTGCGGCATGTGGTTAAACAAACGGACAGTTCATTGCTTGACAAAGCTATGTTACTTTAAATAAGATGAAATTAGTGAACAGAATTAAAAAAACTACTAACTCATTAAAATACCTTGAAATGACACCATTAGAGAACCCAAACAGCACATCAGCTGGGGGCAATGAAACATGAGGAATAACTGTCTTTTCACAGCAAATAGCTGCCCTTTTAACTTAAGGTTTGAATAAATCATAATTACTAGAATCAACCTTTCTACATTTCTACCATATTTTAGATAACTTCATTTAATCCTTTGATAATATTGAATTTAATTGGTATGTTTGAAGTCAAATAATTAATAAATTATCCTGAGTTTTAAAACATTGAACAAAAAATGAACAGTGGTGTTTGTGGCTTAGCAGCAACTGTTAGTTTGGTTCAGTTGGGTAATGCTCCTTCGCCTATAAGCCAGGGAATGTGGGTTCAAGCCCCACTCAAGGGGCTGGCACTTAAGTACAATACTGAAAAAATGCTGCATTGTTGGGGGTGCTGTCCTACGGATGAGAAGCTACAATCAAGGTCCTGTCTAGCTGTTCTGCTGGTTTAAGTGCACATCAAAAGATCATAAGGCACAGTTGAAGTGGAGGACAGTGTGTTCCTGGTATCTGGTCAACTTATCCTCCCTCCCCCTTAACAAACGCCCTTAAAACTGATCAACTTCTCGTTCATCTTTATTGCTTTACTTTGGATCTGGCTGTGTACAATAGATAGTCATGCTTGCATATAACTGTCACCTCACTAATGTAAGGAGAGCACCAAGAGACACGAGACCATGCAATATAAATGTAAGCCTTTCTTGCATCAATGTGCTGTCAAACTCCCTCTGGTGGAATATTCATGGCATTGTCTGCAAGCTGGTCTGAAAAATGTTAGAATGTCATGTAGATTCATAGATATTGTAAAATGATAGCAATTCTGTGATACTGTAATAATGAATTAAGTGTGTAATCAATGCAACAATAGGAAGATCTAAACTTGATTATAGCTTTGCTTACAACAGTGATGGCACTTGAAAGATACTTAAATTGGCTGTACTTCAAGCGCCTTAGGACGTCCTGAGCTTGTGAAAGGCGTTATGTAAATGCAATTTTTGAAAAAACACATTTTCCAATTTAAGTCCCTTGCAGAAGCCTCTCTTACATACAGGTGGACGTGTACTACTCTGGATGTGGCATTATCGGATACTTGAAGTATTTAAAAGCCAAGAGTAAAGGGCTCGGTGGAAAAAGGACTCCAAAGAGTTGGAGGCAAAGATACAGTAATTGTAGCATACCATGAATATGGAGCGGGTGCATATTTGTTGTTTAGTAATGATAGAAGACAGCCCTTCAGCTGAACAGTAAAAACAAGTTTCAACCAATCATAAAACCAGCTCATCACTCAAGAGCAGTGTGGCCATCTAACTGCAGTTCAATTATTAGTGAACAAATTTGATAATTACTTCAGAGCTTTGGGACATTCTACTATATTAAAAACAAGAAGTTGTTGTGCCAATTTCTTTGTCCATTGTTTTAGTGGGAGTGCTAATTTGTGTATAGCAATCCTGGAGGCTGGGGAAGGGAGGGCAGGGGAGGCAAGGTGAAACCAAGAGAAAGGGGAAGAGGTGAAAGATTGCATGCTGTGGCTACCTGCACCACAGTTTCTGCTTTGTGAAATGCACACTTTTGTATACAACTGCATCTGGAGTCCATCTGGCAAAAGTTCAAAGCATTAATATCAAATGCCAGATTTGAGTCTTCAAACGTGTTTAAAATAAATAAATAAATTAACAGCTGACTAGCGGGTTAGGCATCCAGATATTTACAGTGTAATTGCAGGGTTGTTCTCTTTCAGTTCAAGTATGTGCAGTCAAACAGTGCTAAACATATTTTGTTAAAGGCAAGATTTAAGCTTTGGGACAAACAACCCACGATGCTATACTAAGAGGAAGCTGGGAGTTACACAATTACTTACACAAAGATGTCATCTCTTTCCATGATGCTGCTCAGATTTTCATCCATAGAAAATATTCTATGGAATCGGTGATTATATATATCTGTGACAACCATCTGAATACAAAGCACAAGAAAATTATGTCAATATTCTGACAAAAGAAACAAAAAAAAAAATCAAATTGTTCAAAATTGGGATAGCTCAGAATCTTACTTTGTCTGCAGGGACATCTGATAAAGCAGACACTGCAGCACACAGATCTGAAATAATGCCGATTTTAGGAACAACTACTTTATACTAAAAGAAAGAAGAACTTCAGTTAAACAGTTATTTAAGTTATTGATATCAGCAAAAGTGCTTGTGTGAAATGCATGCAAGTGGAAGTTCAAGTGTAAAAACTACATAAACAAATTTCAGTCACCATAAAATAGCCCGGGTTATATCTACCCCCAATGAACTTGCTCCAAATGCAGTTACATTTTTTAATGCTTACAGTTTCCCTTGTAACGACTTCTCTTTTCCCCTGTACTATCACCACAGCACCTCCTAAAGCATCTATACTTGGCCCCCTCTCCTCCTGTTTATCTACATGTTGCTTCTTGGGGATGTTATCCACAGGTATGGATAACAACTTATGTCAACACCATAGGCACTTCCTTGAGACATGATTATTCCAAAGCATTCCTTGCTGGTCATTCATCCTCCTCGTGGACTGGGTATATGTGCCTTTCACACAAGTTCTGCTTCAATCTCTCTGAAGGTGGATAGAGCAAACATTTGATGAGACGAAGCTAAGAATAGATTGTTATGCCACTTTATTTCACAACAAGGAGAATGCACAGAGGTGGCAGTAATGATTAGACTCGTAATTATAACAATACAACTTATTTTGGCATAATACAAAGAACGTCATGTTACCCCCACAGTGGGCTCTTGTGTATGACTTAAGAGGGCTTATAAATATCATAGGAACAGGAGGGAGTTATTTAGTTCCTTGAACCTGTTCCGCCTCTACCAATTAATAAGATTATGGCTGATCTGCAACTAACTGCAAGAAGCACCTTTGCTCCATATCTTTCAACACTTTTAAGAACATAAGAACTAGGAGCAGGAGTAGGCAATTCAGCCCCTTGAGCCTGCCCCGCCATTTAATACGATCATGGCTGATCTAATTTTGGCCTCAACTCCAATTTCCCGCCCTCTCCCCATAACCTTTCAACTCATTACTAATTAAAAATCTGTCTATCTCCTCCTTAAATTTATTCAGCATTCCAGCATCCACTGCACTCTGAGGTAATGAATTCCACAGATTCACGACCCTTTGAGAAAAGTAATTCCTCCTCATCTCTGATTTAAATCTACTACTCCTTAGCCTAAAACTATGGCCTCTCGTTCTAGAATGCCCTATGAAAAGGGAAACATCCACTCCACGTCTACTTTGTCTATCCCCTTTGGCATCTTATATACCTCAATTAAATCTCCTCTCATCCTTCTAAACTCTAGTGAGTATAGGCCTAAACTGCTCAATCTCTCCTTGTAAGACAAGCCCCACATCTCTGGAATCAATCTAGTGAACCTCCTCTGAACTGCCTCCAATGCAACTACATCCTTCCTCAAGTAAGGGGACCAAAACTGTGCACAGTACTCCAGGTAAGGTCTCACCAATGCCTTGTACAGTTGCAACAACACTTCCCTATTTTTATACTCTATTCCATATAAATGCCAAAATTCCATTTGCCTTCCTTATTACCTGCTGTACCTGCATACTAGCTTTCAGCGATTCATGCACGAGGACACCCAGATCCCTCTGCACTTAAGCATTTGACGAACAAAACTCTATAAATTTCAGTTTTCAAATTAATTGATCTAGTATCAATTGCCATTTGCCAAAGAGAGTTCCAAACTTCTACCACCATTTGTATGTAGAATTATTTCCTGAAAGGCCAGGCTCTAATATTTAGACCATGCTGCCTAGTCTCAAACTTCCCAACTACTCCAATATTTCTCACATTTTGCCTTTGTGAAAGCCGCTATAGCTTTCTCTTTAACAAAACTAATTCTTCTGGTAGCTATCTGTGCCTATCGGTCTGCTTTTTTGTTAACAGACAGAAAAAGGATTAAAGGCTTTTTAATACAATGGTTTTGAAGTGTTCAGTGAATACAGAGACAAACTAATAAATTGGATTATTGTGAGAAATCCTCATCAAAGCTAGTGCACTACCTATTGTCTCAGACACCCCACTTTCTTTGCTTTACCATTAATGACAGAATGCTCCATCTCTTCTCTCTGGAATCAAACCTAACCTGCCTCTGTGCTTCTCTGCCTTCAAACCCCAACTTTTTGACCTTTACTTCTATTCTGAATAATTTATCTCATCAAATGTGGCCTGAAGCCCATTCATCTCATCTGACTTCTCTGTCAAGGGCTTCAGAACATCTTATACATCGGAAATAGTACATAAATACAAGCTGTTATTGAATCTGGTGTTTGGACTGATGACTACTTTCTGTATTAAAAAATGTAATCACAACAATGACTAAAAAGCTGCCAAACCCATTCTCCAGTACAATTGGGAGAGTTAAACCATGCTTCTCATACCTGCATTGGCTTGGTGAGTGGTTCCATTCTGACGAGGAAAACCTCCAAAGTGCGTTCTTTTTTCAAGGGCAAAGGAAGTGTTAAGTAACAAAATGGGTCAAATGTCACAGAAACCTTCGAACATTCAGGGCAAACAAGAGTAGATTTAAAAAGACCATGGAAAATATCAACAATGATAGAATCATTCCGTTTCCTGTGATTTTCCCATGCCTCCTTGGCAACCACCTTCAAAAAAGAAAACAAAATGAGACAGGTTTCAGAGGACAAAGTGCCACTTACTCATCTATAATTGACTACTTGACAATGATCATTTCCCTCTGACCAAAAATACTTAAAGCTGGGGCTCTTTCTATATTACACAGAATTTACAACACAGAAACAAGTTATGCAGCCCTACTGGTTTATGTTCCAGACGAACCTCCTCCCACCCTACTCCATCTAATCCTATCAGCACAATCTCCTACTCCTTTTTTTAAATTTCTTTTAATTATCCAGCTTCACTTAAATACATCCATGAAAGAAAGAAGTTTTTGTTTCACGGAATTTCTCAAAATTACCCTGGCTTCACATGCATCGCAAGTTCCATTCATTACTCTCAACATTTCGGCATTTAATTGCACAATTTCAGCAGTCATAGTGACTGATGCCAGACAGCAAGAATCTTTGGATTGTATCAGAAATATGATTTGGACAGCAAAACGATATGGGTGACCTGAAACATACACCTCTGTTTCATGATAATTCATGCCGTTAATTGCCCAGGACATGTGAATAAAAATTGATAAAACATGCAAATAGGATCATTTGGGGGAGGAGGTAGAAGGGATCGAACAACCATTAATATAAAATACTTTTAACTTTTTCAAACGCTTTATTTAATCTCCTACCTGCAAGGAGGCAGAACTACATTTAACAATTGTTGAATCTTGCTGGGAACCTACCATTCGCTTAGCCAAAAGAAAGCCATTCTGCTGACATGCGTTTTGGGTCTGTTAACGAAAAGCTCTCACTGTGGGATCAGAGGCTAACTAGTCCGAGTTGGCACTGATGCTTTACCATCACTTTGGAGCCCTAAACACCAATTTTAACAATGAAGTGAATGGGGAAGGAGAATATTTCACATTGAAAGCACTTCTCCAGAGAACACAGTTCACCTTCAACAACAATATAAGCATTAACCGTAGCTCCTCCCTAAATCATGAAGAAAAATTGTAACTGGTTGTACCTCATCAGGTCGCCCTTCTGCATCTTTGAGTTGAATGTATGGTTTTTTTCTAATCCTATTCAAATCTTCATGTAAGCCATCAAGAAGAAAAGCAAGCAATTCTTGAGAGTCCTGTTGCTGGTAGCCAGAAAACTGAGGAGCAAAGCGACCCACTTGCGTCTAAAACAAGGGAACAAATATAAACTGTTAACCATCCAATTATAATGTCCCCACAAAAGTGAAAAATTTCAGCAAGAACTTAAATAGAAACAGGAGGAGTACTGTCAACATTAGTCCCACATACTTGTCATAAAATGAAATACCAAGTGCACATGGATCACAAAAGGCTGAACTAACTGCTGTGAACTCCAATGTTGAACAGATGCTGGGATATCAAGAAAACTGAAATCAGAAAAAGAACAGAAAAGATATCTGTGTGGGCTCGAGCTGCTAACAGTTCCATTTCCCTCCCTTTTTACAATACCATTTTACCTTATCCGATGTAGCTCATGATGAGCAGGAACTAACAGAACAGAGCATCACTGTACGAGCTCTTGCCATTTTGTGTTTTAAGCTGTAATGGTGGATTGTTCTGTTGTAACTAATTAAGACATCTGCCACTGAGGCAAAGAACCCTAATCTGACATTGCCTTTCAATAATCAGGCCAAATATCAGGGTGTCTTTGGGTTCAGATGCAATGCTTGACCCCCAGATAAGAGAGGAGATCCCTTGATTAAGAGAAACTCAATTTGCAGTGCCCAGTAAGGAGGTACAAAGGTCATTTTTGTTCAATGTTTTGAGGTACTTGAGATCAGGAGAAACATATGCAGAAAATCTGCGTTGAGGAAAAGAGACATTCTGGTTGTGATACTGACATGGTCACAACTGTTGGTCAGAAATACAGGAATTGATGGTTATTCAGAGAGGCAAACAGCCCATCTTTGGAGGCCCCCCAACTCCTGACAATAACTTGTGAATAATGCAGAAGGCATTCCACATGTACAGGTGTATTTTCTGAGCCCAAGGCACACATGGTAAGTCTCAGCCTCATGTTTGAACATTTTACCCCACTGCACACATGAAATTTGTAGCATTTTGCAGTGTCCAAAGCCTTTGGTATAGATTGATGTAGACAACTACATCAGGTGTTTGGTCTGTCTTGATGTAGTACTGTACATTCTGTTCAAGGGGCTTATAGTACAACCACAGCCCCGTTTGGGTATACACTTTATATTGTGCATGAACAAAATTTTTTTGCCTTAGACCTGGACACTTGTAAAACAATCTGCATTAAACTTTCCATCCAGCTATATCAAAGGGTTAAATACAAATGGCTACAGTCAAGTCTTTATTTCATGTTTTAATACATACCTTAAATGCCCTTGGTGTAACATAGCTATATTTTCCTGACCACATCTGCTTGATGAGATCTGCATAAGCATTAGCTATTTCTCCTTTCATTCCTAGTAGGTTGTCATGATTTAACTCATCCAGGTACTCACCAGACAGAAAGTATTCTGTCAGTGGCGGGGTATTACTTAAACACTAAAAAAAAATCAAAGGTAAAAGATAAGCTTATGTAAATTAACAAATAAATTTATCTCAACAGGCTTACCAATTAGTTACCCTGAACTTCTGTAAGTTAGTCCACAATGCAGCTGGGTCAGCTCTGGCTGTGTGGCAAAAAAGTGCTTGTACTCCTGTCAATGTAAGGAGTTGGATGACTAATAAGCAGTGAAAATAACAGCACACCTAGTTTTTAAGTAGTGTGTTGAGATGTCAACTGAGCACCTGTCCAGAGTCAGAAAAGCATACACTAAATGGATGAGAGCATGAATTTGAGCTGGTTCTAATTTTAGTTACCAAGGAGAGCTTGTAGTTGAGGAGTAAGTGGGGGAAGGGGGCAGGGCAAGGACAAATCCATGGTGGAATTCAGAGAGATAAGAAGTGTCTGGAGCAGAAGGAAAAGTCATTACTGGGGTTGTTCTGGCTATGATTGGAGATAAAAGCAACAACAGTGCGTGAGGTAATTTTTCAATCTCTGGACAAACTACTATACTATTGTGCAGTGATCTATCTCAACTTGCAACTGAGAACCCCTGTAAACAAAACCAATAAAGACAGGTAAATCACGATTTTCAATCAAGAGTTTAATTCACATTTACAAATATTGAATACTCTAGGCTTTCTTAATTGTTCTCCAAAGAGTAAACAGCAGTGCTAACAAGTCAACAGATGCAACACGTACAGTGGAAATTAAAAGCACAACTGATAATTCTATTCATTGCGAAACAGTTACCATATCAACCAGGTTTAAAGAGACGTTAAATCCTATAAGGTGAAGTTACTTATTGCATTTATCTGTTCTCTTCGTTTGATTACTGTAAATACAGCTCTGATGTTTCTTGATAAACCAGATGGTCTAGGTAACTGAACAAAGTAAATTGCTGGAGGAAAGATTTAACTCAGTGAAGGGCGAAGAAAGCAAAAGCCTTATCACTTGAGATTAGTTCCCCTTTAGTAACTCCTTCTGATGGAACAACGGACAATGAGACAGTTCAACTTAACAACCAATGTATTAGACTTCGGTCAAACTGGCAAGCTCACCCACGAGATCTATAATAAAACATGGCTTTGCAGGAAGACGGGTTCTTATTTAACATGGAAAGAAAAAGCCACTAAGCCAACAACCCATCAGAAATAAGAACAGAAATTGTTGGGAAAGATACAAGTCAGTCAACATCTGTAAAGAGAAAGGATTCGTTATGGTTTCAGAGTTGATCCTTTGTGAGAAGTGTAAACCTGAAAGCTAAACATAAGAGTTAGCCATGTTCACGTTTGCCAAAGAAAGCTAAACATTCTGCATTTTGTGTATTCTTTAAAAACATTGGTAAGAAGTGAAAACTATTGCTTGATAAGAGTCCTCAGTGAGATAATTAATGAGGTATTTTTTAAAATGGAGGTTAAAAGGTAGGCAGGAGAAACAGGTTTAAAAAAAGAGGCGTTCACAAAGGTGTGAAATTACAAAAATCAGTGTACAGTCAGGGAGTTGTAGAATGCCTCGGTCAAAGAAAGATTTTTTTTCTGAAGCTTGGATGAGCTTGATGGGTGAGGGCAAGGTGAAAAGGTCAAAGTTAGAATGAAAACAGGTCACTTGATGAGCTGAGATAAGGTCGGGATCAGACTTGAAGTCTGAACAAAACCGTCCGTCATCCAATTTACAATTGGCCTTCCAAAGTGGACAAGATTGTCCATCCTTAATTTTCTTCAAGAAGGTGGAGGTGAGCTTCCTTCTTTAACTGCTGCAAGTCCTAATGATGAAGGTATTCTAGTAGATTAATCAAAGCACAGGTAAATTGCTATCTTGTATGGAATGAGTATTTGGAACCCTGGGGTAAGGGATGAATGCATAAGATGAGCCTTATGCATCCTTTTTATTGCATGGAAAGATGTGAACAGAATTTGTCAAGGGCAAATCTTGTTAACTAACTTGGGAGTTTTTTGATGAGGTAACAAAGAGGTTTGATGAGGATTAATGCTTGTGATGTGGTGTACATGGACTTCCAAAAGGCATTTAATAAAATACAAACAGGCCTGTGAACAAAGTTAGAGCTTATGGAATTTAAGGATAGTAGCAACATGGATATGAAATTGGCTGAGTGACAGGAAACAGAGTGAACAGCTGGTTATTAGATTTGAGGAAGGTTTGTAATGGAGTTCCCCAGGCATCGGTGTTAGGACCCCTGCTCTCCCTGATATATAATAATGAACTAGACTTATGTATTGGTCATAATTTCAAAATTTGCAGATGACATAAAACTTGGAAGTATGTGAGTTGTGTAGAGTAGAATATTAAATTGCAAAAGGAAGACAGGTTGGTGGAATGGACTGACAAGTGTCAGGTGAAATTTAATACAGAGAAATGTGAAGTGATTGATTTTGGTAGGAAGAACGCAGAGATACAATATCAAATAAAGGGTACTATACAAACGGGGATGCAGGAGCAAAGGGACTTAGGTGCATATGTGCACAAATCACTGAAGGTGGCAGACCAGTTTGAGAAGATTGTTAATAAAGTATACAGGATCCTGGGCTTTATCAATAGGGGCAGACAGTACAAAAGCAAGGAAGCGATGACAAAGCTATATGAAACACTGATTCGGCCTCAATTGGAGCACTGTGCCCAGTTCTGGTTAACACACTTTAGGAAGGATGTGAAGGCTTTAGAGAGGGTGCAGAAAGGATTCATGAGAATGATTCCAGGGGTGAAGAATATCAGTTATGTAGATAGATTGGAGAAGTCATAATTGTTCTCCTTAGGAGGAGGTTGAAAGGAGATTTGATAAAGGTGTTCAAAATCACGAGGGATCTGGACAGAGTAGATAGGGAGAAATTGTTCCCAAGGGGGGAGGAATCAAGAATCATAGGAACAGGACTAGGCTAATCAGCCCGTCGAGCCTGCTCCGCCAGTCAATTAGGTCATGGCTGATATCTACCTCAATGCCACTTTCCCGCACTCTCTCCATATTCCATGATGTCATTAGTATTCAGGAATCTAACGATATCTGTTTTGAACATGTTCAGTGATTAAGCTTCCACAGCCCTCTGAGGTAGAGAATTCTAAAGATTCAATGCCTCATCTTAGTCTTAAATGGACTACCCTTTATCCTGAGGTTATGTCCCCTGGTTTTAGACTCACCAGCCAGGGGAAATATCTCATCAACATCTACCCTGTGATGCTCTGTAAGAATTTTGCAACTTTCAATTCGGTCACCCCTCATTCTTCGAAACTCTAGGGAATACAGACCCAGTCTCCTCAATCTCTACTCACAAAACAATCCCGAGATCCCAGGGATTAATCTTGTGAATCTCCATTGCACTCCCTCTATGGAAAGTATATCCCTTCTTAGATAAGGGGACCAAAACTGTACACAATACTCCAGGTGAAGTCTCAGCAAGGATCTATACAACTGCAGCAAGACATATTAATTCCTGCATTCAAATCCCATTACGATGAAGGCCAACACACCATTTGCCTTTCTAATTTTCTTTTATTCATTCACGGGATGTGGTCATCGCTGCCTAGGCTAGCATTTATTGCCCAGCCCTAATTGCCCTTGAGAAGGTGGTGGTGAGCTGCCTTCTTGAAACGCTGCAGTTCATGTGTGCAGGTGCCCCCAGTGCTATTAGGGATGAAGTTCCAGGATTTTGACCCAGTGACAGTGAAGGAATGGTGATATATTTTCAAGTCAGGATGATGAGTGGCTTACAGGGGAACTTCCAGGTTGTGATGTTCCCATGTGTCTGCTGCCCTTGTCCTTCTAGGTGGTAGTAGTCATGAGTTTGGAAGGTGCTAAGGAGCCTTGGTGAGTTCCTGCAGTGCATCTTGTAGATGGTACACACTGCTGCCACTGTGCATCGGTAGTGGAGGGTGAGAGTGTTTGTGGACGGGGTGCCAATCGAGCGGGCTGCTTTGTCCTTGAGCGTTGTTGGAACTGCACTCATCCAGGCAAGTGGAGAGTATTCCATCGCACTCATGACTTATGCCTTGTAGATAGTGGACCGGCTTTGCTTGGTGGGCAGGCAAGCGACAATTGCTTGCTGCATCTGCATGCTAACGTTTAGTGACTCACGAGCAAGGGCACCCAGGTCCCTTTGGACATCCGCACCTCCCAACTTCTCACCATTTAAGAACTATTCCACCTTTCTGTTTTTTTCTACCAATGTGAATAATTTCACACATTATATTTCATCTGCCATGTTCTAGCCCATTCACTTAGCCTGTCCAACTCCTCTGGAAGCCTCCTTGCATCCTCCTCAGAACTTATGCTCCTACCATTTCACATCATCAGCAAATTTGGAAATATTACAATTGGTCCCCACATCCAAATCATTTACATAGGTTGTGACCTGCTGTGGACCTAGCACTGATCCTTGCGGTACCCCACTAGTAACAGCCTGCCATCTTGAGAATGATCTGTTTATTCCTACTCTCCGCTTTCTGTCTGTTAACCAATTTTCAATCCATACTAGGATATTTCCCCCAATTCCATGCGCTCTAATTTTATTTACTAACTCCTGTGTGGGACCTTCTCAAAAGCTTTCTGAAAATCTAAATACACCACATCCACAGGTTCTCCTTTATCAATGCAACAAGTAATATCCTCAAAAAACTCCCAACAAATTTATCAAACATGATTTCCCTTTCATAAATCCATGGTTACTCTGCCTAATTTTACCATTCTTTTCTAAAATGTCTAGTTTTCACATCCTTTTCCCTAATACTGACGTCAAACTAACAGGTCTGTAGTTCTCCATTCTCCCTCGTCTGTACTTCTTAATTGGTGAGGTTACATTTGCTACTTTCCTGTCTGCAGGAACCTTTCCAGAATCTGTAGAATTTTGAAAGGTAACCACTAATGAATGCACTCTCTGTCTAGCCACCTCCTTCAACACTCTGGGATGAAGCTCATCTGGT
Organism: Cetorhinus maximus; assembly: GCF_964194155.1. NCBI lineage: Eukaryota > Metazoa > Chordata > Chondrichthyes > Lamniformes > Cetorhinidae > Cetorhinus > Cetorhinus maximus. Next base: position 13,144,942 of record NC_135900.1, read on the forward strand.
CCAGGGGATTTATCAACCTTAGCTTCTCAGCCATTTCCCTGTTCAACACTATAAATTCTCCAGTGTCCACCTGTAATGCGCCCACATTTGTCCTAGCTAACCTTTTCCATTTCACATACCTAAAGAAGCTTATATGTCCACCTTTATGTTCCTCACTAGTTTGCATTTATATTCTCTTTTTCCTTTCTTTATCAGTTTCTTGGTCCTCCTTTGCTGGGTTCTAAATTACTCCCTCAGGCTTACCAGTTTTTCTTGTATCCTTATAAGCCACTTCCTTTGATCTAATGCAAACTTCTTTCGTTAACCATGGTTGATTTTTAAAAATTCGTTCATGGGATGTGGGTGTCGCTGCCTAGGCCAGCATTTATTGCCCTCGTTCAGAGGGCATTTAAGAGTCAACCACATTGCTGTTGGTCTAGAGTCACATGCAGGCCACCCCTGGTAAGGACAGCAGATTTCATTCCATAAAGGCATTAGTGAACCAAATGGGTTTTTGCGACAATCGGCAATGGTTTCATGGTCATCATCAGACTTCTAATTCCAGATTTGTACTGAATTCAAATTTCACCATTTGCCGTGGTGGTATTCGAACCCGGGTCCCCAAAGCATTACCCTGGGTCTCTAGAACACTAGTCCAGTGACAATACCACTATGCTACTACCTGTATATCTGTTATAGACCATGTAGTATTTCTTTGAATACTAGCCATTGTATGTCTACGACAAACCTTTTGGTGTATTTTCTCAATCCAACATAGCCAATTTGCCTTTCATGCCTTCATAATTTCTATTCTTCAGGTTTAAGACCCTAGATTCAGAATGAATTATTTCACATTCAAACTTAATACAAAATTCTATCATATTATGGTCACTATTTCCCAAAGGCTCCTTTCCAGCAAGGTTTTAATTAGCCCTTTCTCATTACACACCACAATCCAAAGTAGCCCGATCTGGAGCACTGCTCCAGAAACCCATCTCGTACACACTCCAGGAATTCCTCCTCCACAGCATTAGTGCTGATTTGGCTAACCCAGTCCATGTGTAAATTGAAGTCGCCCATTATTACTGTATTACCCACGTTACATGCATCTCTAACTTCCTGATTTATACCGTGCCCAATATAAGCACTTGTTTGGTGGGCAAAAACAACTCCCACCAATGTCTGCTGCCCCTTGCTGTTTCTCAGCTCCACCCAAATTGATTCTACATCTAGGTTCTTCGATCTAATGTCCTCTCTTACTAATGTACTGATCTCGTCCCTTACTAAGAGTGCTACGCCCACCTCCTTTTCCTTTTTGCCTTTTCCTCCTAAATGTCAAATATCCTTGGATATTCAGTTCCCAACCTTGGTCACCCTGTAGCAACCTCTCCGTAATGGCAATTAAATCATACCCATTTACCACATTTGTGCATTCAATACATCAACTTTTTTGTGAATACTACGTGCATTCTTTAATTCTGGTTAATGAGTGGATAATCCATTTCAGCCTACTCCGGAGGTCCCCAGCATCACAGATGCCAGTCTTCAGCCAACTTCATTCACTCCAGCTGATATAAAGAAACAGCTGAAGGCACTGGATACTGCAAAGGCTATAGGCCCTGACAATATTCCGGCAATACCAGAACTTGCCGCACCCCCAGCCAAGCTGTTTCACTGAAATATAGAAAATTGGAGTAGGTCATTCGGCCCTTTGAACCTGCTCCGCCATTCAATATGATCATGGCTGATCCTCTGTCTCAACGCCATGCTTCTGCGTTCTCCTCCTACCCCTTGACGCTATTAGAGTCCAAAAATCTAGCTATTTCCTTATTAAATATATTCAGTGACTTGACCTCTATAGCCTTCTGCGGTAGAGAATTCCATAGGTTCACCACCCTCTGAGTGAAGAAATTTCTCCTCATCTCAGTCCTAAATGGTCTACCCCATATCCTAAGACTGTGACCCCTTGTTCTAAACACCCCCAGCCAGAGGGAATATCATTCCTGCATAATCTGTCCATCCCTGTTAGAATTTTATATGTTTCAATTAGATCTCTTCTCATTCTTCTAAACTCCAGTGAATATAGGCCTCGTTGGCACAATCTCTCTTTAAACGACAATCCTGCCATCCCAGGAATCAGTCTGGTGGACCTTCGCTGCACTCCCTCTCTGGCAAGTATATCCTTTCTAGGTAAAGAGACCAAAACTGCATACAATACTCCAGGTGTGGTCTCACCTGCAGTAAGACATCTTGATCCTGTACACAAGTCATCTTCCAATGAAAGCCAACATACCATTTGCCTTCTTAACTGCTTGCTGCACCTGCACACTTGCTTTCAGTACAGCTACAATGCTGGCATCTACCTGGCAACATGGAAAATTGCCCAAATACGTCCTGTACACAAAAAGGACAAATCCAACCAAGCCAATGACCACCCTATCAGACTACTCTTAATTATCAGTAAAGTGATAGAAGGGGTCATCAACAGTGCTATCAAGTGGCAGGTGCTTAGCAATAGTCTGCTCATGGCACTCAGTTTGGGTCCCGTCAGGGTCACTCAGCTCCTGACCTCATTACAGCCTCGGTTCAAACGTGGAAAAAAGAGCTGAACTTCAGAGGTGAGGTGAGAGTGACTGCCTTTGACATCAAGGCAGCATTTGACCGAGTGTGGCATCAAGAAGCCCTAGCAAAACGGGAGTCAATGGGAATCGGGGGAAAACTCTCTGCCGGTTGGAGTCATACCTAGCAAAAGATGGTTGTGGTTGTTGAAGGTCAACCATCTCAGTTCCAGGACATCACTGCAGGAGTTCCTCAGGGTAGTGTCCTAGGCCCAGCCATTGTCAGTTGCTTCATCAATGGCCTTCCCTCCATCATAAGGTCAGAAGTTGGGATGTTTGTCAATGAATGTACAATGTTCAACACCATTCGCAACTCCTCAGGTACTAAAGCAGTCCATGTTCAAATGCAGCAAGACCTGGATAACATCCAGAATTGGGCTGACAAATGGCAACTAACATTCGCGCCACACAAGTGCCAGGCAATGACCATCTCCAACAAGAGAACATCTAACCATCACCCCTTGACATTCAATGGCATTACAATTGCTGAATCCCTCACCATCAACATCCTGGGGGTTACCATTGACCAGAAAATAAATTGGACTAGTCATATAAATATTGTGACTACAAGAGCAGGTCAGAGGCTAGGAATCTTGTGGCACGTAACTCACCTCCTGACTCCCCAAAGCCTGTGCAAGGCACAAATGAGTAGTGTGACGGAATACTCTCCACCGGCCTTGACGAGTGCAGCTCCAACAACACTCAAGAAGCTTGACATCATCCAGGACAAAGCAGCCTGCATGATTGGCACCCCATCCACAAACACTGACTCCCTCCACCACCGACACACAGTGGCAGCAGTGTGTACCATCTCCAAGATGCACTGCAGGAACCCACCAAGGCACCTAAGGCAGAACCTTCCAAACCCACGACCACTACAATCTAGGAGGATAAGGGCAGCAGATGCATGGGAACACCAACACCTGGAAGTTCCCCTCCATGTCACTCACCATCCTGATTTGGAAATATATTGCTGTTGCTGGGTCAAAATCCTGGAACTTCCTTCCTAACAGCACTGTGGGTGTACCTACACCACACAGACTGCAGTGCTTCAAGAAGGCAGGTCACCACCACCTTCTCAAGGGCAACTAGGGATGGACAATAAATACTGGCCAAGCCAGCGAAGCCCACATCCCATGAATGAATTAAAAAAAAGCCTAGACTGGAAGTAATCTGGAGATTACTGTTTTAAAAGTCCTGCTTTTCAACCTCCTCCCTAGCTCCCTGAAATCTGCTTTCAGGACCTCATCTACCTTCCTACCTAAGTCATTGGTACTGATGTGGACTATGGCCTCTGGCTGTTCAGCCTCCCCCAGAACAGTATACTGCAGCTGCTCCATGACATCCTTGACCCTGGTACCAGGGAGACAACATACCACCCTGGAGTCACGTCTACAGCCACAGAAATGCCTGTCTGTTCCTCTAACTAACAAATCCCTTATCACTACTGCTCTTCCCCTCTTCTTCTTTCCATCCTGTGTAGCTGAGCCACCCGTGGTGCCACAAACTTAGCTCTGACAGCACTCTGAGAACCAACGCCCTCACCAGTATCCAAAATGGAAAACCAATTAACGAGCGGGACCTGAGGTGTCTCCTGCACTACCTGCCTGGTTTTCCTGGACTGTCTGGCGGTCACCCGTTCCCTTTCTGCCTACATGCTCCTAGCCTGCAGTGTGACCACCTCTCTGAATGTGCTATCCATGTAGCTCTCAGCCTTGTAGATGCGCCACAGTGACTCCAGCCGCCACTCGAGCTCTGAAAGTTTCTGCAGCTGATGACATTTCTTGCATTTGGTCGTCTAGGTCACTGGTTGCATCCATGTCTTAACTTTAATTCACTTATGTCAACTTTACTTTAATTCGGTTTATTTATATTAATTTTACTTGGCCTTAACTTAATAAACCTTACAACTATTGATAAATCTTACTAGTATTGATAAATCCGACTAATACTTAACACATTTTACGAGTTGCATTAAACCTTACTTAAAGCACCTGTTTCACTGTGCGCTGAATCCCGACGTGAATCAAATTCACTACTCACTTGGTCTCAGTCTCACTCAGGTGTAGTCTCCTGCCCGTACACGCCTTACTTAAAGCACAGATTTAAGTTGATTGGCAAAATATGCAATGGCGACTTTTTTTTTACACAGCGGGTGGTTAGAATCTGGAGTGTACTGCCTAAGAGTGCAGCAGAGACAGAAATCAATCATGGCATTCAAAAGGGAATTGGATCATTATCTGTAAAGGTGAAATTTTCAGGGCTACGGGGAAAAGGCAGGGCAGTGACAACAGGTGACTTGCTCTTTCAGAGCCAGCACAGACATGGCAGGCTGAATGGCCTCCTTCTGTGCTGTAACCATTCTATGATTCTAGTAGGGTGACTATATGTGCCAGAGAAAATCTGCTTCAAAAAGCAGAGAGAGGGGTGAGGAGGAGGGAAAATGTCCATGGGGTTGCTTCATATTGTAGGTGATAAAAATCAGGATTGCGATCAAATACTCTCCACTTGCCCAGATGAGTGCTGCTCCAACAACACAAGCAGCTCAACATCATCCAGAACAAAGCAGCCCACATGCTTGGCACCCTTGCCACCACCAGCTCCTTGTGGTAACATTGTGTATTTACAAGGTGCACTGCAGCAACTTGCCAAGGTTTCTTTGATTGCACCTCCCAAACTAGGGCAAGGGCAGTACATGCACGGGAACACCACCATCTGCAAGTTCCCCTCCAAGCCGCACACATTCCTGACTCAGAACTATATCGCCATTTCTTCACTGTCGCTGGGTCAAAATCCTGGAACCCCCTTCCTAAAAGCACTGTGGGTGTACCTGCGCTAGATGGACTGCAGTGGTTCAAGGAAGCTCACTACTCCTTCTCAAGGGCAATTAGGGATGAGCAATAAATATTGGCCTTGACAGTGGTGTTCATATCTAGTGAACAAATAAAAAAATTGGCTAAAGATGATCTGGTAGGCGCAGAGGAACTTGGCAAAATAAATGACAAGGAACCTATAAGGTGACATCTAACCCCAATAAATATGCTGAAGACAAAGAGCTAATGTATTCAGAGACATCAAATTGACCAAATGCCCTTGAACTTTTTCTGCTTCTCAAGAACATTCCTAAAATGGATGTGTTTATATCCAATTGAGAAAGCTTACACAAAACATGAACAGATTAAGGTCTTTAACCAAAAACAGAGTTGGTTTAATATCGCATTTTCTGTGTTCCTACCTCTTTTCACAAGTTATCAGATAAAAATAAACATTATAGGAGACGACCATACTCCACTTTCGAGCCAGCTCTGCCTTTCAATAAGACCACAGATGATCTTCTACATCCACTTCACATTCCTGCCCTACCTTGAATTCCTTAATGCCCAAAATTCTAGCCAATCTTAATCTTGAATATTCTAAATACTTGAGGATCCTCAGCCCTCTGGGGTAGAGAATTCCAAAAATCTAAAACCTTTTGAATGAAGAAGTTTCTCATTTCAGTCGCAAATGGCCGACCTCTTATCTGGAGACTATGGCCCCTAGTTCGAGTAAGCTATAGCTGGGGCAAATTATCTCAACTGCATTTTGAACACAGTCAGCAGCAAAACTGCAATAACTCACTACAAACCAGCTAGAAGTCACAAAAGAAAACGTGCAGTTAGAAAAGAGCACACCATATTCCGCTGTATTACTGCAGCAAGTAACTGCAGCGTAAGAGTTTATTTTCCAGTCACAAAGGCTGTGCTCTCTCCCACTCATCATTTATCGCTTAGCAAATTTAAAAGCAAGTACAACTATGTGACCGTATCAGTAAAACTCATTGAATATTGACAAAATGCTTACAGGATGATTTTGCATGTGTGGATACTCACCAAAAAAATTCCATTTTAAATTAAGGTACAACACCGATTCTACTGCTTCAGCAAGTTATATTTAAACTGGTTACTTGTGCTGATATCACTTTCTGCAATCCCTGGAGGGTTCCCTGCAACATTTTGGCACCAGTGAAGAATATTGAGGGGAATCCAAACCTGAACACTATGTTTGATATTATGTTAGAAAATTGACATCAGGAAAATATTCCCACACAGACAGGACAAGGAGAAAGGCTATATACTTCCAGGGTTGAGTTTCCTCTAGTTCATACTCGTAATATTAGCGCAATCTGGGTGGAATCAGCCGAGCCAGCACAAAAGATAAGGGGATTTTGAATGCAAATGAGTTACGTCCAAAACCATTCACACTAGAATTTCCACAATCTTTTACGCTGGCTCAAGATTAGTTCAGTCAAATCAGGCCCCATTCCCAGGTCATCATTGTGAGTTTCCACCAATTGAGCCTGTTATGTAAGACTTTACAAAAAAAAAATATGCTCATTCTCCTGGACACACAGGCACATTCTCTAAAACTTTTATGTAGTAAAAAAAAATGTAATTTCCTAATAAACCAATTAGTATAGGCCAATGAAAGTAGTAAATGGTTCAGTATGGTGTTTTCAAGTCATTTTCCGTGACTTTAAATCAGGTTACTCTAAGTGGAGCACTGGTCATTTTTATTGCAAATGTTTATTTTTGTGATAAACTTATTTTCAGCTGCATTAATAAAGCTGCACTAATTACCACTTAAAAAATACCTCAAGGAATGCTTTTAACGGAACAATTAAAAAAAAGTTCACCGGGTTGCGCTAACTCATGCATGGCTTTATATGTTTGTGATTATACATATGATTTTTAATTGGAAAATTGAACTGTAATTTAACCAGCACAACTGACCACATTTTCATGACCACACTCAAAGCGGAAAATCTACCCATTCCCCCCAAGTACTTCAATAAAAATGTTCCAGATAGGAATATTTTCTGTAGTCGTTTTGCACATGCTAAATAACTTGCACAAAAGATTAATGGCGTTTAGGCGAAGGACACGAAGTTTAATTTCAGTATTAAATATTTACAACATTAAATGATTAGAGGTCTCTTAGTAACAACCTACCTGAACTGCTGAATTCATAAAACACGTGTTACCCAAATTACTCAGGCCACAGAGGCCACTCTGTTCACTGTGTCTTCCTGGTTCTAGATAATCGTAGCTGTTATAGCCAGAATATGGGGAGATACAGTAGTTTGAGTTTTTCACACTGAAAGAAAAAGAATGGAGTATTTAGTTAAAAAAATTAAATGTCACTGATCTTAGGAGAACACACATATATACATTTATTAATTAATAAGGAAATAGTAGGGCTTACATCTGGAGTATTTGGACTATAGATTAAAATGTTAAGACTTAAAATAATTCAGATATGCACTGTAGGGCACAAAAAACAGTTGCCAGTATCACTGTCATAATGCATAAATCTGTAGCGCTACTAGACCTCCTACATAAGTACTGGGATCGCTACCATTCATCTACAGGAGCTCTTTCACAGCTCACTTTGTTTTCCACTTCGCCGTCTAATTTTAAACAGTCTGACTTTATACACCAGCAACATAGAATCATCTCATTTCTTCCTTTTTACAGCATGAAACCCATCATGGAGGCAAGGCTAACGGGAATCTAGGAGGAAAGGAAAGAGTATGCTTCAGTTACAGGTGAGGGTGCAGACATTCCAGAGGCCTCCATGACATCACTGGCTCAATACATTAGAGGTTCTATTTATAGCACGATCTGCTAAGACAGCACAATCTAGGTTTCACATGCAGCGAGGAGCCTGTGGTGGAATGGGAAACTGACTAATGCATCCTGGCAAGCAAGCTGTGCAGAAAAGCTAGGGCTCGGTCCATTCGGGGAAAAAATACTGTCCTTACTTCGATGGTGCCGAAAAGGTAGTTATAGTTTGAGAAAAAGACTGCAATGGTGTGAAGTCTGATTTAATTCCTCGTAAGCAGTATGCATTATAATTTCAAAGGCTCCAAAAGTAAAGTAGCATGGATTTCAGTACATTTTTGTTGCCACAGAAGTTGCAAAAACTATGAATATATAAATAAATCGCTGCATTTCTAAAATTAATTTGGTCTCTCAAGGTCACTTCCAAAGAACACTGATAAGAAAGGCAACATACTCCTGTTTAATAAAGCATGGTAACTGTAAGGAGGCAGTTTAAAAACTGTGTTCTGCTAAGGCTAGGTTCCAAAATGAAACAAGTGGAATTAAAAAAATCACGCTGGCACTACATAAATAATTCAAATCGCTTTCCAAATAAACTATTTAACTGTAATCTACATTCCCCCTACCCCCAAACAGGAAAGGTACAAACAATTTTGGTTACATTTACTTTAGTAACCCTTTGAGATGCATTTAACTTTTATTAATTTAGCAGATGTGCCATTTCTAGTGCACAAAGTGAAAATGTAATTAATCTGCAGGTCCTCACTGCAACACCAGGATAACCCTTTTTAAAATTAGATTGGGGCGGGGGCAGCAGGGAAGAGGGGGGGGACAAATGAAAAAAATATTAAGCATGTCTTTAAATCCCTATCGCTAGGTTATACTCAAGATTCCCCGTTAACCATCCTTGACATTCAGTTTGACCTTGCATAATCTCTGTACAAAAGTGAAGGAAGATATCTGATGATGCATCATGGCAAAAACTTTAAACATTGCACCCTAAGCAGGAGAATATCTGGCAAATGTTTAATGTTAAATCACTTAAAAAAGACAAAATTCATGCATCTATTATCTGAGTCTCCAGACTATAACTGAGCCAAGGATTAAGTTGGTAATCCAAGTTTAAGGCTTTTAAGCAGTTGTTTGTTGCTCAGATTATAAGGGAAGAATGTTGCTGCTCCCACTTCATCATAAGGGCAAAAAGCCGTACATTATTAAAGACAAACGTTTGCATTTTTTCTTACATTACTCTCCAACAAACACTGAGGGGTCCGGGAGTTGGTTCATGTTCATTGGCTGGCAAAGGGACATACCATATGGAATCCACTAGCTGTGCAGCTACGGATGCTGACTGCACAGAAAGCCAAGGCTTTGCATACTGGAAAGAGAGATGGCGAAGGGATAAACTTTTGCTGGGATTTACTGCTCTTCTGTCATGGGTATATCAGTTCCCTGTGCCTGTATACTTGTTGGTCTGACGTTGGAGGGGGTGGAGGGTGAAATCCTACTGTAATATCTGGAAAAATATTATCATCCAATTATTGATGTACATGGGATGTGCAGCAGTGACTGACCAGCACTTTGCGAAAACATGAACATATGGAACCACAATACATGGGAGGAAAAAAATCAAACTTCCTTCGGTTGGACAAGTGCCTCAATTTCAGGTACTAGAAATCTTTAGCCCTTACTGCCGCACTTGTAAATGAGGATCAATAAAATACAGCATACAACAGAGCATATTGTCACAATATACTGTCGCAGTGATCTTGAGGCTGGAGGCAAAAACACAATCTGTTTTCTTAAACATACAAGCTTTCAATTAAACAGTTTCCACAGGCAAATTTTCTTTTAGGTTTTGTCCGTACAAGCCTTGCATTGGCAGACGAACAGGAGAAGCATCAAACACCGGGAAGGACAACGATCCAGGGAATGCTAGATTTTTCTAAAAATCTCAATTTACAAAGCCCAAACATGATTGATTTCCTGCTTGTTGCTTTAGCCTAAACACTGCCTAACTGTAGCATTTGACAGTCAAGAGTCATGTTTTGGGATTTTTGGGAGAATATTTCCTCAGAAAGGGTTTTGTAAAGGAAGTATATATAAAGGGGACATGCTTTTAAAGCAAAGTATATTCACAATTAAGTTTTAAATGAGATAGGCAGAGGTAAAAGGTGGGTAAAATACTATCAAGCTAGGCTTTTAAGTAGTTTCCCGAATGACTGTCGTCATGAAGCAGTTTTACTATCCTGTCTCAGCAATCCCTGATGTTGGGAAGCCTCTCTTCCTGGAGAGGTAGCAGGGGCTGCCTGGCATTGCCCCATCCCTCATGTTGTGAATATAGGAAGATTAAAAAAGACATGCAAACAGCTTGATTTTGTTTTAAAGGAAGCTGTGAGGGCAATATGGTCCAGTGAAAGCTGCAAGGTTGGAACACAGCGAAGTAGTTCCAAATTATCTTAAATCATGGGAGATAACCCACTGGTGTGGAGAGCTGCAGTGTGTTCAATATTCTGCAACAACAAGTTGCACTAATAGAATTCAATGAATTTGAGTAGAACCATTGTTTCTTAATTTTCGTTCATTGCTCTGTACACTTTGTGCGAAATAAAGCAGCTTAATGACTCTACAAATGATTTTGCAAAGTTCCCTTCCTAAGTAAACACTGACGGTTATAGGAGTTACAAATGATTTTGCAACCAGGCTTGTTTTCAAAAAATTATTCAAACCATTCAAAAAAAGATCGAAGCAACACATAAGACTATGTGCAAAAGACAAAAGTCACAGAATCTTACAGCACAGGAAGCTGCCATTTAGCCCTTGCTGTGCTCTGAAAGATCTGTCCAGTTTAGGCTAACACCCCAGCTTTTTCCCCATATGCCTACAAAATAGTTTTCTTCAAATTCAAGGGGAGCATGACACATTGTTAGATCTCATGGGTTGAAGCTGCTTTATAAGGAGATGCTGGACAATGCGCCTGAAAAACATGTAGAATCGATTTAAGGGAATTACTGAACCAGAGCAGCTATATACAAGCAGACCCACATTTCACAGAATCACAGTGCAGAAGAGGCCCTTCGGCCCATCGAGTCTGCACTGACACGTGAGAAACACCTAACCTACCTACCTAATCCCATTTACCAGCACTTGGCCCATAGCCTTGAATGTTATGACGTGCCAAGTGCTCATCCAGGTACTTTTTAAAGGATGTGAGGCAACCCGCCTCCACCACCCTCCCAGGCAGCGCATTCCAGACTGTCACCACCCTCTGGGTAAAAAAGTTTTCCTCACATCCCCCCTAAACCTCCTGCCCCTCACCTTGAACTTATGCCCCCTTGTGACTGACCCTTCAACTAAGGGGAACATTTGTAACAAGTGTATTTACTATAGGAATAATTAAAATGCTGCTTTTAATTTAAGCTGGTGAGCATGTAAAAGGAGGGAAGGGATAAAAGTATTTATGCAAGCAATTTATACTTTAAAGCTAAAGATTTTGGAATATATCCTTTGGAAGCTGAATATTTCAGCTGCTTCAACAAAAGTTCAGCATTGCTTCCAGCTCTTCACATCTTCCTCAGTTGATTTTGAGAATATTCTTCAAAAGTACCTTGCATCAGTTTTTAATGAGGAAGAGGGCCTTGCAAAAACTGTGGTAAATGAGGAGGCTGTTGGGGTACCAAATTCGATAATAAACGAGAGGTGCGAGAAAGGCTACCCATACCCAGTTTGGATGGCTGCATTTTAAGGTTGTTGAAGCAAGGGTAGAAATTTCAGAGGTGCTGATCACAATCTTCCAACCCTTTTTGGATACAAGGGTGACACCACAGGACTGGATGGTTTTATTTATTCGTTCATAGGATGTGAGTGCCATTGGCTGGGCCAGCATTTATTGCCCATTCCTAATTGCCCTTGTTCAGAGGGTATTTGAGGTTCAACCACATTTATGTGGGTTTGGAATCACATGTAGGTCAAACCAGGTAAGGATGGCAGATTTCCTTCCCTAAAGGACATTAGTAAACCAGATGGGTTTTTAAGACAATCAGCAATAGTTTCATGGTCATCATTAGATTTTTAATTCCAGATTTTTATTGTATTCAAATTCCACTATCTGTCATGGCGGGATTTGAATCCAGGTCCCCAGAGAATTACCCTGGGTTTCTAGATTACCAGTCCGGTGACAATACCACTATGCCGCCACTTCCCCGTGGTGGTGGTGGTGGTGGTGGTGGTGGTGGTGGTGGTGGTGGTGGGGGGGGGGGGAGCGTGGGGTTGGTGGCGGCGGCTACAAATTTTATACCCTTGATCTAAAAAAGGAAGACAGGTAGACCTGGTAATTAAGCCCAGTCAGTTTAATATCAGTGGTGGGGAAGCTTTTTGAACGATAATGCAGGAGAAAATTAACAGCCATTTGGATATGCATGGACTAATAGAGAGCCAACAAGGCAAATCATGTTTGAATAAGCTGAGAGTGTTTTAATGAGACAATAGAGACACTGGATGATGGCGATGCAGTTGATATTGTATATATAAAATTTCAAAAGGTGTTTGATAAACATTAGGCTTGTGAACAAAATTCACAGAATCTTTACAATGAAGGAGGCCATTCAGCCTCTCAAGTCTGCACTGGATCTCTGAAAGAGCACCCTACCTAGCCCCACTCCCCTGCCTTATCCCTGCAACCTTGCACATTCTCTCTTTTCGGATAGCAATCCAATTTCCTTTTTAATACCTCGTTCAAACCTGCCTCCAGAACCCTTTCAGGAAGTTCAGAACCAGACTCCAACACACTCTGGGTGAAAACATTTTTCTTCACATTACATTTACTCCTTTTGCCAATTATTTTGAATCTGTGCCCTCTAGTTCTTGATGTTCTCTTGAGTGGGAACAGTTTGTCACTATTTACCATGTCCAAAACCCTCAGAATCTTGAATACCTCTAGCAAGTCTCCTCTCAGCCTTCTTTTCTCCAAGGGAAACAGTCCCAGCCTCTCCAATCTATCCTCATAGCTACAGTTCTTTATCCTTGGAATCATTCTTGTGAATCTCCTCTGTACTCTCTCCAATGCCTTCACATTCTTCCTCAAGTGTGGTGTCCAGAACTGAACGCAGTACTCCAGACAGGCCTAACTAGTGTCTTATACAAGTTCAACATGACCTCCATACTCTTGCACTTAATGCCCCTATTAATAAAGCCCAACATTCTATATGCTTTATTAACTGCTCTCTCCACATGCTCTGCCATCTTCAATGACTTATATACATAACCACCGAGGTCTCTCTGTTCCTGCACCTTCTTTAGAGTTCCTCCCTTTATTTTGTACTGTCTCTCCGTATCCTTCCTGCCAAAATGAATCACCTCACACTTCTCTGCACTGAACTTCATCTGCCACTTGTCTGCCCAATCCACCAACACACCTATGTCCTTTTGAAGTTCAAGACCACCCTCATCGCGGTTGGCAACATTTCCAATCTTCATATCATCTGCAAATTTTGAAATCACGCCCCGAACACCACAGTCTAGGTCATTAATTTAAATCAGGAAGAACAAGGGTCCCAACACTGGTCTCTGGGAAACTCCACTACAAACCTTCCTCCAATCTGAAAACACTACCATTTATCTCTACTCTGCTTCCTGTCACTCAGCCAATTTCTTATCTAAGTGCCTATTTTCCCTTTTATTCCATGAGCTAGAGTTTTGCTCATAAATCAGTTGTGAGACTTTTGAAAAATCCATATACACATCAAAAGCATTGCCCTTATCAACCTTCTCTGTTACCTCCTCAAAAAACTCCAGCAAGTTAGTTAAACATGATTTTCCCTTAATGAATCCATGTTGGCTTTCCTTAACTATCTTGCACTTTGTCTAAGTGACCATTGATTTTGGCCCGAATTATAGTTTCCAGGGGTTTCCCTACCACTGAAGTCAAACTGACTGGTCTCTAGTTGAAACCGTGGGATAAAAAAGGGATAGCAGCAGCATGGATGCAAAATTGGTTAAGAGATAGAAAACACACAGTTGTGAAGAATGGCTGTTTTTTGGACTGGAGAGAGGTATACAGTGAAGTTCCCCAAGGTTCAGTACTGTGACCATTGCTGTTTTTGATATACATGAGTTGGACTTGGGAGCTAAAGGGCACAATTTTGAAATCTGAAACTTAAGTGTAACAGTGGGGAAGATGGTAATATACTTCAAGAGGATAAACAGGCCATTGCAATGGGCAGACACGATAGATGAAATTCAGCACGAGATGAATTCTTTTGGTGGAAAGAATGACAAGAGGCAATATAAGCTAAACGATAAAGGAGCGCAATAACAGAGACTAGTGGCGGGGGCGGGGTGGGGGGGGTGGACGGTATTTGAATGTGATAGGACAGGTTAACAAAACAGTTAATAAAGCATATTTAATCCTGTACTTTATAGAGACAAAAGCAAGAGTTTGGCCCCAGCTGTAGTACTGTGTCCAATTCTGGGCATCATACTTCAGGGAGGATGTGAAGACTTTGAAAAGGGTACAGAAGAGGTTTGCTAGAATGCTTCCAGGAATGAGAGATTCCAGTTACATGGATTGAAGCTGGGTTATTCACCTCAGAGCAGAGGAGGCTAACCCTTGAGATTTGATAAACGTATTTGAAATCATGAAGGATTTAGATAGAGTAAATGCAAAGAATTGTTTCCAATAGCTAAAGGGTCGATAACCAGAAGGCACAGGCTTAAGGCAAAAGAACCAAAGGTGATATGGAGGAAAACATTTTTTAAACAATGAGTGGTTAGAATTTTTAAAGCATTGCCTGATATGGTAGTACATGCAGATTCAATAGTAGCCTTCAAATGGGAGCTGCAAAAATACTTGAAGGAGAAAAACAGCAGGGTGATGGGGAAAGGGCGAGGCAGTCGGATTAACAGAACTGCTCTTTAGAAGCTCGGTGTTCCGAATGGGCTCCTTCAGTGTTTTATTATTCTATGACTGAATTACTGCAATCTCCATCACCAGATTTGTTCTTTTGTTTGAGGAATTTGAACAATGTTGGACCCGGATTGAATAAAAGTCTTCCACAAATTCTGAGGGCACTACGCATTCCATGTTTCATCACAGGAAGAGTTACCGATGAAATCCATTTGTGTAGTTCTAATTTACTTAATACAGTATCAGCTGTCAGGTTTTAAAAATTTAATCAGGCAAAATCAATTCAAGCGCAAAACTACAGTGGTTTAGTTATCTTTCAAAATACAACAAGTTGAATTTATATAGCACCTTTAATGGAGTAAAGCAACCTGTATTTAGATAGCGCCTTTAATGTAATAAAACATCCTAAGAAGCTTTACAGGGACATTATGAAACAAGATCTGACACCAAGCCACGTAAGGAGCTACAGAGCACATGACCAAAAGCTTGGTCAAAGAGGTTTTAAGGGCTATCTTGAAAGAAGAAAGTGAGGTAAAGGTGGAGAGGTTTAGGGAGGAAACTCCAGAGCCCAGGGCTCAGGAATGGGTACCCAAGGGGGAAGAGTTAAAATTCGGATTGCATAAGAATCAAGAATTGAAGGAGGGCTGAGGTCTCTGAGGATTGCAGGGCTAAAGGAGGTTACATGGACTGAATTGAAGCAAGGATGAGAATTTAGATGTTGCCAGGCCAGGAACCAATTTAGGTCACCGAACAAATTGATGATCAATGAATGGAATTTTGGTGTGAATTTTGAATCATCTCAAGTTTATGAAGGGTGAAAAATTGACAAGGGCGCAATTGACAAATCTGGGAGGTAACAAAGGCAGAGTGAGGGTTTCAGCAGATGAGTAAGCAGGGCTTTTTTGTTCCATTTTTTTCATGGAATGTAGGCATCGCTGGCAAGGCCCATCCCTAATTGCCCTATAACTAAGAGGCTTGTGAGGCTACTTCAGAGTCAACCACATTGCTGTGGGTCTGGAGTCACATGTAGGCCAGAACAGTTAAGGATGGCAGATTTCCTTCCCTAAAGGACATTGATTGTCATAACCCATCTGCTTCACCAATAATAGTTTCAGGGTTACTATTACTGAGACCAGCTGCCTTGGTGGGATTTGAACCCATGTCCCCAAAGCATTCGCCTGGGTCTCTGGATTACTAAACAAAAACAGAATTACCTGGAAAAACTCAGCAGGTCTGGCAGCATCGGTGGAGAAGAAAAGAGTCGACGTTTCGGGTCCACATAACCCTTCAACAGAACTGAAGTATAGTTAGGAGAGGGGTGAAATATAAGCTGCTACTCTGGATTACTAGTCCAGCAACATTACTACTACACCACCACCTCCTCCCATGGATGGAGGCAGGTATTGTTAGAGGTAGAACTAGACATGAAGTTCTCACAGTTTACAAAGGATTTTAGTTAAAATTTCAAGTCATAGTGAGCATTACAAAATGTTTACACAATTTTTCTAAATGAAAATCTTCATAAAGTCAACTTTAATTCATTGTGCAAAAGCCATTACCATGAGAAAATTAAACAATGATTTTATTCAATTTTAAAAGCAATTTTAAAACTAACTCAAAGTTTCAATAAGCTAGTTCAAGTTACTGGTTTTGTCCTTTTTGGTTAAAATGAAAAAGGGATAGTAAAGTGCTTAGTATCTTATATCTGCAGAATGGAAAGCCAACAGCATAATAAAAACATACCAGATAGCAATTTAAGATGATCTTTGAGTAAACTGAAACCACTGATAGCTTTCATTTTAGGTTCCCTTGAGACAACCGATACTTTTTGAATCCAATTTAGCTATATTAGATCCACACAAATCATCACACTAGTCATAAAAGGATAGTACTCAAAATCCTCCAATTCAATTGAATATTTACGATTTTTGTACTTTTAGGATACTCAGTTCTCAATATATTCAATTTATTTCAAGGAAGGGCGTCCCTGCAGTTTTGAATGTGTTCTCCTCCAGGTCCCCTGATGGCCCATGGTGCTTGTCCAATGTAGACAAAGCCGCACAGACCAGGCAGCTCCCAGATTTGAATTCCTGCAAACGGTCTTGGTAAGTTGTGTTTGACTACAGCCATCCTGAATTTGCAAGCAACCTCTGCTGGATGTGAAGCTATTACAAAAGAAATTCGAGAACCAGTTAACGCTTACTGCTCAACCAAACATAGAGGATGGTAAAAACAAAAAGCTACTGCGGATGCTGGAAATCCAAAACAAAAACAGAATTACCTGGAAAAGCTCAGCAGGTCTGGCAGCATCGGTGGAGAAGAAAAGAGTTGATGTTTCGAGTCCAACATGACCCTTCAACAGAACTGAAGTATAGTTAGGAGAGGGGTGAAATATAAGCTGGTTTAAGGTGGGGGGCGGGGGGAGAGAGAAGTTGAGGGTGGGGTGGTGGTGGGGCAAACACCAGGAGAGAATGGTTACTTGGTCAAGAAACCAAATGAAGGACGAGAACAGTGTTCGGATCAGCAGCGATTAGTTGAACTGGTTTATCAAGGACCTCGCTCAATTCTAACGTAAGAAATATATAATTTCCACTCCCTTGAGAGGCAGGGCTTTAACATGTAGACCCAACACTGTTGGTAGGATACCAGGACTACATCACATACCTCACTACAATCTTTCCACCACCACATTCAGGCCTGCAACATGTTATATGCTTCAGTGGAAGCACCAGTTAACATTCCTCATGACAAAAGCTATTTGCATAAGGCACCACTGTGTGCAAATCACTTGCAGAATTGCACCTGGCAAGGGATATTAATCAAATGAAGCTGAGGTACAGGTCAGCCTGGATCTGACCAGCTGGCTGAACTGTATGGTCTATTTATGTCGCTACATTCCTGTGGACTATGTGATAAGTTCTGATTTCAGCACAGGACATAGGAAGGAGCAGCTTGTAGGGCAGCACATTTACAACTCAGAAGGATCAAGAGGGGGTGGTTGTTAAGAGTTTCAGGACTGTAAAAAAAAACCTTACCTTGAGCTTCATCACCTGCAACTTGACGGGTGAGCTGGAGACAGTTATTTTTATGTAACTGGGAAGTAGGAACGCCCAGTTGCAGAAACGCAGCTGCAAATGCTCATGTAAGTTTAGAGTATGTGCACAGTTCCCGTTGACCAGAGAACTAAAAGGCCATACTGCACACTGCCCGAAAACCAGTGCACTGGTTAAAATAAGTTTGTCCAAAATGTGCAATATTTTCAGATTCGATTCTTTTACTTCAAAGCAAGTGTTTCTTTTTATAAATCTCTCTCCTATGAAAACTGCAAACATAGCACAATAGTGGAAGTAGGTATCAGAAGCAGATTTTCTCTGCTTCCATGGAATAAAATAGATTTTAAATTTAAAAGAATCTTTGCTATTAGTTGAGGTTTCTAAAGAAAATTGCACCAATGTTTTCCTTTTTTCCACTGGGACTGAAACATTACTTGGTAATCCCTGATATACTCGTAGCACACATGCAATGAGGATTTGGCCAACTGAGAACCGATTACAACAGCATATTGGCTGCTTATGAAGCCTCTTACCTACACATTAACCTAAACCTCTATTATCTGAATATTCTGATTACAGGACAATACATTTTGCAAACAGGATATTCTTGTAATAGGGCTGGAGCATACATCTTCCAAGTTTAATTTGTGAATAATCAAAAAACAATTACATTGAATAAAAAGTAATTTTGCTACTTTAATTTGTTTAATTTTGTAATTCAGCTATAGTTTTCTCAAAACTGGAACATAAAAATTGACGGTGGAAAGCAATATTCTGGTCATGTACTCTGCCACAGCTTCAATTTATAGCTGAAATGCTATTTTTGACTATACTTGTTAAGAAAGGTCCATTGGCATTCTACAATTGCAATTTGAACAGTATATTACTTTAGTGTGACATGTTGTTCAATTCAATCACCCTATTGCTCTTATATGGGTATCTTCTAAACCAATGGAAGCCAAGGTTAACAAGTTACCAATTACCTTTAAAGTTCTGGCCAAATTCATGATCAGCAGGATGGCTTTTGGCATGGTTTATGCTGCCAACATTACATCTCTGCAGCTCTACCCTTGAACACTTTGGTGAAGTGTGTCATGGTCTTGGGCACCTCCAAGAGGTATGACACGAGGCATGTCTAAATGATTTACTAACATATGGCCATCCATCAAATAAATGGTCATGATTGACTAACTTGCTTTTAAATTCTCTTGCACTGTGGCTGGTGCTTCAGATTCTTTTTACATTAATTCAAAGGATTTGTCCTCTCTTGCAGTTGGTTCTCATTTTACATCAGTGATTTGCTGTTATTTATCTAACCTCATCTATTTTTGCTGATGACTTCACTCTACATTCATTAATTTTCTTCAGCTTACACACAGCTGAATGAGAACATCTTGATTATCTGAAAGCCACTAAACAGAGACAATTAAAAAGACATCCTTATTCCTCAATGACCAAGATTTCTTCATCTCTCTTTGTGGGTTCCAATCTATCTATTGATAATCTCCTATTGATAATCTCGAGTGAAATTGCCACATTTACTATAATGCTAAAGCTGTCAAGGAACTTCCTACTTCAATATCAAAACAATTCATCGAACAGTACAGCACAAAGATTTAGACATTTGGACAGTAGCTACTGCTATCATAAATCTAGGTAATAGTTGCCAGTAAAGAATAAATTCATGTATATTAAAGCAGGCTCATTACCAGACTAATTCATCTCTTTAGGTTACTTTTATTCCCCCTAAGTGTTTACACTTCTCTTCCCGCAGCCTTGGCAACTTGAAACATAAATATTTCCATGAGTTGCATTTATAACTGGTTTAATTCTCAGGAAAGCTGAAGTCCCTAAATACAACTGCCTAAATAAGCAGAGATTTAACCTAGTTATATTACCTTTATATTACCTAATATCATAGTCTAGAGGAAAAAAAGATCACAATGACTATACGCATTCCAACACCAAGATCATCAAGAATAACGTTTGTCTCTCAATGGGTCATTTCAGCTTAAATGGAATTTCAGAGGAAGTATTCCTCATTTGCACACAGAACACTGGGAGGTTTAAGTAATTGCAGCTCCCGATTTTTTGAATAGTGTGGCAGCTACAGAATTCCTCAACCTCCAATTAGGAAGCAATTGCAATACAGAGAACTTTCCAAGCCATGATATATCTTTTTTTACACTGTATCTCCTTACGCCAACATTGACAAGCACAAAGCATGATAATCAACCAATCACAAGCCGTAACAAAATTTATGTCCCGCCACATTTCAACAGTAGATTAATGGTACCGTTTATTGCAGCAGTCAAAATATTAAAATGCATGACAAGAGCATCAACTACCCTACTGTTAGGTCAGTAACCAAAAACTATGTCCAAAAGTGGGCACCACTTCATTGACAAACCAAAACATATTCAAAAAAAAAAGTGCATGCAGAGACATTTATAAACAGTTCTGAAGAGGTACTACTTACTTTCTGTTGTTGAAGCTGCTATAATTATTGGACAAAGATGAAGGGGAAACCTTTGGCAATGTTGAAAAATTTGAAGCACTTGGAGACCTTGAAAAATAATGAAATTATAAAATTTGGTAATAAAAGTGGGGGGAAAAAATCCAATTTTATGACTATGCTCATGACCTGATTGGCAAATGGATGCTACATGTTAAAAGCATTAACGTTATAATCAAAAGCATATTGGGTAATGCCCTTAAATAATGCTTGTATGAGTAGCAAATAAATCTAGGGGGTGGTTACTCTACTGTGATACTTCTTTGAATTTAATTGTTAGGGCAAAATGAGCCTAACCATTCCAGGATTGAGAATGACAAAACAAAAACCACCACAGTACTGTTGGAATATCTTGGCTATTAACTAGAAATGAAATCATTATGAAGTTGCTCACTTTCACGACAAGTTTAATGGAGGTCTACTACTATTGTAGTGGAAGCATTAATGCTCTTTAACTTAAAAGGCAACTCAGCCCACTGTGTCTGTTCTGCTTATTCACTGTGCAAAACTGATTACGAGAAAGTTAACAATTTCCCAATACAAAATGTCGCTGATACATTACACTTTTTAAAAACCAGCCTCACTAAAATTTCACTGCAGACAAGTAGCCTCAGAGTTGATGACCCCCCATTGTCTCACTTTATGAACTGTGATTAACAGAGTTCCTATATGCTGATTAAGACCATTCCTGATCATATGTTCCCACTTTCTGCATTTTTCTTCTGTCCCCTCTGCTCAAGTGTGAATACATCAAGTATCAAAGCACCCAAATTGTTTACTCGTATTAACAATTTAAAAAACTTGCATTGTTATTTTCTGTTTATCCTTACATTGCTTCTCTAATTGATCTTTGCTGTGTATTCTTTTTTCCTTTCTTCACCTTCCATCTTTTTCTCCCTGCTGTTTGATAGAACAAGTAGGCATTCAATTGAAGCTATTATAATCCCATTCCCTTGCTCTCTCCTTGTATCCTTCCTTTGTAAATATTTAGTCATTCCATTTTTGAAGAATATTACTGCGTCAATGTTGCTTATGATAAAGGATTTTGAGTTCAAATAATCACTGCATCAAAACATTTTTAATCTCCCTCTTGTTTCATCTAGTGATGAACAATGCTCCCCTCTAAGCGCTGAAAGTGTGGGGCAATGCAGCAATCATGAAGATACCTAGTAGGCCAGTACAAGCTGTCTTCTTTAAGGGACTGCACGTGTGAGACCACGCAAAAAATAGTAAAGGTGCTGTGCATTAAAATAAACAGGCCATGCAGAACAAAGAACATTTAGAGGGATCATTAATGATGAGTCTAAGTCAATGACCCATGTTACCAATTTACCAACCAGTAGATACAAACCTTTAAAAGTTATGAAATAGTCAAATAGTAAAAGTTAATAATAGATTTGCTCCTAACTTTTTCTACCAGTAAAATATAAATTTTACATGCCTTTTTTTCCCCACAGTCATCACATTTCATTCCGAATATATTCGATTGAATCTCTGCTGTACCATGGCATCAATATCTAGACTTCAAACACCCCGCCTCCTCCATATATTTTACTTCCTCCTCTTGCTTTTTATCCTCCCAACATTCTACCTCTAATGTCTTACTCCCGAGTTCCTACTGACCAACCTTACTACCACAGGCAATAGTTGGTCTTCGTGGTCTCTCAGTTCTCTCGTTCTGTTTTAAGCTTTCAAGCTGCAGATCAGAAGTAGTGCTGGACCTGACATTTGTGAGAAAATTCCTGCCTAGTGATATAAAACAAAAGGCTGCAAGAAGCACATTCAATATGCATTACGGGGAACAAACCTCCACACTAACATCTGCGCTCCCAGCCCATGTCTGAAAGTATGAAACAGCAATGAGAAACCTGAGGCAAAAGCAAACCTACAGACCTCTCACTTTCTAGCACTTGGATTTAAAAAAACATAACCTCGTCCCTCTGCTTATTAGTCTTTTTTTGGAAATTAGAAATAAAGTGCACAATATTCACACTCCAGTGGCACAGGCCTAGAATGCAAGAGGTCTTAAAGCTATGTAACCTAGATGCTTGGGGTTTAACTTTCAGTATCTGCATAAGACCTAGACACTGCTATTTCAAAGTCCAGTTTTAAGATTGCAAATTTTAAATGCTCCATCAGCTGCTTTGCCTCGGAGAAAAGCACATTAAAATTGTTTGCTAAATATTTCATATCACATTACCATCCTTTTTTTTAAACTACGTATATATTAGACACCACTTACTTAATTATTTTTCTGTATCAGATTTCTCCCACATTGCCACCTCACAATCACGTCATCACTAAGGCTGTCTATTTCCACCTCAGTAACATGACCTAACTTTGTCCCTAACTCAGCTTTTCAGGATTGACTCACACAATCTACCCTTCATAAACTTAGGTCATCCAAAAAGTCTTCTTCCTGTATCTTAACCTGCAGCAAGTCCTATTCCCCTATCACTCCATGCTCACTGAGTTACACCGACTCCAAGTCAATTGGTGTCCTGATTTAAAAATTCTCATCCTTGTTTGTAAATCTCTCCACGGTCTCACTCCCTCCCTATCTCTGCAATCTCCTCCAGCCTCAAAACCTCCAAGATCTCTACACTCATCTAATTCTGGCTTCTTGTGCATCCCTGGTTTTAATCACTCCACCATTGGTGGCTGTGCCCTCAGATGTCTAGATCCTCAAGTTCTGGAACACCTTTGTTAATTTAAGGCACTCTTTAAAATCTACCTCTTTGACCAACCTTTTAGCCAGCTGAACGTACGTTGAGGATGGGGATATTTGTGGAGCCTCCTCCTCTAGTGAGTTGTTTAATTGTCCACCACCGTTCAGGACTGGATGTGGCAGGACTCCAGAGCTTTGATATGATCCGTTGGTTGTGGGATTGCTTAGCTCTATCACTTGCTGCTCATGCTGTTTAGCACGCAAGTAGTCCTGTGTTATAACTTCACCAGGCTGACATCTCATTTTTAGGTATGCCTGGTGCTGCTCCTGGCATGTCCCTCCTGCACTCTTCATTGAACTAGGGTTGATCCTCTGGCTCAATGGTATTGGTAGATTGGGGATATGCTGGGCTATGAGGTTACAGGTTGTGTTCAAGTACAATTCTGTTGCTGCTGATGGCCCACAGCACCTCATGGGTGCCCAGTCTTGAGTTGCTAGATCTGTTCAATTATCCCAATTAGCACAGTGGTACTGCCACACAACATGAAGGAAGGTACCCTCAATGTGAAGGCGGGACTTTGTCTCACAACGACTGTGCGGTGGTCACTCCAACCGATACTGTCATGGACAGATGCATCTGCGGTAGGCAGGTTGGTGAGGATGAGGTCAAGTATGTTTATCCCTCATGACCTGCCACAGACCCAGTCTAGAAGCTATGTCCTTTAGAACTCGGCCAGCTTGGTCAGTAGTGGTGTTACTGAGCCACTCTTGGTGATAGACATTGAAGTTCCCCACCCAGAGTAAATTCTGTGCCCTTGCCACCCTCAGTGCTTCCTCCAAGTAGTGTTCAACATGGAGGCGCACTGACTCATCAGCTGAGGCAGGGTGGTGGTGAGGGGGGTGGCATGTGGTAATCAGCAGGAGGTTTCCTTGCCCATGTTTGACCTGATGCCATGAAACTTCATGGGGTCCGGAGTCGATGTTGAGGACTACCAGGGCAACTCCCTCCCGACTGTATACCACTGTTCTGCCACCTCTGCTGGGTCTCTCCAACCGGTGGGACAGGACATACCCAGGGATGGTGGTGGGGCATTATCTGAGAGTTATGATTCCGGATAACTATATCAGGCTGTTAATGCCCAGTTTGGGTTCCGGCTGGGCCACTCAGTTCATGACCTCATTACAGCCTTGGTCCAAACATGGACAAAAGACTGAACTCCCGAGGTGAGGTGAGAGTGACTGCCCTTGACATCAAGGCAGCATTTGGCCGAGTGTGGCATAGAAACTAGGAGTAGGCCATTCGGCCCTTCAAGGCTGCTCCGCCATTCGATATGATCATGGCTGATACTCTATCCCAACGCCATATTCCCGCTTTCTCTCCATGTCCCTTGATGCCCCTAATATCCAAAAAATTATCAATTTCTTTCTTGAATATACTCAGTGACCCGGCCTCCACAGCCTTCTATGGTAGAGAATTCCACTGGTTAACCACCCTCTGAGTGAAGAAATTTTTCCTCATCTCAGTCCCAAATGGCCTGCTCCGTATCCTGAGACTGTGGCCCCTGGTTCTAGACTCCCTAACCAGGGAAAACATCCTCCCAGCATCTAGTCTGTCTAACCCTGTTAGAATTTTATACGTTTCAATCAGATCCCCTCTCATTCTTCTAAACTCTAGTGAATACAGGCCCAGTCGAACCAATCTCTCCTCAGACGACAGTCCTGCCATCCCCGGTATCAGCACTGTGAACCTTCGCTTCACTCCCTCGATGGCAAGTATATCCTTTCTTAGGTAGGGAGGCCAAAACTGCACACAATACTCCAGATGTGGTCTCACCAAGGCCCTGTATAACTGCAGTCAGACATCCCTACTTCCAAACTCAAATCCTCTTGCAATGAAGGCATTTGCCTTCTTAATTGCTTGCTGCACCTGCCTAGTTACTTTCATTGACTGGTGTACAAGGACATCCAGATCCCTTTGTACATCCACCCAATATATCACCATTTAAATAATACTCTGCCTTTCTGTTTTTCACACCGAAGTGTACAACTTCACATTTATCCATGTTATACTGCATCTGCCATGTGTTTGCCCACACACACAACTTGTCTAAATCGCCCTGAAGCCTCCTTGCATCCTCCTCACAACCCCATCCAGTTTTGTGTCGTCAGCAAACTTAGAAATATTGCATTTGGCTCCCTCATCCATATATATATATATATCATGAATAGCTGGGGCCCAAGCACTGATCCCTCCGGTACACCACTAGTCATCCACCGCCTGCCACCTGTAAAAAGATCCGTTTATTCCCACACTCTGTTTCCGATCTGTCAGCCAATTCTCAATCCATGCCAGTATATTACTTCCAATCCCATGTGCTTTAATTTTGCCCACTAGCCTCTTATGTGGGACCTTATCAAAAGCCTTCTTGAAATCCAAATACACCACATCCACTGATTCTCCCTTATCTGTTCCACTAGTTACCCCCTCAAAAAACCCTAGTAGATTAGTTAAGCATGATTTCCCTTTCATAAACACTTGCTGACTTTGTCTAATCACGTTAATGCTTTCCAACTGTTCGGTTGCCACGTCATTTATAATAGACTCTAGCATTTTCCCCACTACTGATGTTAGGCTAACTGGTCTGTAATTCTCTGTGTTTTCTCTCCCTACTTTTTTAAAAGTGGGATTACATTTGCCACCCTCCAATCTGTAGGAACTGCTCCAGAGTCTATAGCATTTTGGAAGATGACCACCAATGCATCTAATATTTCCAGGGCCACTTCCTTTAGTACTCTGGGGTGTAGATTGTCAGGCGCTGGGGATTTTTCAGCCTTTAACTCCATTAATTTCTCGAGCACCATTTTATTTATTAATACTGATTTTCTTCAATTCCTCCCTCTCACTAGACCCTTGGTTCCCTAACACTTCTGGGAAATTGTGTGTGTCTTCTTTTGTCAAGACAGAAACAAAATGTGTGTTCAATTCTCCTGTCACTTCTTCGTTCCCCATTATAGTTTTCCCCATTTTTGACTGTAAGGGAACTATGTTTATCCTTGCCAATCTTTTTTCTTCACATTTTTATAGAAGCTTTTACAGTCAATTTTTATGTTATTGCAAGTTTATTCTCATACTCCATTTCCCCTTCTTGATCAATCTTTTTGTCCACTTTTGCTGAATTCTAAACTGCTCTCAATTCTCAGGCTTGCTGCTTTTTCTGGCAATTTTGTATGTCTCCTCTTTGGATCTAATGCTATCCCTAATTTCTTTTGTAAGCCATGGTTGAGCCACCTTTCCTGTTTTACTTTTGCACCAGACAGGAATGAATAATTGTTGTAATTCATGCATATGTACCTTAAACATTAGCCGTTGCCTATCCACTGTCAACTCTTTTAGTAAGGTTCCCCAATCCACCATTGCCAACTCATGCCTCATACCCTCGTAGTTCCCTTTATTTAGATTTAGGACTCTAGTTTCAGATTCAACTTCTTCACTTGCCATTCTAATGAACAATTGTATAATTTTATGGTCGCTCTTCCCCAAGGGGAATTGTTAATTAATCCTTTCTCATTGCACATTACCCAGTCTAGGATAGCCTGTTCTCAAGTTGGTTCCTCAATGTATTGGTCTATAAAACCAAGACATACACATTCCAGGAAATCCTCCTTCACAGTATTATTGCTAGTTTGGTTTGTCCAATCTATATGTAGATTAAAGTCACCCATGATTACAGTTGTATCCTTATTGCATGCATCTCTAACTTCCTGTTTAATGCCTTCCCTTACATCTTCATTACTGTTTGGGGGCCTAAAGACATCCCCACCAATGTTTTCTGCCTCTTGGTGTTTCTTATCTCCACCCAAACAGATTCCACATCATGATTTTCCGAGCTAATATCCTTCCTCACTACTGCATTGATTTCCTCCTTTACTAACAATGCTACCCCACCCCCTTTCCCTATTTGTCTGTCCTTCCTAAATATTGAATACCCCTGGATGTTCAGTTTACAAACTTGGTCACCCTGCAGCCATGTCTCCATGATTACAACTATATCATAACCGTTTATATCTATATGCGCTGTTAATTCATCTAATTTATTGCCAATGCTCCGTGCATTAAGATACAATGCCTTTAGACTTGTCTTTTTAACCTTGTTAGTCATCTTAGCTTTATTTTGCACTATGACCTCATTTGCTTTTCACCCTCGTTTTTTCTGTCTTCCGCTTTTGCTTCTTACTTTTCTGTCTTTTGTTTCTATCCTTGTTTCCCCCTCCTGTCTCCCTGCTCAGGTTCCTATTCCCATCAAGGAGCCCTAGAAAAACTGGAGTGAATGGGAATCAGGGGGAAAACTATCCATTCGTTGGATTCATACCTAGCACAAAGGAAGATGGTTGTGGTTGTTGGAGGTCAGTCATCTCAACTCCAGGCCGTCACTGCAGGAGTTCCTCAGGGTAGTGTCCTCGGCCCAACCATCTTCAGCTGCTTCACCAACAACCTTTCTTCCATCATAAGGTCAGAAGTGGGGATGTTCGCTGATGACTGCACAATGTTCAGCACCATTCACAGACTACTTCAGTATCTGAGGGGGTCATGTCCAAATGCAGCAAGACCTGGACAATATCCAGGCTTGGGCTGACAAGTGGCAAGTAAAAGTCACATCACACAAGTGCTAGGCAATGTCTATCTCCAACAAGAATCTAACCATTGCCCCTTGACGTTCAATGGCATTACCATCACTGAATCCCCCACTATCAACATCCTAGAGGGGGTTACCATTGACCAGAAACTGAACTGGACTAGCCATATAAATACTGTGGCTACAAGAGCAGGTCAGAGGCTAGGAATCATGTGATGAGTAACTCACCTCCTGACTCCCCAAAGCCTGTTCACCATCTACAAGGCACAAGTCAGGAGTGTGAGGGAATACTCCCCATTGCCTGGATGAGTGCAGCTCCCACAACACCCAACAAGCTTGACACCATCCAGGACAATGCAGCCCATTTGACTGGCACCACATCCACAAACATTCACTCCTTCTACCATCGACACACAGTAGCAGCAGTGTGTACCATCTACAAGATGCACTGCAGGAATTCACCAAGGCTCCCTTAGACAGCACCTTCCAAATCCACGACCACTACTATCTAGAAGGACAAGGGCAGCAAATAGATGGGAACACCACCACCTGGGTGTTTCCCTCCAAGTCACTTGTCATCCTGACTTGGAAATATATCGCCGTTCCTTCACTGTCGCTGGGTCAAAATCCTGGAACTCCCTTCCTAACAGCACTGTGGGTGTACCTACGCCACATGGGCTGCAGTGCTTCAAGGCAGCAGCTTCTCAAGGGCAACTAGGGACGGGCAATAAATGCTGACCAAGCCATTGAAGCCCACATCCCGCGAATTAATTTTTAAAAAATCGTTCTGAATGGCTGGCAGTCACCTAAGTTAAGTTTACAGCTAGCTAACATGCAACTGACTCTGCATTCCCATTAAATGAAACCGCTCACCCAAGCTCCAGATATTGTCCCTCACTGTTACTAGCTACATATAGCAAGATTTATAAAACTGACATCAGTTTCAGTTTGCAGACTGACTACTGGGTAGCCTTATTTGCTGAGAAACGTTAGCTCATTGCTTTAGCTATGGCTTCAGCTCATCGAAAACTTGACTGCGCGCTTAAGATTGGATTGGGATCCATAAAAGATTGTAAGTTGCCAACATCAGGAACTTTTGTGCATTTGCTTCAGGGTTGCCATGTTTAGAAATACGGTAAGGGTTGCCACAATCTAAACTAAGAATATGTTTTTAAATTTCTTTCATGGAATGTGGGCATTGCTGGCAAGGTCAGCATTTGTTGCCCATCCCTAATTGCCCTTGAATTGAGTGACTTGCTCAGCCATTTCAGAGGGCAGTTAAAAGAACAAAGAAAAGTACAACACAGGAACAGGCCCTTCGGCCCTCCAAGCCGGCGCCGATCATATTGCCTGTCAAACTAAAACATTTTGCACTTCCGGGGTCCGTATCCCTCTATTCCCATCCTATTCATCTATTTGTCAAGCTGCCAGTTAAGTGTCAACCACATTGCTGTGGGTCAGGAGTCACACGTAGACCAGACCAGGATGGTAGATTTCCTTCCCTAAAGGACATTAGTGAAGTAGATGGGTTTTTAAGGTAATTTATGACAGTTTCATGGTCGCCATTACTGAGCCTAGTTTTCAATTTCAAATTTATTTAATTGAATTTAAATTCCACCAGCTGCTGTGGTGGGATTTGAACCCATGTCCCCCAGAGCATTGACCTGGGCCTCTGGATTACGAGTCCAGTGACATTGCCACTACTCCATCATCTCCCCATCTGCTCCTTAAAATATCTTCATCAATCCAGAAAAATTATGACAGAAAATAATTCAACTATTTTTAAATTTCTCAATGTAGTTTGCCACATTCAGAATCATAAATTTATGTGCATAACATTGTAACATTCTGCACTTTTACAAAATTTGCAATTCAAAATTACAGCTATTCTTAAAGTAGCTGAACCGGCTTATTTTCAAAGTGCTCTACTGAAACAGTAAATACAGTAAGTTAATCCTTAAAATTTAGAAATCCCCAACTTTAGGTGGGTAAATAGAAAAAGAAAGGAAAGGGAGTGAGTATGAGATCACGAGCAGGAGGGCAAGAGCGCTATTGAGCAAGAGAAAGAGGTTTGAATTTATAAAGCGCCTTTCATGATCTCAGGACATCCCAAAGCGCTTTACAGCCAATGAAGTACTTTTGAAGTGTAGTCACTGTTGTAATGCAGGAAATGTGGCAGCTAATTTGTGTCCTGCAAGCTCCAATATACAACAATAGATAATAAGCAGATAGTTTTCATTTAAAAGTAATGAATAAATATTGGCAAGAACACAGGGGATACTACTCTGCCCCCCAACCCTTACTCCTCAAAGTAGTGCCATGGGATCGGTTATGTTCAAGAGAGCAGATGGAGGCCTCAGTTTAACATCCCATTTGAAAGGCGGCACCTCCCATAGGGCAGCATTCCCTCACTAATGCACTGGAGTGTCAGCCTAGATCTTTGTACTCGAGCCTCTGGAGTGGGACCTGAACCCAAAACTTACTGATTCAGAGACCAGGGTGCTACTGAGCCACAGCCAACACACAATATGTATTAAGCAAAACAAATTTAGGGAGTTTAATACAGTTAATTTTTATTTTTCATTAAATTATAACTATTAGCATAGCTGTGTTTCTGCAATGAGGCTCTGAACCAATTAAAAACCATTTGCAGCAAAGACAATTACAAGTTGTCCAATTTTGACCAATTAAGGAGAGCGGTCCTTGATCCAAAAATTCAATGTCAATGCATGCTTTTTACGAACTAATCCTTTAAAAGGGTATACACAACACAATCCAAGCTACTAGATTTTTAAAAAATGTAGAACAAAATTAAGGATTAAGACAACAAAAATGTGGAGGCACCTGGACAGCTGAACATACAACCCATGTTTGAACTGTGGAATGCTTCACCTTCGTTACAAGTTAGTGCTCTACACTAACATCAGTAGCGCAGTCTCAATCAATGGGTGGGAAACAGATAGCTTTCCGATTAAATCTGGAGTCAGGCAGGGCTGCCCTCTCTCGCCTGTCCTTTTCGTGTGCTGCATAGAACCCTTTGCCGAGTCCATCAGGAAGGATCCGGGCATAAGAGGAGTGACGATCCCAGGCAGTGGAGGCACTCAGGTAAAAGCCTCCCTGTACATGGACGACGTCGCCGTCTTCTGCTCGGATCCGCTGTCGGTGCGCAGACTGATGCACATCTGCGACCAGTTCGAACTGGCCTCGGGAGCCAAGGTAAATCGTGGGAAGAGCGAGGCCATGTTCTTTGGGAACTGGGCTGACCGATCCTTTGTCCCCTTCACTGTCAGGGCTGACGGCCTGAAGGTGCTGGGGATATGGTTCGGAGGGACCGGGGCATGCGTTAGAAACTGGAAGGAGCGAGTGGCTATGGTGAAAAGGAAACTGGGCATGTGGGAGCGACGCTCCCTCTCCATTGCGGGTAAGAACCTGGTCATCAGGTGTGAGGTACTCTCGCTGTTGCTGTACGTGGCGCAGGTCTGGCCCATTCCAGACTCCTGCGCGATGGCGATCACTCGAGCCATCTTCCGCTTTATCTGGAGGTCGAAAATGGATCGTGTCCGCAGGGACGCGATGTACAAGCCTCTAGATAAAGGGGGAAAAAACGTGCCCAACATCGCCCTCATACTGATGGCCACCTTTGTGTGTGGCTGCATCAAGCGGTGCGTAGACCCTCAGTACGCAAACACCAAGTGTCACTACGTGCTGAGGTTCTACCTGTCCCCGGTGTTGCGAAGGATGGGTCTGGCCACGCTGCCGCGGAACGCTCCGAGTAGTTGGACCGTGCCGTACCACCTGTCCCTGGTGGAAAAATTTATGCAGAAAAACACCTTTGACCACAAGTCCATCAGGCAGTGGTCAGCACGTAACGTCCTAGAGGCCCTGAGGGATAAGGAGAGGGTGGACCCTGTGGGATGGTTCCCCGAGCAGACTGTCAAAGTCATTTGGCAGAATGCCTCATCGCCAGAACTTTCCAACAAGCACCAAGACGTAGCTTGGCTGGTGGTGAGAAAGGCCCTCCCCGTCAGATCCTTCCTACACGCCAGGAAGCTCACCCCCTCTGCACGTTGCCCTCGAGGTGGCTGCGGTGGGGAAGAGACCGTTGTTCACCTCCTTGTGGATTGTGCCTTTGCAAAGAAAGTCTGGAGAGAGATGCAGTGGTTGCTGTCGAGGTTCATCCCGAGCAGTTCTGTGACACAGGACTCTGTGCTCTACGGGCTGTTCCCAGGGACACACACCGAGACAAACATCAACTGCAGCTGGAGGATCATCAACTCGGTGAAAGAGGCGCTTTGGTCTGCCCGAAACTTGTTGGTCTTCCAGCACAAAGAGTTGTCCCCGACCGATTGTTGCGGACTGGCACAATCCAAAGTCCAGGACTACGTGCTGAGGGACGCACTAAAGCTTGGGGCAGCTGCCGCAAAGGCGCAATGGGGAAGGGTCGCTGTCTAAGACCTTTCTACCACAGCGCACCGAGAGACTGGGAACTGTTTAGAGCCCCTCGGGCTGTACAGATCAAAATGAAAGGCTGTAAATGACTGTAATATTGTTTGTACTGATGCACCTGGTGATACATTTTGTAAAAGTTTAACCTGGATTGTACCCTTGTAATGTTGGTTTTGAAATGGTTTTGAATGTGATTGAAGATAATTTATGAATAAAGTATATTTTTACAAAAAAAAAAAAAAAAAATCTTCCTTCTGCCAATAGAGGTCTACTGAGCATGGTGTGAGTGGCAGTATAGAGCTTCTCTCTCTTCCCGTGCAGTATCCTTGTTGATGGTTTACCATGTTTTCACTAGTGGGCAAGGTGAGGAGGCAGGCCCCAAGAACTACCTCAGCCAATACGGGGATTGAACCCATGGTGTTGGTGTTACTTGCATCATACTCTAGCCATCTAATCAAATGAGCTAACCAGCCCCCCTCAGTATATTTAGAGCTTATGGCATGCAAACCAACAACAGCAACAGCAAATTTACATTCAACACAGCAGCAGTAGTCAACATGAGGCAGTTGCTCCTGGAACAGCAGTGATATTTAGCTAGATTTTATTTCCAATTTCCAGCATTCATAGCATTGGCTTACCCACTAATAAAAATATGAAGATTTGCATGTTGTTATTTATAGATTTTGGTTATTATTTTGTTTTAGAGTCACTATGATGTATTGTTATGCTTATGTATACAAGCAAGTGACAGCCAAGAGGGCTGAAATAACTGTTGCAGTATTTCACAGTACTAATTCATTATGGCTAGTTCTGCTAATGATCTGAGCTCCATAGGAAAGGTAATGATCGCTGTTTCCAAAGAATCAGGTGCCCAAGGGAAGGTAAACAAATGCATACATTTGTAGAGCGCATTTCATGACTTCAGAACACTCCAAATTAAGACAGTTATATGGCCTATTAAGTACTCTTTTTAAAAAAAAGTAGTCAGTGTTATAAAATGGAATACGTGGTAATCAATTCGCAAACAACCCATAAATATGTGATTATCTAGTACTGTGACAACATGGCAAACACTATGCACAGATTTCTCTTTCTTTCCATATATTTAGAAATGGTGTTCTCAGAAGAATGATATGCCAAAATGAATCAGATTCAAAATTTGTATCTTCTGTTCCGGAATTTGTCATTCAACCAACTGAGCTATGAAGCACTTCAGCTCCAGTTAAACTCAACTGATCTTCTTTTAAATAAACTGAGTTTTTAAATCTTATTTTTGTGTACACCATTATTGATTAAGATTTATTTTCCTCCAAATTATTTGTCTTGTACAATGAACACTGGTAGATGATAGACAAGATACATGAGTGTTCATGCTCCGTGCACAGCTGTACAATTCATTTCGATCAGTTCTCTATCTTCAATTATAATCACCTCCAATTCCAAGGCATTAATAAGAATGATGAACATTAATGGAAAATCTATTTGAATACATTACAAGCAAATTTTATTGTGTAGACAACTGAATTATGTATGCTTGACCATGCCAGTTTCTAGTAATCTCACAACTACTCAAACTGAACTTCAAGCATCAAGTTTACAACCAGTTGGTGTCTGCTCAAATAAGGCAAGCCAAATAAAAACCATCCATGCAGTCAAAACTATGGGCAGATATACAAAGTAGTGATCCAACCTCCAGGTTCATCCATTATAAACTAAGATGAAAGCAAAATACTGCGGATGCTGGAAATCTGAAACAAAAACAGAAAATGCTGGAAAAACTCAGCAGGTCTAACAGCATCTGCGAAGAGAAAAAAGTTAACGTTTCGAGTCCTTATGACTCTGAAGAACAGGAGGAATATAAAGAGCACAAATATGCCATAGCTATTTAAAAACAATTGCAGCTTCCTCTGTTGTCAACTTTTAAAAATCCCTGTGGCTTCCTGTGAAGTACAGAAGGGAAATGAACTACAGACTTCATTGCAAGAGGAATGAGAGATCTCACTTTAGACCGAGTAGATTAGTTAGCTCAGAAGAAAAATATGCACTAGCAACTTATTTTGGTTTATATACCAAACAAAATGAATGATTTTTATTCTTGGGATATATACAAAATGTTTCGCAAGAACATAAGAAATAGGAATAAACCACACAATCCTGCAATTCAGTATGATCATGGCTGATCTTCTCCCTCAAGTCTACTTTCCTGCCTGTTCCCCATATCCCTCGATTCCCTGTCTATTTTGGCCTTAAATTTGTTCAACAATGGAGCATCCACAACCCTTACAGTGAAAAAAATTCTCAACTCAATCTGAAATGATTGGCCATTTCCCTGAGACTGTGCCCCCACGCTCTAAATTCCCCAGCCAGGAGAAACAACCTCTCAGTTCCTGCTCTGTCAAGTTCCTTCATGTTTCAATGAGATCACCTCTCACTCATCTAAACTCAAAACTATAGGTCCAATTTACTCAGTCTCCCACATTGGTTCTTGGGGTGCAACAGTTGACTTATGTAGAGAACCTATGACAACAGTTGACCTACGTAGAGAACTGTGCTGCCTCCAATGCAAATATATCCTTCCTTAAATATGGAGGCCAAAACGGCACACCAGGTGCGATCTCACCAAAGCCCCAGACAATTGTAGCAAGACTTTTCTTATTCCTATACTCAAATCCCCTTGAAATAAAGGTTACCATGCCATATGCTTTTCTAATTGTTTTCTGTAGCTGCATGCTAACTTTGTACAAGCAAACACAAGTCCCTCTGAACATTAACATTAACAAATTTCACACCACTTAAAAAATATTCTACTTTTCTATTCTTACTATCGAAGTGAATAAGCTCACACTTCCCCACATTATACTCCATCTGCCATCTTGTTGCCCACTCACTTAACCAGTCATATCTTTTTGTGGTCTCTCTGTGTCCTCCTCTCAGCTTTGCTACCTAGCTTTGTATAGTTAGTAAACGTAGTTACATTACTCTTGGTCTCATCATCCAAGTCATTAATGAAGATTATAAATAGCTGAAGACCCAGCAATGATCCTTGTGACACTCCACTAGTCACAGCCTGTCAACTTAAAAATGCCCTGTTATCCCTACTCTTTGCTTCATGTTCATGAGTCAAGCCTCCATCCTCCCAAAGTACTCACTCCATGAGCCCTTATCTTGTGTATTAACCTTTTATGTGGCACCTTATCAAACACCTTTTGGAAATCAAAGTATACTCCATCCATCTACCCTACTAGTTATACCCTCAAAAAAGTCTAAATTAATTTGTCGAACATGATCTCCCGTTTGTAAAATTTTGATCATGTCATGATCTTCTAAGTGCAGTCCTTTAAGTTGCATGGACTATAGAACTGTGCAAGAGCACTGTAGGCAGGCAGCAGTGCTTGATCATTCAGAGGAAACTGAACACATTTATAAAGATAATGCCAAGATCGGTGGTGCTAAGTAAATATAATCCTGAAAAATATTACAGGATACATGGAACGTGTTCAAAATTATGAGTCATCTAGACAGAATAAGTAAACTGTTCCCGCTGGCAGAAGGGTCAAGTATTAGAGGATACGGAGTTAAGATGTGTTATGATGTGGCAGGTGATATATGCCAGGTGGACCAAATCCACAAGGGAACCATGGCCACACTATCACAACGGTTTTGCAATTTGTATTTATTACAAGAAGTTTTGTGCACTAAATTCAGAAGTAATGAGTCCACTAACACCTTTAGAGATATTAAAAATTAAATTAAAACATTTATTGACACATGAAAAGAATTCAAATATATATATAAAAGATTACCGTTATTTAATACTATAACAAATCCCAAAATTCCTAATTAACCTGACTCCCAACTACACACCCACTTTAAGGCAACAGTCCAAAATAGACTTTAAATTTAAATAAGCAATCCAGCAAGGTTACCACAGCACCCACTCGACAGTGGGATCCCAAAGGCTTCGAACACAACTTTAGTTACTGTAGCAGCACTTCTTCAGAGTGGCTGGGGCTTCTTCCAAGTCTGTCACACGGTGTACCTTTCAAGGTTTTACATGGCCACCCTACATAGCCTTCCATCCTTCTTTATATATGTTTCTCTCGTTTTGTGAAAAATTCCATTGTTCTACATGTCTTTGGAAATTTACTTTTCCCATAATATAAGAAACTTTCATGTTGTCAATGCAGCCTTTGTCCTTTTGGGAAAAATAAATGTAATAACTTTGCCCTGTTTATCTTGTTAGGTGTAAGCATCCTACTATCCCTTTGAAAACTCCCCATTTATCTTAAAATGCAAATTTCATTCACTCCTGATCTATTGACTTTTATACTCTAGCTCACTCATTAGCATTTCAAATGCCCTTTTTACACCCGACTCTGATAATTTCGACCTTGCAGCATATCTGACTCTAATTCAATTAAATCAGTCACACAAGCAGAACCATTCCACATTCACACCCATAAGCATGCAATAAGATTATGAAGAATACGATCGTTTCATGACAGATGATTAGCAAAAGAACCAACAGTGACATAAGGTAATTCTTTTGTGACATAAGGAAATTCTTTTGTATGCAACAAGTGGATTGGATCTGCAGTGAGGCTGTGATATTAATCATAATAATGACAGATGAAGAGACCCAAGACTGTGGTGGGGATTCAAGCCTTGCTTTCAAAAGGAATTGGATAAGCACCTGAAGAGAAAAAAATTATAAAGCTATGGTGAAAGAGAGGAGTATTGAGACTAGCTGAGCAGCTCCTGCATAGGCATGATGGGCCGAATGCCCGCCTCCTGTGCTGTAACCATTCTATGATTCTACGCTTATTTGTGAAGGGTAAACGTGCAGCATGTAAAATTTATATGCCTATAAGAATACGTACAATACTGGTTATCAGAACTCTGCAGCCCAGGTTTGCACAGTCTCTTGACACTTGGAAAGACTTAAAAACGTTAATTCATAGTTGCAATGTGCCATGAGCTTCTGATTTGCCTTGGCATCTGGAGGGAGCAGTGTGAGGGAGAGCCAAGAATTCAGGAAGTCCTCACTTAACGGCATCTCACGCAACTAAATTTCGTGTTAACATCACTCTCCAATTAGAACCCTGCATTTGCATTGTGTTGCTACTGTTTTATGTTAATGTCACCATACCCCTAGGCCTTCCCATGTAACTCCTGTGTTGTGCCTGCAAGAACTGGGTTTTGGGCAAGGTGGGGAGCAGGCAACCTTAGGAGGGGGTTATGAGCCTCAGACAGACTGTTTTTGCGTAACGTCATTCCGCATCAATCGCGTTTTCCAGAAACCAATTAACAATGTTAAGTGAGGCCTTCCTGTAAAGGCATCAGGATTGTCACCATCAGATGTTTCATAAACTTTCTGGTCCATTTCCCTTTCGCTCATTTATCTCTTTTAAATTTACATAGCATTTTTAAAAAAACTCCATACTGGCCTCTTTTAGTCAAGAAACCAGAATAGTCTGGGTCAAATATTTTTTCTGTGGTCATCTACGCTTCTCCATCATCAGTGGAGATAGCTTCCTTCCGATGCTTCCAGAATCAAATCTTGGTTATGTCAAGCTAAAAACAGGCAAACTGCAGCCAAAGCAGGTAACTGAATTTGGCTGTGAATTGAATCAAAATTGTGGGTAAGATAATGTAGTGGTTAAAGTACTGGACTAGGAACCGAGACAACACGAGTTCAGAATTCCATGATGGTAAACTGTGAAACTGAATTAAATAAATTTAGGAATTTGTAGCTGGGGCAGGGGTGGAGAGATGCCAATGGGGCCTTCAGGAAAGAGAATGTGCCTCTACACATTATGGTGGAGACGTGACTTCACTCCACTGCTTGAATCACTCTAAATATCTGATGAATCACCCAAGCAAGTTCCTCAGTGTTAAGAGCAATAGTTAATTTAAGAGGACAAAACCCCTCACCACCTTCATGGGACAAATTGTAATAGGCAATAAATGCAACCATGGCAGCAATCCGCAAATACAGAGAACAAGCTAAAAGAAAATGAAAAGTTTACTGTTAAGAGCCGTGAGGCAGCCAAGCTTTGGTTCAGCTGATCTCAAATGTTTCTGAAATTTGTGCTCTTTTGCTTTAATTTGATACTGTAGCTTAGGTCAGAGGTGAGATACCAAAATTTAATTGTACATTGAAACAGATGGACAGTTTCAGCAACATGTTCATTTAGGATTTGCTTTAAAAAAGTGCAAAATAAGATAATTAAATATGACAATAACAAACTCACTTATTAGTAGAAGGACCTCTTGGCCATGTTCCATCTTCATTCTTCTGCTCTATTACCAGTACCTTTTAATTAAATTACACAGAGTTTTAAAGGGAAATAATGGTGCACAATCACACAAAATACATAATTCACTGGGCCAATAGAAAAGCTGACATTGACATTACATAGTAACTAATCTTCACAAAGGACATCTACATATTAAAAATCTTACTTCTACATGCACCCTTAATCTCTTCATTAATAAATTAGTAGGTACATTTTTATAATGGAAATCAGCAGTGTACATTTGTCATGCTGTAATTACAGCCTCCCCCTACAGCGCCAACAGTGGAAGTGTACAACTGTAGTATGACAAGCCTTCACAGAATTATAAATATGGGCATAGCAATTCATCAAAGGAATAGAATTAGGGCAAAATGTATGCCTTTGGAATGGAAACTGAGTTATGTTCCACACCCTGGTCCAATGACAGCCCCCTTTCATCTGAACATATGTTTGCTCTCGATTCCCTATGCACCTGGTTGTGCTGGGAAGAAAAAAGGAAAACTGCAAGAGCTTTGAAATCTGACAAAAATCAACAAGTGCTGAAAGTACCCTCAAGTCAGTTCATGCCATTGAACAGAAAAGACAAGTTCTGGTGCTTTGGAGTGTATCCTTCATCAGACTGACTTGATGACTGTTCTTCCTGCCCTGGATCTAATCTGGAGAATTTTATTAACTATGCTTCCAATTTCCACCCATTTCTCACCTTCTCTGATCTTCCCTACCCACGCTTCTCACACTTCCATCTCCAACAACAGGTTTTCCACTGATATTTATTATAAGCCCGCCAACTCACATAACCATAAAATATGCTTCATTCCACCTTCCCGCCTATAAAAGGACTCTGCTCATCCCTCCCAGCTTTTCCACATGTTTATTCTGAGGAAGGGGAGGCATGGCATAGTGGTATTGTCACTGAACTGGTAATCCAGAGACCCAGCGTAACGCTCTGGGAACCTGGGTTTGAATCTCACCATGGCAGGTGGTGAAATTTGAATTCAATAAAAATTTGGAATTAAGTTTAATTTTAAAAAAAACCCATTGTCGATTGTTGGAAAAACCCATCTGATTCACTAATGTCCAGATGGGTTTTTACAACAATTGACAATGGTTTCTAGACTTTTAATTCCAGATTTTTATTGAACTCAAATTCCACTATCTGCCGTGGCGGGATTTGAACCCAGGTCCCCATAGCGTTACCTTGGGTCTCTGGATTACTAGTCCAGCGACAATACCACTATGACATTGACTCCCCTGAAATTAGGAAAACTTCTCTCTAACTCAACTGTGAAAGCTCTATTGGAAGAATACAGTGCATTAATCTCAATTAATTTTTTAACTATACAATGTTATGCAATTAGAAAAGATTCAACTATTTTCAGAAAGGGCTGTAACAGTTACTTTAACATTACATTTCCTATATAAATTTTTCTTTGTCCATGGTAACTCAGGATACGAGAGAATAAGAATGTGAGTAATGAAGTTATACAATTGGGATCAATCCCTGTTCTGAGTTACCTAGCCACAGCAGATGGAGCAACAATAAAAGCACAAAACTGACCACTGTAGACTGATAGGCAGGGAGAAATTATCATCCAGAGCTGATTTGTTCGTCTACGTGCACATGTTAGATGATGACATCAGCAGTCTGGGCAATGAGTTAAACAGTATCCCGTTTAAGCACTCAAACAAAGAATGGCCAGTCAAACAAGGCAATTGAGGGTACCTGGCAGCTGGGGAAGCATTCCTTCAGGAAAAAAATTTGGAGGTTTGTGGAGGGGAGGTTTGGGAGGTGGGGGAAGGGCAGTGTGGGGAAGGGAAGTCAAAGAGAAGAGAACTGAAATGTTTAAAAAAAATTGGGTGTATACCATACTGGAACAAGGGAAAGCCGAGCTTGACTTGTTTGTTATGAAAACTTCAGAAGAATCATATTTAACTAGGTCATACGTTGCACGTATTTTTCTTTCCATAGATATGTTGTATTCTATTGTGTCGGCAGGGCTGGGGTGTGGGGGGAGTTAAGCATGGCAGGGGACAGATTCTCAGAATCAACTGTCTTTGTCTCCCAAGTGTTCTAAAGGTTTCACTGGGTGCCTGATACAAAGTAAAATCAAGCCAGAAACAAAGGAATGAGGAGACAGAAAGAAGGAAATATGTATATCATATTTATACTACACCAAAATAGCATTTGATTAATGGTGATAATAATGCAAGCAGGAGCCATGTTTTCATTGTTCCTACCACTGTGAAGTTGTACAAGAAGCACTGCTCAGATTTTATTATACAATTGACTGATAATTCTATGCAAAGTAAGCTTCATTTTGTACAATATTGTTTCTTTCCTCCTCTCCTAATGTAGATTTACACCAATACATTCCTGCTATCTTTTCACAGGTGATTTGAGTGTAAGGATAGCTTGCCGCTTTTAAACAGGTTTATAGTCCAACATCTGTGGTTCTGAATCCAGACTGGAGTGAACGAGGTCCACCTCAAATAAGTTTTGGGGATGCTTCCAATTTTCTGTATCGAGGGGATTTTTTTTGAGGGAATAACAGGGTACTGGACATGCACACAGAATATCTGATATAAACACAGAATAAGAATCTTAAATGGGAGGATTTTTTTCCATAATTTCAATGTTATCAGATCAGTTTTATCACAATCCAATGTGGCAACTCCAAATGGCAACTATTTTGAGTAAATGTGATCCACTGTTTGTTGAAATTTGAATGCTTGAAGCAATTGTCTACATCACTGAAGAATCAGTATCCATGTTATGGCTTTCTATGTCAATGATGCACTTATCATGGTTTTTCTCATTCTTTCACAGGATGTGGGTGTCACTGGCTAGGCCAGCATTTGTTGCCTACCCTTAACTGCCCTCGAGAAGGTGTGTGCACCTTCTTGAACCACTCCAATCTATGTGGTGTAGGTACACCCACAGAGCTGTTAGGGAGAGTGTGCCAGGATTTTGACCCAGTGATACTGAAGGAACGGCAACATAGATATGTGGCTTGGAGGGAAGCTTGCAGGCAGTGGTGTTTCCATGCATTGCTGCCTGTGGGAGTTGTTATTGAAGGGGCCTTGGTGAATTGTAGTAGTGTATCTTATGGATGGTACACACTGTTGCCACTATGCATTGGTGGTGGAGGGAGTGAATGTTTAAAGGTGGTGGATGGGGTGCCAATCAAGCAGGCTGCTTTGTCCTGGAAGGCATTGAGCTCCTTGAGTGTTGTTACATCGCACTCATCCAGGCAAGTGGGGAATGTCACACTCCTGGCTTGTGCCTTGTAGATGGTGGAAAGGCTTTGTGGAGTCAGGAAGTGAGTCACTTAACATAGAATTCCCAGCCTCTCTGACCTGTGCTTCTAGCCACAGTGTTTATATGGCTGGTCCAGTTCAATTTCAATCCAAGGCAGCAGCTCACCAAGTGTGGCACCAAGGAGCCCTAGCAAAACTGGAGTCAATGGGAACTGAGGGGGGAAAACTCTTTGCTGGTTGGAGTCATACCTAGTGCAAAGGAAGATAGTAGTGGTTGTTGGAGATCGATTGTCTCAGTTCCAGAACATTCATGCAGGAGTTCCCCAGGGTAGTGTCCTAGGCCCAAACACCTTCAGCTGCTTCATCAATGATCTTCCCTCCATAAGGTCAGAAGTGGGGATGTTCACTAATTGTATAATGTTCAGTACCATTCACAACTCAGATACTGAATCAGTCCATGAACATATGCAGCAAGACCTGGACAACATTCAGGTTTGGGCTGATAAGTGGCAAGTAACATTTGTGCCACGTAACTACCAGGCAATTATCATCTCCAACAAGAAAGAATCTAACCATCTCACCTTGACATTCATTGCTTTATGACTGTGGTGGCTTTACCATCACAGAATCCCCCCTACTATCAACATCCTGAAGGTTACCATTGACCAGAAATTGTAAGCGCTAGTTTTAGATAGCCCTACCTATTGTAAGTGATGTTATCTAATAAACCGGAAGTCTATTTGAGTCAACTGGCTCATATTTGGAGATGGAATTTTAGTCTTTACGCTTGAATTCAAATGGTCCTAGGTTCATTGAAAACTCCCTATACCTAATCACCCTGCATCTACTGAAGCCAGTTCCTGGAGATCAATTCTTGCACTGAAGTTTTGAAATATAAAGCTAGTTTTTAAATTTATAAGGAATGAATCAGCTAGGTTTTTACATCAATCAAGTAGCTTTCATCCATGGTATGATTTGAACTCATGACCACGGAGTAAAAAACTAAAATTAAAAAGAAATTTTTTAAAACTCGAGGAGCTAAATGGTCTATTCCTGTTCCTTTGTTACCTCTTCCCTCAGTGGATAAATGATTGCTCATATGTGAGGGGAAACCATCAATGAATCATAGTCACGACCAATGAATCATAATCATCGACAGTGAATTGAGAATTATGCTTTGAGAGTTTTTATTTTGCTGGCATGACCATTTTTTCCTTCAACTTGCATTTATGTAATGTAGGATATCACCACAATGCACTTCCCTGCGGTGCAAAGAAAATGGACAAAGGGAAATTAGGTGGGTTAATCAAAAGCTTGGTGAAAGAGGTGTCTTATAAGAAATGTTTTCAAAAAGAAGGTGGAGGTGGTAAAGTAGTTACCAATGCTGGGGCAAAGAGAAAGAAGATTGCACAAGATGCCAGAGGAACAGAAAGTCTAGGAGGGGAAGGACAGGTTTTAATAGAACCATAGAAAAGTTACAGCACAGAAGGAGGCCATTCGGCCCATCTTGTCTACGCCAGCCCGAGGACACCCAGGTGCTCTTTCTAATGTTTTAGAAGGTTAGAAATAAGGAGGGGAGAGGTCATGGACTAAATTTGAGGCATGTGGTAATCTCAGATTCAAGCCCCCATTTGGCACTTCAATATCTGCCAAGCAGTGATAAAGTTCACTCACTTCTTGGCATAGCTGCAACACGAGTCAGCCCAAGTTAAGAGAAATAGTTCACTTCTGGGAAGTTAAAAAAAAGGTCACCATGAATGATCTCAGTGTGCAGCCAGTTGTAGAACTGTCTGTGCTTTGCTCCCATTACTTTCTCATTTGATGAACACTGAAATGAGGTGCGAAGGAAGGAACTGGA
The DNA here is from genome assembly GCF_964194155.1 of Cetorhinus maximus. Lineage (NCBI taxonomy): Eukaryota > Metazoa > Chordata > Chondrichthyes > Lamniformes > Cetorhinidae > Cetorhinus > Cetorhinus maximus. Next base: position 13,188,774 of record NC_135900.1, read on the forward strand.
AAAAATTGTAAGCAAAATGTTTTCCAAAAGACACCCAGCTTAAGGAATATAAATACAATAACTGTTGCTTATGGCCGTTTTTAGCAGCCATACAAAAAGCAGATAGGTCTGCCAGTAATTTATATGTGCCTGTTCAGTCAGATGACAAATGTGTTTATGTATACAAGTCCGACCAAATTGGGAGAGACCTCAGACTTGCTTCACAGAGCCACCTAGTGACTGATGGTGTAAGATTTAATAAAATGAAATTGTTGGCTTAGCAATTTACAATGTGAAATGTGGCCACAAAAGCATCAAAAATTGTGACATCAGAGTAAGGTTTATGGACAGTTAGTAGTACATGCCCCATTCAAGGCTTTCAGGAGTTATTTGTTACTAAGGCGCCATAAACGATCTTTAAAGGTGAGATTTGAAATTAGAAATCACTACTAGTTTCAGGAACTATCAAACCTATACCCTAACCTCTTCACCTTCAATTGCAAATATAAATCAAAGACAGAATACCATATTTTAAACTACTATACCTGCCCTTGATATAGTCCCGCATCTTGTATTGTGCTATCGGGCTTATTCAGGGGTTCGAATGTGTTGCTCATATACTTATTCCACAATCTAATTTCTTTTTCATCTGGAATACTAAACAGTTTCCGCATCTCCTTTTCAATTGTATCTGAGATTTAAAACAAAAACAATAATAAGGAATCTCTTTCCAGTCATAAGTACAGAGGATATTTCCAAAGTTTGACCAAAGCAACCATTTTTGTTATTCAGTGGTATGAAAGACAGATTATTAGTCTTTAGTTATGCACCTCGGTGAATATTTATTGAATATAAAGGTATATAGGAGGCTTCTTCAAACTTTGAATGATGTTCAAACTTGACATACAATTTGTACAGTTTCCATCCAGCAAAGGAAATTGCTCAGGGACAGTAACCCTTTAAATGTTCATAGTTCATCAGGTGATTCATACACATTCCTATACTTTTGCACCTAGGTTGTCAGACAATTTTCTAAGAACAGAAGTTAAAGGAACATGAATGATGAAATAAAAACAGGTGGTTAATGAATTAGAAGAGAATGCATTAGATTCACTAAAGGTTAAAGAACAAGCCACATATTAAACAAAGCGCTTCAATTAATGGAATGAAATCAGAAAATGTTGGAAACATTTTGCAGATCAGGTAGCATCTGTGGAAAGAGAAACATTAGTTTCATTTAATGATTTCCTTTAGCTGGCAGATCTTTGTGTGAATCAAAATGACCAACTCATTGGTCTGTAAAGTATAGTCAAGCCAGGCATTGAATACAATTTCAGACGAACATCCCTTTGGCAGTGTGGTTTTTTAAAACTTCCCACACCAGGCATTATTGTGACATGAGCACATCCCAACTATCAGTAATTGTAGTCTATATTTTCACAATGGTCTGGGTTGAGATTACTAAATGATCCTTAGGTGCCAGAGAAAAGGCTTTTATCCCATCTGACTGGACTAAATTCAAGCCCAGCTCCCGACATAAAAGTCAGAATACTGACCCACTGTATCACCCAACCTTTTTTGACAATTTTACCTCATGTACTGCGAGTCTTGATGTCACTAAGGAAGTGCCATGGAGAAGTTACTGATGTCAACATTAGTGCGGCACATCTAACAGAGTTAAAATCAAAATACTGCTGGTTGATGGCAGTAGCTTTTGCATAATTCAGCTCCATCAAGTTAACTTGCTGGCTTGCACACTAAAATTCATCAGATGTATTATCAAAAGACTTATTAGAAAGAACAGATATCAAAACTGCCTCTTTAACAGTATTGTATGCATACAATAGCTTTATTTTTGCATTAAACTGGCTTTGAACCAACGAAGTACAATGCATCTAAATATATGTTCGGTCTTATATTGACAACTGATGTGATTATCCAGAAACACGTTCCTACAAATGTCACATAACTGTGCAATCCTGTTTTGGTAATAGGGTTGTAATGATTATTCACAACATGCGAGATTCAGCTGACAAAAACTTGCAAACTCCCCAGCAGCTAAACAGATGAAAGCATGGCTGGTTTAGTACTGTGCTACATGGATCAGGAAGGCCCCAGATTCAAACTCTGGTTGGTGCAGAGTTGAGCATAACACCTGGTCTCAGGAACTATGGACTGCTGATGGTGGAAAAGAGAGAAGGTTACCACTTACAATTATTATCCAATACCCCCGTTAGTAATTCCATATATGAGTGTGGCGGGTGAAGACAGAATCAGGTTCATCTGTGATCCTCCCCAGTGTGAAAATGCAGTCAAAGCTCGGGTCTGGCTATGCCATTACAGCACAGTCAGGATTCATGGAAACCATCTCCCACTAAGAGACATTACCTTTAGCATGGTTGTGTGTGTGTGTGTGTGTCTGTGTGGGGGTGCTGGTGGGGGCAGGTGAATAGGAGGCAATGGGATCAAAAGACACAAACCTAGGAGAAAATTGAAGCACATATTGAGGGCTTTCAAATTATATTTTAAAACTCTTCACATTCTTAATTGGACTAGACATTTACAACTGCACTCAATAGTCAAGTTATATTAGCATGCTCACGCAAATAGGGCATTTCTGCATTCTTAGTCATTTAAATTTTACTGATAATTGTTACAACACAAAAGTTTCTCATGTTCATGCCAGACCGTTGCATTTACACCAAGAACACAATCTTCTACAGATTTGTTCGGCACAATATCAAATCAAAAACTTTGCACAAAACACCAGTAGTGAGGCTTTGCCTTCCAGATGTTGTCACCGTGGAAAACTCTCTTATGCAGAAGTTCAAATACTTGAATTGAGTATCAATTGCTGAACCAGGATTATAGCATATATAAAGCTACGGCAAACCGAGCAGACTTTTGCCAAGCCTTTCTGTGCTCCAAACAATGACCAGGGTAATTCTGAATGAGGTCCTCCCAGGTCATAGGTAACGCCTATTGTTATTCTGCTTCATATTTTTACGATCTTATAATGAGGATAGGGTATATTAGAAAGTGATATATATATAGCAGAGAAATTTGATTATCTAAGAACAGAAAGGGCATTCAACGCTAGTGTGGGAAGAAGGGGTTCTGATGCATGGGTCACTGGCATCAGTACTCGGGCAAGTTGGGAATGGGCTCCACTTAAACCAGGTTGGGATCAGTGTCATGGTGAATCATATAACCAGGATAGGTCTTTAAACTTAAGAATGAGGGGAAGGAATCCAGTGAAGATAAATCAAGAAATCCAAAAAAAGTAAAAACAATAGAACAGTGTAGTGATTTGGTTAAAAACAAGCAGAGTGGAACAGGTAGGGGCAGAGATTAACGGTAATAGAATATCAGTGAAAATAATAAGTTAAAAAAATTAAGGGTTCTCTATCTGAATGTTTAGATCTAATCGTCATTAGAGAGACATGGTCATAAGGTTGGGAAATAAATATTCCAGGGGGCACAACACTTTGAAAAGGCAGGCAGAACAGAAAAGGAGGGTGGGGTATCACTGATAGTAAAGTATGGCATAAGGGCATTAGTGAGAAAGGAGCTTGGTTCAGAAGATCAGGAAGTAGAATCAGTATGGGTGGAGATCAGGAATAACAAGAGTCAGAAAACACTGATGAGTGTAGGTTACAAGCCTAGGTAACAGCACTTACAAGTTAAGGGTAGTATTAGATTAAAGGAGGCTTATAATGTTGCAAAGAATAGTAGTAAGCCTGAGGATTGAAAATGTTTAGAAACTAGCAAAGCGTCACCAAAAAGTTGATAAAAAGGGAAAAAAAATAGAATGAGAGTAAGCAAGCAGGAATGTAAAAATAGTTTGCAAGAACTTTTACAAGCATATAAAGAGCAAAGTAGCTAAAGTAAATGTTGGTCCCTTAGAAGCAGAGACAGGAGAAATTATCATGCAGAATGAGGAAACGGCAGAGACATTGAACAAATATTGTCTGTCTTCACAGTAGAAGATACAAGTTACACACCAAAAGTAGAGGGCTACCAGGGGCTAACATGAGTGAGGAGCTGAAGGTAATTAATATCAACGGAGAAAAAATATTAGAGAAACTTATGGGACTAAAATCCTACAACTCCTTGAGACCTGATGGCCTACATCCCAGGGTTTTAAAAGAGGTAGCTAGAGATAGTGGATGCATTGGCTATGATTTTCCAAAATCCCCTAGACTGTAGAACAGTCCCAGAAGTTATTAATTATAACATTGCTTTTCAAGAAAGGAGAGAGAGGGAGAGAGGGAGAGAGAAAACACAGGAAACTACCGGCCAATTAGACTGGCATCAGTTGTCAGGAAAATACTGGGACTATTAAGAAAGTCTCAACAATGCACTTAGAAAATCAGAATATGATCAAGACAAAGTCATTATGGTTTTATGAAAGGGAAATAGTGTTTGACAAATTCTAGAGATTTTTGAAGATTTAACTAGTAGGGTGGATAAAGGGGAACCAGTGGATATAGCATACTTGGATTTTCAAAAGGCATTTGATAAGGTGCCACATACAAGGTTAATTAACAAGTATATGGATTCCTGGAGTTGGGGTAACATATTAGCATGGATAGAGATCAGTGCAAAAGATAAGGCTGAAGCATTTGCTACAATCTTCAGCCAGAAGTGCCGAGTGGATGATCCATCTCGGCCTCCTCCGGAGGTCCCCAGCATCACAGGTGCCAGTTTACAGCCAATTCAATTCACTCCACATGATATCAAGAAACAGCTGAAGGCACTGGATAGTGCAAAGGCTATGGGCACAGACAATATTCCAGCAATAGTACTTGTGCTCCAGAACTTGCCTAGCCAAGCTGTTCCAGTACAGCTACAATGCTGGCATCTATCCGGCAATGTGGAAAATTGCCCAGTTATGTCCTGTACACAAAAAGCAGGACAAATCTAACCTGGCCAATTACCACCCCATCAGTCTACTCTTGATCATCAGTAAAGTAACAGAAGGGGTCATCAACAGTGCTATCAAGTGGCACTTGCTTAGCAATAAACTGCTCACTGACGCCCAGTTTGGGTTTGGCTCGGGCCATTCAGCTCCTGACCTCATTACAGCCTTGGTTCAAACAAGGCGGCCATTTCTGGCATCAAGGAGCCCTAGCAAAACTGGAGTCATTGGGAATCGGGGGAAAACTCTCCACTGGTTAGAGTCATACCTAGCACAAAGGAAGATGGTTGTGGTTGTTGGAGGTCAGTCATCTCAGCCCCAGGACATCACTGCAGGAGTTCTTCAGGGTAGTGACCTCAGCCCAACCATTTTCAGCTGTTTCATCAATGACTCTTCTTCCATCATGAGGTCAGAATTGCCAATGTTCCCTGATGATTGCACAATGTTCAGCACCATTTGTGATTCCTCAGATACTGAAGCAGTCCATGTCCAAATGCAGCAAAACCTGGACGACATCCAGGCTTGGACTGACAAGTGGCAAGTAACATTCAAGCTACATAAGTATCAAGCAATGATCATCTCCAACAAGAGGGAGTCTAACCATCGCCCTTTGACGTTCAATTGCATTATCACTGAATCCCCCATGGATCAACATCTGGGTGTTACTGCTGACCAAAAACTAAACTGGACTAGCCATATAAATACTGTGGCTGCAAGAACAGGTCAGAGGTTAGAAATCCTGCGATGAGTAACTCACCTTCTGACTCCCCAAAGCCTGTTCACCAACTACAAGGCACAAGTCAGGAGTGTGATAGAATACTCCCAAATTTGCCTGGATGAGTGCAGCTCCCACAACACTCAACAAGCTTGATACCAACCAGGACAAAGCAGCCCTCTTGATTGGCACCACATCCCCAAACATTCACTCCCTCCACCACCGATGCACAGTAGCAGCAGTGTGCACCATCTACAAGATGCGTTGCAGGAATTGACTAAGCAGCCTCAGACTTAGCGATTGTCAAACAGGTTTTAGGTACTCACAACCTGTGTGGACAAAAGAGAGGTCTGCAATGTGGATGAGCAGGCTGGCCATGGCACCAAGGTACAGGAAGCCGTTTACATGGGGGGAGCAAACAGGAATGTAGTGGTAGTAGGGAACAGTATAGTGAGGGGGATTGACACTGTTCTCTGCAACAAAGAGCGAGAGTCCAGAAGGCTGCGTTGCCTGCTTGGTGCCAGGGTTCGGGACATCTGCTCAGGGCTGGACAGGAACTTGCAGTGGTGGGGGAAGAATCCAGTTGTCATGGTCCATGTAGGTACCAACAACATAGGCAGGAGAAGGAAAGAGGTTCTGCATAGTCAGTATGAGAAGCTAGGTTTCAAATTAAGCAGAACCTCCAAGGTAATCTCTGGATTACTATCTGAGTCACGTGCAAATTGGTATAGGGCAAATAAGATTAGAGAAATTAATGCATGGCACAAAGACTGGTGTGGGAGAAGTGGGTTCTAGTTTGTGGGGCACTGACACCAGCACTGGGGAAAATTGGGGCTGTAAGGTTGGGGCAGTCTACACCTGAACAAGTGTTCTTGTAAATCGCATAACTAAGGAAGTAGAGAGTGCTTTAAACTAAACAAGCAGGAGTGAGGGATCAAGCTTGGGTAGATGTGGCAAACCAAGGGGTAGATTCAAGGCAGGAGACCATAATATTAATATGTGAAATAGGAGTCATAGATTAGCAGGAAGGGACAGAGATAAAACCTAAGAATACATCAATAGTCAAGACTAGGTGTTAAAAAGATAACAAAAAGACAAAGCTAAAGGCTCTGCATTTGAATAAACATAGCATTCATACAATAAATGAACTGATGGCCCACACTGAAGTAAATAAATATGATCTGATAGCCATTATGGAGACATGGCTGCAGGATGACAAGGATTGGGTCCTGAATATTGAGGGATGTATATGACATTCAAGAAGAATAGGAAGCTAGGTAAAGGTGGAAGGGTAGCACTGTTAATCAAGGATGGCTTTTGTGTAATAGTTAGAGGTGACCTTGGTTCAGGAGATCAGGATGTAGAATCGGTTTGGGTGGGGGTGAGGAGTAGATGGGGAAAGAAGTCACTAGGAGGAGTGGTCTACAGGCCCCCTAATAGTAACCATAATTTAGGACAAAGCATACAAGAAGAAATATTGGGTACATTGTGATAAAGGGATGGCAATATTCATGGGTGATTTTAATCTATATATAATCTGGAAAAATCAGGCTGGCAGTGGCAGCATTGATGAGGAGCTTATAGAATGCTTTTGAAATAGCTTCTTGGACCAGCACGTTCTGGAACTAACCAGATAACAGGTTATATTAGACTTGATTTTGTGCATTGTGACAGGATTAATTAATGACATCAGAGTGAAGGCACCCCTAGATAGCAACAACCACAATATGATTGAATTTTACATCCAGTTTGAAAGGGAGGACAATGGGTCCAAGACTATTATTTTAAACTTAAATAAGGGCAACTATGTGGTCATGAAAGCTGAGCTAGCTGAAGTGAACTGGGATACTAGGCTAGGGGATAGATCAATAGAGAAGCAATGGCAGACAGTTAAAGGGAGTTTTCAGAATACTCCGAATAAGTATATTCCTACTATCCATGATTAACTAAAGAAGTTAAGGAAATCATCAAACTTAAGGAAAACGCATATAACCGCGGAGTGACAGGTCAGATGATTGGTCAGAATATAAAAAATGGCAGAGAATGACTAAAAGGTTAATCAGGAGAAATAAATTAGAGTATGAGAGGAAGTTAGCTAGAGATGTAAATCAGATAGCAAGAGTTTCTACAGGTATTTAAAAAGGAAAAGAATAAGTAAAGTGAGTGTTGATCTTCCAGAGAGTGACAATGGTGAGTTAATAGAGGATAATAAGAAAATGGCAGATGAAATTAACAAATATATAGCTTCTGTCTTCGCTATAGCGGATAGAAAAAACATTGCAGTAATAGCTGTAAATCAGGAGGTGGAAGGGGGATGAGAACTTGGTGAAATTACAATCATGAGGGGAAACGAGACTGTGCAAACTAACGGCGCTGTGGGTTGCCAAGTCTCCGGGTCCTGATGGACTTCACCTTAGGGTCTTTAAAGAGGTAGCTAATGAGGTAGAAGATGTGCTGGTGTTAATCTTACAAAATTCCCTAAATTCTGGAAAGGTTCCATCAGACTGGAAAATAGCAAATATAACCCCACTGCTTAAGGGAGGCAGAAAACAGGAAACTATAGGCCAGTTAGCTTGATGCCTGTCATGGGGAAGGTGTTAGAATCGATCATTAAGGAGGTGATAGCTGGGCATTTAGAGAAACTTAAGGTAATCCTGTTAGGCAAGGGAATCAAAGGTTATTGGGGATACATGGGAATGTGGAATTCAAAACACAAACAGATCAGCCAGGTTCTTAATGAATGGCTGAGCAGGTTTGAGAGGCCGAATGGCCTACTTCTGCTCTTATTTTGTACGTTAGTATAAAAGATTGGTTAACGGACAGGGAACAACTGTAGGTTTAACAGGGCATTTTCAAGTTGGCAGGCTGTGGCTAGTGGAGTGTAGCAAGGAACAGTGCTATGGCCTCAGCTATTTACAATCGATATTAGTTATTTAGACGAAGAGACCAAAAACAATGTATCCAAGTTTGCTGACAATACAAAGCTAGGAAGCTTTGAGGGCGACACAAACAGGCTGTAAGAAATCACAGACAGGTTATGTGAGTGAGCAACAAGGAGGCAGCTGGGAATATAATGTGGGGAAGTGTAAGGTTGGTAGTCAGAGTAGAAAAACAAAATTTTTTTTAAAGCATGAAACTTTTCAAGGTTGATATTAGAGGGACTTGGGTGTACTTTTACAAGGGACACAGAGTTAGCATGCAGGAAGGCAAATGACATGTTGGCCTTTATTACAAAGGGATTGGAGTGCAAGAATAAAGTCTTGCTACACTTGCTCATCACTTTGGGGAGACCTTATCTGGAGTGCTTTCATGTAGTTTTGATCTTCATATTTAAAGAAGTGCCTTGGAGGCAGCACAGCGAAGATTTGCTAGATTGGTCCCTGGGTTGTTCTATGGTGCAAGATCGAGTGAACCAGATGGGTTTTTATGACAACCGGCAATGGTTTCATGGTCATCATCAGACTTTTAATTCCAGATTGTTATTGAATTCAAATTTCACCATCTGCCATGGTGGGATTTGAACCTGGGTTCCCAGAGCATTACCCTGGGTCTCCAGAGTACTAGTACAGTGATAATACCACTATGCCTCCCCACCTTCCACTGCTGATCACTAGAGAACACTCCCTTGAAAGGCAAGTTTATGGATGCCGGGTTTCGTCAATATGCCTCAGGTGATCAAACGGCCTATATCAGTGGTTGCCATCTAGACTCATGCAATGAAAGGACACGAGTGGCCTGCAAGAAGACCATCCATAGAATTGCCTCCAACAGAAAACAATGCCCTCAGGAAATGGAGAGAGAAAAGAGTAGCAAGGAAAATGTTAAACATCGTTGAGAACATTTACTTACCTATGATGTCAGCTTTGCTAAATCGCCTTGTTATGACAGTGTTCATGTTACTATTTTCACACAACTTTAATTCTGTTAGGTACACTTCCACTTTGCAATGTTTCACAAACATGCCTTGCTCCACCACCTGAGAAGAAAGTATTAACAGGGTAATAATAGCCATAAACAGAAGATTTGGGTTTGATACAAAGTAGGAATAATTATTTTTCAAAAAAAGCTTACCTGAACATTTCACTGTATATTAAGCTAACCTTCCACACTACCCTGGTCACTCCAATAAGCTGCAACTCTACACTCTAAAGTGCAGATCACTGACAGCAAAATGGAGTACAGGTGATCCCAGTCCATTATTATCTCCAGAAACAATACCTGCATTGATCTTGTATTTAGTCTGGTTAGTCTCTATGCAGAATGTTCAGAGTACCAACTCTTAAAACAACTCATTAATGCCTCAGAGCACTGCTAAAAGTAATACCAAAGGAGGGGAGTTAAAATATTTTGGCAGCAATTGAATGTGCTTTTGAATTATGACAGCAAGAACTAAATTTGAATTTTTCTGCAACAGTTCAAATTTGTGGACCAACAACCACAAAAAAGTGGCTACTACACCATATTTACATGACTGTTTTGAAGACTTGCTGATCATAGATTAATACTGATGTGACCCTACAAAGAAGATCACAGTCATTCAGTTTCATACTTTTGCAGTGCAGAATTCTTTTGCATCTTTTAAAATCATGCTTCTACATCTGAACACTTCTACCTCAGGTTATATGATAGTACAATTATACTCTTAACAATGGAAAACACTGAAAATCAACATGCCTCAAAAATAACACTGATGAGGTCCAGTATGTTTAGTAATTGATCAATACAGGGTGTTGTAGGGCAGGGGCTCTCAAACTTGTTGCTTCCAGGATCCCTCTCAGTGTTATAAAAATTCCACAGACCCCAAGCCCCCTTTCACAACAGACTGTCATCCTGAGGTAGAGGCAGGTCTAGGAAACTATGCCAGGTGATATACACCCACATAGCCAGTACCTTCATCTCCCTCCACTGGTTTGACAGTCTTGGTCCAGTTAAACATGTGTCGAGACACAAAAGTAGATAGATAATAAGCATTCAATTGATGGGCACAAGTTGTATTTTTTTTTAAACATGCTCTGGTTCTTGTTGGCAGACCCAAGGTCATCTTGCAAACTCTGGTTCAGAAGCTATATTGGGCCTTGCATTGTCCGCTAGTTGAAGAGTCTGAAGCTCACTGCCTGAAAGATTGGTAAAGGCAGATACCCTCATTGCATTTTAAAAATACTTGGAAATGGATTTCAACTGCTATAACCTACAGGGCTACAGACCAAAAGCTGGAAACTTGTGTTAAGCTGGATTGTTATTCTTTCGGCCAGCACAGACAAAATGGGCTGAATAGCTTCCTTCTGTGGTGTAACTTTTCCATGATTCAGACGTTATTTCCTCAAAGCAATTGAGAAGGTTGATCAGACAAAATCTTCCCCGCATGAATCAACAGTAAGTTATGATACAGGTACTTTTGTTCATTCCTGATCAATTCCAAAATAACACAGGAATGGACTGCAGTTGCCATTTCTGTTCTATCCCCTTTTTGAATATAGGCACCACAATGGTTGCTCCAAATCTACCATTACCTCCCAGGAGTTAGTAATTCCTGCAAAAGCGTTGTTTCTGCATCACAAACTCCTCCCTAATCTTACCCACACTCACAGATAAATGCCATCTGATTTACATAAACGTCACTGATTTTACTTTGGTTATCAGTGTATGGGAGGTGGTCATGATATTCGTGCTTTGTTTTCCTAAGTAAGTTACAGAAAGAGCAAGACTGAAAATTACTCGCTACCCCTCATTCTGTATATAACTACATCTTCCTACAATCTTTTGATGCCTCATACATGTGTCATAAGATGTACAACAACATCACATGTTGAGCTTAAGGTAATAATTCAGCATTTCAGACTCAAACAATGAGAGTTTATAAATTACACTGAAACCTAATGCAGAGTTGACTGTCACTATGCTCACAACCATGGCAGCAATGAAACTATTACTGGATGGCCACACTAAAATTGGGTTCTCTTCATCAGCCGAAATGAGAATCCATAAGTAAAAAAGCAGATAAAACTGGTACATTTTATGCGTTTGTGAACATGAACTGATGGAGGAATGGCCCAGCAAGATAAATGGGCTTTAATCTGTATTTGATTTCTGCTGCATATCACCTTGAAGTGCTTGACATTGAGCGTAAAATTTATCCATTTTCAATCCCTTCCTTTATCCTCAATGTACTTAAAGAATAACAAATTCTATTTCAAAGTACCCACATAACTAACAAAAGCATAACAGGAACTATTTGTAAACTGAAGATCTTTAACTTGTCTACAATTTGAATCAAGGATGTTTTAAATTTGAACACTACAAATGTAGTCTTATGATCAGAAACATCTATATTTCTATTATCCCATTCACAATTCGCTTGGATAAAATTATGAGAATTATGAAAAATGCTTGAGCTTCCTCCACACGCATGGAGATATTTAAACTAAGGCTCCATCTGCCCCCTCAGTTGGACATAAAAGCTCTGTTTCGAAGGGAACTTATCCCCAGTATCCTGGTCAATATGTACCACTCAATCAACATCACAAAAACAGATTATCTGGTCCTGATCACAGTGCTATGTGCAAATTAATTGACACATATCCAACATTACACCAGTAACTGCATAAACAACTACAACCTCTATTTAGATGGTGCCTTTAATTAACAAAACATCCCAAGGTACTTACAGAGCATTATGAAGCAAAATTTGACATCTGGCCACAAAAGGCGATTAAGGACTGATGGCCAAAACTTGTCACAGAGATAGGTTTTAAGGAGCATACTGAAGGGGCAAAAGGGATGTCAGAAAAATGGAGACATTTAGGAAGGGAATTCCAGAGCTTAGATAGCTGAAGGCATCGACATCAATGGTGGAGCAATTAAAATCAGGAATGATCAAGAGGTCAGAATTTGACGACTGCAGATATATCAAAGGGTTGTGGGACTGGACGAGATTAGAGATTGGGAGGGGTGAGACCACGGAGAGATTGAAAATTTTAAAACTGAGGCATTGTTTGACCGACAGTCAAAGCAGGTCATTGAGTAGAAGGGTGATGGGTGAATGGAACTTGGTGAGAGTTAGAAAATAGCCAGCAGGCTTTTGGATAACCACAAGGAGGCCAGCCAGGAGTGCGTTGGAATAGTCAAGTCTGGAGTTAAAAAGACACGAATGAGGGCATCAGCAGATGAGCTGAAGGAGGGGCAGAGTCAGGCGATGTTACAGACATGTAAATAGGCAGTCTTAGTGATGGCATGGATAATGGTCGGAAGTGCACCTCAGGGTCAAATATGACACCAAGGTTATGAACAGTCTGGTGCGACCTCAAGCAGTTACCGGGTAGAGGAATGGAGTCAATAACTAGGAAACAAAGATTGAAGTCGGTAGCTTTAGCCTTCCCAATATTTAACTGGAGGAAATTTCTGCTCATCCAGTATTGGATGTCGGACAGGTATTTCACAGTGGAGGAATCAAGAATGGTGGTGGTGCTTAGGTAGAGCTGGCTGCCATCAGCATACATATGAAAATTAACGCTGTGTTTTCAGGTGTCACTAAGGGGCAACATGTAGATGACAAGTAGGACGGGGCTAAGGATAGATCCTTGCAGAGACAACAGAGCTAACTTCAAAATGCCTGTTTTCTTCATCCATTTGATTCCTGATATCTAGTTGAGGCTGGAAACACTTTTGAAGGGCTTTTTGGAACCAACAAAATGTTTGGATTCAGAAGATTAAACAGGTTGTGCCAAAGTAAACCCAAGTACTGAACTAACAACACTGCATGCAAGTAATTGTTTAATTCACAGAGCTGGTGTTTTGTTTTGTGATCAGAAACATCAGAGGACCAGATCTCCAACAGGTGCCCATAAACAGCAAGGGAATTGGCAATAAAACATTATGTACATATGTGCACTCATTATCAGACAAAATAGACCATCACAAGGAAACCTTTCTACAATGCTTTAAGGGTTATAAATATTGATGGACTTTAGATTATAACAGGAATTCAATTTCTACCTAATAGTCTAAATATAGTATTTTAGTACAATTCTTCTGAAAAGCAGTTGAACCTGATGTTCATTTACCTACATGACTACACATATTACAATTTAAATACTACTACATTTAAGTTTAGTAGTCACTGAGCCAACATTTTACATAATTACATAGAGTCTGCAGCACAGAAACAGTCTATTCAGCCCAATTTGTCTTTGCTGACATTTATGCTTAACACAAGACACCTTTCACCACTCTCCATCTAACTGTATCAGCATAATCTTCTATTCATTTCTCCTCGTGTTTATCTAGCTTTGCTGTAAATTTCTGACTTCCATTACTGCAACAGATTGGGTACCTTTCGTGCAATTGGTTCTTGGTTCTTTCTCAACCCATACCAGCTGACCAGCTTATTCCAACCTTCTGTGGGTACCAGGATGTAATCCAGCTCATCTATGAGGTGCTCCTTTAGATACTGTGAATCTTCACCTGTGTAGAACAAACACAGAAGGCCAAAAAGTAAAACTGATTTCAGATAAATTCAAACTTGGCCTAAGCATGGAATTCCAGTGTAGTAAAAATCATTTCAATTTTAAAGAAGTGCCAGAACTGGCTGCTACTTTACAACATTTACATGAAGTTTTATACTTGGCCTGTGTCTTTTGGGAGAATTTTTGATATACAAGATGAAAAGCATTCTTTATACCACAATAAATTTGAATTCAATACACAAATGCTTTGCCACCTCCAAGTATACCTCGCAAGTTTTTCAATTTCTTTTATGGGTTATGCAGCATTTTCCACCATCCCTACAATAGTATATTCTTCCTTCAAAGGCAGTTTATAATGTAAGTACTACCTGAACTACTAGACATTGATGTGAAGGAAATCACTAAACATACTCATACTGTCACAAAAATGTCTCCAACCATCCGCCTTCCTTTCCCAGGTCTTCCCATCTCTCAGGCCCCTACTCGCATTTCTTTTTAACTGGGCCACGTTCCATGGTGGTTTGCACTGCCTGTGTGTGGATTTTGCCTCAGTGTCACTTTTGGGGCCTTTTGCATCTATACCATCACTTCAATACCATTTACGTCTGTGCCAATATGTCGCACTATACTCCTCTCCGCAAATCTTCCCAGCAATTCTTCCAGGAGCCTGTGGCCTCACTTGAATGGGAGTTCCCAGTAAAGGTGGAATTTCAATCCATGTAACACTACTTTTCTTGAAAACTTCCTCCCAAACAGTCAACCAACAGCCACTACCAGTGCCGATTTCTTCCCCCAATAATCACTTGATTTTCACATGGTATTACATTTCGTGAGGCAACTCTGCTTTTTCACACTTAAAAATGATTTAATTCTAGTCAATATGCAATGTGTATGACATTTTTGTTCTACAAATTAATCTTCAGATTATCTTTCCTGCTAATACCCAAATACATAAAATTGAATAGCTATTCACAATCTCACATAGAATAAAATGTTGGCACAAAAATATAGCCATTGGGGCCATTTTAGTTTCTTGATTTTCAGTGCAATTCTTTCATACTTTCAAGTATCATTGCAACCCAATCATCTACTCCCTTTTGCTCTCCCTCAATGTACCCAACCTCAATTCTTAAAGTCCTCAATTTCAAACCGCTGAAGTCCTCCCAGATTGTAATGCTCACATGAACACCGTAATTTCAAGCTTACTGAGAGGAACAACAGATGAGAAGTCACAAATGGCAACTTTACATCAGCAGCTTCCATTATAAATGTGGACAGAGAAAATTGGGCTACTAAAATAAGGACAGAATGAGAGACTTTAAAATGAGGTCAGAAGTACATCTATGTGCCCTTCTCCTTTAATCGCACTTCACCTCAATTCCCTTTCCATAATGTCATGGAAGATAAGCTAGTGTATGTTAGTAAGCACAGATATATTGGGGAGCAGTTTGAAGCAACACAGTCAGTAAGCCTAAATTGCCTCACAAATGGGTGTATTTACCGTAAATGCTGCCTACAAGATAATTTATCGAGCAACGTTCCACTTGATGCAGGAAAATTGTGTCAGAAATTGATTTGGTTAATCTTCAGCCTCATATTTTCCAACGCTACTTTTACTTCGAAAAGCCCCCAGGAAGCTAGGAAATCAACCAAGAAAAGTATTTCCTGAACTGTTTTCTGCAAGAACAAAATGTTAGACTATAGTATTTTAGATATAGGGGAAGATGTGCTGCCCAAGAAACGATGTACTGCTCTTGGCCAAAAATGCAAGGATCTCTGACCTGGATATTTAAGTTCCTGGCTGAAACCTGAACTGATTTTTATAGTTTTAGGTCCTGGGCTACAACCCACATGCACCCCAACAAAAACAACGATTGCCCACTGGTGCTTGAAAAATTTCTTAAGACAAGTAAAACTACAGAGCATGTCAATCAAGCGTGCAGCAGTGATCGAAATATTTCCATTTCTGAGGCTGTTCAGGCCTACAACTTGCATTTGCTTTAAACCAGCTCCCCAACATATTTCTGCATAATCATGTATCAGGTTTATTTTCATGCAAAAATATATTTTGTAGTTTGTATAGTTCATGATTACATTAATTTTGTGTTTAAAACAGATAATTCTTTCACCTTGTCAAGCACAGTTGTTTACTGCAGAAGTATTCTTGAAGTCACTATGATTGACAGGTCAGCCCATGATAACTCTAAACTTTGTTAAATGGGTCACAAATTCCCTCAGGGCATTGTTGCTAACCTGCCAAAGGGCTAATACA
Organism: Cetorhinus maximus; assembly: GCF_964194155.1. Lineage (NCBI taxonomy): Eukaryota > Metazoa > Chordata > Chondrichthyes > Lamniformes > Cetorhinidae > Cetorhinus > Cetorhinus maximus. Next base: position 13,205,123 of record NC_135900.1, read on the forward strand.
AGAATCTGAGGAATTCCTCCTGCAATAAGCAAAAATGTTAAAATATCTTGCCTAGCAGTGTTCATTATGTTTATTTCTTTTTTTTTAAAAAAAACTGAGTTAAATATTAAGATGCAGCACAGTTAAAGCAGAAAACATTCTTCAGCATTTTTGGAAAAAGCTAAGAAGGCTTGTGCAATATACAACTGGCTTATGCGATACATGATCGATCCAAATCAGCAAATATTTTTATCCGCATAAATTACTTAATAAAGCTGAATTTTGCTTAGCCAGGATTTATTGAAACATGTTACAAAGTCTCTCCTCTCATTAAAATGCAAACAATTATGGATGAAGCCGGAAATCATCTGTATTTTTAAAAAATACAAGTTTAATAGCAGCAAAACGAGAGCTTCAAATGTAACAGAACCAGGAAACAACTAATGCAGCATAACAAACCAACCAGAGTATTACATATTAATGAGTTGAGACAATATTTAAGCCATTGAAGCTTCACTCAGTGTGTAACATTAGTTCAACAAGTCAGCTGAGGAATCTGTACAAAGTTTAGCAGTAAAAGCCAATTTAGTTTTTTTCTAGACAAGCATAGGTATCATGATGGGTGACAAATGGCCAGCTTCAATGATGGTTCAATATAACTTTATTTAAGGAGGTTCTGCTTTACATGATTTGAGTTAACATTTTTCTGATGTTGCACCTTTAACAGTGGAACAGCACACTGTGTACACTACAGATAACTAAACATTCTTGCATTTTAACCAGTGCAGAATATGGTTTGGAGGATACCAGCAAAAGACCCAAAAAGACACGAAGGGTTTTTTTTATAAAAGTGTTAAGTCAAAATGTTCTGAACCAAATCAAACACTATTGCCCTGTCTAGCTGAAGACAAATGGACCCATGTTTTATTAAACTCAGATGACAGGAAATCAAAGTTTGCAAGTTTTGGATAAAAATAAATTAGGAATCATTTTGAAATCTGGAAACTGATGAATGAAAGATTGGCTGAAACAGAGATCAAGGACCCGATGATATGGTCACAAGGACAAGACATACAATTCAAGGAACTCTGCAGACTATGGTTTATACAACTAGTACAATTATAGATGTTCAGACGATCGATTATATAGGTCATTTTTTTTCTCACGTTTAATATGGATAAAAACCAAATGGTATTTGTAAAGACTTGAAACAATTTTTGGAAGGATAAATTGCACGGAATTTGTACAGGAGAATTGTATTTATTCTTTCTGAATATTTCCATAAGACAAGAGGACAGAGGTTAACATACCTACTGCAAGCATCCTTCGACTGCATTTCTATAGAACATGGCTGTTAAAGTTATACCGTCAGAATGTTTTGCATCTAAAAACATAAAACATTTGCTCAAACCTTTCAGAAGCCCAAAGTTGTCAACAGGACCAGGATACACATTTTGGTCTCCCATCTGGTATTTGTCCCAGCTATCAAAACCAACATATTTCTTCCACTGCTTAAACCAGCGGCTATCCACCAGGTACCTGAGATGGTAAATGAGAATTATGTTAAAAATTACAAGAATTATTTTATTTTATAACAATCACAGAAATTTACAGCATAGGAGTTAGTCCATCGAGACTGGACTAGCTCTTTGAAAAAGCATTCATGCATAGTTGTACTCCCTACTTTTTGTCTGTAACTCTGCAAGTTCTTCCTCTTCAAGTGCCTGTCCGACTGCCTTTTAAAATTTAGGCAATCAGCTTCCACCAATTTTTCAAGTAAGGGTTTCGTATCTGAACAACAGTGAAGAAAATTCTCATCACCCCTAAATCTTTTTCCAATGATTTTGAACCTATGACCTCTAGCTACTGACCCACTCACCTAAGGATTTTTTTTTCCCTATTTACTCTATCAAAGCCTCTGCCTGTCTTGAAAATGTCTATTGGGTCACTTCAATCTTCTCTGTTCAAGCAGAGCAGTTCTAACTCTTCCAATCTCTCAAGACTGAATCCCTCATGTCAGGTAACATCCTAGTAAATCTCCAGTGTACTCTTTCTAATATATTATCCCTGAAATGTGGTGCCCATTTATCCACAATACTTCAGTGGAGACCGAACCAGTGATTTACAAAGCTCCAGCAACTCTGCTTTTATATTCTATTCCTATATTTATAACTGAAGTAACTCCTATTTTTTTTAAAACACCTAATTTACATTCCTGCTATCTTTAAGGATTTGTGTATATGCTATCTGCACTTTTCAAAACATTTCATTTATGGAAGACTGTCACTCCATATTAGTAGTCCTCCCAAAGATTTCTGATTCAGACTTCTCTGCATTGAACTCCATCTGCCATACTCCTGTCCATTTCACCATCCAGTCTGCCATCATGAAATCTATAACTATCCTCATCCTAATTTACTACGTTTCGAATCATCTGCAAACTTTATATGCTGCTTCCCATACCCCAGTCCAAGTCATTTGTAAAAAATTGCAAAGAGTAATGAACTGAAAAGTGACCCTTTCGGGGAACGCCACTGGAAACTATCTCCCAGTCTGCAGAACATCCATCCGTCCATCACCACTTTCTGCCCCATCACTGAGCCAATTTTGTATCCATACTGCTACTTCCCCATTAATCCCACGGGTTTCCACCTTCTTTATAAGCCTCCTGTGTGGCACTTGGTTGAATGCCTCCCAAAAAAGTCTATATATGCAAAACCTACTGCCTAATTAATCTTCTCTATTACCTCAAAGCATTCAACCAAGATAGTCAGAAACTATTTACCTATAACAAATCCATGCTGATCCTCCTTGACCAACCCACGCCTTTCTAAAAAATCTTATTTTGTCCCTCATAATGATTTCCAATAACTCCCCCACCACTGACATCAGACTGACTAAGCTGTAATTTGTTTGTTTATCCCAATCCCCTTCCTTGAATCATGACATAACAGTGCCAACCGTCTAAGTGCTACTTCTGTATTCAATAAGGATTGAAAGGTTATGAATAATTACTCTGCTATCTCTACCTTTGATTCTTTGAGTAACCTCCAATACATTCCATCTGGACCAGGTGACTTACCAACTTTCAGTAATACTAATATTTTAGGTCTACTATCCTGCCCATAACTTCACATCATCCACTTTCTTTAAAAGAACTGAATAGTACTCTGTCTCTACATGAAGATTTCCCTTTAGGTCCTTAATAGGTCCTACTTCTTCCCAAGCAAACTGCTTAAATTTGTTAATAAAATGTTTCATGGTGCCAATCTAAAGTTCCCTACTCATCTTTTCTCATAACCTCTCCTTGCCTCCTGCAGCAAGATTTTCAATTCTCTCTTGTACTTCTATAATTTTCCTTGCTATTAACTGAACCTTGTTTTGAATGTATTCTTTTAGGGATAGAAAAAGCAGGGCCATTGATCATAATCCTTTTTTTCTATTTTATATTAACTGTTAATTTATTTGACATCCAGGGTGCAGTAGCTTTGGGTGCTCTACCTTTTCCCTTCAAGGAATATGCCTAGTTTGCACCTGAACTATTCCTTTCCTGAATGCCATCCATTGTTCCGTTATTGCTTTCAAATCACCATTTCTAATCTGTGCTAAATCCTTCTTAAATCATGGAAATTAGCATTAGCATTTTTATCTTTGATATATTCTGTTTTTTTCCATAATTATTTGAAACCAAAATATGCTGTGATAACTCAACTAAATGATCTTCTGTTGGAACACACTCCAACTGCCCTACTTCATTTCCCAAAGGAAGATCCAACACTGCTTCACTTTTTTGATAGACTGGAGGCATATTGATCAAGAGTTCTCCTGTGCATATATCAGAAATTCTTTTTCTTCCCTATCCTTTGTTTTTCTCAGTCCACATTAGGGTAATTAAAGTCTCCTAATATCACTATTATTGTGACATGCATTTGAAATTTGCTGACATATATCCACATCCTTCTCCTCCTCATTGTTTGACCTCTATAAAAAATTCCCAACACTAACAGTTTCCCTTCTGTTCCTCAACTCCAGCCAAATAGATTCAATCCTAGAGCCACCTAGTAAATAATTTCTATTCAGATCTGTACTATCATTCTTAACCATTCTGCCATATTCCTCTTTACCAAGTATTCAGTAGTGATAGAGAAGGAAATCAGAAACACTAAGAGCCCATTCCTGGTCTTGTTTGAGCCTGTCAATGAAACCACACCATAATTCCATACCACACTACTGATATTAAAATACTATACGTAGAATTTGATAGCTCCTTCACTTTTTCTATTTTCCTCAATCCCACAATTTTTGGGATATTTCTAATGCTACTAAATTTTATATGTTCTGTCCTCCGACTTTATTTCTACTCCTCTGCTATTTTCTGGCTCCCCTCCCCCTGCCAAATTAGTTTAAACACTCCCCAACAATATTAGTTAACCTCCCAATATAGGTCCTGGTTTTGGTCGGCTGCCTTCTACAGCTGGTCAGCCTGAGGCATCTGAAGCCCTCTCTCCTGCACCACTTCTCTAGACATGCATTCACCTGCATTAGCTATGAGTTTCTAAAATCACTACCATGTAGCACTGGAAGCAATCCCAATTTACTACATTTGAGCTTCTGAAAATCTGCCTGATGGCCCTCAGCACTTTTTCTACCAATGTCACTGGTTCCAACATGGAACACAACTTCTGGCTGTTCCCCTTCTCCTCAGGATACACTGCACCAGCTTGGTAATATCCTTTATCCTGGCACCAGGGGAGCAGCATACCACTTAATGTCATTGATCAAAAAATGGAAAAGAAAAAAGGTTTGCCAAGTGGATTATGTAGAAAATAATTGCTTGTTAATCTTCAAATACCCATTGATAAAAAACAAAATGCTAGCAGAGACGGTCCAACAGGGTGCAGTGGAAAATCATAACTTGTGCTCCCCAAATGACCCAAACAGCACCAATAAGTGCCATGCCAATTAGGTAGATCCCAAGCTCAAGCGGTGGTCTGTATAGTGTTACCTAGTCTCAGTGGCCTGTACTAAAAGGCGACAGGGTGGCAAAAATTAGGCACACCTCATGCATTCCCTTAATAGTGGAGAGGTGGTGGCATAGTGATATTGTCACTGGACTAGCAACCCAGAGACCCAGTGTACTGTTTTGGGGACCCGGGTTCGAATCCCACCACTAAAGATGGTGGAATTTGAATCCAATAAAAGTCTGGAATTAAAAGTCTAATGATGGCCATGTACCCAGGTCGATTGTCTGGTTCACTAATGTCCCTTAGGGAAGGAAATCTGTTGTCCCTACCTGGTCTGGCCTATATGTGACTCCAGATCCACAGCAATGTAGTTGACTCTTAAATGCCCTCTGAAATGGCCTCGCAAGCCACTCAGTTTCTCAAGGGCAAACAGGGATGGGCAATAACTGCTGGCCTAGCCAGCGACATCCACGTCCTGTGAATGAATGCATGAATGCAAAAGGTATGCATGAATGCCAGAAAAAAAGACGGCCAGTCAAATATCCTGGCTACAATCACCTCATATGGTGAGTTAGTCAATGGATCAGGTTCCCACTGACCTCTGTGAACCCTATTGCCAGCGTAAGTCAGCTTCAGGTGCAGAGGATAAAACAATGGAAAAAATAAAATTTTAACTCTGGAAAAGTTCAAATTAATACGATGTTTCAGTGGTGGTCTTTAGCTTACTACCACTGGCACAGTACAGTAAGCTGATAAAACATTAGCTCGTAAGTTGATGTACTATGAGGAGAAAGTATGCCTTTATTTTACATCCAAAAGATGACATACTTTATCAATTTTTTGAACATTTGATGCTTTCATTCGATGCAAAAGTAGGAAACAAGTTCCATTAGGGCATGCTGAAAAGCTACTCACCATTACATTTCATTTTTGTTCTTGGTCAATTGACAAAATTTGTTGGTATCATAAAGTGTAGATAGTTCACTTATGTTATGAACATAAGATGCCATTTTGCCTTTCTTCTTCGTAGATGTGCCCAGGAAGTTCTTTTGCATCACTTCCTGTTTTGGGAACAACCAAAAAAAGCTATGGAATTTACAGAATTTAAACTTTTTATTCACCTAAAACTGAACAAAGTTTCCTTACAAAAGATGTTAAAATTAATAATTGCAAAGGACCAAGAGAAGTGAGATAAAAGGAGCTACTGGGCACAGCTCTGAACAAGAAAGGCAAAAAATGTCTTCTCAATTCCACTTCCCACCCACCCTTTGTCCAATAACCAGAGTAAGCAACAGACAATTTCCAAGAAATGTACTTCTCCTGAGCTGGACATAATTGCAACACTTTTGGTTTTTTGAGAGCAATGAAGTAGAACAAAGTCTGCTCAACATAGCAATCGCTCCATCACCTCGAGACCTAGCTTCAGTCCGAAGTAAAATAGGGTACAAAGTGCATGTTCTGAAAGTCCATCTATCATGGATGTAAAGCATAGATTCTCTTGGTCACATTTGAATAAATTCACCTGCCAATGTCACCTTTGTTCTCCTTTACTATTTTTAATCTGTAATTTGTTCTCCCTTTTTGCCTCTCCTCTTTGATACCCCTATATTCCTTTGTTTGCCGCACCAGTGCTGAATTTGTACAGGCTAAAAAGGCAGATGCAGCTAGCGTCAGGTTGGCTCCAACGCCACAGCCTCACGGTGTAACTGAGTGTGAAGAGACATTTGGCATTAGTAGGAAATTTGGGATGGACACTATCAAAACAAAAACGCGCAAAAGTTTAGAGTTGGACAAGCACAGCAAGTATTTTACTGTTAACTTGATCATCAATATAGGAAAATGCATTCTTGCACGTTGCAAGACATGGGAACATAACTGTAATTGGGCTCCAAACAGAAATGATTTAACAGACTAAAATAAGTTACAATGCAGCAGTTCATACTACGTTTCTATAATTAAATCATTTGTATATTCAAGCACATCTAACTAATAATTAAACCAATACAATTATGCATATTATCCAGAACAATCTTTTCTGCAATAAAGATTCAAAATTTTAAAAACTCAATGGTACCCCACAGAGATGAATATATCAAAATGCATTTTACAGTTGCAGCAACTAAAGCTTTTAGAAGCTGCCAACACAAACGATTCTGTACACAACTTTCAATTGACAGGCAGGTGCAGCCTCAGCTTACAAATTCCAAAGACCACCAGGATTGTTCAAAAAAACCAATCAGTAATAAAGTCAATATTTGTATTCACAACTGCAAGCACCAGGAATATCAGAGGCTCGAGTTAACGTATGTTGTCAAAATCAAAACTATAGAAGTTTCCAGCACAGCAGACCAATCAGCCCAATGCTTCAGTACTGGATGGTTCTTTACTGGAGCAAGACAGAACTGCCCTCTCTCCCCATAGTTTTGTATCATCCTCTGCTTCAAATATGAATCTATTTATTCCTTAAAAGGTGCTATGGTGCCTATCGCAACCACGCCCTGTATCAAAGCATTTGACATGCCAATAATTCCCTGGGTAAGAAAATTTCTGATCTCTCTCATTCTCAATAACTTAAAACTGATAACCCTGACCAACTTCACAACCAGAGGGAACAATCTCCCTAATCACCTTGCCAAGAATTCATAATTTTAAAAACCTTGACAAAACATGTGGCCTTTCCTATACCACTGCAATTAATCTAGGTAACTCACTTCTTATAAATTATTCTAAGACCGCTCTACTTTCCTCTCTTCCTTTAAAGCCTATCCCTTTGGCCAAGCTTTTAGTCATTCACCCTGATCTCTCCCCTGTGGCTTGGCATTCATTTTTTTCCATACATTTTTCAAAAGGTGCCATGGAATTTTTTTCTGCATTAAAAGTGCTATACAAATGCAAGTTTTCCATCTATGCTCTCTAAGGTTCTAATATCTTATAATCCAAACTGCACAGAGTACTCGAATATGGCCAACTATTGCCTTGTACAAATTTACCTTTAGTCGGTATCTCTTCACTCTTGCATCTTAAATTCCATTTATAAAAAGTTTTCCCCCTAGATTCACATTTACAGGGAATTATGTAATTATATAGGGGTCTCTATTTACCCACAACTTTCTGTATCTTTTCATTATGTACTCTCATTTCTCATGTTTCATTCCAAAATGCATTACTTCACACCTATTCACATTACATTCCATCTGCTACCAGGCATATCTGTAAAAGATTTCTAGAGGATATGTTTGCCCAAACCCTTACATTCGGGTCGTGAGCAAACTTGGAGCTTGTGTTCACCATGTTCAAGCACAAACCATATTCATATTCTAAATAAATAAAATACTGAGAGGAAAAGTGCACTTAGTATTGGCCCATGAAGTATAGTACTTTGAATCTCTTCAAGCACCACTGATTTACCGTTTCCTGTCTGTTACTCAACTTTGCACTGATGCTGCTACATTTCACTTCTACCGCACCCCTGAGCAGTTATAACAAGCCTTCTGAACAACATCTTATTGAATGCCTTCGAAAAACTAACATATTTTATATATGAAACTGCCCATTTCTCAAAATGGGGGATTTGACTGGCCATTTCATAAAATGGGCATAGTCACTTCATAAAAAAAGCATTAATTTATCAAACACGATTTCCCTTCAAGAACTCTGTGCTGGCTAGCCTTGATAATGCAGTAATATCTAAATGTTCATGAACTTAATCTTGAATAAACAAATTCTAGTTTGTCCACAACCTGGCAAACTGCTACACTCACTGCTGCAGTGTTATCTAATTTATCTTTCTCCTCCTTCTTGAATAGAGGACTTATGCTGGGTCAAAATCCTGGGACTTCCTTCCTAACAGCGCTGTGGGTGTACCTACCCCACATGGACTGCAGCGGTTCAAGAAGGCAGCTCACCACCACCTTCTCAAGGGAAATTAGGGATGGGCAATAAATGCTGGTCCAGCCAGCGACGTCCACATTCTGTGAAAGAATAAAAAAACATAGCACTCCAGTACCCTGACACAATTTGCACATATAAGGGAGGCTGAAAATTTGTTAGGATCTCTCCTTTCTGATTTCTTTCAGTAGCCGTCAGTGCACACCCTCAGCTCATTGATTTATCCAGCTTTCTAAGTAATTTCTAATAATTGTTCCATAGCCTAATTACAGAATTCTAAATTTGTAAAAACTAACAAGTGACTAGATTAGTGACCAAGAAACAGACCTGTGTGTGGAAAGAGGGCATGGCTGAGGTACTAAATGAGCATTTTGCATCTGTCTTTACCGATGAAAAGAAACCAAAGTCATAATGAAAGAGGAGGTAGCTGAGATACTGGATGGCCTAAAAATTGATAAAATGGAGGTATTAGAAACACTATTTAAAGTTGATTAGTCACCATGGAGGAGAACTGCAAGCGTTCATTGTACAGAAAAGGGTGTAAGGATAAACCCAGCAACTACCGGTTAGTCCGTTTAACTTTGGCAGTGGGAAAGCTTTTAGAAACAATAATCCAGGACAAATTTGTCACTTGGGCAAGGAAAGTAACGAAAGTCAGCACAGATTTGTTTTCTTTTGGTGAGGTAACAGGGAGGTTGATGATGGTAATGTGGTTGATGTGATATACATGGGACTTAGTGCCAAATGGGCTTGTCAGCAAATCTGAAGCCCAAGGAATAAAAGGGACAGTGGCAATGTGGACACAAAGTTGACTGAGTGACAGGAAGTAGTGGTGAACGGTCCTTTTTCATCCTGGAGGAAGATAGACAGTGGGGTTCCCAGGGATCGGTATTGGGACTATGCTTTTGATTTATATTAATGACTTGGGTCTATATTTTACAGAACACAATTTCAAAAGTTGCAGATGACAAAACTTTGGAAGTATAGTGAGGAGGTTAGTGATTGTTGATGTCGCCTTGAAAACTGACTGGTAGGAGGTGTAATTTAATGCAGAGAAGTGCAATGATAAGAATGAGACGACACAATATAAACTGTGGGTGTACCAACACCACATGGACTGCAGCGGTTCAAGAAGGCAGCTCACCACCACCTTCTCAAAGGCAACTAGTGATGGACAATAAATGCTGGCCCAGCCAGCGAAGCCCACATCCCATGAATGAACCAAAAAATAACTAAATAGTACAATCCAAAGGGGGTGCAGAAACTAAGACTTGTGATTAGATATGCACAAATCATTGAAGGTGGCAAGGCAGGTTGAGAAAGTGGTAAAAAAGACAAACAGGATCCTGAGCTTTATAAATAGAGGCATAGAGTGCAAAAGCAAGGAAGTTATTATGAACTTATATTTTAAAAAATCTATTGGGCCTTAACTGGAATGTTGTGTCTAATTCTGGGCACCGCACTTTAGGGAGGACATGAAGGCTTTAAGAAAGGATGCAGAATGAATTTATGAGAATGGTTCCAAACATGAGGAACTTCAGTTTCATGGATAGGTTGGAGAAGCTGGGGTAGTTCTCCTTATAGAAGAGAAGGTTGAGAGGAGGTTTGATGGAGTTGCTGAAAATCTTGAGGAGTCCAGATAGAGTACATCGCGAGAATCTGTTTCCACCCACTAGCAAAATGGCGAAGAAACAAAGGACATGGATTTAAAGTAATCAGCAAAAGAACCAAAGGTAACATGAGGAAAATCTTTTATACAGTTGATGGTTATGATCTGGAATTCACTACCTGAAAGGGTGGTGTAAATTCTTTCAAAAAAGAACTGGATAAGCACCTTAACAGGAAAAAATTTGCACGGCTATGGAGAATGGGCCGGGGAGAAGGACTAGCTAAATTGCTTTTGCAGAGAGGCCAAATGGCTTCTTCCTGTGCTGTACCCTTGCTATGTTGTAAAATATTCATGCAATATCTCTGGCATATTTTATTCCACGAGGTTTCCATCTTCATCCAAACTCGGTTTCCCCTCTTCTGCTGCTCCCTAATGCTTATAAAAGTCTTTACTGTTCCCTTTAATACAAGTAGTCAGCCTTTATCACATTCGTTTTCAGACCTTCTAATCTCCCTTTTCATTTCCTCATATTTTCTATATTGCCCCTTTATTTTATTTAATAGCTAACCTCATTTTCATCATCCAAAGCCCTTCAAGTTCAGTTTTTGATCACAGTTTATTCACAAACTCTACAATTCAATGCATTCTCTTTTCACCCAACAAGTATCCCAGCCTTCTTGTATCTGAAGCCTTTCCACTGATTGGCTGTCTGCTCATTTTTCAGCCGAGTTAACTTGGGCCAGATTTCTTTACTTCACCAAATTTGTCTTTTTACTTTGACAGGTTATTTTTTTCAGATTTTTTTTTTAACACCCAAACTGGCTATCTTGTGGTCATTATTTCCCACTTTTCTCCTACTCAGTATCATTTCTCTCACTTCTTAGTTGGTAGGTCATGTATTCGACCACATAATCGCAGCTAATATTTCACTGTAGTACTAAGGAGTGCTACATCATCAGTGTCTTTGAAACAAGCTGTTAAAACTACTTGTTTAGATGGAAAAATGAGGTACTACCTGAAGAATATGGAAGTTTTACCAGTATCCTGGTCAACATAAAAACAGATTATTTGCTCATTTGTTACACTTACTGTTCAAGAGACCTTGCTATGTTCAAGCTAACTGCTGCATTTCCCTACATTGGACATGAAGTGTTTTGGATTAGCGGATGTAAAAGACACTATAGACTTCTGCTAATTCAAGATTGCCGGCAGGGTGGAGGGGTGAATTTCTGCAGAGATTCTGCCGCTCGTCCCCTACAACTTCAATGGAAGGGTGCAGGAATCCTGGGAAAACAACATGAGTCTGGCCTTTTTAGCACTAAATTCCCATTTTGCTCGGTTATTTAGGTTGCTTAATGCAAATTCTTGCAAGTTAATTTTTTAATGCAAAAAGACTGACTTATCGGGGTGCTGCAAGCTTGGTTTCCTTCCTCGTTCAAAGTTATTTGCTCTATTGCATTTCCTAAATCAAATCAAGCAATGCCATATAGAATGCAAGTCAGAGAAAATTATGTTCAAAGTAGAGTGCTCTGGTCAGACCAAACCATGAACACATGGTTCTAGTCACCCAAACACATGGGAGACATTTAAACCCTTCTCTCTACTGCTACCTGTGTTTATCAGTTTCAAAAGGAGGCAACCTTATACAGGTATATAAAACAGTAAATGATATAGAGGTAGAGCCAGAAAATTATTTCAATCCAAGTTGTCTGAGCAAGCCAAGTGGGCATAGATTCAAACTCGATAACAGCAAAATGAGGACTGGTATCAGGAGGAGTGTCGCCCCACAGAGTGTGACCAATACATGGAACGGATAGAACAGTGAAGGTGAAATCCTTAATTATTTCAAAAACAGCTGGATCTTACAATGGGGAGTGGCAGGATAGTTCTGAATGGATTAACTAAAATTGGTCACCCTTATCTAGTGAACCCAGAGCCAATGGCTCACATAAGGTGTTTATTCAGCATGATTGGATTATTAGCAACTCAATAAGATCACTAATAGTTCCCACTTAAACAAAAAACATTCAAAGAGACCAACTTGTATTTCTAAAATGCCTTCAAGGTTAAAACGTCTCAAGACGCTGCACAGGAACATTATAAATCAAAATTTCACACTAAGCCACATCAGGAGATACTAGATGAAGTGCTTGGTCAAAGAGGTAGGTTTTAAGGAACGTCTTACAGAAGAGGCGGAGAGATGCATGGATGGAATTCCAGGGCTTTGGCCTTAATAGCTGAAGGCCTAATGATGGCACAACTTTAAAAAAATAGATCCTCGAGAGGAGCCCAGATATTCAGATGGTTGGGGGGTTGCTGGAGGAGATAATCAAGAAAGGAGGGGAGATGCCATGTAGGGATTTGAAAACATGGATGAGAATTTTAAAATCAAGCTGTTATTTACCCGGAGCCAATGTAGGTAGGTGAGCATAGGATGGGTGAACAGGACTTGGCGCAAGTAAGGACGCGGGCAGAGTTTTGGATGACCTCAAGTTTACCAAGGATTGTGAAAACCGTTATATAAAAGCAAATCTTTCTTTCCTTACAACTCGTTGTCATATCCAAGAGAGATCAGCTTCGGGACATATATGCAGCCCATCACTAAGACTGCTTACCTCCTTAACATCGCCCAACTCCACATCTGCCTCAGCTCAGCTCAGCTCCTGCTGAAACCCTCATCCATTTCTTTGCTATGGACTTGACTATTTCAATCTGCTCCTGGCTTGCCTCTCACGTTCCACCCTCCTTGAGGTCATCAAACATTCTGGCACCAGTGTTTGAATCGCATCAAGTACTGTAGGTGCTCACTGGCCTACGTTAAAATTCATTTCAATATTCAATTAATGCATTTAAAATTCTCATCTTGTTTTCAAATCCCTTGATAGCCTCACCCTTCCCTATCCCTGTAATCTCCTTCAGCCCCACAACCCTCAAGATATCTGTGCTCCTCTAACTCCGGTCTCTTGAGCATCCCCATTTTAATCGCTCCACCATTGTTGAACATGCTTTCAGCTGCCAAGGCCCTAAACTCTGAAACTTCTTCCTTAAACCTCTCTATCCTCCTTTAAGATGCTCCAAAAAATCTATCTCTAACCCAAGCTTTTCATCAATGTCTCCTTATGTGATAGTGTCAAATTTTGCTTTATAACTTTCCTGTGAAGTACATTGGTACATTTTATTACATTAAAGCTGCTATATAAATACAATTTGTTTTTGTAAAAAAAACTCAGACTTGAATGGAAAAGCCCAACTTTCTCTGGCATGTCTCGTGGGTATCTATCACGCTGTCCAGTGCATTTGAATGTTGAGTCTCTCCGCAAGATAGTGAAGCTTCAGGAGGGCAATTCTGTCAGCAACTTTCTGATTTCCACATTTAACTGCGCATGTTTGGTTGCCAAAGGCTGCTGTCCAATTGACTCTTAAATAATGGTGAGCGCTGATAGCCTCCCTGACATTTACACTGCAAAATCCGGACCATTGACTTGCTCGGGGATGGTAGCAGGCTTCACAGCACACAGAAGCCTCAAACAAAAGCCTGGTAGAATTTAAATTCCTTATCTCGGTTACACTAAGATAGGGAAGCACCTCGCAAAAGTCAGATGATTAACCACAAACAAGGAAAGAAACCATCGAGGATTAGTCACCCTTGCACAACTAATAACTAGCTATGGAGTAACCATGGCAGAGGCCTGGTTACCAGCCTGTCCTCTCATTTCCAGGTGCACAGGGAGGTCCTAGAAATGGGGGGGAAAAAAAGAGCAAAAAAGGTGCCATAACGTAGTAACAATGCAAAACATATAATCTGAAAATGAATCATTTGTAATTTGAATTCATGATCAGATAGCGTGCTCTGCCACAATGCCAGTAAAATGTTCTCGTAACCCAGGTTTATGTTGATTGACACAATTGATAATCTTATTACGATGACGATTGGTTCAACTTCTGGCTGATGACTTAGAGAATCATTGAACTGAGTACATCTTTTCGCAATAAGAATTTATTCACCTGTCTTTCCAATCAAATCTGCACAACTGCATAAATAGCAAATATAAAAAACAAGAGGTCTGTACAGGTCACAGCACAACATCAGTTAAAAGATTGATTCTTTAATGGTGAAGTATGCCAGTAACCTGCACAATTCAATTGCTTCCACTGCAACTCATGACTTCTGAACACAACTTTCCTACTTTGCTGCTTACTCTGGAAGGATCTATCCAGCAGTGCAACTACTTGTAACAAGTTAAAACACAGCTTGATTGGTGGGATAAAATGTGTTCATTTTTTTCTCTGAACTGCAGCAGCCATCTACTTCCCCCATATCCTCTCTACACTTGTCTTGCTGCTATTGTGATCTAATGTTGTTCTGTGAATTGTTGTTCTGATCTAGTTTCGGCCAAAGAAGCAAATGTTTTCAACTCTGACTTGTTATGGGATCATGGTGAAACAGCTTTCAAATAAAAGTCAATAGCTTAATATCTGACAATCTCTAATTGGTAAATATGGTATAGTGAGCACTAAGATCACATACAAGAGAACAGCTCTCAACCTTACCAAACTTACATTTATTAAAAGTAGTGCAAAGCTTCTCTGAATGTCTTCAGGCCTGCTGGTATTACTCACAAAGCCGTAAGTTAAGACATTTTGCTATACACAGTATTATCCAGAACAAGATGAGGGGCACTGCCTTGACAACACACAAGCTCATTTATATTTGTAACATATGAATGGTCAAGTCATGTCTGAAGAACTATACTGAATTTTTTGACTGAAGTAGTGGCCTAGGAAATAGCTACACATGTTACTTATACGGGTTTCCAGAGGGCATTTGATAAAGTAATTCATAAGGGATTGTTGCCTAAAGTTGAAACTCATGGGATTGAAGGAAAATTATTGACCCAAATAGGAAATTGGCTGAGTGAAGGGAAACAGAGTAAGGGTAATGGGCAAGTACTCTAATTGGCAGGATGTGACTAGTAGTGTAAGGATTTGTGCATTATCCAGCATTATTAACAGCTTAGGCGATGGACAGAAAGTCACATATCCAAGTCTACCTACGACAAAGACAGATAGTATTCTAACCAATATAGATGGCAGTACAGTATAAAATTGGAAAAATTCACATATTAAGTGAATGGGCAAAACTGTGGCAAATAGATTTCAATGTGAGGTCATCAACTTTGGACCTAAAAATAGAACAGGGTATATGCAAAATGGTGAAAAGCTAAAAACAGTGGGCTGGGGGGAGGGAGGGGTGCAAAGAGACTTCGGCGTTCAGGTACACAGAATAAAATGTCATGAGCGGGTACAGAAAACAATCAAAAAGGCAAATAGAATTCTGGCCTTTATAGCTAGAGAATTAAATAAAAGAGGGTAGAAATTACGCTTCAGCTTTCAAAACCTTGGTTAGACCACACCTATTGAGAGTAGTACTCAGCAACACATCTTAGGAAGGATATATTGGCTTTGGAGGGAGTGCAGCGTAAGATTACCAAAATTACACCTGGACTCCAACTACAAAGGAGTGATTACACAAACTAGGCTTGCATTCCCTGGAATTTAGAACGTTGAGGATGATTTGATCAAAGTTTTCAAGATATTAAAGAGAACAGATAGGGTAGATAGAAACTATTTCCACTGATTGGGGTGTCTTATACTAGGAGGTATAGTCTAAAAATTAGAGGGAGACCTTTCAGGAGTGAAATTAGGAAACACTTCTACGCACAAAGAGCAGCAGAAGTTTGGAACATTCTTCCAAAAATAGCAATTGATGCTAGATTAATTGTAAATTTTAAATCTGAGGTTCATAGATTTTTGTTATCTAAATGTATTAAGGGATATGGGACAAAGACAGGTACATGGAGTTAGGCCATAGAACAGCCAGGATCTCAGTGAATAGCAGAAGAGGTTCATGGTGCTAAATGGCCTGCTAATTTTGAGAATTGAAACAAGTTAAACATCTTTTCCACACTCTAATACTTTTCTCATATCCCCTCCTCAAACAGCACTAACACAAACAAAATCACTTCAGTTCATGTCTACCTGAAAGTCAACCACAGATAAATAAACCAGCCATCATTGTTTAAGGAAAATGGAAAAGCAAAAACACACTGCAGCACAAACAAGCAAAACTGGAATCAGTGAAGCTCTTACTTTCAACAATGTTGGCTGAGTGAATGGGTTCCTTCCAGCCCTTAAACTTGAGCGCAGAGCAGCTAAACCACACGTCATAGAACAGTGTAAAATGGCACATCAGGCACCATTTAGTTCCTTCCACTGTGTTTCTAGTCATATAGAAATCTAAAAACTCACTATACCGTACACAGCCTTCCGTTTCATAAATTAAACTCAACTGACAGTCAAATGCTTGTCAACATACAAGTATTTGACAATAAGGCAACCATTTCTAATTCAATGTTTACCCACATTAGCGTAGATAACCTATATGCTCCAGGGAAAATCATAATTCCTTAAAGTTTGGACTCTCAAATGACTGTCATGATCCCAGCTGATGTTACTGCTGGACAAATCAGATCTCAGGGTGGAACCCAGCTTGATAGATCCTAACTTTTATTTTTTGTTTAGGTATGTGGAGAGTGGCTGCTGAACAGAGTCACAGGAGTCAGCTGACGAATTTGTAACAAAAGAATAAAACATTTATTAATCAGGAGAAGATGAACTACATTACAATGCTCCTTCATTTACAACTATACCTTTACAGATATATACAGATTTATAAGGATAGCACCAATTACAAAAGCTATCTTATATTCTAATGTTCACAGAAAGTACATAGTCCGTATAAACCAATAGGCGACCTGCGGTCAGGCACACCACACTCTGAAACCAAGTGGCAGATGCCACCCCAAACAGAGGCTGTGGATCCTTCATTAACTCCCCTCAGACGCTTGTCACACCGTGAGCCAATCAGCCTCACTGAACTCCGTCTTTCACATGAGGATTTCTAATCTCTGCTCTCGACGAGCTCATTTTGGAATCTTCTCCCAAACCTATGCTTTCTCTTCTGGATCACCATATGCATTCAAGCTTCCTTCCACGCACTATCTCTCCGATACTCAGCCATGCCAACAGAACACCACTGCTTCACATGCCCATAGTAAAGAGTTACAGACTTTCGGCTGTCTCCTCGGATCTTCTGGCTACCCGCAAGTCTAAGCTGCTTTAAATCTGCGTTCTGCAGCTTCTCCCTTTAAGCTTGGAGCCTTTCTCTGCTCCTCACTCATAACTTCACTCAACAGGACTTTTCCCAGATTCCTGTTCGTTCCCTTTGATGGGAAGGTCTTCTCAGGACCCCTCTTCTTTTACAAAGGGGAAACCTGCTTCCCACAGCTCCTTCCTGCCCAGCTTCTCCTGGCAGCTAGTTTCAACTTTAGTTTAGACTTTCTATCTGTCCCTCTCCTATACTGCTTCCGCTGGCAACTCCTTTCAATTTTAGAGCACACTGACCAACACTTTGGGGGGTGGGTGTGTGTGGCCTCCCTCTCTGGACCCCTGTTGCAAGGCAACAGCACAGTTTTTCTACTTTGTTTTAATTTCCCTAAACTGCTACCCACCTTGATAACACAACTCTCCACTTCAAGGGCCATAAAACTCATTACAAATGTAGGCATCTTATAAAATGAAACTAAAACTCAGGTTTCATTCTTTTAATACACAAAATACAGAAATATAAATTAAATTTAAGCTTAAAGATATACCTTATTCCTAACACCTTCAAATACACTTTAAACTATATCTATTTTCTAACACAACATCATAAACTTGTGATCCTATCAATAATGCTTGGTCACTTTGAATAACTTATATTCATGGGGGGTGGGTGGAGGTAGAGAAACCTAACAGACTTAAAAAAAAACTTGAATTTCAATCACTTTATCACATCGCTCAAAGACATGCCAAAGGTGTCTCAGATCAACGAATTACTGCGAGGTAGTGACTATTATAAAGGGGAACTGGGCAGGCTTCATTGGACGAAGATCCCTCTGAGTAAAGTGGGGAGGTAGTGGAATAGTGGTAATGTCACTGGACTAGCAATCTAGAGGCCCAGGCTAATGCTCAGGAGCTATGGGTTCAAATCCCACCACAGCAGCTGGTGGAATTTGAATTCAAAAAACAAATCTGGAATTAAAAACCAGTTTTGGTAATAGTAACCATGAAACCATTGTCAATTGTTATAAAAACCCATTTGATTCACTAATGCCAAGTCTGTTGTCCTTACCCGCTCTGGCTACATGTGACTGCTGGCCCACATCCCATGAAAGAATATAAACAAATGACCAGTTAATCCCTCTTTGGCACCACAGAATGAGAAGGGACTGTTCTTTAGGACATAAGACATTTATTCAAGTAATGGCACGAGAACTTTTAACATTCATTGAGTTATCAGACTAAGTAAACAGGGCCTCAATTTAACATTGCATTCAAAGAATAGTACCATCAAAGATGAATCATTTTCTTCATAACTGCAATGGAATATCAGCCTAGAATTTACAGTGAAGGCCAGGAGCAGAGCTTGAACGCCAGAGCTTCTGACTCAGATGCAAGGGTGCTACCAATTAAGCCTAGCTATCCCTATGGGAACAGTAGCATAATAATGATTTTTACTGAACTAGTAATCCAGAATAATAAAATTAGAAAATGGTGGAAAAACTCAGCAGGTCTGGCAACATCTGTGGAGAAAGAAACAGAGTTAACGTTTCAAGTCCGTATGGTTGTTCTTTAGAGCTTAATCAGATCAGTAATCCAGAGGGTCTGGACCAATGATCTGGAGACCCAAGTTCAAATTCCATTATGGCAGCTGGGAAATTTAAATTCAGTTAATAATAAATATGGAATAAAAATCTAGTTATCAGTTAATGGTGACCATGAAACTACTGGATTGTCATAAAAACCCATCAGGTTTACTAGTGGGGAAGGAAATCTGCCATTCTAATCCAATCTAGCATTTATGCAACTCCAGACCCACAGCAACGTGGTTAAGTCTTAACTTCACTCTGAAATGGCCTAGCAAGCCGCTCAGTTAAGGGCAACCAGGGATGGGCAATAAATGCCAATGATGCACACATCCAGTGAATGAATAAAGAAAACCAACCGTTACAAGGGTCCTGTGAAACCAGGTTTTCCACTGATATTATATACATCAAATGTCTGTCACGTCTTTTCTTTATGTAACCTGAGAATGTTATCTAATAATGGCAACTGATGGTAATGGCAACAAGATCAGCTATGTATAAACTCATGACATGCCATTTCATGACATCATGCCATATTGTATAGTCTATTCATTGGTGGCACGAATGCGGTCATGGTAACATTTGCTCTGCTGTGGCTGATTTTTTTGCATTCAACTAATTCTTCAGAGCTGAATTCCAAGACATAATCTTGGACACTCATTACACAAGACCACTAAAACCAAATCCCTTCGGCAATATCTTAACAGCTAGACAACACAGCCAAGATATGAAGCAGATAGGCTGGTGTTAGATATCAATACAATAAACATTTCCAAACTGAAACTGTGTGGATTACCTAAAAGTAACAAAAATCACAAGCTTGTTACAATCAAACTCAGGTATAGATGTTAAACATTAGGTGGCCATGACATACATTTTAAATATTACTTGTTCAAATAAGGAATGACATTCCTGTGGAAAAGAACTCTTTCTCCGAAATACAAGACTTGTATTTCTCACTGATCTACCTGCATCATCTGAACTCCCAACATCAAATTGTAACCTCAGTACTCAGTCTAATATACACATACATTTATTTAAAAATTAAAATCGTGTCAAATAATAAGTGCTGAAATCATACTGAAGAAAAACTGAAAGGTTGTATTATTGTATGGAATATACAGGAACATGTAAAAATGGATTGCCCAACTTCTACTGTACCACCACATAGAGAACTAAAAAACTGTAGAACAGAATCTCACAAGGAAATAAACCTAGCAAGAGTTTCAGATGACTTTGAATCATTAAGTATAATTAGAGCATTTAACAACAATATTAGGTTACAGATTTGTGTATATTTAAGGGGTTTTTTGTCAACACTGAATCACCACACTGCATTACTGCAGTGAGACTGTTGTTACAGTTTACTCCTTTCTAGGTTGATTAACCTCTCATGCAATCTTACCAAAAATTGCTTAATTTGAATTACCAGACAATCCACATTAGCTCTCCCGCAAGCAAAGGGCAACTTTAAATTAACAGGAGTTAACTACAATGCATGTTTATCCAGAAAATAGTTGAAATCTAATGAGTATTTTTATTGCATTAAAGTGTAACAATGGGCATATGAAATTCCACCTTACTGTTTCCCTTGTTCCTTGTAAAGATTCAAATCCTCCAATGTTTTGCTGGCACCCTTAGATCTCAACCCTTCATAAAATACAACTCTATCAAAACACCTCAACAGTCATCCTCTTTCGCAAAGTGCTCCACATTCCTATTACACCCAATGGCAACATCCAATTTCACATTTTTTCTATTCATTCATGGGATGTGAGCATCGCTGGCCAGGCCAGCATTTATTGCCCATCAATAATTGTCCTTGAGAAGGTGGTGGTGAACTGCCTTCTTGAACCGCTGCTGTCCATGTGGTGTAGATACACCCACAGTGCTGTTAGGCAGTTCCAGAATTTTGACCAGGAGACAATGAAGGAACAGCGATATATTTCCAAGTGAGGATAGTGTGCAGCTTGGAAGGGAACTTCAAGATGGCAGCGTTCCCATGTGTCTGCTGCCCTTGTCCTTCTAGATGGTAGCAGTCGTGGGTTTGGAAAGTGCCGTCTAAGGAGGCTTGGTGATTTCCTGTAGTGCATTTTGTAGATGGTACACACTGCTACCATTGTGCGTCAGTAGTGGTAACTGAATGTTTGTGGATGGGAGTGCCAATCAAGCAGGCTGCTTTGTCCTTGATGGGTGTCAAGCTTCTTGAATGTTGCTGAAGCTGCACTCACCCAGAAAAATGGAGAGTATCCCATTGCACTCTTGATTTGTGCACTGTAAATGGTGGGCAGGCTTTGGCGAGTCAGGAGGTGAGTTACTCGTCACAGGATTCCTCGCCTCTGACATGCTCTGTAGCTGCAGTAATTTATATGGCTGGTCTAGTTCAGTTTCTGGTCAATGGTAACCCCCAGGATGTTGATAATGGGGGATTCAGTGATGGTAATGCCATTGAATGTCAAGGACATAAGCAACCTCCTTCAACATTGGGTTGCTTCACAATCCCTATCCACTCCACCATGAGTGACAGCATTTTCATCTGCCATGGTGCTGCTTCCGAACCACCCTCCCTAGATCTACCAACTGTTTTCAAAAATCTTAAAAACCCTTTCTGCAATCATGACTTTGTAGCCCTAAACCTGTTTTCTCTCTTTCTTTCCTGCTCAGTATTTAAAGGGCTTTTTTCTTCAATGCAAAGCCATATTACCCAACTTCTTATACGCAGGCAGCACTTGTACAATGAACACTTTTAATAGACATATTATTTTATGCCCACTCAAACTCCGATCGCCCCCTTCCCTTCCTCCTCCAGCAACAGAATTACAGATTCTATCCTTTTAAATTTAGACTGCTTCTAGAGAGATTATTAGTTCTATAATCCTGGTGCTGACAGTTACAACTTGAGGCGAAAATTGTTTCACAGGAAAGATTTAAAAACTTTGGCTCCAGCACAACTTATTTACTACAGTGTAACTGAGTGCATCAGCTTCAACATGCTAAACAAGCTAAATGATAACACAATCGCTGGAACATTGTAGAGATAAAGTGACAGGTCATGGCTAGCACAGAGATCTGACAAATATTGTACTACAACAAATCACCTAGAAATGTGTGACTTTGAGAGTTAGCTTCACATGTATCATGTACAGCCTATCAGCTACAGTTCGAATTGAAAGCTTGGCTTGATAGTAGAATTTTCAAATGAGTCAGAGAGTCAATGGATCATGTCACATTCTACAGACTTGAGTGCAACCTAAGTTGACACTTAGGGGATGCTGAACCCAGGAAGCTGCTAGTTTTTGGATGAGACGTTAAAACTAGGCTAAATCTGCCTACTCAAGCGGAAGCAAAAGATGCCATGGCACTATGTGAAGGCCAGCATTCATCTCTCAGTCAACATCACCAGTAAGAGTGGCTTTTATTTGTCACACTGCTGAGTGTGGGACCTTGCTGTGTGTTTCCTACATTACAACAGGAGGTCAACGCTTGTGCGAAACACTATATGGGCCGTGTGAAAGGCGAGATATAAATGCTCTTTATTCGTTGTAAAGCAATGAATTGGTGATACAATTTACAACAGTGGGCGTTTCGCAATGTCACTTCCCAAATATTAAAAATTAATCCTTTAAACTGCCTCCTGTTGGGAGTGGGGAAGAGAGAGCCCAGCGCCTGAACTTCAATATGAAGCGAGAACGACTCCCCGGAGCTCGCTGCTGGAGCCGTGTCCCCTGAGGATCTTCCACCAGCCTCGGTTAACCGGGGCGGGGGGGGGGGTGTGCACCGACGACAGCAGCAGCCGGCAGCGGCCCTTGGTCACCCAGGGGCCTGCGGTGGGTGCGGTCGCTCGGCTCCCCCCGTCCGCCTCGATCTCCCAACCAACCAACCAACAGCCAGGCCCGGCCTAGTACCGGCGCCGCGCTCTGACCTCGACTCTCTCTTCCCAATTCCCCCCCGCCTTGCTCTCACTCCCGCTCCTGCCTCACCAGGTATCGCCCTTCTTCAGCGGTGTTTTCATCAGCGCCGCGGTGTCGGCGCGCTGCGTCTCCAGCTCGGCCGCTCCGCCCTCCGCCATGTTCGCTAGCAACCGCGCGGGGCATGCCGGGAATCCCCAGCCTCCTCCTCCCCCCCCCCCACCAAAACACCAACGGCGTCAGACGGCCGCGCCAAAGAGCGCAGCCGACGACAGGAGAACCCCCGCCGACACCGTCACTTTGGGAGGACCCGTTGGACCTCCCAGCGTTCGACCGCGGGACGTTCAGCTCAGCAAGAGCTGGGTGGACTCAACCCAGCCTCTCACGCCCCAGCTGCCCACTTAGGGTTGCTGCAGGATTGGTTTGGAGTCTTCCAGGGTTTGAAGATCAATCTCCAGGACACTGCTGTGTGCAATCCCTGGGATATTAAAAAGATAGTTTAAAAAAATCTTTGAACATTTCTCTTTATCAGATATAAAGATATTCAAAATTTTCTTTGGGGGCGGGGTGGTGCGTGGAGCCTTTGTTTGGCTGACAGACAAGCATCATCCAATGGGGGGAATGAGCATTTTTGCAACTGGCGTATGAAGGCAGTGAGTGTGCCACAAGGATGGATGTGTTGGCCGATGAATATGCAGGAGCGTGGGGCAAGTCATGGGACGAAACGTCCAGGAATACATTTAACCCTATGACCAGTTCATACAATTTACGAGAAATTTTTTTTTTAAAAATTTGCAAAGTGTAAAACAAAGTTACATTAACTCCAAAATTAAAAACAGAAAGTGCTGGAAAAACTCAGCCGATCTGGCAGCGTCTGCAGAGAGAGAAACAGAGTTAACATTTTGAGTTGAATATGACTGAATTGAAGGGAGGTAGAAATGTGATGGGTTTTATGCTGTCAAAAGTGGGGGGAGGGTGGAGAAAGAACAAAAGGGAAGGTCTGGGATAGGGTAGAGGGCAGGAGAGATTAAATGACAAAGATGCCCTGGAACAAAAGGCAAAGGGCGTGGTCATGCTTGTAGTAAAGAAACAAAAGCATTTGTCTCGAGTGAGTGCGAATGGCAGAATAGTGAACAACTCTGTCTGAAAGCAAGAGCATGGTAAACAAGATTAAGACCAGCACATGGTTTAAAAACACAATAAAAATGGAGGGTAGAATTCATAGTCTGAAACACCTTCACTCAGTCTGCAAACATGACCCCGAGCATCAAGTTGCATCAGTTCTGAAGGAAGATGGTTGTGGTTGTTGGAGGTCAGCCATCTCAGCTCCAGGACATCACTGCAGGAGTTCCTCAGGGTAGTGTCTGAGGCCCAGCCATCTTCAGCTGCTTCATCAATGACCTTCCTTCCATCATAAGGTCAGGAGTGGGGATGTTCGCTGATTGCACAATGTTCAGCACCATTCACAACTTCTCGGATACTGAAGCAGTCTTTGTCCAAATGCAGCAAGACCTGGACAATATCCAGGCTTGGGCTGACAAGTGGCAAGTAACATTTGCACCACACAAGTGCCAGGCAATGACCTTTCCAGCAAGAGAGAATCCAACCATCACCCCTTGATGTTCAATGGTGTTACTATCACTGAATTCCCCACTATCAACATCCTGGGGATTACCATTGACCAGAAACTGAACTGGACTAGCCATATAAATACTGTGGCTACAAGAGCAGGTCAGAGGCTAGGAATAGTGCAATGAATAACCCACCTCCTGACTCCCCAAACCCTGTCCACCATCTACAAGGCACAAGTCAGGGGTGTGATGGAATACTCGCCACTTGCCTGGATGAGTGCAGCTCCCACAACACTCAAGAAGCTTGACACCATCCATGACAAAGCAGCCCGCTTGATTGGCACCACATCCACAAACATTCACTCCCTCCACCACCAATGCACAGTGGCAGCAGTGTGTACCATCTACAAGATGCACTGCAAGAATTCACCAAGGCTCCTTCGACATCACCTTCCAAACTCATGACCACTACCATTTAGGAGGACAAGTGCAGCAGATAGATGGGAAAACCACAACCTAGAAGTTCCCCTTCAAGTCACTCACCATCCTGACTTGGAAATATATCGCCGTTCCTTCACTGTTGCTGGGTCAAAATCCTGGAACTCCCTCCCTAACAACACTGTGTGTACCTACACCACATGGACTGCAGTGGTTCAAGAAGGCAGCTCACCACCATCTTCTCAAGGGCAACTAGGGATAGGCAATAAATGCTGGCCCAGCCAGCGAAGTCCACATCCCATGAATGAATGAATAAAAAAATGAGAGAGCTTCATGGCCTTGGCAGATGAAGGCACAGTCACCAATGGTGGTGCAATTAAAATCAGGGATCCTCTTAGGAGTGCAGATACTTCACAGGGTTGTGTGGCTGGAAGTGATTCCAGAGGGGCAAGGCCATGGAGAGATTTGAAAACAAAGATGGAAATTCTAAAATTGAGGCATTGCCATTACCATTAAACCTACTCCTGATATTTGACCACCTTTATAGCTACAAAGGATAGGGTTGCTAACTATGGTTGGAGGCTTTCCAGGAGATTTGATCATCTGGCATCTGATGGGGAGAGTGGGTTCAATTGGTAGGAACAAGGATCAGGAGATGGCTATTCCACCCCTTAGCTTGTGAAGGCTGATTTGTATTTCATTTGCATCTACCTTCCTTGGTTCCTTAACCATTAATAACCTTGCCGAACAAAATGTTTTTAATCAATTTTTGTTTTCAAATGTTTAATTGTTCTCCAGCCTCAACAACACTTTGAGGGACAGAAAGTTCCAGATTTCCACCATACTTTGTGTGGAACAGTGCTTTCTGACATCAAGCCTGAAAGGTCTAGTTCTAATTTTAAGGTTATATGCCCACCAGAAGAAAAGGTTTCTCTATCTAATCTTAAATTATCTAAACACCTGAATTAGAATACCTGTCAATCTTCTATACTCAAGGGAATAAAAGTCTTCTCTAAGCAACTGTCTTCATAATTTAACCTCTTCAGTTTAGGTATTATTGCAGTGAATCCGACTGCACCCTTCCCAGGCCAATATATCCTTCCTGAGGTGCAGTGTCTGAACTTAATTTTGAATGTTTCCTAACTGGATGCTTACAAAACAGTTACATAACTTCTACCCTTTTGTATTCCAGCCTCCTGAAGAAAAAGACTAAGACTTTCTTGCTTTAGATACTCACTCAAACTCATGGGGTGAATATTCTCCCCGTTGGGGGGGTTGTGTGGGGTCAGGCGCGGGCGGGTGTGCAGTGATTGACGCCGCCATTTTACGTGGGCGAGCCAATTAAGGCTGAGCACTCCCTGTGTGGGCGGGGCAAATAGGCTGAGTCACGGCCTGCGCTTTTTTTTGCGCGTGCACGCGAAAGAGCGCAGAAATCTTCCTGAGGCACAGAGGTGCCTCAAGGAGATTAGTTTCACATATAAAACATTGAATAAAGGGAGAAAAAAATTTTAAGGACATGTCCCCTCAAGTGAAACGGTCACATGAGCTGGGACATGTCCATTAATGTTAATAAAAATTTTTCCAACAATTTAAAAACCTTCATGAAACCTCATCCCGCCTGTGGACCTGGGCCCCACCCCCGCTCACCGAGCTGAAGATTTTACACCATGGTTCATTTTGACGCATGAATTACATGCAAACAAATTGACGACCACCCAAAAAGTGATTCTGCTTAATAGGATTCATTTATTTGTACCCACAGCTACCGATTTAAAATGGATATCGATTTCAAATGACTATGGGAAAATTAAACTGGTTATAGAAAATGATTACAGATTTAAAAGGTTTGAGAAAGAAGAGAAAATAATAACAACAGAACTGCTTTGTTACTTTACTCCAGTAAGTAAACTGCTTCAACCATATCTAGCATGAGAATGCTCAAAAATGATACCAACTAGTTGTGCAATCACCTGAAGTGACCAGCTCCCATTGATTGCCGACTCTACTTCCGATGCTTGATGGGTTTCAATACTCACTTGAGTTCTTCCTTCCCTTGACTGCAGTGCTTGTCTCTTGTCACTGCAATAAAGGTCTTATACCCCTATTCAGGAGCTGAACCTGTGTTGCTATATTAACAGGTCATACCATTCTATGAAACTTCTTTACAAAGTACAACACCCAATTATATTCCGTGTCCTTTGCTTAAACATACCAATATACAAACATAAGAATTAGGAGCAGGATTTGGCCACTGAGCCCCTCGAGCCAGTTCCGACACTCAATAAGATCATGGCTGATCTGATTGTAACCTCAACTCCACATTCCCGACTACCCCGATAACCTTTCACCCCCTTGCTTATCAAATACCTATCTAGCTATGCCTTAAAAATATTCAAAGACGCTGCTTTTGAGGAAGAGAGTTTCAAAGACTCACGACCCTCTGAGAGAAAAAAAATTCTCCTCATCACCCCTTATTTTTAAACAGTGACACCCTAGTTCTACTTTCCCCCCACAAGAGGAAATATCCTTTCCACATCTACCCTGTAAAGGCCCCTCAGGATCTTATATGTTTCAGTCAAGTTGCCTCTTACTCTTTTAAACTCCAGCAGATACAACCCTAGCATGTCCAACCTTTCCTCATAAGACAACCCTCCCATTCCAGGTATTAGTCTAGAAAACCTTCTCTGAACTGCTTCCAATGCATTTCCATCCTTCTTTAAATAAGGAGACCAACACAATACTCCAGATGTGGTCTCACCAATGCCCTGTAAAACTGAATCATAACCTCTCTACTTTTGTATTCAATTCCCCTCACAATAAACAATAACATTCTATTAGCTTTCCTAAGTACTTGCAGTACCTGCATACTAACCTTATGCAATTCATGCACTAGGACACCCAGCTCCCTCTGCATCTCAGAGCTCTGCAATCTCTCACCATTTAGATGATATGATTTGAATCCATCCAGAAAGTTGTCCATCTCTCTTTCACTTTCTCCAGTAATTGTCCATTATGTGAAGCCCCTTGTAGTCAAATCTTTCTGGAAAAGAAAAGGTTTGTGTTTTGGTGAACACTGTGCTTCACCTTATCCAAGTTGTATCATCTTTCCAAGACCGAGTCTTCATGAATTCAAAATGCCAGTGTCTCTTGCTTGCCTGCACCATCTCTGTTGTTTTCCCTGATAGCATTTGTTTTAGTCTCACAGCTCAGCAAGTTCATGGGTGCTTGTTTTAGAAAGGCTGAAATGTGCTCATGAAATTTTTTCGCTCCAGTTCAGTTTGTTGTAAGGTATGGTGGGGAATATGGCCAAGTTTTTCACTGTGCATTAATTTCAAAACGGTATTTTTTTCCTAGAAGGATAACATTCCATTAGCCTTTTAATAACGTTTTTGTAGCTGTACACTAGCGTTTAGTGATTTCTGTGCTGTGACCCCTAAATCTCTTCCATTGTTCCTAGCTTGTCACCATTTAGAAATTACTCCAATTTATCTGTCTTAGGTCCAGAGTAGATGATCTCACACTTCTCCACATGGAATTCCTTCTGCCACAGTTTTTCCACTCACTTGCTCTACCAATGTCTCTTTGCAACATTCTGCTCCCAGCTGTGTCACCTAACTTGGTGCTGCCAGCAAACTTAGATAAGGCCCTCGATTCCTTCCTATCTTCATTTGTAAATATAGTAAAAAGCTGAGGCCCCAGTACAGTTCTCTTGAGGAAATTACCAGGCACATCCTGCCAATTTGAGTATATACTCATTACCCCCACTCTATGCCTCCTAGTTCTTAACCAATTCCTTATCCATGTTATTGGCTGGCTTCAATTCTATGCACTCTTGTTTTTGTTAACCCTCTCCTCCTTG
Source organism: Cetorhinus maximus (assembly GCF_964194155.1). Taxonomy (NCBI): domain Eukaryota; kingdom Metazoa; phylum Chordata; class Chondrichthyes; order Lamniformes; family Cetorhinidae; genus Cetorhinus; species Cetorhinus maximus. Next base: position 13,234,089 of record NC_135900.1, read on the forward strand.
GAACCTTATCAAATGCTTTCTGGAAATCCATATAAATAACATCCAAGACACTCCCTTATCTAATGCATTAGTTACATCTTCAACAAGTTGTAACTAGCTTCATTACATATGACTCACCCTTTACAAATCTATGCTGTCCCTCTCTGATCACTTCACATTTGTCCAAATGCTCAGTCATTTAGTCCCTAAAAGCAGATTCTAGTCATTTCCCCATAACTGATGTTACACTAATAAATCCATAATTTCTTAATTCATCCTTCCTATCCTTCTTAAATAACGGAGTGACATTGTCCTTTAGTATTGAACATTGCCAATGCCTTTCAAAGAACTGGCACGAGTGCAATGTGCTGACTGGCCTCCTTCTGTGCCGTAATGAATCTATGTTCTGACTGTGTGATGTCTTCATCATTTGAATTTTGATCATGTGCTGTCTGAGCATGAGACCTCTGCAAATGCTAATACATTTTCCCACATAGATTGGGTTCCCTGCAGTTGAGCATTTTCACTTCAATTCACACCAACAGCTGATGTGCGAGAAGTTCCAAGAACCAGGAGGCTGGGAAATGGATTGGTACGGAAATGGGATTCTTTCAAAGGTTGAGGCACATTCACAGTTCATACAGCTATGTTCTTTGCTGCAACGTGCTGACAGGTTTATCACTATGGAAGGCAGAATTCATATGGCATTTGGTAGCAAGCTTGAAATAGAAAACATAATGGTTGACGAGTACTCCAATATCTGCTACAACGTAACCTTGTGACATTGAGTAATACAGTGCATGGTTCAAGCCAGTAAGAGTTGAGGAGGTAAAGACCATTTAAAAATAAAATGGGGGTGTTGGGGGTAGACAGATACTGGACGAAAATTGAATGTATATAAACAATAACTCAACAGAATACAAATCAGATATATTGATCTGGATTTTGCAATAATCCAAGTGATGGTGAGGCTATCAGTGCTAAAAACAAAATACTGCGGATGCTGGAAATCTAGAACAAAAACAAAAATACCTGGAAAAACTCAGCAGGTCTGGCAGCATCTGCGGAGAGGGACACAGTTGACGTTTCGAGTCCGTATGACCCTTCATGAACCTGATGAAGGGTCATACGGACTCGAAACGTCAACTGTGTCCCTCTCCGCAGATGCTGCCAGACCTGCTGAGTTTTTCCAGGTATTTTTGTTTTTGTTCAGGCTATCAGTGCTCACAGTTATCAAGTAATAATTTGAAAGGTAACTTCTGCAGTTCGCACATGAGCAGAATATATAACGTGGAAATCAGAAAGACATCGTCCGATTTTTCATGCTTCTCCACACAGTATCACACCACTGTAACAGTATCTCGCTGAGAGATCTGGCAGTAAAAGACATGGGCTGGTCACTTCCGTGCTCCCTAACATCAGATTTGGCAGGTATCCCAATGATGCGCTGGGGAATCCCTCTGGGAAGTTCCCACGTAAGGGTTTGCATGGCAATTGCCCAGGAGTGCACACTTCCTCTGGACAATTGCGCTGCACTGGGAACCATCCAAACATGCGATTTAAATTGCAAACATCAGATGGCTGTGCCAGGGTTACACCAATAGTTACCCAGAAGAGGTTAGAAGAATTAAAACCTCTTCTAACTTCTGAGTAACTATTTTAAAGGCTCAGACCGACCCTGCGGATCTCCCCCACACCCCCGATCCCGGCTCCCCCCACCCCCAAAAGGACTCCCCCACCACCCACCCCCATGGGGCTCCCCCCGACTTCCAACCTTTGACCCCCCCCGACCTCTGACCTCTGACCCCACCCCCCAAACCTCAGGACCCTCTCCCCAACACCACCACCCCACCACACCACCACCACACCGCCCTCCCCCCCCCCCCCCCCCACATCACCACCACCCTCCCCAAAACCACCACCAACCCAACAACTGGACACCCCCAACCCCCAAATCCTATTCACTTACCTTAGACACCTACCTTTCCCTAGCCTGTCAATTACCCTGGCCCTTTAAACTTACCTGCTTTGGCAACAAGTGCTCTACAAAAAGGGGGCATAGCCTCCTTGAATACGCTGGATCCATGCTTTGCTGGGGCCTGCAAGGATTCTTTCGAAGCAGCTCCGGCAAACGGAAGGGTCAATGCAATTTTCAAGACCAGCTAAGTGTGCATTTATTTCTTCTCATTTCTGCGGGCCAGCACTTCCCAACACTCGTTGGAGGTTACGGCCCATGAAGTTGCAGTAATTACCCACTGGATACCCAATGAACATACCAGAAAAAAGTTAGACAAGTTAGGATTCAAGTGGAAACGAATTTTTAGCAGGGTAATGCTGTGAATGTCATGTTCATCGCGGTTCAAGTGTTCTAGAAGGTAACTTTCAGCTTTAAGAATTAAAATTTTAACTGTAGAAAATGGGGCAAATCTAACGTCAACAAGGTATTACACTTAAAAGGTCAGAATGGAAGAGATAGAGTTATAACAAAGTAGGTCGAGAAATTAAACAATGCATGACCTAAATGAAAACAAGAAACTGAAAATGGAAACCAAATAAAGGGATACATAGAAAGGAAACTGACCCTGTTTCTAAGAAAACAAAAACTGAGCCTGAGATTTGGAAACCAAAACTTCAGGGCAGACTGCAACTGGCTGAGGCTATATAAAGGGACACAGATAGAGCCACCCAAGCAGTTGCTGCAGCATGAAACTCACGTGTGCAATTTGCAGCTCACTGAGAGAAGATAGTCAAGGTCAATGACATTTAGATGGACCTGCGCCGTATGCAGAGTAAAAAATTAACTTTATCATTCACTGTATGGAATATGGCTTAATCTCAGCTTGAACGTTGTGAGGGAACAGATGCTGGAAGATTGCCGAGTTTGAAACTAGTGGTCCGCATTGAGTATTGTAACAAAGAAGGCAACCAACAGATTAGCTTGGAAGGATTCAAAAAGTAACCAGAACAAGGAACTGAGGTATCCACAGTCAGGAGAACATTAAATCTTGTGGTGTAGTTCTATTGGTTAAAACGAGGTTGTTCGGATTTCTCTTTAATATTATGAGGGGCATGGTTAGGGTAGATAGGAAGAAACTTTTCCCCTTAGTGGAGGGGTCAATAACCAGGGGGCATAGATTTAAGGTAAGAGGCAGGAGGGTTAGAGGGGATTTGAGGAAAAGTTTTTTCACCCAGAGGGTGGAGCTGGGGGTGGTATCCGGAACTCTGTCTGAAAGGGTAGTAGAGGCGGGAACCCTCACAACATTTAAGAAGTACTTAGATGAACACTTGAAATGCCACAGCGTACAAGACTACGGGCCAAGTGCTGGAAAATGGGATGAGAGTAGATAGGGGCTTGATGACTGGCACGGACACGATGGGCCGAAGGGCCTCTTTCCGTGTTGTAAAACTCTATGACTCTAAATGTTAATGGCCCCCAACAGGATCGTAACAGTGATAAGCAACACCCTATCTCACCCTGAAAGTTTAACTTTACAAATGCTTTGCAATTAAATTATTGTTGGAGATTTACAAAAATGTAAAAATTAAACATAGTTTAACTTTTTCTTTCTGTAATTTGAATCTCTCTCAACCCCATCATTCTTTCACTCTCTTCATTTCACTTTCTGTATATGATTTTATATTGAATGAAATATTCTAATTTGCACTTCCTGCTTTAGACGCTGTGTGGCTCAGTAAGCATTCTTCAACTTGATAGGTTGAGGCGCTACTATTGTTTGCCCTGTTCGTACATGCTGCAGGTTCCTTGTAGAGAGGGGCGTGTGGATTGGATCCCAGTCACAGAAAGCTGCCACTCAAAAGCATACGAAAAGCCAGTCACTGCTCCAAATTCCATTCCCTAGCTACTGACCCCATCCCTCCTCCTGAAATTAAGCCAGTCTGTTCACAGCCTTGATGTCACACTTGATCCTGAGATGAAATTTTTGCCATCACGAAGACTGACTATTTCCACCTCCGTGTCTCAGCTCATCTCTTGCTGCAACCCTCATTCATCTCTTTGTTACCTCAAGACTCAATTATTCTATTCCACTCCTGGTTGGTGTCCCCACATGCCACCCCCTCCAAACTTGAGGTCCTCTAAAACTCTGCTGCTCATGTCTTAACTTGAAGCAAGTCTCACTCCCCTATCACTCCTGGGTTCACTGACCTACATTGGTTGCAAGTCAAGCAATGTGTTGATTTTAAAATTCCCATCCTAATGCGCCGATTGGCACATCCCTTCCAACTCTGTAATCTCCTCTAGTCCGCCACCCTCCGAGATATCTGTGCTCATCTAATTTTGGCCTCTTGCGCAGCCCCGATTTTAATTACTCCACCATTGGTGGCCGTGCCTTTAGTTGCCCTCCCTAAATCTCTCTGCCTCTCGAACTCACCTTCCTCCTTTAACACACCTGTGAAAACCTACTCTTTTGGCCAAGTTTATGATCATCTGACCTAATATCTCTTATATGGCTCAGTGTTCTACTTTGTTTTATAACTAGGGTGACCAGACACCCCGGTTTGGCTGGGACAGTCCTGGTTTTTCACTAAACGTTCCGGTATCTCGACAGTTTTCTCCAGATCGCTCAAATGCCTGAAATAAAAATAGAAAATGCTGAAAACATTCATCAGGTCCGGCAGTACCTGTAAAGAGAGAAACAGAGTTAACACTTTGAGCCCGATACAATTCTTCTTCAGTTCCAAAGAAGCATCAAATTGGACATGAAACGTTCTGTTTCCCTCTCCACAGATGCTGCCAGACATGCTGATTTTTTTGGGGCACTTTTTGTTTTTATTTCAGATCTCCAGCTTCTGCAGTATTTTGCTTTTATTTTCATGCTCAAATGTCTGGGTTTTCTACTCTGCTGAAGCTCCTCCACTTTAACCCACTCAGAATCACAGAATCACACAGTGCAGAAGAGGCCCTTCGGCCCATCGAGTCTGCACCGACACGTGACAGACACCTGAGCTACCTACCTTATCCCATTTACCAGCACTTGGTCCATAGCCTTGAATGTTATGACGTGCCAAGTGCTCATCCAGGTACTTATTAAAGGATGTGAGGCAACCCGGCTCCACCACCCTCCCAGGTAGTGCATTCCAGACCATCACCACCCTCTGGGTAAAAAAGTTTTTCCTCACATCCCCCCTAAACCTCCTTCCCTTCACCTTGAACTTATGTCCCCTCATGACTGACCCTTCAACTAAGGGGAACAGCTGCTCCCTATCCACCCTGTCCATGCGCCTCATAATCTTGTACACCTCAATCAGGTCACCCCTCAGTCTTCTCTGCTCCAACGAAAACAACCCAAGTCTATCCAACCTCTCTTCATAACTTAAATGTTTCATCCTAGGCAACATCTTGATGTATCTCCTCTGCACCCCCTCCAGTGCAATCACATCCTTCCTATAATGTGGCAACCAGAACTGCACACAGTTCTCCAGCTGTGGCCTCATCAAGGTTCTATACAACTCCAACATGACCTCCTTACTTTTGTAATCTATGCCTCGATTGATAAAGGCAAGTGTCCCATATGCCTTTTTCACCACCCCACTAATGCACCCCTCTGCCTTCAGAGATCTATGGACATACAAGCCAAGATCCCTTTGTTCCTCAGAACTTCCTAGTGTCATGCCGTTGATTGAATACTTCCTTGTCAAATTACTCCTTCCAAAGTGTATCACCTCACACTTTTTGGGGTTAAATTCCATCTGCCACTTATCTGTCCATTTGACCATCCCGTCTATATCTTCCTGTAGCCCAAGCCACTCAACCTCACTGTTAACCACCCGGCCAATCTTTGTGTCATCTGCAAACTTACTAATCCTACCCCCCACATAGTCATTTATGTCGTTTATATAAATGACAAATAATAGGGGACCCAGCACAGATCCCTGTGGTATGCCACTGGACACTGGCTTCTAGTCACTAAAGCAGCCTTTTGTCATCACCCTCTGTCTCCTACAACTAAGCCAATTCTGAATCCACCTCATCAAATTACCCTGTATCCCATGTGCATTTGCCTTCTTTATAAGTCTCCCATGTGGGCCCTTGTCAAAGGCTTTGCTGAAATCCATATAAACTACATCAGCTGCACTACCCTCATCTACACACATTGGTCACCTCCTCAAAAAATTCAGTCAAATTTATTAGGCATGACCTCCCTCTGACAAAGCCATGGTGACTATCCCTGATCAAACCTTGCCTCTCCAAGTGGAGATAGATTCTCTCCTTCAGAATTTTCTCCAATAGTTTCCCTACCACTGACGTGAAACTCACTGGTCTGTAGTTCCCTGGCTTCTCTCTACAATCCTTCTTAAACAGCGGAACCACATTAGCTGTTCTCCAGTCCTCTGGCACCTCCCCCATGGCCAGAGAAGAATTAAAAATTTGGGTCAGAGACCCTGCGATCTCCTCCCTTGCCTCCCTCAGCAGCCTGGGACACAAATCATCCGGACCTGGAGATCTGTCCACTTTTAAGCCTGACAACACCTCCAATACCTTGTCACTCCCTATATCAACTTGCTCAAGAACCTCGCAGTCTCTCTCCCTGAGTTCGATAGCTTCATCCTCATTCTCTTGGGTGAAGACGGATGTGAAGTATTCATTCAACACTCTACTGATGTCCTCTGGCTCCACCCATAGATTGCCCCCTTGGTCCCTAATGGGCCCTACTCTTTCGCTGGTTATCCCCCTACTATTGATATACTTATAGAATATCTTGGGATTTTCCCTACTTTTACCAGCCAGAGCTTTCTCATATTCCCCCCCTTTGCTCTCCTAATTGCTTTCTTAAGCTCCACCCTGCACTTTATGTACTCCACTAAATGTCTCCGTTGATTTGCTCCCTTTGTACCTGCTAAAAGCCTCTCTTTTCCTTATCATCGTATCCTGAATATCTCTGGTCATCCATGGTTCTCGGGGCTTGTTACTCCTTCCTATCACCCTAGAGGGAACATGTTGAGCATGTACCCTCCCCATTTCCTTTTTGAATGCCCCCCACCGCTCCTCTGTAGAGTTCCCCACAAGTAGCTGTTCCCAGTCTGCCTTGGCCAGATCCTGCCTTATTTTACTAAAATCCACTCTCCCCCAATCCAAAACATTTTTTTTACAACTTGTCTATTTCTTTGTCCATAACAAGCTTGAATTGTACCATGTTGTGGTCGCTATCACTAAAATGCTCCCCCACCACCACCTCAGCCACCTGTCCGGCTTCATTCCCCAGAATTAGGTCCAGCACTGTGCCGTCCCTTGTTGGACCCTCTACAAATTGACCTAAAAAGTTCTCCTGTACACATTTCAAGAAATCCACTCCATCCAAGCCCTTAACACTATGTCTATCCCAATTAATGTTGGGAAAGTTGAAATCACCTGATATAATTACCCTATTGTTATTGTTCCTCACGTTCCATTTCATATCCAGACGGGAGAGTCAAACATAACCAATTTAAAAAAAGTAGATTCCTTTTCAATTGTAAATCATTAAAAGGGCTGCCCTGATGTCCAGAAATTGACCAATCAGCAGGCCTGGTACAAAAGTCTTCGGTTGGCAGGTCACATGAGGGGGCTTCATCCAATCAGAGGGAACGTTGGGCCAGCGGAACGTCAAAGAGTGCTGTGAAGAAACATGAGTGGAAAAGAGGGAGGTTGCCCTGTGCTGTGAGTTACACCTGACTATGGTTGGCTTTGAATTGATCTTTCATTGGGACTTTTGGTTCCCCCGGTACTCTACAGCACTGAGGAATAGGTGGGTGAGCTGGAACTGAGTGAGTGAGAGGTGGTAAGCAGGGATCCTAGCTTAGCCGCAGGATCTCAGTGGTTGGTGCAGCCCTGCTTCAGCCATCGCCTGTTAATCAGCATTTTAATTTGCCACCGCCCTTCCATCCCAACCTTGCCTTGGCAGGACCATGGTGTCGCCCCTGCAACACTACACTTGATCTTAGCCAAGAGGCCGATCGCTTCTCGGCCTCTTGGCTAAGATCAAGTGTAGTGTTGCAGGGGCGACACCATGGTCCTGCCAAGGCAAGGTTGGGATGGAAGGGCGATAACCAATCGCAATCCGAATTCATACCGTGGGTTACCTATCACTGTCCGAGTCACGGTGAACCACAGCGAAGAAGGAGGATCACCTATGGATCGGGGCTTCTTCACCAGGAGGATCCTGTTGAAGGCGTGCGGCTTCCAAGCTACGGAGATCTTCACCCTGCACGACTCCCGCAAAGGCGGTTATTTTGACGTGACGTTCAAGCAAGTGGCAGACTGCGTCCGGCTCCTGAGGGTGTTCGAGGAGAAGAGAGACCTGCCGGAGATGAAGATCCTGACGGCGGAGCCGCACTTCTCTCTGCCGTTGCAACGGGAACGTGAGGTGATGGTGCATGTGTACAACCCCTTCGTCCCTGTCGCCGACGTGGTCACCTTCCTCACCAGGTACTTCGATAAGGTGGGGAGCGGCACTGAGATTCGAGACGACTTGGGGATCTGGACAGGCAAACGCCTGTTTAAGGTCACGCTAAAGACCGATGGTAAGGGAGCCATTTTCCACCCTCCTTCCAGTTTCGCAATCGGGGGAAACCGTGGCTACCTGGTCTACGCTGGGCAACCCAAGCATTGCCGCTCATGCGGCAAGGCTGGTCATGTGGCGGCCAACTGCAGCGCCTCCCTCTGCAAGATCTGCAAACAGGAAGGGCACCAGACAAAAGACTGCAAACAGGCCAAGTGCTGCAACCTGTGTGGCGAGGCAAGTCACCTCTACAGGACCTGCCCCAAACGCTGCCGTACTTACGCACAGGCAGCCAAAGCCGACCACGGGGAAGCAGAAGAAATGTTCCGTGTCACTCCAACCACCAAGGCCCCCAGGGAGCTCAACGGGACAAAGGAGGACACAGAGAGAGACAAGGTGGAGAAAGAGATTGAGGCAACAGAGAGCCAATCAACAGCACTACCCCCTGAACCTTCCAGTCCTCAGGACAGCGAATCAATGGAGGAGGAGGCAGCAGTGGAAAAGCAGCAGGGGGAGTGGCGGACGGTGAAGAACAAGAAAAGTAAGAGGGAGCGAAGAAGAAGCAAAGGCGTTTCCCAGAGAAGCGGCAAGAGGCGTCTCCCATCCGACACGGATGACAAGGGCAGCAGCTCTTCGGATGAGGAAGTGCCAGAGCGGCACCGACAGAAGAGGCGGCAAAGCTCCAGGGCGTTGGAGGACGAGACACCCGAGCTCCAGAAAATTGGAGACAACAAGGAGACCAGCGCACCCCAACTTGGCCTGCAACCTGAGGAGGCCAGTGCACCACAGCCCCTGGAATCTGGGAGCAGTGAGGCAATCATCGCACCCCAGCTCCAGGAAGCCGGGAACAGCAACCCCCCAGAGGGGGTGAGTTTTGGAGAAGCTTCTCCAGCAAAGGTCATCTCAAAATCCGCTCACTACGTGAACCTCCAGATGCCACTGGAGCAGAACACGGCCAAGGAGATCTACCTCAGCCCATCCAAAGTGAAGGAATTTGAGCTCACTACGGGTATGAAGGAGCAGACTAAAGGTCTGGGACTCTCAGAGACAGTGGGTTTGGTAGGAGAATAAATGCTTTAATATGGGTTTAAAGATTGTATCCATAAATGTGCGTAGCATTAAATCTACTACGCGATGTGTTGCGACCTTGGACTACCTAGCCAAGGTCAAAGCTGACCTGTTGTTTCTGCAGGAGTGTGCGATACCGCACCTCAGCTCCTACAGGCAATGGTCACGATGGTGGTCCCACGGGCCATCGATCTGGTCGGGCGGAAACGACTCTCGTTCCTCCGGCCTGGGTATTCTGCTGCGGGGAGGCAACTTCACCGTCTCCGAGGTCAAGGAGGTGGTGGGCGGGCGACTCCTGGTAGCAGACGTAATGTACAAGAACGCTCCACTCCGGTTAATTAACGTGTACGGCCCGGCACAAGGGGCTGAGCGGCTGGAGGTTTTTCAGCAGCTCCCACTGCTGCTGGCGACCTCCAGGCCGGTCATTCTGGGCGGGGACTTCAACTGCATCATCGATGCGGCTGGACGATCCGGCAGGGCCGGAAGCAGATTGGACGCTACGTCCAGATCCCTGATGGAAACAGTTAAGGATGCCAAGCTGCACGACGTCTTCAGCAACCCTGCAGACGGAGCGCAGCGTAGATACACCTGGTCGCGGCCAGACGGGTCCATTCGTTCCAGGATAGACTTCCTGTTTGTGTCCCGTGCATTCACAGTCAGATCCACCGAGGTCAAGCCGGTGTTCTTCTCTGACCACTGCCTCCTACTGGCGGACTGCCACTTGGAGGAAGACCTGAGGGTGGGCAGGGGGGCATGGAAGCTAAATGTGCAACTGCTGACCCCAGAGAACATTGAGGAGCTCAAGAGGGATTACAAAGGTTGGAGAACCGTGAAACCCCTCTTTGAGTCCCTGACACACTGGTGGGAAGTGATCAAGGGAAGCATCAAGAGGTTTTTCATCCTCAAAGGCACCCAGAAAGCTAGAAAGGAACAGAGGGAAATGTCCCGACTCCAGGAAAAGATGCAGAATCTGCTCCGGCTGCAGTCGATGGGGGTCGATGTCAAGGAGGAGCTCCAAGAGGTGAAGGGCCAGCAAGCCTCGCACTTTGCCTCGGAGGCCTCCAAGATCATCTTCCGTTCCAGAGTCCGCTCCGTGGAGCAGGATGAGACGTGCTCACGTTTCTTCTTCCAAAAGGTACACAGAGAGCGCTCTGTGATCAGCAGCCTGAAGGAAGAAGACGGCTCAGTAAAGTCATCACGGTCCGACATTCTGAGGATCAGCAAATCCTTTTATGCCGGACTGTATGACGTGAAGCCCACGGACAGCACGGCCTCCCAGTCCTTCCTGTCCTCTATCACGGAGGTCTTAGACCACAGTACGCGGGAGAGCCTAGACAAACCGCTAACTCCTGACGAACTGACTAAGGCCCTCGAGTCCTTCGAGAAGAGTAAAACCCCCGGAAGCGACGGCCTGCCGGCGGAGTTGTATTCGGCTCTGTGGGACTTGATCGGCCCAGACCTGCTAGAAGTGTACGAGAGTATGCTCCTGGCCGGCAGCATGTCAGAATCCATGAGGAAAGGCATCATCACCCTCATCTACAAGCACAAGGGGGAAAGGGAGGAAATTAGAAATTGGCGACCCATTTCACTGTTGAATATGGACTATAAGATTCTGTCCAAGGTCATCGCCAACCGGGTCAAATCCGCTCTGGAATTGGTGATTCACCCTGACCAGACCTGCTCTGTGCCAGGCAGGAAGATCTCTGACAGCCTGGCGCTGCTCAGGGATACGATTGCCTATGTACAGGACAGGGGTGTGGATACCTGCCTCATCAGCTTGGATCAGGAGAAGGCCTTTGACAGAATATCGCACACCTACATGGGGGATGTGCTCTCCAAAATGGGCTTTGGGGAGGGAATTCGAAATTGGATCCAACTGCTCTACACTAACATCAGTAGCGCAGTCTCAATCAATGGGTGGGAAACAGATAGCTTTCCGATTAAATCTGGAGTCAGGCAGGGCTGCCCTCTCTCGCCTGTCCTTTTTGTGTGCTGCATAGAACCCTTTGCCGAGTCCATCAGGAAGGATCCGGGCATAAGAGGAGTGACGATCCCAGGCAGTGGAGGCACTCAGGTAAAAGCCTCCCTGTACATGGACGACGTCGCCGTCTTCTGCTCGGATCCGCTGTCGGTGCGCAGACTGATGCACGTCTGCGACCAGTTCGAACTGGCCTCGGGAGCCAAGGTAAATCGTGGGAAGAGCGAGGCCATGTTCTTTGGGAACTGGGCTGACCGATCCTTTGTCCCCTTCACTGTCAGGGCTGACGGCCTGAAGGTGCTGGGGATATGGTTCGGAGGGACCGGGGCATGCGTTAGAAACTGGAAGGAGCGAGTGGCTATGGTGAAAAGGAAACTGGGCATGTGGGAGCGACGCTCCCTCTCCATTGCGGGTAAGAACCTGGTCATCAGGTGTGAGGTACTCTCGCTGTTGCTGTACGTGGCGCAGGTCTGGCCCATTCCACACTCCTGCGCGATGGCGATCACTCGAGCCATCTTCCGCTTTATCTGGAGGTCGAAAATGGATCGTGTCTGCAGGGACGCGATGTACAAGCCTCTAGATAAAGGGGGAAAAAACGTGCCCAACATCGCCCTCATACTGATGGCCACCTTTGTGTGCGGCTGCATCAAGCGGTGCGTAGACCCTCAGTACGCAAACACCAAGTGTCACTACGTGCTGAGGTTCTACCTGTCCCCGGTGTTGCGAAGGATGGGTCTGGCCACGCTGCCGCGGAACGCTCCAAGTAGTTGGACCGTGCCGTACCACCTGTCCCTGGTGGAAAAATTTATGCAGAAAAACACCTTTGACCACAAGTCCATCAGGCAGTGGTCAGCACGTAACGTCCTAGAGGCCCTGAGGGATAAGGAGAGGGTGGACCCTGTGGGATGGTTCCCCGAGCAGACTGTCAAAGTCATTTGGCAGAATGCCTCATCGCCAGAACTTTCCAACAAGCACCAAGACGTAGCTTGGCTGGTGGTGAGAAAGGCCCTCCCCGTCAGATCCTTCCTACACGCCAGGAGTCTCACCCCCTCTGCACGATGCCCTCGAGGTGGCTGTGGTGGGGAAGAGACCGTTGTTCACCTCCTTGTGGATTGTGCCTTTGCAAAGAAAGTCTGGAGAGAGATGCAGTGGTTGCTGTCGAGGTTCATCCCGAGCAGTTCTGTGACACAGGACTCTGTGCTCTACGGGCTGTTCCCAGGGACACACACCGAGACAAACATCGACTGCAGCTGGAGGATCATCAACTCGGTGAAAGACGCGCTTTGGTCTGCCCGAAACTTGTTGGTCTTCCAGCACAAAGAGTTGTCCCCGACCGATTGTTGCGGACTGGCACAATCCAAAGTCCAGGACTACGTGCTGAGGGACGCACTAAAGCTTGGGGCAGCTGCCGCAAAGGCGCAATGGGGAAGGGTCGCTGTCTAAGACCTTTCTACCACAGCGCACCGAGAGACTGGGAACTGTTTAGAGCCCCTCGGGCTGTACAGATCAAAATGAAAGGCTGTAAATGACTGTAATATTGTTTGTACTGATGCACCTGGTGATACATTTTGTAAAAGTTTAACCTGGATTGTACCCTTGTAATGTTGTTTTTGAAATGGTTTTGAATGTGATTGAAGATTTTTATGAATAAAGTATATTTTTACAAAAAAAAAAAAAAAAAAAATTTTAATTTGCCACCGACTAGGCGAGATGTTTTTTTAAAAAATTCACTTATGGGATGTGGGCTTTGCTGGCTAGGCCGGCATTTACTGCCAATCTCTAATTGCTCTTGAGAAGGTGGTGGTGAGCTGCGTGGTTCTTGAACCGCTGCTGTCCCTATGGTGTAGGTACACCCACAGTGCTGTCAGGGAGGGCGTTCCAAGATTTTGACCCATCCGTAGGGTGTTTGTTCTGTGCTGTGGATTTCCTCTGTGTGAGGCCAATTGCTGTCACTGTCTGCACCTGCTGATTTAACCTGCGGTGATGATAAGGAGGGATTATTGCTGGCTCTTAGTGAGAGGTAAAGGCTAGATAGAGGTGGGATTTCTGCACAGGTTGCCATTGAAACCAGCCTCTGCAGGCAGGAGCCTTGGGTTTTCATTGACTTGAAATTAGTTTCCTAAAGTCTATTGGATCTTCAATTAGTTTGAAACAATAGTTCAAAGACTCCCATTTTTATTCATCATTTGCATCCCATCCTTTTTCTGTTAGCTGTCTGCAATAATTGAGTGTCTCAATAGCGTTGTCAACTCTGGCTGCACATACTCTGGGACGTGTCATCACATGACCTTAAAACCATCAACTACCCCTCCCCCAGACTCTTGCCATTCATTGCCCTACATGTCAATCATCACAGAACCCTGGCTTTTCAACGTGTCCTAGCTTTGACTTTTGAAAATCTGATCACCCGTTTATAATGCTCCTGTGAAGTGCCTTAGGAGGTTTCAGCATGTTAAGGGCCCTATATTAATATAGGTTGGTTGTTACCTTCGTGAATGATGAGTGCCATTGACTGCAATATCTGGACCAATCTGTATTAGATGATCATCCATAATGCTGCACACAGAGAATCAAAAGCAAGATTAAACAGTTTGCGGGGAACTAGGTGGACCAAAGCAGTGTAGAGAAAAAAGACAAATGGGAAGTGGAAGGTGCAGAGAGCAGGGATGTAGGACAGAGAGAGTGAAAGAGAGAGAGGAGGGTGAGAGAGTTACTGCACAGGGGAGGGAATGGAATGAGGCCAATGGAGGGTAACTAGGGACAATGAGAAGAGTAGTGAGGCGGGGAGGGTAGGTGAAGGGAGAGGGAGGGTGGGAGATGATGAGAGATTAATTTTAGTCAAGAAATGGCTTTAAGTCTTCATGAAATCAAACAAACCTAACAAAAAAGGCAGCATTTCACTACAGTGTAGTTTTCACTCTTCTCCTATGCACAAATTTTCAGAATTTGCTTTAAGTTTCTAAAGCTGTTTCCTTGCTACCCTTTTGTTGCTGGTTCTCGTTACATGGTTTTGATAGAGTAAATAAGGAGAAATTATTTACAGTGGCAGAAGGGTCCATAAACAGAGGACAAAGATTTAAAGTTGATTGGCAAAAGAGCCAGAGGTGACATGGGGAAATGATTTTACACAACAGGTTATTGTGATCTGAAATACATCGCCTGAAAGGGTGGTGGAAGGAGATTCAATAGTAACATTCAAAAGAGAATTGGACAAATAATTGAAAGGGAAAAAATTACAGAGCTTTGGAGAACGAGCAGGGGACTAGGATCAATTGATTGGCTCTACCAAAGAGATGGCACCGGCATGATGGGCCTAATAACCTTCTTCTCATTCTATGATTCTACGTGTCTTGTGCAGCTGGTAGGAAACATAATGTAAATTCACTGGACTTATCTGGACTGTTGGCCCAGAAGCCTCATTATGTACTGGATCTTTCCTCTTGCTGTCTACGCAGCGTACAAAGAGCTGCAGCAGGATTAACATTATTTTGGTTGTCAAGTCTTCATGATTGCCCAAGGGTCTCCAAGAGTTAAAGATTAATCTTCTGGACACTATTTCATAGGGACTAATCACCAATGTATTAAAACAATTGTGTTCTTTCTTTTTTACAATATTTTCTTTGACCACTTTTGTTTATTAGTTCTAAAAATAATGGAGATGGAGGGGTAAAGGCTGGGGGCTGGTTGGAGATGGAAGGTCATGGGATACAACTTCCAGGAAAACATTTAAGCAGAGTTGGCAACCCTCATCGTGATGTAAATTTTGTAGATTTTGTTCACTTCTTGCTGACATTTATGACCACAATAAGAACTTGCATTTGCCTTTAATGTAATAAAACATCCCAAAGTACTTTACTGGAGCATTATCAAACAAAATTTGTTACCAAGCCACATGAGAAGATATTAAGACAGGTTGGAAACTTGGTCAAAGAACTGGGTTTTAAAGAGCTTCTTAAGTAAAGCGAAGGGGAGGTGGAGAGGTCTAGGGATGGAATTCCAGAGCTTAGGGCCTAGGCAACAGAAGGCATGGTTGCCAATTAGTGAAGTGATCAAAATCGTGGATGTGTAAGAGGCTAGAATGGGGCAGATTTTTGTATTTACATTTCTTAAGAGAAGGACAGGTTTGAAAACAAAAACAGAAGAGGTTGGAACTACTGAACAGGGCAAGAAGCACCTAATTGCCAGCCCTGAGGCTATGACATAACACCTGAAATGTTGAGTGTCTGACTTCTGGTTCCCCCTAGATGCTGTTCGACCTGCGGAGTATTTTCAGCTTGTTTTTTATGATCTTGCTTCCAGATTTCTAGCATCGGCAGTATTTTGCTTTTGCTCGTCCCTTTCCAAGTTTACAATGCATTTAGATTTTACAAGAAATGCTGCTTGTTTTGACAAAAATAATTTGTTGCTCGCAAACTCTCTAATTATTATCTTCGAGGACTTCTGAAAAATTCACATTATAATTGAGGAACAAACTTCATAATTGCATTTTATTAAGGAACAAACTCTGTTTACTTCAGTTGAGAGAGTACATTAAATGTGTTCTTAGGTTTCAAAGTTGCTTCAGAAGTATTTTGCACTGCAAACATGTGTTAAAGCATAAGGCCACTACCTCTTGACAGCTGTGACTTTCGCAATCGGACTTTTTCTGTATATGATACCCACAGGTACACATTATAAAGCAGAAATTGAAGCTTGGATGCCTTTTATGTCATAAATCATTTGCACTTTGAGTAGCAATGCATCAGAATAAATAATTTGGGGGTGAAAGCATTGATTCAGCAGCTCCTTAATGTCTAATTGGATTAATGCACTGTGTGTTAAACCGCTAATCTTTGCAAGCCAGCAATACCTCAAGTTTAATCTCTGATCTGTCGCGTTAGCTGATCTCAGCACTGAGAGCTCAATGTCTACTTAATACTTAAAGAAGAAGGAAGAAGAGCTTGCATTTATATAGCCCCCTTTCTGACCTCAGTATGTCCCAAAGTACTTTTTAGAATAGTCACATGGATTTTTTTTACATTTAGTGAGGGATGGACACTGATAGTTGTTGCAGGTTAACTTTAAGATGAGGGGTAAAGTAGAGCAACAAAAGCGAAGGCATAAAGTGTAGTGGTGCAGCAGAGCGACACTGCCCTGGCAGATAAGGCAAATCAAATTTAAGCAGAGTCCAAAAGAGCACAGGTTAAAACACAGGTTTAACAAGGCTGGGAAGTAAATAATGTGCCCCTTACAGATAGCTTAAACTTACTGATTGAGCTAAAATACCACCTACTATTTTATAAATAATTTTCTGAATTAAAATTAGATTCTTGTCTTATAAGTTAAATTAACCACTGTCCCTTGTCGTGAATGTGCATTTACACAACAACAACAGTCCAAATGGCTTTGCACCAACACTATAGCTGTAGTGTAAATGGCTTTACACTGATGCTAAGAAGCTGTTGTGTAAATCTGGAACCGGGGCCCCAGCTGACTCAAGAGTGAAGCATATGAGGCAATCTTACAAAGTTTTTACGAGGCGTGACAGGCTAGATGTAGATGGGATATTTCCTCTAGAACCAGGGAACACAGTCTCAGAATAAGGCAGGTGCAGGTCATTTAAAACTGCATGTGGAGGAATTTCTCCCCTTAGAGGGTGGTGAATCTCTAGGGTTTCTACTGTGAATAGCACATGGATGAGACGCTTGTGCTTTATTTGTGCGGAATCGATATGAAGAGATTTCTACCCCAGGGGGCTGCGGAAGCTCAATCATTGAACATGTTCAAGACAGAAATTGGTAGATTCCTGGATACTAATGACATCAAGGGTTATGGGGATAGTGGGGAAAATTGGCATAGAGATAGCCATGATTTGTTTGAATGGCGGACCAGGCCTGATGGGCCGAATGGCCCACTTGTGTTCCTGTGTTCCTATGTTCTCAAGGGAGTTTCACTCCACTTCATTCTGCAGTCAGATTGGGCGGTGACACTGGATTTACGCTGCACCTTTCACGTCATTGTGAACTGAAGGTAATGTTGCTGTGTAAGTGCTACATTCATCTACGTCCTACATTCACGCAAGGTGTCACTCATGGCTCAGTGGGTAGCATTCTTGCTTCTGAGTCAGAAGCCTGTGGGTTCAAGTTTCACTCCAGAGGCTTGAGCACAAAATCCAGGCTGACACTCAAGTACATTAACGAGGGAGTTGAAAGTGCCACCTTTCAGATGAGACATCAAACTGAGATCCCTTACAGAAACAAAAATAGCTGGAAAAACTCAGCAGGTCTGACAGCATCTGCGGAGAGGAACACAGTTAACGTTTCGAGTCCGTACGACCCTTGTCTGCCTTCTCGGGTGAATATAAAAGATTACACGCCACTACTTTGAAGAGCAGCAGGGTTGTTTTCCACAGTGTCCTGGCCAAAATTTATCCCTCAACCAACATTGCCAAAACAGATTACCTGTCATTATCGCTTTGCCATTTGTGGCAGTTTGCTGTAGGCAAATTAGCTGCCACGTTTCCGCCATTATAACAGAGTCTACATTTCAAAAGTACCTCATTGTCTGTAAAGTGCTTTGGAAGCTCCTGAGGCTGTGAAGGGCGCTCCCAAGTATTTATTTTACCACAAAGTGGCACTGGTGAGTTGTCAGAGTTTTGCTCTCAGCAGCTCCACCAGCAGGGCTTTAATGATACTGCAGCACCCCAGCAAATGCAAATGAAAAATAGCATGACACAAGGAGAGGCTGAATTTATTTATTATCCAGAGTGAAATTCCTCCTTGCTCCACGTATAATTGAGCGTAAACAGTACACCCATACAGTGTTTATTACGCTTACACACTCGTTCCACTGCACAATTTCCCCACAGCTTCAACAGCTCAGAAACCACGGTGTTCCACAGAGCGTGTGGTCACTGCTATTTTCAATTTACACTGACAGTTTAATCCTGGAAAGCAAGACAAAATGAGTCATTCTAAATTTTCTTGGATCACTGGTGAAATCGCGTTTGGAATATTGCATTTAATTTTCAGCAGGTCACTTTCAAAGGAACACTGATACGTTAGTATGGACTCAAAGGAGAACAAGATAATTCTGGGATCTACGGCTAAAGCAGCCTCAAAGAACAGGACGTGTTTCCAATTAGTGCAAAGACTGAGAGACAGGTTTTTTAGAATTGCAGAGGAGCAGGCAATTTAACTTGGTGAGCATAAAGCCAAAGGACGAAAGTACAAATTGAGGATTGCACTGTCTCACACCTCAGTTTATATATGGAACAAATGCACAACAAAAGCAACAATTTATTTATCCAACGTTACTCTGACACAGCCTGTCTTATACTAAACACCTATATTTAAATACCAGAAGCAAATTTTCGTGTTATATGCTCCATGAGAATTGTCTTTCTTATTGTGGCCACTCTATCATAAGGCAGTTGACAAAAGAACCATAAGTAAGGTGAGAATAAATCTTTTTATGGAACAAATTATTGTGACCTGGAAAAAGGGTGGTGGAAGCAGATCCAATAATAACTTTCAAAAGGAAATTAGACAAACACTTGAAGAGGAAAAGTTTGCAGGACTATGGGGAAAGGGGAGGGGAAGGGGACTAACTGGATTGGTATTTTAGAGAGCTGGTACAGGCAGGATGGGCTGAATGGCCTCCTTCTGAACTGTAACATTCTATGATGTCACTCTTCTTGAGAATTTTAAGATCATATCCTGTGCTTTTTAGTCATCCTCATGTTGGGCTTGCTACATCATTCCTTTTTCTGTCTGGTGATTTCTGCATTGAAATTAATACAAACTTTTTTTTTTGAAAAATATACTTTATTCATAAAATATCTGGAAGAACATTCCAAAACATTTCAAAATCACCATCACAAAAGTACAATCAGATTCAACATTTACACATGGATCATGAGGTGCATCAATACAATTAATGAATATTACAATCATTTCAATATGGTCATTACAGACAATCAGACAATGGTATTGGAGTTATCAACATACATCATTTTGCACTCTGAGGTGCTCGGGGAACCATCCCACAGGATCCACCCTCTCCTTTTCCCGCAGGTCCTCTAAGACGTTACGTGCCAACCATTGCCTGATGGACTTGTGGTCAAAGGTGTTTCTCTGCATAAATTTTTCCACGAGGGACAGGTGGTACGGCACGGTCCAACTACTTGGAGCGTTCCGCGGCAGCGTGGCCAGACCCATCCTTCACAACACCGGGGACAGGTAGAACCTCAGCACGTAGAGACACTTGGTGTTTGCGTACTGAGGGTCTACGCACAGCTTGATGCAGCCACACACAAAGGTGGCCCTTAATTTTAAGGCAATGTTGGGCACGTTTTTTCCCCCCTTATCTAGAGGCTTGTACATTGCGTCCCTGCGGACACGATCCATTTTCGACCTCCAGATAAAGCGAAAGATGGCTCGGGTGATCACCATCGCGCAGGAGTCTGGAATGGGCCAGACCTGCGCCACATACAGCAACAGCGAGAGTGCCTCACACCTGATGACCAGGTTCTTAACCGCAATGGAGAAGGAGCGTCGCTCCCACATGCCCAGTTTTCTTTTCACCATAGGCACTCGCTCCTTCCAGTTTCTAACGCATGCCCCGGTCCCTCCGAACCATATCCCCAGCACCTTCAGGCCGTCAGCCCTGACGGTGAAGGGGACAAAGGATCGGTCAGCCCAGTTCCCAAAGAACATGGCCTCGCTTTTCCCATGATTTACCTTGGCTCCCGAGGCCAGTTTGAACTGGTCGCAGATGTGGATCAGTCTGCGCACCGACAGTGGATCCGAGCAGAAGACGGCGACATCGTCCATGTACAGGGAGGCTTTGACCTGAGTGCCTCCACTGCCTGGGATTGTCACTCCTCTTATGCCCGGATCCTTCCTGATGGACTCAGCAAAGGGTTCTATGCAACACACAAACAGGACCAGGGAGAGAGGACAGCCCTGCCTGACTCCAGATTTAATAGGAAAGCTATCTGATTCCTACTCATTGACTGAGACTGCGCTACTGATGTTATTGTAGAGCAGTTGGATCCAATTGCGAATTCCCTCCCCAAACCCCATTTTGGAGAGCACATCCACCATGTAGGTGTGCGATATTCTGTCAAAGGCCTTCTCCTGATCCAGGCTGATGAGGCAGGTATCCACACCCCTGTCCTGTACATAGGCAATCGTATCCCTGAGCAGCGCGAGGCTGTCAGAGATCTTCCTGCACGGCACAGTGCAGGTCTGGTCAGGGTGGATCACCAATTCCAGAGTGGACTTGACCCGATTGGCGATGACCTTGGACAGAATCTTATAGTCCACATTCAACAGTGAAATGGGTCGCCAATTTCTAGTTTCCTCCCTTTCCCTCTTGTGCTTGTAGATGAGGGTGATGATGCCTTTCCTCATGGATTCTGACATGCTGCCAGCCAGGAGCATACTCTCGTACACTTCTAGCAGGTCTGGGCCGATCCAGTCCCACAGAGCCGAATACAACTCCGCCGGCAAGCCGTCGCTTCCGGGAGTTTTACTCTTCTCAAAGGACTCAAGGGCCTTAGTCAGTTTGTCAGGAGTTAGCGGTTTGTCCAGGCTCTCCCGTGTACTGTCGTCTAAGACCTCTGTGATAGAGGACAGGAAGGACTGGGAGGTTGTGCTTCACGTCATACAATCCGGCATAAAAGGATTTGCTGATCCACAAAATGTTGGACCGTGATGACTTTACTGAGCCGTCTTCTTCCTTCAGGCTGCTGATCACAGAGCTCTCTCTGTGTACCTTTTGGAAGAAGAAACGTGAGCACGTCTCATCCTGCTCCACGGAGCGGACTCTGGACTGGAAGATGATCTCAGAGGCCTCCGAGGCAAAGAGCGAGGCTTGCTGGCTCTTCACCTCTTGGAGTTCCCCCTTGACATCGACCCCCATCGACTGCAGCCGGAGCAGATTCTGCATGTTTTTCTGGAGTCAGGACATTTCCCTCTGTTCCTTTGTAGCTTTCTGGACACCTTTGAGGATGAAAAACCTCTTGATGTTTCCCTTGACCGCTTCCCACCAGTGTCTCAGGGACTCAAAGAGGGGTTTCACGGTTCTCCAACCTTTGTAATCCCTCTTGAGCTCCTCAATGTTCTCTGGGGTCAGCAGTTGCACGTTTAGCTTCCATGCCCCCCTGCCCACCCTCTGGTCTTCCTCTAAGTGACAGTCAGCCAGTAGGAGGCAGTGGTCAGAGAAGAACACCGGCTTGACGTCGGTGGATCTGACTGCGAATGCACGGGACACAAACAGGAAGTCTATCCTGGAACGAATGGACCCGTCTGGCCGCGACCAGGTGTATCTACGCTGCACTCCGTCTGCAGGGTTGCTGAAGATATTGTGCAGCTTGGCATCCTTAACTGTTTCCATCAGGGATCTGGACGTAGCGTCCAATCTGCTGTCGGCCCTGCCGGATCGTCCAGCCGCATCGATGATGCAGTTGAAGTCACCGCCCAGAATGACTGGCCTGGAGGTCACCAGCAGCCGTGGGAGCTGCTGAAAAACCGCCAGCCGCTCGCTCTTTTGTGCCGGGGCGTACACGTTAATTAACCGGAGTGGAGCATTCTTGTACATTACGTCTGCTACGAGGAGGCGCCCGCCCACCACCTCCTTAACCTCGGAGACGGTGAAGTTGCCTCCCCGCAGCAGAATACCCAGGCTGGAGGAACAAAGTCGTTTCCTCCCGACCAGATCGATGGCCCATGGGACCACCATCGTGACCATTGCCTGTAGGAGCTGAGGTGCGGTATCGCACACTCCTGCAGAAACAACAGGTCAGCTTTGACCTTGGCAAGGTAGTCCAAGGTCGCGACACATCGCGTAGTAGATTTAATGCCACGCACATTTATGGATACAATCTTTACACCCATTTTAAAGCATTTAGTCTCTTACCACACCTTTGGTCTGCTCCTGCATACCCATAGTGTTCACAAATTGCCTCACTTTGGATGGGCTGAGGAAACTGTCCTGAACCTCCCCATTGCAGATGTTCCGCTCAGGTGGCATCTGGGGGTTCGTGCAAAGAACGGGATTTGAAATGTCCTCTGTTGGAGAAGTCTCTCCGATCCTCTCTCCCTCTGGGGCGTTGCTGCTCCCGGCTTCCCGGAGCTGGGGTGTGCTGAGTGTTTCACTGCTCCCAGATTCCTGGGGCTGGGGTGCACTGGCCTCTTCGGGTTGTGGGCAAAGTTGGGGTGCGCTGGTCTCCTCATTGTCTCCAATGTTCTGGAGCTCGGGTGTCTCGTCCTCCAACTCCCTAGAGCTTTGCCGCTTCTTCTGTAGGTGCCGCCCTGGCACTTCTTCATCCGAAGAGCAGCTGCCCTTGTCATCCGTGTCGGATGGGAGACGCTTATCTGGGAAGTGGCTTGGTCCCTTCTTAGCCCGTTCTTCCTTTTGGCTCTCTTCACTAGCTGCCACTCCCCCTTCTGATTTTCCGCTGCTTCCTCCTCCATTGATTCGCTCTCCCGAGGAGTGGGAGGTTCAGGGGGCAGTGCTGTTCATTGGCTGTCTGCTGTCTTAATCTTTTCCTCCACCTTGTCTCTCTCTGTGCCCTGCTTTGTCCCGTTGTTCTCCCTGGGGGCCTTGGTGGTTGGCGGGTTGCAAGTGTCCTTGGTAGTAGTGACACGAAGCATTTCCTCTGCTTCCCCCTCGTTGGCTTTGGCTGCCTGTGCATAAGTGAGGCAGTGTTTGGGGCAGGTCCTGTTGTAGAGGTGGCCTGCCTCGCCACACAGGTTGCAGCACTTAGTCTGTTTGCAGTACTTTGTCTGGTGCCCTTCCTGTTTACAGTTCTTGCAGAGGGCGGCGCTGCAGTTGGCCGCCACATAACCAGACTTGCCGCATGAGCGACAAAGTTTGGGCTGCACAGCATAGATAAGGTAGCCACGGCTTCCCCCAATAGCAAAGCTGGAAGGAGGGTGGAAGATGGCTCCCTTACCATCGGTCTTGAGCGTGACCTTAACCTGGCGTTTGCACGTCCAAATCCCGACGGCGTCTCTAACCTCGGTGCAGCTCCCAACCTTGTCGACGTACCTGGCGAGGAAGGTGAGCACGTCGGCGGCAAGGACGTGGGGGTTGTAGAGATGCACCATCACCAACCGGTCCCGTTGCACCGGCAGAGCAAAGAACGGCTCCACCGTCAGGATCTTCATCTCCGGCTGGTCTCTCTTCTCCTCGAACACCTTCAGGAACTTGACGCAAGCTGCCACTCGCTTGAAAGTCACGTTGAAACATCCAGCGCTGGGGAAGTCTTGCAGGGACTAGATCTCCTTCGCTTCGCATCCACACGCCTTCAACAGGATCCGCTTGATGAAGAAGGCCCGATCCATGGGTGCTCCACCTTCGCTGTCCTTCACCATCACCCGGACGGTGTTACGTACCCCATGGTATGGGGCTCGACTGGTTACAGCCATCGCTTCACGACTACACTTGATCTTAGCCAAAAGGCCGAGAAGCATTGAAATTAATACAAACAATCCCTTATCACTGCAGTCCCTGCTTTCAAAAAACACTTAAGAGACCACTCCTTTGACAATCTTGTCACTTTCTCCTAATCCCTTTTTACTCATTCTCCCGGCTACTTAGCCTCCGCTTGTTATCTGGAGCTCTGCAAAGTGCTCAAAGTTGTCTCTCTCTATCTGAGGAAGACTGTTGCATCGTGCATGTTTATTAAATTTAAAAGCAATATTCCTGCCAAAATAGGAAAACAAACATTTCAATGCAAATCCGTCCACTTCCCTCTAATGTGTACATGCAAATGAGTTGAACCGCAATTTGACATTTCTTCGGCAGCTCAAACAGGAGGACGTACACAGTCCTTTCACTAAATTTGCAGTAACGTAAGTGGTGTTTGCATGGCAAATGAAAGTAGTCAGCTTTCATTTGTATTTATAAATTAACCGAATGATAGCTGTGTACTTATAGCAATCTTTGGAAAGTGGAATCCAATGGGGCTTCCATCTCAATCAGAGAGGTGCTAAATGTAGTGATTGGTACCAACAGATAAAGGAAATAATTTGACCCAATTATTGAAATTCATAGCAGCCCCAAGATATAAAGATTTTAGGTGGGCTGTTATATTGCAAATATTTGATAGCACCACCAATCTTCACAATCAAAAAGAATAAAGAACAACAAGATCATTGATTCACAATCATCTCTACATTTCCTCCAAGTCACCTGCCATCTGGATTTGGACATAAATTGCCATTTGTTTTGCTTCCCTAGGCTGAGTTCCTAGAATGCCATACCTCAAACCATTGTGGGAAAGCCATCACCAGCTGGACGGCGGTGGTTTGAGGAGAAGGATCACCTTCTTTGGCCAGGGAGGAATGGACACTAAAGCCAGCCACATCCCAAGGATAAATTTTAAAGCTGTTCGAAAGCAAGGGGGTAATTTTCACCTTTGAAGTCTTGTATGGCGAACAGCTGGGGGAGTTCTCCACATTAGAACTCATCTGGTTTTCACATTGAAGATTGAGTGGTTTCTGCAACGAGCAATTAACTTGCTCTGCTAGCTCAACTCACAACAACAGCAAGATTTATATGGTACCTTTCACCGTAGAAAAGTATCCTAAGGTGTTGTTGGTGAAAATTACCTGCACATTCCTACTCCACTCTGTGAACATGGCATTCCTCCATAAATTCAGCATGCCTTTTCTAAAATAACCAATAAAGCGAGAGTGGATTGCTCCAAGGTCATCAACTAAAAACCAAATAAATTTGCCCCCTTTTTACAGGGGAGGAACTAATAGAACCACAGGGGTTGACAAGTATAGTGGATGTTCTACAGCATGTTATTATCTAGTTTGCTAAGTTCCCTTTTGTATTTATGAATTCTGCATATTGCAAAGCACAGATGTGCCTCCATTTGTTTTGGGAGAGGTGTGGGAGATTATCTTTGCTGATTTACTATGCAGTAACTGGATGTATTTCCTTCTGGGATAGGCCTTAGAAATCAAAAGACTTTGAACAATTTGAAGACCTCACACAAGCAAGTTCTCTTGTTCCTTTTGTCATTTTTATGATTCTGTTGAGGGACAAAGTGCAACATAGTTTGGATATGTACCTAGAAAGGAAGAATATGAAAGGGGCCATGGGGAAAGGGCAGAGAAATGGGATTAAAATAATTAGCTTTGGCTGAATAGATAGTGATGAACCACATTAATCTTCCTGTGCTGTAGTTTCTCCAATCCTATGATGGTGGTGCATACGGCTAATATAACTCCCACTGTCTACTTACCCTGTTCCAAAAGTTGTGGTTATGTCATACTAAGAGCATCACTAGAGACAGAAGGGAACTAAGAGATGCATCAATTTAAATTGAAAAACGGCTTTAAAGGGATTTTAGATTTATAAATAAAAGCAGCAAAGCGAATGCCAATGAATATTGGAATAAATTAGATCAGATTATTTTGGATTGCTAATAAACTTTGGCAAAAATAAGAAGTCACTCCCACAGAGATTCGGTGAACAATCGCAACTGTGCAGCATGACGCTTCTACACCCAGCATGTCCTAAGTTAAGCAACCTGCTGATTCAAACTTAAGTCATGTGCATAGCGTTAAAGTCAATCAATGTCTCCGTCCATGTTAAGCCAAGGATAACCCTGGCAAATGCGCCCCATGGGAACCATTTCAGAATTATTTGCAAACAGTGGTATTACACTGAAAAGGTCAAACATTTTGTTTTCGCTGATCATGTTTGCATTTTCAATGTTAGATTGACAATATTACCATTGAAAAAGTAGGTCAACTCATGTCTCGCCGTTCATACTTTTGCAGCCAGGCTGTGCTAATGGCAGGCCATTACAAATGCTAATAGTGGTACACAAGACTTTAATCAAAACATGTCCCATTGCATCAATAATTAAAAGGAGTTGAAAGGGAGCCACTTCCAGTGCCATGGTCACCTATCCTTTAAAGAGGGATTTCTGTATCCTTAAAAATGAGTTTTATTGACATCACTTCAGTCAAAAACCAAACAATAGAAAAGTTGTCACTAAGTTCAATTTGTTCTTTCCCCCCTCCTCTATTGCGATTGATTTTGTTTTGGAATATATTTCTTTTGATGCTGAGTAGTGATGACAAAAGCAGGAGAATTGACTTGAAGGAGTTACTGAGTCTGACAGCATAAGAAACCTGAATTAATGCCAGCAGATAGAGTCATTAATCCAGTTGTCCTCTTGTGATATTGGCATTTCAACTCTGCACGTTGATACAGCTCCATCACACTTTCAGGCTCAGTGGTTCCTCCCAGACAGGTGCTCCTATGCACGGTGAATTTTATTGTGGTGCAATATTAGCATGTGGCTGGCAATAACTTACACTTAAAATAATTCCTTCAGCGTAGCAACATGTATCAAAATGCATTCACAGCTGGTGGCCAGACCTGAGAAATAGTAGGAAGGAATCACGAAAAAAGAATAAATAATAAACTGCATTTTCCCTTTCTCATCAGGGCTCTTTCCCCCTTTAAAGTCCCCTGATGCTTTTTTGAGGACTGCAATGATTACTCCTGCAGCATTGCTTAATTAAAAAGAAAGACTTGCATTTATGTAGTGCCTTTATCTAACTCAGAATGTCCTAATGAGGTACTTTTGAGATGTAGGAACATGACACCCAATTTGCACACAGCAAGGTCCACAATCAGCAATAAGGTCATGATCTGATCATGTCCTTTAACGGTATAGGTTGAGGGATAAGTATTGGTCAGGACACCAGACAGAGCTCTCCCACCCTTCTTTCAAATAGCACCTTTGTATCCTTTACGCCCATTTGAAAGGGGAGACATAGGCTTGATTTAATGTCTCACCCCGAAGATGGGCACCTCGGACAGTGCAGCACTTTGTAACCTACTCAGTAGATTTTGTGGTGTGGGGTCTGAACTCACAAACCCCTGACTCAGAACTCCGCTGTCCCAGGCTGGAAAATCCATCCCCAAGGCAGATATTTTCAAAGCCAGGTAGATAGAGAAGCCTCAGGAATGATCTCACTGAAGGATTCAAAATCTTATAGGGTATAGACCAGAGAAATGTGAATATGGCTTAACATGGCCACAGTTTCTACGAGATAACAGTGCTGAATTAAAGTGGGTTGGATGTGGGGTTGGTGTTGGGTGCTGACAATATTGTTTAAATTTAATTATCAGCTGCCAAATGCTGTTGACTGTATGGAATAGACTTCCAAAGGGTTGATAAATTCAACAGAAAGTTGGTTAAATACCTGGTGAAAACTTCGATCGAAGGGTACGAGAGGTATTGTCGGATTGGATATGACATTTCCAAGGCACCAGGGCCAGCCAATGGACTGCAGTGGTCTACTCATCCTCATACATACATCCCAATGTGACCTTTAGGCTTCAGTACACAAGCTATTGTTAAATTTACTCATCATAATTCCCACAAATACAAACTTTGGAATTATTTATAATAATGTAGAGAAACATTTAATTGCTCCCCCATTTATATCCAGTTAACATATTCGAGCACAGTTAAAACATCCATGTTTAAAACAGACAGGGTGGGATTTTCCAGCCCCGTCCAACGCCGGTTATCACCTGGTTCCACCGAAAGTCAATTGCCTGGGCTGCCAAAACTCCTGCGGCGGGTCCTGCTATGATGGTGCTGGAAAATCCCGGCCTCAGTAGTTCATAATGGCAAAAATGAAACAACCATTAACCATTTACATTTATCTTAAAGTTGCCAGCTTTAGGCCCTGAACCTCTGTGGGGTGGAGGCTGGGGAAGGGGAGGTCGGTCAGTCACTGGGTGGTGGGGGGGTTCGGTTGGTCTTTGGGGGTCGGTTGGTTGGAGGGAGGATTGGGTGGTCAGCGTTGGAGGGGTCGGATAGTCAGGGGTGGGGTGGTCGGGTACTCAATGGGAGGTGGGGATCGGGCGGTCAGTGGGGGTTGAGGTCGGAGGGTTGGGGGGGGTTGGGTGGTCAGTGGGGTGTGGTGGTCGAGTGGTTGCGGGGTCGGGTGGTTGAGGGGGTCGGGTGGTCAGTAGGGGGAGGGGATTGGGTGGTCAGTGGGGGTTGGAGGTTGGGTGGTTGAGGGGGTTGGGTGGTCAGTGTGGGGGGTTGGGGGGGGTGTTGGCCGGTCACTGGGGTTTGGTCAGTG
Organism: Cetorhinus maximus; assembly: GCF_964194155.1. Classification (NCBI taxonomy): domain Eukaryota; kingdom Metazoa; phylum Chordata; class Chondrichthyes; order Lamniformes; family Cetorhinidae; genus Cetorhinus; species Cetorhinus maximus. The sequence goes on from NC_135900.1 coordinate 13,262,732, forward strand.
AGAGGGTGGTCAGTGGGGAGGGGCCAGGCTTATGGGGTCCCATAAGGAGGTCAGGGGGGTTGTGGGGGTAGTCCCATGGGGGTTGGGGGGATATTTGGTACAGTAATATTGTTATCCAGGAATTAGAAGTGGCTTTAACTCTTCTAACTTTTCCTAAGTAACTATTCTGGTAAGACAGTCAGAGCCATCTGAAATTTGCAATTTATATTGTACTTTCGGATGATTCCAATTGCAGGGCAATTGCCCAACAGAAGTCTGAACTTTCCAGGCAATTGCTGTGCAATCCTTACCTGGGAACTTCAGGGGGTGGGGGAGTGGGGTTACGATGTCCCGGAGCTTGAAAGTTACAAGCCATTGTGCCTTAACTGCTGTGTTTATTTCAGACAGAAATAGCTGTGGTTATTCATTCATTCCCTACCTTTGCAATTTCCTCCAGCCTACAACTCTCTGAGATCTCTGTGCTCATCCAATTCTGGCCTCTTGCACGTCCTCAATTTTAATCACTCCTCCATGGGCGGCTATGCCTTCAGCTGCCTATGCCCTGTGCTCTGAAATTCCCTCCCTAAGCCTCATTGCCTCTCTCCTTCTTTCAGATGCTCCTTAAAACTTACCCCTTTGACCAAACCTTTTGGTCACCAGTCCTAATATCTACCTTACTCAACTTGGTGTCAAATTTTGTTTGATAATGCCGCTGCAAAGCTCGTTGAGATGCTTTACTATATTAAATGGGCTACAAAAATACTTGTAGTTTGCACCTTGTTTGGGTCCACTGAACACAAGAACAGGCATAAGTTGATGAAGGCTCAATGGGAAGATGGTGGTAATAGTGGTAACACTACTGGGCTAGTAACCCAGAAGCCCAGGATAGTGTTTTGCCGACACAGGTTCAAATCCCACCTTGGCAACTGATGGGATTTAAATTAAATTAATAGATTTTAAAAAACCTGGGATTGAAAGTTAGTTTCAGTAATAGTGCCAAAGAATTATTATTGATTGTCGTAAAAACAAATTGAGTTCACTAATGTTCTTTAAGGGGGGAAATCTGCTGCCCTTGGCCGGCCAGGCCTATATATGATTCCACACCAATGCAGTTGACTCTTAACTCTTCTCTGAACAAATAAGAATAAAAACCGTGATGGGTCGGGACAGAGTAGATGGGGAGAAACTGTCCCCATTGGTGGAAGGATCGAGAACAAGAGGGCACAGATTCAAGATAATTGGCAAAAGAAGCAACAGTGACTAAAGGAAAAGCTTTTCCTCGCATCAAGTGGTTGGGGTCTGAAACGTACTGCCTGAGAGTGTGGTGGAGGCAGGGTCAACTGAAGCATTCAAAAAGGGAATTAGATTGTCATCTGAAAAGGAAGAATGTGCGGGGTTAAGGAGAGAAAGTGGGGGAATGGCACTAAGTGAATAGATCATTCGGAGAACCAGTGCAAAGATGAAGGACCGAATTGCCTCCTTCTGCGCTGTAACAGTTCTGTGATTCTATGAAATGGTCACGCAATCCACTCAGTTCAAGGGCAGTTAGGGATGGGCAGCAACTGCTGGCCTTGCCAGCAATGCCCATATTCCATGAAAGAATAAAATTAAAATTACCTTCTGGGTTTACAGTTTGACCTAAACACTCACTGCAGTTTAAGTGAAACTGGTTTCATGACATGTAGTCTTTTCTACAACATTCTTGTTATACAGTGTTTGACCTGGTTAGGGACAAGTAACTATTTTTTTGTTAAAGTAGACAAATTTAAAACACTAGTTACTTATTAAGAGAATAAAGCCACTAGATTCCATGGTTTTTTAAAAAAAGAGTTTTTACTGTACAAGAATCAACAAAGCAAGTGGTCAATATTATCTATCCTATGTACTGTTGAGTTCCTCCAACATGGAACAGGATCCTGTATATTGTTTTTTTATTCATTCACGGGATGTTGGTGTCACTGGCTAGGCCAGCACTTATTGCCCATTCCTAGTTGACCTTGAGAAGGCGGTGGTGAGCTGCCTTCTTGAACCGCTGCAGTCCCTGTGGTGTAGGTACACCTACAGTACTGTCAGGGAGGGACTTCCAGAATTTTGACCTAACGGCAGTGAAGGAACAGCGATGTATTTCCAAGTCAGGATGGTGAGTGACTTGGAGGGGAGCTTCCATTTGATGGGGTTCCCATGCGTCTGCAGCCCTTGTCCTTCTAGATGGTAGTGGTCGTGGGTTTGGAAGGTGGTGTCTAAGGAGCCTTGGTGAGTTCCTTAGACAGCATATTTAAAACTTTACCCTTATTACTATTTATAATTTTTAAACTGGATTTTTCTGCTGAACACAGACAATTAAGATGGTTGACCCTCTCTCTGGAAATTAGCCCCAGCGGTCTCCAGAAAAAAATAATTATCTTCTCAGTTTCAGGATGTCACACCTCGTTATGCCTAAGGGGCTTCTAACAGACCCCCTGGAGTTCTAAGAGACCAATTTCAAAAGGACCGACAAGAATACCATTTACATTTGATAAGCCAACCTTGCTAACAGAGTCTGTAGATCCATTGAGACAACGGCTTGCCAAACACCAAACTCTCAATACGAATGGCACCCCTTTCAACCCAAAATGGTTGTGACATTATCAGCCCTGAAAACAAAACCAAACTCCAGACACTGGACAAACACCCTTTGTTGAAGTCATTGTGGAGATGGAAGGTCACATGACCCAAGGCTTTGACCTTTTGTGCAGTTTAATATTGCCTTTCTGAGCTGTGCAGACAATCTGCTGTTTAACTGGCAGGCCACACAGAAGCAAGCTCTGTCCAGGTGGGACCACTGTCCCATCTAACCTGACTCTACTGGAAGATTTTGTATCATCACCAACAGAATTAACACCCTCTCTCCATGCCTACTTCATCTTGTGACATCAATGCCACCTGAAAAAGTGAATCTTATAACACTAATCTGCAGTCAGCCAACCAGCGAATGCCTACCTGAAAGACTTCCTCATTAGTCTCTGACTTTGACACTCTGGAACTCACGTGATCCAATATTCATTTTCTCTATGGTACTTGCACTATAAACCCTCCTTTTCTCTATCCCTCCTGTACCGTGTGAATGCGGAATGGGATGTTGCTGACACTCCTTTTTGTGGGTTTTGAATGTGTACAATAAGCTAATCCTCTGAGTTAACCCTAACTTGGGTTTGCTGCAGGACTACTAGCAAAAATTGGATTGCGCAAAAAACAGAGGGGTTGAGAAACTGCACCATAGTTTATTCCAAAAAAAAATTCAAAACACCTTCTATTTATGGACAGGTGGTAAGAGGAAAACAATGCTGTTTGAATCGATCCCCTCCTGTCTGTAACAGCTCTAACACCCGGCATTAACTTGAGTCAACCATGGGGGGGGATTTTTCCCTCGTTGGGTGGGCTTGGCGGGGGTGGTCAGGTAGCCAACTGACACCCGCAATCAGGCCAGACCAATTAAGGCCCACCCAACGTGAAACGTGCACAGCAGCGCTGAGCGCCACCTGTGTGGAGGGCTGGGGGGGGGTGGGGAGGAGGGCGAGAGTGCAAGTTTGTGCATGTGCGTGGATGCTCACTGGAAAAGCTCCCTGAGGCACAGAGCTGCCTCAGGGAGACGAAGAGTTTAAAAACAATAAAAACAAAGATTTTAAAAATGTTATAAAACATGTTCCCGCATGTGACTCTGTCACATGAGCAGGGACATGTTGTTATAAATGAAGTGTTAAAATTTTTATTTTACCTTTGTTTGCCATTGGAAACCTCATCACACCCTTGGATGAGGTTTCCTAAAAAAAATACAAAGGCTGCTTAGCCTTTTCGCCTGCCCGCCAACCGTAAGGATGGATGGGCGGCAAAAAATTTCTTTCAATTATACCTTTAATGGCCTTCATAGGCCTGTTAATTGTTTAATTAAAACATCATGTGTCATCTTACGCTCGGTCGGGTCAGGCACCCGCCCGCCCGACGAGCTAAAAGCTCTGGCCCATGAATTAGCAGGCAAAATGTGGTCGGACATAAACCACAAACTGCACATTAAATGACAGTAACAATCAAGACAGATCCCATGAATGTTCTCAGCAGCCTGCCCAGACGTCAGTGATCACTGTGAGTCACAAAAAAAAAAGCAATGAGTTGTCAAGCAACCAGACTTCAACTCAGACTGCCCCAACAACTGCTCGCAATCTACCCACTCAATCGCTTCATCCGAGGTTGTGTCTCACGGCATTTGCCCGGCTGCACTCCGGGGTTCTATACTCAGGCTCAGTCCCAGCTCCCCAGCTACGCTGCTTCCCAGCAACTACTGCCAACCTTCTTCTCATGGGCTTTTCTTTGTCCCCAGTTGCCAGATTCATGGAGCAGGCAACCACTTCAGCTTCACTGAGCCGACACTGCCTCCAGGCTCTTCCTGAGCCCCAGCTCCTGGCTTCATGGAGCTTTCAACTGCTCGCAGGCTTCTCCGAGCCCCAGCTGCACGGAGCCAACGACAGCATTTCAGCCGCATGGAGCTGACCTTCTGCTGGCTGAATTTTTTTCTCTTGTGGGCTAGTTTATGTGCTACCCCCCCCCCCTCCGCCACTCTGGGTCCCTGTAGTCAGGTTTTGGCACAAAATCCCCACTCAGCTGGGCATTCTTTATATGCCATCTCCCCAGGTTCTGTCAAAGGAAAGTTGGAACTGACCGTGTGAGGCCTGTCCCCCCACCACCCTGCTGCTCTCTGTGCTTAGGCCAAAGTCCCGGGCATGCCAGGTGTTGTAGTTACCCCGAAAGCACACAGATCAAGTTTAAATGATAGATTCCCTCACAGTAGTAGGACTCCGCGCTGCTATGTTATACCACCCATTGCATACAGCAGGCAAATGACATTCGCATGAATACATCCACTCTAAGTTATGAGAACCGAAAATTGGATGTCCTGTGCCATTGTTCTGGGTTGTCACAGTTCTGGAGCCCAATTTTAATGTTTGGGTCTTAACTTCAATGCTTCTCAGCCAATGAGATGCCTTAGAGGTGTTGCAAGGCGACAGCCAATTTACATGCAGCAAGGTCCCATAAACAACAATCAGGTAATGACCAGATCATTTATTTGAGCGATGTTGGTTGAGGCATAATTAGGGATGCGAGGGATAACTCGCTCAATCTTCTTTCAAATACTGCAGTGTGTCTTTTACGTCCCCTTGAGAGGAGAGATGGGATCTTTGTTTAGCATCTCATCTGAATGACACACCTCTGACAGTGCAACAGTCCCTCAGTACTTTTTACCTGTTTAATAAATTTTGTGCTCAAGTCTTTGGCGTGGGACTTGAATCCACACCTTCTGACTTGGAGGTCACTGCTACAAACAGGCAAATCCAGTTAATTGTGGCCACTTCTACACTTCTGAGGGAGCAGTTGTAATTGTTCAAAAGCAAAAAAAGAAATGTTCTATAATAACCAAATATTACTGTTAGGCAGAGGCACATAGAGTGGTATTAACTTACCTGTTGTAAACAGTGTTTACTTATTTAATTCAATATTGATAGAAATTATTTAGGAATGTATACATGAGTGCTACCAAACCTGGGACCCTCTTGTAAATGCTGTCAAAATTAGTCCTCTCCCACATCCTCTCCACCTCCAAACCTCCACGCTTGATAGATACCAGGAATCCAGCAGTTTGGACAAAGTCCAACCTTAGCAATACAGTTCTGACCAACTTCCATTTCTCCTCCACAGTCCTTTTGAATCACTGACCTCAGACCCTTCAATCCTACCAGACCCCAGCCTCACCACTCTCCACTGCCACTAATGCCCAGAGCTATGCTAAACCTCAAACCCCTCTCTCTACAGGCAAAAGACCAGGTACCTTTCTCCAAATTGGAATGCCTTTCAGGCTATCTTGTGTGCCCTTTGATTTTACAATAAAGGCCAGGGGCGAATAATTAAATGCAGAGGCAGAGGAATTTCTAATACATAGATTGTAAAGAAAACTACCTATTTGGAAGCTCCACAAAATAATAGAGTTATTGGAATTCGTGCGAGTGGACTGTATGGTGAAATTCAATCCCCAAAGGACTGATAGAAACGTTAGAATACCACAGAATCAAAATGGAACATAACTTATTTAGTCATTGTAAATCAGCAGCCCTGATAATACATTTTGCAATACATGGTATAACAGCTCCGATGTTGAGTGCTACAGAACAGCATATCCTGTGACTCATTCTCAGCAAAGTCTTGGGATAAAACATGCATTTACATGGAGATGCTATTCAGTATCTACTATCTCCTTGATGTGCTAAAAACCCACTTTACCCAAATGATTGGAATGAGTGATTTAATTATACTTTATATCTTTCCTACATGAACAGAGAGTTCAGTAATCTTGCGAGTGACTGAATCATTCAGTCAGGGTTCCCTTTGTTCAACAATTCTCTTTAGGATAATTGAGTTTTCAACACAACACACACGGCTAATACTCTCTCTTCAGCTTCAGCTCCTAAATACAACCAGGTCTTTAATTAAAATGTCCCCCAATTTACCTGCTGAAATTTGTGGGCCCCGAGGATATGGGGACCTTTATACATTGTGAGCCTGAGTGCCCCATTCACCCCTCAACATGCCAATGGGCTAAGATACAGGAATACCTCTGAGTTGTTGAACACCTGGTCTGGCCTGAAGGTAATGAGGCTTTCACGATGCGATCGTTTCGTTCACACATAGTACTCTGAACAACTCTCTGGCCCGCAGCCTCTCAATTACTGACAAGGTCATACATCACACAGCAGGTTTTGTGCGGCAAAAGATATCCTTTGCATGCAGATCAGATCCCTGTGATGAATGCCAAAAATTGGATGTTGCCAGAATTAGATTCTGAACAGCGATTTAATGTACTTTGGAGTCTAAGGGCTATTAATGATGATGTCATTCGCTATCATCAAGAAGACTGAGAATTCTATAGACCCTGCAATTTGATTGCCTGAAATCATAGATTACACGTCTTGGAAATTTTGAACAAATCTTCCTTTATAATATTTAAGATACTCTCAGTTGAATCATTGGAACAGAGTGTCTTCACATTTCTGTTACATTTTGACATCATGCGCACGATTTAATGGGAATTTAATTTATGTTGTTACGTCATAACTCAAAAGATCTATTTTTTAAGTATAATCAGTGCTTTGTTTTCATAGCGAGACCACTTGGAAATTGGAGCTCATCTCAGCCTATTTATGGGGTGCTACGTTTCGATTGCCAAGATCAAAATAAGGCCAGCATTGGCACCGCAACTGCCAGTGTTGCATCGAGCAGCAAGAAACATATAGCACAGGCACAGACCGTTTGGCCAATTTGGTCTTTCGCCAGCATTTATGCAACCACACAAGCCTCCTCCCATCCCACTCCTTCTAACGGGGAGGTGGTGGCTTAGTGGTATTGTCACTGGACCGGTAATCCAGAGATCCAGGGTAATGCTCTGGGGACCCGTGTTTGAATCTCACGAATGGTGGAATTTGAATTCAATAAATATCTGGAATTAACGATGGCCATGAAACCGTCGTTGACTGTCGTAAAAACAATCTGGCCCCTGAATGTCCTTTAGGGAAGGGAATCTGCTGTGCTCACCTGATCTGGCCTACATGCTGACTCTTAAAAAATGCCCTCTGAACAAGGGCAATTAGGGCTGGGTAATAAATGCTGGCCTAACCAGCAATGCCCACATCCCATGAATGAATGAAAAAAAACCTATCAGCATATCCTTCTATTCCTTTGACCTCCCAGCAGCCACCGCTGTGTTTATTTAGCTTTCCCTTGCTACTACTCGCTCATTCCACATTCTTGCCACTTTTTGGGCAAAGAAGTTTCACCTAAATTCCTCATTGGATTTATTAGTGACTACCTTATATTTATGACCTCAAGTCTTGGACTCTCCTATAAATGAAGCCTGGATATTTTTTGATGACGGGGTTTCCCTTCCCGCCACCTGAAGGGTTGGCAGGGAACACAGCTCCGCCCACTCTGACTGCTCCGCAGCCATTTCACGCTCGAATGAGTGTTCAGGGGCTGAAGGCAGGATTCCCGCCCCTCACTTGGGAGGAAGTCTGCAGAAGCCAATCTGATTGGCTGGCAGCTCTCTTGTCCCTGCAGCGACAGCAGCTGCCGTGGGCAGAAGAGGAAGTGCTTCAACATGCCAGAGCCTAAGTCCCGGGACTGGATGACAGGGTAAGTTTTGGGGGGTCCCAGGATGGGGAGGGTAGGGGAGGCCTAGGGGGCGGGGGCAGGATGGAAAGTGGACATTTGGGATTTCAGGGGAGAGGCCGGGGAGGGAGGAGGACCAGTGGGCGCTGGACCTTAAGAGGGGTCGCCCGAAAACAGAAGACGGTTTCTGATGGAGGCATTCCCCCTGCCACCCCCCCCCACCCCCACACCTTCCCACCCAAGGTCTAAGCCCCTTCATTTTCAGGCTTCCCCCATACCAAGTAAAGCTTCCCACCAGCCTAAAAATTGATGCTGGGCGGGAAACGGCCTACCCATCTACTCACCCCCATGCCCCCTCATACTCCCAATGCCCACCACATCCCCATGGCCTTTCATAGCCCCAATGCCAAATTAGTGCCCACTCATGCCAACCCATGTCCCCCATAAACCACCCTTTGCCCTTACCCCTTTTATGACAACTCACCCAGTTACCTTTGACAGTTCCTTGACTGTGCTGGCGATTCCAGTTTATGCACAATCATGTTTAATTTTAACAATCCCAAATGGTGCCTTACCTCCTACAAAGGGTGCCTTACCTCTCCAAAGGTGTCCTGGGATCATTACAAAGTGTTACCCCGGCTAGCCAAAAGCATCCACCAAGTTCAGACCAGCTCTGGTCTAACCTGCACACTCCAGGCTTCACCCTCCTGGCCTTCCAAAATCCCACTTCAGTGGAGGCAGCTGGTGAGTTAAATGGCTAACTGTCTCCGTAAACCACACGTGTGAACTCAGGCCCGACTCCAGCCCTGCCCCCATGAAAATAGGAAGTGCCGTATTCGGAGGTGGAGCTTAGAATTTCCGGACATATCCAGCATCTTTTTGCCACAATGGTGCGGCTTTCCATCGTGGCGAAAATCTGGGCCATTATCTCTATGTCTACCCTAAGAAGCCCTTCCATTGTCATAGCAACTTCTATCAAGTCACCCCTCTTTTCTAGAGAAAAGATCCCCAGCCTGTCCAAATTTTCCTGATAAGTATATCCTCGCAGTTCCAGCAACTTCCTTTTGTCCGATGTTTCTGTATCATTCATAGAATATGATCAGAACTGTGCACAATCTTCCAGAGTATGACTAACGAAGCAGCTTCACTTCATGCTTATGCTAACAAAGTTGTGGTGTCGATATGGAATCAGAGCCTAACCTGACTCCAGATAAGTGGAGATGGACTCCCGCTTCCAGAAGAATCTGGTATTAATTTCAGTTTTCAATGCAATAGTGACATCAGACTTATAGGAGTAGCTACAAGCAGCAGCAGTGTAAAAATAAACTGCTCCGTATTCAATCTACCTCTAGATATTTCGAGTTGAATTATAGAGACTGGGTTCTTTTAGTGTACGAGTGAGTCAGTGACTGACTGAGTGTGTGTGAGAGTGAGTGAGTGAAATTGTAAGTGTGAGTGTGTGAGAGTGAGACTGTGAGTGTGAGTCTGTGTGTGAGTGTGGGTGGGTGAGTGTGAGTGTGTGAGAGTGAGACTGTGAGTGAGTGAAGATTGAGAGTGTGTGAGAGCGTGAGTGTATATGTGTGTGAGTGAGTGAATGAGGGAGTGAGTGTGAGTGAGTGTGTGTGTAAAGACCTGGAAGGAAAGGGTCAGATTAAACTGTGATCATCACCATGACTCGCATTGTAGATAGGCACATGACGAACACCCACTCAACCAATGTTAGTGAATGGGGAGGGGTGTTGAGGGCGGCGTGGGAGGATCACCTCAACTGTGGAACTATCATTTAGCTTGAGCTACATCCTGTTAGAGAGAAGGGATAAGGAAAGAAATTGGAATTGAAGTCAAAAATTATAACTAATGCTTCTCCAGCTGAGGGAGTCAAAGGACAAGAATGAAGTGTTGGAATCTATATTTATTTGAATAACGTATCAATGACTTTTTTTCAAAAAATTTCCTCTCAATTTCTGACTTAAAAGCACATAGCGATGATGGGTAAAGAATTGAAGACAATTGCGTCAGAAGAAGGGACAGAAATTAAGTGTTAAGTATGGCTTATTATAATCCCTGTTAGAAAACAAGTCATGTTCATCTTTATTAATATTTCATATTGGTTCAGAAATGGTCACATTCGTTTAATGGCAATGGTTACATCAACTTTCATTTTACGTAAGGGGACGTTAGTTTACCAAGGTGAGAAAGCAAGGCCTTTTTCGCAGGTTCATGGAATGTAAAGGAACTCTCAAGAAAGGATGATAAGAGTTGTTGGGGACACAGTGTTGATAAAAAGAGGGTACTGAATGTCACTGAATCATAGGTAATCAATCAGCTTTCCTTCTCTACTTTCCTCCGTATATTTTCAGTCATTTTATCTTAACAGTGGGGAGTGTGGTAACAGGTCAGGAGCCCATTGATACAGCAGTGGGCTTGTGGCTCTATAACTCAGCCACAGCACTAGCATCCTGCTTCCAAGCTTCCCAACCAATTAGAGAGGGCGGGCGGGGTGACGTGCCGACTCTGTCAAAGGAGTGAGTTCAAGTTAAAGTGACGCCAGCAGGAGCCAGAATGGCTGAACAATATGTTGATTTCTAAGGCTGCAGCAACCACAGCAATGGAAAGGAAGGCTCGGAAGGCAACCCTCCTAGTCCTTTACTCTTACCTGGAGGTCTTTCTGCGGGATCTGAGGGACTTAAGAGGTGGTGGTTCCCAGGGTCGGGAGGAAGAGGCCAGCCTCTCAAAGCAAGCAGGTGTGGATGGAAGTAGCCAAAGACTGAAAAGCATGAGTGTGGTCCCCCTACAGTACCCCAAGTGTTTAAGGACCTCAGGAGGTGGGAAAGGTGAGTGGCATAAGACTTTCAGGCTAGGTTTGCCAATTGTGATTAAATGTATTCCAGGAGGTTTCGTCACATGACTTCCCTCCACATTCCAGCCATTAGTTGGCCAACACATCCATCCTTGTGATGTACTGCTTTCCTACGCCAATTAGAAAGTAGAAAGACTCGTTACCCAATCGGATGATGCTTGACTGTCAGCCAAACAGCCTTTTCTCCCCCATTTTCAATATTTTTACATCTGGTAAAGAGAAATGCTCATAGAAAATGACAAAAACGCCAATCCTTTTTAATGTCCCTCCAGCGATTTTCCTCCAGGATTGCACACAGCAGTGTCCTGGGGATTGATCTTCAATTCCTGGATATGCCAAGCTAATCCTGGACGGATGGCAACCCAAGTGCAGGTGGTGGGTATTGGCAATTCTATGATCTTTCTAAAGGATAAAAGCACTTACTTGGGCTTCCTGTGACATGGGCCCTTGGCGTTATCAACCATGCGGCCATTAGTTGGGCCCACATGTAAGTATCCTTGGCTTGGCCCACTAATGTCATTCAGCTTGGGCTGGGCGGTGGGGAGGATGTGAGTGGTGTTGGTGAGGGGTTAAAATCATCCCTTTGGAATCAGAGTTCCAGTTAGACAATCTGGCTAGAGCCAACATGATAGGGCAGTCTGTGTCTGGTAGCTACAGGGTAAATATATTTTACAGCAATCAGTCAAAACCCTCCCATCATTCAAGTGCCATTGAAACTAAAGTTCAAGCCCTAACTTTGAGTTAAAGGGAGCAATATAGTTGCTGTAATTTTACTATTGCTGGCTTGTCACAGGCATTGTTTCATGACAAAGAATTTTAATGGTTCCCAAACACACAATGAAGATTTACTAAGTTAAAAATATAACCACCTTCTATAAGGTTTGTGATTGAAACTGACACAACCGATTGAGCTATAGCCCAGCTAGCTTGCCTTTAAAGTCAAAGACTCTTACCAAAAGTTCCATGAAGTACAGGACTGGGAGTTACATTGGTTTTACTGAGTCTGGGATAATTGCAAGATTTTAAATGGATGCTTTCTGTTCTTTTGTAATTTAAATCAAGACAGAGGGATGTTACATGTGGTTGAACAACCACAGCAGCTCCTCTCTTACCCATTAGATATTTTAATTGTTTTATTTCCAGTCTCCCTTTATTTTTTTAATGAAGACCTGCATTTATATAGCACCTTTCACAACATCAGAACATCTCAAAGTGCTTTACAGCCAATGAATAACTTTTGAAGTGTAGTCACTGTTGTAATATAGGAAATGTGGCAGCTCATTTGCAAATTGCAAAGTCTCACAAACAACAATGTGACAATGAACAGATAATCTATTTTGGTGATGTTGACTGACAGATAAACATTGGCCAGGACACCAGGGATAACTCACCTGCTGCTCTTCTTCAAAATAGTGCCATGGGATCTTTGTACGTCCAGCTTGGAGAACAGATAGGGCTTTGGTTTAACATCTCATCCAAAGGATGGAACCTAACAATATAGCACCAGGGTAGATCTTTACACTTACATCTCCAGTGAGAAAATTGAACCCACAGCCTTCTGATTCAGATGTAAGAGTGCTACCCCCTAAGCCACAGTTGACACCTTTCATTCGCCATTTATTTTCTGTGCATTCCTTTTTTCTTCCAGAGTCTCCCAGGAGGCGATTTTAAAAAATATATACATTTTCCTAATCCCTCTCCCTTTTCTGATTCTTCTCATTTGTTAATTACTGCAGATGTCTCTCAGTTTTCAACACCTCCCTGTTAAGATGCTCTTTTGAAAATGCTGGCATCCCAGTGAAGGACCCAGTGCCTCTGGCTGCCAAGGAGTAAACAGATTTAGAATGATATAGAGTTTAATATATTTTTATGTGTATAAAGCATCTATAAACCTCAATATTTATTTTTATTGCTCAATATATCAGTCTGGAAATTGCTACATGCTATTCAGAGGTACACAATGCGTGACTAAGGATTTTTGAGAGGATGTGCATCTGCCTAAAACCTTTGGCATTGTTAGTTTGAGAGCTCTGTAAAACCTGAGTCCTGTCTGTACAATTGACTGGAGGGTACAATGGAGGGTCATCACCAATTAGCCAAGTGAGCTGCACTTAAATACCTTAAGCAGCTATTTTAATTTTGCTGTAAAGCAAGTGAATGAATCCAAATTCCCTTGTGTGGCCTGGGTAGGAGTAAGGAGGATCTCACCAGCTGCACTTGTGCAATTGTGGATGAACGATTTGTTAAATGGATGCCAAGCCAGATGATGAAATAGGAAACTAGATACATCCTTTTCTTGATAGTTGGTTTATTTACAGAATGCAGCATTACATGTGTCTGCCTTCTACCTACTAACCCAGTGTCCCAGCAGTCTCTCTTTATGCTCTTTTGAGTACCGGTGGAAAGAAAAACTAATTAACCGATAAAGAAAAGCCAGTTAAACCAACTGACAGCCCTTTAGAGGGCACTGTAGCTGAAAGAAAAATAAACAGAACCTTACATAATTAAATGGAAATGTCATTTTGGAGGCTGATAATGCACTCTGGGGGAGGCAGTGGTGTAGTGGTAATGTCACTGGGCAGATAATGCTCTGGAGACCTGAGTTCAAATCCCTCCACAGCAGATGGTAGAATTTGAATTTAATAAAAACCTGGAATTAGAAGTCTAATGATAATTATGAAACCATTGTTGATTGTCATAAAAGCCCATCTGGTTCAAAAATGCCCTTTAGGGAAGGAAATCTGCTGTCCTTACCTGGTCTGGCCCACATGTGACTCTAGGTCCACATAATAACGTGGTTGAACAAGGGCAATTAGGGATGGGCAATACATGCTGGCCCATCCAGTGACACCCCATCCAGTGACACCCACATCCCGTCAACAAATAGAAAAAAATCTCCAGCCTCTGCAGTGCCCGCCAGTCATTGAAGGCCCGAAGTGTGCCAGTGGACACTGCATGCTACCTCGCCAAGAACACCTGGCCGCAGAGGAGGGGTAGACAGTCAGGCTGAACGACCCCCTCCGTTACCTGGACCTGTTAATCGCCAGTTTGGCCAGATCTAGGAGCAGGCTACAGTCTTTCTTTATAAATAGGGAAGATGTTTTAGGGCAGTTTAAAGCCCTTTGCTGCCTTCTGGTGCTCAAGATTCTATGTGGTAACTCTTTTCGAGTTATCAACAGTCACAGATTGTAACTCTTTCGAGTACATTCACAGTTCTTGGTTTCCGGGAGTGGGACATGAACCCACAACCTTCTGATTCAAAGGCGAGGGTGCTATGAACTGAGCCACAGCTGACACCTCAGTCTTTCTTTATAAGTACTCTAAATGTTTAATTAAACAATGCCCTTCACCTGTGTATCTCAACAATATAATTAACATACAATTAACATTTCCTGAATTGCAGACTACTATTGATTTACAGCAATAACCTCATTGGCACAGGCCAAAAATCCAGCCAGATTATCTCTTTTGAATGCTCAGATTGCAAATTGTGGAGATCTTGGGCTCCAATCGACAAGAGAATCTCTTGCCTTTATTTCAACACGTTAGAGGTATTGTATTTAGAGAACCTTTAGACAGGGATTCGGACCTCATTGCTACCTATAGGACAGCTTCCATGCAAAGCAGTAGATGTGCTGAAGGCGTGCCCAGAAGCAAATGCACGCCATGGAGTAGGCACAATGAAGTCACTCTTTCTCAGCACGATATGAGCTTGCATTCCTTGCCCGAGTGACAGTAGATGTGACAGAAAGTGAACAGGACACAGGACCAGTCAGCCACAGCAGCAGCAGACGTAGCTGAATCGTCTGTCATTGCCACCTCAGGGATGGCATGTAATCCTAAAGGAATTGTAAAATTGTATTGTAAAGCTCTGTAGCATACAGCAGGTGACAATGATCTTCAAAATCCTGTGGCCAAGGAAAAGTACTGTAAGATGTTATTTCTGCTGCAACATCATGAGATGTCAATGGTATTTGAATGGGCTTTGTTGTATCTGCTCTCTGTCTTTATCGGTGACTGCCACAAGGGTGCCATTAGGAAGGATTGAAATGTCTAACCATGGTCTCCAAGATATGGTTCCACAATCGTTTTATCACTTAATAAGTGACATCGATAATTAGTGTGAAATGAAAGTCTTGTTGCCGGGGAAGTAGGGCATTGACCTACAGAACACAGTGTCACTAACCACTTTCATAGCGACAGGGTAGACCCATCTGTTCCTGTAGACTGTATCTTGGGATCCTTGGGTGGCAAAACTTCACCCCCATACTTCTGAATTGGCAGTTTGGTAAAATTGGACAGTATCACCACTCCCGCACATCTCCCCACACCAACCCTACCAACATCATGCCAGTGTTGCAAATCAGTGAGAATGATCATGTTGGCCGTGTTGAATAAAGAATCAATTATTTCCTTGATATACGTTTGCACAGTAAAGATGGCTCCTGCACTGGCTTGAAAGGCATAATATGACAGACCTTGAAAGTCAATAGCAGTCGCTATCTCCAAGTTTGTCTGCATGCTTTCTTGAAGAAGATGACATAGCTCTATAACTACTTCCCTGTTAAACCTGAGCCTCTGGAAAAAGTGCTCCTTCATCACTAATTGGCAACATGTACCTAGGTAGTAAATGCGTGGCACTTTGGGGACTCTTTGTTTTTTGACTTTTATTGCCACTTTGCATCTCTGGCAGCCTCTCTCTGCTCTGCTCCCTCCTTCAGTAAACCAAGTGATAGGGGAGAACTGAAAGCCACCTCCATTGGTGTATACTTTCTAATGGCAACATCTGATCAACACTGCTGCAGTGTCCTAACCTGTGACAATCGGCCTGAGCTCCAACTCTCGTTTCACATTGATGAGATTAGCAGTTTGCACGTGCAAAGCATGAAGACAATGATTTTGCTGGCTCTTTGCTTAACATGCAATAATTACCCCTAATTTGCATGAAAAACAAGCCTATGCATTATGGTGCACTGTCTTTTATTGACAATCAGAATACAGCCGCATTCTAACTCTGTTTGTTTGGACCAGCTATATCAGTGATGCTCCCCTCAGGGACACTTGTTAGGAATTGATGCTTGTTTTGTGGCATTGAGGAACCTGATGCCATTTACTGGTTCTAACAACATGGTGCATCACCCACTCAGAAGCCCTGCACAATTTCATTACAGGCATTCAGCAGGCAGCAATCCCATGAACTCTGGAATCCCCAAAATAGACGGCAAATATCACCCAATTGCCACTTGGAACGATGCTTTCTACCAACAGCAATTCTGGGCTATATTATTTTTGTTTGGAGATATTTTACAATGCAAAGAAATAATGGGAAAAGAATAGATTTGCATTGATACAATGCATTTCACAACACACAGTGTTTTCCAAAGTGTTTTACAGCTAATTAAATATGGTTAAACTGCAGTCACTGTTAATGTTGGGACATCTAGCAGCCATTTTGCACACCTTCTGATTCCATATGGCACTGATCATGCTATTAGAAGATAGGTAGAAATGAGGGAAGCCATACAAGGCATTTTAACTCACCCTGAACGATCACATCGTCCAGCTGGCTGTTGAATGAGTTAAGGTTTTCACATCCATAACCTTATCCAGAAGCCATTCCAAGTGTCCATTACTCTGTATGTGAGAAAGTTCCCTCTGACCTTTGTCGTAAACTTTTATTTCTTCAGCTTTAACCTAAGTCCCTTTGTCCTTGTATCCATGAATTAGTCCACCCAATTAACCATATTTACGCCTTTTAATATCTTGTATATAGTGAGAGTTTTAAAATTCTCAACTGTGTTTACAAATCTCTCCACAACCTTCCCCCACCCCCCCCCCCCCCCGCCTCCACTATCTCAGCAGCCTCTTCCAATACTCCAAATCTCTAAGATCTCTGTTCTCCTCCAACTCTGGCCTCTTGCATGTTCCTGATTTTCATCTTCCACCATTGATGGCCATGCCTTCAGATGATAAGCTCTGGATTTCCATCCCCAAACTTTTCTGCCTTTCTACATCGCTCTCTTCTTTCAAGACATTCCTCAAAACCGATCTCTTTGACCAAGCTTTTGGTCACCTGTCCTAATGTCTTTTTATGTTTTTTTTATTTGAGATACAAATTTTATTTGATCATCGGTCCCGTGGGATGCACCTTGGGGAGTTTTACTGTATTAAAGGTGCTATATAAATGCAAATTGTTGTTATTGTATAGTTTTACAAATTTCTATCCCAGTTTTTTCCACCGCTCAAGTCTGAAAGAACCACAGTTTCTTCAAACTTTCTTCATTAAAGAAATGCAAGGAGTTCTCCTGGTGTCCTGTCCAACATTCCTGCCAAAAGCAATACTACCAAAAACAGATCAGCAGGTTTCTCGGTGCAGCCATTTATGGGATCTTGCTGTGTGCAAAGTGGATGCTGTCCTTGCTAACCTGTAAATAGTTACTAAACTTCATTGTGTGTGAAGCACTTTGCGACAATTCTGAGGGGCAGGATAAGGTGCCATATAAATGCAGCGCTTTTAAAAAAATAATTCTGAGGGGCAGGCTAAGGTGCCATATAAATGTGTCACTTTTTTTTTGAAATATTGATGTGTGTAGCACTGTGTCATTTCCTTGTTGCATCTAAAGCAAACTGGATGCTTCAGTGAGATTCCAATATTTGCAACGTGGCCCATTCCTTTCATAGCTCGCTGATTCTCAGTGCTTCATAAAGATTCTATTTGTTCCCTCCTCATGACTGTCCCTGCTTTTGAGCTTACTTGTTTCTTTCTGAGCCCCTCTGTGTTTTCCTTTTATGTAAGAAAAAGCACCATTTCAGTTTACTTAGAGGTTCAATTTCCTCATTTTTCACTACAGTAGAATTAGCTGAGTTTTTTTGCTCTATTCTAAGTCATTGACAGGAATGTGGAACTTCTCTTTGTGTGCTTTAATTGACTTTGGGTGTTTTAGAACTGAACCTCAGTAGAATGCACCTTGATGGTACTGCTGAAGCATTCATAAACCATCACAATAGGTGTGTGAACATTACAACATGCATGGTACATCAATCCAACTACAGAATGTTTGTTGGAATGTAATGCACCTCCAACATCCACTCCCTCCGTCACCGATGCACAATGGCAGCAGTGTGTACCATCTACCAGATGATTGCAATTACTCGCCAAGGTTCCTTCGACAGCACCTTTGAAACCCACGACCTCTGCCACCTAAAATGACAAGGGCAGCAGATAGATGGGAACACCACCACCTGGAAGTTCCCCTCCAAGCCACACACCATCCCGACTTGGAAATATATCGGCGTTCCTTCACTGTTGCTGGCTCAAAATCCTCAAACTCCCTCCCTAACAGCACTGTGGGTGTATCTACACCACATGGATTGCAGTGGTTCGAGAAGGCAACTAGGGGTGGGCAATAACAATGCTGGCCTAGCCAACGACGCCCACGTCCCATGAAAGAACGAAAAAAGAGAGGGAGAAAAGGGATCTGTGATGAGAATCTTCAGATTATTATGGGTCATGTGAGGGAATGGTGAAATGCCTTATTTAGTAGGAAGAGCAACCCCTAATAAACTGAGGGACTGGCAGACTGGCATGTGGGGGAAGGGTGAACCTATACGTTGCACTTGGAAGGCTGCAAGACAGAAAATATTCAGTTTGAGATGAGGATAATTGTCAGCCTTCATACATTGTTATATCTGGGTATGACTGCCAATTATCTTGCTATCTATCTGAGGAGATTGCAGGAGTTGGACAAGTTTACCTAAACAGTATTGTTCATCCAAATGCATCCCTGCAGTGTTCAACGTGTTTTTAAAAATATACTTTATTCATAAAGTATCTGAAAGAACATTACAAAACATTTCTAAATGGCCATCACAAAATTGCAATCAGATTCAACTTTTACACATGGATCACGAGGTGCTTCAACACAATCAATGAACATTACAATAATTTCAATATGGTCATTACAGTCAGACAGTGCAATGGTATTGGAGTTATCAACATACATCATGTTGCACTCTGAGGTGCTTCAATACAATTATAATACAATTAGTATTCAATGCATACATTCATTGTGAGCCGTATAGCCCAAGGGGTCTATACCTTTCCCAGCCCCTCAGTGCACTATGGCAGAAAGGTCTTAGACAGCGACCTTTCACCATTGGGCTTTGCAGCAGCTGCCCCAAGCTTTACTGCATCCCTCAGTACGTAGTCCTGGACCTTGGAATGTGCCAGTCTGCAACACTCGGTCGGGAACAACTCTTTGCACTGGAAGACCAACAAGTTTTGGGCAGTCCAAAGAGAGTCTTTCACCATCTTTCAATGATCCTCCAGCTGCAGTTGATGTTTGTCTCAGTGTGTGTCTCTTGGAACAGCCCGTGGAGCACAGAGTCCTGCGTCACAGAACTGCTCGGGATGAACCTCGACGAAAACCATTGCATCTCTCTCCAGACCTTCTTTGCAAAGGCACATTCCATAAGGAAGTGAACAATGGTCTCTTCCCCACCATAGCCACCTCGAGGGCAACGTGCAGAGGGGGCGAGACTCTTGGCGTGTTGGAAGGATCTGACAGGGAGGGCCTTTCTCACCACCAGCCAAGCTACATCTTGGTGCTCGTTGGAAAGTTCTGGCGATGGACATTCTGCCAAATGACTTTGACAGTCTGCTCGGGGAACCAGCCGACAGGATCAACCATCTCCTTTTCCCGCAGGGCCTCTAAGACGTTACATGCCGACCACTGCCTGATGGACTTGTGTTCAACGTAGAACACAATGAGACATAATGAGGACAGGAATAAGGAAAGGAAGCAAGTCCTGCACTCTGGACCCTCCTACCTTGTGGCATATCCTGCCCCATATGCCCAAGATCTGTGGGTCAAGAATTGGCCTGTTCAGTCACATGAAGACCCATGGCAGAAACTCGTGACCCTGAGTAGAGGCCATCCTCGAATCAAGGGACAGCTGATGCATGAGAATACTCCAAAGCGTTAGAACAGGGAGAGATGCAAAGTGAGTGCCGAGAAAGGCTGATGACTAACCAATCAGAACTGATGATGCAAAATCTCCTCTTTGAACTTCATAGAATTAAACAGTATAAAGGCGATTTGGCTCAGTTTGCCTGTGCTGGTGCAGGTACTAAGTTCACTGAACAAGATATTTAACATTTATTCCATTATGCCTAGGTACATACACAATAGTCAGCAACATCCCGTTCCCTCAGCCAAATTCTTTCTCATCTAATGCACACATTTCTTTCCAGACAAAATCTGTCACCAGCAGGTACCCACAAAAGAAAATGATGATGGTACTCCAGCAAATAAAACCCTTTTCCTGCTTTGAGCCCATCATGGAGAACATCAGCTGGGAGACCATACAGTGCCTGACCGATGTTGAGGCAACAATTTGCCTGGTTTTATGCAATGATAATTGCATCCATTCACTGCGACAATGATTCCGACTTCCATCAGTCACAAAGCAATGTTTGTGCTCCACTACAAGAATCTACCATGCACTGTCACTGTAATCTCAATATTCATAACAATGCGATCATCACGGGGTAATTTTCTGACACTTAAAATTGTGTGTAGTACACATCAGAATTTCTGTTATGTGCTCTCAGCAGGCAAGGCTCCTGCTGGGCATGCAAAGCTGGAAAATTATCCTTTGAGTGCCAGCATTTTTTTCCATAGGAAGTCAACAAAGCCAGGGAGCAAAAAGTGACTGCAATGAATCCATCATGGGACACTATTCAGTGCCTAACAGATATTGAGACAACAATGCACTTGGATTATGCAAAGAACATAATGACTCAGCTGACTATTCTATGTCACCCCGGTCACTTAAAGCAGACAGTAGCCCAGACACAGATGTTTTAAAGGGAATTTAAAGAGTCCAAGGATGGAGGATGGAATATAGTTTGCATTAGTGACTGCAAGTCGGGAAAGAGCTGCAGTGCAATTATAAATGGATTGATTCTGGATGGAAGAGGATCAGTTGCTTTGGCAATTCTAGGGGTACTGATGAAATAGAAGATACTTCTCAAACATGAACTGATCTGGAAAGTGTTCTCAAATACGCCATCAAGGTACTTCAGTGAGTTATCTGTTCTATGGACTGCCACTGAACTGCAAACAACATGAGTGACACCTCAGGTACACCAGAAGGGGAGTCATTGCAATAATGAGGCCATATGATAGCATTCAAACTTCATAATGCCCAACGTTAAAATGAGAGAAGGAACAGACTTTTCTACTATCAAAGTGGATTCACACAGTGCTGGTGGCAAGATAGGTGGAGCTCAATGGCAGCATTCTCCCCCTGGCCAACTTGCCCAGCATCAAGATAAAAGCAAAATACTGCGGCTGTTGGAAGTCTGAGACAAAAACAGAAAATGCTGGAAAAACTCAGCAGGTCTGGCAGCATCTGTGGAGAGAGAAACAGAGTTAACGTTTCGAGTCCAGCATTTTCTGTTTTTGCCCAGCATCAAGATGCTAATCACTCAGAACCAGCTCCACTGGTTGGGACATGCGTTCGTATGCCTGACACCAGCCTCCAGAAGCAACTGCTTTACTCTTAACCCAGTCATGGCAGGAGGACAGCAGAAATGCTTAGGGGTGTCCTCAAACAAACTCAAACGTACTCACCAACTCATAGAAGGACCTTGGCTTGTGACTGGCCAAAATGAAGAAGGCTCATTCGGGGAGGCAAGGAACACATCAAGAGATTTCATCGTGAATGTGCAAAGGCAAGGAATTGCAGAGATCGCACAAACCTCCAAACAGCCCATCCACCCAACCCTTCAAGCACCACCCATCCCACATGTGGCAATGTCTGCAGAACACGCACTGGACTTGTCACCCAACTCAAAATCCATTGAACTGGAGTGGATGCAAGTCATCCTTCATAACGAGAGGCTGACTGAGAAGACTAAGAAGAGGAACACAGGGATTAAATTTCCCATGGGAAATCTCCTCAAGCTACTTCATCAGAAAATCATCAGAAGCTCAAGAGAAGTGTATGGAAACTGTACCCCACCAACATTAACATTGAAGAAACGTGGACGCCAAAACTGGTATTTAAGCGCTGATTCACCCAAGTGATCTCACTTGCAACTTAATAAAACTGGAGCAAAGCAAATGAAATCCCAAGCCTCAGGAATCTGGACATGGTTGAAATAAAGTGCCATTGTATTTAATAGTCATTTGATGTACAGAACTTGAGTATTGTTGAAAAAAGAGACCAATCAGCACTCTCTTCTCATATAGTATAAGTTGTTGTTCCCTTTACATTTGGTATTCTTGTGAGTTGTCCTGACCAGTGCAAGATGAAAAGCTTTGACAAAAAAAGGTCTCCCTTTTCAGCAATTTTTAATAGTCTAAAATTAAACTGTGTAAATAGCTAGTTCTTTTTTTCTATGCTTCTGATCTCAGGGCTGCTTCATGTGCTTCAGAACTTAATCTAGCATTCCTTCTATGTGCTTCTCCAGCAGCAGGAGTAAATCATTTGGCTGGCTTCTAGGTGTCAGTTAGAGTCTCTTGGCAATAAAAAAGACTTGCATATAGTATACGTAGCATCTTTCATGGACTCAGGATATCCCAAAGCACTTTACAGCCAATTAAGTACTTTACGAATGTATAGTACTGAGGTGGCTAATGTTTCTTTGTGCTGTGCCATGATACGGCCTTCAACCATTTGTGCTTTGCAATTGTTGCTCCTTATTGCTTTCTGCCTCCCTTTCTGTCATTTGGGGAGGGTGGTTGTTGTTCTGAGAAGCAGTAGCCTTGTCCATGCCCTTTGGTGCAGGTTGGCTATTGTTCTGGATGGGAACAGACATCTGAGTGATAACCAGGACCATGATTATAATCTCTTTCACCATCCAACATTTGGAGACTGGAGAAAATAACAGCCTCTTAGAATGCAAGGAATGCAAGGCCTCTGTAGTTGTATTCTAAACATTCATGGAAGACACTTCAACAGTGGTCTGGTCACTTTATTACCCATTTGAAACTATTATATCCATAAGACATCAGCATTGTCGATATAATAATGACATAATGAAATCCAAAGTTAGGAACAATTTAAGTATATTTAGCAAAGATTTGAAGACTTGATTAAAAATATTATAAACTCCGCATAATCAAGATGTGCCCCTGGCTCCTTTACAATTCCACTATGTATCTATCGCCTGACTAGGAAATGGTAGAATGCTTATAAAATTGAAACCTAAATGTATCTCCAATGAAAATTGGTCAATGAAGTGTTAAGCTAAAAGTCAGCTGTACAGATCTAAGCCGGAGTCTGGAAGCGTTGTTGATCATGACCCTGAACAGATTTATAAACCAGAGAATCCGAGTGGAATTCTTTTCCACATAATTCATTGAATGTCCTTGATTTGCTGCTAAGAAGTGGGGGAGGATTACCAAACCTCTCACCCAGCAATACATTTATGCTTGGCCTTACTTTGAGGTGGTGGTTGAGTGCAGCCTTGTCTCTACAGAAAATGTAGTTATCCAGAGCGTACCCATGGTAGGAGGTAAAATGGAGGCAAAATTGTTCATCGGTGGAACATAAGTCGGGGCATGGTATAAAACAGGTGGGCGATTTGCGATCAGCTCATTTTACACGACTGGTGTTAACCATCTCACTCCCAACAACTTTCTTTATTTTGGTTGGAAAGAAGTGGCAATTCAAACAATTATTTTTGCGGGCTGGGTTTGAGAACCTCCAAAACATCATCCAATTTGAATGATACAGGCCTGCACTCTGCACGAAATGCTTCACAATATTGCACTAAACAAGCTCATTGATTGATCTGAGGAACTGATAGAATTCTGGCTGGTGATCTTCTGGCTGTAATCATCTCCAAGTCAGCCCAGTTGTATTTTTGCTCGTCTGCATTTTCACATCAGGGATGTTTTGTCTTTTTCTGCCTTTCTGCCTTTCCATGTATAATTTGGGAAATAGATTGCCATATGATATGAATACCCATTCCTTTGAAGTGTTAGAAGAAAAGTAAAGTAGAGAATTCTGGTTCAATTAGTGCAGGTTTTTACATATTCAGTCAGTCTGTTGTTCTGTCGTCAATCAAAGAATTGCTAAGAACAGAAATGAATGCCTCCAACAAAAGGAGGCTGATCTGTGCACAACACCTACACGCTCTATTCCCAACCGTACTACACAAATACTTGTACTTTTTGAGTTTAGAAATAGGTCATATGTTGTTCTTGAAGTAGTGGGTGACATCACAGGAATGGCACACACACAGGAAAAAGAAAACTTCAGCAGTTGTTCTAAAGGAGGTGAGCTGGACACGGGATGGCCAACCCTTCAAAGTTGAAGAGCCAAAGGAACAAATTGCATCTGACAAAAAGCCACTGCTGTTGTCTCTATAGAGGTCAAGTCTTTCATTGATTGTGCAAGGCTCACATATACACAGCTGACAGCACTCCCATCAAGGTGAAAAGACCTTACATTTTGCAGCCTGTTCCCTGCTGTGATCCTCAGTCTGGTTTGATGTCACACTGGTGCTGTTTGATCAAGGATATACCCCGAAATTGACGTCCTGCACAGAGGGAGATTCTTTTTTTTAATTCAAGCATGGGATGCGAGTGTTGCCGACAAGGCTAGCATTTGTTGCCCATCCCTAATGGCCCTTGAGAAAGTGGTGGTGAGTTGTCTTCTTGAACTGCTGTGATCCACGTCGTGTAGGTACGCCCACAGTGTTATTAATTTGAGGTATAACTTGTAGACTTCTACATCAGGAATGCTGACGTTTCCTTTGAAAACTCATGGCCTGGCTCACGCACTTGGACCCACGTTACATAAAAATTAGTTTTCTGCTTTCAATCTTCCCCTTCAATTTGCCACCAAGGCCCAGTTTTGCACTTCAATTCCCATTCAAATCATGTTGTCAGAGGGAATGTCCTTTCCTTCCTACTGCTCATCACAGAATTATCTCTCCTTCACATGGGCATGGATACCTTCTGCCTCTTGTACAATCATAGACACTGCCTCCCCCGCAGAAACACATTTTTCATGACCCCTCTCATATCCGTGCATTCACCTCATTGCAAATTAACCCTTTGAGAATACTTAGCTAACACTACTTCACAGGAAGTTTATGCCTTACATCAAAGTGATTGACTGAGGGGTAACGTCTACAGGCACCAAGTCCCTTGTTAATAACCAATCTTATTGTTAACCATAAAAAATAAATTTTACCACTGGTAAAAGTGCCAGGATCCATGGTTGTGCACTGACTTCAATTGAAATAAAAATGGAGAGAGACATCGTTTAAACCCAGTTTACACTATGGCACAAAGTCAAAATTCCCTTCACTGAGTGAGTGCTCTTGATCAAAATATTAATTTAACAGATTAAGGCATTGAAACAAAAGCATTAATGAAACTACTGAAATACAAAAAGATCCAGATCATAAGTTTAATTATGCTGTTTGAAAATATGCTATGTTTAATGCTTGATTATATTAGAAGCTTAATACTTTTAGCCTACACTAAATAAGCTGATTAAAATGACACAGTAAAGCATTTTCCAAAAAAAACCCTACAATTGAATGATTCACTTTCTGCTCAGTCAGAAGTTTGCAAAAGCTTGAATCACCATCAATGTTTAATTATCAATAATAGATACATTTGTACTTCAGCCAATTGGATAGAAAGGGTTTAAATTGAATTTGAATTTAAAAAAAAACTACTCAGGTAGAAGAGGCTAAACTGAGGTAGAATAAATTGTAAATATGTAAGAATATGTGTGGTGTGTGTGTATGACATGAAAGCAGGGCACAGAAGGTGTGATGCTTGAAGTATGATGGACTGGAAAGTGTGTGTTAATGTAATGTTTTTGCAACAGAAGTAAGAAGTGCAAGTAGTGAAATCAGCCAACAAATACAGAAATCGGAGGAGTTCACGGGTCCCCACAATTATTGGGAGCACACTTTCGAAAAAGTATGACATGTATCTCTCTCTCTGGTATAACAGGCATCCGGGAATATTTGAATAATAACACAGGATATAGATGCTGCCAGACCTGCTGAGTTTTTCCAGGTAATTCTGTTTTTGTTCAGGATATAATGTTGAAATATCAAAACCAGCTATCAATCCTATTGTCTTATGAAACTAAGATTTTTATAACACTTTTAGGAGGTGGGAGGAGGGTCTCATAGAGGAAAGGGAAACTATTTGAATGGAAACTAAATTGGGCTGCAATCGTTACATCTGCAGGCATCCGGAAAGAGAAAGGGAATCGGTGCTGTAAAACCGCGCACTTACTCTTGAGGGAGACAGAGACTTAGGTTTTATCATTAACCAGCCCTTAAAATCGAGTTGAAAGCCTTTCACTCACCTTCTAACCTTGACTCGTCGATACCTGGTCGCGGTGTTAACCATACAGAAAATATTGGACAATGACAAATGTTGATGACATGGTTCCCTGTTTGGTGACTGCGGCTGGGACTGGGAAGTTCGGCTCCACCAGTTGGCAGGGCCGAAGCAAGTTTTCGATTTTTAAATGTGGATGGAATTTGATCGGGTTACTGTCTGTGATCCATCTGGAGACATCCAGAATAATCTGACACGACCCCCTCCCCACCCCATCGACGACCCCTTTTTGCCAAAGCCTCTGCTTCCAGACAATGGACCAAATCCATCAACAATATTTGTGAGGGTCAGTGTTACTTGCTGGCTTGTGGCTAGCCAGTGTGTATTCTGACCTCCTGGCTGGTGTTTGTAGCTTTGCCCTGACTTTCCATGAATTGACCATTCAGCCCACGGATTTCAATGAGGCTGTTAATCGTCCTTCACTGCCCCCCTCCCCTCCCCACCCCAAACCCATCCCCAACCCCCTCCATTGCATCCTTGACAGTTTGGGGAGGGGATGGAGGGCGAATGGCACTCATAAGGCCCCTCGTGCCCCCAGAAACCTATCACCTGCTAAATTGCTCTAGCCTCCAGATAACAAACAGAGGGATCTGACAAGCAGCCACGGTATAATTTACTGGCCATCTTACACTAATTTTAAAACACACAGGCACAGAGATTGAGGGGTGGGTGGGGAGGAGGGGGGGGGGTGGTACTGGGCGGTGGGGTTGGGAACTGCCCACCCCATCACTTGGAATCACTTGGAGGAAGACCTCACCGTCGCTTTGACGGGGCAACTGGAGAGGGAGTTGGGGTGGGTGGTGGGAGGCGGGGAGAGGGAAAGTAGATGTGATGTTTCTCGACAGGCTGTCCCGAAAAAATTTTTTTTTTTTCCTCTTTTGAGATCTACATGGAAGCAGATTACCTGGAGGTGAATCGATCTGTCCAATCGGCTTTCCCAAGAGAGGGAGAGAGAGAGAGAGAGAGCGAGAGCGAGCGGGGGGTAAACTACAGGAGGAAAGCGGGCACATCAGAGATGGAGTGAGATAGGTAACTGCTGCAGGAAAACGCTGGCTGGCTTTGGAGAACCCTTCAACGCCATCGCTGCGATCTCTGTAAGGTTTGGCTTTTTGGTGGGGGCGGGGGTGGGGGGGACTTGGTTTGTGTGTGTGTGTGTGTGTGCTGTTGCTCAGTTTGTGCCAGAGCTGTGTACAGAGACAGAGAGGAAGAAATAGAGAGAAAGAGAGAGAGAGAGGGAGGAAGGAACCGCAAAAGACAAGCGTTAGAGTGAAGCCGTTTGCACTTTGCTTAAATTGCACCGGAGAAGGTCTATTTTTTTCCCACTGTCCAGAATGCAGTTCAGACTTCATCTTCCTTAACGTAAAGGTGGAGAATAGGTATCTCTCCAGGAAGGAGGGGCGGCAGGTAGGTGATCAAAGTGAAGAGATGGTTGTATTAGGAAGGCATTGTTGTGTCCTATCTTTAACAATGCACTTCACACAATCGTCACGAATACACGGACAGGTACAGACAACGTAACCATCCATAGGCAGCAAATCGAAAACATTTTAAGAGGTTGGGGATCACATCAACGGATAACTGCTTGGATTATGAAAACGGTAAAAAAAAAGGGGATTGGAATCGACATAAAATTAAGTTTTAAGGGAAGTTGAAAGCTGACAGTGTGAAGATCGTCACCGCTTGGCATGGCTTTTTAAAACCCGGGATGTGTTCACTGCGTTTCAATTTCCAACACGATGTATCTGATTCCTTTTCTCTGGTTATTGGGGATATTTGTGGTTAATCGGTTGTTCACGGCCAGTTTGATTTGTGTGAGTGCCTTTGTGTCTGTGTGTGTGTGTGTAGGAAAGTGTGAATGAATGTGTAAATGAAAATGCGAGTCAGTGCGTCTTGTCAGAGTGTGTAAGCGAAAGTGTACAAGTGTGCATTATATGAAAGATGCGAAAGGGTAAGAGTCCGCGTGTAGTTGTATATGTATGAGTGTGTGTTTGTGTTATTATTATGTGGTGTGTATTCGTATCAGTATCTGAGTCTCTAGCTGTGTGTGTGTGTGTAGGTTTTCTTATGTGTGTTCGCGTTATCTGTAGCAATATGCCGTGGCTGTGTGCGAATGTTTATGAGCTGAGGATGTCTGGTTATGTATACGTGTGATAGATTGTATATGATTATGTACGTGTGCGCGCGGCTGTTTTTGTAGGATTTAGGGTTGTAGCTGTTTTTGTATGTATGTGGATGTTCATGTGTGTGCATGAATGAGGCTGGGCCTGAGAGTATGCGAATTTGTGTATCCGCAAGTGTGTAAATGAGTGTTAGGCTGTGGGTGTATATGAGGTGTAAGGCCGTATGTGTATGAAAGTAAATGAGTGTGTGTAAGGTTTTGTGTGTATGACTGGACAAAGCTGTGTGTATGTATGGAAGTAGATGACAATGTGTGAGACTATGTGTGTGTATATTCTGAGAATAGGTGAGTGTGTGAGGCTGTGTGCACATGAGAATAAATGAGGAGGTGTGAGGCTGTATGTATATATAGATGATTATGTGAGGCTGTGTATATAATAGATGAGTGTGTGAGGCTATGTGTATAATAGATGAGTGTTTGTGAGGCTGTGTGTATTTAATAAATTAGCGTATGTGAGGGTATGTGTGTATATATAATAGATGAGTATATGAAGCTGTGTATATAATAGATGAGTGTGCGAAGCTCTGTATATATAATAAATGAGTGTGTGAGGCTATTTGTAAATAATAGATGAGTGTGTGGGAGGCAGTGTATAAAATAGATGAGTGTGTGTGAGGCTGTGTGTGCATATGATAGATGTGTGTGAGGCTATGTGTGTAAATGATAGGTGTGTGTGTGAGGCTGTGTGTATATGATAGGTAAGTGTGAGTGAGGATGTGTGTATATAATTGATGAGTGTGTGTGAGGCTGTGTGTGCATATAATAGATGTGTGTGTGAGGCTGTGTATATATAATACATATGTGTGTATATATAATAGATGTGTGTGCGTGTGAGGTTGTGTATATATATTAGATGTGTGTGTATATATAATAAATGAGTGTATGTATGGTATATGTGTGTGTATAATGGATCAGTGTGTGAGAGGCTCTGTGTATAACAGATGAGTGTGTGTGAGGCTGTGTGTATAAGGTCAGTGTGTGTCAGACTGTCTGTGTATAATGGATGACTGTGTGTGAGGCTGTTTTTGTATGATAGGAGAGTGTGTGCGAAGGTGTGTATAATAGATGAGCGTGTGTGAGGCTGTGTGTATATGTAGATGTACTTGTGAGGCTGTGTGTACATAATAGATGTGTGTGAGACTGTGTATAATAGATGACTGTGTGTGAGGCTCTGTATATACAATAGATGAGTGTGTGTGGCTGTGTATAATAGATGAGTATGTGTGAGGCTGTGTACATAAAAGATGTATGTGTGTGAGGCCGTGTATATGGAATGGAGGAGTGTGTATGACGGTGTGTGTATAATATGAGTTGGTGTGAGGTTGGGTATATAGTTGAAAATTGTATGTGAGGCTATGTATGTGTGTGTGTGAGAGAGAGAGAGTGGATTAACAATCAAATTCTGCACAAGAAATTTGTGAAAACAAGTTTCCACCGTCTGTGCGGGTCTTTTTGTATCAGAATTCCGGTAGCAGAGTAAACAGCTGCGAATCAAACCCCAAACTCCAGCCTCCTGATCTTGTCCGAGAGTGAAGTATAATGCCACACTCACTCAGTATCAATAAATAGCTACAGCCCACAAGTCCTTGTGCATTTGTGAATGGAGGGTATGCCAGGCCGAGGCAGAATGTTTGGCAGCTGCCAGCCAAAAATGATAAACCTTTGCCAACAACCTTGCACCCCCGTTACCATCTAGCTGGCGATTCCCTAGCCCACTTCACCTCTTCTCACTTTCCATTTGGGCTGTTTGTCTCTCAGACTCTTGTGACGCGGCGGGGGGGGGGGGGGGGGGGTGGGGGGGGTGCTTTGGGGTGTTGTGCCTGAGCGGGTTCTTTGTATAAGTTATCCAGTTCGCCCCTCTCTCTTTCCCCCCTTAGCCCCTGTAGAACTCCCCCTTGATACCCATCCTTTTGCCTGCGATGTAATGGCAGGGACTTGCTCGGGCACACATCACCCGGCTGTTTTGTGGACCTCCCCTTGCCTGGGCTTTCGACAGATTTTAATCTCTTGAAGCCTGCGAAATATACCCACCTGCAAGTTTGCTGCACTCCAGTGCAAGCAGGAGAATCGCACCGCCGCAACTTCAATGTCTCTCAACGCGATGGGACTCGCCCGAACCTTTGAACTGATTTTTGTAAATTGGTGTTCAGGTTGCGATCTCTCGGGCTGCCGCCACCCTCTCAATCATCTTGTCTTTAATCCCCCCCCGCTTTATCCTCGCTCCTTTACCTTGTCTTCAACCCTACCCTCTCTGCCCCGACTTATATTTTTATTCTTTCCAAAGGGAAAGTTGGAAAAGGAAATCCTTTTGTTAAACGTGGGGAATCTCATGGGTATTTTTCAACATCTTTTCCATCTCTCCACACCTCCCCCTAACCACCCTCCCCACACACCCTTCTTTTTAAAATTCCGTTTATGCACACCAAGATAAGCTGCCAGACCTGCTGAGTTTTTCCAGGTAATTCTGTTTTTGTTATGCACACCAAGGTTGAATGTCCACATTGGAGCATTTTGCCAGCTTTTGAGTGAAGTATCTGGAGTGCTTTTAGTTTCCCCTTAAGAGTTGCCACATGCGAATGTAGTCCTCCGGTGCCCAGATGCAGATCATTGCTGGACAGCTCCGTGTCTGGCGAACATGGTTATCGACGGAGCGCTAGCGCCAAATCTGCTTTCGTTCCGCCCAGCCGGATTCCGGCCCTTAAAACCGTAGCCGGTGCGCACCTCGCGAACGTCAAGCTACATTCATCCGAGCTGTAAGCCTTGCCCCCGTCATGTACCCACCGAGCGAGGATGCTCCACGTTTCTCAAACCGAATTGTAAACCCGGCGAGGAATCGAGTCGATTACTTTGGGGTGGGTGGGGAAGGAGGGTGGGGTGCAGATTTGGACTCTGCTGCTCTCCCCAATCCGAGCCACTCGATCCCAGGAGCTGGGTGCTTAAGAAATAAACTTCTGGAGTCAATTTACAACCAACTTCAGAACTGCCGGGGTAACGAGTTGAAAAAGCCAAAAAAAAACCCCACAATTATTTAGGAGCAAAGGGGGAAGCCGGCAGGTTTCAGTTATGGAAATAAAATGTGGGTCCACCCACGGAGCAAGTTGCTGTTTATTTCACGTTAATTATATATATATATATATATATTTTCCCCCCATAGAGCGTTATAATCATTAAAAGGGTTTAAGTGTACAGGCTACGACCCAGGGACCAGAAAGTTAAAAGTTGATGTAACCGGACCATAAAAGTATTTTAAAATCTCAGAAAAGCTGAAAATAATTTGGGCTTCAATCTAACAGCCCCCACCCACCCACCCTCCCTAACACCCCACACCCACCCACCCTCCCTAACACCCCACACCCACCCTCCCTAACACCCCACACCCACCCACCCTCCCTAACACCCCACACCCACCCACCCTCCCTAACACCCCACACCCACCCTCCCTAACACCCCACACCCACCCACCCTCCCTAACACCCCACACCCACCCTCCCTAACACCCCACACCCACCCACCCTCCCTAACACCCCACACCCACCCTCCCTAACACCCCACACCCACCCACCCTCCCTGACACCCCACTCCCACCCTCCCTCCCACACACAATGGTTTAAACGCCCGATACACACACACACACAAAAATACACTTTTACAAAATGCTTTTGACTGTGGGGGGCCACTGAAACTTACAGAAACTCCAATGTATGTTAACCTTCTTCATCTCCCTCTTGCACTGTAATCGGCTTAATTTATTATTTTTTTTAACGTTGTCGTTAAGAACGATTGTTCTTGGAAATATTGTTTTGGGTTTGGATTCTGGCCGTCTCCGGCAGCCCAGACAGCATTTTTTGTGTACAACAAAAGGGGGTTTGGATGAGACAAAGAATGAATGTCCATGTTGGGAGGATTTGGTCAGCTTTTTTTTTAAAAGTGGAAGTATTCAGCGCTACCTTATTAGACGGCGAATAGGCGCGCCAGGATTTCTGTACTGGGCAGCCTAGTCACATCGGGATGCAAAAACCAAAAAAAAAAGCACTGGATCCTAGTTTTTGTTACGTTACTTCCAGTGAAATGAGCAGCTCAGACTCCGAAACTTTCCAAGGACGCTGGTGTGGCCCGCGGGGCACCAGCGGGTGAGATCTCATCCCCCCCCGCCCCCCACCCGGCTCGGTGAGGTGCCACACCCGGGATTGAACTGGGAACGTATCTGCCTAGACGGGATTTCCATCCACCAGCTCCAGATTTCTTTTCTCTCTCTCTCCCAGTGCTTCCCCGCAGGACTACCTCCCACGCGCGAATATGCTTCTCCCTGGCTTCCCTGCTGCTGGGGTGGAACTTTTAAAAACAAATAAGGTCTGTTAAGAAGGATAACCGAGCCTTTTTGCTTAAATGGAACAGGCGTTCAGCGCTAGCACAGGAGGCCGATGAGAGCAAGAATGCATGAACTCACACGACGCTCTGCGCCTTTCCTATCGATAGCATCGAAGCTCTTAATTTCACAACCAATTCCAATCTGTTATACGCCTAATGAAAATGTAATAGACACCGGGCTGATGTCAACTCTCAGTGCAGCAATGCCATGTGAAACAACAAAAAAAAAATGCACCTGCAGCATCCTCCTCCAGTTTGATCCCTTTCAAGTGACTACGGTTTAATTTCTTGGGTGCAACATCCCCATCCCTCATTTACACACGCCATATGCGCCTGACACTATTTCCTATTCCCTTTTGCCTGGTGTCCCAGCCTTAAGGCCGGTGTTGCTGCTCTGATTGATTGGCTATTGATGCCTAAAGGACTGGTTATGGATCACTTTCATTGCTACAGTGGCTGCCTCACAAAGTGTTCTTGGGATTAAGTCCAAGGTACATATCTGGGAGGAGTATTCGGTGAATTGGGTACGATGCGGAAACATTACTGGTTCATTCCACGGACAGAAACGTGTATAGTAAAGGCTCCCACCCCAGGCTCAGGCACTTTTTGATTGTGACCGGGAGATCGCCCGGAATTCGAGACTGATCCGAGACTTTATGTTTTCTGACGGAATAGGCAAGAGGCGAAGCGCCCCTGTTCACCAGAGGTTTTTTTTAATATTTTTTTTTCACTCCCGTCATTAAACCCTGCATTTTACCCTGAAGTCTTCTGAGGTCATGACGGACAGCCATCTCATACTACACAGAATCCGCACCTTTATTCTGCTGCTACCGGTACAGGAGGTTTGGACCTTTTTTTTTAACACTGTCTGGCTCGAAGTTCAAATCTGCTACTGGAGAGGAGAGAGAGAGAGAGTTCGGTGCAAAGGAGCAGATCTCAACTCTCAGCGTAACTCCTCTCCCGAGTGGGGACATGTTTAGTCACTATGTCCATATTGTCTGAACCTTTGAGCTCGAGAGAGACAGACAGAGAGTGAGAGAAAGGCAGAGAAAGAGGCTGAGAGAGAGTAAGAGAGAGAGAGAGGCAGAGCGAGGGAGCGAGAGAGACAGATTGATAGAGGGAGAGAGACAGAAAAGGGGCAGAGAGACAGAGAGAGAGAGTGAGAGAGAGACAGATAAAAGGACAGAGAGAGACAGAGAGAGAGAGAGAGATAGATGTTGACTGAGGGACAAATATTGGCCAGGACACCAGGGGTAACTCCCCTGCTCTTCTTGCAAATAGGGCCATGGGAAATGTTACATCCATCTGACCTGAGGGTCCTCAGTTTAACATCTCATCTGGAAGTTGGCACCTCCGACAGTGCAACTCTCCCTTAGTACCACATTGGAGTGTCAGGCTAGATTTTTGTGCTCAAGTTCCGGAGTGGGACTTGAACCCACAACCTTGTGACTCAGAGGTCAGGTAGATTTTAAAAGGGGGGTCCAATGGCATCTTTCACATGCAGGTTGTCACTGCATCAAATTTACACTTTATACAATATTAAACCCAAATTGTGATAGAAAACCTTCTCTTGGATGTTTCACTCCAACCCCCAGGCAGGGCCCTGACTCCAGGATCACACTAGAAGTTTAGGGTTGTTCGGAAGTAAACACGCCCCTAGTCTCCATTTAAATTTGCTGAGGGAGGGGAATACTCTTACATTATACTTGTGCAACCCTTACACAGAATGCACTTTCAATTTCACTGCACTGTCGGAGGTGCCAACTTCCAGATGAGATGTTAAACTGAGGACCCTCAGGTCAGATGGATGTAACATTTCCCATGGCCCTATTTGCAAGAAGAGCAGGGGGAGTTATCCCTGGTGTCCTGGCCAATATTTGTCCCTCACTCAACATCACACAATAATAATTTCAATGATAAACACATGAATTTAAATGGAATTGTAAGAAAGGCCATAGAAATAAATGTGTATCTCACCCAAGTAAACCAGGCATTGGTGTTAAGGGGCCATTGTCATCTGCATGCATGAAGCTTCCATCACTCGTTTACCAATATCCACATGTCACCAAGTGTGTGTGCTTTGGATGTTTTATTATGTTAAAGATGCTAGATGACAAAGTTGTTGTGTTGGAAGGGTCTGAAATCTTCGATTGTTGAAATATTTTTGACTTAGCTCTTACTTCCAGTTTGTATTTACACATCTTAAAAAATCCAATCTGTCAAAAGGTGAGGGCTCACAGAAACCACCCTTCACCTTTTCTGATGTGCGTTGATTTCTATTGCGGCAGATTTAATTTCATTGACAAAATAGGTGAATCATGATGATTGTGTATATGCTTCAACTGGTGCTTGAGGTTTCCAATGCAGTGGTGTTTGGTATGGATGTACCTTGGAGCTGCTCTGGTGGCCATCATAATGAAGATACCAAACCAACAATGGCAAGCCTTCCTTGTTATTAGTACAATGATAGCACATTGTAAGTAATGCAGATTGAGCCAAGTAGCACAGGCAGGCTGCCTGATTATGAATGGTGTATGGATTCAGATCCAAAGTATAGATTCAAAATGAGTTGGAATAAAAATCATAAATGATGGAAATACTCGGCAGTGGAAAGGTGGATGTGCTGCTGAGGCAGGTAGAGGACTGCAAGGGTGCTCAATATGGAGAACCCCCCCCCCCCCCCCCCCACCCCCCACCCCCGCATAGCAGTGGAGAAATAAGATCTAGGCCGGCAGGTCCATCAGAATAGGAAGCAAATCCCTCTGATGAATCGGGATTGGCCACGATTGTGGTCTTTCACGTTCACAGCATGTCAACGGGGCATTGAACCTCTGGTTTTAATGACCAACAACCCCCCCAACCCCCCGCCCTTCCCCCACGCACTAGCCTGCATTGATGGTGGTCTGCTGGTGGCAAAATGCTGCATGCTTCTGTGGGCAGCCAGTCTGATTCTCAGCCTGCCCCTGGGAATGCTTCCCTGTGCTGGGAGCTGCACCGACGTGGCTTCCCCTTATCTTCCCAACTCTCTTCCTCCAAATCCACCATCACGGGGCTGGGCAATTTCAGCCGATGAACTCTGTTTCTCACTTCTCAGATGCTGCCAGGCTGGCTGAGTATATCTGGCATTTTCTGTTTTTATTTTAGATTTCCAGCAGCATTTTGCTTGTGTGCCAAAATGATCTGGGTGTGCTCGTGGCACTGAGTTTTCTAGATTGTTATAAATAACGTTTGCAGTTAAAACTTCAAACTGAGAGAGTGGGGCGAGTGTGGAACTTGGAACCACAGGGAGTGATTGAGGCAATAGCCCAGGTGCTTTTATGGGGAAGCTTGAAAAGTACATGAGAGAGAAAGGAATAGAAGAATATCCTGATAGGGTTAGATCAAGTACAGTGGAAGTGGGCTCATTTGGAGCATAAACTCTGGTATAGACCGTTTGGGTTGAATGACCTGTTTCTTGTGCTGTAAATCTGATGTAATGTAATTCTATGTAAGGCCGTGCTCCAAAAATGACCAACATTCATGTATAAGAAATCCATTAGTTAATAAAACTCTGATAGCTATCTATCAAGCATTTATTAAAGTTCTAGGTCGATTATATTGTATAACTGGTATTCATCCTTCTTGCAACTAAGACTGTGACCAAAAGGCATGAAGAGCCAAAGAGCTGAAGTCAGTGTTGTGCATTCCTAAAATAGAACATTACTGCAGATATCTGGATATTTCATTGTAGATACTTAGGAATTAAATAATTTTGTGTAGGATTCTTTGGGTCCTCCTTGTAACTCAGATTTTTTTTAATCTAAATGTGGGCTCCAATGCTTTAAGAGAAATGATACTGGTGGGTAAACTCGACTTTGTCAAAATTGCCTATCTGATTGATTGCCATAATCAAATCTTCCACTGCAGTGTTACGTAAAGTTTAAGTTGT
This sequence comes from Cetorhinus maximus, assembly GCF_964194155.1. Taxonomy (NCBI): domain Eukaryota; kingdom Metazoa; phylum Chordata; class Chondrichthyes; order Lamniformes; family Cetorhinidae; genus Cetorhinus; species Cetorhinus maximus. The sequence continues at coordinate 13,299,622 of NC_135900.1, forward strand.
AAAAAAAAACCGTGAGCAAAGATTTTCAGGGGAAGATTCTCTTTTGTGTTTGGGCACACATAATGTGTGAGTGCACTGCACAGAGGAAAACCTGTTGGGTAGGATGTCATAGCTGCAACAACAACAACTTGCATTAGTCAAGTGCTTTACTGAAGTATTATCAGAAAAAATGACATTTATTATTTAAATGAATAGAAAATTGGGCAGGATCCATTATGGACGTGTCATCCTCCCTGCACGATTTCTTTCTCTGTGTTTCGCGCAGGGGATTATTTGCAGCCGAGCACACAAGAGGAAAACCTGCCTGTCAAATGTTTCAAATGATAGAATCTTGTACAGTGACCCATACAGACTCTCGGAAAGATCTACCTACTTATTTGTCATCGCGCTTTGAAGGCTGATGGTGCGAGTTAGTTGGCTTCCTCTCTTTATTCTGTGTATGTGTAAGTGTGTGTGTATAGATGTCTGTGTGTGTTCATATGTGTGTTCATATAAGTATGTGTAAATGGGGGAGAGACGGACCAAAAATAATTTTGCGGAATAATATTTTATTTCTGTGTATGTAAGATGGCAAGACTTGCATCTATTAATGATATTATTTCTAATTTAATCATACTCTAATTAGTTACAAAAATGGCTGGTTCAGGACAGATCTTCCAGTGTGGCAAAGTGAAAAGGTTACCTCAGCTTTTAAAACACTGGCTGATTTTTAGTTCATACTCAGAATTGCAAATTGTAGACAGCTTGTAGTAAAACATATTTATGGCTTTATTAACTGGACTTTTCCCTTTCAAAATGTCATTTTAATACTTATTAATGGCAATAATATGTAACGGTATTGAAAACAGATGAAAATATAATTCATTAAACATTGCCAATGCATCCAAAGGTTGACCACTTCACCATCTCTTTCAGAAAATTGCTCACATCATTTCATCTGTACACAAGACTAGGTAACATTGCTTAATTATTGAAGAGCATTCTTCAACCCAAAAAGTCATAACTACATTTTTTCAATTATTCAATTACTATATGTTGAGAACTACTGAATAAAATTGGTTCTGTAATTCTACTTTGCAATATTTATAATGAGACAATTATAGAAAATTATTTTTTATTATACAAAAGAAAAATACTCATCATTTGTAAGTTGATACAAATGGCTAGTTGAAAAAACTAATTTAGCAGACACAATGCATAATGTCAGCACATGCCAGGTCAATGTAACTAGCATTAACACTTAATTTTTGACCTCTTCTTTTAAATTGAATTCTCAAACATGTGCATTCACATAATGGATCCAATTTTAACTTTGTGTAAGTGAGTGGCTTTTGAGTGAGTTAAAACCAGGACCAAAAACTATTGTACACCATGTTGCATAACACTTGCAGTAGGGGTACACTGACAAATCCTCTTGATTCCATAAAAAATGACATCTAAAATAATTTATTGTGAATAATAAAACAAAATCTAAACACATGCAACCTAAATTGGGCATTATGGGTTTCTTTCAGAGTGACTCAATTATGCCACATTCTGACAATAATGAGTTTGGGGGCGGGGGAAGGGATTATCTTATAGAACAATAGTACCGCATATGTGTAAACGAATAAACATGATCTCCATAAGGAGATCATTGTATATCCTCCGAAACTATCTCTGATTAATCACTGAGCTATTGTGACCTGCAGCTGAAACCAAAGCAACAAGTATAGCTTTCATTGTTGATTTAACAGAGCAAACAATCTCTCACAAGCTGATGGTTTATTTGGGAGTGCTTAATTCCTTACAACATACGTGCCCAATCGCCAGTGGATGAGGATATGATTTCATGGTATGAGAATGTCCATTCAACTCCTGGGACTATTGCATAGATACACCTTTGTAGCGTAGTTGGACCATTGGCAATATGGTGCAGAGGATGGCAGGTGGCTTTGTGGTACTGGTGTGTACACCTAATCCTTAGTATAGTAGGTGTCCAGGTGGAAGTATATTTGTAGCATTCTTGAGATTCTAATAGGGGAGGTGAGAGAACGTGGCTTATAGTAATCGTGTGCTTGCAGATCCACTGGAAGTGTAGTTGGTAGGGTAGAAGGCTGTTTGTGCTGCTGGTGTACGTGTAGAGAGACCTTGTATTCTCATGTAGATTGTTTCGGTGCGGTAATAGCACATCTACGTAATCAGTGGAATGGGATTCAAAATTGTGGCAGGTGTCAGGAGTGGATTTGACTTCATCAATGTTTAATTTTTTTAATGATTTCAGAGCTACATTCACCCAAAGTTACATAGAATCTACATCATAGATTCATTGTGCCCATTGGCCCATGTCTATGTTTATACACCACATGTACATCCTTTGACTCTGATGACCTTTTTCCTGACCCCATATTTCTCTATTCTCTTCTTCATCATGTAAGCATGAGGCCTTCCATTAAATGCATCAATGTCATCAGTTGAAACCAGTGGATTTCACTTGCCCATCTCTCTCTCTGCAAAGAAATACCTCCTAAGTTCTTTATTTGATCTGTTAAGGGCTGTCTTATATATATGCTCCCTTGTTCTGGTCTCATCCATAAGCGGAAACAGTTTTGCCAGATCTACCCGATTGAACCTCTATCCGGCCTCCTCTCTGTTTTCCAGAAAGAAGAGTCCCAACTTGCTCAATCTTTCTTGATAGTTGCAACAACTCAGCTCTGGTGACATCCTTGTTAATCTTCTCTGCACTTTCTCTAGTGCTTCAATATCCTTTTTGTAATATGGCGACCAGAATCACAAACTGGACTCCAATGTGGCCTAACCAAGATTTATATAAAATGTATTACATCCCTGCTTTTGTATTTGATTCCTTTCGAAGTGAACCCCAGAATGCAGTTTGAATTCTTTTTGGCCTTGTCAACATGTGTTCTACTTTTGGTGATTTATATTTCTGTATTCCCAGATCTCTAGTCCATTTCATTTCTTACCTTCCAAGGAACAAGTTGCCTCTTATTCTTCCTACCAAAATTAACCACCTTACACTTATGTGATTGTGAATTTCAATTGCAATTTATTCTGCCTGAAATTTTTTTTCTTGTAACTACTTGGACGTCTAAAATAACTTAAAACTGGAATATATTTATTCTTTGATGGGATGTGGGCATCGCTGGCAAGGCCAGCATTTGTTGCCCTTCCCTAATTGCCCTTGAACTGAATGGCTTGCCAAACCATTTCAGAGGGCAGTTAAGAGTCAGCCACATTGCTGTGGGCCTAGAGTCACATGTATGTCAGCAGATTTCCTTCCCTAGAAAGGACATTGGTGAATCAGATGGGTTTTTAATGAACATCAATGATAGTTTCACAATACTTCATTCTGAGACCAGCTTTGAACTCCAGACTTACTAGTTGAATTTAAGTTCCACCAGTTGCCTCAATGGATCTGAACACAGAGCATAGGCCTGCGCCACTGCATTAGAAGCCCAGTGACATGACCACTATGCCACTGTCTCCCCTTAATAGCATGCTCACCACTGGTAACTAATCTATTTCTGCCTATGTTTGTTATTCTTCCTCCTAAGCTACGTAGAAATTGAGGTCTCTTTGGGAATACCTCCATAATTACTAAAATTAAGCCTGGGGTGGGAGTGGGGGAGTGGAAGGGGAAATTTGAACCCTGATTATCCCCACAGTGGGTTGATTGAAAAAAAAAAGTCAAACCTCAAGTCTAAGCTATGCTGTTTCATTTTAAACATGCAGCATTTGGGCCATGCGTTGAATTTCGAAGTTGATGTTGTTACATTCTATGCTTTACAGATGTATATAAAGTAAAGTTGTCAAGCATGCTGTAAGCAATAGGCAATCATCTAGCTTTTTATTATATGGCGGCTTGAACCGACTCACATTGATTTGTACCTTGCTGAATTCCCTGGTTATACAGTCAGTGGTTACGGGTGATGGGTAATACTTCTGTTCCTAGTCGGGGGATTAGACCTTCTAGCTAGAGTTTAACAGTGATTTGGTGAGCTGGATACAGCTGAGTGGCTCTTAAGAATACAGACGTTGCTACCAATTTTTTAAAAAAACTGGTCAATAAATTCTAAAATTGCCCTTTTCAATCTCCTTTACTGATTGGCTTTCATGCTCAGTGCTCTCTTGGATCTCATGCTAGAAGCGCCATGGTCACAATGTAATGTTCCAATACATCAAAGATTATAAAAAAAAAACTAATATCAGTCACTCGGTTTAAATACTGTAGCATTATTGAGGGCTTTGTAATTTCAGTAACTTTGCTATTCCGTGAATGAAGCTAGTGTTAATCATAAAACACAATTTATACTGTGACCTCTTCAAACTGGGTTTTATGGTTAAGGTCAGTAAATTACTGACTTGGAAGGTAAGTTGACTTGAAGGCGATGCTCCGGAGTTCACTTTTGCCATTGTGTTGTTGAAGCAGAGCCTGTAAATACTTTTGCATGTTTGATAATTGCTTTGAAAAGAAGAATTTCAAAATGTATGGAGAGTGCACAGGAGTATGGGATCAGACTACATAGCCTATGGGGAGGAAGACACCAATGTTCACCAAAAGGCCTGTTTCTCTGCTACAACATTCAATGATTCTATGTTTGGAGTTGAGGATCTCCAGAGGCTATGCGATTGGCTGCTTCCTATGGAGGGATTTAACCAATTAAAGAAGTACGGCCACTCCAAGTCCCGTTCAGCCATCATCCCTGTGCTCGTTGACCTCTATCGGCTCCCAGTCCGTTCACGGCTTAATTTTAAAATTCACATCCTTGTTTTGAAATTGTTCCATGGTTTTACCCCTTCCCTATATCTGTAACCTCCTCTAGCCCCACAACCCTCTGAATTCACTAATTCACTGCACTTCTACAATTCTGGCCTCTTGCACATCCCTGATTTTAATCACTCCACTATTGTTGCCATATCTTCAGCTGCCTATGCCTTAAGCTCTGGAACTCCCTCCCTCAACTTCTCCATCTCCCTCTTTCCCCCTTTAAGACGTTTCTTTGTCCAAGCTGTTGGTCACATATTTTACTAAGTCTTTAAGTCGCTCAGAGCCAAATTTTGTTTGACACCACACTTGTGATGCACCTTTATGATGTTAAAGGCCATATAGAAATATTGTTTTTGATTTGTTAAGCAAACAGTTGCATAGCTGGTGCAATGAGATGAATGGCCTCCTTCTGTTCAGTATGATTCTGAGATTCATTTACATAGTGCCCATCACATCCTCAGGAGGCCACAGTGAATGAAGTACTTTCGAGGTGCAATCACCGTTGTAAGCAAACGCAGTATCCAATTACACATAACTCCGTCCAACAAACAGCAAGTGAGATCGACGTTGTGCCAATTTGTTTGTGGGTGGCAATCACTGAGGTAGAAAGTTGCGAAGAATTCCACAGGGCTACTGTTATGGAACTGGGAAGGGTACATGTGCTGTTTTGCATGTTTTCAGGGTCATCATTTAAACATGAGTTAAAATTTCAGAGTCAGCATCTCCCCATCGAGAGCAGTGGTTAGAATCTGTCTATTCGTCTGTGAACCGTAAGCAGCATCTTAAAAACAAGCACAAATATTCACAGAAGCCGCAGGTTAGTAGCCTGATACAATAAGGAAACTATTTCGTGTAAAGGCTTTTGAATTTTATTGGATGCTCAATCTGGGTCAAAGCTTTATTCTTTTCTGAAAATGAATGGAGTTTGTCACAGGGGTCGAGTTAAACAGGAAAATACTGGGAATTATTAGCAGATCTGTCGGCGTAAGCTCCGCCTGAAAGCGGTCCTTGCTCATTGTCTGCTGATGTGTCACCCTAAACTGTTTTCATCAGTGGTGGTTTGCCATTGCCTCCCACTCTCAGAGGCAGGGCAAGGTGACAGGTCCCAAGTCTACCTCAGCTAGAGTGCGAGCTAAACCCCACTGTTGGTGTTATCCTGAACCGTGTGCTAGCCATCCAGCTAACTGAGCTAACCAAACCCCCAAAATTCCTTGGAAAATGTTAAGCTCACTCTTTTTACTTTTTAGGTTCTGTATATTTCCTGCATTTGCAGTTCTGGCAATGTCGCATTTTGTCTGATTATGCTCCTGTGAAGTGTAATGGGATATTTTACTCCATTAAAGGCACGATATAAATGAAAGGTGTTGTTGCAGTTGTCTTCAGAGGCAATTCATACCTATTCTAGATTGGAAAGGTATACTCTAGTAACACTGAATGTGATCCGGAAAGCTATTTCTGTAAAACACCTGATGATATTTACCTCAATTTCTGATAAAAGCTAATGTGAGGTGATTACAGCAGACAATGGTGACACATCCAGGAACAAAACTGACAGATACTGAGATGTCGTTGAATCTCGTTATTTTTAATAATTGCAAGTCTGGATATTATTTCCACGATTACTGAACTGCAAGCTTAGAAAGGTGACATCACTGCAGAAACAATCTCTATTAAGAACCAGTTTGGTTGAGACTCAGACATGCTGTTTAAAGGAATCGTTAACATAATTACACTTAGCTGAAAAGATCGATAAGTCACATGTGTGAGGAGTTGCAGGAGGTAGGAGTGGGAGGCAAACGTGGGAAGCGAGGTTTTAGTTTGCGGCAGTGAGAGTGGGCGTTGTACGAGAAGGTCTCCTGAAAAATATCAACAGAAACCTTTTAATATAGAGCATGGAACTACAGATAGGGAACATTATGTGTCTTTTATTCACCTGGCGTAGTCATCTCCTGTATGAAAAGATCGTCTTTTGATGCAATTTTCAGTCGTGATTGTTCAAAGAGACAAGACAGGGCCTGTACAGGTACACCTTTGTGCAATTATTAATAGATTGTATTGACTGAAATGCAGTTTGAGTCTGTGATCCCTCAGCCTTGCCAGAAATAACCTTTCCATTAACTATCTTTCTTGATGATCCAGGGCACTTAATTTGTGTATTCAAGTTGGTTTAGCTGTTCAAGACATACTTCAAATGACTTATTAAGCCAAGGGCCCTGCCCATCTATTCGAGTGGATGTTAGTGATCCAATGGCATTATTTGAAGAGCAGCAAGGAGCTCTCCCAGTGTCCTCTTCTGATGGCCTAGAAATACATTCCTATAAAAAGTAGATTCAAGGCGAACTTTCCAAATGAGCATTTTGGTGCAGAGCCCCACTCAACACATTGGAAATCACAGACAAACCTCCCCATGATTCCCACCTTGGAAAATCAAGGGAAGCATGAAGCAATTTCTTACATGTGCTTCCAGTGGATATGGTTCCCTGGTTGAAGTATGGTTTCCGACCTGTCACCTTTGGTCTTTAACTTGTCATTCACCTCATTGCTGCTTACACGATATTGTTCTGAGCAATTTTTTGCTACTTCCGCATAACAATGGTCAGTGAATTTCAAAGAGTCATTACCTTGAGACGTTTGAGTGATATGCGCTATATAAAGCAAGTATTTGTTTAAAAAAATTGAAGGGAGACCTTTCTCGACACCTCCACTGCCTCTAAACTGTCAGACTGCTTGTTTGATATCCAATACTGGATAAGCATAAATTTCCTCCAAATAAATATTGGGAAGACCAAAGCCATTGTCTGCAGTACCCACTAAAAGCTTCACTCACTAACCATCAATTTCATCTTCCTCCCTGGTAACTGTCTGAGACTAGATCAGACTGTCCGTGACCTTGGTGTGACCTGAGATGAGCTTTCGACTACATACCAACACTGTCACTAAGAAGGCCTACATGTGACTCCAGACCCACAGTAATATAGTCGACTGTTAACTGACCTCCAAAATGGCCAAGTGAGCCCCTCAGTTCAAGGGCAATGAGAGATGGGGAACAAATGTTGGTCTTGCCAGTAACGCCCCACATCCCGTGAAAGGATAAAACATCAAGTTGTTAAAAATCAGTGGAAAAAGTGCAGAATATATTAATAAATGCCTGTTTCTTGATACAGACCAACACAATTTTGATACCCTTAGGTACCGATATTCTCTCTTCCTTCTCTGAAGGCACTGGTTCATGCTGGAGGAGACCTGCACAGATGTGAACCACCCACTGCTATCTTGTCTAATCAGTCATACTCCATTTGTGTTCCTAGACAGTGAATGTCAGCAGACTGCTTGATTGCATGAAGCTTCACAGCAGAGCATGATCCAGTCATCATGGATAGCTATAGAAAACAGAATATGTAGGAAGTTTAAGGCATAGAAAGCCATTCGGCCCATCCTGCCTGTGTCAGTTGAAAAATAGCTATCCAGATTAATCCTGCTTTGCTAGCTGTGTCTCAGTTGGTAGCCCTCTCGCCTCTGAGTCACAAGGTTCTGGGTTCAAGTCCTACTCCAGGACGAGCACAAAAAAAATCAAAGCTGACCCTCCGGTGCAGTACTGTGGGAGTGCTGCACTTCTGGAGGTGCTGCACTTCTGGAGGTGCTGCACTTCTGGAAGTGCTGCCTTTCAGATGAGACAATAAACCAAGGCCCCATCTGCCTGCTCAGGTGGAAGTAAAAGATCCCATGGCACTATTTTGAAAAAGAGCAGGGGAATTATCCCCAGTGTCCTGGCCAATATTTATCCCTCAATCAACATTACAAATACAGATTATCTGGTCATTATCACATCGCTGTTTGTGGAACCTTGCTGTGCACATATCAGCTATTGTGTTTCCTACTTTACAACAGTAACTACACTTCAAATATACTTCATTGATTATAAAGTGCTTTGTGACACCTGGTGGTCATGAACAGGGCTATATAAATGCAAATCTTTCTTCCCCCGCCCCCCCTCCCCCTCCTCAGCTCTTGCTCCATAGCCCTGTAGGGTCTAGCACTTTGAGTGCTTAACCAAGTATTTATTTGATGAGTGGTTCTGCCTCTGCCACCCTTTAGGATAGTGAGTCTCGTGCCTCCACCACCCTCTGAATGAAAAAAAAACTCAACTCCTCTCTAATCCTTCTAACAATTACGTTAAATTGTGCCCCTTGGATATTGACATCTCTGCTGAGGAACAACAGCAGGAGATAACTGATGTCAATTGGATAAGGACAGATTCAGGTTAGTTTTGCCATCCATAGCCTAGTACAGAAAAGTGGGGGTTGATTTTCAGTGCCCTTTCAGCCCACTTAAGATCACTTAACTCAGCATGGAATGTAAGTGAAAAGGTAACTCTGCCAATCTTATGGTTGCTGCATTTACTCACTCAGCCATCGAAGGAGCTAACTAAACAATGCCGTGCGAATCCTCAGTCTGCTTGCCATTATTCAAAATTCTTGGTGACACATTTTCAACACCTCAGAGCTCCCATGGCAGTGCTCCTTGTGGGTTAAAGCAGACACTGTTCAGTAAAGCTCTACGTGGTATCGTGAAGCTGAAGTGTATGTCACAACTGTCTCCCTGGCTGGTGAAATTGGGAAGCTGATAAAGAAGGTGCTTGCTTGTTGTTTTCCTGACGGTGAGGTATGGACAGGAGAAGGAGTGCTTGAGATATACAGTGCAACAAGTGTACATGTGCTGCTCTGCCCTCTGTGTCTTTGAGACCAGGACTGATATCTGGTTCAATTCCCTTTTGGCAGCAATAGGAATATTGCAGGAGCAGAGGGTTCAGCTGGTTGACAGTCTCCTGCCCCCATGGCTGCTCTCCGCTGTTAGGTGAAGATGAAGCACTAGATCAAGACGTCTACTGAATCCTGAAACTCTGCTGCAATGTGAGTATCTGTGCACATGCCATGGGCTCCTCCTGCTTCAGAACAGGCGCAAGATGGTGCAATGGGGAGACGGTGGCGTAATGCTAATAACCCTGGACTAACAATCCAGGAGACCTAGGCTGATGTTCTGGGGAGAAAGGTTCAAATCCCACCATAGCAGCTTGTGGAATTTAAATTCAGAAGTAATAACCTGGAATTGAATGGTAATGGTGACTATGAAACCATTGCTGACTGTTATAAAGACCCATCTGATTCGCTAATGTCCTTTAGGGAAGGAAATCTGCCATCCTTATGTTGTCTGGCCTACATGTGACTCCAAACCCACAGCAATGTGGTTGATGGTTAACTGCCCTCTGCAATGGCCTGGCAAGCCACTCAGTTGAAGGGCAATTAGGGATGGGCAACAAATGCTGGCCTTGCCAGTGACATCTACATCCCATGAAAGAATAAAAAAAGGACACAGCTGCCTTGGTCAATATGTGGGGCATTTCTGTTTCAGCCAGTTGCTGTGACATTTTATCGGTGCAGTCTTTTCACCCTGTCCTCATGCCTTTGAAAAAGATGTTCAAAAAGAAATATCATATTGAGCTTAGAAAACTCCTGGCAACATGGCCACTGCAGAGAAATTGTGAGAGACATATCTTTAAGAGCTTTTAAAGTGCCTTATAATTGGCTCCTGGGAAATTTTTGTGAAAGACATGTCTCATGACTAAAAGACATGTCTTTTAGTCTCATGCCTAGAGCATTCAACCATTAGCCTGCCTGCTCCTTTAAGGCAGCTGCTCAAATACTCCATGTGGGAATCCATGTAATTATAGCTCTTTGTAATTGTAGCTGAGGTCAATCAGAGGTCGGTAAAGATCCCTTATAAATTTCAGGTCAATATCATGCTTTGTTTCTCCTTTTTAAGATTCTTTTTGTATATGTAACAGCACGATGTTGGAATGTCACGGGCTTTAATATAATATAATATTATAATTAATATAATAGTATATAGTGCTCGTCTTTTTCTCCATTTGAGGTGGGCATCCATGGTAATTTATAACTCAGCATTGAGAAACTTCAGAAGCCAGGAGTTGATATTTGCAATAAACTGCCATGGACAGAAAGCACACTTGCCCCTAAACTCAGAACTCCTCACTAGATTGTCAGAGATCAGAACAACAGAGATACTGTCCACCTTGCCTATCTCCCATTAGAACACCAAAACAAACACACATGCTTTCTGCCTCAACAGCAACTTGCATTTATACAGTGGTGTTAACATAGTAAAATGTCCCAAGGCGCTTCAGAGGAGTGTAGACAGTCAAAATTTGGCACAGCTAGAGTCACATAAAGAGATATGAGGACAGGTGACCAAAAGCTTGGTCAAAGAGGTAGCTTTTAACAACCGACTTGAATGAAGAGAGAGAGGCAGAGGGAGGGAATTCTAGAGCTTGGGGCCTGAATTTTTCCTGCGTCAGGCGGACTTGGCTCCGCACCACCATTTTATGTGGGCGGGCCAATTAAGGCCCGCCCAGTGTAATACGCGAGCGGTAGCGCTACCTGTGCAGGCGGGGGGAGGAGGGAGAGTCGGGGTCAGTGCTTTTTCGCGCATGTGTGAAAGAGCACTTCAATCGCCCTGAGGCATGGAGCTGCGTCAGGGAGATTGAAGCGCTTTTGAAAACAATGAATAAAATCAATAAAAATTTACTGAAAAATTTAATGACTGTGTCACGTGAGATGGGACATGTTTTAACTTTTAAGAAAAAACCTTTTACTTAATTAATAAAAACTTTAGGAAACCTCATCCCTCTCGTGGATGAGGTTTCCTAAAAAACGTAAAGGCCGCTTGGCCTTTTCGTCTGCCCGCCATCTGTAAGGTTGGACGGGCAGCGTAAAGTTGACCTTAATTAGTTCCTTAACGGCCTTAGTAGGCCTTTTAAAAATCGACCGGCGCGCAACCGACTCCGGCATGCACCTCCCGAATGAAACATCGCGATGACGTCGGGACGCACGCCCGATGTCATCGCGCGTCATTTTACATGCCGGTGTGTCGGGCCTGCCCCCGCAGGCCCACTGAAAAACCCTGGCCTGGGTCTAGAAATCTGAAGGCATCATTGTCAATGGTGGAGCGAAGGATATCAGGGATGCACAAGAGGCCAGAATTGGAGGAGCGCAGGGGGTTTTAAGTGCTGGAGGAGGTTACAGAGGAGTGAGGGCATAGAGGATTTGAACACGAGGATTAGAAGTTTAAAATCCAGATGTTGCCGGGTCTGGGAGCCAACGTAGGTCAGCAAGCAAAGCCTCAAACAAGGTTAGTGAAAGACTATAATTTACAATAGAAATGTTTGCACTATAAAATTAATACAGTTAGTGAGGACCCAGCTACTGATTAATAGAATGCCTCTGAATCACTAGGTTCCAGGTTCAAGTCCCACTTTGGGGCTTGAGCACAAAATCAAGGCTGACACTTCGGTGCAGTACTGAGGGAGTTCTGCTTTGTCAGAAGTGCTGCCTTTTGGATGAGACAGTAACCGAGTCTGCTGGCTTGATAGATGGAAAGAAGAGGAAGAGCAGGGGAGATATCCCCGGTGCTCAGGCCAATATTTATTCCTCAACCAGCATCACAAGTGACAGATTATCTGGTCTTTATCACATTGCTGTTTGCGGTAGTTTGCCGAGTGCAAATTAGCAGCACTTCCTACATTATAACAGCGACTGCACTTGAAGAGGCGCTTGATTTACTGTAAAGCACTTCGAGATGTCCGGTGGTCATAAAGAGCGCCGCATAAGTGCAAGTCCTTTTTTTTAATGGGAGCAGTTTCAAAATTCATAAAAGCACATATTGCTGCAGGACTTTGCTGGGTTTGCTGTGTGCGTGCTCGCCCATTGTTCCCTTGTCATTCTGTGTATATTCATATCAAATAGTAATAGTTTAAGTCTCTATTTACATTTTCAAAGTGCGTAGGGTGGAGGCAGTTGTTTTCAGATGAGAAAAGTGATACCGTAGCCGCCTTAGCGGACTGCACTCCATTGCTTCTGGCCAGCTTTCACTCCCTCATCTATCCTGGCTTCTCCAGTGCCATTTGCATTTCTCCTCTTCCAGCCTCTTGCTCCCCTCTTTCAGGCCCTGGCTTGAGGTTTGTGCACCCATGCAGGAGCCAGCACTAAAACTGAAACTTCACGCACTCCGTGGAAGTGAACCGAGGAGGGGTCCCTGCATGCGGTTCACCGATGTTTCTCAGGTGTTTGTCTGAAAATCTGGAGCAGGGTGATATTGTCCAAGCATATGTGGCGCTCCTATCGGTTAATGAGCAGTGATTGGTTGCCCTGGCCTGGATTTTCGCATCGATGTCATTTTAAAGTTGGCAGTAACCTTGATTCACGATAACACCAATCAGAAACTGCAAACCCTTGCCCAAGATGTTGGGTGACACTATTGGAATGTCAAGGATACAAATCACATATTATTATGTACGCACATTGAACATATAATCCCACCCAATGTGACAAGAGCAAAAGAACTAACTTTACAACAGATGCCAATTTTAATCATTGGGATGGCGGAAGGCGATTGACAGGGTACCCAAGGTGGCACCGCCCGCTGCAACAACAACTTATATTTATGTAACACCTTTAACATAATAAAACCTCCCAAGGTGCTTCACAGGACCATTATAAAGTAAAATTAGACACCGAGCGGTGATATTAGACCAGATGACCAAAAGCTTGGTCAGACAGTGGGTTTTAAGGAGCAGTTTAAAGCAGGAACGGGAGGTGGAGAAGTTCAGGGAGGCAATTCCAGACCTTTGGGCCTAGGCAGCTGAAAGCACAGCCACTAACGGCGGAGCGATTAAAGTCTGGGATGCTTAAGAGGCCAGAGTGAGATGAGTGCAGATATTCCGGGAGGTTAAGGGGCTGGTGGAGATTACAGAGTTAGGGAGGGCCGAGGAGGTGGAGAGATTTGAAAACAAGGATGAGAATTTCAAAATCAAAACATTGCTTGACCAGGAGCCAATGCATGTCATGGATGATGGGGGAAACTGGACTGGGTGTGAGTAAGAACATGGACAACAAAGTTTTGGATGACCTCAAGTTTACACTGTAGAATGTGGGAGGTCAGCCAGAAGTGTGTTAGAATAGCCAGATCTAGACATAACAAAGGCATGAATGAGGGTTTCAGCAGCAGGATTATGTCTTTTTTTGACACGCTTACCATCAATTTTATAAGAAGGAACACACACCATGGAACTCCAAGTTGCCATGTGGACCACTTTGCTGTGATTGACCTGTGGAGAATAAGGAGTAACATTGTTCAGTGAGCACAGACTTATTCACTGTGACAAGGGTGATAAAGTCACTCGCTTCTGATTCTTCAAGCAAAAAGTCTGGCCTAAAGGCCTTTCCCCAATAACTGTATGGCTAGCAATACCTTCGAAATTATATGGAAACTGTTCATTGGTGCTCCACCCACCACCCCCGCCGATTATACTTTCATTTTTTTTTCCTAGCTAAAAGATCAACCATATAAATAGTTTGCAAATGTGAATATGTTGTCAAAGTCACCAAGGATATTCAGTCACAGGATTAGTGAATGATGATATTTGCTGTATTAATTTCTTCTCTGACCAGGTTAACAAGTCAAGACTGTCAAGTATACAGCCTAATGCTCTTAATTCAAGGTGCTTAATTCAGATGATACATAGTTATGCATTAACTTGTCTCTTTGCTCTGACATTTATGATGCTAAAGCCAAATGATTGGATATGGCAAAATCTTTCATGCAAATTGAATTATCGTTAGTATATCATTTGAATTTCTGCCTTGACCAATTTGCCTGTTAGATACTCAGCTATGCTACAGTAATCTGGTCACTGAAAGACTGTGTCTGCTGTAATCTGGTCACTGCGAGTTACTGTGCTGCAGTAATCTGGTCACAGACAAATGGTGCTGCGGTAATCTGGTCACTGACAGTAACTGTGACTGCAGTAATCTGGTCACTGACAGTAACTGTGCTGCAGTAACCTGGTCACTGACAGTAACTGTGCTGCAGTAATCTGGTCACTGAAAGACTATGTCTGCAGTAATCTGGTCACTGACAGTAACTGTGTCTGCAGTAATCTGGTCACTGACAGTAACTGTGTGTCAGTAATCTGGTCACTGACAGTAACTGTGCTGTAGTAATATGGTGACTCACAGACTGTGCGCTGCAGTAATCTGGTCACTGACAGTGACTGTGCTGTAGTAATCTGGTCACTGACAAACTATGTGCTGCAGTAATCTGGTCAGTGAAAGACAGTGTGCTGTAGTAATCTGGTCACCGGCAGACTATGTGCTGCAGTAATCCGGTGATTGACAGATTGTGGGTTGCAGTAATCTGATGACTGACAGTAACTGTGCTGTAGTAATCTGGTGATTGACAGACTGTGGGCTGCAGTAATCTGGTCACTGACAGTATCTGTGTGCTGCAGTAATCTGTCCACTAACAGTAACTGTGCTATAGTAATCTGGTCACTGACAGACTGTGTGCTGCAGGAGTTGGTCACTGACAGTAACTGTGTGCTGCAGTAATCTGTTCACTGACAGCAACTGTGCTGCATTAATCTGGTGATGGACAGGCTGTGTTTTGCAGTAAACTGGTCACTGACAGACTGTGTGCTGCAGTAATCTGGTCAGTGACAGATCGTGTGCCGCAGTAACCCAGTTACTGACAGCCAGCGAGCAGTAGTAACCTGGTCACTAACAAAATATGTAATGAAGTAATCTGGTCACTGACAGATGATGCGCCGCAGTAATCTGGTCACTGACAGATGGTGTGCTGCAGTAATATAGTCACTGACGGAAACTGTGCTGGAGTAATCTGGTCACTGACAATCTGTGCGCTGCAGTAATCTGGTCACTGACAGACTGTGTGCTGCAGTGATCTAGTCACTGACAGTTACTGTGCTGAACTAATCTGGTCATTGACAGACTGTGCACTGCAGTAATCCGATGACGGCCAAACCGTATTGCAATAATCTGCTCACTGACAGTAACTGTGCCTGCAGTAATCTGGTCACTGACAGTAACTGTGCTGCAGTAATCTGCTCACTGACAGTAACTGTGCCTGCAGTAATCTGGTCACTGACAGTAACTGTGCTGCAGTAATCTGGTCACTGACAGTAACTGTGCTGCAGTAATCTGGTCACTGACAGTAACTGTGCTGCAGTAATATGCTCACTGACAGTAACTGTGCCTGCAGTAATCTGGTCACTGACAGTAACTGTGCTGCAGTAATCTGGTCACTGACAGTAACTGTGCTGCAGTAATCTGCTCACTGACAGTAACTTTGTCTGCAGTAATATAGTCACTGACAGTAACTGTGCTGCAGTAATCTGGTCACTGACAGTAACTGTGTTGCAGTAATCTGGTCACTGATGGTAACTGTGCTGCAGTAATCTGGTCACTGACAGTAACTGTGCTGCAGTAATCTGGTCACTGACAGTAACTGTGTTGCAGTAATCTGCTCACTGACAGTAACTTTGTCTGCAGTAATCTGGTCACTGACAGTAACTGTGTTGCAGTAATCTGGTCACTGACAGTAACTGTGTCTGCAGTTACCTGGTCACTGACAGTAACTGTGCTGCCGTAATCTGGTCGCTGACAGTAACTGTGTCTGCAGTAATCTGGTCACAAATAGACTGTGTGTTGCAGTAACCTGGTCACTGACAGATCCTGTGCTGTGACAACCTGGTCACTGACAGTAACTTTTTTGCTGTAATCTGGCCACTGACAAACTATGTGCTGGAGTAATCTGGCCAGTGACAGACAGTGTGCTGTAGTGATCTGGTCACTGACAGTGACTGTGCTGAAGTGATCAGGTTACTGACATACAGTGTGCTGCAGTATTCTGGTCAGGGAGAGTTGCAATGCTGTAATAATTTGGTCACGGAGAATTCCTGTGCTACAGTAATCTAGTCACTGACAGGCTATGTGCTGAAGTGATCTGGTCACAGACAGATGGTGCTGCGGTAATCTGGTGACAGGCAGTAACTGTGTTGTAGTTATTTGGTGACTGACAGACTGTATGCTGCAGTAGTCTGGCCACTGACAGTAACTGTGCTGTAGTAATCTGGTGATTGACAGACCCTGTGCTGCAGTAATTTGGTCAGTGACAGTAACTGTGCTGTAGTAATCTAGTGACTCACAGACTGTGTGCTGCAGTAATCTGATCTGCGACAGAACGTGTGCTGCAGTAATCTGATCCCTGACAGTGACTGTGCTGTAGTAATCTGGTCACTGACAGTAACTGTGCCTGCAGTAATCTGGTCACTGACAGTAACTGTGCTGCAGTAATCTGGTCACTGACAGTAACTGTGCTGCAGTAATCTGGTCACTGACAGTAACTGTGCTGCAGTAATATGCTCACTGACAGTAACTGTGCCTGCAGTAATCTGGTCACTGACAGTAACTGTGCTGCAGTAATCTGGTCACTGACAGTAACTGTGCTGCAGTAATCTGCTCACTGACAGTAACTTTGTCTGCAGTAATATAGTCACTGACAGTAACTGTGCTGCAGTAATCTGGTCACTGACAGTAACTGTGTTGCAGTAATCTGGTCACTGATGGTAACTGTGCTGCAGTAATCTGGTCACTGACAGTAACTGTGCTGCAGTAATCTGGTCACTGACAGTAACTGTGTTGCAGTAATCTGCTCACTGACAGTAACTTTGTCTGCAGTAATCTGGTCACTGACAGTAACTGTGCTGCAGTAATCTGCTCACTGACAGTAACTGTGCTGCCGTAATATGGTCGCTGACAGTAACTGTGTCTGCAGTAATCTGGTCACAAATAGACTGTGTGTTGCAGTAACCTGGTCACTGACAGATCCTGTGCTGTGACAACCTGGTCACTGACAGTAACTTTTTTGCTGTAATCTGGCCACTGACAAACTATGTGCTGGAGTAATCTGGCCAGTGACAGACAGTGTGCTGTAGTGATCTGGTCACTGACAGTGACTGTGCTGAAGTGATCAGGTTACTGACATACAGTGTGCTGCAGTATTCTGGTCAGGGAGAGTTGCAATGCTGTAATAATTTGGTCACGGAGAATTCCTGTGCTACAGTAATCTAGTCACTGACAGGCTATGTGCTGAAGTGATCTGGTCACAGACAGATGGTGCTGCGGTAATCTGGTGACAGGCAGTAACTGTGTTGTAGTTATTTGGTGACTGACAGACTGTATGCTGCAGTAGTCTGGCCACTGACAGTAACTGTGCTGTAGTAATCTGGTGATTGACAGACCCTGTGCTGCAGTAATCTGGTCAGTGACAGTAACTGTGCTGTAGTAATCTAGTGACTCACAGACGGTGTGCTGCAGTAATCTGATCTGCGACAGAACGTGTGCTGCAGTAATCTGATCCCTGACAGTGACTGTGCTGTAGTAATCTGGTCACCGGCAGACTATGTGCTGCAGTAATCTGGTGACTGACAGATTGTGGGTTGCAGTAATTGGTCACTGACAGTAGCTGTGCCTGCAGTAATCTGGTCACTGACAGTAACTGTGCTGCAGTAATCTGGTCACTGACAGTAACTGTGCTGCAGTAATCTGGTCACTGACAGTAACTGTGCTGCAGTAATCTGGTCACTGACAGTAACTGTGTTGCAGTAATCTGGTCACAAATAGACTGTGTGTTGCAGTAACCTGGTCATTGACAGATCCTGTGCTGTGACAACCTGGTCACTGACAGTAACTTTTTTGCTGTAATCTGGCCACTGACAAACTATGTGCTGGAGTAATCTGGTCACTGACAGACAGTGTGCTGCAGTAATCTGATCAGTGACAGAATGTGTGCTGTGGTAAACTGCTCCCTGAGAGTAACTGTGCTGTAGTGATCTGGTCACTGACAGTAACTGTGCTGAAGTGATCAGGTTACTGACATACAGTGTGCTGCAGTATTCTGGTCAGGGAGAGTTGCAATGCTGTAATAATTTGGTCACGGAGAATTCCTGTGCTACAGTAATCTAGTCACTGACAAGCTATGTGCTGAAGTAATCTGGTCACAGACAGATGGTGCTGCGGTAATCTGGTGACAGACAGTAACTGTGTTGTAGTAATTTGGTGACTGACAGACTGTATGCTGCAGTAGTCTGGCCACTGACAGTAACTGTGCTGTAGTAATCTGGTGATTGACAGACCCTGTGCTGCAGTAATCCGGTCAGTGACAGTAACTGTGCTGTAGTAATCTAGTGACTCACAGACTGTGTGCTGCAGTAATCTGATCTGCGACAGAACGTGTGCTGCAGTAATCTGATCCCTGACAGTGACTGTGCTGTAGTAATCTGGTCACTGACAAACTATGTGCTGCAGTAATCTGGTCACTGAAAGACTGTGTGCTGCAGTAATCTGGTGACTGACAGATTGTGGGTTGCAGTAATTGGTCACTGACAGTTACTGTGCTGCAGTAATATGGTCACTGACAGTAACTGTGCCTGCAGTAATCTGGTCACTGACAGACTCTGTGCTGCAGGAATTGGTCACTGACAGTAACTGTGTGCTGCAGTAATCTAATCACTGACAGCAACGATGCTGCATTAATCTTGTGACGGACAGGCTGTGTTTTGCAGTAATCTGGTCAGTGACAGATTGTGTGCCGCAGTAACCTGGTTAGTGACAGACAGCGAGCTGTAGTAACCTGGTCACTAACAAACTATGTACTGAAGTAATCTGGTCACTGGCAGTAACTATGTTGCAGTAATCTGGTCACTATCAGTAACTGTGCAACAGTAATCTGCTCACTGACAGTAACTGTGTCTGCAGTAATCTGGTCACTGACAGTAGCTGTGTCTGCAGTAATCTGGTCACTGACAGTAACTGTGCTGCAATAATCTGGTCACTGACAGTAGCTGTGCCTGTAGTAATCTGGTCACTGACAGTAACTGTGCTGCAGTAATCTGCTCACTGACAGTAACTGTGCAACAGCAATTCGTCACCAACAGACGGTGTGCTTCAGTAATCTGGCCACTGACAGTAACTGTGCTGCAGCAATCTGGTCACTGACAAACAATGTGATGCAGTAATCTGGTTACTGACACACTACGTGCTGCAGTAATCTGGTCACTGACAGACTATGTGCTGCACTCATCTGGTCATTGACAGTAATTGTGCTGTTAAAATTTGGTGACTCACAGACTGTGCACTGTAGTAATCTAGTCAAAGACAGACAGTGCTGCAGTGATCTAGTCACTGACAGTAACTATGCTACAATAATCTGGCCACTGAGAAACTATGTGCCGCAGTAATCCGGTCACTGAAAGATTATGCTGCATTAATCGGGTCACTGACGTTAAATGCGCTTTAGTAATCTGGTCACTGACAGACAGTGTGCTGCAGTAATCTGATCAGTGACAGAATGTGTGCTGCAGTAAACTGCTCCCTGAGAGTAACTGTGCTGTAGTGATCTGGTCACTGACAGTAACTGTGCTGAAGTGATCAGGTCACTGACAAACTGCGTGCTGCAATAATCTGGTTACTGACAGACTGTGTGCTGCAGTAATCTGCTCCCTGACAGTAACTGTGCTGCAGTAATCTGGACATGACAGACTGTGCTACAGTAACCCGGTTAGTGACAAACAGTGGGCTGTAGTAATCTGGTCACTGACAGATGGGGTGCTGTAGTAATCGGGTCACTAACAAACTATGCACGGCAGTAATCTGGTCACTGACAGACTGTGTGCTGCAGTAACCTGGTCACTTACAGACAGTGTGCTGCAGTAATCTAGTCACTGACAGTAACTGTGCTGCAGTAATCTGGTCACTGACAGTAACTGTGCTGCAGTAATCTGGTCACTGGCAGTAACTGTGTCTGCAGTAATCTGGTCACTGACAGACAGTGTGCTGCAGTAATCCGATGACGGACAAACTGTATTGCAGTAATCTGCTCACTGACAGTAACTGTGCTGCAGTAATCTGGTCACTGACAGTAACTGTGCTGCAGTAATCTAGTCACTGACAGTAACTGTGCTGAAGTAATCAGGTCACTGACAGACTGTGTGCTGCAGTAATCTGGTCACTGACAGTAACTGTGCTGCAGTAATCTGGTCACTGGCAGTAACTGTGCTGCAGTAATCTGGTCACTGGCAGTAACTGTGCTGCAGTAATCTGGTCACTGACAGTAACTGTGCTGCAGTAATCCGGTCACTGACAGTAACTGTGTTGTAGTAATTTGGTCACTGACAGTAACTGTGCTGCAGTAATCTGGTCACTGACAGTAACTGTGCTGAAGTAATCAGGTCACTGACAGACAATGTGCTGCAGTAATCTAGTCACTGGCAGAGTGTGTGCTGCAGTAATCTGGTCATGGAGAGTTCCTGTGCTGTAGTAATCTGCTCAGGGAGAGTTCCTGTGCTACAGTAATCTAGTCACTGACAGGCTCTGTGCTGCAGTAATCTGGTCACAGACAGATGGTGCTGTGGTAATCTGGTGATTGACAGTAACTGTGCTGGAGTAATTTGGTGACTGACAGACTGTGTGCTGCAGTAATATGGTCACTGACAGTAACTGTGCTGTAGTAATCTGGACATGACAGACTGTGCTACAGTAACCTGGTTAGTGACAAACAGTGGGCTGTAGTAATCTGGTCACTGACAGATGGGGTGCTGTAGTAATCGGGTCACTAACAAACTATGCACTGCAGTAATCTGGTCATTTACAGACAGTGTGCTGCAGTAATCTAGTCACTGACAGTAACTGTGCTGAAGTAATCAGGTCACTGACAGACTGTGTTCTGCAGTAATATGGTCACTGACAGTAATTGTGCTGCAGTAATCTGGTCACTGGCAGTAACTGTGTCTGCAGTAATCTGGTCACTGACAGCAACTGTGCTGCAGTAATCTGGTCACTGACAGTAACTGTGCCTGTAGTAATCTGGTCACTGACAGTAACTGTGTCTGCAGTAATCTGGTCACTGACAATAACTGTGCTGCAGTAATCTGGTCACTGACAGTAACTGTGCTGCAGTAATCTGGTCACCGACAGTAACTGTGCTGTAGTAATTTGGTCACTGACAGTAACTGTGCTGCAGCAATATGGTCACTGACAGTAACTGTGCTGCAGTAATTTGGTCACTGACAGTAACTGTGCTGCAGTAATCTGGTCACTGACAGTAACTGTGCTGAAGTAATCTGGTCACTGACAGACAATGTGCTGCAGTAAACTAGTCACTGGCAGAGTGTGTGCTGCAGTAATCTGCTCAGGGAGAGTTCCTGTGCTACAGCAATGTAGTCACTGACAGGCTATGTGCCGCAATAACCGGCTTGAAAGGATATTGGAGAGGGAGGGGGAGGATCCAGTTGTTGTGGTCCACGTTCGGACAAGTAACATAGGTAAGACTCGGAAAGACGACCTGTTTGGGGATTATCGGGAACTAGGAACTAAATTAAAGAACAGGTCTTCAAGGGTTATAATCTCCGGATTACTACCCGAGCCACGTGCAAATTGGCATAGGGACGCAAGAATGAGGGAAGTAAATACATGGCTAAAGGAGTGGTGCAGGAAAGAGGGGTCCCATTTCGTGGGGCACTGGCATCAGTATTGGAACAGGAGGGATCTGTACCGTTGGGACGGTCTCCACCTGAACTGATTTGGGACCAATGTTCTAGCGAAAAGGATAAATAGGGTGGTCAACAGGACTTTAAACTAGAAAGTGGGGGGGTAGGGAAGGGTAAAACTCCAAGAAGTATGACTAATGGGAACCAAAGCAGCAGGTTAGCGTGTGGGGGGGTGGATTCAACTTCATGGAAAATTATGAAAAAAACTGAAAAGAAAGGAGAGCCCAGGAGAGGATATTAAAGTCTCCAGAACACAAAATAGGACAGAGTGTTTGGAAAGGGCTAGGAATCTAACTTCAAGCACATCAGATAAAGGGACGACAATGAGAAAGGGGACAGGAGATACAGGACTGAAGGTGTTGTATCTGAATGCACGCAGTATACGAAATAAGGTAAATGAGCTTGTGGCGCAGATTGAAATTGGCAGGTATGATGTGGTGGGCATCACGGAGACATGGCTGCAAGGGGATCAGGACTGGGAGCTAAATATCCAAGGATATACATCCTATCGAAAAGATAGGCAGGTTGGCAGAGGGGGTGGGGTTGCTTTGTTAGTAAGAAATGAAATTAAATCGATAGCAAGAAATGATGTAGGGTCAGATGATGTAGAATCTGTGTGGGTAGAGTTGAGGAACTGCAGAGGTAAAAAAACCATAATGGGAGTTATGTACAGGCCTCTGAACAGTAGTCAGGATGTGGGGCACAAGATACACCAGGGGATAGAAAAGGCATGTAAGAAAGGCAAGGTTACAGTGATCATGGGGGATTTCAATATGCAGGTAGACTGGGAAAATCAGGTTGGTAGTGGATCCCAAGAAAAGGAATGAGTGGAATGTCTACGAGATGGCTTTTTGGAGCAGCTTGTGGTGGAGCCCACTAGGGAACAGGCAATTCAAGATTTAGTGATGTGTAATGAGGCAGATTTGATAAGGGAGCTTAAGGTGAAGGAATCCTTAGGAGGAAGTGACCATAATATGATAGAATTTACCCTGCAATTTGAGAGGAAAAAGCTGGAATCAGATGTAACGGTATTACAGTTGAATAAAGGCAACTACAGAGGCATGAGGGAGGAGCTGGCCAGAATTGACTAGGAGATGAGCCTAGCAGGAAAGACAGTGGAACAGCAATGGCAGGAGTTTCTGGGAGTAATTTCTGGGAGTAACAGCAAAAATTCATCCCTAGGAAGAAGAAGCATACTAAAGGGAGGACGAGGCAGCCATGGCTGACAAGGGAAGTCAGGGACAGCATAAAAGCTAAAGAGAAAGCATACAATGCGGCGAAGAGCAATGGGAAACCAGGGGATTGGGAAGCCTACAAAGACCAACAGAGGACAACTAAAAAAGAAATAAGGAGGGAGAAGATTAAATATGAGGGTAAACTAGCCAGTAATATAAAAGAAGATTGCAAGAGTTTTTTTTAGATATATAAAGGGTAAGAGAGAGGCAAAAGTGGACATTGGGCCGCTGGAAAATGACGCTGGAGAAGTAGTAGTGGGGAACAAAGAAATGGCGGAGGAACTGAATAGGTACTTTGCGTCAGTCTTCACGGTGGAAGACACGAGTAACATCCCCAAATTTCAGGAGAGTCGGGGGGGCAGAGGTGAGTATGGTGGCCATTACCAAGGAGAAGGTGCTAGGAAAACTGAAAGGTCTGAAGGTGGATAAATAACCTGGACCAGATGGATTACACCCCAGAGTTCTGAAGGAGATAGCTGAAGAGATAGTGGAGGCGTTAGTGGTGATCTTTCAGGAATCACTGGAGCCAGGGAGGGTCCAGAGGACTGAAAAATCGCTAATGTAATCGCCCTGTTTAAGAAGGGAGTGAGGCAAAAGGCGGGAAATTACAGGCTGATTAGCCTGACCTCGGTCGTTGGTAAGATTTTAGAGTCCATTATTAAGGATGAGATTTCAGAATACTTGGAAGTGCATGGTAAAATAGGGCAAAGTCAGCATGGTTTCATCATGCCTGACAAATTTGTTAGAATTCTTTGAGGAGGTAACGAGCAGGTTAGACAAAGGAGAGCCAATGGATGTTATCTACTTGGACTTCCAGAAGGCCTTTGACAAGGTGCCGCACAGGAGCCTGCTCAGTAAGATAAGAACCCATGGTGTTAGAGGCAAGGTACTAGCATGGATAGAAGATTGGCTGTCTGGCAGGAGGCAGAGAGTGGGGATAAGGGGGTCCTTCTCAGGATGGCGGCCAGTGACTAGTGGAGTTCCGCAAGGGTCAGTGTTGGGACCACAACTTTTCACTTTATACATTAATGATCTAGATGAAGGAACTAAGGGCATCCTGGCTAAGTTTGCAGATGATACAAAGATAGGTGGAGGGACAGGTAGTATTGAGGAGGCGGGGAGGCTGCAGAAGGATTTGGACAGGTTAGGAGAATGAGCAAAGAAGTGGCAGATGGAATACAACGTGGGGAAGTGTGAGGTCATGAACTTTGGTAGGAAGAATAGAGGCATAGATTATATTTTAAATGGGGAGAGAATTCAGAAATCTGGAGTGCAAAGGGACTTGGGAGTCCTAGTCCAGGATTCTCTTAAGGTTAACTTGCAGGTTGAGTCAGTAGTTAGGAAGGCAAATGCAATGTTGGCACTTATTTTGAGAGGACTATAATATAAAAGCAGGGATGTGCTGCTGATGCTTTATAAGGCTCTGGTCAGACCACATTTAGAATATTGTGAGCAATTTTGGGCCCCGTAACTCAGGAAGGATGTGCTGGCCCTGGAGAAGGTCCAGAGGAGGTTCATGAGAACGATCCCATGAATGAAAGGCTTAACATATGAGGAATGTTTGAGGACTCTGGGTCTATACTTGATGGACTTTAGAAGGATGAGGGGGGATCTGATTGAAACTTGCAGAACACTGAAAGGCCTGGATAGAGTGGACGTGGGGAAGATGTTTCCATTAGTAGGAAAGACTAGGACCCGAGGGCACAGCCTCAGAGTAAAGGGAAGACCTTTTGGAACAGAGATGAGGAGAAACTTCTTTAGCCAGAGAGTGGTGAATCTATGGAATTCATTGCTACAGAAGGCTGTGGAGGCCATGTCATTGAGTATATTTAAGACCGAGATAGATAGGTTCTTGATTGGTAAGGGGATCAAAGGTTACGGGGAGAAGGCGGGAGAATGGGGTTGAGAAACTTATCAGCCATGATTGAATGGCGGAGCAGACTCGATGGGCCAAATGGCCTAATTTCTGCTCCTTTGTCTTATGGTCTTAATCTGGTCACTGACAGATGGGGTGCTGTAGTAACCTGGTCACAAACAAACAATGCACTGCAGTAATCTGGTCACTGACAGACTGTGTGCTGCAGTAATCTGGTCACTGACAGATGGTGTGTTGCAGTAATCTAGTCACTGACAGTAACTGTGCTGAAGTAATCAGATCACTGACGGACATTGTGCTGCAGTAATCTAGTCACTGACAGTAACTGTGCTGAAGTAAATAGGTCACTAACAATCTGTGTGCTGCAGTAATCTGTTACTGATAGTTCCAGTACTGCAGTAATCTTGTCATGGAGAGTTCCTGTGCTGCAGTGATCTAGTCACTGACAGGCTATGTGCTGTAGTAATCTAGTCACTGACAGTAACTGTGTTGCAGTAATCGGGTCCTTGTCAGTAACTGTGTTGCAGTAATCTGGGCACTGACAGATGTTGTGCTGCAGTAATCTAGTCACCGACAGACAGTGTGCTGCAGTAATCTGATCACTGACAGAATGTGCGCTGCAGTAATCTGGACTCTCACAGACTGTGTGTTGCAGTAACCTGGTCACTGACAGTAACTGCGCTGCAATAATCTGGTTACTGACAGACTGTGTACTACAGTAATCTGGTCAGGGAGAGTTCCAGTGCTGCAGTGATATGGTCATGGAGAGTTCCTGTGCTACAGTAATCTAGTCACTGACAGGCTATGTGCTGGCAGTAATCTGGTCACAGACAGACGGTGCTGCGGTAATATAGCCACTGACAGTAACTGTGCTGCAGTAATTTGATCAGCGAAAGAATGTATGCTGCAGTAATCTGATCCCTGACAGTGACTGTGCCGCAGTAATCTGGTCACTGACAGACTGTGTGCTGCAGTAATCTGGTCTCTGACAGTTATTGTGCTGCAGTAATCTGGCGACTGAAAGTAACTGTGCTGCGGTAATCTGGTCACTGACAATCTATGTGTTGCAGTAATCTGGTGATTGACAAACTATGTGCTGCATTAATTTGGTCACTGACAGACTGTGTGTTGCAGTAACATGGTCACTGATAGTGATTGTGCTGTAGTAATCTGGTGACTGACAGACGGTGTGCTGCAGTAACCTGGTCACTGACAGTAATTGTGCTGTAGTAATCTGGTGATTGACAGACAGTGAGTTGTAGTATTCTGGTCACTAAAAAACTATGTGCCTCAGGAATCTGGTGACTGACAGACTGCTGCAGTAATCAGGTCACTGACAGTAACTATGTTGCAGTAACCTGGTCACTGACAAACTATGTGCCGCAATAATCTGGTCACTGACAGTATCTGTGCTGCAGTAATCTGGTCACTGACAGACTATGTGCTGCAGTAACTGGTCACTGACAGTAACTGAGCTGCAGTAATCTGGTCACTGACAGATTATGTGCTGCAATAACTGGTCACTGACAGTAACTGTGCTGCAGTAATCTGGTCACTGACAGTAACTGTGCTGCAATAACTTGTCACTGACAGTAACTGTGCTGCAGTAATCTGGTCACTGACAGTAACTGTGCTGCGGTAATCTGCTCACTGACAGTAACTGTGCTGCGGTAATATGGGCATTGACAGTAACTGAGCTGCAGTAATCTGGGCATTGACAGTAACTGAGCTGCAGTAATATGGGCATTGACAGTAACTGAACTGCAGTAATCTGGCCAGTAACAGACTGTGCGCTGCAGTAATTTGGTCACTGACAGATATTGTGCTACAGTAATCTGGCCAGTAACAGACTGTGTGCTGCAGTAATTTGGTCACTGACAGATATTGTGCTGCAGTAATCTGGTCAATGACGGACTGTGTGCTGCAGTAATCTGGTCACTGAAAGACTGTATGCTGTAGCAACGTGGCCAATAACACGCTGTCGAATGCAATAATATGGTCATTGACAGACTCACCAACAGAAAGTAGAGAGTCAGGATAAATGGGTTTTTTTCTGGATGGCAAGCTGTAACTAGTGGGGTGTCACAGGGTTCGGTCCTTGGGCCCCAACTATTTACAATTTACATTAATGACTTGGATTCAGGGATAGAAGGTACTATGGTTAAATTTGCAGATGACACCAAAACAGGTGGGAAAGTAAGTTGCAATGAAGAAATAAGAAATTTACAAATGGATATGTACAGGTTAGGTGAATGGGCCAAAATTTGGAGTTTAACGTGGGTAAGTGTGAGGTTATCCATTTTGTTCGGAAGAATAAAAAGGCGACTTATTATTTCAATGGTGAGAAATTTCAGAATGCTTCAGTGTAGAGGGATCTGGGTGTCCTCGTGCATGAATCGCTGAAAGCTAGTATGCAGGTACAGCAGGTAATACGGAAGGCAAATGGAATTTTGGCACTTATTGCTAAAGGAATAGAGTATAAAAATAGGGAAGTGTTGTTGCAACTGTACAAGGCATTGGTGAGACCGCACCTGGACCTGTGCACAGTTTTGGTCCCCTTACTTGAGGAAGGATGTATTTGCATTGGAGGTGGTTCAAAGGAGGTTCACTAGATTGATTCCAGAGATGCGGGGCTTGTCTTACGAGGAGAGATTGAGCAGTTTAGGCCTATACTCACTAGAGTTTAGAAAGATGATACTAAAGGGGATAGACAAAGTAGACATGGAGCGGATGTTTCCCCTTGTGGGGCATTCTAGAATGAGAGGCCATAGTTTTAGGCTAAGGGGTGGTAGATTTAAATCCGAGATGAGGAGGAATTACTTTTTTCAAAGGGTCTTGAATCTGTGGAATTCACTACCTCAGAGTGCAGTGGATGCCGGGACGCTGAATAAATTTAAGGAGGAGATAGACAGGTTTTTAATTATTAAAGGGTGGAAAGGTTATGGGGAGAGCGTGGGAAATTGGAGTTGAGGCCGAAATGAGATCAGCCATGATCGTAATGAATGGTGGGGCAGGCTCGAGGGGCTGAATTGCCAACTCCTGCTCCTAGTTCTTATGTTCTTATGTGTGCTGCAGGAATCTGGTCAATAAATGACTGTATAATGCAGTAATCTGGTCATTGACAGACTATGTGCTGCAGTAATCTGGTCACTGACAAATGGTGCTGCAGTAATCTGGTCACTGACAGACTGTGTGCTGCAGTCATCTGGTCACTGATAGACTGTGTTGTAGTAATCTGGTCGCTGACAGGCTGTGTGCTGCAGTAATCTGGTCACTGACAGACTGTGTGCTGCAGTAATCTGGTCACTGACAGACTGTGTGCTGCAGTAATCTGGTCACTGACAGACTGTGTGCTGCAGTAATCTGGTCGTTGCCAGGCGGTGTGATGCAGTAATCTGGTCATTGACAGTTCTTGCGTAGCATAAACACATGGATGTAGTTGGTTGTTTGAGGTTGGATGTGTCAAATTGATGACAAGCAAACATTTATAACAAGATAATGGGAAAATAAATAGTTTGAAAAGCTCAGAATGGAACTGATTAAAACCACCTACTGACTCCTCAAAGATTGTCAGTCTTCTACAAGGCACAAGTCAGGAATGTGATGGAATAATCTCCACTTGCCTGGATGAGTGCAGCTCCAATAATAATCAAGAAACTTGACACCTTCCAGGGCAAAGTAACCCACTTGATCAGCATCCTACCTGCCACCTTAAACATTCACCCCTTCCGCTACCCGCATACAGTGGTAGCATGTGTACCATCTAGAAGATGCACTGCAGCAACTTGCCAAGCCTCCTTCGACAGCATCTGCAGATACATGGGGAACACTACCACCAGCAAGTTGCTCACCATCCTGACTTGGAATTATATCGTCGTTCCTTCCCTGCCACTGGGTCAGAAAACTGGAATTCCCTCCCTAAAAGCATGGTGGGTGCTCCTACACCTTATGGATGTAATAGTTCAAGAAGGCGGCTCAAGGGCAATTAATATTGGCCTTGCCAGTGATGCTTACAGCCCAGGAATGAATAAAAAGAAAAGTGGCAAGATAAAAGTTCCAGTAGGTACTTGGTCTTTTCTGCTACAATTAAAGTTTTATTTCGTAGCATTAATGTTCTCACATGATTGTTATAGGCTGACATTACATAGAATTACAAAGTATTTACAGCTCATAAACAGATCGTTCTTTCCAACTGGCCTATGCTCTTTTTTATGCTCCACGTGAGCCTCCTCCCATCCTACTTCATCATTCCGGCAATACCTCCTATTCCTTTCTCCCTCATAAGCTTATCTGGTTCCCCATTAAATGCATTTACTCGATTTGCATATCTGATATTGTCCCGTTGCTTTCTCCGTGGCAACAACTTGACCAATCAGAGTTGACCTGCCAATCAGTACCCTTTTCTCATGCAGTACAAATTGTTGCTCCCTTTGAAATTTGGCATTCTTGCATCTGTCCTGATGAGTGCAAGACAAAAGCTTTGACAGCATGTCCCTCTTATCAGGAATACTTTATACTTATGGCTCCTTGTTTTTGTCTCCCCCTGACTCCCAATGCATAAAAGGGGACCTGGAAAATAGGGCAAAGCCCAGTTTAACTGGCATTTACTCCTCTTTGGGCTCATATGGGAATTTCCAGTGAGGAAGCAGAGTTGTGTGAATCTTCCACCTACTTTATCTACTCCACCTACACAACACCCATCAAAGGTGGGGGAGACTAAAACAGTAAAACCTAGCAGCATGAATAGATATCATATTTTACTTTGATATCAAAGTGGCATCGTTTACTCACTCACATCTACGGAGGATTAGTAAAGACCAGAAAGTGGAATATATCAAGCAAAGAGAGAGCAGGGGTTCAATCATTGAATGAAATAGGATTATGTAAAATACACGGCGCAGAGACAGGTAATTTGGCTCAACCAGTCCATGCTGCCATTTATGTTCCACTCGAGCCTCCTCCTATTCTTTCGCATGTAGCTATCAATATAACCCTCTAATCCCTTCTCCCCTGTCGAGCTTCCTCTTAGATACATCAATACTATTCGCCTCAAAGTCTCAAATCCCTTGTAGATTCTGTATTCTCTGAGTTACCTGGGGAGTGTGACGTGTTCCGAAATTGGATGTGCTGTAAATTTATTTTTCCTTTCCTTGCAGTTGCACCACGGTGCTTCTTTCTTCTACCTGGGAGAGAATTCTATGGAGAGCGGCTAATGAACATAAGAATCCTACAGAAATCTGAAGAAGAGGTACTGTAAATTCTCTTGTAGCTTACAGCTGCCAAATAAATGTAATGGAGTTATGTATCGATTGCCTTGGCACAAGAAATTAGGGAATCGCCAAGTGTAGCAGATTATTACGAATGCTGCCCATAAAGTATTGGTGGTGTTTAATTACAATATATTCCAGGAGAAGAGTTTATTTACTCCATAATAAAAATAACATTATATTAGTTGAGGAAAGTAAAATGGTTGGTGGATTTTTGCAGTGTCTGTTTTCTAAATAAACTCCTATAGGCTCAGTCAACATTTCAGCGCATTTAAGTCACAAAGGAATCCCTTCTTTTAAACCACTGGGGCTTGAGACAATCTTTCAGCTGAGGAAAAGCCAATATTGTATGTTTTTCTGGGGGAGAAAATAATGCATGTTGTAGGGTATACTGTGCAAACGATGAAACATTGAATGGTTCTGGGCAGACCAAAGACAGGGTGGGGGATAACTGATCGGGATATTGTAGTTTTAAACAAGACAGTATTAAATGCGGCAATGTTAAATTTGTGCTTTTGATTTGCGCACGTAATAAAATCGCTTTTAATATGACAATATTGAGAAGAATCGTGAAAGTCAACTGCAATCTGTCCATCTCGACATGTTAAGCAAAGATGTTGTGAACAGCTGAAGAACTGAATATAGAACACAGCTACACTTCAAAAATTCATTCATGCTGTGACCCTGAATTTTTCTGCTTGGGGCCAGTGCATAAAAAGGGGCCTGGAAAATAGGGTGAAGCCCAGTTTTACTGGAATTCACCCGTCTTTGGGCCTAAGTGGGAATTTCCAGTGGGGGAGTGGACACGGGTGAATCCTCCACCTACTCTCCTTAACACAAGGCTGTTGTGTCTAAGGAAATTCCTGAGCTCATTGCAGGGACTGCACTCATGCTTGCCCTTGGTGAGCTCCGATTAACACTTGCCACCCCTCAGCTCTCATCTGGTAAGAATTCTTCAGAGGAACCCAAAGTCTCCCAGTCAAAGATGACTTTGTCTAAAGTTGGGAAAAGCCTTGCTACATCTTCGGCAGAGTGCTCATATCTGCCTTGCTGCCTTATAAATGCACATTAGGGTAAATGCCATTAACATTTGCAGGCTCTGATGGCCCAGTCTGACAATGGCAATAACTGCAATGTCGGATGTGCTGTCTTTCGGATGAGGTGTTAAACCAACGTCACCTGGGCCTCTCAGGTGAATGTTAAAGATCCCACAGCACTGTTTTGAAGAAGGGATGGGTAGTTCTGTTGGCCAATATTTATCCCTCAAGCAACCCCATCAAAAACAGATTTTCTGGCCACGGTCATCTTCTTGTTCATAGCAGCTTGGTGAGCACAAATTGACTGTCGCATTTATGACATTACAAGAGTGACTTCATTTCAAAAGTACTTCATTGGCTGGAAGGCACTTTGGGACATCCTGAAGTTATGAAAGACACTACATAAATGCAAGCTTTTCTTCTTTCCTCATCCCTATAATCTCGGACAAGGTCTACATCCTTGTTTGTTTTTGGCATGTGGCCCAATCTGCCTCTGTAATTCCTTCTTGGTGGTAGCAATATTACTGATTATTGGAGGGAGGCATCATTATCATCAACAAAATTCACCCACTTAAGTTACAGAGAGAGGGTAAACTCTGAGGAAATTTGTTGGTGATAGAATATTGTAAATTGAGAAGTAAAGTCCAAGATGGTAGAGAACTGTTTTTTTCTTTATTCTTTCATGAGATGTGGGCATCGCCAACAAGGCCAGCATTTATCACCCATCCCTAACTGCTCTTGAGCTGAGTGGTTTGCTAGGCCATTTCAGAGGGCAGTTAAGAGTCAGTCACATTGTTTAAGAAAGACCTAAAGGAAGTTCAAGAAACTTAAAGGAAGACCAGGTCGAGCCAAGCCTAAAGCAGCCCATCTCTAATAAGGTTGTTTCAGCACCTCCAACAGTTGCAAGAGTAGATTTTGACTTTGCACGATAATGTAAAATTGGTGTTAATTAATCTGCAGCACATTGGTTTCCCCTCTCTCCTGACTTTTATTTCCATTGATGTCAATGGGAGAGGTATAAAACAGGATGCTGACTTGCTATCACCTGTTTTATATTGGTGCGCAAAGTCAAAATCAACCCCCTGGCGAGGATGCAGGAAAAACTTGGTTCCAATTGAAAATCCACCTGTTAGCTCCGATGCCTGGTTCTTCAATACTTTGCCATTTCTTAACTTTCCCTACTTGAATATTGCTGAAAAGAGGGACAGGTTTCTGAAAGTTTTCACCTTGCACTCAATATGACAAAACACAAATAGGAAATTCCTCAGCCTTCTCAGGAATTACGCCCATTTTCGCCCTTGGTGAGTGAGCCTCGATAGAACTCTTGCCGGCTGCTTTACCAAAGCTACTGCGGCAATTGTGTCTCTGAAATTTCTTCCCGCATTCCTTTTGAGCTCCATATATGCTCTACAATAATTTTTTTCTACTTTATATCCTCATTATATTGAAACTAAACATCCACTGCACAGTCTCCAAGTCACATCCTTCCCTGGTCTTCAAAATTCCTCAGTTCCCTTACTTCCCCTCCGTCTCTCCTTCCTTTTACAATCTTTCCAGATTTTAAAACCCCGAGCCTGGCATCATTTCCTCACTGCTCCTATGTCGATCTCATCTTAATCTCCCTCCGAATCTTCTCACCCTCAGCGATGTCCTGCACTGTGGCCCTTAACCGCAGAAACCGCGGGTTTTCTTCTTCAATAGAAGAAGGTCCCCTTTAAGATTCTGAATTAACAGTCTTTTTGTTGCTTCGGTGCACCGAGCAATTTGACTGCAAAAAAGGAATTAGAGTTTATGAATAATTTAAATCCCAGTCACCAAGCGGGCCTAATAATCATGTGTCCCACAGAGCTTTAAATGCATTCTGTTACATGTATTGTTGGAGAGACTGCTTGCTCCTCTGTGGCAATTCCAATATTACAGCGTGAATTGTGCTTTTAATTTGCCATCATATTTGAAAGAACATCCAATTACACTTAACAAAATGCTTTTTAAATTATGCTCTTTAAACCCTTATTTGAAGAACATTTCAGTGTTGCTGCTGCTGATTAAATATATTGTTATTCACTGCAGTCGCCTTTTATTGTTTCCAATGCAGCCCCAAATTTTCCTGTTTTCGAAAGAGTAACTGGTTGACCTCTGTTGTCTGCTTCACTTAAAGATAGGTTAGGATAGCAAACAATTGAAGCTGAGCAACTTGCAATCTTCCTATTAAGACAGACAACTAGGATGTGACCTTCATCAATCCATTTATCCAAACAATTTACCCAAATCTATCGTGCTATGTTACCCTTATCCATGCTGTGTCTTGTTAACTGTGTTGCAGCAGCAGTATAGTAGTTTAGCTGCTAAAATAGACATAAATATATGCCAAGAACACCACCTTTTGGAATGATATTATTCAGTGGTAACATGTTTTAGCAATGTACTATCACTATTGCTAACTCTGTCTCCATCATTAACTCTATATTTATTGATCTTTGTACGTATCTCTACAGCTATCTCTATTGATATATCTTTCATGCAGACAGAAAATACACAGCAGGTCTTCCAGTGATTGAAAAAAGAAAGAGCAGGTTGAAGTTTTGGGTTGAGACCCCGGGGAAAGAAATTCAATATCACTGCACCGGTTTTCTGGCCCTAATACCAATGTTAGAGGTACTGATTTCAGGTTGTGGTTACCTGGGCCCAATTGTGCCTGGGAAGGTGGCAAATTAGAAGCTGAAACAAATGAAACAAACATCAGTTGTAGGATGCAGTTATACTGAAAGCCCACTCTGCCCTCATTTTTATGCTAAGCTGTTCAGTGACACACAGGTGTCAGATACTATCCACTGCCGCATTAGGGAGGTAATTGAAGCCCTGCTTTTACCAAGCAATTACCCAGAGATACTTCAGCAATGATCAGCAACAGCAGCAGAAGTAGCGACATTAGTGGTTTCATAGTTCATTGTTTGAATGTAGCTATTTGCATACATACCATCAATTTTGAGCATACCTCCTTAGGAAGAGCTATTAATCCATTAATGTGCAAATGACATCTCACCTTTGCTAGAAGATAATACAAGCTTTCGGGGATGGGAGCGGGGAAGGGGCATGTTTTTGTTGAACATATCACAGATTTTTGAAGCAGAATGAAAACAGGTCATAGAGGAGTATAATACAGAAGGAGGCCGCTTGGCCCATTGAATCTGCGTTAGCTCTTTCAAGAGGAATCCAGTCAGTCCCACTTTCTAGCTTTTTCCGCACATCTCTGCATTTTCTCTCCTTCAAGTAGTTCTCTAATTCCTTTTTGAAGGCTACTATTGTATCTGTGTTCACTATCCCGTCAGACAGTGCATTTCAAATCTTAACCACTGGTTGTATTAAAAAAAAGATTTCCCTCAAGTCATTTCTAGTCCTTTTGCCATTCACCTTAAATTTGTGCTCTCTGATTATTAAAATCTTTCTTCATTTACTCCATCTAAACCTTTCATGAGTTTAAATGCCTCTAACAAATCTCCCCTTAACCTTCTCTGCACTAAGGAGAACAAGCCCGGCTTCTCCTGTCAATTTTAGACGTGTTTTCATTTGTTCATCCCTGGAATCATTTTAGTTGAATCTTCACATCCTCCTTAAGGAATTGGACACAACATTCCAGTTGGAGGATGGCAACACCTAAGAAATAGATGACATGTTGAAAACATGCAGCCAAATACACCTCTGCACAATCTCCAGGCTCCTGCACAGAACAGCTGGAGGCATCTTTATTGAACAGATATCATAATGGGAGAAACCACTTTTGCTGGTTGCAGAGTCTAGGGGTGGTATTTAATGGAGGCATCGGGGGGGTCTCACACGCCGACTGGAGAGCTATCTTTCATGCCGCCTCTTTTTGGGATGGCCTGCTGAATTAAGTGCCAGTCAGGCACTTACCTGGACAGCAGTGGACATTCTCTGGGATCAAGGACTCAGGGTGGAAATTCCGCCCTCCGAGAGCCAATAAGAGGCCAGTAGCTCTTCATTACTTGGCAGCGCCACCAGGGAGGTGGTGGTTGCTGCTGGTACTACACCATCTGAGGCCAACGATTGCTGATGGACCCAGGCACAGGGTGAGTGATGGTGGGAGGGGAGTCGCGGTGGGGGTGGGGTCAGGGGAGTTGGCAGCAAGGGCAGGGTGGCGGCTCTCAGCAGGCCCTCTTTGATTAGGCACTGACTAGTGCCTTTGAACGCGGGACCCGGCCCACCCTTCCCACTGGAAATCCGCAAGCAATCCTAACAAGGTTTACCTTTTGGGCTTTCTGCATGGTAAATCCCTACCTGCTGCGGGGTGAATATCAGCAGCGGTGGGATGAGACCCTTAAATGGACATTAATTGCCCACTTAAGGCCTCAATTAGCAGAGGGGCAGGAAGGCTGTCCCTGGGCTTTCTTGCCATGGAATTAATTGGGGCAGAAATGGGAAGCAGCGGGGTCTCCACCAGTCATTGTCCCCCCAACACACCCACCCCCCCCCACCCCACCGCCACCAAACTTACCATGAGGGAGGGCATTAAATTCTGCCCTAGGATTAGGAGGCATAGTCTAAATATTAGAGCTAAACCAATCAGGAATGAAATTAGGAAACACTTCTCCACACAATGGGGTGGTGGTGGTGTGGAATGCCCCTCTGCAAGGGGCTATTGTCAGTTTTAAAACTGAGATTGATAGACTTTTGTTATCCAAAGGTATTAAGGGATGGGTACATGGAGTTAGGTCACGGATGAGCCACGAGCTCATCGAGTGGCGGAACAGGCTTGAGGGGCTAAATGGCCCACTCCCGTTTCTATGTTTGTACATTTAAATGCTACAGCAATACATTGTTTACTTGGAAGTGAAGGGCCCAACTGGCATAGCGGGATGTTAAAAAAAAAATCACTTAAAGAAAAGAAAGGGTCTTTTCTAATGTTAAGACACTGGGCTATCATAAATCTAGATCGACGATACTCCTGCCTCATTCAGGTTGCGTTGTTGAGGTTTATTCTGCTTGTGTTAAATATGTAGCATGATTCCGGCAATGTTACCACGAATATTGGGCATCATCACCATGAACTTGAATGAGTAGCAGCCCCAGCCATGGGGGACTCCCCCAGGATGGTGCATAACACCAGATCAACCACAGCAGCCAGGCGTACAGTTGTCTAAGATTTATTTTCAATGTCCTTCTACTAATTTGCTTTGCTTTTGTTCTCTATGACATCCATTTGGGCACATTTTGCAATGATAGAATTACTAGGTCCTTTATAGTTTCCGTCGTGGAGTTGATACCAAGGGAAGCATTACTCATAGGCAGCTGAAGCTTTCTTTACTGCACAATAAAGGAATAATAAGCTGCCCAACATTTTCAAGATTCCAGCATTATTGTATTTCAGGGCGTGTGGTCCTTTCGTCCACACAGCCTCTATGTGCTGAAGTACCTCACGCTGCTGAATCATGGCTTGATGTGAATGGTTCGAGTGCTCCCAAGCTGAAGGACGACAGGCTCCTTGCTGCTCACCCAAGAAGCTGGTGCCATGGGGCGAAGAAGTGCCAGGAACATCCTTTACTTGGACCTCTGTAGCGGTCAGCATTTTCAAGTTGGTGCCTGCTGTCGTTTTTGTGGAGCCAGGTGTGCCAACCAGCTGCCAGCTGGCGAGAGTGGCAACTGTCCGCCCTGGTGCTCCTGCACACAGACCACGGCTTGTGGGCAGAATCTCTTGAGCCACACTGATTTCTGTGAGCGCAGGGTTGTGGGAGGTTACGCCGTTCTGGTGCCAGGGAGCGGATTTTTCTCTTCAACTACCAGCCTCGATTTTCACAGGGAGCATCCCCTTTAAACGGTCTGGAGATGGTCTTGCTGTCCGATTAAGGATGCTGGGCAGCCTCTCACAGCTGCAGAACCAATCCAAGGTCTTCCAGTTTGAAAGGAGCAGCGGCGTGCAATGGAAGGTAAGGGTGTAATAAACCATCACAGCTCCTTGCAATGGATCCCATTGAAGCTGAAAGAACAGAGTTTTTTCTATTTCGAAGCAAATAACCTGTCAATCAAAGAATTCCACGAGCAGGTGGCTGTTTATTTTTAGGTTCCGCACTTGGGACGACGGTTCCCCCCCCGTGGTTCACGACTCTCAGAGGTGCTGTGAACTATGTCTACTTATGGAAGGTGCACGACTTGATTGAAATTGTTGGGGGCGGTTTGAGCTGCCCACCCGTGCGATGGAGTCGGATAGGGCTGCATGTGGGATGGTTGCCTGCACCTTTATCAACGCCAACTGAAGCAGGGCCAGAAATGGGAATGGGAGCTTGAATTCCGACATTCCTGCCTGCCCTCCCTGGCATCTTTGTGCCTTTATTATATGTCTGCAGTATGTTCTGTGCCGCCAAAAATATTATCCTGTTTCTTAGTGATTTCATTACAAAGGGCTTCATCGAGCCAGTCAGCAAACTGAGTTTTCCAAATTGGATGCTGAAGCATGATTCAAAAGTTTGGTTTCATTGTACATCGTTCAGAGAGAACTTTACATAATTTCTAGCAGGTAATTGGCTCCTTTTTAGTTGCTTGAGAAGTATGAAAGCTACATTCTTACAGTTGTGTCATTCCCTCCTTCAAAATAATGCGGCATGAAGCTAATTGCAAGGAACCACGCTGAACACCATTTTGATTGGCAATCGTTAACTCTACAAAAAAGAGTTATTAACCCTTTCGGTGGAAAAGAAGAGAGTATATGACTTCGTTCTTGAAAATAATGCTTGACGTTGTCAATATTGGCATCTCCATGGAAACGCACAACAGCATCATACTTGAAATATGTGCATAAACTCAAGTACACACACTTCATCAAAAGAGAGAACGCTGTTTTTGAATTAGGTATTGTAAAATAACTCTCATTTGGCATAATGGCTCTCTAAAACTTGAATTATAGCTGAATAGTTCACTTAAAATGAAGGCCATTTAAAGTTCAGGTGATTGAAAAATGCAACAGATAAATATAATTTGGATAATTAAAATTGATTTAAAGCCAGGTAATAAATAAATATAGAATATATATTCCTAAGATTAAATTATAATTTAATACTTCTCACCAACATATATCAGTTTTATAATGTACACTGAAGCATCAATAAAATTAAGAGCACTAATGGAATTGAAGGGAAGAGCTGAGCTCACACTGCACAAAGCTGTTATATCATTTTAGCTGAATAATATAATTGTACAACGCAATTGGAAGTTATACGCTGCCCAAAATCCTACATAATCTTGAGGAAATTTCACCTTCTCAACAAATAGCATGTCCCAAAACCCACGGGCTCTACCACCTAGAAAGACAAAGACAGCAGGCACATGGGGAGCACCACCACCTCCAAGTTCCCCTCCAAGTCACACACCGTCACGTGTTTGTTCCTTCATTGTCACAGTATCTCACCACATAGACTGCGGCAGGTCAAGAAGGCAGCTCACCGCCACCCCGCCTTCTCAAGGGCATCTAGGGATGGGCAATAAATGTCAGCCTTGCCAGCGATGCCCATAACCCCAGAATGAATATACAGGCATACAGATTAGGAGCAGGAGTGGGCCATTTGCCCCCCCCCCCCCCCCCCCGAGTCTGCTCAAAATATCATCCTGTAAAGAACATAATCTGACTATGCTTTATAATGGAATACACAGCATTCCATAAACTCCAGACCAGAAAATAAATTATGTTTCATGGTGAGTGTTGAAAATTGAAGAGGAATTGACAAGGAGCTACACGATTGAGATTCAGATATTAGCCTTGCATCATTTTAAAGGATCAAGTGAGTCATTGGTTCAGCCAAACTGATGTCTATGGTCATTTTGTGTATAAAGCAATGTTAGCATCTGTTAATAAGCTCCTCAGATGCAATACCATTATTGTCCAGCAGTCAAATGTATGTTTAGGAACAATTCACTGCATTCCTTTGTGCTTGGGCTGATGTATACTAACCAGAATAAGTCAAAGGTATGAATTTAAACACCTCAAAAGTTTATAAAAAAACAGCATGGGATGCAATGTTTTGGTATGCGAGCAGCAACTAGAGGAACTGGGGTTCTTTTCATTGAATCCAAAAAGGGTTAAAAGGATAACTGGCAGAGCTGTTCAAAATGATGCGGCATGAACTATTTTTACTGGTCGGTGCACTGGTAACAAGAGTTCATAAATTTCATCATCACCAAAAAGAATGAACAGAAGGTTACCTTTCACACAAAGGGTTGTTAGGACATTGAACACTCTCCCAGAAATAGCAGCGCAAACAGAATCCATAATGGCTTTTAAAAGGGAAATGGATAAATATTTGAAGAAAGAGAAATCTAAAAGGTTAAGGAAGTATCGCTTTGACCAAGATCTAATATCACTTTATTTGGCTCAGTATCAAATTTTGTCTGATAAACTCTCCTGTGAACTGCCTTGGGATGTTGTTACTAGGTTAAATGCACTATTCACATGCATTTTGTCATTTGGGTATAGGAGGAAGTGAATAGATCCATCAGCTGTAATGGGCCAAATGGCCGCCTCCTGTGCTGTAAAATACTCTGAATTTATAAAGCTTGGACAAAAATGCTTAATTTATGTAACAGTTAACTCATTCCTTATGATCTTAATTTCTTATTGTAGTTTGATGGCAACTGTGTAAAAAAAAAAAGGAGAACAAATAATCCCTGGAAATCATCGATAATGATTATGCTACGTTCAACTGTCTGGTCTCTAGGCATTCTTATAAGATCTATTGCAAGTTAAATTGCTGATTTAGTAGAGTGCTACCTGTTGTGTCACAAAATTAAATTAAGACATTACAGTAGTTGTCAGCGTGCAACCAAGCTCTCATTTTCAGAAATGCAGAAATAAATTCTATTTGAATTTTACAAGAAACTAGAGCAGATGAATGTTGATGCA
This sequence comes from Cetorhinus maximus, assembly GCF_964194155.1. Lineage (NCBI taxonomy): Eukaryota > Metazoa > Chordata > Chondrichthyes > Lamniformes > Cetorhinidae > Cetorhinus > Cetorhinus maximus. Next base: position 13,340,189 of record NC_135900.1, read on the forward strand.
GCAAAACTGAACTTTTGCCATATTCCATTTTTTTAGTTTTTCCTTTAAGGTGGAAATATTTGTACTCTACCTACAACTTGTTTTTTCCTCTGCTCATTAGCCTGGGAACATTAAAAAGCATCTTCTTATTCAAGTGTCACTTAGAAAGAGTCAAGGAGATTGTATGTCGCATCTTTGAGGGCTATACACATCATTGTTTCCTTTGTTTTCTTTAAGTCTATACACAATGCATCAATGTACCTGCCTTAAAATCAAAACACAAAGCTCCTGAAAAAAAGCTTCAAGATATAAATAGAAGTGAATTTCTATGCTTGTGTATCTCTTATGGTGCTTCGGTAAATTAATCGGAAGTTTTGCAAGTTCGTAAGAAAATTTGGCAAGATATAACCTTGAATTAAATGGAACAGAATACTACATAATGGGCCAGAATTTGCTTTAACATGAAATTAAACACTGCCTGCCATTAGTTAGTAAACACTTTATATAAAGTTTAAGGTGTGTCAGTGCAGCTCGGATATGTGGAATGTGCATCCTGCGGGATGTGGGAAGTCATGAAGGCATGAAGTGCCCTCAATGACTACATGTGCAGGATGTGTCGCCATCTGCAGAAACTTGAATTCCGGGTTGTGGAACTCGAGTGGTGGCTGAGGTGTATCTACAAGTCTGAGGATTACATGGATAGCGCGTTTAGAAAGGTGGTCACGCTACAGCTAAGAAGTACACAGACAGAGAGGGAATAGGTGACTGTCAGAGTATCTAAGAGAAACAGGCAGGTAGTGCAGGAATCCCCTGAGGCTATCTTGCTCTCCAACTGATTTTCCATTTTGGATAATGGTGAGCAAGATGGTTCCTCAAAGGACTGTAGCAAGAGCCATGTTCATGGCACCACAGGTGGCTCAGCTGCACAGGAGGGTAGGAGGAAGAGCAGAAGTGCTATAGTGGTAGGGGATTCCATAGTAAGAGGAGCAAACAGGCATTTCTGCGGTTGTAGATGTGATTCCAGGATGGTATGTTGCCTCCTTGGTGCCAGGGTCAAGGATGTTACAGAGCAGGTCATAGAGCTGTAGAGTCATAGAGTTATACAGCACAGAAACAGGTCCTTCGGCCCATCATGTCCATGCAAACCATCAAGGAACTATCTAGCCTAATCCCATTTTCCAGCACTTGGCCTGTAGCCCTGTGTGCTATGGCATTTCAAGTGCTCATCTAAATACTTCTTAAATATTGTGAGGGTTCCTGCCTCTACCACTCCCTCAGGCAGTGTGTTCCAGATTCCAACCACCCTCTGGGTGAAAATTGTTTTCCTCAAATCCCCTCTAAACCTCCTGCCCCTTCCCTTAAATCTATGCCCCCAGGTTATTGACACCTCTGCTAAGGGGAAAAGTTTCTTCCTATCTACCCTATCTATGCCCCTCATAATTTTGCATACCTCTATCAGGTCCCCCCTCAGCCTTCTCTGCTCTAAGGAAAACAACCCTAGCCTATCCAGTCTCTCTTCATAGTTGAAATGCTCCAGCCCAGACAACATCCTGGTGAATCTCCTCTGCACCCTCTCCAGTGCAATCACATCCTTCCTATAGTGTAGCAGCCAGAACTGCACATAGTACTCCAGCTGTGGCCTAACTAGCTTTTTATTCAGCTGCAGGACATTCTTTTGGGGGAGGGAGAACAGCCACAGTTTGTGGTCCACATTGGGACCAATGACATAGGTAGGAAAAGGGATGAGGTCCTAAAAGCAGGTAAAATCAAAGGAAAGCCTAAGATGTTTTACAGAACATTAAGAGCAAGAGAAAACTAAGGAAAAGGTAGGGCCTATCAGAGATGTGCATGGTAACTTGTAGGTTGATACAGAAGATGTGAGCAGGGTTCTCAATGAGTACGTTGTCTCTGTCTTCACCAAGGGGAGGGACGATGCAAACATTCTAGTTAAAGAGGAGAGTGAAATATTAGATACAATAAGCATAGTGAGAGAGGAAGTACTGGACGGACTAGCATCCTTGAAGGTGGATAAATCACCAGGGCCAGATGGATTGTATCCCAGGCTGTTAAAGGAAGCCAGGAAAGAAATAACGGATGCTCTGAGGACAATTTTCCAATCCTGACTAGGTACAGGTGTGGTCCCAGAGGATTAGGGGTCTGCGGACGTTGTACCATTATTTAAAAAAGGTGCGAGGGATAGGCCAGAAAATTATAGGCCGGTCAGTCTGACTTCAGTGGTGGGCAAATTATTGGAAACAATTCTGAGTGACAGGATAAACTGTCACTTAGAAAGGGACGGATTAATCAGGAACAGTCAGCATGGTTTTGTTCGGGGAAGATCATGTCTTACTCACTTAATATAACTTTTTGAGGAAGTAACAAGGAAGGTTGATGAAGGTAGTGTAGTGGATGTTGTCTACATGGATTTCAGTAAGGCATTTGACAAGATCCTACATGGCAGACTGGTCAGGAAAGTGAGACCTTATGGGATACAGGGGAAAGTGGCAGGTTGGATCCAAAATTGGCTCAGCGACAGGAAACAAAGGGTAATGGTCGATGGATGTTTTTGTGAATGGAAAACAATTTCCAGTGGTGTTCCACAGAGCTCAGTGTTGGGGCCCTTGCTGTTTGTTGTATATATTAATGATTTAGACTTAAATTTGGGAGGCATGATTGGGAAATTTTCAGATGACACAAAAATTTGCCATGTAGTTGGTGAAGAGGATAGCTGTCGACTCCCAAATGATATCAATGCTTTGGTTGAATGGGCGGAGAAGTGGCAAATGGAATTCAATCCGGAAAAGTGTGAGGCAATGCATTTGGGGAGGGCAAACAAAACCAAGGGAATACTCAATAAACAGGAAGTTATTGAGAGTGGTTGAGGAAGTGAGAGACCTTGGAGCGCATGTCCACAGGCCCTTGAATGTGGCAGGACAGGTGGATGTGGTGGTCAAGAAAGCATATGGAGTGCTTTCCTTTATTGGCCGAGGTATTGAATACAAAAGCAGGGATGTAATGATGAAACTGTACAAAATGCTGGTTAGGGCACAGCTAGAATTTTGTGTACAATTCTGGTCACCACATTACAGGAAGGACATAATTGCTCTGGAGAGAGTGCAGGGGAGATTTACAAGAATGTTGCCAGGAGTTGAAAATTGCAGCTATGAAGAGAGATTAGATAGGCTAGTGTTGGTTTCCTTAGAACAGAGGAGGCTAAGGGATGACCTAATTGAGGTGTACAAAATTATGAGGGGCCTAGATAGGGTAGACAGGAAAGATTTGTTTCCCCTAGGTGATAGGTCAATTACCCGGGGGCAAAGATTTAAGGTGATTGGTAGAAGGATTAGAGGGGACATGAGGAAAAACCTTTTCACCCAGAGGGTGGTGGGCATCTGGAATTCACTGCCTAAATTGGTGGTTGAGGCTGAAATGCTCAACTAATTTAAAAGGTACCTGGATCTACATCTGAAGAGCTCAAGGCTTGTACCAGGTGTTGGAAGTGGGATTAAAATGAGTGGTAATTTCTTTTTTCTCTTTTCGACGGGTGCAGACACAATGGGCAGAATGGCCTCATTCCGCACCATAACTTTTCTATGGTTCTATAGGAAGGGAGTTAAAAATCAGGACCTCAAGAGCAGTAATCTCAGGATTACTCCCAGTGCCACACGCTTGTGAGCATAAGAATAGGAAGATTGAACAGTTCAATACGTGGCTGGAGTCGTAAACTCTCATTAGAAATGCAGGCACCTTTTAAAGTGAAACTAATCCTCAACTTGATCTTTTCTTAGCACACAAATACAGAAATACAAACCAACTTTAAACTTTAAAGCTACAACTCATTTCTAACACCCACAGTACAAATATAACTTACTTAAACTATCTTTATTTCCTAACAAATGAAAAAGGTCCAATAACATTGATCAGTGTATTATATAATCCACCAACTAGTGAAAGGGGTGAAGTGAAACAAATCTGCAAAGAAATTACAGAGAAGTGCAAGAATTATAGAGTAAGTATAACGGGGGACTTCAATTATCCAAATTTAGGAATGGATAGGAATAGTGCAAAGGGACAAGAAAGGTGAGAGTTCCTGGAATGTGTTCAAGATAATTTTCTGCAGCAGTATGATTCCGGTCCAATGAGAGGGAAGGCACTTTTGGACGTGGTTCCGGGAATGAGTTAGTCCAAGTGGATCAAATATCAGTGGGAGAGCATTTAAGTGACGGTGACCATTGTATCATAAGGTTTAGGTTGGCCATAGAAAAGGACAAGTAACGACCCGGAGCAGGGATAATTAATTGGGGGAAAGCCAACATCGATGGGATAAGAATGCATTTGAGCCATGTGAGTTGGAATCAAATGTTGACAGAAAAGACAGTGGCTGAACAACGGACTACCTTCAAAGAAAAAGCATTGTAGGCAATGTCAAGGTATATTCCCTTGAAAGGGAAACGTAGGACAAATAAATCCAGAGCACCCTAGATGATGAAAGAGAGATAGAGGTGAAGATGAGAAGGAAGAAGCGCGCGTATGACAGATGTCAAGTGATGAGGAGAAACTTCTTCACCCAGAGAGTGGTGAGCCTGTTGAATTCATTATCACAGAAAGTGGTTGAGACCAAAACATTGTATGTTTTCAAGAAGGAGTTAGATATAGCTGTTGGGGTGAAAGGGATCATAGGGTATGGGGAGAAAGCGGGAGCAGGCTATTGAGTTGGATGATCAGCCATGATCATAATGAATGGTGGAGCAGGCTCGAAGGGCTGAATGGCCTACTCCTGCTCCTAGTTTCTATGTTTCTATGTTTCTAAGTAGAAAATACAATAGAGAATCAGGCTGAATATAAAAGGACCAGAGGGGAAGTGAAAAAAACTAATAAGAAAAGCAAGGAGGGAGCATGAAAAATGACTGGCAGCTAACATTAAAGGGAATCCCAAGGTCTTCCAAAAGCATATAAATAATAAAAAGGTGGTAAAAGAAAGAGTAGGGTCAATTAGGGATCAAAAAGGGGACTTGCAAGTGGAGGCAGGAGAGATAGCAGAGGTATTAAACAAGTACCTTACATCTGCTTTTACCAAGGAAGAAGATGCCACCCAGGTTGAGGTGAAAGAGGAGGTATCTGGTACACTAGAAGAATATACAATTGAGAAGGAGGAAGTTTTAGAAAGGATATCTTTACTTCAAATTGATAAGGTACGAGGGCCAGATGAGATGCATCCAAGGGTACTGAGGGAGGTGAGAGTGGAAATTGCAGAGACACTAGTGATAATCTTCCAGTCTTCCTTAGACACAGGCGTGGTGACAGAGGACTGGAGAATTGCGAACGTTATGCCCTTATTCAAAAAGGGATGCAAGGATAAAGCTGGCAACTACAGACCAGTCAGATTCACTTCAGTGGTAGGGAAACTTCTGGAAACTATAAGTTCGGGATAAAATCAATAGTCATTTAGACAAATGCAGGATAACTAAGGAAAGCCAGCATGGATTCATTAAGGTAAAATCATGTTTAACTTGCTGGAGCTTTTTGAGGAGATAACAGAGAAGGTTGATAAAGGAAATGCTGTTGATGTGGCGTATATGGATTTTCAAAAGGCATTTGATACAGTGCCACACAACAGATTTGTGAGCAAATTCCTAGCTCACGGAACAAAAGGGAAAGTAGGCACTTGGATAAGAAATTGGCTGAGTGACAGGAAACAGAGAGTAGTGATAAATGGCTGTTTTTCAGATTGGCGGAAGGTTTGTAGTGAAGTTCCCCCGGAGCCAGCGTTGGGACTCTTGCTCTTCCTGATATATATTAATGACTTACACTTTGGTGTTCAGGGCATGATTTCAAATTTGCAGATGATATGAAGATTGGAAATGTTGTCAACCGTGATGAGGATAGTCTTGAAATTCAAAAGGACATAGACATGTTGGTGGATTGGGCAGACAAGTGGCAGATGAAGTTCAGTGCAGAGAAGTGTGAGGTGATTCATTTTGGCAGGAAGAATATGGAGAGACAGTATAAAATAAAGGGAAAAACTCTAAAGGAGGTGCAGGAACAGAGAGACCTCAGTGTATATGTACATAAGTCATTGAAGATGGCAGCGCATGTTAAGAGGTCAGGTGATAAAGCGTATAGTACCTTAGGCTTTATAGAAACATAGAAACTAGGAGCAGGAGTAGGCCATTCGGCTCTTTGAGCCTGCTCCGCCATTCATTATGATCATGGCTGATCATCCAACTCAATAGCCTGCTCCCGCTTTCTCCCCATACCCTTTGATCCCTTTCACCCCAAGAGCTATATCTAACTCCTTCTTGAAAACATGCAATGTTTTGGTCTCAACTACTTTCTGTGGTAACGAATTCCACAGGCCCGCCACTTTCTAGGTGAAGAAATTTCTCCTCATCTCAGTCCTAAATGGTCTACCCCATATCCTCAGACTGTGACCCTTGGTTCTGGACTCCCCCACCATCGGGAACATCCTTTCTGCATCTACCCTGTCTAGTCCTGTTAGAATTTCATAGGTTTCTATGAGATCCCCCCTCATTCTTCTGAACTCCAGGGAATATAATCCTAATCGACGCAATCTTTCCTCATATGTCAGTCCCGCCATCCCAGGAATCAGTCGGGTAAACCTTCGCTGCACTCCCTTTATAGAAAGTGCATCCTTCCTCAGATAAGGAGACCAAAACTGCACACAATATTCCAGGTGTGGTCTCACCAAGGCCCTGTACAATTGCAGCAAGGCATCCATGTTCCTGTACTCGAATCCTCTGGCTATGAAGGCCAACATACTATTTGCCTTCTTTACCGCCTGCTGCACCTGCATGCTTACCTTCAGTGACTGGTGTACAAGGACACCCAGGTCTCGTTGCACATTCCCCTCTCTCAATTTATAGCCATTCAGATAATAATCTGCCTTCCTGTTTTTGCTACCAAAATGGATAACCTCACACGTATCCACATTATACTGCATCTGCCATGCATTTGCCCACTCACTCAGCTTGTCCAAATCACACTGAAGCATCTCTGCATCCTCCTCACAGCTCACCCTCCCACCCAGCTTTGTGTCATGTGCAAATTTGGAGATATTACATTTAATTCCCTCATCTAAATGATTAATATATATTGTGAATAACTGGGGTCCCAGCACCGATCCCTGCGGTACCCCACGAGTCACTGCCTGCCATTCGGAAAAAGACCCGTTTATTCCTACTCTTTGTTTCCTGTCTGCCAACCAGTTTTCTATCCATCTCAATACACTACCCCCAATCCCATACACTTTAATTTTACACACCAATCTCTTATGTGGGATTTTGTTGAAAGCCTTCTGAAAGTCCAAATAAACCACATCCACTGGCTCCCCCTCATCAACTCTACTAGTTACATCCTCGAAAAATTCCAGTAGAGTTATAAATAGGGACATTGAGTACCAGAGTAAGGAGGTCATGTTGAGCTTGTGTAAGATACTAGTTAGGCCTCACCTGGAGTACTGTGTCCAGCTCTGTGCACCAACTTGAGGAAGGCTGTGAAGGCATTGGAGAGAGTACAGAGGAGATTCACAAGAATGATTCCAGGAATGAAGACCTTTGGCTGTGAGGATAGATTGGAGAGGTTGGGATTGTTTTCCTTGGAGAAAAGAAGGCTGAGATGAGACTTGCTAGAGATATTCAAGATTCTGGGGGGTATGGACAGGGTAAATAATGAGAAACTGTTCCCACTCAAGGGAGCATCAAGAACTAGAGGGCATAGATTCAAAATAATTGGCAAAAGGAGTAAATGTGATGTGAGGAAAAATTTTTTTACCCAGAGGGTGGTTGGAGTCTGGGACAAACTTTGTCAGAGGGTGGTGGAAGCAGGTTCGATCGAAGTATTCAAAGGGGAATTGGATTGCTACCTGAAAAGAAAGAATGTGCAAGGTTATAGGGATAAGGCAGGGGAGTGGGATGAGGTAGAATGCTCTTTCAGAGAGCCAGCGCAGACTCGATGGGCCAAATGGCCTCCTTCTGCACTGTAAAGATTCTGTGACTCTGTAGACTTGCTCCTGTACCCTTCTGGTTGACATTGCTGAAAGTGTGAGCTGGTAACTGTGCAGTGAGGGACACAGGGCATCTGGACCTGAATGGACTGGGCAACTAACAGGCTATCTCCTCAATCAAAGAGATTGAATGATTTGAAAAGAAACAGGAGAAGGACTGAGATGGTGGGTGAACTAAAGGAGGTGAATTCAATGTCTAATCAGATACAGAAAGAGAAATAAAGAGAGTGAAAGAAAGATTGGATTAAGAGAGAGAGAAAAAAAAGGAGGCAGAAAGGAAAAGCAAGTTATGAAAAAAGAAGTTGGCCAAGAATGAAACACATCAGATATCATTTGGCCTTTGGTACCTGTGCCGACTTTTTGAACGTGCTAGCCAATTAATCCCACTCCCTTGTCCTTTCCATAAAGCCGTGTAAATTTTTCCCTTTCAAGTATCAAATCTCACTGAAAATTTCAAAACCTAAAGCAATGAGATCCAAATTTGTAGTAGTTTTGAGTGCCAGAGAAGCTGTTTATCAGTAATTAACAATTAACACATTATTAAAAGGATATTTACACTTGTAATGACAAGACTTACGTTTCTGTGGTGAGATTAATGGACAAGTACAACAAGGTCCTAAAAAAAGGGAGATTAAGGACGGGATGTTGTAAAGTAGAGTCATTGCGCAGAATCTTGCCCTTGTTGGGCGGACTCAGTGGGGACGGGCGGGGTCAGTTGGGAGGCTGACCACTGCCCGCGATCAAGGCCGAAGACAATTTCACGCTGGTGGGCCAATTAAGGGCAAATCTGAGCGGCAACGCTCAGTGCTGCCTGTGCGGGCGAGGGGAGGAGGATGAGAGCGAACTTTGAGCATGCGTGTGAGTGCGCGCTTGAGAATCTCCCTGGGGCACAGAGCTGCATCAGGGAGATGAAGCATTTTCAACAGAAAAAAAATAAAGAAATGAATAATATAATAAACATGTCTCCTCATGTGACTCAGTCACATGAGCAGGGACATGTTATTAATTCAACTTTAAGTTTTTATTTTATTTTTATTTGCTTTAGGAAACCTCAGCCTGCCTGTGGACAAAGTTTCCTAAAAAGTACAAAGGCCACTTGGCCTTTTCACCTGCCCACCGCCAACCATAAGGTTGGACAGGCAGCAAAAAAATTTAAGTTAATAACCTTGTTAATGGCCTGAACAGGCCTTTTAATTGTCAGCGGGTGCACTGCTGACTTGGGCGTGCGCCCGCCGACCGAAATATTGCGCAACTGCGAGTTGATGTTGGGGCGCTCGCTTGACATCAACGCACATCATTTTATGCTCGAGCGGGTCGGGTGCGCGTCTGATCGCCGAGCTAAAACCTTTGTCCATTGAGACACTAATGTGGAGCAGCACAACTCAGACAGCACCTTTTCGATATTGATTTTTGACTACGCATCTAATCATACAACCCTAACCCTAGTGCTCTTCACGAATAACATGAATGCCATTAGCCTCACCATTATTATCACAGCAAATTCTGACCCAGTGAACACTCTGAAGCAGGTTAATAATTGAAGTGGTGGTGTGTTACAGTTCATTCAGGGAGCCTGAGCTGCTGTGCATGTTTTAGATGGAGCTATGAATGGTGATGATAGAGGCTCCGATGTTCTTTTCATCATGTGGAGTGAAAGATCAGGACTCTCTCCCAGTTTTATCACTTGCCATTGGCAGCTGTTGGAAGGATTTTCAGATTCATACTCAGTACTCAACCTGTTTGGCCATGTTGTGAACACAACTATCTTGGCCATCAAGTTCTGGGGTGGGACTTGCACCTAGAGCTACTGGTTTAAAGGCAGGGATGCTACCACTGCGCCACAAGATCTCCGATAATTAATGTATCCAGTGTGAAAAAAAAATCCGGATTAATTATCTACAAGAAGAACACTGTAGATCCCAAAGTTAAATAGATTAACAGAGACCTTAGCAAAAGTGTTCCAGCTTCTTCTTCCAAAGAGATTCCAGCTTAAATATATGCTGGGAATATCAACACGTTTTGCATGTTGTATTTGTATATCTTCCATGCCTTGTTCAAACTCTATGCAAATTGAATTTATACAATCATGAGTCAGATGATGTTCAGCTTGTTCTAAGAGATTTGCCCATACCATTTTTCAAAGTAATTTGACCATTAAAAGTTTTTTTTTTAATTTACAAGATGGGGCTGCAGTTTGGGGGAGAGACTTCAGAAACCTGCTCCACAGCACTGCCTAGTGGCCAGAGCCAGTAAATACATTGTGACTTTCGACATTAAATGGGTCGTTCACAATGGCAAATGTTGACACAAGTACACCATCAAAAATTGTGACAATAAGAAGTGGTGGAAATGAAATTTGTACCCTATGAAATGAAAGAAAAACAGATCAATTGATTTTTCTGATGTGTGCCAATATGGGAAAGTGCTCTATGTTTAGACTATTTTAAACATTAACTTCAAAATTACTCCAAAGGTCTTGCCCTGATGTGTTAAAGCCAACTTACAGGCCTGATTGTGAGTTTTCCTCCTCCCAAACAATTCTGCTGGAGGTTATCATGATTGGCCTTTACGAGGCAATTTTCTTTTTATAGAGGGCTAACCTTTGTCATTGGAGCACAATTCCAAGTGAAACTAAAAACAGCAGAGTATCCATTACTATTTTGCACCGCTACAGCTATACTGATTTCTCACATCCACTTCACCATTAATAGCTTCCCCAAGCTTAATTCATGATTTGACTGCTTTTCCCAAATCTGACAAAATGCAGTAAAGCCTTAGGTTAAGAGATGATAATCTGGTAGATCAAATCAATTAGTAATACTGAATTTGGCTTTCCTCATTACTTTCCTAATTCTAAGTTTTCAGTTGCTGTCCAATGAAAAGATAACCTTATGGCAATAGCGATTTGTTGCTAAGTAAAATGAAAACTAGCTCAGCAGTTTAACAGGGATAACACAACACTGACCTCTTAGAGGGCAGGAAATAGGTCAAGCCATAAACAAAGCACTAGTAAGGGGGTTACTTGAATTTTATGCATGAATGAAATATAATCCATGGTTTTGCAAGAGTCTGGCAAAGCTGCATAAATGAGGGACACCGTCTTGTATGAGACAGAGGACTTAGAATTATCCTTCTTAGTGTGCACTCCAGAAAGCAGTTGGAGTCTCTCCTAATTTAGCTTCAGTTTTGGTATCTAGCGGGTCATGTCAGGGCTTTCCTTAAAGGAACACAACAATAACAACAACAACCACAGCACCCTTATATGGCACCTTTAATATAGGACAACATCCCAAAGTGCTACACAAGAGCATTATCAAACAAAATTTGATGCTGGACCTCATAAGCAGCTATTTGGTCAGATGACCAAAAGCTTTGGGTCAAAAGTTTTTAAGGAGAATCTTAAAGGAAGTTAAGAAGGTAGAGAGGCGGAAAGGTTTAGTGAGGGAACTCTAGAGCTTGGGGCCTAGGTAACTGAAGGCATGGCCAGCAATGATGGAGCGATTACGAGTCAAGATTGGAGTACACGAGGCCAGAATTGGAGGAATGCAGTGATCTCAGAGGTTTATAAGGCTGGAGGAGGTTACAGAGATAGGGAGGAATGGATGAGCCCATGGAGGGATTTGAAAACAAGGATAAGGATTTTAAAATTAAGGTGTTGCCGAGCCAGGAGCCTATGTAGGTCAGGGAGCAAAGGGGTGATGGCTGAAGGGGACTAGATGTGAGTTAGGATGTGGCCAGCAGAGAAAGGTTGTGGACATAAGGGAAAAGCTTTGGGGCAAATAGAGAGTGAACCCTGCATTGTGTGGGATGGTTCTGGGCCTATTGCTTAATTCAAAGAGGGTGATGTAGAAAGGGAGTAATCCAGTGTTTGAAGAGGTGGATACACTTTTGAGCAACCCACAGAAAGGTGCCTGGAAAAACCATATCTTTCCATAAATCTCACGATATATAACTTCTCCTCCTAAAAAGTGGCATCCCAGTGGCATGGCTTACCTTGACTCATATGAACAGAAAATATGGAAAAATTATTACCTTGGGGAAGCAAGCTTCATCTTTCATTACCTCAGAAGTAAAAATGGCCTAAGAAAAGAACTTTTAAAAAATAATTACCAGTGAGGGCAATAACAGTGTAAACACTGGGAAAACAGGCACACAGTGCTGAAGGCAGACTAATTTCTCAGGACATCCTACAGGAATGAACTCAATCACAACACTGTACCACTTAATAGTGAACCAAATAGGTCCAAGATGTCTTAATTCATTCGTGACTTCAGGCCATTGGCAATGTGACTGAGTCTTAGCTGACCTCTGAAATGACCTTTCATGCCACTCACTTAAGGGCGATTAGGGAACGGGCAATAAATGCTGGCCTTGCTAGTGATGCCAGTACCTTGTGAATGAATTGAAGCAAAAGAAAAGGAGATGGGCCTGAATCTTTGTCCGTGAGGCAAGTGTGCAGAGTCTTGAGAATCCCTGGCTCCACAAACCCAACTTCTAAAAATGGCTGCCTGGACGTCAGACTTTTGCTCTCGGGGAACGGGCTAGATTAGACGTCGGGGTGGACGGCGGCTCTGTAAGAACTGAGGAGGCTGCAGGGTGTGGAGAGGGACTGGGTGGAAGGCCTGCCTCAGGACTCTGGCACTCCGGCATAAAACACAAAACATTCCTCCAGCCCTCACCCCGCATCTCCCACATACTCCCCATGCCCCATCCATGCCACTGAATGCCCTGTACCCACCCCCATAACCCTCATACACTCTTTGGAAACCTATGCCCCTGTAACCAGCATCATGGCCCTTTATAGCCCCTATGCCCCTATACCCACCCCACCATGGCCCTATATAGCCCCTATGCCAACTTAGTGCTAACTCATACCAACCCATGCCCCCCACTCACCACCCTTTGCCCTTACACCTACCATGCCAACTCACCCAGTATCCACCATGGACAGACCTCAGGACCCATGCAGGGATGAGATAAAATAAAGTTCCATAAAATGAAGGTTTCACTATATTGAAAAAATCGTTCTCATTCATAAAAATTTTTTACTACATTTACATTCCTTTAACTAAATAAAGGCTTATAAAAACAAACATTTCATTCAAGTGCACAATTCCTTATAACAACAAGCATTGAAATTCATAGTCCCACTTCGAAGAGTCTATAACCACTTATAGCTGTCAATCAAACTGTAATGGCAGACACCCTACGTGATAATGGATGGTTATGAAATTAGTCATGCAGTGTAATCTAGTATGGAAGGCCTCGGCTTTATGTCAACAAACAGAGTGAAATAGCAAGCAAACATATTTTTTAATACTCCAGACATTTTTTTCAAAGCTTTAAAAGGCAGGCCTTTTAAATGCCCGGAGAGATTGATAGCTCCCTTTGACAGATCCCTTTGACAGGTGCTTTTGACAGTTCCTCGTGAACTTTTGATAGCTCCCTTTGATAGGTGCTTTTGGCAGGTCCTTTTGACTCTTCTGACAGGTCCTCTTAACAGGTCCTCTTGACACTTTTGACGTTGATTTTGCTAGTCTGTGGACATTTCCAATGAGCTTGATAGTTAATGAGTTTATGCACTTTTACAGACATTCATGTCTAATTTTAACAGTTCTAAAGGGCACCTTACCTCCCCCAAAGGGCACCTGACCTCCCCCAGGACCAGATCCAAAAGGATACCACACCTTTCCAAACAAATCTACTAAGTTCAGACCTGCTCTTCCCAGGTCTACTGTGCACACTTTGGGTTTCACACCACTGGCCTACCAAATTCTGACTTCAGTAGAGGCAGCTGATGATTTAAGTGGCCAGCTGCCTCTGTAGATTGTGCATGCGCAAAACATGAACTGCCCCCATTCCCGCCCTTGCGAAAATGGAAAGAGCTGTGTTCGGGAGCGGGGGAGGCTCTCCATCATGGCAAAGACCCAGGCCATGGTGTTTTGTACCCCTCTTTCATAAAGAGGGGAGAAACTCATTTCTTGGACCTGCAGCACAGCTGATAGCTTTGAGAACACTGAAGACAGAGAGCCGAACTTTTTACCCTCAACAAGTTAGGGCTGAGAAAATGCTAGTGCTGACCTTATGTGATTCATTTTTTTTTGCCAGGCAAGTGTTTATGGAGCTGCTCCTCAACACTCAGTAGAAATCAAGCAAGTCTTCTCAGAAAACCATCAGCCACTGTATAGCACTCTGCTTTCTACACCTGTGGAACTCTGTTCCAATGACATCGCTTGCAACTTGTAATGAAATACAGAAAATTCTGGAAAACATGCAGCAGGCCAGGCACCATCTGTGCTGGGCTAATGTTTCAGGTCTTGTTGACCGGGAATGTTAATCCGTCTGAGTCTTTTCCAGCATTTTCTGCTTTTATTTCAGGTTTTCAGCACCTGCAGGATGTCACTTTTGTGTGCCTTGTATGCAGAAGTTTACAGCCAAAGTTAGTTATTATTTGCTGACCAGGGTTAATAATGGAGTAAGCAACAATCCATGGAACATCTACAATTTTGCACTGGTGGCCTGTAACATTCCCTCAACCTCTATGCTTTGGGGGGCAAATTTGTGAGGCGCTTGCTGTGTTACCATTGGCATCATTGTCCTGGGTTACATTTTGATAAGACATCCGAATATAAAGTTGCAACAGGCCCAGCTAGAATGGAAAGAAGCCCCTGACACTTTGCTAATGCTTTGGACTGAATGGAGAGGACACTTTTGCAATTGCTGTACGATTAATGAGTTGATATACGTGGTAAGGTGAAGCCTACGTAGGGACGCTCTAAACTAAAAGAGCATTTGGTTTAAAGCTGTAGTCAAAAGAATAGGGACAGGTGCCAGAAGCAGTTCAGAATAATTGAACTCATTATTGAAAAAGCCAAAAAGACATCAGAAAGATAAAGGAATAGCGTAGTAATGTTAGTAAAACTTTTTTCAGTTATTGAAAGAAACAGATACCTTTTGAGCAATTTAGAAAAGTTGGTTAGATATGAATGGATCAAGACTTGGCTGAAGTAAGGAAACACTTTGCATTGGTGCTATGCTATCGAAGATGACCATAATTTACCACTGGTGCTGAATGGGTGTGCTGCTAAAAAATGACACAGAATAAGTGATTGTAGGTATGCAGGCCAGATTTTCACCCTCATTTCGGGAACCATGAGTCAGGCCATTTCCCGATATCGCTAACCCAGCTTCTAATAGTCAGCCCACTCACCCGGGATTTTGGTCTCTGGGTGTTGGTTGTGGCTGAAGTCAGGGCTGCCACCTCCCAGCAGGTTAGAAACCCCTGTTTACTGGAATATTGGCTCAGTACAATTCATAAGATAAAAACATGAAAGTGCTGGAAAAACTCAGCAGGTCTGGCAGCATTCGTGGAGAGAGAAATAGAGTTAACGTTTTGAGTTCAATGTAACTCTTCATCGGAACCCAGTTCAATTCATGGTTGCTATATCCTCTGGCCCTCACTCCTCAACCGCTGACCTCCTCTCACTTCCCAACCATTCCCCTATGCCCCCTCATTTATCCCCTGCCCCCTCCATGTCCTAATATCCCCATGCCCCTTCTATTACCCCTCCTCTCCCCCCATGCCATGCTCCCTCCACCTTCCCATGTCCCTTCCAAACCCATTCTAATAGCCCCATGCCCCTTTCACACCCTTCATGCATCCTCCATACCCACTCTTCCACTATCCACTATGTACTGAATCAGAGAGCCATTGGTAAGTCTGGCAAGTCTACAAAATATGCAACCACACTTTTATTTCACTTAGAAAAAGCTGCTCATCGCACAGCCTCCTAAGAATGTTGATCAAACATAGCCATTTTAGTGTCAATGCAAAAAACTTTAAGCCTCTTCAAAACTCTTAATCTCTTTCAAATAAAAAAACAGGCACTGCAAAACTACATCAAAGAAAGAATAATTTATTAAAGCCTCATAAAGCTGTGAAGCTAACAAAGCTAGTACTTCCCTTTGCAACTGTGTAAACATTGCTTAGGGGGCTGAGTCTATTATCCATTCTTGGAGCTCAGCCAAGCATTAATAATGAAGCCATCTGGCAACTAGATGGTCAGACAGATTTGCTGTTTGATCGAGAGTTAGGCAATACTCTGGTTAGGCCTGTTAAATAGGTGCTGTACTGTCAGCACCCTTGATTTTGATAATCCAGCACAACAGTTATTGTTTTGCCAGCATACTAGCAACTGATGTGCCTGATTTTCACCCATTCAAAGCCCATTCACTTCCAGAGTTAAAAATGGACCCGAGTTCTTTCATAAACCATCCTAGTCATTAAAGTTCTTTCATTGAGCTTCAGCCATACTTCAAGGAATTAAAGGAACTGAAATCCAAATACTCCTACCTGATGTCCATAGAAATTTTGCTCTCATGTCAGTTGGAGATAGATCCATCTGGGACATGAACTGCAGGGTCTAAAGTGAGGGCAATGTAGGGAAGATAGTCATATTTAATGTGTTTGTTCTGCCGTACATTGTCATAGTCAAGTTTCTCCATCACTTTAGATTATTGTGTATTTAATTTAGGCGGAAGGACAAATGTACCTTCCCACAAACTGTATGCAACCAACCTGCACAATGACTTCAAAAAACATGCATCTGCATGAAAGATCTTGAAACAAATTAATTGAAAAGAGATCCAGCCCTAAGCAGCAACTTGCTTGGAAAACTATTTGCATATTAAGAGCCAGCTGTGTCCAATTTTGCATTTTTATTCCTTTAAAATGGAAATTACTGGCAAACCTATTCTGAGTGTTAACTTAATTCTTCAAATGACTCTTCACTTATGAAAATTCAGTCATTTTAATTCAGAAATTTGTAACATACGCAGAGGTTAGTAATGCAGATGCTATGAAGAACCATAAGGAATTAAAGGGGTAATTGCATTTTGTTAGGGAGCATGGGTCAGAGAATGGGGGGCTATAATGCTGTAACACATCCTTTGGCTCATTCTCCCTTTGAACACGGGGTGGGGGAGGACTACCTGGGATGTGCTCTGAGCTTGACTTTGTGTGATTTGACATTGACTTCAGCAGAAATAAAAACTGGGAGAGATGTAAAAACATGCTGCCGATTTGCAATCACCCATTTTACACCATCGCACACAGTCAAGGTCAGGAGTCAAGAATTGGCCATTAAGGGTCTGCAGGACACATGCAGTTGTGGTGCCCTTTCAAACCTTCAAGAAAATGAACGTGAAAGTGGCTGAAGCTCCTGGTAATATTTTTAAAAGCTCCATGAATATAGAAGCTGCGTCTGGGGAACTTGACTAGAGCAAAAGTTAGCCTGTAAGTGAGGAATTATCATGTCAGTGAGAAGTAAGATGTGAATCAGCCGGTTATGAAGTGTCGTCAGAATGATCACAAGCGTTTTATGGGTTTTCAACCAATGGAGGGGTGGGGGGCTATCGTCCGAGCATAGAGGCAGAATGGATTTGGAAACAATGCATCTTGTCTCAAATCTCTGAGGAGGCAACCAGACTATTGGCCCAGGCTATCCAGTGAATGTAATTGATTTCAATTTTCTGCAGGGACATGATAAAAGTTCCCCATATTAGGCTTTCAATCAGGATTAAGGCTCATGGATTTAATGGGTTAGCTGCCTGGATTGAAAACAGTCTTGGAAATAGAGAGCAGATGATGATGATGTATAACAGAAAAGGCTCTGCCTGGGCAAAGCTGTGAAGAGGCGGATTCCACAGGGATCTGTACCTTGTGCCCTGTTGCTTACACTGGCAATGAATGATATGGAGGCGGAGTCACTAATTTATGCTGGTGAATGCAGATTTTATGTAAGGTGTTTGACTTATCCGAACGCAGGTTTATTGATTATATGATTGCAAAGGGATATCAAACTATATTTTACTGGATTCAGAAGTGATTCGTAACTTGGATATACAGCAACTTCTCACTAACACACCACATGTTGCAACACACCCTTTCCGTGCTTCCTAATCTCACTGAGAAACGCTGTAAAGCATCCTTCTTGTCAAAAGGCTGTATCGAGAAAGCTGTTGCTTTTATCTCTCTCGTTTGTATCAAGGTTAAGCCAGAGGTTGCATTACCAAATTTTAACAAGAGCTTTGCTGACTTAGGCACTGCACTCAGTTCTCGCAATGACCAGTATAATATGGATAAATGTGTGGTAATTGCCTATTTGATACACCAGATGGTGCTGATGTTGGAATCTTATATCTAAGCAAGCTGTCAGCAGCTACAGCCAAGCAATTCATCTTGTGACGTTCTTCCTATTTTGTTTTTAATTTGAATTAGCCATGGCCTTTTTAAAAGTTAGACATTGACTAGGTTAAATCACTTTGCTTGGCACAAACTATTGACCTCTAGTGAAATGTGCCATATGCTCTTCATTCAAACTGAATTAAACACCTTTCAAGCAAGCAATAAATCACAATGTAAAAAAAAATCTCATTGGTAATGTTGTCTCTTAACCATCCCGTCGTCTTCAGTTCTGAAACAGGGGATTCTACACTCGTTCTTTACTTGCACCTTTCCGTGTCTGTTCTTAATGGGATGGGAAACGCGTGACTTCAGTCGACTCCTCGTCAGTTGATCACGCGGGACAGCATCACGCGGATTCTCAGTCTTGAGATGAAAGGCAGGGCCTTGGTTTGGCGTCTCATCCAAAAGACGGCACCTCCGGCGTGCAGCGCTCCCTCAGCACCACACTGAGGGATCAGCTTGGATTATGTACTCACGTTTCTGGAGCACGGCCTAAATCCGCAACCATCTGACACGGAGGCGAGAATGTCAACCTGTGAGCCACAGCTGACACCTTACTTAATCCTCAGTGTCGTTTCCAAATGGGACAGTAAGCACCAATTAGATCCAAGGTTGGTGCTACCCATGGCGATGACCAAGTACATTGGGACCCTGCTATAACATGGTCAGCTATAGCACAGAACTCTGTATGATGTGGATCTGCCCTGGACCCCTAAATTTTCATTTAAATCAGGTTTTGTCTAGTGTGGTAACAAACCACTCAAGCCAGAAAACAAAAATAACGTGATCTCCCCTCTAACGTGGGCCCCATGCGGACGGTGTCACACTGGCGTCCCAGTGTGACTCACGACAGATAAAGTCACATTGGAGCTCCAGACAGCCCAACAGCAGAAATAAAATTGGAATTCATGAGGACGCACCGGGCGTTGGGCTTATCACGTTCGTGGAGGTTAATGGACCTGCAAAATTAGCTGTGAGGCGTTCCTTCAGTTTTTGAAAGCTGAGAAAACCAAGAGGATCACCAAAGCTTGATGATGCAGCGAGTGTAGAAATGAGGCAAAACCGCTTGGAGTTTCCAGCCCATGCAACGAAGACAATAAATATTTAATTGTACAGAAAAAAAAATGACACTTCATTTCTTCAGGTCATGAGCATTCTGCATATGTTAACTTGAGCTCTGATGAAAGTGCAAAAGTGCAATTATTTTACGTCCTACAGCTAAGAGTGACATGGTCCATGAATATTTCCCACATTTTTAAACTGACACATTTTATACCGAGCTCTAGCCACGTGTAATTTATTAGCATTATCTTATAGCTGACATGCAAAATTCATAAAGAAAATGGGTAATTACGTTGTGGGTGGATTTTGAAGTGCTAAACAGCGGAGGGCTCAGACCTGACTGAATAGAGTCAGGTTAGCAACCATCGGCTAACCCTCAGAAGGCAGCTTGCTTTCTAATGGGCGAAAGGCCTGCTCGTTGGGGTTTTGTTTTAAGAGCAATAAAGAATTCCTGAGCTGAGAAGCCAACAATAGAGCCAAATCAATGTATCACTTATAAACGTAATATTTGGTTTATTTGTCATGCAGGAGAGCTAAATAAAAATAGCAGATTAAAAACAGACACTTTAACAAAGGCAATGAAGTGAGCCAAGAAACATAATAAAAACAGAAAGCGCTGGAAAAACTCAGTTTGTGGAGAGAGAAACACAGTTAACATTTCGAATCAATATGACTTCTTCGCAACTGGAGAGAGGTAGGCCTCTCCCAACTTTTCTAACAGCACAAAACCCATCACTTTTCTACCTCTCTCCAGGAGTCATATTGGATTCGAAAGGTTAACTCTGTTTCTCTCTCCACAGGTGCTGCCAGACCTGCCGGGTTTTTCCAGCATTTTCTGTGCTTCTGACGGAATGTTGGCCCATGGTGGGGTTCACCCTCACGCCTACACCCACCCTCCCCTACCACACCCCCTCACTCACCCACCACCACCACCTCCACATAAAGAGATAAAGACCCCAGGAGGTCCTCGCAGGCTGTTCTTGTGCACCTCCCAGCAGCATCTTAGAGCTGAGTTCTAGAAATACGTCACATGCCCACCTTTCGTAATCACAGCTGATATGTGAAAAGAATATTTGCAACAAGAGAGAGCCAAAACACCTCTGCTTGCCATTCAGTAGCTTTACCATTGTCAAATTGCCTGCCATTAACGTCCTTCTGTGGATTCACCATTTACCTGGAAACTGAACTGGGCCAAACAGATAATGCTGTGGATACAGGAGCAGATTTTAATTTTTATTATTCTTCTCTTGGGAAGGGTGTCGCTGGCTAGGACAGCATTTTTATTGCCCATTCCTAATTGCCCTTGAGAAGGTGGTGGTGGTGAGCCGCCTTCATGAACCGCTGCAGTCCATGTGGTGTCGGTGCACGCACAGGGAGGGAGTTCCAGGATTCTGACCCAGCGACAGTGAAGGAACGGCGATATATTTCCAAATCAGGATGGTGAGTGACTTGGAGGGGAACTTTCAGGTGACGGTGTTCCAATGCATCCGCTGCCCTTGTCCTTCTAGGTGGTAGAGATCGTGGGTTTGGAAGGTGCAGTTGAAGGAGCCTTGGTGTGTTGTTGCAGTGCATCTTGTAGATGGTACACACTGCTGCTGTTGTACATAGGTAGTGGAGGGAATGAATGTTGAAGGTAGTGGATGGGATCAGGTGATGTTTATCCTGTTGCGGATGTCTCATCTTCTGACTCCCTAAAGCCTGTCCACTGTCTACAAGGTATAAATCAGGAGTGTGATGGAATGAATGTAGCTCCAACAACACTCAAGAAACTTGGCACCATCCAGGACAAAGCAGCCTGTTTGATTGATAACTCATGCACTAACAAAAGCAGCCACTCCCACCAACACCGGTACATCGTCACTGCAGTGTGTACCATCTACAGGATACACCGCAGCCAATTGCCAAGTCTTCTAGGGCAATACCTCCCCCACATGTATCCTCCCTCACCCAGAAGAATGAAGGCAACAGGTTCATCGGAACACCATCCTTCCCAAGTTCACCACCATGCCACACACTTGGAAATATATCACCATTCCTTCATCATTGCTGGATCAAAATCATGGAATCGCTACCAAACAACACTGCGGAAGTTACCACACTGAGTGCTACAGTTCTAGAAGAAGGATAAACTCCAACTTCTCAAGTCCAACTTAGGGTGCAAATAAATACTGGCCTTGCCAATGAAGCCACATCCCATAAAACGAATATTAAAAAAAAAGGATGGCAGATCAGCAGTTCGTTAGAACACATAACTGACCCTATGTTCCCAGCTTCTGTTTGAACCAGGAAGCCCAAGACTTGTCTGAAATTGGGGTTCAGGCATCCAGAGGCAGCTCATCCATTCCCATTCATTCATTTTGGGCTTTGCCAGCTTCAGCCTCAGGTAAGTCTAGAGGGGCTGGGATGGAGGGAGGCAGAAAGAGGGAGCATTCACAGCTGGTGACATAACAGCATAAGAAATAGGACCTGGAGTGGGCCATATGGCCTTCAAGCCTCCTCCGCCATTCAATAAGATTATGGTTGACGATCAACCTTAACTTTACTTTCCTGATTTATTTCCATATCCCTTTATCCCTTGATAGGTAGTGATCCTCAGGAGTGCTTCTGATTTGTCTGGGTCCACATGGAGAAAAACCATTGGGGCATTGGACTTTCATTTTCTTTAAACACTTTTGTTTTTGGTGAAATGTCTGTGTGGCTGGGCAGGACAGTTGGAGGCAGGAGATCATGTGATGAAACCTCTAGGAAGATAAAGAACCAGAATTGGCAACCCTATTGCGAGGGAAGCCTGAAAAATTGCCTGATCAAACATGGGGTTGGAGATGTTGGAGTTGTCATTGGGGTGTGGGGCCTAGCTCTGCAAAGTTGATCCTTCAAGTTGCCCCCTGTTTCCCACCTGGACTAATTTTTACCCCAGCATCTTCATGCACAGGCAAATGAGTGGCACAAAATCCTGTAGTTAACATTTTGAGTAAAAGTGCGTTTACAGCACAAGTTTCGCATTGAAACAGCAATCATTTTTGTACCCAATTTGAACTTGTGTGGCGTAAGTCCAGAGTTAATAAGGCTCACCCTCATTCTCTCAGGCATTTCCGTTCCGATTTGATCCAGTGCCTGAGCTAGCTCTGGCTCTGAATTTAACTTGCATTGAGCCTTTAACTGCAGACTCAGTGTGAAGCTAAGCTGAACTGTAATGTAAAGCCACCCTAAGTGCCTTGAGGTTTTGCAATGCTGTGATTGCTACTTGTGGTGCTCATATTGTTTCCACACTGATCTAATTTTGTTTGTTACACGGGAAGGTGATAAGATGCTATACATTTAGGGCAGATAGCGACTGAGCAAAAAATGATTATTGGCAACGAAAAGCATCCTCCTACACATTGTCCTTCATCCAACCTTTACCTCACGTTTTAAAATTTAACATTTGATGAAGAGTAATGCGCTTCTTTAGCACATATAAATGAATATTGTACAAAATAAAGCAAGTCCCTCATTTTATTTTTATAACACTATAAATAAATGTTTTAAAGCAGACCCAAGGCATTGTCCCTAATCATCTCATCACAAGTACTATAAAACAAATATTGTACAATATTGGCTGGTTAGGGTTGAGCTACTTAAGCTGTTTGAGCAGATGCAATTCTTTCCCAAATTTGTAGGTGAATTAGCAATCAAGAAAGCCTCATATATCAGGCACTAACACACTAAGAAAATACAATAATGTTTATATTAAAGAAGGATAACATCTTTTCTTCAAACAAACACCAGCTTAAATCCTTACATTCTTCTTCAATCTGTTTTCTTCAAGAAGCCATGAAACAAGGTTTTGTGAACAAGTTTCTTACAGTGGGCTGCATTTTATGTGCCCCCCACATAGCATGTTTTCAGGCGGGGGTGGGGTGGGGGGGGGGGGTGGTATAAAATAGGGTGGGTGTCCACCCTACCCCATTATATGGGGCGTGGGTGGGCACTGAAATCGGCAGCCTGCTCACTATAAATAACCAAGGGTCAATTGGGCTTGTTAACAAGCCAGTTGACCCTGATAATACGTCACCCACGCCATGGGCAGCCAGGTGGCAGTGGCCAGGCTGCTTTCTTGAAAAACCTTTTCAAAGGGCGGGGAGGAATGGGTAGTACTATTTTTTGGAGGGGGGGGTCCCCTTTGCAGATTGGGGAGAAGCCCCCCGCCCCAGAAGGACAAAACAGTAGAATCTGGAAATGACCGGTACTGGCCTGAACTGGAGTTCCATTGTAAGATATACAAGTCCAGTTTGGACCACGACCAGTCCATTTCCCAAGTTTTACCGGTTTTTCCTAAGTACCTCCTCCCCCCACCAACTGCCTTTCTTTATACCCGTCTGCTCCGTTAAACGCACCACCCCCACCCCCTTGCCCTCCTCTCTAAACTGCCCAAAGCCTCCTTGCCCAACACCCCGGACTTACCCGTCCTTGGGATCCCGCGGGTCTCCTTCTTGTTCCTGGCTGCAGTCCCGGCAGTGGCCACTAATGCGTTATCGGCACCGCTGGGACCGATGGAGTTGCTGGTCAATCCGATTGATCGGAGGGGGTCGGAAGTCCCACAGTACCCCGTGGAGTGGGTTGGCTCCTTGCCGAATTTGCTTCTGGGAGGGGTGGAGGAACTGCCCGACCCTCCCCACCCCCCACCCCGCCCAACAATATTCCGCCCAATATCACAACTTTTTTATTTTAAAGGACATTATGATCTTTATATGTTATTGATTGTATGGTAATACAATCCAAAGCCCTGCAGGGAAATCGAATGTATTTTTCACCACTTTTCAGATGGCTGTGGTTAAAAATATTATTTACAGGAAGCTGTGATATTAATTAAAAATATATGCTAAACTCTTGATATATTGTGACAATGCAGCAGTAAGAATGAACTGGAACCTAAAGCAGCCATTTGGGAATAACAGAAATTGGATGCACGGTGGCAAAATTTGCAGAAGGCACCAAAGATTTTGATTTTTAGACCCTGCTAACGCTAGAATCGGAGACAGGTGGACGCTAAAAATAGCATGTGCCCGTTCCCCGGCCCCAACCCAACCCCGGGCCATTTTTGCGGAGGCAGGATGCTGGGGTGTGGGGGTTGGGGTCTGCGGGGGGGAAGTGGAGGGGGGAGAGGGTGGCAGCAGGGCTACCAGCCCGCATGTCATGGGTAGCTGACTAAAGTTAATTAACAGCCTATGAAGGCCAATTAACGGAGGCCGGCTGTGAATTTCCAGTCTCCCCCGGAGGTTTAGCAGTCTGGAGGCAGCCTTCTGGCAGCAGGCAAGGGGGCCAGTGCTTCAGACAGGCCTACAAGCCCTCCCTGCCTGCCTGGGTGCTGCAGCAGCCTTAAGCCGCCTTGTTAGAATCTCAGAATCACACAGTGCAGAAGAGGCCCTTCGGCCCATTGAGTCTGCACCGACACGTGAGAAACACCTGACCTACCTACCTAATCGCATTTACCAGCACTTGGCCCATAGCCTTGAATGTTATGACGTGCCAAGTGCTCATCCAGGTACTTTTTACAGAATATGAGGCAACCCGCCTCCACCACTCTCCCAGGCAGTGCGTTCCAGACCGTCACCACCCTCTGGGTAAAAAGGTTTTTCCTCACATCCCCCCTAAACCCCCTGCCCCTCACCTTGAACTTATGTCCCCTCATGACTGACCCTTCAACTAAGGGGAACAGCTGCTCCCTTTCCACCCTGTCCATGACCCTCATAATCTTGTACACCTCGATCAGGTCACCCCTCAGTCTTCTCTGCTCCAACGAAAACAACCCAAGTCTATCCAACCACTCTTCATAACTTAAATGTTTTACCCCAGGCAACATCCTGGTGAATCTCTTCTGCACCCCCTCCAGTGCAATCACATCCTTCCTATAATTGGCGACCAGAACTGTACTCCAGCTGTGGCCTCACCAAGGCTCTATACAACTCCAACATGACCTCCCTACTTTTGTAATCTGTGCCTCGATTGATAACGGCCAGTGTCCCATATGCCTTTTTCACCACCCCACTAACATGCCCCTCTGCCTTCAGAGATCTATGGACACACAGGCCAAGGTCCCTTTGTTCCTCAGAACTTCCTAGTGTTATGCCATTCATTGAATACTTCCTTGTCAAATTACTCCTTCCAAAGTGTATCACCTCACACTTTTCAGGGTTAAATTCCATCTGTCACTTATCTGCCCATTTGACCATCCCGTCTATATCTTTCTGTAGCCCAAGACACTCAACCTCACTCATAACCGCCCGGAGGGGGAGTGGTTGGGGGAGTGGGTGGGTGGGTGGGGGGGGGTGCGGGGTGGGGTGTCGAAGCCCACTACAACAGTGGCCTGGCTGCAAAAGCCATGCCTTAATTTCAAATTGTAAAAGCGGAGACGCCTCCATTTTTAAGCGTTCCCTTTTGCACTTACCTGCCATTGCGGCCTGCTGTTACTTCCAAGCTGGAAGTACTCTGCTCGGTCCTCCAGCTTCAAGAGCCTGCCCCATGCCCTTAATTGGGCAGTGAGTCCATCCTCTTAATTGAAAATCATGATGGGTGAGTGTTTCCCACATCACGCAGGCCTCTGACCCACCTACCTGACGGCGGCTGGAGGGGGGGTGGGGGGGTGGCGGGGTGGGAGGAGACATGGGGGAGGTGTGGGCGGGGCTTCAGAAACCTATAGGAAAAACCCTGTTCAAATTTAGGGGCATGAGTAATTGAGTAATAACGGGAGGGACTGAGCCAAAATACAGGATGATATAAGTTGGCTTGCAGAATGGGCAGACAATGTCCCAAAGCGCGAGGAGTGATAAGGAGGATTTTTATTCCTTGGAAGGTGAGAAACCAAAAGGGGCCGGAGGAGAAAAGTGATCCGGAAATATTGATGCATAAAATGCTAAAAGTAAGGCCAGAAAGAATGCAAACGGAGTACAGGGGTTGATTCCTAGCAGACTAGAATACAAATGTGGAGAAGTAATGGTAAATTTCTACCGAACCTTGGTTAGACCACGTTTGGACCATTATATGCTGTTCTGGTCTCAGTATTACAAAAAGCAGATTGGTGCACTGGCAAAGTGCAGAAAAGATTTACAAGGATGTTACCAAGAATTGAGAGGATGAAGATTTCAGGAAAGATTGAGTAGGTTTGATCTCTTTTCTCTTGGTAGCTGGAAGACTTAGAGACCTGATAGAATCACAGCAACCTGTGTTTCTATGGTGTATTTAATGTCATAAAACATCCCAAGACACTTCACAGGAGAGTCATCAAAAAACATGACACCAAGTCACATATGGGTGATATTAGGGCAGATGACAAACAGCTTAGTTAAAGAGGTAGGTTTTAAGGAGTATCCTGAAGAAAGAGCAGTAGAGAGCATGAGGAAAGAGAGGTAGAGAGCCTGAGGGAAGAGAGGTAGAGAGCCTGAGGGAAGAGAGATAGAGAGCCTGAGGGAAGAGAGATAGAGAGCCTGAGGGAAGAGAGATAGAGAGCCTGAGGGAAGAGAGATAGAGAGCCTGAGGGAAGAGAGATAGAGAGCCTGAGGGAAGAGAGATAGAGAGCCCGAGGGAAGAGAGATAGAGAGCCCGAGGGAAGAGAGATAGAGAGCCCGAGGGAAGAGAGATAGAGAGCCCGAGGGAAGAGAGATAGAGAGCCCGAGGGAAGAGAGATAGAGAGCCCGAGGGAAGAGAGATAGAGAGCCCGAGGGAAGAGAGATAGAGAGCCCGAGGGAAGAGAGGTAGAGAGCCCGAGGGAAGAGAGGTAGAGAGCCCGAGGGAAGAGAGGTAGAGAGCCCGAGGGAAGAGAGGTAGAGAGCCCGAGGGAAGAGAGGTAGAGAGCCCGAGGGAAGAGAGGTAGAGAGCCCGAGGGAAGAGAGGTAGAGAGCCCGAGGGAAGAGAGGTAGAGAGCCCGAGGGAAGAGAGGTAGAGAGCCCGAGGGAAGAGAGATAGAGAGCCTGAGGGAAGAGAGAAAGAGAGCCTGAGGGAAGAGAGATAGAGAGCCTGAGGGAAGAGAGATAGAGAGCCTGAGGGAAGAGAGGTAGAGAGCCTGAGGGAAGAGAGGTAGAGAGCCTGAGGGAAGAGAGGTAGAGAGCCTGAGGGAAGAGAGATAGAGAGCCTGAGGGAAGAGAGGTAGAGAGCCTGAGGGAAGAGAGGTAGAGAGCCTGAGGGAAGAGAGGTAGAGAGCCTGAGGGAAGGGATTCCAGAACCTGGAGCCCAGGCAGCTGAAATAATAGAGATAATAGAAAATTTAAATACGTTTTAAAAATAAGAGGTCTCCCTTTTAAGATGGAGATGAGAAGAATTCTTTTCCCCTCAGAGGGTTGTTAGTCTGTGGAATTCTCTTCTCCAAAAAGCAGTGGAGGCAAAAGAACATGAGAACATCCATCCACAAGGCACAAGTCAGGAGTGTGATGGAATAATCTCCACTTGACTGGTTGAGTGCAGCTCCCACCATCCAGGACAGTGCCGCCCGCTTGATTGGCACATCTACAAACTTCCACTCCCTCCACCACTGATGAAGAGTTGCAGCAGTGTGTACCGTCTACAAGATGCACTGCAGGAACACACCAAGGCTCCTTAGGGAGCACTTTCCAAAACCACGACCATTACCATGGTCATGGGTTTGGAAGGACAAGGGCAGCAGACACATGGGAACACCACCACCTGCAAGTTCCCCTCCAAGCCACTCACATTCCTGACTTGGAAATATATCACCATTCCTTCACTGTCGCTGGGTCAAAATCCTGGAACTCCCTTCCTAACAGCACTGTGGGTGTAACTACACCACAGGGACTGCAGCGGTTGAAGAAGGCAGCTCACCACCACCTTCTCAAGGGCATTTAGGAATCGGTAACAAATGCTGGCCTAGCCAGCAACGCCCACATCCCATAAATGAATAAAAAAAAGAAATAGAAGCAGGCGTAGATCACACGGCCCATCGAGCCCTCTCCGCCATTCAGTGTGATCATGGCTGCCCTTAGGCTTCAACCCCATTTTCCTGCCTGCTGCCCATATCCCTTAATTTCCTGAGAGACCAAAAATCTGTCTATCTCAGCTTTAAATGTATTCAACAATGAATACCCATCTGGGGTAGAGAATTCCTAAGACACACAGCCCTTTCAGTGAAGTAATTTCTCCTCATCTCAGTCCTAAATAATTGGCCCCTTATCCTGAGACCGTGCCCCCGTGTTTTAGATTCCTCAACCAATGGAAACAATCTCTCAGCGTCCACCTCTATCAAGCGTCTTCAGAATTTTGTAGGTTTCAATGAGATCGCCTCTCATTCTTCAGAACCCCAGAGAATATCAGCCCAACTTAATCAGCCTCTCATCATAGGACAACCCCCTCATCCCAGGGACCAATTTAGTGAACTCTGGTTGGGTCATTATATTTATTCAAGGCTGAGTTGGCTGGATTATGGATAGACATGAGAGTCAAGGGTTAACAGTGGGGGAGGGGGTGGTGGGGAAGACAGGAAAGTGGATTGAACCAGATCAGCCATGATCTTATTGAATGGTGGAGTAGGCTCAAAGGGCCAAATGGTCTACTCCTGCTCCTATGTCCTCTGTTCCTATCTTTATAATTATGAAAGTGTTCAATAGGATGGATGTGGAGAAACTATCTCCACTTGTGGGTGAGTTGAATAAGGGGTCATAAATATAACATAATCACTAAGAGATCAAGTAAAGAATTTAGGAGGAATATTTTTACACGGAGGGCGATGAGAATATGGAACTCAGTACCATGGAGTGGTTGATGTGCATAGCATTGATACATTAAAGGGAAGGCTTGGTTTGTACACGAGGGAGAAGGGGCTAGAGGGATGTGGGACAGAAAGAGGTGAATAGAGTGAGAGGAGGTGGGTGTGGAAAATAAACATCAACATGGACTTGTTGGGCAGAAGGGACCAGTTTTGTGCTGCAGATCCTAGATAATTCTACATAAAGTTAATGGCCGTGAGTTTATAAGACAGAAGTTCCGTGAAGGGCATCTGATAATGTCCATGCGTCACAGGAACAAGCTCAAATTCACCAACATGTTCCTTTGATTGCGTAAAACACACAGAGCAGCTCATCAAAAAGGTTCGCTTTTGACTTTTATTACCAATGCGTCTTGCTCCCAGCGATGCAGAATGTGTGATGAAATCAACACAGTGTAGCTCAGATGAAGCCCCATGGGCTTAATCTTGGAAGCCAGAGTGTCTGATGGGGACCCCACTCAAAAGATAATAGCCTCAATTATTACAAAACAAGACGCTTTAACTGGGAGGACCAAGGTGATGCCAGAACGGAGCGGAAGCTTTTCCCGAGGAATTGCTGCGAGAGAAAGTAAGAATCACCGAGCTGGAAGAGCGAAACTGCAGCGAGGAGTCAGAGCGAGAGAATGAGAAATGAGAAACCGGCGAGAGAAAGAGTGCAAAACGAGTGAGGGATGACTTGTCGTGGAATAATGGGATGTGGCTTTGTGCCCATGATTTCCCACAGGTCGGTTTCTGAACTTGACTATACTTCCGAATTGGAAAAGCTGACAGCAGAAGCTAGTTACTTCCCCGTTGGGAGACGTGGAAGGTGATGCAGCCCATCCATTTCCACTCACCTCTCAACATGAGCCTTAACTGAGCACATCAGAAGTTCACCCTTCAATATGTGGACGCACCGTGGCTGCTGAGCTTGAATAACATGTGTTGCCTGTGATACACATTAAAGGGTAATGAAGCTGACTGTGATCTTCAATCAAACGTCGCGTGGCATCGAATGACACAGCAGCGGATTGTCGAGTTATTTGTGTACATACAGGCACATCAAGGATTCGGATGATAAAGCTTCAGTAGTTTATCAGTGTCAGCTCAAGCCTGAGGTATGATTCTGCCTTGAAATACACTACAGATGATGTTTGCCTTGATTGTATATGCAGATGGAGTAAACGGCTTTCATTCTGTTTCCTGTTAAGTGTATTTGATTGAATTGGATGATTAGACCAGAAATAGTGCCTTGCCATGCGGTTAAACCAGCACTAATTGCCACCCCCCATCAAAATCAAAACAACAAGTGCGCTTCCTCTATTCTGAATGCCGCAGTTCACATCCCAGACTGTTGCTTAGATGACCAAGAACCTTCCTTGTGCCTTGGCCGAGTGGCCATTTTTTTTTTATATAGTGTGGAGTTTAACTCCTAGGTGAAGCAGCTGAGCTTCTCACCCGATTGTCTTCATAGGAGGTCCACCTTCATTAAAATCCCACCAGCCGGCTGCCTGCCTGAAATGAGGCTGCTCACCAGCATTCAAGTAAGAGGAGGGAGGGGTGGGATTCATCATTCGAGGGGCTGGGAAGAGGCCAAGGATAGAGGAGTTTTTTTTAACTGACCTTTTTAGGCCTCTGCTCTATGTGCCCCAGGTTTTACCGGTCCAAAGCAGTCAATCTCCCCAGCCGGCCAATAAAGCTGCCTCCGTGGTTCTATCTGAGCATTTGGACTCTGATTAACACACGTTAACGAGGTACGTGCCTGACTCAAACAGTTGTCCAGTTTTTAAAATCAGGGTCGTATATTTGCAATATTACAGCGGCAGAAAGGGACATGATTTTAACCCTCATTTTTCCTCGCTCTTAGTGCAAGCTGAGACAATAAAATAAAATTGTTAGCTTGGTATTCAATCATGAAGGATATTACAGCTAAGTACAATGTTGTTGTTCTCTCTTTGCCCACTCATGCAGACTGCTCAGCAGGAATAATTGGATAATAATTAGCAGCAGGAGCCCAGGATGTTCTCTACCTCTTTCTCCAACTTGGGCACACTGAGGTTAATTGTAAGATCACTACTACTGCCTCATCTAAGTTCAATTAACTTAGCACAGGGCAAGAATTGAACCTGGGTTCTCCCTGATCTCTTATGACTCATTACTGCACTGCTTGGCACACTTATCCATTTTAAACACCTCCCTCTGCATTTTGTCTTTCGACATTAAACATTATTTAAGAAACAGTGCAATTTGGGAACGTTTCACAATAATAAACAAACACTGCCCGTTTCACAGGTAGATATTCAGTTCATTTATGCAAAAAGTATGTATATAGTATAGCTATCATATAATTATAGAATCACAGAGCACGGCAGGAGGCCATTTGGCCCATTGTGCCTGTGTTGGCTCCCTGACAGAGCTGTTCAATTAGTCCCTGTTCTTTCCCCATAGCCTTGCAGCTTTTTTTTCCTTCAAGTATATAATCCAATTCCCTTCTGAAAGTTACCATTAAACCTGCTTCCACTACTATTTTAGGCAGTGCATTCCAGGCAGTAACAATAAAGAAATACAGCGATGCATTTGGGGGTCTCACCACTGTGTATGCAAATATTTTCCATCATGTGTTAGTCTGCTTGTGCTAAGAAGTGTGAACATCGGGGGCTGTTATAACAATTCTACAACTTCATGTGGGAAAGTAGTTTGGTTCAGGGTCGTTATTATGACACAAGAATACCTTCTCACTCTAGATAGTTTGGGATTCAATTGATGGCCAGCAAGATAAAATTTATATTTTGCATCCTACGGAAGTGCTTAATAGCATTGCAATTCGATTCAATGAAAGAGGAAATGTTCCCATAGTCGAATGTACTGTAGGAGTGAAGATGAATTGGTTTATGGACAACTTATTATAGCCCATTATTTATCCTGGACCTTGCGTCGTTTTGAATTTTATCCCAGATTGATCTTTTATAATACATAATCATACCTTAAATAAAATGGAATTACACTTGAGGTGTTCAAAAGTAATTAAACCGAATCACCAATTTGTAAGGCTGTTGTGATGTCATTAAAAGGGAGAGCAAAATAAACTTGCAGTTAGACAGTGCTTTATTATGAATCTTGGATGTGGTTCAATTGGTATTTACATAAAATGAAAGTTCAGTGCTTTGTTGTGTACTAATGTGGCAGTCTCTTTGTACAGAGGTCCCTCGAACAGCAATGACCACTTAACTGGTTCATTGGTGGCCTGGTTACTTGGAAATAACTTTGGCCAGGACACTGGGAAAACTCCTTGAAATACTGTACCCCAGCGCCCCTAGAATAGGCAAGAGCTTATCTCAGTTTAATTTCAGTAATATGGTGCTCCCTCAGTACTCCATTAAAGTGGTGGTCTATATTGTTTGTCAGAAGAGAGAAGGAAGGGAATCTTTAATTGAAGAAAAAAAGTAGAGCTATTAGGTCAAAGTTATAACCATTAACAGTCTGGTGGTGCAATTTTCTTTCTCATTTCAGGTTTTCAGCCTAGTATATATTTAGCTCAGTTGTTAAAGGTTGTCAAGAGCTTGTACTCTCTGCGTAGTTAAGCTGAAAGGCCCCTCATGATTAAGGCTGTTTTTGCCTGGCTGAGTACCAGAAACTGAATTTAGTTCACTCAGGTCATCATTATTGGGCCTCGCTGTTGCCTAGTGATTATATATCTGACACGGCAGCTTTCTGACTTCAGGCTCTTCTTGCACTGGGAATAGCCATCGTAACCTGCAGCACATTTTCCTGTGTCACTCCGTAAATTAAATGACCAAATAAGTGGACACAATCCTTGCAAGATGAATTGCTGCCTGCAACAGGGAGATATTTGAAAAAATACCTTTGCGTCCTCACCAACATCACCATCTCATTAAAGAAAACAAGGGGCTGTGGCCAAGTTTGAAAGCAAGTTGCTGCACTATCAGCATATAGCATAGGTCAAAGTGTGTATTTAGTCATACTGCTATCACTTGGGTCCAGTTGCCCTTTTCTACACGTCTCTCGCTACCTTCAAAAACCTTCTGAATACACATCTTTTGACCTAAGCCTTTAATCGCTCCATCTGAACTCTCTCCCTGGTTCCATTTCTCTTCCTACAACTCTGTAAGGTGTCTTTGCATGTTTGTTGGCACTATGGTTGTTGTTTGATAGTCGCTGGCTAAAAAAAGCACAACTCTGAGGATGGTTGACACACATGTTTGATTGTCTCAGCCAGACCTCTGTACAACTGTCGAACCTGATCTTGTCTGTGTCAGCTCTTTGCTGGGGCAAAATATTGGGCTGTATTTTACATGACCCTGCTGAGCATGTTTTGGGCTGGGTGGGGTGGGGGGGTGGTGCGGGGAGCACGTAAAATAGGGCGGGTGTCCGCCCCACCACCTTCCCACCCACCCCCGGGCTCACCCCCATAATACAAGGGGTAGGCCGGCGGCAAAATTGGCAGCCCACTCACCATATTTAAATAAGTAATCAAGGGTCAATTGGACTTGTTACCAAGCCAATTAACCCTGATAATATCTTGCCCACGTCATAAAATGTTTGGCATGGGCAGTCAGGTGGGAGTGGGCAGCCTGATTTTTTTACAAAGTTCTTCAAAGGGGGGTGGTTTGAACTCTGGGGGCTCCCCTTTGCCAATCAGGCAGTAAGCAGCCCCCCTAAGATGGAAAAGATCCCTTTCTTCCTACCTGCCCGCAGCTTTAAACCCACCCCCCAACACCCCCTGCCTCCCTCCCTGACCTGCACAAACCTGCCTTGCCCAAGACTCCAAACTTACCTGCTCCGGGGATCCATCCTTCTTCTTCACTTGCAGTCTTAGCAGTGGCCACTGATGTACTCTTGGCGCTGCTGGGACGATGGAGCTGCTGGCCAATTGGATTGGCCAGCAGGTCTCAAGGGCAAGACTTCCTCCCCAGTGTGGGGCGGAAGTCCGGCGAACCATCTGCCCTCCTGTACTATTCAGCCCATTGAGTCCTGTTGCCTTCACCTCACAGTCTCTTACCTTTACTACTGACTGTATTCCACTTATCCTGTAATGGTTTCAGTTTCAACTGCTCCCCATAACAAACATTCCATACCCAAACAACTCTCTAGCATTAGGAACTTATTTCTGAGTATCTCTTCTCGTTTCTTCGGCACCAAATTTAAATTGATGACCCCTTGTCACTGACTTTATAACGAAATGAAATAGTCTTTCCCTATTTGCCCTTTCGAAATACTGCATAATTAAAAAAAAACTTGATTAAATCTCTTCTCTGCTCCAGTGAAATTAATTTCAGAATCTTAAGTCTCTCTTCATTACTCTAGTTTCACATCCCTGCTATCATCCTGGTCAATCGATGCTGTACGTGCTATTTGGCTTAAAGTCAGCTGTGATTCCGTGGGTAGCATAGATGAGGCATTAAACCGAAGCCCCATCTGTGTGGACATGAAAGCTACAGTGGCACGACTTTGAAGAAGTTAAGGGGCGTTCTTCCTGATGTCCCGGCCGATATTTAGCCCTGAACCAACATCACAAAAGAAAAACAGATTGTCCGGTCATCATCTCATCGCTGTTTGTGGAAGCTTGCTGTGCATGACTTGGCTGCAGTGTTTCCTACATTAGAAGAGCAACTACGCTTCAAAAGTACTTTATGGTCTGTAAAGCACCTTGGGACACCCTAGGATTGTGGGAGGTGCTGTATAAATCCATGTCCTTCATCCTTAACAAAGGCAGGACTAGCTAACTATAGGCAAAATGGTGTCATGTTTGGTATTGTGGAAGCAGTGATAAACCTAATACGGCTGCAAGCAAATTTAGCCACGCTCACGTCAAACCACACAATGAATTTAGCATCAGTATTTCATTACCATTTCAATTCCAGTGTATCAGCAGCACACCTCTTAACCACTGTGCGCTCGTTTCTGCAGACATCTCAAATAACTTTGCATTTAAACTTTGAACACCTCCCTTGAAGGCTGATTGGAAAATATCACTGTAGTTCACACCAACAGGGCAGGACTGGCATATTCGTAGACCTTTGTGACAGTTGTGGGAATTAAACTGGAGGAGAGGGCTAATTCTGCAATAATTAAGAACATCACCTAGGATTTTCCCCAAAACGCACTCTAGGCCAGTAGCACCAGCTTGCAGAGCCACTTCTCGTATTCTGTCTTTAGTGAGAAAGAAGGGAAGTAAAATAATAGTAACTGGTTATCAGCAAGACACTTTTGATGGAATAATTATATATGATTATTAATGATCTTGCAGTAGTGGGCTGTGCAGTTGAACCATACCACACTAATTTGTTTGCTTACGCGTTAATTAAATTGATCCAGTGAGGCAAGCTATTCTAAGTACAATATCACATGTGCTATAAAATAAAAATGATACATTGCTTAAATACATAATGTGTTGCGGGATTGGACTACAAGGTGTCCAGGCTACCTACCTCAACTAAGTCTGTACTGAGGTAGCTGATTTAAGCTGGGTCACCATGAGAGTTTCAGACCTTGAGTTTTACTAGTAAGGGTGAGGCAAGAGGGACATTCCTCCATGGAGCCCTCAGCCTGAGGCCAGGTCAATTTGAACTGTTGGGCCTCATTTTAATAATGTAGGATGGTCTCATATTGGATTGCATAGGGTATACAGCACGGATACAGGCCATTTGGCCCAGCCAGTCCATGCCGGTGTTTATGCAACACTCGAGCCTTCTCCTATCTTAAATGCATCTATACTATTCACTTTGAACATTCCCTGTGGTAGTGTGTTCCAAATTCTCACCGCTCTCTGGATAAATAAGTTTCTCTTGAATTCCCTATTGGATTTCTTGGTGACTATCTTATATTGAAGCCTCTAGCTCTGCTCTTCCCCGTATGAGGAAACATTCTCTCTGTATTCACTCTGCCAAAACCTTTCATCATTTTAATGACTGCTATTAGGTCACCCCAGCACTTTTTTTCCCAAGAAAGGAGAGACATATTACTGAAGCTTTTCATCTTGCACTCATCAGGACAAATGCAAGAATGCCAAATTTTGAAACGATCACAACAATTTATACTGCAGGAGAAAATGGTGCTGATTGGCTGGCAGATCTTTATTCACTCATGGGATGTGGCCATTACTAGCTAGGCCAGCATTTATTGCCCTCATTCAGTGGGCATTTTTAAGAGTCAACCACATTGGAGTCACATGTAGGCCAGACAAGGTAAGGACAGTAGATTCCCTTCCCTAAAGGACATTAGTGAACCAGATGGGTTTTTATGACAACCAACAAGGGTCTCATGGTCATCGTTAGACTTATAATTTCAGATTTTTTATTGAATTCAAATTTCACCATCAGCCATGGTGGGATTTGAACCCAGGTCCCCAGAACATTATCCTGGGTCTCTGGAACGTTAGTCCAGTGACAATACCACCATGCCACTACCCCCTCCAAGGCCAAGGCATTTCCATGCAGAAAGCAATGGAAAACTATAGGTCCCCCAAGCACTCAGATAATTTGAAAAAGGTGCAGGGCTTGAACATATTCCTTTTGTTTGCAGAGAACAGGTCCCTGCTTATGAATGTAGCAAGCCAATCTAGCAAGCCAAAGTGAGACGCGCTATGAGCTCGACTGATATCTTAAATTGGTTGTTAGTGTAGTTATTAGCACACTTAGGATTATTTAGCAAGTGCTGCCCAGTTGTGGAATCACATCTAAAAGTAGATGTCTTGCTTTGGGTTTTGCAAGCGCGGGCTGGTTGAGTATGGTCGGTAAACTGCCTATTACAAACAACTGAAGGAACACACTATTTGATTCGATCAGTCAACCACTGAGGCTCCATACCTGGCAATGCACAAGCACTGAAATTCATACACAGCGTAGTTCAATTGTGTGGTAGGCAGAACAGCTTTTTGGACCGATGGCAGCATTGTGTTAGTGAAGAATACCACTCGCGTAGCCACTGCTTAGTAACAGCGTGAAACAGCTTCCTTAGCCTCAAGTTCAAATTTTTGAGATATTTGCCTTTCCAGGGTTTCCAGCATAACCTCCTACCCTGTGTCTATTTCTGATGTGTGGATAATACGTTCGCGATCTTTGAATCTGCGGCCATGTGTAAGGATCTCCTTACACACCTTAATACTCTCCATCCCATGCTCAAATTCATTTTTGAGATGTAGCAGCCTAATGTGTTCCTTTCCCTCAAATACTAGCTGAGAAATCTGCTAATGGGTTTTTCACTACTGTCGACTGTAAGTCTACCTTCACCGGTCAATATACACATTGGGACTCATGTAGCTCCACGAGCTGTAAGATCGGCTTTATCAGCAATTTGGTAAATAGGACCCTAGTCATTTGTTCACCTTGCAAGCTTGACACAAATAAAAGGCATCAAAGCTATCCTACAGGACAATCTTTTGTCTGATTATGCTCCTGTGAAACACTTTGAGATAATGTTAAGGCGTTCTATAAATGCAAATTGTTGTTGATTAAAAGAATACTGTACACCATGATTTTAAGAACTAGACAACTATTTGAATGGAACATCATTGAAATCTTTAAATTAAGATGCAGGAATGTTAGAACAGCAACGTAAGGGGCCTATGAACTGCTGGGGAGCATAATCCATTATTTTAGCAATATATTGATTCATTTCTGCATAATTTACTACATGTCACAGGGGTTGATAAATTCATATTGAGTAACAAGGCAAGTTCGGCGGCAGCAGAAATAAAAACTTTCAAGGCAAGATTTTGATGTCAATGGTTACGGTCTATATACTCTGGCACTCTACTCTAGAATGCATGGCATAAATGCCATTTCATAGCCTGCCAGGAATGAAGAGATTTCCTTTTGCCTGTCAATATTAACGCAGGGGTCTTCCACTGCATCATGTGCTTGGGACATGCAACTTCACTTTAAGTGACTGAGACAACTGCTGACAATGGTGCATGGAAGCTTTTATTGTTTATTCGAGAAATGCACGGGCTGAATCTTGGGCGTTTGTCACCAGTACTGTGATATTGGTGGCAATGCAGCAGTGGTTACAGCTGGGCGAGGGCTGACGGTTCACATTTATTCCATTGTCTTCCATACATTTCACGAGGAAGCGTTATAGGATTGGGGGCCTCTTTAAACCCTGGCACTACTTCACTCTGGTTTACTGGTGGTTGAACAAACAGGCTGCAGAAAAGTTATAAAAATTCCTTAAAATTTATTTTGATGGCACGTAATTCTCAGTTCTTGTGGTGTTAAGAATTACTATTGATATAAGCATAGAATTTCCAATGCAGAAACAGGCCCTTCAGCCCATCTGATCTGTGTTGGTGTTTATGCTCCACACGAATCCCCTCCCGCTTCCCCACCCCACCCCGCCACCATCAAACCCCATCAACTTAACCTTCTTTGCCTTTCTCCCTCATGTGTTTGTCTAACTTTCCTTTAAATGCCTCTGTGCTACTCGCCTCAACTACTCCATGTGGTTATGAGTTTTACATTCTAACCACTCTCTGGGTAAAGATGTCTCCCCTGAATTTCCTATTGGATTTTTATTAGTGATTATCGTATAGTGATGACCTCTAATTTCGGATTCCCCACGAGCAGAAACGTCTTCTCTATGTTTCCCGTATTCAAACTCTTTCAGAGTTTTAAAGATTTTTGTTAAGTCATCCCTCAGGCCCCTCTTTTCCAGAGAAAAGAGCCCCAGCCTGTTCGCTCTTTCAGACGTAGCAATAATAACATCTTGCCTTCACTATCTGCAGAGCTCTCCCTCTGGCCACTGGAGAGTTCAATACTGTGTGCTGGATTTTTCTCTCCAATGATTGAGGCCGATGGTTTTCTGTTAAACTCTGTTTGCCTTTCTCTGAGAAGTGAAAACCAGCCCTCAACCACAAAGGCCCTGAGCGAAATATAGAACGAGATGCATTTGGCTCCTTATGGAAGAAGATTGCACAGAAAAGGTTGTGGGGGTGGGGGAAATATTTATAAAAAAAGCCAATTGCATCAACTGTGCTTTGTTAATTGGGTTGCCTTTTCCCAAGAGCATAAAGTCAATATTTTCAGTGCATTAGTGCTTTGTATCCCACGCGCTCAAATGAGCACAAAATAAGGTTTTAAGAAGATGCCGCAGTGCTATTATGCCGCGTTGATATTGAAAATTTGAAGGGACCTATTATTTGGAGTTGTATAATGAAAGTGGATAAATTATCATTTGACAGCAAGCTCCCATGTTGCGCAACTTTAAATCGGGAAACTTGGAGCACAGATTGATGCAGGTCAGTGGTGTCCAAACCTCTTCAGGGGCATGGTCTGCACTGTCGAGCCACATGCTTCTAATAACTTGCATTTTTTTCAAGCTGCTGATACTACCAAATGTTCTGATCTAAGTTCTGCCCCCCAAAAGGGCTAATAGTGCTAAGAAGGCCCTGCCCGATCCTCCAAGGCCCACAGAATTCAAACAGGACAAACTGGCAAATAGGAAACATAACCCAGTAGGAAAAAAAACCCAGTTTGGTGCAGTATTCTTATTTCCCACTTTTTACTGATGCTCCATTTTAAGGTATACAAGACCAGTTTGGACCAGTATCCTTATTTCCTAGTTTTTACTGTTTTTTTGTCCTGGGAAGTAGAAGTAGGACCAAGTTGCTTGACTTTTATTGCCGTGGGCAGAGGCTGCAGTTTGAATGCCTCTGATTTTGTGGATCAGTTTTATTTGAGGGATGCTGGGGATGCTTTTCACTTTCACTGACTGGGTTTTGGCAGAGCAGGTCAGCCACCAGTTACAAAACCTGCTAAATATTCACACCATCCATATCACTGTGGGCGAATGGTTTTACAATGGCTGGGCAATCTGCTCCGCCAGACACTGAAACTGAAAATTACCCCCCTTTTATTACTCCTCTGCAATTCCTACTGAACTTGGCACTATCTCCGCTAAGCGGGTCCAGAGTAACCACATAGCAGTTCATGTTGGGCTCTGCTTTCTTCTGATCATGGCCCGCCTGCTGATATCAGTGCTTCACATTGAGGTAGGGAGGTGGTGGCATGGTGGTATTGTCACTGGGCTAGTATTCCACTAGACCCAGGGCAATGCTCTGGGGACCTGAGTTCAAATCCCACCATGGCAGATGGTGGAATTTGAATCAATAAAAATCTGCAATTAAAAGTTTGATGATTGACTAGGAAACCATTGCTGATTGTCATAAAAACCCATCTAGTTCACTAATGTCCCTTAGAGAAGGAAATCTGCTGGTCTGGCCTACATACAACACAGAAATGTGGTTGACTCTTAAATGCCCTCTGAAC
Source organism: Cetorhinus maximus (assembly GCF_964194155.1). Classification (NCBI taxonomy): domain Eukaryota; kingdom Metazoa; phylum Chordata; class Chondrichthyes; order Lamniformes; family Cetorhinidae; genus Cetorhinus; species Cetorhinus maximus. The sequence goes on from NC_135900.1 coordinate 13,380,514, forward strand.
AACAGCAACTGGGGATGAGCAATAAATGCTGGCCTAGCCAGAGATACCCTCACCACATGAACAAATAAAAAAAAATGAAAGAGATGCTTCCCCCTAGTTTTTGGCATGGGGAAAATTATTTTGCAATTCCAATGGAATGGAAAGCAGACAGTGATGAAGAATTTTCATTTATATAGCACCTTTCTCAACCTCGGAATGCTTCACAGCCAATGAAGTATTTTGGAAGTGCAGTTCCTGTTGTAATGTAGGAAACATGGCAGCCCGTTTGTGCACAGCTAATGCCCACCAACCGAAATGTGTTAAATGACCAAGTAATCTGGTTTTTTTTGGTGCTGCTGGTTAGGGGATAAATATTGTCCAGGATACTGGAAGAACTCTTCACCTTTTCTTTGAATAGTGCTGTGGGATCCTTTACTTGCACCTAAGACAACAGATAGAGTCTTGGACTTAACGTCTCATCTGAAAGACGGCACTTATGATGGTGCAGTGCTCTTGCAATATTGTACTGAAGTGCCGGCCTGGTTTATGTACTCAAGTTTGTCTCAATTCCAGAAGATGTGGGGTACAAAAGAGTGAAGTTTGTTGACAGTACATCATTTTTCAATTTTCATTTGAACTGATGAAATTAAGTATGCAACGATTTAAGTGTCTGAAGCTCCAGACATCAAAGAGGACTCATATTTTAATTGATGTCTTTACAGTGATATTGGCTTAGGAATATGATACATTTTCATTTATAAGCTGTTTTAACATGGGAGATCTGGCTACAGCATCATTTTTTTGTACATAATTAGTCTGAGTAGAATAACGGACTGGAGTTTCATTTCAGATAACAAAGGCTGATTAATGAGTTCCTCTGACACTGTAGGTGTTATGTATCGGGGAAGATTGAAATCACTTGGCAGTGCATGTGTTAGGTTTCTTAGCTGAAGGAAGCCTGTTTGTTCCTCAGCCACAAACAAGAGGTGCTTAATGAAAAATGCCACTTCTCCCTTGAGTTTGTTTCCTATTAAATTCCTGGTTCCAATTTGCACCTGCAGAAGTATGTGCTGCACGAGTGTGTTAACCTAATACTAATGTATTTAAAGCAAAAGAGCTCACATTTGTACAGATGCAGTTTAATGCCGGCCATTACCTTTTCTTAAACCTGCCGCCTTTAAGATTCACAAGGATTCCTGAATTGTGTCTGCCTGACAGTTGTAAATGGATAAACGATTGCTACTTTAGCAATAATTTGTTTCGCAAGTTGATGACTGACAGTTTATTGCATTGCCGACGAACTAAAATTGTGAAATGCTAGTGCATCATAAGCTTTACAAATGTGCGACATTTTGCTTCATTGTTGGCCACTGTTGAATGACTTTTAATTTATTATGCGTTGATTGATTGTTACATTGTGTCCTTAAAGGTACAATCAACGTAAACAATGATCTCTGTCTGTTCTTTATTAAAGGATGGTTAAAGGGACACTGTTACTTATCATATTTGTGATAACCCTTTGGGGAAAATTGCTATCAGCTGCAAACCATCATAAAGGTATGGACTGTTTCATATTGTCAACTTTCTATGTTTCCAAAGCGTTGTATGCAATGGCCTAATTCTGCAGTACTGTATTCACAAAAGATGCCAAGTTCACACATGGATAACTGTGAGAAAAATAAAAGGCTCAAATTATTTTAATAAGGCTGAAATTTGTTCTGAATTTAACAATCTCGACTGAAGCCAAATAAAATCTTGATTATGTTGACCAAACTGAATTAATCTAAATCAAACCAATTAGTTTGTTTCCCTCCATCAGCTTCAGCCTAGGTGTTGAGAATCTGGAGCAAGTAAACAAACTATAAATATTGACTCAAAGTCTTGCCAGTTATATAACAAGTTTATGTTTTGAACTGCACTTATGGTTGCAAAATTACAGAAGCACTTTAAGATAATCAACTTTATTTTGCCAGATTTATTTATTATGAAGGACCAGGCCACGGATGTGGGGGTTGGGGAGGCATTGGGTGCGAACTTGGTATCTACCATTCAGTGTCTGTGCAAGTTTATCAAGAAAATATTATTCCTTGTCCCATTTTCACCGTGGCAAGGGAACATGAGGGAATCTCATTACGTTGAAAGGGAAGCAAAAAATAAAAAAACAACCATTTGGACTGGAGTTTTCCTGTCCATGCCCACCAGTCCGATGCATTTTCATCTCTTCACTTTGATGGGCTGAACATTGCAGAGCTGGTGAGCAAGCAAACTAGATCGTGGCCTCAAGTCTCCAACTATGGCTGATTCATTATTCACATCTTAGGATGGGCAAAATATTGATTTAAAAAAAACCACTCATTTGACCAGAAGCACAGTCAGAAAGTCTGTTTTCAAAGACTCTGCTAAAGATCAGAGAATGGTTCAAAGAGGAAAATATCATCCATGATTGAAATAGGACTCAGTTCAAAGCATGTGTGAATATCCTTTGCTTGTTATCGTTCAAGACTATTGGAATCTAGTCAGAAGTCCCAAGTTGCAGTGTATTTACTGACTCCAAGGGCGGAATTTAATGCTTGCGGCATTGGGTCTGTCCACCAGCTGAAGAACCAGTGCCAATCCTGCTGTGGCCTTTCCATGCAACCACCCCTCCCACCCCACCCGATTTAATGTCAATCAGGCACCTTAATTGGTCGGAGTCGGGGTCCTCATGGGCTTCAGAGTGATACCCCGTCTCAGAGAGCTACCGGCCAATCAGAGGCTGGCAGCTTTCCGGTACCAACTGCGCCACCGGGAGCAGTGGCCACTGCTGGTACTGCAGGAGGCCCCAGGAGGAGGATCGTCACTGGAGCCTGGAGCGAAGGTTAGTGAGGTGGGCTCTCTGGGGCCAGTTGGGGTGACCCCAGTGAGAGAGGGGGAGGGAGGGTGTTACTTTTAAGGGCAGATGGGCATCTTCGCCTGAGTGGCCCATGCCTTTGTCGGGTCTTTCCATTGGGCACAGGCTGACCAAGTAGAAGGAACTCTCCTCACCAGGCTGCAGGCGTACCCACCTAGGTTGACCTGGCGGGTTGCCTGTGTGTCGGGGCTCCCGCCAATTGTTGGTTGAACACCAGTGGCAGGGGGCTGAGGCCCTTAAGTGACCCTTAAATGGTCACTTACGGGTCTCAATTGACGTCTGGGCAGGAAGGCTGTCCTCAAGCCTTCTTAACTGGGGGGAGTCAAGAAGGCGAAGAGGTCTCCACCTTTCACCTTCCCGCCCAATTAAATATGTCCCCCCAATCTCTGAGCCTGTCTCTGGAGAGAATGAAGTTCCACACAACAAGAGGAAAAACTGGGGGAAAAGTCAGTTTGGAACAGTACTTGATACTTTCTTGTGAATGGTTTAATGGAATGACAAGGACCGTGGTCATTATTCTACACTTTTGGTCATGTAATACACGTTGGAATAGAACTAAAACTGGGAAGAGTGAGGTGACAAATTTATGGGTAGGATTTTGTCATTTGGGTCAGGACCTTACAATCGTGGTCAAACGGAGGTCACGACCTGCATTGTGGGGTAAACAGTCACCTGGCAGTGATTTTACCTGATTTGGTCAGTTAGTGGCCTGAGGGCATGCTCGCCGTCCAATTAAAGCCAATAGTAGGGCGTGCAGGCTGGAAGGAGAGGGATCAAGTTCTAGTGAGAGAGAGAGAGGGGGAGAAACACCACGATTTAAAAACTTTTAAATTAAAAAATGGCCTCAGGAGCTGGATCACCGTTGTGGAGGGGAAAGCCTTTCACAGGGCAGCCTGCAACCGCAGCTGAGCTAAGGCAGGCAGGGAAGGCCTCATAGCCTGCTTGGAGCACTGCCCCTCACCCTTCACCACACCCCCCGCCCCCTCCCCCCTCTCCCCCCCAATCCGATGTGCTACTATGAGGCCACCTCCAGGCAGACGGCCTAGTTCCCATGTCTTGGGAAGTCTGCAGGCCAACGGCAGGCCAATTCTACTTCAATTGGCTACCCGTCCACTGCTTGCAGGTGGATAGCCCTTCCAACGCCCATCCTGCTTCAGGGAAAATGGCTCGGGGGCAGTATGGTGCCAGAAAAATTGCATGCCAGCCAGCCTCTGTTGTTGTATGGAAGCAAAAAATTCAGCCACATTCTTTGGGCTTTCCATCAAAGATGAGCTTGTCCCATCCTTTGATTTATTTGATAGAAGAATGGACACTTGTTTGGGAGAGATATTTTACTGGATTGCTCAAGCACATCTGATGGGTGGCCACGATGGCGTCCAATAGAAGTCAAAAGACAACTGAGAAATGAGTGGCCCGTAGTGGGAGGAAATAAAGAGTCACGAAAATAAAAAGCGAGAGTTGATGATCAAAGAATCAACCCATGTCATACATACAGTGTTGATATCATACAGCCATTTAGGAAGTTCTTGGGAAGGAACAGTAATATCCAGTAAGAAACAGAACTGCTGCACAGCCATTAAAACACGGATTTCTTTATTCCCTTCCAGACTGATCTGCTGGAATATGTGAATGGTAGCCTGAAGTGGACAAAATGCACAATGCAATTTTCAATACACTACACTATACACATACTTATTTTTAATAGATAGCAATCTACTTATAAGTTTACTCTGCATTATAAGTAAAGCTTTTTTAAAAAAAATAACTTTTGTATATTTGTTTGTGAGAAACAAAGCAGGAGAAATTGGCCATGGAAGGAGAGAGTGCAGATTCTGCAGAACGTTACCAAGGCTCCAAGGGTTAAATATAAGGAGAGATTACATAAACTAGGCTTCTATTTCCTGGAATGTAGAGGATGAAGGAGTGATCTTATTGAAGTCTTTAGGATTTTGACAGGAATTGAGGGAATCTTTTTCTGATAGTGAGGGAGTTTAAGATGAGGGGACATTAACTTATAACCAGAGCCAGGCCACTCAGAGAGAAGTTAGGACACACCTCTTCATACAAAATGTGAAACGCTCTCCCACAGAAAGCAGTGGGTGCCAGTTCAATTAATAATTTAAAATCCAAGCTCGACAGGTTCTATCTCTAGCCAAGAGAATTAAGGGATAAGGGGGGCTGCGTGGGTGAATGGAGCTCGGATACCGGTCAGCCATGATCTCATTGAATGGTGGAACAGGCTTGAGGGGCTGAATGACCTTCTCCTGTCCCTATGCTGACATATGATAATGCTACAAGTTGATTAATCTTATTCTTTGGAAGAAAGTCTTGCATTTGTAACAGTGAATGTTATCTACACACACACTGGGCAGAATTTTGCCCTTGTCGGAAGCCGACCACCGCCCGCGATCGAGGCTGGAAGGCAATTTCACACTGGTGGGCCAATTAAGGCCCGCTCAGCGCTGCCTGTGTGGGCAAAGGGGCGAGTTCGAGCAGGGCAAGCGCAAACTTCATGCATGTGCGATTGCATGCTTGAGAATCTCCCTGAGGCACAGGGAGGTGAAGAGTTAAAAAAAATAAATAAAGAAATGAAAAACGTTATGAAACATGTCCCTGATCATGTGACTCTGTCACCACGAGCGGGGACATGTTATTAATTAAATTTTTAAAAATTTATTTTATTTTTATTTGCTTTAGGAAACCTCATCCCACTTATAGATGAGGCTTCCTAAAAAGTGCAAAGGCTGCTTGGCCTTTTCACCTGCCCCGCCCACCGTAAGGTTGGACGTGCAGAGAAAATGTCTTTCAATAGCCTGGTTAATGGCCTTATTAGGTCTTTTAATTGTCGATGGGCGTGCTGCCGACTCCAGCGCATGCCCGCTGACCGAAATGTTGCACGATTGCGTGTTGACGTTGGGACGCTCGCCCGACATCAACGTGCGTCATTTATTGCACAAGTAGGTCAGGTGCACACCTGCCTGCCAAGCTAAAAGTTTTGCCCAATGTAACTATTATCTTTAATGAAGTATCAACAATACTTGTCACTTTAAGAAGGAAGGTGTTGATGACGTACTGGGGCTACACTTGTGACAGACATGTCAATGAACAAGAAATTCCGATTGGCTTCACGTGATGTCGCCGTTTGATGGGAGCACCCACAGGGGGTGCTGTTGTTAGTGTTATTAATGTTGAGTGGAGAACTCTCTAACAAACCTCATCGGATTATGCTAGGACCAGAGCTAAATTTAACCCATGACTAGTCCCAGACCCTACGTGCAATAATTAGGAAGAAGGTATCAAGTTTTCATACTGGTGAATAAACCAGCAATTGAAAAAATAAGAGAACATTGATGTACATCTTGGCGTCTAGTGAACCTTCAGGTATTGGTGGATGAGGTAACTTTCTGATGAGAGATAAGGTTGAGAAATGAGGAACCTTGACTTTTGTCTGTGCATATTTGGAAAATTTAGGCTAAAGTCTCCATCGCGTAGCTGGACTGCTTAATGTTTCGAAGGAAAATAGAAGGATCAGTGCCTGGATCATAAATGTCAAAGCTCACTTTATATGGTGGACCCCATCCGATATGGTGGAGCTGAAAGTAGGGCTACATTCAACAAAAGGTTATCTGGGCACATTAAGGATGTGAATTTAACATTGTTGTGCCTGTTTAACAGCACCCGCCTAATTTAGGCTAGCTTTAGGCTAGCAGTAGTGACCTTTAACCTCATTTCAATATTTGGATGGCCCTTAGGCCCCTCCCTTCTGGCACGTGAGTTCAGCATGCCAGTCGTTTGGTGGTTCTTGTCTGCTGCTTGTGAATCTCAGACCCTTCAGTTCTCTAATCAGATACTCCCTCAGAAACTGGTTTCAATGACACGACTGCTTCACAAGAGATCAGTGGCCTGCCTTCATCAGTGACATGGGGCAGAATTTATCCCTTGTCGGGCGGGCTTGGCGGGGGCAGTCGGGAAGCCGAACGCTGCCTGCGATTGGGGCCAGACCACGATTTCACACACCCTGCCCAGCGTGAAATGTGAGCGGCAGGGCTCAGTGCTGCCTGTGCGGGTTGGGGGGTGGGTGGGTTGGGGTAGGGAGGGCGAGCGTGGGCTTCACACGTGCGCGCGAGTGAGCGCTTGCAAATCACCCTGAGGCACAGAGCTGCCTCAGGGAGGTGAAGGTTTTCAGAAAAATAAATAAAGGCTCATAAAATGTTATAAAACGTGTCCCCCTCTTGTGACTCTGCCACATGAGCGGGGGGACATGTCATTCATTCAATTTTAAAATTTTTATTTGCTTTTGGAAACCTCGTCCCGCCCGTGGATGAGGTTTCCTTAAAAAAGTACAAGGGCCGCTTGGCCTTTTCGCCCGCCCCCGCCCACCATAAGGTTTGACGGGCAGGCGAAAAATGTAAGTTAATTATGGACTTTAATGGCATTAACAGGCCTTGTAATTGTCGGCGGGCGAGCTGCCGATTCCCGCGCGCGCCCGCTGACCGAAATATCGCACAACTGCGTGTTGACGTTGGGACGCTTGCCCGACGTCAGCGCGCGTCATTTCACGCTCGAGCGGGTCGGGCGTGTGCCCGCCCGCCCAGGTGAAAATTCCACCCATGGCGAGCAGTGATTGCAGCTTTTTTAAAATGACTGTGCTTCACTTTGTAAAACCCTATCTTCACTTAGCTTTCCTGCATCGCCCATGTTCTGGGACTCTCAGGGTTTGCTTAATAGTCTGTTAGAGGGCTGTATGCTTTCATCATGGCTACTTGTTGCTTACAGATTAAGCACGAGGGCTTTGCAGTCATATACACAAAAAATACAACCTGAATTTCATAATTTATTTGAATATTCTGGTAATATAACCAAAGAGGGATTTTATTTTGATTCTTTCTTGGGATGCGGGCGTCGCTGGCAAGACCAGCATTTATTGCCCATTCTTAATTGCCCTCGAGATGGTGGTCATGAACTGCTGCAATCCATCTGGTGTCGATCACATCATCCAGAGGGCAGCCTTTTTGACAGTCGGTGTCTCCAGCAGGACATTGGGGTTGGGGGAATCAATCAGGGGGGGAGCGGGTCAATTGGAGGGGGGGTGTGATCAAGGGGAGCGTTCACTGAGGGGAAGCAGGGCAACTGTTGGGAGGGTGGGGGGGTTAATAGGAAGGGGGGGTGATCAGGGTTGGGGAGGGGGATCAATTGGAGGGGGGTCAATTGGGAGGAAGGGAAGGGGGTTGATTGAGAAAGGGGAGTGGGGGGTCGATCGAGGAGGGGGCATTATCGATCGGAGGATGGAGGAGGGTTCATTGTGGAGGAGTGGGGGGGTTAATTGGGTGGAGAGTGGGAGTTGATTGGGTGTGGTGAAAGTAAATTGGAGGGGGAGTTGAGATTTTGCAGGTCTCATCCTTTTCTTTCACCTCCATAATCTCGATCCCTTTTCTCTATAACTCTATCAGCTCTCCTCAAACTCTGAATTAGTCAGCCTCTAATTCTGACTGCTTTGCATTCCCCCACCCTCTTTCCACCATGCTGATCGGGGGAGGGGGGAGTGGAGGTTGATCGAGGATGTGGAAATGGGTGGGGGTGGGGGGGTCCCATCGGGGGTAGTGCGGGTTAGTGCAATGCAGAGTTGTGGCCAATTGGATGATGAGTGGGGGGTGGGGGGGAGAGCGATCAAGAGTGGAGGGCGATTGACTGGGAAGGAGAGGGATGGGGTTTGATTGGTGGCTGCAAATTGTTGGGGCAGCTTGATTAGGTGGGCTGCTGAACCCGGAGGTCAGAGCCTGAGTGAGGGGAACGATGGAGTCTGCATTGTGAGGAGGCCGATTGGAGCCCTTGGGTGAGGGGGGGTGGGGGATGGGAGGGCTGGTATGGGGTGTGGAGTTGGATGCCTCGGGAGTGAGGGATCAGAGTTTGGAGGCTGGGGTGTTGGCTCAGAGGCCTCGACTTGGGGGTGGGTGGGGCCTGGTGATGATGAAGGGGTGGAATCAGGGCCTAGTGGTAGCAGGTGTGATTAGGTCTGGCCTAGTGAGTCTCCTGATGTGATCAGAAGTCTTGGGGGTGTAGGTCTGTGGGGAGGCAGAACGGTGTCAAATGTGGGTGCCTTCTCAGATAGGTATGTGGATCCAGGATAAAAGCAAAATGCTGCGGATGCTGGAAATTTGAAACCAAAACAGAAAATGTTGGACAACTCAGCAAGTCTGGAAGCATTTGTGGAGAGAGAAACAGAGTTAACGTTTTGAGTCTGTAATGGCTCTTCAGAGCTGAAGAGAAGTAGAAATGTGATGGATTTTATACTGTTTAAGAGCTGATGGAGCAGATGGAGCAAAGTAGAAGGTTAGGGATAGGTGGGAGCTGAGGAGAAATTTGACAAAGATGTCATAGGCACAAGACAGAGGGAGTATTAAAGGTAGTGTTAAAGACTAAAGAAGGTGCTGATAGTGGCATAAAGGATAGATTACAGAATGTGTTAATAGCAGAATAAGGGTCAGCGCTTGTGAAAGCTCAACATAGAAACAAGTGACAGATGGCCCTGTGGTGGGGGGCAGGGAGGGGGAGTGGGTTTGGGGAAAGAGGATGAAAGAAGGATAAAAATAAGAAAAAAAAGAAAATAAAAAAAAAAAAATTGGATTAAAAAAGGGGTAAAGGTGGAGGAGAGAGTTCATGGTCTGAAGTTGTTGAACTCAATGTTAAGTCCGGAAGGCTGTAAATCGGAAGATGAGGTGCTGTTCTTCCAGTTTGCGTTGGGCTTCACTGGAGCATTGCAGCAGGTCCAGGATGGACATGTGGGCATGAGAGCAGGATGGTGTGTTGAAATGGCAAGCGAGAGGAAGGTCTGGGTCATGCTTGGGGACAGACCGAAGGTGTTCCACAAAGCGGTCACCCAGTCTGTGTTTAGTCTCTCCAATGTAGAGGAGACCGTACTGGGAGCAGAGAATGCAGTGGACCATATTGAAGGAGGTGCGAGTGAAGTGCTGGATCCAGGGAGTAGGTGTGAAGCCACTTACCTCCTGAATCTGCTGGTTTTGCCAGTGTTTGGGAATCCTGGCCATCTGCAGTAAAATTTGAAATCTGAATGACAATGGATTTTGTAGCTGCATGATTGTATTTAAAGTTCCAACTCACCTTTTTGGGTTGAGTTCCCATCTTCCTCCCAGCCTCAGTTAAAGTTGGGAATGGGTGGATTGGAGGCGGGCTTCTGTCAGGAAACAGATGTTAAAGACTTTTACCCCACACCTGACTCAAATCCGCCTTTTTTTTTAGGTTAAAATTCAACCCAATAAGTCTTCAACCAGAAGTTAATGGGTTTAAGTCCCTCCACAGAGACTTGAGCATAAAATCCAGGCTGATGCTCCAGTTCAGTACTGAGAGAAGCTGCACTGTTGGAGATGCCATCTTTCCGAGATAGATAGGTTCTTGATTGGTAGGGGGATCAAAGGTTACGGGGAGAAGGCGGGAGAATGGGGTTGAGAAACTTATCAGCCATGATTGAATGGCGGAGCAGACTCGATGGGCCGATTGGCCTAATTTCTGCTCCTATGTCTTATGGTCTTATGGTCTTTCAGATGAGCCATTAAACCGAGGCCCCATCTGTCTTCTCAGTTTAAAGCATGAACGATTGCAGGCTCCAACAACACTCAAGAAACTTGACACTATCTAGGTCAAAGCTGCCCACTTGATTGGCATCATATCCACAAACATTCACTCCCTCCACTAACGACGCTCAGTAGCAGCAGTGTGTACCATCTATAAGATGCACTGTAGGAACTCACCAAGGCTCCTTAGACAGCACCTTCCAAACCTATGACCGCTACCATCTAGAAGGACAAGGGCAGCAGGTACTTGGAAGTTCCCCTTCAAGCCACTCACCATCCTGACTTGGAAATATATCGCCGTTTCTTCACTGTCACTGGGTCAAAATCCTGGAATTCCCTCCTGAGCAGCACTGTGGGTGTACCTACATCACATGGACTGCAGTGGTTCAAGAAGGCAGCTTACCACCACCCTTCTCAAGGGCAATTAGGGATGGGCAATAAATGCTGGCCTAGCCAGCGACACCCACATCCCATGAATGAAGAATAAAAATAGATCCCATGGCACTATTTGAAGAAGCGCAGGGGTGTTCTCTTTGATGTTCCAGCCAATATTTGTCTACTAACATCACTTAGAAGACAGATTATCTGGTCATTGCTGTTATAAGAGCTTGCTGTGTGCAAATTGGCTGCCACGTTTGCTACATTGCAACAGTGACCTCACTTCAAAAGCATTTCACTGCCGTAAGACGCTTTGGGAAGTCATGTGTTTGTAAAAGGCAAGTTTTTTTTTTAAGCTTATATCATGCAGAACATTACATCAGACAACCTGTGGGCCAAGAGCCATAAACTGAAACCTTTCCCCGTGGTCATTCGCAAGCCTGTGAGAATTTGATCAGCGACGAATCGATGTATAGTGGGTCATTCAGCTCTGACAGAGAATAAAGAGATGAAATAAATCTGCTACGCAGTGGGCATTGCTCATTTTACCCAAACTCAGATTAATATCTGTGCCCTCCACCTTCGCCAATGTGCACTGAATTTTAATCCTGCATTGAGTAGCAAAAGCTCACTGCCAGTTGCTGAATAATGCAACAGTACTCAACCACCATTTAAAGCCAAAACGCAGCATCAGAAAATAAAATAGAGCAGTTCTGAACTATCTGATTTAAAAAAAAAATGCTCCTCTAATGCTCCTTGCTGTGTCCCCTTAATCTAAAGAATACCATATTCTAATCTCTGGAATGATTGGTATCGATGTATTGAATTCACAGAACAGAAAAAGGCCGTTCAACTCAAATGGTCAATGCTGATGTTTATGCTCCACATAAACTTCCCCCCCACTCTACTTCATCTAAACCCATCCGTGTATCCTCATATTCCTTTCTCCCTCTAGTCACCTCAATTGCACCATTTGGCGTTGAGGTTCACATTCTAATCATCTCTGGGTAAAGAGGTTTCTCCTGAATTCCCTATTTGATTGATTAATGACTTAAGTGGGAGCTGAATGACCTATTATATTTCGATCCATTGCTGATCAAATTCTCACAGGCTTGCAAGTAACCACGAGGAAAGGTTTTGGTTCATGGCTCTTGGCCCACAGGTTGTCTGATGTTATGTTTTGCAATGCTATAAGTTTAAAAAAAAACCTTGCCTTTTACAAACACACGACCGCCCAACATGTCTTACAGCAATGAAATGCTTCTGAAGTGAAGTCACTGTATTTTTTGCATCTTATATTTATGGCCCCAAGTTTGGGACTCACCACAAGTGGGGGAACATGTTCCCTACATTTATACTTCTGAACTTTCGTAAATTTAAAGACCTCTATTTGGTCACCCCAAAAGCTTCTCTTTTCTAAGGAAAAGAGCGCCAGCCTGAGTTGTCTTTCCTGATAGATATGACGTTACACTGTGTGGCAAAATAGGTCTGACCATATTCTGTGCTGACCATATGGAACAAGTGTAACACTGACAATAAAGAAATTGGGAATGACAACAAGACAATCAGCTATTTGTGAGGCTCAGATGCACACGGGGCTTCATTACATTCTAAATTATGCACTCAGCAACAACTGTTTTCTCACATATATCATATATAGATATATATATACTTATGGTAAACTGAATGCTGAGGCTTTGGGATGAGATTCCTCTTTAGGTGAAAGATGGGAGATTTTCCATCTCCTTCGTAAATAACGATCCACAAACAAAATTGCACTCTCAGAACCCGTATGTTCTAAAAACTGCTTATTTCCACAGTCTTAGTGGTGGATCATTAATTACAAGGGGAAAGGAAGCAATCTCCCACTTTTCATTAAAGGAATAATCTCAGCCCATTGATCAATTCTCGTGCTGGTAATGGTGTCAGCATGAGCAGCAGTCTTTCATTCAATCCATGTCTTTACAGCACGGCAGATACTCACACAGGAACATCAGCAGCTGTAATTAGCAGTTGCCAAGCAGCAAGGATCAACAGAATCAGTGCCCAGTACAATAGGTTGCTGTAATCTCCATATACAAGCATCACTGGAATCAGAAGACAGTGTTAAGACTACACCCTGTAACTCAAGTTCGGCTGTTACAGTTAACTAATGGGTCCTAGAAGTAGGTGGTACAATGGGAGGTATTCCGTGAGACTGAGAATTCACACATTTTTCTTCGCCAAGTTAAGGTTAGTGGGAGTGTTCTACGTTTCAATGGATCTGTGGCCCTGGGATTTTAGTAGAGATTTTTGTATCATATTAAGTGCCTTTCAACCAGTCTGAGTTTTGTCTGTTATACACTTCCAGCATGGGTTTAGGGTTCAAAACTTAGAGACTGCAAGCCAGAGTACAGATCACTGATTAATCAGGACAGATTCAGCACCTAATCTACTAGCTATATAAGGGCCTAGCTTTTGTGGAGTTTCTTTACACACAAGATTTCTTTGTTCTCCAATTATGCGCTAGTATATTTGTTTTGGGACCTTCACATGAACAGATTATTTTTTTAATTAAATAACGGGATGTGGGCTTCGCCAGCATTTATTGCCCATCCTTAGTTGCCCTTGAGAAAGTGGCGGTGCGCTGTCTTCTTGAACCACTGTAGCCCATGTCGTGTAGCCCTGAGGCAGCTCTGTGCTTCAGGGAGATGTCTGCGCTCTTCCGCGTGCATGTGCGAAAGAGCGCAGGCCCTGACTCAGGCAATGCCCCCCCCCGCCCGCACAGGTAGTGCTCAGTGCTTCCTGGCACCTGTCCTGCTGGGTGGGTCTTAATTGGCCCGCCCACGTAAAATGACGGCACCCAGCCGATTATAGTCTGCGATCGGCTGCGTGCACGTCCACTCCCGCTCCGGCACAACCTCCCCCCTGCCCCCCCCACCACCCTGACGGGGAGAAAATTCTCCCCCAGGTCTTGCTGCATTTCAACATGGACTGCTTCAGTATCTGAGGAGTCACGAATGATGCTGAACATTGTGCAGTCACCAGCAAACATCCCCACTTCTGACCTTATGATGGGAGGAAGGTCATTGATGAAGCAACTGAAGGTGGTTGGCCTGAGGACACTACCCTGAGGAACTCCTGCAGTGATGTCCTAGAGCTGAGAGGACTGACCTCCAATAACAACAACCATCTTCCTTTGTGCTAAGTATGACTCCAACCATTGGAGAATTTTTCCCCTGATTCCCATTAACTCCAGTTTCACTAGGGCTCCTTGATGCCACACACGGTCAAATGCTGCCTTGATGTCAAGGGTAGTCACTCTCACCTCACCTCGGGAGTTCAGCTCTTTTGTCCATGTTTGAACCAAGGCTGTAATGAGGTCAGGAGCTGGCGGAACCCAAAGTGGGCGTCAGTGAGCAGGTAATTACTGAGCAAGTGTTGCTTGATAGCACTGTTGATAACCCCTTCCATTACTTTAGTGATGATTGAGAGTAGACTGATGGGGCAGTAATTGGCCGGATTAGATTTGTCCTGCTTGTTGTGTACAGGACATACCTGGGCAATTTTCCACATAGCCAGGTAGATGCCAGTGTCGTAGCTGTACTAGAACAGCTTGGCTAGGGGCACAGCAAGTTCTGGAGCACCAGTGTTCAGTCCAAATGCGGGAATATTGTCAGGGCCCATAGCCTTTTCAGAATCCAGTGCCTTCAGCTGTTTCTTGATATCACGTGCAGTGAATTGAATTGCTGAAGACTGGCATCTGTGATGCTGGGGACCTCCAGAGGAGGCCAAGATGGATCATCCACCTGGCACTTCTGGTGAAGATTGTAGCAAATGCTTCAACCTTATCTTTTGCACTGATGTGCTGGGCTCCCCCATCATTGAGGATGGGGATATTTGTGGAGCCTCCTCCTCCAGTAAGTTGTTTAATTGTCCACCACCATTCACGACTGGATGTGGCAGGACTGCAGAGCTTAGATCTGATCCATTGGTTGTGGGATCACTTAGCTCTGTCTATCACTTGCTGCTTTTGCTGTTTGGCATGCAAGTAGTCCTGTTTTATAGCTTCACCAGGTTGATACCTTATTTTTTGGTATGCCTGGGGCTGCTTCTGGCATGCCCTCCTGTACTCTTCATTGAACCAGGGTTGATTCCTGGCTTGATAGTAATGGTAGAGTGGGGGATACGCTGGGCCATGAGGTTATAGATTGTTTTCGAGTACAATTCTGCTGCTGATGGTGGCCCACAGAGCCTCATGGATGCCTAGTCTTGAGTTGCTAGATCTGCACGAAATCTATCCCATTTAGCATGGTGGTAGTGCCACACAACATGTTGGAGGGTATCCTCAATGTGAAGGTGGGACTTTGCCTTCACAATGACTGTGCGGTGGTCACTCCTACCGACACTGCCATGGACAGAGGTATCTGCAACAGGCAGGTTGGTGAGGATGAGTCAAGTATGTTTGTCCTACTTGTTGGTTCTCTCACCACCTGTCGCAGACCCAGTCTAGCAGCTATCCCCTTTAGGGCTCGGCCAGCTCGGTCAGTAGAAGTCACTCTTGGTGATGGACATTGAAGTTCCCCCACCCAGAATACATTCTTCCACCCTCAGTACTTCCTCCAGTGTACAACATGGAGGAGCACTGATTCATCAGCTGAGGGAAGGCAGGACGTGGTAATCAGCAAGAGGTTTCCTTCCCCAGGGTTGACATTGAGGACGCTGAGGCAACTCCCTCCCGACTGTATAGCACTGTGCCGCCATCTCTGCTGCGTCTCTCCCACCAGGGGGACAGGACCTACCCAGGGATGGTGATGGTGGTGTCTGGGATGTTGTCTGTAAGGTATGATTCCATGAGGATGATTATGTCAAACTGTTGCTTGACTAGTCTGTGAGACAGCTCTCCCAATTTTGGCACTAGCCCCCAGATGTTAGTAAGGAGGACTTTGCAGGGTCGACAGGGCTGAGTTTGCCATTGTCGTTTCTGGTGCCTAGGTCGGTGCCGAGTGGTCCATCGGTTTCATTCCTCTTTTTAATACAACTGAGTGGCTTGCTAGGCCTTCAGAGGACAGTTAAGAGTCAACCATATGTAGGCCAGACCAGGTAAGGATGGCAGATTTCCTTCCCTCAAGGGCCAGATGGGTTTTTACAACAATCTACAATGGTTTCATGGTCATCGTTGCAATTCAAATTCCACCAATTGCCGTAGCAGGATTTGAACCTGGGTTTTTGGGTTACTAGTCCGATGACAATACCCCCACTGCAGCATTACCTCCCCTGATAATATAACACGTGCAATATTGGTCTCTTATTTGCCTTTGTTTAGAACAGTAAGAACTTAATGGAAGAAAAGGATAGGAAACCAGAAGGTAATTCCAGTGATTGTTGAATAGTTTGAAACCAGGGCAAATTGCCTTCATATATACCAAGACAGACCTTCATATATAACAGCCCACACATTTATATATGAGTGTATTTACGGTGAAGTACATCAGAATGCAAAGCGGCTGCATAGCTCCAGAAAACAACGGCCAGGATTTTGCCTCCCGAATCTGGGCGTGTGCGCCCGGCCAGATTGGGCGCAAAATCGGCGTGAGATGGCATTGGGCGAGCGTCCCGATGTCATCGTGCGCTTGCGCGATATTTCGCTCGGTGGGTGCGCTTCCGACTTCTGCGCGCACCCGCCGACCCGCCGACGATCGAGCAGGCAATTAAGCGCTTTAACCGCTTAATTGTCAGCGATTTTCCGTGGCCTGTTCCACCTTACGGTTGGCGGGTGAGCGAATTGACCGGGGCGGCCTTTACATTTTTCATCAAACCTCATCCATGGGCGGGATGAAGTTTCCGTTTGGAAATAAAATAAAAATAAGTGCCCGGGGACCGCATTTTTAACGAGGTATCCTTTCAGGTGCTTGATTGCGATTCACGGACGTTTATTTTTTGCAGCTTTTTACACTTTTATTTAATTATTTGTGGGTCCGCAGCTCCCCCCACCGAGACAGCTGTCTGCCTCCAGGGAGCTCTCTCACAGGCAGCGTCCGCCTGTGCCCGCGATGACGCTGTCGCCTGCCCTCTTCCCGTCCCTACCCCGGCGGCGCTGAGCATCTCAGCACGTGTTTCTCGCTGGCCAATTAACGGCCAGCCAGCGTGACATCGCGGGTCGGGGGCCGATCACTGTCGGGGGTCCGAGCGGGCTCGCCGATCGCACGCGCCCGAGGGAAAGATTCTGGCCAATATCTCCTGTAAACCCAGGGCTGACATCCTCTCGCACCTCCGTGCAGATATTTAATCATTATTTGTTCCAGCACAAATAAGCCATTTTTCAAGCCTTCTCCTGCGTTCAGAAGGTCCTTAAGATTTACAAGGTTGTGCTGAGCATTTCCAGTTATCTTTTAAACACATCTAGAAAGCCCGGTGACTGAAAGTTTGCTAAGTGTTCCAATTAGTTGCACCACAGGGAGGCCTTTTTATTCAGAGAGGATAGTAATCGGCGTGGACTGGGACAGTTCATCTGTTTTCAATTGCGACTGGGAAGGGAAACGTCAAGTTAATAAGCCCATATCTGCGTGTGAAGGTTCTTAAAAGGAACAGCAAAAAATGCTGAAGAATTAATTACTTCTGCAAGCAGGATGCTAACCTACAGCACAGACTCGTGTTTCTCACCATCAGCCAGAGGAGTATGTGACAATCAGCAGCTTTTGCTGTGACTCTGCAGTGCGCCTGTACCTGGAACTGTGCTTCAGTGGTAAACACAGAATACAGTGCTCAACATCACTGTAAGGTGCCACTGTCTGGTGCAAAGATAAACATGCATGCACCACCCTCACCCCCTACCTATCCCAGCGTATGAGGGTTGGCATGCCACATTGAGAGGCAGGGAGAAGGGTAACAGTGGCTTCTCTTTCTTTTGCATGTCGATCGTCTCCGCCAAAGATAAGCCAGACTCCGAGAGATATTCTCTTTAAAACTGAGTGACACCTTACAACAGTGTGGGTTTCAAGGGCACATGCTTTAATTGATAGAATATCCTTTGAAGTTTAATGTTTTGCTTGCTCCTTCTGTCTCTTCCAGTTGGAATGAATCAGAAATTTTGTTACCTTGGAGATTGCTATTAAAAAGACATATTGTACATAAGCTAACTGAGTGACATTTAAATAGCAAATCCTGCTAATGCAGGAATAAAGAAAGCAACAGTAACCAAGCTGACACTGAATGGTGCTTATAAGGTTACGACCCTAGTTATGTTCTCACAAAGCAAAAGTGCTCATTTCAACTTGTCTCTTTCATCGTGGAATTTGAAATGTTTCTGATTACAATCTGATTATTGATATTTGCCCTATCACTGAAGTATTGTAAAGATTTATTATTAACATCAATGTCAGAAGGTAATCAATCTCTTGCTCTTCCCTAAGCCACTTGTTAAATTGATTTATTTGACGCGAACAGGTTAATTGTCAAAATCTGTTCTCAATTTTTAAAAGAAGGGTTTAGGAGCCCTTTGTCAAGTGAAGTAATTCTCTCCATTGTCAGAATGACCAACCTTGTCGATAGCTCGGCTCAGCTAAATAGCACTTGCATCTCTGACTCCAGGACGTATGAAGCCCGACTCTAATCTGATATTTAGCAGCGTGTTGAGGGAGTGCTGCATTGCTAGAGGTGCTGCCCTCTGGATGTGATATTAAACAGAGGCCCACCCAGCTCGTCAGATGAATATCAAGGCCAGGATATTACAGCCCCTCCCGCCCAGCGGGATATTACTGTCCCGCCGAACTGAATGGAGATTTAAATGGCTCGCCACATCCGCCTGGGTGGGGAGAGACATGCCCCGGCAGGGCTGTAAAGTCCTGGCCTAAGGATCCCATGGAACTAGTTGAAGAAAAGTAGGGAGATCCACGGATGCTCTGGCCAGCACAACTCCTCAGCCATACCAAGGAAAATAAACTTGTCATTCTTCACCCGGATGTTTATGGGATCTTACCTGGAAGTGCTCTGGGTCCTCCTGGGAGATAATAACAAGGTGCAATGAAAAGGCCGTTGCTTCCTTGACATCTTTTCAAGCCCTGTTTACACTCCCTGTGTCTCTTGAAGTATGACCGTGCTCCATGAAACGGTCAGCTCCCATCCCCAGGAATACAATTACTGTGGCGTTTGTCGTATCCTTATACATGTTTTGAGCTTTCTTACAGTGTCTCCGAGAAGTTAGATTGGAGGTATATAGTTCCCCTGTCGGCAAAAAGTAAACCGCGGCATCCTCACCATTATAGCTGTGATGATTATACAAATGCTTTAGTTTTAACCTAACAACCTGTCCAGATTGGGGAACGTTTACTGATTGTGAGTATGTGTGCACAAATACCGTTGAATGCCAGGTGTTATAGCTTGTAGAAATATCATTCTATATTTTGGTGCACACATGCCAAGAATTTAAAGAGGAGCTTCTCCACAGCCAGTGAAGTTAAAAATTGAGGGAGAGTTACTTGGCACCAATTATATGTCCAGAATATTGAGGTCAATGAGCAAGGGTGGGGAGGGGGGGTGCTGCTCACCGACGGGTAAAATGACACTGGGCGGAACTCCCAATGTCACCCCTCGTCATTTCAATTCTCAGGTCGGCGGGGGCGCAGCCGAGTGGGCTGTGCGCCCACCGACCTGTCAACGGCCAATTGAGGCCATTTAAAAAGTAATTGCACTTAAGGTTGGCGGGCAGTCCGGAAGCCCTGGCGGGCTTCAGAAAAAGCATGAAACCTCATCCACGGGCAGGATGAGGTTTCATGAAGGATTTTTAAAAATTTAATAAAAGTTTGAATAAAAGCGATGGACATGTCCCAAGTCATGTGACAGTGTCACATGAGGGGACATGTCAGGGAAATTTTATGTTTGTGCATCGACCATTTTTGAATTTGGCACCGATCTCCCTGAGGCAGCGCTTAGCCTCAGGGAGATGAATGTGCTCTTTCGCATAGTGCTTCCTGGCGGACGTCACACTGGGCGGGCCTTAACTGGCCCGCCCACGTAAAATGGTGGCGCACCCCCAATCAGGGGGCGCCGATCAGAGGCGCACCTGCACGTGCCCGCTCCTGCACTCCCCCCCACCCCCAATAGAGGGAAAATTTCTTCCCTATGTATCTCCTTTTGCACAATCAGTGCAGGTTTGGTAGACAACTGGGAACAAGTTACCTTTTCTTCAAAGCTACTGAGCTTGTTATGGAAACAAAGGAAGGAAATGATAACCTGGAGTTGTATTTTACTTTGGTGTATAAAGGTATAAAAAAAAAGCCTCTAAGCCATGAAGGTTATTTTTGCTTTCCACATGCGTTTGAAATTCCACAGAGGGACATTTTTAGTGCATTGGTTAAAACTTCTGCACATGCCACCTTTAACAAAGTTGTTAACGCAAAACCTCGAGCAGTGCAGCACTCCCTCACCACTACACTAAATATCAGATTAGAATAGGGCTTCATATGACCTGGAGTCACAACCCACCAGCTCAGAGATGCAAGCGCTATTAGTTGAACCAAGCTATGGACAAGGTTGGCCATTTGGAGGAAGTTACTTCAGTTGACAAGAGACTCCTAAACCCTTCTTTTAAAAGTTGAAAACAGGTTTTAACAATTAACCTGTTTGTGTCAAATAAATCAATTTAACAATTGGCTTAGGGAGGAGAATGAGATTGATTACCTTCTGACACTAACATTAATCGCACAAGATTTTTTTTTTACACCAGCAAGTTATCCAGTGGGTTTCAACTTGCATATTCACCAGATTTGAAACCCCTCTGAAGTTTACAGTAACCAAAATCTTTAGCACACTGCCATCCGTTTTCTAATTTATCCAATTTCTAGTGAAACTTGGATTAATGAAGATTATTACATTTTATAAATGACACCATTTTATCATGGTGTTAAACGTACCTTTACAACAAATGTGCCAGCTGGAAACATGTCCCTTTATATTTAGGAACACATCTGTACCTGTAAAAAAATGTCATTATGGATTCTATTCGAATCCATGTCTTTACTACTTGCTGGAAAATATATTCCATGCACATGAAAGTTTTTCCTCCTCACTCCCCCCCGCCAATCCTTTGATTGATTTATTTTCAAACTTTGCTAGCCTGGGATTTTTGTGACTAATATTGCAGTGGGCTGAGTCAGTATTTGACAGCTTGTAGCCCCTCTGTCTGAGTAGAACTGTGACTCAATGCCAATTTTCTGGAACCATCTGATTGATGAACACCTTCGGTAACTCTGTTTCCTTGTTGACATTTGGTTAAATGCAGTAATTTATCATCAATGCTACAACTTAACTTCTGTGCGCTCCCTACCCCTGATACCAGCATCTCTTATTTATACATTAGTCATTTTGATGGAAGGCAAGTTCCATAAAGTGAACTGCAACAGAGACATGTAAATAAAGGCCAAAAATATAATCACTATATATGTCAAAGCTTTGCATGTGTGAAACAATAACATTCTTATAGTAGATCTACCAAAATGACAGATTCAATAAAACATTCCTTTTCCCAATCTGATTTTTGCTAAGCTTTTTATTAACTTTGTATTTTTTTTTGACAAGTTCAAGCACAGAGAAGAAATAAATCCATTCTATGCCATGAACACAATAATACATTGAAAATGGTTATTATCTCAAATATTTCAGGCTACACCATCATTGTTTGATCTTTCCATCATTGCCTTACAAGTGTCATCTGAGCTCTGCAGTAGCGCTCTTGCGTCTGAGTCAGAAGTTGGTTCAAGCCCCACTCCAGGACTTGAACACACATAATCGTGGTGGATACTTCTATTCGGTGCTGAGGGGGTGCTGCATTGTCAGAGCTTGTCAGGTTTGATGTGAAACCAATCTGTCTGTTCAGAGTGGCCGTAAGACGCGACACTTCTTTTTTTGAAGCTGAGCAGAGGATTCTGCTGGTGTCCGTACATTTATCCCTCAACCAACATCACCAAAACACGTTAACTCGTGATTCATCTCATTGCTATTTGTGGGGTAACTGGCCATGTGCAATTTGGCTGCTATGTTTCCCCACTTAACTATACTTCAAAAATAGCTAATTGGCTGCGAAACATCAGGAAACATTTTTCTTTAAGCCCTTCTTGCTATCTGTCAATTAAGTATGTAGTGGAGTTATCCCGTGCATTTTAACGGAAGGTCAGATCCAGGGTACTTATTTAGCCCTAAGTTATTCATGCTATTGAGAGAAAAATATATGGAGAGAGATCTGGCCTTGCAATTCAGCCAGAGAACTTTCAGTTGACTGAGCAGATGCCTGAGAGATTTTTGAAAGCATCATTACAAAAGCACTATCCTGTCTCTCTACTTTCCTCTGCATTAATTGATCTCTCCGTCTTTCTCCTCGTCTCTAACTTCCAAAAAAAAAAATGACAAGCACAAAACTCTGTAGAAAAAAAAGGTTAAGATGTAAGAACTAAAAAAGCAGCTATCAAAAAGCTCAAGCGAAAGCCTTACTAAATCAATGAAGTAACACAAATAAACAGGGGGAAGGATGAGGGACTGAAAGCAAAAAAAAAAGAGGAAAAGCTAAACTAAGGAAACAAGCGGTTTAAAATATGTGGGGGAAACAAATCAAAAGAAAGAAAATAGCGAGAGGAAAACCAGAAGGAAAAAATTTTAAGGAATTAAGAACGGTGGAATCTTAGGACGACAATAAGAGTTGTTAGGACCAACAAGAATGTTTTCTATTTATAGGTCAACCCACTCACTGGTTTCTCACCGTAATACTTCTCTCCTCAGAAATACACATTGTGAAATGTTTTGACTTTTGAGAGTTCCTGGACACCTCTGTACAATTTGTTCATTCTTTTGTGATACCTTTTATGCTTCACTGACCTTCCTCGGTAACTTATTCCACAAACCCATTACTCTTTGCATGAAAAGGTTCCAACTGACTTCCCTTCCTGCCATTAACTCCTTGATTTTGTTTTGAACTTGAACCCTTTACCATCCTGAACAATTTGCCTGGATCAATATTGTGAATTCCCTTCATAGTCTCGAAAATGTCAGTCAAATCTCCTTGAAGTCCCCTCTTTCCTACAAATTGCTGCACAATAGCGTAGATATTTTTTTACAGATAAATTCGATTTATATGGCGTAAGAATAAATAAGAACAGGTGCCGCAAGGGACAGTGATGATGAGAGAAATGTCCCCTGGGATTTACCTCAGTAGCTGTTTAATCAAGAAAGACGGGAATGAAGGAAAAAAGGACATGCACGCTTCTATGCCAATGGAGGATTTCTGTCACGTTTCTCAGAAACACCTCAAATGAATTACTTTGAAGTGCAATATGTGTTGTTATGGAAACAAAGGCGGCAGCCATTTAACACAAAATCGCAAAATAAAAAAACCACCCACCAACAAAAATAAATGCAAATGAGGAAAAAAAGCAAGAAACGAAAGCGAGGAAACACCAAAGGAAAGATAAGGCTGTAAAACAAAGGTGAAATAATTGAACGATCCTTAGGACTTGGGAAGAATTAAGTCATAAAACTATTTCTCTTCAAGATCTTTTTACTTCAGGAAAATGTTTCAAACTGTCATACCTTAGACTTGTGCCTTTGATACAAAATTCCTCTCACCCTAGCGGATCATTCAGGGTTGTTGACCAAATTCTGTGTAGGTTGCGTGGATCATTATGGTGAAAATTGTACCAGTCGTTGGGTAGTGTATCATTCTTCCATGATACTGTGAAAGCACTGAAAAATACCATGGTGCTTATTGTTTAATTTAACCAATAAAAAAAGCATAATGTTATGTGTATGTACACTTCTATATCCTTCTCTAGGTGTTACATTGTTAAATTTCTGGTGATCCTACAAAATTTGATATCACACAATCAGTTGACCATTTTCATGGCCCCAAATTAAAAAATATTCAGTGGTTTGACTGGCAGGAGGTTCATGTTTCAATTGAATGACATCTTGTTTGGTCTATTATTTCATTGAAATCCTTAAGAGTTACCTTAATTGCAAACACTTCCAAGAATATAGACACAGGGAATTGCATAATAGCAACTTCTGGTGGCCATGTGTTTTTGTGTGTGTGTATATATAGTCAAACCGGAATAACCTAGTTTGTTGGGTATATGACTTTCCATGCGGCGCTCTGCCTCTTTTCTGCCCTGCAAAGATATCACAGCCTGGCAACAATGTGGGATTTGTGGATTCCCTAGCCGAACAAATTTGGGTTGGAGAAGCTTCTAGCAAACTAGCAGAGGAAATGTGAGTTTTTTCTGTTTGTTGAGAAATAGGTTTAAAAACTTAGTCTTAGTGAAAAGGCTGTACGTACACATGGATGGACTGACTTTTGAATATGGATGTATCAACTGATATTATTGGGCATCTGGAAGAGGACAGCTGTGACCGAGAGTCTTTCAGTGCATTTATGGAATGGCTTGAGATGTTTTTCACTGCTAATACTATCCACAATGTTCCTGATAATCCAGGTGTTAACCAGACAATGGGGGAAAGTAACAGGGTGGTATTTCTGACTGAAGCAGACCCAGAGTTTGTGAAACACTCAAGAATTTGCTTGACCCTAAGCCAAAAGACAAGGCGCTGTCGGACATTTTGCGTAAGCTTGAACAGCACTGCGGTACCAAACTGTTGGAGATTGCAGAAGGTTATCAGTTTGGACTCATGAGTCAGTTACCCAGTGAGGACATTGGAGAGTTTATCGTGGCTTTGAAAAAAAAACTGTCCATTCATTGTCATTTTTGAGCATTTCAAGACAGAACATTGCGGGGCAGATTTGTGTGTGGTTTAGGAAGTGAACGCATTCACAGTAAGTTGCTGATATTGCCAAAGTTAGCTGTTGACATAGCTTGCGAAACAACATTGTCCATGGACATGGTGGAACATGACTCGAGAGAAGCCAGAGTTAACAACTGCAGTTGTCTGCTGAAGGAAATAAGCTGCAGCTGAGTAGGCAGAAGGCCTCCACGCCAGCAGTTAGCAGTGGCAGAGGTACTATAAAGCCTTGTTACCGGCGCTTACACCGACATTGAGCACAGAATTGCCCGTTTGTGAAAGCAGAGTGCTCCAGTTGCAAGGAGAAGGGTCCTCTTGCTAAGGCATGTCAAACAATTGTAAGTGGAGAAAATGCTAGCTGGAGGTAATGGCCGTCACTGCATACACATGCCGAACAGCCCTAGATCAATGAGGGGTCAGTCGAGACCCATATGATTAGAAGCACAAGGATGTCCAGTGGAAGGTTACAGGGCATCGTAGTTCACGTAGTCTTGGATGGAACTCTAGTAAACATAGAGGTCAATATGGGTGCACCAGTCAGCGTGATTCTTGAATCGCTGTACTGTGAAAAGTTAAGTCAACATCAGCTGGAGAAATCATGTACAGAGTTACAAATTTATGGAGGAGAAAAAAATTCTCATAATTGGCAGTGTGTTGGTTTCAGTCACATACAAAGAGCAATGTGCAAAATTGCCCATCATTGTGGTGAGAGGTGAAAAGCCAGCCTTGTTAGGAAGAAACTGTTTAACAGCGCTTAAGGTTAAACTGGAACGAGCTTTTTTGCATAGAAGTGAAATTCACAATGCAAGACGACATGATTGCAAAGTACCCTCAGGTGTATAGTGAAACTGACAAACCAATTCAAGTATATAAGGCCAATGAATGGGCCCAGAGAAACACAAGACTAGTTTATTGCAGGTCTTGTCCAGCACCCTATGCTCCAAGGAAGAAAGTAGAGCAAGAACTGAAAAGGCTTGAGACTGAGAACAATATCTCTAAAGTAGAACAAAGTAACTGGTCCACTCCCGTCGTGGGAGCACCAAAGCCAGGTGGTAGTGTAAGAATATGTGGGGATTATAAGGTGATTGTAACTTAGTTACTGGAATGTGTTATGGGCAGGAGGGGGATTAATTTAAGCAGTACTAATTTTTCCTCTCATCACCGGTCTGTAAACAGAAAGGTGTTTTGATTTGTTTTCCTTTTTATAAGCAGCGGCGTATTTCCCAACCTCTCGGTTTTGATGCGATCCAATTTTTTATTAGTAACCCCACAGCAAACTCAAGGTAGGGTAAACTCCAAGGGTTAGTTTATTTGCATACACTCAAAACGCGATAGAGGGTTCGCAACATCTCCCTCGTGTTAAAATAATAGAGAGGGATAGGGAAAAGAAAGATTTACAGTACAGAGACCACAGAGAAATTGAATATTGTTTCACATTGGTTCCAGAGTCCAGAATCAAAATCCAATTAAGCATTCCTTCATGAAGGTCGGCACGTTGAAAACTGATGCGGTATAATTCACTTTCCTGCTGGCGTTGACTTCACACGACAAGAGAGGCATGCAGAGAAGGACCAGTCTTGTAGGTGATGGCACATAATTTCCAGAAGAAGCAGCGTTGATGGGGCCAGGTGTTCAACCTGGGCAGAGCTCCTTTTCTGTAAGGCTGTCAGTTAGATGGTAAACATTAGACTAAGCTTTTCAGTTCAGCAAGGCAGTTCACAAGCCAGAGGCCCATGTCACATGACTTTCACCTCTCCACACTGTTTTTGACAAAGGAATGTGTATCCCTCATCTGGGACTTCGCGATTGTTAAATGTGTCAGCCATTAAGAATTGAAAGGAAGGTTGTGGGGACATTTGTCTTAGCAGATGAGCAGATTCCCATTGGTCAGCCTGGGTTATGAAATGCAGATGGCCTTTGTACAGCTCTCTTTGAACTTGGCCTGGGCAGCCCACAGGGGATTGTTAGTGGCTCCTCACAGATAATGAGGTGTGCGATTTCCAAAACTGTAGAGTGGCTTCTTTCTGGGGTCACAGGTAGACACAGTTTCAGCCATTTTAAGGACCTTTGTTCAGTTTTTAACATTTTAGAAATAGCCATGAGGAAATCAATACATATTTTATAAAAATATACATTTGTTGTCTTAGTCCCCTCACAAATGTAATCCACCCAATACTTCGCCAAACATGGGGGATCTGGTCACAATGTTGCCAGGATTTTCTTCAAAGTTATATCTGCCAAACACCTATCTGTGACTTGAGTTAGATGATTTTTTTCCTTAGCTTATCTTCACAAACATGTTTTTTTTTTCCTTTGAGGAACAGTGGGGGAGGAACATAGGAGCAGGAGTAGGACATTCAGCCTAACGGGTCTGCTCTGCCATTCAATCCCCATATCTCTTTATGTCATTGGTATTTAGAAATCTGTCAGTCTCTGCTTCAAACATACTTATTGACTGAGCTTCCACAATCCTCTGGGGTAGAGAATTCCAAAGATTCACATTACTCTGGGTAAAAATATTTTCTCCTCATCTTGGTCCTAAATGGTCTCCCCCAAGAGTCTAGAGAATATAGGCCCTGTATTCTCCACAGAAGGACTCTGGTGGAAGGATTCCTGGCTGATTGTCAGTTTGTTGAACTGCATCATGAACACTTCTGTGGCCAGCAAGTCCTGGTACAGGACTTGAACCCAAAGGCAAGTACACTACCGCTGCACCACAGGACCTCCTATGTGGTTAGAGCTCGATCCTAAGCCATATTTGACTATTAATACACATATGGGGCATTTTCAGTTTCATAGGCTGCCTTTTGGTGTTTCTTCAGCCCCTGGAATTATTAACCAAATTTTGCAAGGAATTCAGGGAGTAGAGTGCTATTCGGATGACATACTTATTTCAGCTCCAAACAGGCAGACCCATGGTGACAGACTGAATAGGGTGCTCCAATGTTTGGAAAAGCATGGAGTTCAGGTGAAGGCACACAAATGTGAAATGGTTCAAAGCTCTTTGGAGTATTTGGGTCATGGGGTAGACAAAGATGTGTTCCATCCTTTCAAGGGTAAGGTTCAAGCAATAGGAAATGCGCCACACCCTCAGGATATCTCTGAGCTTTGATTTTTTTTGGGGGATTAGTGGACTACTACAGTGTGAGGTGATGCATTTTGGTAGGAAGAACATGGACAGACAATATAAAATAAGGGGTGAAATTTTGAAGGGGGTGCAGGAGCAGAAATACATGGGCGTATATGTGCATAGATCATTGAAGGTGGCAGGACAGGTGGACAGAGCAGCTAATAAAGCATATAGTATCCTGGGCTTTGGTAAATGGGGCAAAGAGTACAAGAGCAAGGAGGTTATGCTGAATTTATATAAGACACTCGTTAGACCTCAGCTGGAGCATTGTGTACAGTTCTGGGTGCCACATTATAGGAAGGATGTGAACGCATTGGAGAGTGTGCAGAAATGGTTTACAAGAATGGTCCCAGGGATGAGAAACTTCAGCTATGATGATAGATTGGAGAGGTTGGGACTGTTCTCCTTGGACAGAAGGTGGCTAAGAGGAGATTTGTTAGGGATGTTCAAAATCATGAGGGGGCTGGATAGAGTAGATAGGGAGAAATTGTTCTCACTCATAAAAGAATCGAGGAAGAGAGGGCACAGATTTAAAGTAGTTTGCAAAAGAAGCAAACGTGATGTGAGAAAAAACTTTGTCACACAACGAGTGGTTCGGGTCTGGAATGCACTGCCTGGAAGTGTGGTGGAGGCAGGTTCAATTGAAGCCTTCAAGAGGGCATTGGATGATTATTTGAATAGATACAATATGCAGGAGTACGAGAAAAGGCAGGGCAATGGCACTAGGTCATAGTGCTCATTTGGAAAGCTGACGCAGGCATGATGGACCGAATGGCCTCCTTCTGTGCTGTTAAAATGCTGTGATTCTGTAAATTCATACCAAATTTTGCAACCTTATTGCATCCATTGAATGAACTGCGGATGCTGGAAATCTAGAACAGAAACAAAAATACCGGGAAAAACTCAGCAGGTCTGACAGCATCTGCGGAGAGGGATACAGTTGATGTTTCGAGTCCGTATGACCCTTCATCAAAACTAAAAAATATTGAAATGAGATGAAATATAAGCTGGTAGAGGGGGGTTGGACAGGAGGAGCTCGATAGGGGGTCAGTGATAGGTGGAGGCCAGGAAGAGACTGTCAAAGATGTCATAGACAAAAGGACAAAGAGGTGTTGATGGTGGTGATATTATCTAAAGGATGTGCTAATGGGGACATAAAGGGTAGCAAGCAGGATAATCTAGTGGCAGATGGCCCTAGTGGGGGTGGGGTGGGGGGAAGGGATCAAAATGGGCTAAAAGGTGGAGATGAAACAATAGATCGAAATAAATTTAAAAATAGGGGGGAAAAGAAAAATATAGTTGTAAAAAAATTATAAATTATTGGAAAAAGGGGGATCAGAAAGGGGGTGGGGATGGAGGAGAGAGTTCATGATCTGAAATCCCCCTTTTTCCAATAATTTATATTTTTTTTACAAATATATTTTTCTTTTCCCTCCTATTTTTAAATTTATTTCGAATTATTTTGTTTCATCTCCACCTTTTAGCCCATTTCGATCCCTTCCCCCCCACCCCCCCACCTCCACTAGGGCCATCTGCCACTAGCTTATCCTGCTTGCTACCCTTAATGTCCCTATTAGCACATTCTTTAGATAATATCACCACCGTCAACACCCCTTTGTCCTTTTCTCTATGACATCTTTGGCAGTCTATTCCTGGCCTCCACCTATCACTGGTCCCCTATCGAGCTCCTCCTGTCCCACCCCACTCTACCAGCTTATATTTCATCTCATTTCTATATTTTTTAGTTCTGTTGAAGGGTCACATGGACTCGAAACATCAACTGTATCCTCCTCCGCAGATGTTGTCAGACCTGCTGAGTTTTTCCAGGTATTTTTGTTTTTGTTCTTGGAGAAGGGTGTTCTGTGGAATTGAACAAAGAAGCGTGGAACGCACTCCAGTTGTGTAAAAGTCAGTTGATGGATGGTACAATGCTTGTACATTATATTATGTCCAAAAAGATTAATTTAGCATGTGATGCCTCTCCATATGGAGTAGATGCTGTGATCTCTCATGTGTTGGATAATGATGAGGAGAAACCGATTGCCTCAAGTAACTCACACAGTGCCTGTGAGTCCAATTATGCTTATATGGAATGTGAAGTATTGTCTTTGACTTTTGGAGTAAGAAGATTTCATAAATACTTGTATGGTCATAGTTTCACAATAAAAACTGAGAAGAAGCTACTGACGGCTACTTTGAATCCACAGTCTCCAGTACCCATTTAGCTGCAGCTCGAATGCAGAGATGGGCATTGATTTGGTCTGCTTATCAGCATGACATTAAGTACAGATGATCAGGAGATCATTGTAATGCTGAAGCGAAGACTAGATTACCATTCCCATCAGAGGCAGAACCCAACAGGGAGGGTGTACTTTTCTTTCCACATGTAGATGAGTTGCCAGCCACAGCAGCTGATATTGATAAAACAACTCACAGGAACCCTTGTATTGGCAAATGGGTGACCAACACAGATACTGGATTTAGAAATCAGGGTATTTTTTATGCCTGAGTTGTTCGTTGATAAAGGTTGTGTTATGTGGGGAGCCAGAGTTGTAATTCCTAAAACTTACAGATTGCAGTTGCTATGTAATCTTCATGATCAACACTTAGGAATGAGCTTGCCAAAGAGTCTAGCGAGAAGCTATCTTTGATGGCCAGGGTTAGATAAGGATATAGAAGACACAGTGAAACATGTCAAGCTGTAAAAAAGAGGCCACCATGGGTACCTTTGCAACCATGGAAATGGCCAGCTGGAGTGTGGCAGAGGATGCATGTAGATTTTGCAGAATTTGATGGGCAACAGCTATTTATTGTGATAGGTAGCCATTCAAAGTGGTTGAGGAGTTTCTGATGAATCTTTGGTAGGAAGAATAGAGGCATAGACTATTTTCTAAATGGGCAGCGAATTCAGAAATCTGGAGTGCAAAGGGACTTGGGAGTCCTAGTCCAGGATTCTCTTAAGGTTAACTTGCAGGTTGAGTCGGTAGTTAGGAAGACAAATGCAATGTTGGCATTTATTTCGAGAGGACTAGAATATAAAAGCAGGGATGTGCTGCTGAGGCTTTATAAGACTCTGGTCAGATCACATTTAGAATATTGTGAGTAATTTTGGGCCCCGTATCTCAGGAAGGATGTTCTGGCCCTGGAGAGGGTCCAGAGGAGGTTCACGAGAACGATCCCAGGAATGAAAGGCTTAACATATGAGGAACGTTTGAGGACTCTGGGTCTATACTCGATGGAGTTTGGAAGGATGAGGGGGGATCTGATTGAAACTTACAGAATACTTAAAGGCCTGGATAAAGTGGAAGTGGGGAAGATGTTTCCATTAGTAGGAGAGACTAGGACCCGAGGGCACAGCCTCAGAGTAAAGGGAAGACCTTTTAGAACAGAGATGAGGAGAAACTTCTTTAGCCAGAGAGTGGTAAATCTATGGAATTCATTGCCACAGAAGGCTGTGGAGGCCAGGTCATTGAGTGTATTTAAGACCAAGATAGATAGGTTCTTGATTGGTAAGGGGATCAAAGGTTACGGGGAGAAGGCGGGAGAATGGGAGAAACTTATCAGCCATGATTGAATGGCGGAGCAGACTCGATTGGCCGATTGGCCTAATTTCTGCTCCTATGTCTTACGGTCTTATGGAATCAAACAACAACTAAAAAACCCTAGATGTTTTGCATGGTTGGTTTGGTGCTTATGGGATCCCAGAGGGAATTGTGTCTGACAATGGACCTCAATTTTGTTCAGAAGAGTTTGTAAAATTTATGAGAATGACTTGGGTAAAACATACTAGGGTTCCACCATATCACCCTGCTTCAAATGGAGCAGTAGAGCGCATGGTACAAATTGTTAAGCGTGCTCTTGTTAAGTAGGTGCTGGAAAGAAATTGGAAGAAATGTCAGTTATCATTGAATCACAAAGTGGCAATTTTTTTGTTTATCGTAACACACCTCACACTACTACTGGAAGAGCACCAGCTGAATTTTTGCTTAGAAGACAGGCTAGAATGAGGTTTTCAGTGTTGAAGACACGTTTAGTACAGTCAGTAGAAGAGAAGCAATCCAGGCAGAAAGAGAGTCATGATTGGGGTAGGATGAGAGAAAGAAGTCTGAAGTTGTGCCAAAAGGTTAAGGTGAAAGTCCATCATTCTGAGTGGTTGAAGTGACTACCAGGAAGAGTCATGAAAATATGAGGTCCTCACACCTATTTGGTCAAGATGTTTGGCAGTGGAAAGGTTAGGTTTGTACATATAGATCATGTTTTACCTTCAGATGTTCATGAAGGAGGGAGTTGGGAAGAGTCAAATGATTCAAATTGATTAAATGGATAGTTGAGATATGAGTAGAATACCTATAGTTACTCCAACACACAGGTGCCTGAAACCTGACTCAGAGTCAGACATACATGTTTGATGAAACAGAAATTTCAATTGAAGGTAAGATCAAACTAAGCCTTTGTTGGGGAAAACATCTCCTCAGCCTCAGGCCCAGATGGGTTCAGGTCCTTCCCCCAAGTTCTGAAAGTTTGGATCAAGAACGGAGGAAAGAAGAGTTAGGGATTAGGAACAGGAAACCACTGGTTAAGTTGGATTTGTAAATACGTGAAAAACAAGAAATGTATATAAGTTGTGTGGAATTTGAACATTATGTACCTTCTCCTTAAGGAGGAAGGAGTGTAATATTGTCATAGCACCCTGTTGTGGCTGTTTGGTATGTACGTATGTATAGTCAAACCGGAATAAACTAGCTTGTTGGGTACTTGACTTTCCATGTGGTACTCTATTTTTCATCCTGCAAAGATATCGCAGGAGCCATTACTAATTCCTAGAGCCTAACAGTTGTGAATATAAATGTTGATGTTATATAAAAATTGTAATGTCAAGTGAGCTGTTCAAACATGTTAAAACAGTAATGTTAAAATGTTAAAAGCTTTAATTCTATTTATCACTTGAATGATAAAAAGATGAAACACCTCCTACTGCAAGCCAACCACAGTTTCAATATTCTGACAATGAAAGGCTCTCTTATTAAAGCCATGCTTTTAATATCCAGGCATTGTGATTTTGTTTATTAACTGTTACTATCCAGGTGTGCCCTTCACCTGATCCCCATATTCATTGAGCTTCTGTTCACAAATACTGTCTGGAGCAGATTGACGTGTTACTGATGGTCATGCCTAATAAACCAGATAAAGTAGCCTCTAGTAAGGTAGCTATAGTTTTCGCAGCACGTTTATGTGGAATCCTTATCCACAAAGCATTAATGCGATTTGATTTATATTCCATAATAGTTAATACAACAAGAGGTGCAGCTAGGACAAGATATAATCGAGACAGAAAACTGATAGGAATAATAAGGGAATGAAAGAGAGAGTGAAAAAGATTTGTATTTGCATGCTGCCTCATCACATCTCTCAAACGCCTCAAATTATTTACTGATGGGCCGTGACTTCTGACGGAGTGGCCAATGAGTCGAGTTGCCACTCCGCTTGAAAATCCTCACCTTTAAAATACAGGTAATCCTATCTCGCCCAACCTTCTGACTCAGGCTGGGCGAGATCCAGGTGTGGCAATGCGTTTCCAGGGCCTAGCACGGAAAGGCTGTAGAGCTGTAAGCAAAGCAAACCCTGCCTCTTTTTTTTACAGCACTAGCTCAGAGGGGTGGGTTCAGGGCTCAGGGGGGTAGGGGGGTGGTGCTTGTCGGATCTCGGTGTGTGGGGGGTGTGTCATCAGGCCTTGGGAGTGAGAATTGGGCCTGTGGGAGGGGGAAGGAAAGAGTCCCCGTAGGGGTGGGGGGAATCCCGTGGGTTGGGGAGTTCCTTTTCGGGGGGAGTAGTTCCTTGGGATAGGGGTGGGGGACGCCCTTTGGGGGCATAGCCGTGGACACGGGCGTTGTCCCCTTGGGGGTTGGGGAGGGGGATGAGGGAGTCCAATGGGGCTTCAGTGAGAGGGGGAGTCCCATGGTAGGGATAGTTGGGGGTGTGGAGCAGATAGTCAGAGGATGGGGGTAGTCCCCTGCGTGGTCAGGGGTGTGGGTGGGGGTCCCGTGGGGTGTCGGTGTGGGTCTGTGCAATAGTCACCCAGAAGCTGGAAGAGGTTTTAATTCTCCTAAGTTTTTCTGGGTAACTGTTGGTGTAACCCAGTCAGAACCATCCGAATTTTGCGATTTAAATCACATTTTTGGATGGTTCCCAGTGCAGGGCAATTGCCCAGGAGAAGTTTGTTGGTGGGGGTGGGGTGGGGGTGGGGTGGGGGACAAATGCAGTAACCTTTCACAGATAGTATTGAAATGAAAAATCAATTTTTTTTTTTAGCTGGTGTTAGTCAAGGGAGTAATGTTGGGCAGGAGGTCAGGAAAACTTCCTGCCTTTCTTTGAATAAAGACTTAGGATCTTTAACATCCACCTGAACAGACAGGTAGAAGCTGGTTTAATACCTTATCTGAAGGAATGACACCTCTGATGATGGCAAACTTCCTTAATACTGATTGGAAATGTCAGCCGGGATTACACACTCACGACCTGGAGTGGGGCTTGAACTGACAAACTCCTGATTCTCAGGGGAGCATGCTTCTGAATGTTGCCTGTGGCTCAGTCAGTAGCATTCTTTCCTTTAAGCTAGAAGGCTGTAGGTTCAAGACCTACTCCAGAGACTTGAGTGGAAAACCTATGCTGACACTCCAGTGCAGTACTTAGGGAGTGTTGCACTCTCGGAGATGCCGGCCGGGGTTTGCCATGCCTGCCAGCGTTGGGTGTGTTCTGTGGCGTGAGTGGACAATATGGCGCAATCAGTTTCACGACGGTGTGAAACCAGTTTGTGATTGTCTGCTCAGCCCACCAATGGCAGGCCAAGCTTACTGGCACCGGACATCGGGAACTACATTGTGACACATCTGCATATCATTATTAGGCCAGCCCGCTGGAATCATCTCCCGTCCCTGCTGGATCATCCGTCCACGTCAGCGATAAGCATGCTGACGTATTTCACAACAGCACATAAAAGGCGTGCACTTGGCGGGCTGCACTTTGAGGGGTACTTGGAGGTGAGTACACAGTAACAATGTGCAGCGCTCGCCAGGGTCGCCTGTTGGACGTCAAGTTTGGGGGGGGTGGGGTCAAGGGCAGCCCTGCAGTTGAGGTGACTTATGTCAGGAGAGGAAGGGCTCCCTTGTGGGTGAGGCGACTTGGGGGGGGGGTGGGAAGGGACAAGGGCAGACCAGCCTTTGAATATAATGCACAAGCATTTGGGTTAGGGGCGGGCGAGGGAAGCGGCCACGCATTATGGAAACCTGTATAAAGTGACCATTCCTCTGCAACTCAGACAGTTCAGGCGCAGCCACAGTGATATGATTGGAGTCGGGCTTCGAGCTTATCTGCCCACTCAAGCAATGCAGAGGCATTAAAGTGCCACCAAGTGCTCCAGAGCTTTTCACTGCTCCCCTGGCACAGACAGTAAAGTCATAAACATTTTAGTGGAGTGCAGAACAGTTGGGCGACTGCACACATTGTACAATTTCTTCGCTATAGCTGGCCATGGAGCAGTCACTGCTGGAGGCACTCACTGCCCCTTGCAATGTAGGCAACCCTGGTTGGACCAGTCTCCCCGATGGTTCAAGCTAACAGTGCAGCCTTGCAGTGAGGGTTAGGAGAATGCCTGCACCTGAGCTGAGAGCACAGCCTGCAGTCCAATGGGCAAAGCTGCCGCCAATTGGTTGGGAGGAGTGGGGCGGAGGTGGGTGAGGTTTTGGACAGCCATGCAGCGCACTAAACTCTGCCCATCCATGTGTTGGTCAGCACTCTCTGGGAATCGTTAAGGGGCCTGCACACTTAACCAGGAAGGGTTCTTAGTACACCCATGCTAACCGTGTGTTTCACCCTTTCATCCTGCAGGAGGAGTACATCAGGATCATGGAGCCTGGTGAACTAGCTGTATGCCTCATGGGCTACAGAGAGCGAAGGTGATGTAGGAGAGAGTGACTGAGGCTCCGGGCTGCGCAGAGGCAGGAGCAGCAACCTCAGGAAGAAGGGGCTGCTGGGGCTCCCACAGCAAGCCCTCGCTGGTCGGGGCCTAGTGACACCCAGGATCTATAGGCGCCGCCTTTCATTCCTATAGATGACCAAGAACCAGTGTCACCAAAGACTGTGCACGTCTAGGGAACAGGTTGATCACATCTGCCAGCAACTGCAGGATTTGGCGCCATGGGAACATGGAGGGCATCCACTGCCGGCGGCTGTGAAAGTGACTGCGGTGTTAAATTTCTACACCAGTGGTTCCTTTCAGGACTCCACAGGTGACCTCTGTGAGGTACCACAAGCCTCGACCCACAAATGCATCCATGAGGTCACGGATGCCATCTTTGCAAGGGCACACAACTTTGTGTATTTCACCTGAGACCAGGAGAGCCAGGATGCAAGAACGATTGGATTTACCCAGATTTCAGGTTTCCCACAGATGCAGGGTGTGATTGATTGCACTCATGTGGTGCACGGGTCTCCATCACAACTGCAGTGAACTACATCAAGTGCAAGGGATTTGCCCCTCACCCTCCCCCTCTCTCTCCCCCTCTGTCTCTCCCCCTCTCCCTCTCCCCCTCTGTCTCTCCCTCTCCCCCTCTGTCTCTCCCTCTCCCCCTCCCCCCTTCCCCAATGGAGCTGGAGCTGCTGAGGTAACAGGAAGAGGGGATTCGGGTGGGTGGACACTCCTTGAGTCACTGGATGGATGGCCCCAGGGTGTGCAGCTGCTGATTCTCCTCCCTATGGGTGCCTGAAGGCCCCAGGCTGACTTCTTGAGGAGACGGGGTAGCTGGAGTGAGATTGAGTTGTTCGACACACCTCTTGCCTACACACTGTTGGAGGCCAACTATGGCATCAGTGATAGAGTTGAGCCTGCACAGCAATGGAGGACCAATATCCTGGATCAAGGTCTCCATGGCGGCCACCATCCCTCAAGTGTTGACCTTGATGCATTGGCATGCCGGTATTATCACCTCAGAGTGAAGGCGGATGGACTCCTCCATTGTGCCTTGCAACCTGAGGAGTGCAGAGGACATCCCTTCCTGATGTTCCCGAGCTTGCCTTTGCAGCTCCAGCAACTGTGACATGACCAGGTCTAGAGGCTCATCAACTGACTCCAACTCAGCAAATTTCTGACCTCCAGAAGACCTCTGAGTGCTGGACACCAGGGAGGTCCTTGCTGTTGCCTGCTGTGGATCAGACAGTGCGATGTGCTCACCAGATTGTGATCTCGAGGCTACTCTGAAGCTAGGGCGCACCGAGTGTGTGTCTCTGCACGGGTGGAGGGTGTGGGTGGGCGCTGTGATGGTATTTCAAGGAGGGTGCCTCCAGATTCCTCTTCAGTGGTTTCTTTGGGGCTTGATTGGAGGCTCTGGGTCATGGACTCCGTCAGCTGTTTCCCAGATGTGCCTGGGGAAGCAAAGGGAGATAATTAGTGCTGGCGGTGACCTGTGAAAGAGGACACATCACTCACACAATGGTTGTCTGATAGATGTTGCACTGCTGGATCCTGACTTGATAGAGCAGTGCTGACCTCACCGTCAGCACAGGACCGGTCCAGATCATCGCTGGCCAGCTGGATGGCTCTGCTTTCAAAGTCCGTGGGGACCTTGATTTCGGGCATTCCTCCACCGGTCTGTGACCTCTCCCTGTTGTTGTGTGCCAGCTTGTCCTGTATGAATAGAGATGGAGAGAGCAGGATGCCTGCTAGGCCAGATGATAAATATGCCTCGCATGTGTGGCTGGTGATTGGTCCCATGGACGGGATGAGGACAATGGCGGTGAGTGTGAGAGAGGGAATTGTGATGTCCCTTGAATTGGCAGTGAGTGAGGGTCCTGTGGATGTGTGATGGGTTTGTGAGTGTGAGAGTTGTGCGTGATGAGAAGAGTGACTTACCCTGGCGGAACGGAGGAGATCATTCATCCTCTTGCAGCACTGGGTGGCTGTCCTCTTTTGCAGGGTGTTGGTGCTGACCACCGCTGCCACTGCCTCCCAAGCCTGGTTGTTCACGCTACTACCCATCCTGCGGCCAGAGCAGGGGTAGAGGACATCCCAGCGGCCTCCAAGGCATCCAAAAGGCATTCCAGTGACGTGTCGCTGAACCTGGGGGGGGCTGCAGTCTTTTTGCCTTTCGTGGGCACCTTCCCTGTAGCAGTTGTGGGCTGGAAGCACTGAGACGTGTGTGCATGGCTGGACTTGAAATATGGCATCCGGCATGAAGCAGCAGCCAGGTAATGGTGGGCAGGCGAATGAGGGCCTACCTGCCATGGAAAAGGTGTGTTTCCCGGGAATGCATAAGCAATGTGGCGGGTTTGGGACAATACGGCGTGAAAACCTGCCACTGCACTTAAGTGAAAATCTGGGACAAGTCCGCCCACCATCTTTCAGATAAGATGTAAAACTACCCACTTAGGTGGACGTGAGAGATCCCGTGACACCATTTGAAAAAGCGCAGGCGTGTTCTCCCTGAAGCCCTGTTCAATATACAGGTACCGGACCCCGTATCTGAGAAGCTTGGGGCTGGACATGTGACAGATTTAGGGATTTTATGGATTTTGGATCCTAGGCCTAGCATGTACTTATAATACCTAAAATAAAGTATGAAAAATAAATGGGTTTTATTCAAATTGCTACCCATGGCACAAGCTTCGAATGTAGCCAATTTCCTGGTTCTTCCAGATTTTGGGATGCTGGATAAGGGGTCCGGTAGCTGGAAATCCCTCAAGCTGTATTACTAAAACAGTCTACCTGGTCATTATGACCTTGTGGTGCACAGATTGGGTATTGGGTTTTCAACAATGCAACTGTACTTCATTGGCTGTAATGCACTTTGGGACATGCTGAGACCAGGATGCAAATGCAAGTTCTTCCTTTGACTTAACAAAATCAGAAATAATTTGAAGCTGGCTGTGTCGTACATAAATACTAGACTCGGCAAGCTTGGTTCATCGAGTGATCAGCTTTGACCCTTTTACGCAGAAGTTCAAATTTGTGGCTTCAGGCTAATGCAATATCTAGGAGGGAATTGCACAGGTATGGAAGATATTCACATTGCTGTTGGTTTTCTAAAATGGAGCTTTTAGAATCATGCAGAATGCTGAGTTGCGGGTGCTGTAATGCTCATGTTTTCGTGCACACGCATGAAGGTCTGACTTAACTACCAGCTTTAGTACTTCCGATCTTTCAGCAGCCTGGCCAGATAATGTAGGAGGATCAAATTGGGCACCTTTGTCCATTGTTTTCACGGTTGCTGTGAATGGTACTGAGTTCAGCATAAGGATGCTTTTGACACAGACTGTCAAATTGGACTATATTATCCTATCTCATTTAGGTTAGTACTTCACTTGGATTTAACTAACTGTGACAATTGTGCCGAACTCCATTGAAAATTCCCATCCCTTCCACCACCTCTTTAGTTTTCGTCATCACTGGCTTGCTGGGATGTCACTGAAAAAAATACCTTCGGACCCTTATGGAGGAAATCTGAGTGGTCGATTTTCCCAGGCAACAGTTCTTGACAGAGTAACTGACTTGGTACTTTCAGCACTAAAAGCTGCCCATCCACTGCGCAGGTCTGTTTGTGTCTGCTTTTTACAGCCCAAAAACTGTTGAAAATCATTCAAGCCAAAACAGATTATCATGAGCAGAACCTTCCGTTTGGCCTGCAGGGGCAGGCCCCGCACGCCGATGCGGAAAATGATGCGTGGTGACGTTGGGCGTGCGTCCCGAGGTCACCACGCATAATTCCAGTCTTTTGTTTGGCAGGTGCTCACCAGAGTTGGCTGCGTGCCCACCGAACTGTCAAAGGTCTATTAAGGCCATGAATAAAACAATTAACCAATTTGAAAGGGCTGCCCGTCCAACCTTAAGGTTGGCGGGCAGGCGAAGAGCCCTTCGCATTTTTCATGAACCCTCATCCAGGGGTGGGATAAGGTTTCATGAAGGGTTTATTAAATTAATAAATACTTTTTACACATTTTATAAACATGTCCCAGCTCATGTGACATTGTCACATAAGGGGACACGTGTAAATGATTTTTAACTTTGTTTCTTTTAAACTTTAAAATTGAACTTAATCTTCCTGAGGCAGCTCCGTGCCTCAGGGAGATTTCTGTGCTCTTTCGTGTGCATGCGCGAAAGAGCAAAGGCCCTGACTCTCCTTCCTCCCCCTGCCTGCACAGGTAGCGCTGAGTGCTACTGGGCGTGTGTCATGCTGCGCGGGTTTTAAATGGCCCGCCCACATTTTCACGCCTGACGGGGAGAAAATTCTCGCCCATGTTTCTGTTTGTGGGAGCTTGCTATTTGTAAATTGACTGCCATGCGTTCTACAGTTTCTCACCTCTTTATCCCCTTTATCTTCTTTGGTAATTGGTATTGAAATAACAAGACGCCTATTCATAATGACCATGTTTATATCCTTCAAAGAAGTAATCTGATAGCTCTCGAGATATGTTACAAGGGGGCAGCTTCACTCATATCATGTTCTATAAAACCAGCCCAACTCTGACAGTATAGCTCAGTGTCATCGATAACATATGGACACCCTTCCTTGGAAAAAAAAAGGTTAAAATTATTTTTTAAATTCTGTGCTGGCGCTGTCAAAAATCTAGCCATGATAGTTGGTTACCAATTGTGATTATTACCACTCAGAAGCAATTTAGCATTTGGCTCACCGAATGCTATTCCAATGACGACGGCTAAATGGGGAGCTTATTTTCTCATGATAACACAACGATGATGGATACACCATTATGAAATTGCACCGGTGCCAGCTTTTTAATGAATGAGAATCCACATACTGCAATGGATGGCACAATCCTCATAATCGCGAAAGACAAGGATAGTTACTCCAGTTCTTCAATTATGGCATATTAGCTTTAAAAATTGAAGCGCTGGTATTTGGGGACAGTTCATAGAACAATAATTTACTACCCATTAAGTGCGAAACTTATTGCACTTTTGCCATTTTAACAGACGTGATCCTGGAAGGATGATTTTAAATCTGTGGAAACCGATGGGGTGAAATTCTACGCTCTTTCGACAGCTTTAATGAAAACAAAAGCACAAACACGAAACAGGATTTCCCATTTTACACTCGTGATGACCCTCCCGATTAAAATGATTAATCAGGGAGATGTTTCATCCCAAAACTGATTTGTGCTAAAGAACCTACTCACAACTGCAATATTTTAGAGTAGCTGTCCATACCTGTGCCAATCTGAATGTACTAAAATTCAGACACCTTATAATACTCCAAAGGAGAAGGGGCCTAAACTTTCCAACATCAGTCATACATTTATCATCTGCCCCGAGTAGCAAGGGAGCATACATGTGTGATTGTCATAGAATTATAGGATGAAACAGCACAGAGGGAGTCCATGTGGGCCCATTGAGCCTGTGTCCGGTTAGTCCCACTCCACTACCCTTTCCCATAACCCCGCAAACTTTATCCTCTTCAGGTAGTTATCCAATTCCGTCTGCAAGATACTCCTGAATCTGCTCCACCACCCTCTCAGCTAGTTCAAAAGATCATAACGACTTGCTGTGGAAAAACAAAAAAGAAACTCCTTAGGTTATGACCTTAACATCACAACAAGGACAAACAGGGAAGCTCAAGGAAATGTTTTCACAAAGACAAGGTGCTGGGGCAGAAACAGGTCCTTCGACATTCTTAAAATATAATTGGACAAATATTCGAAAGAGGAAGAATGAAAAGGATCCTGAAAAGATCAGCAGGATGAATTGGAGTAGATAGAAGCTGAGTAGCACCACACAAGCAGGATGGGCTGAATATGTTTGCACCCACCATACTTAGGTGATGTGAACAACTTTACACATATAGGGCAGAATCGTTCCCTCGTCGGACGGGCCCGAGAGTGGCCGCTCAATGGTCCGCCACCTGCGATCGGGGGCCCTGACCGCTACTTCTGTTAACGGCCAGCTAGCGTGAAACGCGTGCCGATACCCTCAGCGCTGCCGGGTTTGGGGGGGGGGGTGGGAGGAGCGCGAGTGCTGAAGTGTGCACATGCGCCGGGGGGTGCGCTCAGTGAAAGCTCCCCGAAGGCACAGAGCTGCCTCAGGGAGCTGAAGATTAAAAATAAAGATTTCAAAAATAAGGGAAACATGTCCCCTCACGCGACTCTGTCACATGAGCAGGGACACGTTAAAAAAAGTGAGTTTTAAAATCTTTAAATTGTTTTTTTTTCTAATCACTGACCGTAAGGTTGGACGGGCAGGGAAAATTTCACTTCAATGGATTGGTTAATGGGTTTAACAGCCCTCTTAATTGGCAGCAAGCACGCCGCCAACTCCCGCGCGTGTGCCCGCCGACCGAAATATCGCGTGAGTGCGCGATGACGTCAGAATGTTTGCCCGACGTCGTCGTGCGCAGGTTCAAGCCTGTGCCTGCCTGGCATGTGCCCACATGCCCCCAAGCTGAAAATCCTGCCCATAAAATCGTTATGGTGTCCAATGAACAAATCTTACGCAACAGGGAATGATTTCTCTATCATGTAGAATCACATAGAACGTTCGCTGTGGTATACGGTCGAGGCTGCAACTAAGTTAAACTTTCTTAATTTTACAGAAAACAATTCTCATATTTTACTTTTCCTACAAGTTTAAGTCCTATCATATCGCAAGATACCATAAGGATAGGAAGTATTCAATCAGCTTTCACAAGAAAAAAATTCTTCAGTAATGGGGAGGAATTTAATACCCTTCCCCATGGCAACATTGGTTGTGGGTGGGGGAGGGGGCATTAAATTTGGGTGGGAGGGTGACAAGTGGGGACCCTGCCGCCTTCCTGACTCCGCCCCGATTACATCTATGGCGGGAAGGCCCAAGGATGTCCTTCCTTCCTTGTCACCAATTGAGGCCCTTAAGTGGGTAATTAATGCCCATTTAAGGGCCTCATTCCATTTCCACTGGTATTAGCCTAACAGTGGCAGGGAG
Organism: Cetorhinus maximus; assembly: GCF_964194155.1. Lineage (NCBI taxonomy): Eukaryota > Metazoa > Chordata > Chondrichthyes > Lamniformes > Cetorhinidae > Cetorhinus > Cetorhinus maximus. Next base: position 13,423,203 of record NC_135900.1, read on the forward strand.
CTCACTGTGAGGGGAGCACGTCAAGCGAACCCGTGCGGGGTTGCTTGCAGGCCCCCGGGGAGGGTGGGGGAGGTGAGGGAGTTGAGGGGGTCGGGGGGGGTCGGTGGCTCCCTTGTTCAAAGGCGCTCAGTGCCTGATGAAGGGACCCGGCATCAGGACGCGGGGGGGCCCCCTGAGAGCCATCCTGTGCCCTTGCTGCTAATCCCTACCCTTCCCTCATGACCCCCACTCTGCGACCCCCACCCTACCACCACTCACCTCAAGCCTGGGATCCAGCAACGATCCTAGTCCTTGGGTCGGTATCTTTAGCAGCCACTGCCTCTCCAGTATTGCTGCCATTCTATAGAGCTGCCAGCCTCTGATTGGCTGGCAGCTCTTGATGGGTGGGGCTTCTGCCCCTGGGGTCCTTGATTCTGAGTGAAATCCCACCGCTGGACTGTCAAGTGCCTGAGTGGGACAAAATGCAGCAGGCCTTCCCAAAAAGTGGTGACGCAGGGCTCTCGCCGGCTGTCCAGGCCAGCAGCCAAGAACTCTGTCATCTCCACAAGATCTGCCCAATGTGTTTATGAAGTCAGTACATGTAACAACTTCCCCCATCACTTCTCTCACTTCTGACACACATTAGCTTCCAGTCTGCCAACATCTCAAATTTAAAACTCTTATCCTTCACTTTCAATCTCTCCATAACCTTGCTCACTCTCTGTCACTCCTTCAATCCCCTTTGAAACCTGCATTCCTCTAATTCTGACCGCTTTGTGCATTTTCCCACTACCATTTCCCCATGTTGGCAGTCATGCCTTTTGCTGCAATGGTCCCACTCTCTAGTTGCCCTCCCAAATGTCCCTGCCTTGGCCACCACCCCCGCTCCTGCACCCACCACCCCCACTGTCCCCCACCCCACTCTCCGGTCCTTCTCCTTGAAGGTCCTCTCTAAAAGCCACCTCTCTGACCAGGCTTCTGGTCATTTCTCTTTCAATTCTCATTTCTCTTGGACAGGCATTCATTTCTCTCGTGCTTCTGTGACACAGCTTGGACAAGTTTTGCTGTGGTAAGGGCGCTATAGAAACTTATCACTCCTCTCTCTCCTTCCTTGTGAGAAACATACATAGAAACATAGAAAATAGGAGCAGGAGTAGGCCATTCGGCCCTTTGCGCCTGCTCCACCATTCATTATGATCATGGCTGATCATCCAACTCAATAGCCTGCTTCTACTTTCTCCCCATATCCTTTGATCCCTTTCGCCTCAAGAGCTATATCTAACTCCTTCTTGAAAACATACAATGTTTTGGCCTCAACTACTTTCTGTGGTAGTGAATTCCACAGGCTCACCACTCTCTGGGTGAAGAAATTTCTCCTCATTTCAGTTCTAAATGGTCTACCCCTTATCCTCAGACTGTGACCCCTGGTTCTGGACTCCCCCACCATCGAGAACATCCTTCCTGCATCTACCCTGTCTAGTCTTGTTAGAATTTTATAGGTTTCTATGAGAGTCCCCCCTCATTCTTTTGATCTCCAGTGAATATAATCCTAACCGACTCAATCTCTCCTCATACGTCAGTCCCGCCATCCCAGGAATCAGTCTGGTAAACCTTTGCTGCGCTCCCTCTATAGTAACAACATCCTTCCTCAGATAAGGAGACCAAAACTGCACACAATATTCCAAGTGTGGTCTCACCAAGGCCCTGTATAATTGCAGCAAGGCATCTCTGCTCCTGTACTCGAATCCTCTGGCTATGAAGGCCAACATACCATTTGCCTTCTTTACCGCCTGCTGCACCTGCATGCTTACCTTCAGTGACTGGTGTACGAGGACACCCAGGTCTCGAACATTCCCCCCTCTCAATTTATAGTCATTCAGATAACAATCTGTTTTTTCTAGCAAAGTGGATAACCTCACATTTATCCACATCATACTGCATCTGCCGTGCATTTGCCCACTCACTCAGCTTGTCCAAATCACACTGAAGCATCTCTGCATCCTCCTCACAGCTCACCCTCCCACCCAGCTTTGTGTCATCTGCAAACTTGGAGATACTATATTTAGTTCCCTCATCTAAATCGTTAATATAAATTGTGGAGCTGGGGTCCCAGCACCGATCTCTGCGGTGCCCCACTAGCCACTGCTTTGCCAGTCGGAAAAAGGCCCGCTAATTCCTAGGGTGGACAGTGCACCCACGATTTGCCGTGCTATCTTTCTCCTGTCTGTTTTTCATGCCAACTGAGTTGCTTTGAAATTGGCTTTTTTAGCTGCCCACTTTTTCTTGGGTCTTGTATTTTGGCTTCCGTCCTTGGGGTGAGCTTCTTTCTTACTGGACCTCCTGCCGGTTTCCTCTCCCTTTCCTTCAGTTAATACAGTTTCCATAATGCTTTCAATGAGGAATTGTGAGAAATGGGCATTTGGCACAAGAAAGGACCAAACTGCCAGGCTACAGGTAACTAGGCTTTGTCAAAAATTGCTCTGAGGTATTTTAATTTTTAATGCGGCTTGTATTATGAGCTACTATTGTTCAGTTTTGGGGTCAGTTCTCTCGTGCAGGCTATGGCTATCAGACGCTTGCCGATGTATTGACGCCCAGTTACATTCCCTTCAGGTTTAATATTATGGTATTTATCCTGGCAAGTTGGTGAGAAATAATTTGCATGTAATCGTCTGGAAATTAAACAAACAGGGTTGTGTTGCAGGATGGCCCGCTAACCGAGAAACGTTATCAGAACATCCGTGAAAGCTACTGTGGGTGTGTTACCTTCACATGACCCCTCCTGGGATTAGACCGCAGCCTGAAAAATCTTTCGTTTACCTGTAACTATATCAGTGATTAAATTTTATATGGAGTTTTTCCTTTCGATCCGTTTGTATGCCTGCAACACCCTTCAGTGCAGGTATAAATCAGCAGCGTGCTTGTTTTCATTGATGTGTGATGACATCCACCCTAAAAGGCTATGATGCCATTACTGCAGGTCTATTGAGAAACAGTAGTTGACAGCAGGAAATTCCATAGCCAGCACACCACATAATTCCTTCAAAACTCCCCTTTCGGGAGCATTAATTTGCTACTTCTATTTTTAAAGCTTCTGCATTGACCAAAAAATCGTTTCGTAATGATTTTATCGGGTGAAATGAAAGGTATAAATGAAGAGGAAATTGTAATTTCATGCTTGCTATTTCTATTACCTTTAATTTCTCCTGTTTTATACTTTATAATATCCATTTTAGTGATTAATAGTACCATGCTATTTTTCATCGACAATTTTATTAATGACTTAATGACTTCAATTTAACTGGACAATTGATGGTAAATCCCTCCTTACTTTCTTAATCTGTGCAACTTTTAAGATGAGATCTATCAAGTGAGATGCAGCTACAGGCGTGTTTTGCATTTTTGAACACGCCAAAACAAGCAAAGAGTAGGTAATCCATCAAAGCAAGATACTGTGGATGCTGGAAATATGAAATAAAAAGAGGAAATACTCAGCAGGTCAGATAGCATCATTGGAGAAAGAAGCAGAGTTGACGTTTCAGGTCTGTGACCTATTATAAAAATGCAAGGCCACCGAGACGAAATATTGGCGGGAATTTTAACTTAGGGAAAAAGGGTGGGTTTGGTTCGAGTTGCGGGGGTGTTAAAGTCTTAAAAATTAGATGATCAAACCCATACCCACCTCCAATCCACTTATAGAGTAATAGTCATAGAGTCATAGAGTTATACAGCACAGAAACAGGCCCTTCGGCCCATCGTGTCCATGCTGGCCACCAAGAACCTATCTATTCTAATCCCATTTTCAGCACTTGGCCCGTAGCCCTGTATGCTCTGGAAACTTCTGGCTTTAACTGTCGCATGGCCTTACCTGGTTGTGCAGCCTTCATTGACTTGCTCCCCACCAGACTGGAAGCCAAGCTTGGATTTTGGGCTGGGATCTGATTGGTGGAGTCACACACATACAGACACACTCACACACTCACACACACTCACTCACTGACTCACTCACTGACTCACTCAATGACTCACTCACTCACTCTCACACACACACGCACTCACACACGCACTCACACATGCACTCACACACGCTCACACACGCACACACACACGCACGCACGCACGCAAGCACGCACTCACACACGCACTCACGCATGCACTCACTCACTCACACACACTCACACACGCTCACTCACTCACTCACTCACTCACTCACTCACTCACTCACTCTCACGCACACTCACTCACTCACTCACACTCACACACACACTCACTCACTCACTCACTCACTCTCACACACGCACACTCACTCACACACTTACACACACACACACACTCACTCACTCACTCACTCACTCACACACTATAGAGTTAAAACTCCACAGTGTGCGGGGGAGTCCCATATTCTGGGTTCCCCAGGTCTTTTTGAAAATTTCCCATTCCAGCTGAGTTAGGTAATTAAAAATTCAGCCCTTTGACCCTGTTTCTCTCTCCACAGATGTTACCTGGCCTGCTGAATGATCCTACCATTTTCAGTTTTTTTAAAAGTAGATGATCAATGCCATTTTGTACAGTATAGATCTCGAAAATGCTTTTTGATTTGGGCAAAGTTAATTCATTGACGTATTAGTCTTACAGAAAAACTTTGTCAGGGGTTAATTAGCTTGAGGAGTTAGCATTACTTGGGCGATATGAAACAGCAGCTGTTTCTTTCCCGATGACGACACTCGGGCGGGATGTAAAGGAGTCTACTGATTTGCTATCGCTTGTGTTGTGCAATCACTGAAGACCAATTTCCACTAATTCCCCCCATGGGAGAATGGATGCTAAGAGAAAGATGGCGTAATCAATTGAAGACGCTGGAGGCTGAGAGGTAGCCTCGGAGAGGTCTTTAAAATTCTGAAGGGGTTTGATAAGGTAGGCCTAAAGAAGATTTCTTCACTGTGGGCGTCCTAAACCCTGGGGCCATAAATGCAATATGATCAATAATAAACCCAATAAGGAATTCAGGAGGAATTAGGAATTCTTTGCCCAGAAAGCAGGTAAAGTATGTCATTTGCTGCCGTGTGGAGTAGTTGAGGTGAACAGCATTGATGCATTTAAGGGGAAGCTAGATAGGAGGGAGAAAGGAATAGAAGGCCATTTTGATAAGGTGAGATGAAATAAGGTAGGAGGAAGCTCATGTGGAGCATAAACACCAGCACAGACCTTCTGGGCTGAATGGCCTGTTTCAGTGCTGTTAATATTATGCAATACAATGTAGGTAATAAATGTGAGTTACTGAATATATGTGTCCTATTTTCCTTATTCACAATGACAGCAACATCAGTCTGGTTAGGTACTGCACAACCTTAAAACCGACGTCAACTTGTTACTTGTGGTAAGATGCACAGGGCTAAATTCAGATATCTTTAAAGCCAATAATCGTAGGGGGACTGCTGATGTCGAGCCATGTAAGCCTTACAGAATTCTGATTTATGTTTACATACTTACTAAATTCCGGAATGTTCAAAGTGCTCAGAGGTTCAAGACGCCTCTTATGCAGCATGTTGGTTAGCTGTGCAAGGAGGGAGGGGTGTTGGGATAAAATCACTGGAGAGAAAAGCAGCGGCTGGGGCTTCTCACTGGAATTGGTGAAGAAAGCACTGGGAACAGTGAGCTAGTGACTGACACTGGGATAAAGACAGACAGACTGATGGAAAGATAAAGGAAGAACGAAATGAATAGGGACAAGGAAGGAACGCTATGTTCCCATCCTTTACAATAGCTAACATCAACTTTTATTCTATTAAGATTTCAGCTCTGAGGATTGTCAGTAACATACAAAGGCACATGCACACATGCATGGGTACATGCACACACATGCAGAAACATGCATACATATACAGGTACACACACACACATGCATATACATGGGCTTGCACATGTGTCCATACTTGCGCGCAAACACACCATACCAGAGGTACTGGAAGAAAGTAACAGGGATCTTTCTGTCTGTGTAAGTTATAATTGAGGTAACTCCTGATTCAGATCTCAGTATCATAGAATTATAGGAGGATACATCGCCGAAAGAGACCTTTCGGCCTGTTGTGCTTGTTGTAATATGCCTTTAAGGGATATCAGCATGACGTCACTAGAGGGGAAATGTGTCATGCGATCCAGTCTTAGTTTCACTTTTGCTTTGAGCAGAGCACACACACACAGCTCTAATGTCTTCAAGTTTTATACCTATGTATAACTGTTCTCATGTGCCTACTCTTAATAAATGAACTGAAAACGTGTTTACCCAATCACTTGAGGGATTGATGCCTTGTGTCTTGTACAGTGAATAAGCCCAAGGTTTTATTATAACAACACGACAGTGCCTATGCTGGCTCTTTGGTGGAGCTGTCCAAATACTCTCACTCCTCCTTCACTGTTTGTCCCTTTGAGCCTGCTCCATTATTCACTTAGATCATGGCTGATCCATCCTCCCCCAGTGTCCCCATAGCCCTTATTGTGCTTAGTTTCCAAAATCTATTGATCACTCTTTTAAATATCTGGTGCCAATATAATTGCTGTAGTGTTTGTAACTCGACGCCTAAAACTCTTCGTAACAATTAGGATTAGGTTTGGATAAAACTAAGTCAAAGGGCACATAAAGAAAGAAGAGAGGGAACAGAAAGGATAATTAAGAGAATTAAGGGCAATGTTCTCTGAACTGAACTGTGGCAGCTGTAAACCACCAGCAAAACCATATGGAAATGTACTGTTAACATCTGGAATACAGAACAATAGAGGGGAAAGGAAAACAAATAACATCTGGGTAAAGGCAAGAGAAATATTGAAAACAGCTTTTTAAACGTTAAGTACTTAATCAGATCAAGACCTAAAGTAAAGGGACAATGCTACAGCTATAAGAGTGCATGGCAGGTTATTATGTACATCCCAAGGACCTTAAATATCAACTAATATGTGACAAGGATGACATACAAATATTGATTTTATAATCCATTATAAGAAAGGGCACACTTCTGGAATAATTCAAGGTAAAATGGAAATTATCTGAGCACGTTAACTGTTGAAATATATAGTTAATAAGTCAGTTATGTAATGTGGTCAGGCCAGGGCTTGTGGGTGTTATTTTCCTTCCTGTCACATGATGTTATATTGCATATGTTTCCAGGGAAATCTTATAACACCCATCTCCCCGTCACACGATTTAAAAATATCATGAATGCTTCCACGGCAATGCTTACAACACCCTTCATCCTGTCACATGATTTAATAGCCTCAAGGGAAGGAAATACAGGACCACCGATGGTTTACCATAATTTGAAAGAATGGCTGAATTGCATGCCAATTTTGAAGGAATGGCGGCTGCACGTTACAAGGATGCGAGATCAAGTTTGTGGTTGATTACATACATTCAAAATCATTAGCTTGTGAACATGGCAGATACAGAGGGAGGCGCTTCTGTATAGGCTTAAAGTTTCTCTAAGTCACTCCATTGCTGCGGAGGCCTGGCTTGGATTATCTTCCCCAGGTGGGGAATGTGTGCATGTTACAAGAACACCTAACTTATAGGAAGAACCTGTATATGAATTATACCATTTCTGAATATATCTTTTCTTTTATTCTCTCATGGGGTGCGGGCGTTGCTGGCTGGGCCAGCATTTATTGCCCATCCCTAACTGCCCTTGAGAAGGTGATGGTGAGCTGCCTTCTTGAACGACTGTAGGCCATGTGGCGTAGGTACACCCACAGTGCTGTTAGGGAAGGAGTCATAGTCTGGTAATGAACTGTGGAGACCAGGATTGATGACTGGGCTGCACAAAGCCTGTGGGCTCAGTGCCTTAAGGCTGGGGACGGAAGATATTAGACAGTGTGGCCACTCCTGGTTACCGCCAGCAGCTGATGGAAACTACCTGTCTGCACACTTCAAGTGATGACTGTAGTAGACTTGAATGAGATGTCCCTCTGTGTTTAAGAAGCCTGATGGCCTTCATATGCTCAGGCCTATGCATAAGGAATGGTCTCTTGGGCATGATAATCAAAAACCACTGAAGCCTGGAGTCTTTGCCTTCAGAAGAGAGGGAATAAGATACATAATTTTAAACTGTATCTGGATGTGTATTTGAAAACAGCTATCGGGGGATTCACTCGACGTTAATAAACCTTCACTGGCTGTTTAATAACCCTGAGATTGTGTTGCTGTTCGAACCATATCGCAGCTATTTTATTATATTATAGGACCACGAATGTATGGAAGAACATTGCAGTGTAACTGAGGACAGCAAGTTTGATTGATGGATGAGATTGCAGATCGAGACTATCAATCAGGCTACCTGTCCTCAATAATAACCCAGTGTATGGCCACAAATGCTTTATTGTGATTTGAGCATTTTGAACATTTTTTTTTCAAGATTATTTAAATATATTGCAGTGCATTAATAAAAACATACTTTGCCTTAATCTCTGTGGGGGGAGTGGTTCTGAGGCAGCTCAGTGGGGAATGGTTACGTAGAAGACAAGCGTGCAAAGTAGCAGCTTTTAATAAAGGTGCCCGAGACTCTCCTGCTTGGATTTCTAACAGGCTGGCGGCATTAATAAACTTATCAATCCACATTGTTGTCTCCGACACCCCAGTGTCCCGTAATGGGTAGCCCTGTCCTCTGTTTGCTATGAGAGTCAGAGATTAAGAGCCCTCACATGACTAATCACAAGTGTGGAAACATGTCCAAGTGCAGTATAATTAAATATATGACACTTGTAGAGTTTTTAGCAGTTACCCTGTGATTTATTTTGTCAACGAGACCCTTCTGGCCTGTAAAATCTCCACAAAGGTTTTAGCACAACATATGCAAGTTTTCAGTGTACAAATTAAATGAATGTTAGATAGCATGCCAGCTTCTTCCTTTCCTTTTAAAAAAATAAATTAGCCTAGGTGGTGAAGAAAAATTGGTTTAAATGAGCTGGACTAAGCTGGAATCTTGCAAGATGACACTACATCAAGTCAATTGAATGTGAGGAGGTGTTAGAATAAAATTCTGATTCTATTTGTGAAACCATTGTAACTACCATCTATTGTGTAAATTACTGTCACGTTGGATACTCCTGACTTGGTTGTTTAGCTTTTATATTTCAGTCTCTTGTTTTATAAGAAGACACAGCCCTTTAATATTGTTCTCAAACAGATTCTCAAACAGGTCAGGAAGAAAATGCTAACGTGTAGCCAGTTATCTGTGGTTGCCCACATCATGGGGTAGGTTTTGAGCTGGATCCTGTCTTTTTGAGGCTCAGAACAAACAGGGCTCCCAACAGCTTGGCAGATTGAAGCCTGTAAATTGGACAAGAGCTGCCACCTCCAAGGTAAATTGTGGGGGATGTGGGTCATGATTACAGGGGGTGGGAGTGCCTGGGTGCCAGAGGCCCATGTTATTTTTGCAATGGGGTGCACTCCTACATCTCGACGGCCCACTGAGTAAGACACTTACCTTTCAGAGTGGGAGCATAGGGCAGAGATCAAGAGGCCTGAGTGAGATGAGGAGCAAGTGCTAAGTCGGGAATTTGGTACAAGTGGGAAAGTGGTGCGCTTTTCAGACCCTTTTCCGCCTCCAATAGCTGGTAAACATTATTCTTTTGTCTTCAAGCTAGGAGACTTGCTATTACTTTAATGGTGTAAATTACAACTAATTAACCAATTAAATAAATAGAGTTAGAAAGAAATGGCAGGGATAGTGGAGCGCCATGACTTCATCATGAGTGAGTCTGTGCAATGCTTTGCAGTCCTGCACAACCATGTCTGCACTAAATGTTAGCAGCTTGAGCAACTTCAGTTCAGAGTTGCTGAGCTGGAGTCTGATTTTAAGACATTGCATCAGGGAAGAAGAGTGTTACCTGGACACTTTGTTCCAGGAAGCAGTCACATCCCTTAGATTAGGTAGAACCTTAGAGTTGGTCAATGGTCAGGGCATGAGGGTGTGACTTCGAGTCAGGCAGGTTTGGGGATCCAGCAGGGAGTGATGGAGGAGCCTCAGCTCTTGGCGTTGACCAACAGGTATGAGTTGCTTGCCACCTGTGTGGATGAGGAGAAAGACTGCAGGGTGATGAGTAAACTGACTATGGCATCATGGTGCAGGATACCATTCAAGTGGGGGAGTGAAATGGAATGTGGTAGTGATAGGGGACGATATAGTCCGGGGGATGGGTAGCGTTTTCTGCAGCTGCAACCGGGAGCTCCGAAGGCCATGTTGCCTGGCTGATGCCAGGGTTAAGGACATCTCCTCATGGCTGGAGGAGCAGGATCCACTTGTTGTGGTCCATGTAGGAACTAACAACATAGGTAGAACTAGGAATGATGTTCTGCTGAAGAGTTAGGGTCAAATTAAAATGCAGAACATCAAAGATAATCATCCCTGGATTGTTACCTGAGCCACACGCCAATTGGCATAGGGTCAAGCAGATTAGAGAATTTAACGTGTGGCTCAAAGAGTGGTTTGGAAAGAAGAGGTTTTAATTCAGGGGGCATTGGCACCAGTACTCAGGAAAGAGAGAGCTGTTCCATTGGGATGGGTTCCATTTAAACTAGACTGGGACCAGTGTCCTGGCAAGCCTTGTAACTAGGGTTTTAAACTTTCAGGTGAAAGAAGATTTAGAAATCCAAAGAGAAAAGTTGAGGCAACAGAGCAGTGTAGCAATGCGGGTAAAAACAAGCAGAGTGGGACAGGAAATGTCAGTGAGTTTAACGGTAATTGTGCATCTTTGAGTTAGGTCCACACAGGGAATAGTTGGAAAAAGAACGAGTGAAGCATCCGCAAGAAGAAAGATGAACTAGTGACACAAAAAGAGATAAATAGTTTAGATCTAATTGCCATTACAGAGACATGGTTACAAGGTGACCAAGGTTGGGAAATAAATATTCCATGAAACACAATATTTCCAAGCGTGTGAAATAAATATGCCATGGTACACAGACAGAATGGCAAAGGGGCAGGGGTAGCCCTGATGGTAAAGGATGACATAAGAGCATTTGTGCGGAAGGATGTTGGCTCAGAAAGTTGTGAAGTAGCATCACTATGGATGGAGATTAGAAATAGCAAGAGCCAGCAAATGCTGTTGGTAGTAGTTTATAGGCTCCCTAACAGTAGTTAAGTAGACCATGAAAGAAGAAATTGTTGGAGCATGTAACAAAGGCAATATAATAATTGTGGGGCTTTAATCTTCATATAGACTGGACCAATCCAATTGTCAAGGTGAGTTTGTAAATTGTTTTCATGACAGTTTCCTGGAGCAATACATTATGGAACCAACTAGGGATAAACCTATTTTAGATCCAGTATTGTGTAATGAGGCAGGGTTAATTAGTAATCTCATAGTAAAAGATCCGTAGGGAACTGGTGATTATAATACAATTGAATTCCACGCTAAGTTTGAAAGCGACATACTCCAATCACAAACTAGAATCTTAAACTAAAAAGAGCCAATTACATAGGTATGAGGGGAGAACTGACTAAGGTTGACTGGGTAAATAATCTAAAATGTGTGGCCGTAAATGATTAGTGGGAAACATTTAAATAACAATTCAGCATTTTCAGTGAAAACACTTTACATTGAAAAGCAACTCAGTGAGAAAGACCTATTCATGGCTTACTAAGGAGGGTAAGGAAAGCATTAGATTAAAAGAAGAGGCTTATAATGTTGCAAAGAAGAGAAGCAAGCCCGTGTATTTTGGAAACCAACAAAGGGCCACCAAAGAGTTGATAAAAAGGGAAAAAAATAGAACATGAGAGCAAACTAGTCAAGAATATAAAAAACATATTGTAAGAGCTTTTACAAGTAAATAAAAAGGAAGAGAGTGGCTAAAGTAAACATTAGTCCCTTAGAAGGAGAGACATGAGATTATTATTATGAGTATTGAGGAAGTGGCAGAGACATTGAACAAACATTTTGGACCAGATTTTTGCAGAGTCATGGGGACCCCGCAGACCTTTAAAAATGGTGGGCGGGACCAGGTTCCAGAAGTCCCACCCCCATTCTGGCAGATCCCATTTTCACCAGGAGGAAAAAGAGGCAGGGCGTGACTCACACAGGCAGGACACCCAAATTCAGTAGGGTCATTTTAAAGTTTTAAGTTCAAACAGACCCTACTTTCACTGTAGCAATGGCCTTAGTCCGGAGTGTGGGAATTGAGGATTTTTAGAGTAGTCATAAAAGCTCTTGGAGGGCAAGTAAGATCTGTAGACCTGTCCAGTTAGTTAAACCCCCAACCCTTAAAAGTAAAAAGAAAAAGCCTGCCTGTGTCAGTGAGAGGTAAAAACAAACTCAAGCTGTCAGGTTATTTAAATTCCAAGCCCTTTTTAAAAAAAAATAGACTGCCTGTGTCAGTGAGAGTCGAAATAAACCTGGTCTAGCAGTTACAAAAATTGTTTGCTGATATTACCCCAGGCACTAACATTATTTCATTATCAATGTTTGGCTGCTTTCTACAACCTATCCTTATCTCAGTAGGGGGTTATAAGTTCACAGGAACACAGTTAACATTTCGAGTCCGTATGACTCTTCAACAGAAGAGTCATATAGACCCCAAACGTTAACTGTGTTCCTCTCCGCAGATGCTGTCAGACCTGCTGAGATTTTCCAGGTATTTTTATTTTTGTTTTTGTTTTGGATTTCCAGCATCCGCAGTTTTTTGCTGTTATAAGTTCACAGTTTGATTGACAACTCAAAGAGGTTTTTAAAAGATTAGCTGTCCTTGATGTAGTGTTATGAATATAATTGTTAGGTTTTATAAGGAATTAAGTACTTGAGAGGATTTAGATGTTTTGAATGGGCTTTCATGAATGGGAGTATTTTTACTTTAGTAAAGGCTAAAGTAAATATTTAGAACTTTCAGCATAGCTCCTGAGGCCTTCCCATGGTGGATACTATGTTGCTTGGCATGGAATATGTAAGAGCAAAGGGTGGTTGGTGGGTTGTATGAGTTGCTATTAAGTTGGCATGGGGACTATAAGGGGCCATGGGGATAGGTCAGGGGTTATGACTTGACATTAAGTTGGCATGGAGGGTAAGAGGGGCCATTGGAGGTGAGTGGGGGCATGATTTGGCATCGAGGGTATGAGGGGCAATTGGGGACAGATGGTAGATGCTCCGGCATTGATATTCTAAAATTCACTAGATTCTGGAACGGTCCCAGCAGATTGGCAGTTAGCAAATGTAAAACCACTATTCAGTAAAAGGAGAGAGAAAACAGGGAACTGCAGGTCAGTTAGTCTGACATTTGTCATTGTGAAACTGCCAGAATCTGTTATTAAGAAAGTCTTAACAATATACTTAGAAAACCATAGTATGATCAGACAATTCAACAGGGCTTTATGTAAGGGCAATCATATTTGAAAAATTTATTAGAATTTTTGAGGATGTAAGTGGCAGGGTATATAAAGGGAAACCACTAGGTGTAGTGGTAGTGTTCAACGGTTCAATTGTTTTGTTTTCGATTATGCGAGTCTAGTAACTGATGTAGGCTCACTGTGCTTGATTGGTTAAACCAGCCAGCACAGAAGGACCTAGAAAGTGAACTGGGATAATAAGCATGGTGCAGACAATTGTGGTTACAGAGACATTTCAAAGCACTGTAAATAAAACCTGTTGCAGACTTGGTAATTAGTGTCACCTCTGCATCACTCTGAGATGAATATTGACAAACCAGTGAATTTTCACCATTAATAAACTTGGATTTCCAAAAGGCATTTGATAAGGTGCCACATAAAAGGTTAATAGGTAAGATAAGGGCTCATGGGGGTAATATATTAGCATGGATTAAGGATTGGTTAATGGACAGGAAGCAAAGAGTACGCATAAATGGGGCATTTTCAAGTTGGAAGGCTGTGACTCGTGGAGAGCTGCAAGGATCAGTGCTGGGGCCTCAGCTATTTGCAATTGACACTAATGACTTAGATAAAGAGACCAAGAATAATGTATTCAAGTTTGCTGACAATACAAAGCTAGGCGGAAATGTAAGCTGTGAGGAGGACACGGAGAGGCTGCAAAGAGGTTTAGACGGGCTAAGTCAGTGGGCAGCAAGATGGCAGATAGAGTTTAATGTGGGGAAATGTGATTATTGACTTTGGTCTCAAGAATAGAAAAGCAGAATATTTTTGTTTTAAAGACATTGATGCTCAGAGAAACTTGGCTGTGCTCGTACAAGGAATACAAAGTTAGCACTTGGGTACAGCTAGCAATTAGGAAGGCAAATGGCATGTTGGCCTTTGTTGCAAGGCGACTGGAGTACAGGAATAAAGACGTCTTGCTACAATTGTACAGGGCTTTGGTGAGGCCATATCTGAAATACTATGGATAGTTTTGGTCTCCATATTTAAGGAAGGATATACTTGCATTGGAGATAGTGCAGCATTCGTTGGATTGGTCCCAGGGATGAGAGGATTGCCCTCTTATGAAAGGTTGAATAAATTGGGTCTATATTCTCTGGAGTTTAGAAGAATGAGAGGGGATCTCATTGAAACACAGTAGATTATGAAAGGGGCTTGAAGGTATAGACACTGAGAGGTTTTCACATGAACAGGGACATGTTGTGGGTGAAATTCAAAAGTTATTTTATTTTTATTTACCGTCGGAAACCTCATCCCGCCTGTGGATGAGGTTTCCTAAAAAATCCGAAGGCCGCTTGGCCTTTTCGCCTGCCCACCAACTATAGGATTGGACAGGCAGTGAAAAATTTCAGTAAATTATTACTTTAACGGCCTTATTAGGCCTGTTAATTGTCGGCGATGTCGGGGCCCGAATGCGGGCGGCGGTCAGTTTCGCGACTGCTCCTGGGCTCGCCCGGCAGACAAGGTAAAAAAACCCTGTCCAGGATAAGGGGCTGATCGTTTATGAATAAAGTGAGGAGAAACTTCTCCACTCAAAGGGTTGTGAATCTTTGGCATTGTCCACGCTTTTTGCCGGTGGGGCTAGGAAGCTGGGTATGATTCACACTGCCGGGAAACCCAAACTCAGCAGGGCCATTTCAGCTTAGTGCCGATTTCAAACTGACACCATTTTAGCTGTTGCAGGGGCCTTAATCTGCAGTGTCTGAGTCATGAACCGATGGGGTAGGTGTAAAAGCTCTTGAAGGGCAGATATGGACTGTTTAAGTGCTACGATCTGAAGATTTAGCTGCCATGGATGTGGGGCCTGAACAGAAGTTTGTTTTTAATCAGATATTAACCACTTGACTGGGTTTCATGAAGGGGGTTTTGTTTTTTTTGCCCCTATCAAATGTGTTTCGCTGAGAGCTGCATTTGATTGTTAGGAGTTTACGTTTTTCATCTCCACATGGCTCTTGAGGCCTGCCCGTAGTGGTTACAGATTGAGTGGTTATGGAGGTGGCATGGGAGTATGAGGGGGCATGGGGGAGGGATGAGCAGTGAAGGCTAGAGGGCCTAATAGTGTCTAAAACAACTCAAACTAAATCCCAGAGAACCAATGCAGGCCTTCTAACCAGCCTGCCTCAGCACCCGGCCGCCCCCATGGATGGCTAGGATCTGCTTCCAGGGTCTGTGGGCCCGACTTGATCCCAGCCCTGCCTCCCTGGAGCAAAAATTGGATCTAAGGGGGCTTTTAAACCAAGGCGGGTTTGGTGAGTCAGAAAATTTCCTGGCTCAAGCTACCCGCCCTGGTAGTGAAAATCGGAAGTCAGAAAATTGTGCCAAAACTTGGCTGCCTCCCATGGAACTTCATTTATCCAAGCTTCTCCCACCGTAATTCCCTTAACGATAACAAACTATTTCCTTAGTGCTAATGGGAGCTCCACAATCGTGAAGTGGAAGAAAACAAGATCCTTGACGGGAGTTAAATTGCTCCTTTACCACAAAGTTATAACACCACGGTCTGGCTCTGATTCTGTATCTTTTGTAATATGTTACATTTTGTCACCAAGGAAGAGTGAAACAAAACCGCAAGTCTATGGAGCCATGGTGAATATGTCTCCCCCAACAAAGATCCTTTGGGAAAATTTGTATTCCAGCAGATGTCATGCAGTACAGAAGGAAGCCAATTGGTCCATTGTGCTTATGTCCACTCTTTGAATGAATTATCAGATTAATGCCATTCTGTCCCTAGAGCCCCGCAAGTGTTTCATTTTAGGCATATAGACAATCTTTAGTATTGCTGCAATGTTGCCTCTTATGATACGGTTACATAGACGTTGTGTGGCTAGAAGGTGCAAATCTGGTTGTGCCAGGTTTGGAATGTGCACTCAGAACCAGCTGCACAGGCTCCAGTAATTTATGAAATATTCAGATGGATCCATGGAGTGCCCTTTAATACACTGGAGACGTGCAGTGACATCCATGCACGTTGCATAATAGTTGTACATTATAAAACCCTAATCTTCTGAAGTGAGAACAATCCAAATAAACAATTATTAAAAGCCTCGTTACTGATTCTTTGATATACAAAGATAATTTCACGGAAAAGCATCCTCATTTATTTCTGTGTTAGAGACAAAATGGGGTCCAAAACATTTAATTTTTGTGAATACTTGAAAGAATACTGCTTGTCTTAATTAATAAAACAGTAATTACACCATAAAATATGGATTATGTTATGATGGGTGAACTTCCAAGTGCAGGAAAATTGCCTTAAATGTGTCCTCAAAATGGAGTCAGTTGTCAGATTGAAAGTAAGGACAGAAAAGGTCTAATGCTAATTAAATTACAAAGGCCTGTTCTGTACAAACAAAATATTCCATACCAGGGATATCAAACAATCCATCAAAATTACAGGCCCTGAAATGGCTCATTAAGGCAGACATTGCAAAGGCCTGAGAATATATGGAGTAAATGAGTGACCTGGCATGTCTAAGTGCCAGTTATTGGTTTGGAGTGGTTTCAACGAGGTTTCAACAGGGCTGTGTGAGGTGATTGACACCTGAACTCTTCCAACATATGTGCCACTCAGATTGGTCAATAAAATTAAGGAGGCCTCTTTCAAAGTGAAGAAAATAGAACATGACGTTTTTGACACTAAAATTCAGTCTTTATTTTTTAGTCTTCAGTCTTCAGTTCTTAGTTTTTAATTTTTAGTTGAGTTCTAGTTCTTTTTGTAGTTCTTGTAACAGTCTATGTAATCGAATGTGTAGCAGCTCCTTGTCTAGCATATTTGGAAGTGTATCCCTGTAAAGTTAGAAAGGGCATCTGTGACAGAGTGAAGGATTAAGAATGTCTGGCTATACCAGCCAGATATAGGCAGATATGCCAGTGTCACTTAGATTGCAATTTTTCCTGACACCAAGGGAGAGCAGATTTAAGCCAGCTAGTCCAGATACCGCTATTAATATAGACGGTGGATTTACCCAGGCATAGAGGATATAGAAGGGCTGGAGAGCAGCTACCAATAGAAAGTCATCACTCTCATTTCTCAGGAGGCTAACAGAATCCAAGATGAAGGCGAGGGGATCCATCTACACCAACCCATAAGACAAGGTCATATAAGTCCTGGAAACATTGCAAACTATAAGAACACAAAGGTAGAAAGTTGTCTTTTTTATTTGTTCATGGGAGGTGGGCATCACTGGCTAGGCCATCATTTACTACCCATCCCTAATTGCCCTTGTTCAGAGGGCATTTAAGAGTCAACCACATTGCTGTGGGTCTGGAGTCACATGTAGGCCAGACCAGGTAAGGTAAGGACAGCAGACTTCCTTCCCTATAGGGCATTAATGAACCAGATGGGTTTTTACAACAATCTGTAATGGTTCCATGGTCATCGTCAGACTTTTTAAATTGATTTTTACTGAATTCAAATTTCACCATCTGGCGAGTTGGTATTTGAACCCAGGTCCCCAGCAGATTACTCTGGGTCTCTGGAGTACTAGTCAGTGACAAAACCACTATGCCACTGCCTCCCCTGTAAGCACTTGGCTTCAAGCCTAGATTCAGTGCTATGCAGCCTGTGCACTCTGCAACCTGGAGGCCTAAGGCTGGCCTCATTAACACGTTTTGTGTGCAAGTTGCCTTTGGAAGTGTGAAAGGCCTTGGCTGCTTGCACAATGAAGGTGCCAAATGTTGGGCCATTTGGCTTGTTGGCAACAACCCAAAGATAAATCCTGATTGGAACAGGGGAAGAGCTCCTACGCCTCCTGCCTCCACAAGAAGGATTTTTTTTTAACTTAAAAAGAAATCTTACCTCTCCGTTTCTTGCTGCAGATGATGCTAAAGAAGTCTGAGCGTGACTGGTCCAGCATCTGCTTCACTCGCCGAAAGCAAGTTTTCCAGAGGGGTCCTTCAACAGATGTTAAACTCCAGAAAAACAGCCTAATGCTTGTTTTGGGCAACTGCTGGGATGCCTAAAAAAAAACAGGCTTGCCGCATTTAACAACTGGCTTAACATGCACACATACACGCACAGGTTGGGCGTGGGCTGTTCCCACTACTGAATTTGTCAGTGTTACACCTGGTTTATGCCCTAAAACAGGCGCAACACACACCAATATCAACTCCATAGACTTTAATCTATTCAATAGATTGGCTCGCTAATGTTGTTAACTTGTCAGCTATCTAAAGAGCCTAATCCTAAATTAATCTTGCTAATTTTTTTTTATCAATCTCAGACACTGATCTCAGCAATAAATTTATAATCAGCAAGCACTTACAGCAAAATTGCAGTAACATTACTGAACTACCTTTGTAACCTCAGTGATTTATTCTGTCAATTAACCCTATCTACTACTTATTTGCATACTTTTTTAATAACTGGCAAGAAAAGGCTAATTCATTCATGCCATAGCTTGTGTGGCTCCTGGTGGGAGGTTGGTGTTAGAATTGATAGTGCATTACAAACTGTTTGTATAAGAGAATTCAGTGAGCCAAATTTAAGAATGGTTAATCCTGAGGTGGTAAACCTAGATAATTCCTTGACAAGAAATAATTTGCCTTGACAAATATTCTTGACAAACATTAAAATACCAGTGTCACTATCTTTGGTCTCTGCCTCAAACTCCATTCTCTAACCACCCACTGCATCCCTTTCCTTAAGCCACAGTCCAAGGCTGAAACAGACCATTTGCATCCTTGGTGTTGTAATTTACCCTGAGCTGAGTTTCTCACCCAATAGTCTCTCCATCACCACGAGCGCCTACTTCCATCTTCATAACATTGCTCCATCTTTGCCTGCCTCCGTTCATCTGCTGTTGAAAACACTCGTCCATGCCTTTGTTACCTCTGGACTTGACTATTCGAAATCTGTCCTTGCCTGCTTCCTACCTTGCACCCTCCATAAACTTGACCTCATTTAAAACTCTGCTTCCCTTTTCCATCTTGTACCAGGTCCCATTCACTCATCATGCTTGTGCTCACTGACCTATAATTGGTTCTGGTTTCAGTGATGCCTTGATTTTAAAATTCTCATCCATGATTTCAAATTCCTCCATGGCTTTGCCCCTGCCTATCTCTGTACTCCCCTCCAATCCTAAAACCCTCAGAGATGTCTATGTTCCTCTAGTTCTGGCCTTTATCGCATCCTTGATTTTATTCATGGCACCATTGGTGGCCTGGCCTTCAGCTATGTAGGCCCTAAGAAATGAACATCCCTCCCTAAACCTCTCTACCTCTCTTTCCACCTTTCAGAAACTCCTTAAAACCTATCTCATTGACCAAGCTTTTGGCCACCTGTCCTATTAACTCCTTACATGGCTCGGTGTTAAATTCTGCCTGAATTCTGTGAAGTGACATGGGATTTTTTTACTACATGACGGATGACATAAATACAAGTTGTTCATTTCAGGATACCGATCCCAGTGTTCTTAATCAACACATTTTTACACTATATATTGAAGAGATTTAAGTAATCACCCTCATTTTCTATTATCACTTAAATTCCTCAGGCAAGTTATCACATAAATATAGGAAACCTAAAATTACTTGTGTGAATTTGGCCAACAAACATGTTACAATGGTTAGCAATGGTAACTTCTCAGCTAAAGGTATACCTGACAGAACAACAGATATTATTTACTTTCTCTGACCTCTGGTGTTGGTGATTGCTCTCATACTCATGACACTATTTATACTAACTTCATACTAAAAGGACCTCTATGGTTGTCATAAAATGTGTATCCAGTATGTAAAAGAGTTAAAATTGCTTACATTGTTTGCATGCAGACTATAGGTACAAATAATTGAAAACTTCTTAAGCTGTTGGACTTTACAGCTTGTTCTTAAAGGATGTGGTAATGCATTTTAGGCTGGGCCAGAATTTTACAATGATGTCTTTGACAAATTAGTTCTTGCTTCAGGCAATTAAAGACTGAAATGGATGTACTTTTAGTTGCCTTGTGATGTTACTAATACGCTCACTTCAGATTCACATAAGTCCTTCATATTTCATCTTATGCCTCTGCGTAATGCCTTGGAACGTTTTCCCATGTTAAAGGCGCTACATCAGGACAAGATGCTGTTAGTGGTTGCTGTCGGCTGTCCCTTGATTTGAGGATGATATCTACTCAGGATCGTGAGTTTCTGCCATGGGTCTTCATGAGACTGAACAGGCCAATTCTCGGCTGTGGGATCTTTGGGCACATGGATGTCTCACGAGGTAGTGGGATTCGGAGAGCAGGATTTGCTTGCTTTTCTTTCATTCTCTGCTGCTGCTCTACCTCACATTTAAGGACTCAAAGCGTGATGCAGCTCAATGCATTAGTTGTCGCCATTTTGAATGACTGGTAGCAAGCTCCTCTTGGTCATTAATGTCCATGCTGCTGCACTTCGAGGAGAGTTTCAGAGTACCTTTGAAGCGTTTTCTTTGTTCCCCACTATCACCGCCCCCCCCACCCCCTCCCCCCCACCCCCCAACTCTCCCACCCCCCATCCCCCCCCCCCCCCCCAGAACGCTGGTTATTTGAGAGTTGAGGAAACAGGACCTGATGGGGGAGATGCTTTTCTGCCAGTCGGGCACGCTGTCTGGTCCATCCATGCTTGTGGAGCTGGCTTCAAGAAGGATACTAGTGTTTGTTCGATGGTCCTCCCATTGAATCCGAAGGATGTGGCGGAGGCATTGCTGGTAGAATTTCTCTAGCGCTCTTAGGTGTCGCTGATTCACATTCCAGGTCTCACTGCACTATGAGTGTGGTGACTACAACTGCTCTGTACACGAGGACTTTTGTTGACTTGCGGAGGTCTTTGTTGTCAAACAGTTGCTGACATAGTTTGTAGAAGGCTGAGCTGGTGCAGCTGATGTGGTGTTGGATCTCCTCACCAATGGTGACCTTTTGAGGGAGATGGTTGCCAAGGTATGAGATATGCTTGACATATCCCTGAGTTGTCTCCTTCAACATATATGTGAGGCTGAATATTTGGCTGACCAGATGTGGGTTGACATATGAGTTTTAGTTTGGCAACATTCAAGTACAGGCGGAGTCCCTTGAATGCAGAATTGAAGAGATTGAAAATAGCTTGCAAATCTGGTGCAGAGTGGGTAATGGCACTTCATGTATGTTTTTAGTGGTCAGTTTAGTTTTGGGATGGAGGCAACTGAGGTGAAAAAGTTTTCCATCTAGGCAGTATATAATACTCACACCAGAGGACAGTTACTCTTTGATGAGGTGAATAACACTGTCAGGTAGATTGTAAATAGTTTGGGAGCAATCACAAATCTTGCTTGACATTTGCCCGAATTTTGAAGGGGACTGTTTCAAATATACCACTCAAGGCAGTTGCAGTCATATCATGAATTGTAGGATTGTGATGAAGTTTCTTTGACATCCAGGTCTCTGGAGCACTAAGTGATTTACTGAGTCAAATCCTGATGTTGTTCTTAACATTTTTCTTTATTTGTCTGGCAACAAAGACCATGCCAGAGGCTCCTCTGGAAGGTCTAAAGCCACATTATGTCTCTGTGAAGATTTCCTCAGCCACAGGAAGAGGCTAATCAGCAGGATGTGTGTCAGGAATCTATTATTAAGAATCTATTATTAAGGAGGTTATAGCTGGGCACTTAGAAAATCTCACTACAATCAGGAGAGTCAACATGGTCTTGTGAAAGAGAAACCGTATTTGATTAAATTATTAGAGTTCTTTGGGGAAGTAACAAGCAGCGTGGATAAAGGGGAATCTGTGAATGTGGTGTACTGAGATTTCAGGGAGGCATTTGGCAAGGTGCACATCAAAGGTTACTACACAAAATAAGAGCTCATGGTGTTGGGGGTAGCACATTAGAATGGATGGAAGATTGGTTTGCTAACAGAAAACAGAGAGCAGGCATAAATGGGCCATTTTTGGATTGGCAGGATGTAATGAGTGGCGTGCCACAGGGATTAGTACTGGGACCTCAGCTATTTACATTCTATATCAATGATTTGGATGAAAGGATTGAATGTATGGTTGCTGATGACACAAAGTAGGGTAGAAAAGGAAGCAGTGAAGAGGACACAAGGGGTCTGCAAAGGCATATAGATAGGTTAAGTGAGTGGGCAAAAAGTTTGCAGATTGATTATAATGTCTACTTTGGCAGGAAGAATAGAAGAGCAGCATATTATTTAAATGGAGGGAGATTGCAGAACTCTGAAGTACAGAGGGATCTGGGTGCCCTAGTGCCTGAATTACAAAAAGTTAGTACGCAGGTACAGCAAATGATTAGAAAGGCAAATGGAATGTTGTCATTTGTTGCAAGAGAAATGGAATATAAAAGTAGGGATATTTTACTACAGCTGTACAGGGCATTGGTGAGACCTCATCTAGAGTAGTGTGTACAGTTTTGGTCTCCTTATTTAAGAAAAGACATAAGGCGGAATCGTCCCAGGTTTGCACTAAGTGCAGTAATGGGCAGGAAAAATGACATTTTATCCGCTGGCCACAATGGCGGGTTTTCGTGCTGTATCATCCAATCCCACCTCATTAATCATGCATTCCCGGGAAGCACGCCGTTTCACTGACTGGTGGCCTCTGATTCGCCTGCCACGTCCTTACCTCGCTGCTTCCTCATGCCAGGTGCTATATTTAAAGTGCAGCCGCGTACACACCTCTGAGTGCTTCCAACCCAGGACTGCTGCGCAACAGACATGGCCACAAAAGGCAAGAAGACTGCAGCCCCACAATTCAGTGAAGCATCCCTGGGACGCACTCTGGACACCGAAGCCCTCCTCGATGTCCTCTATCCCCTCCTGCTCTGGCCGCAGGAGGCTCATCAGTTTCGCCGCTCTGGCTTGGGAGGTGGTGACAGTGGTGGTCAGTGCCAATGCTGCACAGAAGAGGTTCACCATCCAATGCAGAAAGAGGATGAATGATCTCATCCAGGATAAGGCAACCATCTCATCACTCTAAACTCACACACTCAAGCCCATCACACATTCACTGGCATCTCACTCACTGCCAGCTCAAGGGACATCACCACTCACTCTCTCACAAACACACTCACATCTCCATATGACCTCATCTCCTCTGGAGACTGCCTTCTCAGCCTTCACCCTCTTGAGGTCACTTGCACAGATCAACATGTGCCCCCACACACACCCTGGGATACCCCTCTTCCCCAGTACAGCCCTCGCCCTGCAGCCTCTTCCCTTGTCTGAGGCCACTTCTCCCTGTTCCCCAAGCAAGCCCTGGCCCTGCAGCTGTTGAAAAACCATGCCCGCTTTATGGCTGGTCTTCTAAGTAGAGACCTGCCCCCCCTAAAGGTGATGTGGTGCTGCCTCTAAAGCCTGGTGCTGATGACCGCGAGTTTTTCCCCAAGCAAGGTAGGCAAACAAGCCTCAAAGTCCCTAGTGAAGTGCAGCTTGCCAGATGCACGTTGCTTATGTTCAGTTGTGAAACACGTTGACATGTAATCACGCCGACATGCCTGGATGATCCAGCATGGGGAGATGATTCCGGCAAGCTGGGCTTATAATGATATGCGGATGTATTACAATGAAG
The DNA here is from genome assembly GCF_964194155.1 of Cetorhinus maximus. NCBI lineage: Eukaryota > Metazoa > Chordata > Chondrichthyes > Lamniformes > Cetorhinidae > Cetorhinus > Cetorhinus maximus. The sequence continues at coordinate 13,447,064 of NC_135900.1, forward strand.
TTCCTGACGTGCAGTGGTGGGAAATGTGTCCCGCCATTGATGGGCGGAGACGACGATTGCAAACTGATTTCACGGCGGCGTGAGACTGAGTTTTGGCCTTCCCGCCATATTGTCCGCTCATGCCTGCCATGTGCCCGATGCCAGTGGGCACGGAAAATTCCGCCCATCGTTTGCATTAGAAGCACTTCAGAGAAGGTTCACTTGACTGATTCCTGGGTGAGGAGGTTATTTTATGAGGAAAGGTTGGGACAGTTTGGGCCTGTATCCCTTGAAGTTTGGAAGAATGAAAGGTCATCTTATCGAAACATGTAAGATTCTGAGGGGACTTGACAGAGGGGATGCTGAAAGGATGTTTCCCCTTGTGGGAAAGACTAGAACTAGAGGACACAGTTTAAAAATAAGCAGTCTCCCATTTAAGTTGGAGATGAGGAGAAACTTTTTCTCTCAGAGGGAGAGTCTTTGGAACTCTCTTCCCTGGAGAACGGTAGAGGCAGGGTCATTGAATATTTTTAAGGCAGAAGTAGATAAATTCTTGACTAACAAGGGAGCCAAAGGGTAGAAGGGAGAGATGAGAAAATGGAGTTAAGGTTACAGTCGGGTCAGCCATGATTTTATTGAATGGCAGAACAGGCTCGAGGGGCTGAATGTCCTACTCCTGCGCCTAATTCATATATAAGATTTCCCCTGCTATGGGCAAGAGGGAAATACCTCAATAGTTTCCACGGCACGCAGAATGATTTATGTCCCTTCTTGAAAGATAGTTACAATTGTTGCATTCCTGAAGTCAGTGGGGGGGCGCGTGGAGAGTTCATTTTCCTCCTAAGTCTGTAGGATGAGTCCATGGAGTCTTGATGTAAGCAAAAGCCCAGCAGCTTTGAAGGCCTCAGCTGGAATACCATTGAGGCCACGGGCTTTGTTATTTTTCATCCGTTTGATTGCTTGTGGCAGCTCTCCCATTGATGGTGGTTCATCCATGGATTCTACCACAGGCCACTGGGGGATAGCCTGCAGAGTATCAGCTGCCACTGTGGATTCACAGTTGAGAAGTTGTTGAAAGTGTTCTTTCCAGTGTTGACAGAAGGCATTGTCATCTTTGAGAAGGGAAACACCATCCTGCGAATGAAGGGATTTTGTCCATTTGACCTTGGTCTATAGATGGCCCTGTTGGCTTCAAAAAAGCTGTGTGTGTCATGATGGTCAGTATTATGCTGATTCTAAAATAAAAGCAAAATACCGCAGGTGTTGGAAATCTGAGATGAAAACAGAGAATGTTTGAAAAACTCAGCAGGTTTGGTAGCATCTGCGGAGAGAGAAACAGAGTTAACGTTTTGAGTCCATATGACTCTTCTCAGAGCTGAAGAAGAGTCATACAGACTCGAAACGTTAACTCTGTTTCTCTCTCCATGGATGCTGCCAGGACTGCTGAGTTTTTCCAGCATTTTCTGTTTTTATAACTGTTGTACCTCTTGGGCTTTTTTGTCCCACCATTTGTCCTTTATCTTCCAGGTGTACAAGATTATGAGGGGCATGGACAGGGTGGATGGGGAGCAGCTGTTCCCCTTAGTTAAAGGGTCAGTCACAAGGGGACATAAGTTCAAGGTGAGGGGCAGGAGGTTTGGGGGGTATGTGAGGAAAAATGTTTTTCCCCAGAGGGTGGTAACGGTTTGGAATGCGCTGCCTGGGAGGGAGGTGGAGGCGGGTTGCCTCACATCCTTAAAAAAGTACCTGGATGAGCACTTGGCACGTCATAACATTCAAGGCTATGGGCCAAGTGCTGGTAAATGGGATTAGGTAGGTAGGTCAGGTGTTTCTCACGTGTCGGTGCAGACTCGATGGGCCGAAGGACCTCTTCTACACTGTGATTCTGTGATTTGTGTCTGGGTTTCAGCCTTGAGCTGTTGGAATGCTGCCTTCTTGACTTGTGACCTTGGGTTTTCCTGCTCGTTTTTGTTCCAGGAGGTCACAAATTTCAGCATCATTTTCGTTGAACCAGTCCAGGTGATGACGATGCTCGAACCCATTGGTCTGGACACAGGAGTCTAGTGCAGCCGACTTTATTTGATCTCACTGTTCTGGAATTGAGTTGGATGTGTGAAGGTTTTCCAGATTGGTTGTGAGCTGCACCTCAAATTACTCCCTTTGTTCGGGCTGCTTTAGGGCTGAGACATTAATCTTCTTCCCCTTGGACTTGTGGATCTCATGATCTCTTGTTGCTAGGTGGATGTTCATCACCAATTGAACAAGTCGATGATTTGTCATCTTTGACTTGAACAATGACATACACCAGGAACTGCCAGGGCTTTGATCTAGGATGTCTCCATGTGGTTCTGTATTTGTCTTTCTGGTGGAACAGGGTATTTGTTACACTTTGCCAGCAGGAGGACACCATTTACATTGGCTTTTCCCACTCTGTTTTTCTGAATGGTTCCTCTCCAGACATCAGAGTCATGGCCAACACGGGATTAAAGTGCCCCAGAGGAATGATCTTTCGGGAGGGCAGTGAGGATGTTATCAAGGTTAGAACAGAAGTTTTCCCTAACACTTTCATTGGAGTCAAGGGTTGGGGCCTTTGCGCTGATGACGGTGGCACATTGCCTACGGCTGAACTGTGGGTGAAATTTCATCAGTCTTTCATTTATACCATTGGGGATTTCTGGAACTGTATCCACAATCCTATTCTAGATGGTAAAACCCAACTCCATGAACATGAGGGTCGCTGTCAGCCTTTCCTTTCTGGTAGAAGGTTCTTGTTCCTTCTGCTGCCTATCCCCAGGAAGGCTCACTGAGGACCACGATGTCAATTTGGATAACTCAGCTGATATAACTGCAGTTCTTTTTTCTGGATGGTTACTCTTGAGATTGCCCTTCTAACATTCCAAGTTGCAAAATTTAAAGTCTTTTATCTTTGACCACAAAGATGCTGATCCCACAGGGTATGGTCCCCCAGCCAGGAGAAAGTGGGACGGCCTTTTCTAGCCCCCGGCCCCATTTGGGGTGAGCAGAGGGTATCCTGAAGAGGGCTGCTCAGTCACAGATGCTGCTGCCCAAAGACACCCCTGTCCCAACACAGGTGTCCAGCCATCTTCATGTATCTGTCATCTATGTGCAGATTCTTGACTCGGGACTCCCAGGTTCGCAGCCCTGTCCCCGTTGCCAATTCTGAAATGCCACAGATCTTGGCAAAATGGACCCTGGTAAAAGCCTGTGCTTGACTTTGTTTGACATGGGGGCCCTGGGGCGCCGTCATTGTCCACATGATCTTGACGGGTTGGTGGTGGTCAGATTTCGGTGACCACCTTGATGCTGCAGCCTCCTTCCGCCTTTGCAACTGGCGGGATGCACAGTCTTCCTTCACCTGTTCTGCCTTTGAGGAATTCTTGGACCTTTCTGCATTGTGTGGCCCTACCAGGAGCAAGGAGCTCCTGATGGCATTGCTCAAGAAATCGTTGGAACGCACAAGCCTCTCCACCGCATCAAAGTGGTGATCCACTTGGCAGTTGTGCTTTCCTGTCCACAGTACAATGGGTTGAGGAGTGAAATATTTACCTGAATGGAAGCAGCTGTGGGAACATAACCCCAGCTCATGCTACATTCAAATGATACTCTGCTATGGGTGAGTACAAACAGACTGCTGTCCTTAATCCATAATGACTGGAGCTCTCCTCTAAACACATTGCATCCACATAACACCTTTCACAAGGTCAATATGTCCCAAAGCACTGCACCACCAATTTAAATTACTTCTATAGTGTAGTCACTATTGTAATGTAGGGAAGAATGGCAGCCAATTTGCACACAGCAAGGTCCCACAAACAGAGAGTTAGATAAATGCCCAATTGAACTGTTTTGGTGGCGTTGGTTGAGGGATAAATATTGATGAAGGGCACTGTCTTCTACAAGTAGTGTGTATGATTGTCTGAAAGGACAGACGGAGCCTCAGTTTAACATCTTATCTGAAAAACAACATCTCAGGCCGTGCAGCACTCCCTCAGTACTGCACTTGAGTGTTGACTGAGATTGTGGGCTGAATTTTCATGGACTTCGGGAGACCCTGTGGAAGGGTGAAAATGGCGGCTGGGTCCCGATTCCGGGATTATGGACCCTAATCCTAGAGTGTCTGATTTTTGAGAGTGCCATTTAAGGGGCTAGTTTGGTTTACAAGCCCACAGTCTGCACTCCTGACCTGGCTAGCTCCGTTGTATGGATAGGCATGGCCTAGTCCTGCACAATTTTCACAGAGTTGGGCCAGCTTTTCAAAGAGTTGCGGTTCACAGCGCCTCAGAGTTGTCATGAACCATAGTATGTATGAGGGAACCTGTTGGAAAGTAAGTTCAAAAGGTCCCCTTCATACTCCCCATGTCAAGATTTGGTACTTCCATGCCCATGCACCCACTAGACACTGTATAGAACCAATGAACCCTATAGTGACAATAGGATGTGTAAAAAAAGCTTTAAAGTAAAGTTATTCGTGGATTATTCCCACTTTTTTGAAAAAAACAAACTCCATTTTACTACAGGCCAATAAAAGTGTCAATCATCCAGATCCTTTAAAGTATCAATAGCAGAAACTGCGAGCACTTGAAGCCTCTTTATCTTGCGTAAATAAATTGTACAATTGACAGAAGAGATCAGAGAGCCAAAGCTGTCAATTAAGCAATGCTTTCGCTGAGGCTCAAGTGTTTTAGTACGCTAATGGATTTCTGGGCTCTCAACCAAGCCTCATTATACATTCTTGGTAGCTGCTATGGCTGCTTCTGAAATATTTCTGGGGTCCGTGGCCCATCTGCACTCCATACCCGCACACCCAAAATGAAGATCCCGTCTTTCCTAGCACTTTCTCCCAAGGCGGGCGGGCTGAGCAGAGAATTTTCTGGCCTCCCGCTACCCACCTCCAGGATGAAAATCCAGCCCTATGTGCTTAAATCCTGAAGTTGAACCCATGACCTTTTGACTCAGTGGTAAGAGAACACTGAGCCAAGGCTGACACAAACAATTCAAAAGTCCTCCCCAGAAAGTTATGCGCATTCAGCCTGTAATTTTCCAGATCAAAATGGGGTCATATGTGCAATATCAAGCAAATATTTCTGATTTTATTATTGTCTGCCCTTCCAAAGATAAGGACTGGAATTCTGGTGGGGGGAGGGGAGGAGGGGGGGTGGTGGTGGGGCAAGGACGTGCAGGGGGTTGTAAAATTCCACCCAACGTTCCACAGAATTGTTAATTCCAAAGAGATTGCGATAGTTCAGGAAACTACAAAGTAAACAGGTACATCTTTACATTAAAAATCTGATACGCAAGAACATTATATATATAATCATATTGCAGTCGATCAAACCAATGTAAAATTTTTGAAGTTCCAATTTTACATTACTCGGACTCTTATTTTAGGAAATGGTTGTTTTAAGGCTTTGCGAACGGCACACCCACTTTCCAGGCACAAACACAAGGGTGTCTTTATTGCAAATATTGGCATTTGCAAACTTCTCATCAGAACACATCTTTTCCAGCAAACTATTGTAGTTAATGAAAAAGATTGAGTCTCTTCAGATAGATGCCTGATAAAAATCACAGGATAATCATAGATGTGGAAAGCTATTGGTCCTATTTTAGTTCATTCACCCAGATAAATCCCACAGTTATCTCATTATTTCTTTCCATCTGTTCATCCCAGTTTTTCTACAACTTGGTCTTCATGACATATGTATTTATTATTCTTTGTGTGAAGCAAAACTTTCTGATTCCAAACCTACATTTGCCTTTTACTGGTTTGAACCTGTTTTCCCTCATCCTCTTCTCACTAATTAGTAATTTTCTGTATTCAACAATTTTCCACACCACTTTCTATCTTTTCTATCACCTCTCACTCATCTCCTTTCAGGGCTAAATAAGCATTTTTTCCCTAGTCTTTCCTTATTCCTCAGATTTCAGTAATTACGGATCAGTCCCTGCTCTCTATAGTTTCTCCTAAGTCTGAAGATCTCCTGTGCCTCAGTGACCAGAACTGGACACAGTATTCAAGCTATTGGCTGACTAGAGGGTACTTCCTGGTTTGAATGTGAGTAGAGGAGCATGGTGAGAGCAGGAACCCAGGGAAAGCAGGAAGGTCGGAGGAGCAGGAACATGTGGGAGCGAGCAGGAAGACAGGGGAGAGCAGAGCATGGAGGAAACACGAGAGGAGCAGGGTGACAGCAGGAGCACAGAGGGAGCAGAGCAGGCCTGCATCCATCTCGTAGTCACTTACTCTTTACGATGCCAACCTGGGCAGTCCCCTCACTTTGCCAACCTGCAAGGTTGGCCGCATATCATGGACACCCTGGAAAGTGTCTGCATAGATCTGAGGGCCCAGTTTGAGAACCACTGTTCTAGATCTCTTTTGAACTACATCCTTAGCTATTGTAACACCATTTATGGACTATATTAGCTGCCCATTTTTCCTTCCTATGTACCATACTATAGACATGCCCACATTACATTTCATTTGTCCACTTATGTACTTCATGAACTTCTGAGCTGCCTAGTGTTCCTGCTTTAATATCATCTTCAAATCTGATTCAAACCGTATATTCAATTTCTGAATCTGAATCAATGGTGCAAATTTGAAATAGTCCTGCTCCTACCACTGGGGATCTCGACCAATTCTGCTCCCCAGCCTGACATAGCTAAGCCTCGACATAGCCTTGAGTTATTTTTGCATTTATTCTCAAGGTTTACTCTGAATCCCTACAACCTTCAGCTGAACTAACACCCTTTCACATGGAACCTTGTCAATTGCCATTTGGAAGTCTAGGTATGGTCTACTTTTAATCTAAAGTTTCTTGTTGCAAATCATTTGATAATTCAGTTTTTAAGCACTAATTTCCTCTTTGCATTGCTCAATTCATACTTGGTACTTCCATTTTTCTTCTGTGCAAAAAATGATTTTGAATTGTCAGGAGTAGATGATATGCTATATCATAGATCACTTCACTGTTCACCCGCTCTGCCAATTACTCACAAAGTCAGTGAGGACTGTTGGGCAGGATCCCTTCTGAATCCATGTCGGCTGCTGTCAACTCAGGTTTTACTCTACAGATAACCCTTACTGTGCAGATAGTAAGGTTTCGTCAACAGCACCATCCAAACCCACGCCTTCACCATCTAGAAGGATGAAAGTGCATGGGAACACTATTGCATGCAAGTTCCCTCCAAGTCACACATCATCTGACTTGTTCTTTCATCGTGACTGGGTTAGTACTCTGGAACTGCCCACCGATGTTTTTGTCTAGTGCACGGGTGATTTCTTTAACCCCCATAAGTTCTTTTTCGGAGATGTGCACGTGCGCTGATTTTTAGGGATTGCCCTTGTGCGCAGGTTGCACGACTGTGCAGCTGCACATCTCAGAGGGAACTTTGCCCCCTACCCTCATGGACTGCAGCGGTTCAAGGAGAAGGCCCACTGCCATTTTCTAGGGGCAACAAGGGATGGGCAATTAACGCTAACTATTCTAACAATGCCCATACCCCCCGCCCCAGATTTATTTTTAAACCCTCACATTGTTGTTCCTGATAATCAGTCCCATTACATGACACAGTATTGAAGTGAGCATCTACAATTGGCTGCATTCGCTTTGTGGTCCTTTTATCTAAATGACTGCCGATGTCTCAGGGTTAAAACATAAGAGGTTCGGTGATATTGACTTTTATAACAAATAAAATACAATTCCTGTTAAAAGTCAAAATACAATGTAGGTAACAAACCAAACTTAGAAAAATCAATGTTGTCGTCCCTGCATTGTGATGTAATTCTCTCCTGCAAGCTCTTTGGAATTGGTCTGCAATGTGTAATGGAAATGGTGGTCACTGTTGCAAGGCCTGACCACCCCTGAGGTATAATGTTGACCTCCCTGGGGAACTTGGGATTCTGAGTGGAAACATTAGCTTGCACAATATAGCTAGACGAATGAATTTTCAAAATTTATGATAGTCTTGTTTCAGAGAGTGACAGCAAACTGAAATATGAAGGAAGGCTGCACTTTAGTGACAGATATATTGTTGGTTGAAGAAGATAAATTAGAATTTGGCAGACAGTGCGGTGATGATTCTTTCAGAATTAGTCTGTTGAAACTTTTCACATGGGATAAGCAATGAGACTGAATTTCAGTGGTTTTTTTATTTGCAAGGCCAGCCTCATTAGAAGAACTACATTCAGTGCGTTGACGGAATGCATTTGATTCCAATGAGAACAATGTAGAAGTTTAAAAGACTTAACCATTTCAGGATTGTAGGACAAAAATACAAATACCTGGAAAAACTCAGCAGGTCTGACAGCATCTGCGGAGAGGAACACAGTTAACGTATTATATTAGCTTATATTTCACCTCTTTTCTATTTTTCCTTAGTTCTGTTGAAGAGTCATACGGACTCGAAACGTTAACTGTGTTCTTCTCCGCAGATGCTGTTAGACCTGCTGAGTTTTTCCAGGCATTTGCATTTTCATTTTTGTTTTGGATTTCCAGCATCCGCAGTTTTTTGCTTTTATCTCAGGATTGTAAGGGGGTTCTGAAAATGTCACCTGTCAATATTGGCCTGATTTTGTGGTGGAAGCAGTCAGAAGTGTACTTTCTTCAGAGGGTACAATGGAGAGGATGCCCCCAGGCTGCAATTGTTGGGAAATTAACTAAATTGATGAGAACTTCCACATTTACACTGTCAGTCTCAATGCAAAAAACCTTGAGAAGCTACACCATGTTAAATGAGGTGTAATTGATTTCAGTAGCACAACAACTTCATAATTCACCTAGGCTCCTTAGACGGCACCTTCCAAACCCATGACCGCTACCATCTAGAAGGACAAGGGCAGCAGACACATAGGAACACCACCATCTGGAAGTTCCCCTCCAAGTCACACACCATCCTGACTTGGAAATGTATCGCTGTTATGTCACTGTCACTGGGTCAAAATCCTGGAACTCCCTCCCTAACAGCACTGTGGGTGTAACTACACCACAGAGACTGCAGCGGTTCAAGAAGGCAGCTTTCTATCACCTTCTCAAGAGAATTAGAGATGGGCAATAAATGCTGGCCCAGCCAGCGAAGCCCACATCCCGTGAATGGATAATAAAAATACTGCTAAACACCCTGGCTGGCCCTGAAAAGCTAATTTTATGTTTGTGAAATGCCAGCTTTCTCCATAATTATATTAAAAAATTGCCATAGAAATATATATTTTTATTTCAACTTTTAAATATAAACTATTTTTTTAAAGTTTGTTTATTTTAGTTTCTATCTTAATCCAATCATAATCATTTATTTTGCTGTCTGAAGATTTAAATTAAAAGCAAGGACATTAAGTGTTTTTGACTTCCTGTCTTGTTGTGTGAGAATACTTCAATGTGCTTGGTTCCTTACCCTTACATCACTGCTGCTTGACTTCCCCTTGACTTGGAGCCAGATTTAAATTGCATGGGGAAGATGAAGCACTGCATCGCATCACTGGATCCTTGAGGGTAGCTTTCTTCAATATCAGCGGCAAGTGCCCTGGTTTCACCACAAACTGCAAACATTCACTCCCTGCACCACCGATGCACAGTTGCAGCAGTGTGTGTCATCTACAAGATACACTGCGGGAATTCACCAAGGCTCCTTAGACAGCACCTTCCAAACCCACGACCACTACCATCTAGAAGGACAAGGGCAGCAGATAGATGGGAACACCACCACCTGGAAGTTCCCCTCCAAGTCATTCACCATCCTGACCTGGAAATATATCGCCGTTCTTTCACTGTCGCTGGGTCAAAATCCTGGAACTCCCTTCCTAACAGCACTGTGGGTGTACCTACACCACATGGACTGTAGCGTTTCAAGAAGGCAGCTCACCACCACCTTCTCAAGGGCAACGAGGGATGGGCAATAAATGCTGGCCCAGCCAACGAAGCCCACATCCCATGAATAAAAAAAAAAATCTGGGACAGGGCTTGGGGAATATCTCTACATTTTGAACATTGTTCACTAATATATTTTACCATTATTAGTTATTTTACAGTTTAGATCCAACCAACATCAAAGGACATGTCATGTTGTTTCTCCCTTCCAACTGTCCCCTCTCCTGTAGGTGCTGATATACAGTGTGTTAAACTGGCACAACCTTCTCCTAATCAAAGTGCTGATTCCTCACATCTAGAGGTTTCCAAATAGATTCACAGACGTTCACATTTCTCATACCTTGAACTTACCAAGGTTTGATCCAACATCATACGTAGTCTTGATTTAATAACATACTATTTCTCCTACTTATCACTGCGTTTGCTCAGTTTTTCTCTCCATTTACACGGTCCCCTATTTATTCTGGGTTTCTTTCTCTCCTTTTCTCTTTGTTTTTGCTCTTCATTCTGTTTTTTGCTCCCACTTTGCTGGCACACTTTCTGTACTTCCTTCAGAATACCTCAAATGTTTTCATCTCTCTCTCATATAATTTCTCAAAATGCTACCAATATTACGGGCAGAATTTTCTCTTTGGCGTGTGGGGGCGGGCTCTGCAAGTTGACGCATAAAATGACACGCGGTGATGTCGGGCATGCGTCATTCCGATATTTTGCTTGGCGGGCGCGCACCAGAGCCGAACTGTCAAAGGCCTAGTAAGGCCATTTAAGAACCAATTTAGATAATCAACAAGGCTGCCCGTCCAACTTTGAGGTTGACGGGCAGGCGAAGAGCCTAAGCGGCCTTCGTGTTTTTCACGAAGGGCTTATTAAATGAATAAATCATTTTTTTTCACATTTCGTAAACACGCCCCAGCTCAAGTGCCACTATCACACGAGGGGACATGTCTAAATCATTTCTAACTTTATTTATTGAAAATTCTCAGTATGCTCGGAATCTCCCTGAGGCAGCTCCGTGCATCAGGGAGATTTCTGTGCTCTTTCGCGTGCATGCGTGAAAGAGTGCAGACTCCGACTCTCTCTCTTCTCCCCCCCCCGCCTGCACAGGTAGCGCTACCGGGCGCGCGTCACCCTGGACGGGCCCACTTAAAATGGCAGCACGCAGCCGATCGCGGGCGGTGATTGGCTCCGCTCCCGCCCACGTCCGCTCCCAACCGGCCCGCCCGACAGGAAGAAAACTCTCCCCCATGTGTTTCTTTTTACACACAGTTCTCACTGCAACCTTAGCTTCTCTTCCCCTAAATTTTCACCTTGAACCACAGCACTATTATCCGGCCAAACACAGGATCAACAGAGAGGAAATCTTCTACTTTCTTCATACATGTTGGGGGCAGTTTTAACTTAACCCGCCGGCCAGAAAACTGATGGGAATCACTGCAACGCTGGCTTTAGGGCCTATCAGGCTTTTCTCTCCTTTGGAGACTGGCAAAAAGGATCGGTTAAAAAAAATAATAGGTAACTGTCACTTTGAATGTTTAACATGATGCTGATTGTGCACTAATTGTGTCTTAATGGAGGTCAGGCAAAAGAGCAATTCCTTATGTTTTGGTGCACACTTCGGTTCGTTGCTGTTTGGACAAAAATAGGATGTTCTATCCTGAGAGCCATCGGATTCGAAAGATCCACAGAAGCTGTCTGTAAGTTCAGTACAGATTCTTTTCATCACGTAGAGAAAAGAGATTATAGGAAATAAACCAATAAGTATTTTAAGATCTAAAATTAGAAGCTGAGGACACATTCCAAGCAATATTCATAGACTGCTGAGTTCATGAAATATGAGTGTGCTGAAACCTCAGGGTGTTGCCACAAACACAAATGTCTGTATCTGATCCTTTGGCTAGTGTTTGTTCCCTTAGGTGACACAACTGTGATAGAAACTGCTGATAAAGCTGTTTCATCCATATTAGTGGCAACATCTATCACTTTGACTTACACATGATGGTGCGATGCCTAAGATATTACATTTGTCAGATCTCAATTGTGTCCCATCCCTTGCTGTACCTGAAACTTAAGGCTGAAAGTAATCCGATGTCCTCCCTCAACACAGACATGTACAAAAATACATAGGTGATTGTACTTTTAAAGTGTTTTGCCTTTGACATTCTTGAATAGAATGTACTACAAATCATTAAACTGTACTGAGCTTAAATGCTTAAGATCATTGTGTTATACAAGGTCAAAGAAGATGAACAAACTTTTAAAAAAATCATGGAAGGTCTTTGGCACTAAAAGAAACACCTTTAAATTACATTCATTTGTAAGTACTAGTGTAAACATAATTGAAAGATACTCCTCAGTATTCATGCTTTGAAGAAACTGGAAACGGAAATTTTGCAGCCGGATACTCTTATATATCCTTTTGAGATCTTATTCCTTTCTCAAAGTGTAACTGCCTACAGCTAGACTATCAATTTAGAGAAAATCTTATTTTTAGTATGAGGGGCATGTTTTGAATTTGCAAATGGCTGCTCCTATTGTCAGCACTACAGACAGTGAAAAAGGTGCGGTACGGTTTGTAATCACGCGCTCAAGTGTTGCAACTATCCTGGTGTCACAGGGTGACCAAGTGATTGGGCTCAACTACAGCACATCGAGCTCAAAGTAGGGAATTATGAAATCATCCAATTTGGGTTAGCAAAAGACAAATTGGAATTTAAGGGTGAGACGTTAGGACTGTTGAGGAACTAAGGGATGTGGATGATCAGGTATGTGAGTCGCTAAAAGCTCGTGCGCAAGTACAGGCTGTAATCAAAAAGACTACTGAATGTTGGCCTTCGTCTCAGAGGACTTCGGATACAAAGGGGACGAAGTAAAGTTTATGTTGTACAGGGGCTTGGTCGGACCCCATCTGGAGTATTGCATTCCGTAAAGATATATTGGCCTTGAATCAGGTACGGTGTAAATAAATCTGGTTGGCATTCCCTTGAATTTAGAAGATTGAGGGTTCACTTAATCAAAATGTTTAAAATGGCGAAGGGTTTTGACGGGATAAGTACCAAGAAACCATTTCCTCTGGTAGGGGAATACAGAACAAGATATTTTAACCAAATACTAAGGGTAGGTCCTTTAGGAGTGAAATTAGAAAGCACTTATTTTGCACACAAGATTGTTGAAATCTGATACCACTCTCCCCAGAAGGGTGTGGATGCTGAAATTTTCAAGACAGAAATCGATATACCATAGATGTCGATGTATGAGTTGACCTTTGAAGACTTGAAAAATCCCTCCTAAAATGGGGGTTGAATTATACACCAGGTATAAAAGTGAACTACTGGCATGGGTGTGGGTGGTCACCATTTTGAAACGTTACCGGTTTCTGACGCAAAGAGTTGGCGTGTCTTAAACTCCTGCGAACCTTCACAACGCAGCCCCGTGTCGCTGCGTGATCCCTTACGCTCAGTTATAAGGTATCAGTAACTAAAGCATGAACTTGTGGGGAGAAATATTGAAGCTGACTGCTAATGCACAGGTAGCATGTCATGGCTGAAAAGGGTTGACTTATACGATGAGTATATGCAAAAGCTTGGGGCTGGAAAAAATGGGGTCGAGTTATACACCGGGTTGATTTATACACTGCGATTTATGGTATTGATGCTAGGCAAGGGTATCAAGGGGTATGGAGGAAAGATGGGTAAATAGAGTTGAGGTACAGATCAGCCAGGATATAATTGAATGGTAGAAGAGAGTCAAGGAGCTAAGTGGCCTACTTATGTTCCCATGACCTGTCAAATGATGCAACTCAACTGCGGTATTATCTTCCATCACGTCTTGAATTTCTTCAATTTCCCCTTTGAAAGCTTTAGTTCAGTCTTCTCACCACATCAAGTAGAAGCCTATTCCATTAGGCAATTTTAAATGTGGAGGAGTTATGCAATTAAGGTAATTAACTCACAAATACTTTGCAGTGCCAACTTTGTAATATTATCAAGGTTACAATCGTAACTGCGAAGATGTGTTCACTCCAAATATCTTTGCCTGGGCCTATTAGTGGATGTCAGCACATTTTAAAAAATAATTTATTTTTTTTATTACTGGTTATTTGAGAGCTTCAACATAACAGAAAAAAGTACAGGGCAATCTTGTGGTTTTGGAGTTCTGATTTTAAAAAAGTAGTGTGCCTTCCAACTTGTAAAGCTCACGTTAAAAATAAAGAAAGGACTTAGGATATTAATACGCATACAAATTGTTGTCTGTTGCCGCAGAGGCCATTTTTAGGCCTAGTTACGAGACTGCTCCTTACAGGAAGCTGGCGATGCAGTTGCTATGTCAACCACAAGGGGTGCTGATTGCCTTTTAGGCTGACACAAGGTGGACAGTTCTGGGCCGGAAGGCTGCTGAGGCAAGGTTGTCAGTTTAAAAATACCAGGGCATCAGTCAAGCCAAGGACTCTGAAAACTCACCACCCTTGAGAATGCATTTTTGACCTGGCCTCATTTTTACTGGGTTTTGAATTTGTCACTGCTGAGTGTATGTCAAATATGCTGCCCCCCCCAACAACGCCTTCCCAAAAGCATGGCATTTATGACACAATTATCTGGCCTGTTACAAATTAGCACGATTGGACAATAGGGAGTCATTGTCTTTTGTTGAACAAGCAATCAAAGAAGACTTTTTTTATTTCTTGGCACATAAAAGAGCTAATCTTCTTAATGATTGCATGGATGACTAGAATGGTTACACACAGGAGGCCATTTTGCCCTTCTTGTGTGTGCTGTGGCCCTCTGAAGGAGCAATTCACCTAGTGCCACTCCCCCTCCACCTTCTCCCCATAGCCCTGCACTGATTGTCCGGCAGTTCTCAAGGGGGTGGGATTTCTGCCCCTGGGGCCCTTGATCCCAGGGAAGGCTTGCTGCTGCCCAACTACGTGCCTGATTGGCACCTAATTTGGCAGCCCTTCCCGAAAGTGAGGACATGGGGCTCTCGCCGGCTCTCTAGCTGGCGGGCGTGACCCCCCGTCCCCTACATTAAATTTTGATTATCGAATCTTACAGCAAAGAGGGAGGCCCTTTGGTCCATTGTGCTGGTGCCAGCTCTTTGAAAGAGCTATCCAATTAGACCTACTGCCCTGCTCCTCCCTCAGCCCTGAAGGGAGAAGCTAGATCAGCACATGAGGGGGAAAGGTGTTGAAGGATTGAGGTTAGGCTGAGGTTAGATTAAAAGGGGTGCGACGAAGCTTGAGTGGAGCATGAACACTGGCATGGACTAGTAGGTCTGAACAAGCTGTTTCTGTGCTGTAGATTCCTAATAATACCTGCAATATTGCTGGGCCTTGTTCAAAATTCAGACCAGAATAACGGAATGAAGTTCTTCCCCAT
The DNA here is from genome assembly GCF_964194155.1 of Cetorhinus maximus. Taxonomy (NCBI): domain Eukaryota; kingdom Metazoa; phylum Chordata; class Chondrichthyes; order Lamniformes; family Cetorhinidae; genus Cetorhinus; species Cetorhinus maximus. Next base: position 13,462,296 of record NC_135900.1, read on the forward strand.
CTGCAGTTATTAGCGTCCCGTAGAAAACAAGAGCCAGTTTCAAACAAGACCATAACACACAATTAAACAATCAAAAAGGCTAATGGAATGTTAGTCTTTATAGCTAGAAGGCTAGAATATAAAAGGTGGGAAGTTTAGCTATAGGTATGCAAGGTCCTGATTAGAGCACTTCTGGAGTACAGTGTACAATTCTGGGGATGACATCTTGGAAAGGATATATTGATCCTGGAAGGATTGCAGATTAGAATGACCAGAATGCTACCAGGGTTCCAAGAGTTAGATTAGGAGGAGGAATTACATAAACTAGGTTTATATTCCCTGAACTATAGAAGTTTAAGGGTGATCTGATTGATTTGATTTGAATGCCCAGCCAGTGTGTGTGTGAAGGGGGGAAAAAACTTGATATTCTTCGTCACTGACATCCTCAATGTTGAAATAGCCCCAGTTCTCTTAAAGTGGCCTTCCTAACACAGTGATGATAATCAAAGCAGTGGTCAAAGTAATATATGTATCTTATTTCAAATATTTTCTTTTAACCCCCCTTTGTGAAGCATCTTGGGACATTTCCTATATTAAGTACACTATAAAGATGCAAATAGTAATGTTAAATTGATGCTAAAGTTCTTAATAAATCAGGATGAGATGATGAAAGATAAACTAGATTTATTATGGTGAAAATACATTCACATACACTGACTCACTACTAGTTTGCAAACTCCATCATGAATGGCTTGTTCAGTGTGCATCTAGCCAGGGGCCTAATTGATACAGCATTTCCTGGTGTTGAAGCAACATCATCAGATTCTCAAACTGATCTAGCATTACATGACATAATAATTATGAAGACAGGTGATATTTGCAAACAGGATAAAAGGACACTTTTATTTCCCGATACAAACATTAAATCATTTGAGTTCAGTAGACGGCTGTTTTAGTACCAGTTGTGGTGAATAAAATGTAACTTGCTCAGTATTAGCTGCATATAGCAGTAAAAATCCAGCTTTTCACGGAACAGTAAAACACTCTTAAACATTTATTCTTTGCAGTGGCATTCACCTTTTGATTATTCAGGTCAAAAAATTTGTTTCAGTGTTGGGGACCAGAACATTTCCAATCTGTGCGCACTAAGTACCCACAGGTCAAAATTGCAACTTGTGCTTATGACAAGTGTCACGTAGAAAATACAAATGAGAACCAAGCTGAATACAGAATGTTCAGAGGAGAGGTGAAGAAGTAAACAAAGAGACGAAGAGGGATTATGAGAAAAGACTGGCAGCCAACATAAAGGGGAATCCCAAAGACTTCTAGGCAAATAAATAGTAAAAGGGTGATAAAAGGAGGAGTAGGGCTGATTAGGGACCAAAAAGGGGATTTACACACGGAGGCGGAGGCATGGCTGAGGTGTTAAATTAATACTTTGCATCTGTCTTTACCAAGCAAGCAGATGCTACCCAGGCCATGGTGACAGAGGAGGAAACTCTGTCACTAGAAGGTTCAAAATTAATAAGGAGGAAGTGTTGGATAAACTGTCAGTACTTAAAGTTGACAAGGCACCAGGACTGGATGAGATGCATCCAAGGATATTGAAGGAAGTGAGAGTGGAAATTGCAGGGGCACTGGCCATAACCTTTCAGTCTTCCCTCAACTCAGGACTCAGGGGAGATGCCAGAGGACTGGAGAATTGCAAACATTGCGCCTTTGTTCAAAAAAGATTATAAGGATAAGCCCAGCAATTTAACTTCGGTGGTGGGGAAACTTCTAGAAAAAAATATTCGGGACGGAATTAATAGTCACATGGAAAAATATGGGTTGATTAGGAAGAACCAGCATGGATTTCTGACAGGGAAATCCATTTAACTAACTTGCTGGAGTTTTTTGAAGAGGTATCAGAAAGGGTTGATGAGGGTAATGCAGTTGATGTGGTGTACATGGACTTCCAAAAGGCATTCGATACACAACAGACTTGTGAGAAAAGTTATAGCTCATGGAATAAAAGGGATAGTATCAACATGGATACAGAATTGGCTGAGTAATAGGAAACAGCAAATACTGGTTAATGGATTTCTTTTGGGCGGGAGGGAGGTTTGTAGTGGTGTTCCCCAGGGGTCGGTATTGCTGTTCCTGATATGTACTAATGATCTAGCTCTTAGTGTGCAGAGGACAATTTCAAAGTTTGTGGATGATGTAAAACTTGGAAGCATTGTAAACTGTGAGGGGGACAGTGTAGAACTTCAAAAGGACATAGACAAGTTGGTGAAGTGGGGAGATAGGTGGAATTCAATGCAGAGAAGTGTGAGGTGATTCATTTTGGTAGGAAGAACATGAAGAGACAATATAAAACAAGGGGTACAACTCTAACAGGTGTGCAGAAGCAGAGGGACCTGGGTGTATATGTACATGTCATTAAAGGTGACGGGACAGGTGGAGAAAGCAGTTAATAAAGCATATAGTATCCTAGGCTTTATTAATAGGGGCATAGAGTACAAGAGCAAGGAGGTTATGCTGAACTTGTATAGGACACTAGTTAGACCTCAGCTGGAGTATTGTGTACAGTTCTAGGTTCCACACTTTAGGAAGGATGTGAATGCATTGGAAAGATTGCAGAAGAGGTTAACAAAAATGGTTCCAGGGGTGAGAAACTTCTTATGAAGATAGATTGGAGAGGTTGGGACTGATCTCCTTGAAGAGGAGAATGCCAAGAGGAGATTTGATAGAGGTATTCATTATCATGAGGGGGCTGGAAAGAGTAGATAGGGAGAAACTGTTCCCGCTCGTAAAAGGGTTGAGAATGAGAGGGCACAGATTTAAAGTGATTTGCAAAAGAAGCAAATGCGATGAGAGAAAAATCTGTTTCACACAGCGGGTGGTTCAGGTTTGAAATACTGCCTGGAAGTATGGCGGAGGCAGGTTCAATCAAGGCGTTCAAGAAGGCATTAGGCAATTATTTAAATAGAAATAATGTGCAGAGCTACAGGGAAAAGGCAGGAGAATGGCACTGAGTCATAATGCTCATTCGGAGGGCCAGTGCAGGCACGATGGGCTGAATGGCCTCCTTCTGCACCATAACAATTCTGTGAATTCTTTGAATACTCTTTCTTAAACAGTGCTACAGTCTTCTCTTCTTAGGCAGTCCTTGGTACTGAGGATGACTTGTTTCCACTCCGGTTTGGTAGGTTCCGAGATGGCTGGTAAGTCCAATATGTGATCTGCAGACTCTGCCACATGTGGGGCAGTTGGTGCTTGATGAGTTGGGTAGATGGGCCATTTGGAAGTTTGTGTGCTCTCTTAGATTGCCGTGACTTTGCCTCTGCATATTCCTGCCAAAGTCTCTCAATGTGTTCAGTCCCTTCCAGAATGAACCTTCTCCATTTCGGTTGGTCACAAGCCAGGGTCTCCCATGAGTTGGGGGGTGATGTTTGACCTCTTCAGGGATGCTTTGAGGACATCTCTGAAGAGTTTCCGCTATCCTCCTGGGAGTCTCCTGCTGTGACTGAGTTCCGAATAGAAGAGTTGCGTTGGGAGTCTGGCGTCAGGCATACTAATTGCAGGTCCTGCCCAGCAGAGTTGGTTTTGAGTGATTAGCACCTCTTTGATGCTAGGCAAGTTGGCTTGGGAGAGGACACTGCTGTTGGGCAGCCTTTCTTGCCATTGGAATGGGAAGGTCTTGTGAAGGCACCGCTGGTGGTACTTCTCCAGTGCTTTGAGGTGCCTACTGTAGGGTCGTCCAAGCGTATAGAAGCATGGGGATCACTGCTGTCCAGTAAACCATGATCTTAGCCTTGGGTTTGAGAACCTGGTCCTCAAATACTCCTTTCCTCAGTTGACTGAAAGCTGCACTGGCGCATTGGAGGCGATGGTGAATTTCATCGTCAATGTCTGCCTTTGCCATGAGGAGATTCCCAAAATAACAGAAAATGGTCCACATTTCCCAGGACCTTGCCATTGGCCTTAATCAACAGGGGGAAGTGTCTGGCTGTGGGAGCTGGTACAGTATAAATTACATGATATTAGTACCTGTGCTGTCAAGGTTTCTGTCTGAGATGCTGCAATTTCACTAGCCTAAAGTATTGCTCTGGCTACAGAGGGGATAGACTTTAGGCCCAGTATGATACCGGCGCTAAAAGAATGAAATTATGAGCAGAGGTTTCGTGGGCTAGGCTTGTATTCTTTGAACACAGAAGATTAAGGGATAACCTAATTTGGGTGTTTAAGATGATTATAGAATTTTATAGGGTAGGTAGAGAGTATTCCCTCTGGCGAGGGAATCCAGAACAAGGGGGCATAACTTTAAAATTAGAGCTAGCTCAAGGTTGATGGCAGAAAGCATTTCTTCACACAAAGAGTAATGGAAATATGAAACTCTCTCCCTCAAAAAGCTGTTGCGACCAAGCCAATTGAAATTTGTAAAATTAAGATTGATAGGTTTTTGTTAGGCAAGGACATTAAGAGTTATGGAACCAAGGCGGGCAAATTTAGTTAAGATATAGATCAGCATGATCTAATTGAATGGCGAGACGGGCTCAAGGGGCTAAATAGTCTCGTCCTGTTCCTGTGCTTAACCACACAGGAAGCAAGGTGTTTTTTAAATCAGAGAAGATCCAGAGCCACAGATATAGTCACCTTGAAGGTACTGTTTATGTGCAATATTGAGCATTCACAGTTATTTCCGTGTGAATTCTACCCAGCAATGCTAATGGGGCAAATGAGAGACCCAGTAGACAGAATATATCATGCAATCCATCAATATAAATACACCTCAGCTGTACACATGCACTAACAATGCGACCAGATACTTGTGGCTCAGCAAGCTTTACTGTTTATTTCAATTGTGCTGCTAAAGATTTTCCATTAGCAACTCCAGGTCTGATTCTGTAGGGGAAATCTTCCAAAGTTCTCAACTTGAAATAAATATGGGCAGAAAGTTGGTGCAAAAAAGTTCGACGACTGCTTGAAATATTCTTACTTAATGACTTTTTAAAAAAAATGCTCTTGTGATCAAACATTTGTCAAGAGATCTGGAATATAATAGAACGTGATATTAATTTGAACAAAATCAAACATAGTCAACCCAAATCCTATTTACTCTGGGAGGAGTACAACGCTGTAAAGCTTAGGACAATCTCCCATTCTTGAGCAAATAATGCAGACTTGTTAATGCCTTTTCGAATTGTGCTTTAACGCCGCTTTCAATTTCCTGACAATATAACAGGCTTTGGTGCGGTGGGACTGAAGCATTTAAACAGGGCTGCCTCGCTGCTGCCTGCAGGGTTATGCCTGCCAACGGCATATGAGACTCAAAGGTGGTAAGTATGGGTATTTACCATGACTGTGGAATGCGCGGTGGTATTCCGGGGTTTCAAAGGAAACCGGGCAAACAGTGTGCATGTGACCTACTTCACTCAAACCGATGCGGTATCCTCTACATTGGAGAGACCAAACGCAAACTGGGCGACCGCTTTGCAGAACACCTGCGGTCTGTCCGCAAGAAAGACCCAAACCTCCCTGTCGCTTGCCATTTTAACACTCCACCCTGCTCTCTTGCCCACATGTCTGTCCTTGGCTTGCTGCATTGTTCCAGTGAAGCCCAACGCAAACTGGAGGAACAGCACCTCATCTTCCGACTAGGCACTTTACAGCCTTCCGGACTGAATATTGAATTCAACAACTTTAGATCTTAAACTCCCTCCCCCCATCCCCACCCCGTTTCTTCCCCCCTCCCTTTTGTTTTTTTCAATAATTTATATAGATTTTTCTTTTCCCACCTATTTCCATTATTTTAAAATCTACAACTAATACCTTGTCAGTCTTTCCACCCCACCCCACTAGAGCTGTACCTTGAGTGTCCTGCCATCCATTCTTAATTAGCACATTTTCTTAGATAATATCACCACCTTCAACACATCTTTGATCCTTTTGTCTGTGGCATCTTTTGATTATCTGCTCCTATCACTGCTTGCTTGTCCCTACAACCACCCCACCCCCAACTTCTCTCCCCCCGCCCCCCACCTTAAACCAACTTATATTTCACCCCTCTCCTAACTATACTCAGTTCTGTTGAAGGGTCGTGAGGACTCGAAACGTTGACTCTTTTCTTCTCCACCGATGCTGCCAGACCCTGCTGAGTTTTTCCAGGTAATTCTGTTTTTGTTTTGCCATTGAGTCCACTGGTCTGAGGGGGAAGGGTTGTGTTTCCATGAGTTAAGTAGATTGACTTTGTGACAACTTGGCAGGCATCAATTTCTAGGTGTTGGGTTCATTCCAGCATTTAACCTGCAGCCGATGCCGTGTGGGCAGAAGGCCAGGACAGTGACTTGAGGTGGCATCAGGGCTCCAAATGCAAAACACAGTATTTCACCGATATTTTATGCTATCAATTTAATATTTGATTGATGCCAGTACTTGTGTAAATCTGGCCTCGGTGAAGAACAGCAGCTCAGAATTTATAGCTGAGCTGGAGAGTTTTGAGCGGTTTCAAGCTGGTATTCAGACACTAAGCACGTGCACCATCAATCACAAACACAAACAGCATTCAGTGCGCACCAATAAGTGACCTCTTCATTTCAACCGGCCCAGGTCAAAAAAATGATCGACAAAAATGGCAGCTCAGTTGTGTCTCCTGTCGAATGATTAAACAGGAGGTGCTCCACAGAATGAGATCACTGTGTTCTTTTACATCAACACATGCGGATATATAAAGACGCAAGTGAAACAGCGCTGTGCAATCGCCAAACCATAACTGAAAACTACCTCCTTTAGCCAGTATCACCACCAGCGACACCCCTTCGACCTTTTGCTTATGACATCTTTTGCAATCTCTCCTTTGCCCCCACCTATCACTGGCCTTCTATCCAGCTTCACCAGTCCCACCCCCTCCTTATACAGTATATATTTCACCACATTTCTACTTCTCTTTACTTCTGAAGAAGTCATCTGGACTCGAAACGTTAACTCTTTCTCTACACAGATGCTGTCAGACCTGCTGAGTTTTCCCAGCATTTTTTATTTTTGTTTCACATTTCCAGCATCTGCAGTATTTTGCTTTTAACTGAAAACTACCTTGCCTTTTGTGGTACAAGTAGGGGCAGCTCTTGACCTTAGAAGTGGACAGCTGCACTTTTAGGTTAAGCTGTGTTTGCAGAAGTGTGCTGTAAATGGGGACAGAGTTTTAGCGTAGTCCGCTAGCTGCTGCTTTTACCTTCCTATGGGAAAGAGGAGGGGAAATTGGAAGAAGCAAGGGTATTGTCGAGGAATTGACAGGAGCAGTGCTTTAGGGATTGGAGGGAACCTTGAGGCCTGCTTTGGAAGGGGAGCGAGAAAAAGCCAGGCGTGGTTCTGTGGTGGGAGAAATGGGGTAGGATAGTGACAGCTGGAACTAAGAAGATAATTTTTGTATCTTATGTTTATTCTTAATGCTTTCCTCTGCTTCTGCTTTTTTCCTCCTGGGGTGGCCGAGTTGTGCTATTAATGATAGAGTTGATCAGCAAACACTTCTTGGGTGGAAACATTAAGTTTATTTACAATATACTCAGCAGCAACTATACATGTACTTCCAACTTCATCTCCATCTCTGCACTGACTGATGAGGTAGCTCATGCTGCTCTCCTATTGGTTACTACAAATCATGTGATCTTGCCTAACAAGTATTATTCTTAAAGGTACATTTCACACTAAATAAAACCATAATTACTGCACCCTTGAGGCTGTTCTGCCATTCAATTAGATCTTGGCTGATAGACGCCTCAACTTCATTTTTAAAACATTTGTTCATTTCCCAATGTTCAGAGGGCATTTAAGAGTCAAACATTGCTGTAGGCCTGGTCACATGGAGGTCAGACCAAGTAAGGGTGACAGATTTCCTTCCTTAAAGGTTATTGGTGAACCAGATGGGTTTTTACAACAATCATTTCATGGTTGTCATCAGACTTTTAATTACAGATTTTTATTGAACTCAAATTTCACCATCTACCATGGTGGGATTTGAACCCAGATCCCCAGAGCATTGCCCTGGGTCTCTAGTCCAGTGATAATACCGCTATGCTACCACCTCCACACATTTACATGATATTCCTCTGTATCCCTTGACATAAAAATCCTGAAAATCTCAACGATCTAGCAAGTCCAGCAACAGAGAGAGATTTCCAAATATTTGCTATCCTTTATGTGGAATAAGTGCTTTTGGATTTCATTCCTAACTGGCCTCATTATAATTTCAAGATTATACTTCCTGACTTTTGATTCCCCGCCACAAAGAAATAGGGCAGGATTTTCAAATGCCCACAGTGTCAGAACCCGGTGTGGGCGCGATTCGAAAATTGGGATCCCGATGCCTCCAGGACTGTTTGGAATTTCAAAGGGCTGGTGGGGGGAGGGTGGAAGCGGAGATGGGAAGCCCATTTACCTCCAATTAATGGTTCATTGAGCTTTACCAACGCCTTGATTAGACCATTCATCAACCTCCGAAACTCAAGGGAATACGAAGGAAGTTTATGCAACTTTTCCACGTAATTTAACTCTTTAGATCTTGCTATTTGGATGAACCTGTGCTGAACCACCCCGACCCCAAGGGCAATATCTCTGATCCGAGGCTCTGTGCTCAAAGCTGAATGTGAAACCCCATACAACAGAAAATTTACTTCCTCACTCTTGTGATCCAACTTGTTTGCGATTTTGATTTCCATTTTGCTTTTTGATTGCTTTTCATACACGTGCATTAGCTTTTTTGTGACTTGGGTACGTGGACATCTAAACCCTTTTGCTCCTCCACAGTTCCTGCTCCCCTCACTGTGAAGAAAGTATTCCAATTTGTCTTTCTCAGATCCAAAGTGGATGACCTTGAACCGCACCTGTCATAGTTTTGGCCACTCGCTTAATCTGCCTGCATCCCTTTGGAACCCTGGACCCATGTGCACAACTAACTGTGCCTCCTAATTTATCACCTTTGGCAAACTTAAACAGCTCCACATTTCTTCAACTAAATAATTAATTTATCTGGTGAAAAGCAAAGGCCACCCATACAAATCCCTGGGAACAGCACTTGTCACATCCTAGATAAAAGCTAAAATCTGCAGATGCTGGAAATCCAAAATAAAAACAAAAATACCTGGAAAAACTCAGCAGGTCTGGCAGCATCTGCGGAGAGGAACACAGTTAACGTTTCGAGTCCGAATGACCCTTCAACAGAACTAAGTAAAAATAGAAAAGAGGTGAAATATAAGCTGGTTTAAGGTGTGGGGGCTGGGTGGGAGTGGGGGGTGGGGGGGGTGGGGGGGGTGGGGGGGGGGTGCAAGAAGAGCTGGATAGAGGGCCAGTGATAGGAGGAGATAACCAAAAGATGCCACTTGTCACATCCTGTCGGCCAGAGAGCATTCCATTCATCCCTGCTCTCTGTCTCGTCCCTCCCAACTAATTACTAAACCATGTTACAAGGATACCTCCAATTTTGCATGCTTTCATTTTTGATGATAATCTCTTATGTGGAATCTTATTAAATTTCTTCTGAAAGTCCGTGTAAATAATATTTACAGACACTCCGCTGTCTACTATGCTGATAACTCCTCAGAAAGTTCGACTAGATTAGTCAGGCAACACGTACCCTTCGACTTAACATTCTCTCTGATTAGCTCGAGGGAGTTTTGTCCAAGTGCTCAGTATCTATGTTTTTGATGATAGATTCCATCAACTTTCCCGTAAGCTGCTAAAATGCCAGCTGCTACAGCTTAAAGCCGAAATGAAGCTATTTCCTTTCACATGCAATAGACTTAATTTGCAGGGTTGATGCTGAAATTGGGTGCATTAGAGCTATCCAGCGGGATAATGGTTACCCTGATCAGTTCATTGTTCATTGTATATCATGCAAACTCATGAATGGGCCTAAGGCTGTCACTTTTGGACCTGAAAAGTGTCCAGTCTACCTCAGATTACCCTAGAAGGGTGAGGTGTCTCAAAAATTTGAGCAACAGTCTCACGCTGCTACCATGCAGTAGCAACACGAGCGGTATTCTCCACTGATAAGATGCTGCTGTTGAGCCAAAAAGATGTTCTGCTCACCATACGAATCAATAATGTGGTATATGAATTTCAGTGCCGGTGCGGTGCCTGGTACATAGGTCATACGTTCCAATGACTGATGGATCGTATCAAACAGCACGTTCTTTCTGATGTGCGTAACAGGCAAAGTACTGACTGTACTCTCCCAGTTTGTGCATGCACAACTCAGAACACAGTGCCCAACATTAGATGTGATTCTGTGATTGGACAGTACTCACTAAACAATCTTGATTGTGCTAAGAATTACACTGACAAACAATTTAAGATTATCAGTTGGACTCAAAGTGTGGCTCACTTGTGTGTGCTAGAAGCTACATATATTCACACACTGCAATATACTGGATACTGAAAGGCTATGGGGCCTTTCAATGCCAACATTCAATAGTACTGAAGACTTGTTCTTCAGAACTAGCTGCACCCTTAGCCTAATGCACCCTGCTCCAGTGCAGCTACAACACTGGCCTCAACACAGCCATGTGGAAAATTGCCTTGGTATGTCCTGTCCACACAAAGAAGGACAAATCCAACCCAGCCAATTACTGAGATAAAAGCAAAATACTCAGATGCTGGAAATTGGAAACAAAAACAGAAAATGCTGGAAAAACTCAGCAGGTCTAAAAGTATCTGTGGAGAGAAAAAAAACAGAGTTAACATTTCGAGTCTGTATGAACGGACTTGAAACGTTAACTCTTTTTTTTCTCTCCACAGATGCTGTTAGACCTGCTGAGTTTTTCCAGCATTTTTTGTTTTTGTTTGCCAGCCAATTCCTGCCCCATCAGTCTACTCTCGATCATCAGCAAAGTGATGGAAGGGGTTGTCAACAGTGCTATCAAGTGGCATTTACTCAGAAACAACCTGCTCACTGACACTCAGTCGAGTTCCACCAGAGCTACAGCCTTAGTTCAAACATGGACAAAAGAGCAGAACTCAAGAGGCGAGGTGAGAGTGATTGTCCTTGACAGCAAGGCAGCATTTGACTGAGGGTGATATCAAGGGGCCCGAGCAAAACTAGAGTCAATGAGAATCAGGGGAAAACACTCTGCTGGTTGGAGTCATACCTAGCACAAAGGAAGATGGTTGTGGTTGTTGGAGGCCAATCATCTCAGTGCCTGGACATCACTGCAGGAGTTCCTCAGGGTAGTGTCCTAGGCCCAACCATCTTCAGCTGCTTCATCACCACCTCCCTCCTTCCTCCATCATAAGGTCAGAAGTGGGGATGTTCACTGGTGATTGCACAATGTTCAGCATCATTTGCGACTCCTCAGATACTGAAGCAGTCTGTGCCCATATGCAGCAAGACCTGGACAACATTCAGGCTTGGGCTGTTAAGAAGTAAATAACCTTCACATCACACAAATGCCAGGCAATGATCATCTCCAAAGAGAGAGAACCCAACCTTCTCCCCTAGATATTTAATGGCATTAGCATCACTGAATCCCCCACTAGCAACATTCTGGGGGGGGTTACCATTGACCAGAAACTGAACTGGACCAGCCATATAAATACAGTACAGCAGGTCACCTCCTGACTCCCCAAAGCCTGTCCACCATCTACAAGGCAAAAGTCAGGAGTGTGATGGAATATTCTCCACTTGCCTGGATGAGTGTAGCTCCCACAACATTCAAGAATCTCGACACCATCCAGGATAAAGCAGCCCACTTGATTGGCACCCCATCCACTACCTCCAATATCCACTTCCTCCACCACGGACGCACAGTGGCAGCGGTGTGTACCATCTACAAGAGGCATTGCAGCAACTTACCAAGGATCCTTAGACAACACTTTCCAAACCCACGACCTTTACCACTTTGAAGGACAAGGGCAGCAGATGAATGGGAGCACCACCACCTGCAAGTTCCCCTCCAAGCTACTCACCATTCTGACTTGGAAGTATATCGCCGTTCCTTCATTGGGTCAAAATCCTGGGCCTCTCTCCCAAGCAGCACTGTGGGTGCACCTACACCACATGGACTGCAGCGGTTCAAGAAGGTGGCTCACCACCACCTTCTCAAGGGCAATTAGAGATGGGCAATAAAAATGCTGGCCTAGCCAGCGACACCCATGTCTTGTGAAAGAATGAATAAGCCACAAGGCCCTGCCCTTTGCAAACAGGAAGAGCACGTCCATGCAATGCGCCTTTTTCAATTAAACTAGAGCTTGGGGATAGATATTCCCCAGTTCATTCCCCATGGCAATACCTTGACCAATCAGAGTTAGCCCGCCTGGTTTGAATTTAAACGAAAGCTTGGCAGTTAACTGTTCCCTGGTGCATTCTCCATGGCAATGCCTCTACAAGTCAGAGTCTGCTTGCCAACCATTCAGCACCGTCTTCTCATGCAGTGTAAATTGTTGTTCCCTTTTGAGATTAGGTATCCTTGCGAATCTGCCCTGATGAATGCAAAAACGAAAAGCAGGTCTCTTTTTTCACTTTATTAATTCCGTTTGTGAGATGTTTGGGGATTCGGCCAGTTTTTTAAAAATAAATCTGTCAGTCCCCTTTTGCTCATTTTCTAACTGGACATAAATGTTTATGGATCATGGCCTAGTAGTGTCCTGCAATGCAGGCAGCACTGTGTTCATTACCGGTTAAAACCTGTGACCAGATTTTGCTGAACTTTCTAAAACCAGATCAGCTCGGATTTCTGGCCCACATCACTACTGTTGCTCGTAGGCTGAGTCGGAATTTAGATTTTTTTTTTAACATGTACTGCATCAAGAACATAAATACATGTGGATCCTCAGGCGACACCACATTTCTGTAAGGCCAGACCTGTGCCTTATACATTGAAGGAGAAGGTGGATGCAGAACTGTGCAGGTTAGAAAAGCTAGTCATCATCCAACCTGTCCAATTCTTGGAATGCGCAGCACCCAGAGTTCCTGTGGTTAAGCCTGACCAAACCATACGTATTTGTGGGGGCTATAAATTGACAATAAACAAGGCAGCTAAACTAGATACGTACCCTACTCCAAGGACAGATAACTTTTATGCAAAGCTAGCTGGAGGCAAATCCTATACAAAATCGGATATGAGCCATGCTTTCCAATAATTAGAGCTGGATAGCACACCTAGAGGATACGTGACTATTAACACACACAAGGGTCTTGATCAGTACACTCGCCCACCCTTTGGAGTATCGTCTGCATGTGCAATCTGTCAAAGGACAATGGAGAGTCTTTTGCAAGGACTTCCCTGAGTGGTAGTATACCTAGGTGATGTTCTGATCACAGGGTCAACTGAGGCTGAACACTTGGCCAACCTTCACGGAAGCTGGCGCGTGGTTAAAGAAAGAAAAATGTACATTTCAAGCACCAGAAGTTACTTACCTGGGTCACAGGGTGGATTCCATGGGTTTGCAACTGGTAGAAGAGAAAGTTAGGGCAATAAAAGGTGCGCCCTCACCTACCAATGTAACCAAACTCAAGTCTTTCCTGGGTATGATCAACTACTATAGCCACTTCTTGCCAAGCTTACCAACTTGTATTGGCACCATTACAATTGTTGTTAAAAAGGAATCACCATTGGTTGTGGAATTCGCAACAGGAAGAAGCTTTTGTGAAAGTAAAGAAACTGTTGCATTTGTTGTGTTTATTGGTACACTACGACCTATGGAAAGAATTGGTATTAACATGCGATGCCTCTCCTTATGGTGTGGGAGCTGTATTATCACATAGAATGGAAAATGGATCAGAAAGGCCCATTGGCTACATCTCGAGAACCCACTCCACAGCCGAGAAGGGTTATTCCCAACTAGAAAAGGAAGGTTTATCGGTGGAATTCGGAGTGAAGAAATTCTAACGTATCTGCATGGACAACGTTTCACCATTGTGTCAGACCATAAACCATTAGTGGGTTTATTCAGGGAGGATAAGGCCATTCCCCAATAGCATCAGCAAGAATACAATGTTAGGCTTTGATATTATCTGCGTACGAGTATACCTGTATGTATCGTCCTGGCTTACGCATGGCAAATATAGACGCACTCAGCTGTCTCCCGTTACTAGCTCCTGTTCTACAAGAAGTTGCGCTGTTACTGAATTTCTACGCCTGTGTGTGCAAAGCAAATTAAAAATTGGATGAACAGAGATCCAACATTGTCGAAAGTCAGAGATTTCGGGCAGCGAGGGCAGAGCTGGCGCGTGCCTGACATGCTGGGATGTGAAATAGTGCGCGATGATGTCGGGTGCGTGTCCCGATGCCATTGCGCACTTGCACAATATTTCGGTCGGCAGGCCTGCTGCCAACTCTCACGCGGACCCGCTGACAATTAAGAGGCCTATTAAAGCCATTAAAGTATCAATTAACAGAGATCTTTCGCCGCCCGTCTAACGTTACGGTTGGCGGGCAGGCGAATTGGTCAGGCGGCGTTTGCATTTTTCAGGAAACCTCATCCAAGGGCGGGATGAGGTTTCCACAGTTAAATACAAAAAAGTAAAAATCTATGCACAGAATCTTTATAACGTCTACGCACAGGTGACTCATTTTGATGCGTGGACATTTTTACCAGATTTTAAGTTCTGTCTTTATTGATTTTAAATTCGTCAGCTCCCTGAGGCAGCTCTCTGCCTTCAGGGAGCTTTCCTTCTGCGCTCCCCTGCACCCGCATTGACTTCAGCGCTCGTCCTCTTCCCATCGCCAGCCAGCGTGAAATCGTGGTCAGGGGGCCAATCATTGGCAATGGCCCATTCCCCGCCCTCTCCCAGGCCTGCCAATCGCGGCTGCCCGCCGACCCGAAAATTCTACCCTTTGTTTTGCAAGGATGGTCAGAATTGCCTGTATCTGAAGATTTGAGACCATTCCATGCCAGAAGCACAAGAGTTAAGCTGTCAAGATGGAACTTTGTTGTGGGGATCAAGAGCCGTCGTCCCTTCGCGAGGAAGAGAACCACTCTTGACAGAGCTTCACAGTGCGCATCCAGGCATATCGAAGATGAAAATGCTTGTGCGAAGCTATGTCTGGTGGCCAGGTATTGACAGAATGGTCAAGCACTGTCAGCAACAACAGAAGTTACCTGTTTTAGCTCCACTGCGTCCATCCACAGGAGTGGCCTGGCTAGCCCTGGGTTAGGCTACATATTGATTACGGTAGGACTGTGCTTAGGTACCATGTTTTTTGCATAGAAGCACATTCTAAATAGATGGATGTAGATCAGATTACCAACATTGAGAGGCTGTATCATTGTTTTAGCATACCTGGGAACCGTTGTTTTTTTCAAATTTATAAGTAGGCTAGGTCAGCATTTATTGCCCATCCCTTATTCAGAGGGAATTTAAGAGTCAACCACATTGCTGTGGGCCTGGAGTCACATGTAGGCCAGACCAGGTCAGGGGGAGGCAGATTTAGTGAACCAGATGGGTTTTCACAACAATCAACAAAGGTTTCATGGGTCACCATCATGGATTTTTTGGTTTTTTACATTGAATTCAAATGTTGCCATTTGCCATGGTGGGATTCAAACCCAGGTCCCCTAGGCCATTACCCTGTGACTCTGGAATACCGGTACAGTGACAATACCACTATACTACTGCCTCCCCTTCTGACAACAGTATAGTCTTTACCATTACAGAGTTTCAGAGATTCACGAATTTAATGGCATCATTAATGGACACATTAAAACAGCCCCATATCATCTCTCATCAAATGGTTTAGCTGAGAGAGCTGTGCAAACTTTCAAATCTGAAACAAGCTTATCAGGAGTTACTCTAGAAGCTCGACTTTCCCACTTTCTTCTCAGTTATCGTACGTCACCACATTCGTCTATGGGTTCAACACCGTCTAAATTATTGATGAAATGCCAACTAAGTACAAGGTTAAGCCATGATGTTTCCAAAGTTAGAGAGGAAGGTAGAGAGGAATCAGAGTAATCAAAAATTGAATCACGATATTCATAGGAAAGCTTGCATATTCACTGTTGGAGACAAAGTATTTGTGCGGAATTACGGAAGTGGACCCCCTTGTTGGGTTCCTGGAACCATTGTCTCAGAGACTGGTCCCTTATCCTTCCAGGTGGAAGTGGAAGACAGGATAGTTCAAAAACACGTGGACCATACCCTTGATAGAGAGACATTCCAACAACCAACTATTCTGCCTGTCAATAACATCAAACCATCAATCCCTGAGGTGACAAATTGACCTAGAACAGAAAAGCCCGATGTCTCTGTGGAGTTGCCAAACCCAAAACTGCCACTTTCTAATGATGTATCTCATGACCGAGTTCCTGATCATGTTGATCCTGCGGAAGAACCTCAAGTGATCGAGCTACGCTGCTCTAACTGAACCAGAGACTTTGATCTTTAATCACCTGAAGTTATATATATGTATGTGTTGTTGGATTTTCAAATGTTCTCTGTAAATAGAAACTGTAAAAAAACTAAAGGGGGAGGAAATGTAGTAATTGAAGATATAGCCTCTCCTGCTGTCTATCAAAGAACACATGATGTTTTTATATATCCGATCTCTCAGAACACCTTCCAATAATTTACCTACTACTGACGTCAGGCTCACTGGTCTGTAATTACCTGGTTTACTTTTGGAGCCTTTTTTAAACAACGGAACAACATGAGCTACCCTCCAATCCTCCGGCACCTCACCCGTGGCTAAGGACATTTAAAATATTTCTGCCAGGGCCCCAGCAATTTCTACACTAGTCTCCCTCAAGGTCCGAGGGAATATCATGTCAGGCCCGGGGGATTTATCTACCTTTATTCGCTGTAAGGCAGCAAGCACCTCCTCTTTAATCTCTATATGTTCCATGAAACTACTGCTTGTTTCCCTTCCTTCCTTATACACTATGCCAGTTTCCTGAGTAAATACTGTTGCAAAAAAACTGTTTAAGATCTCCCCCATCTCGTGAGGCTCCACACATAGACGGCCACTCTGATCTTCAAGGGGACCAATTGTGTCCTTTACTATCCTTTTACTCTTAATATACTTGTAGAAACCCTTCGGGTTTACCTTCACATTATCTGCCAAAGCAACCTCATGTCTTCTTTTTGCCTTCCTGATTTCCTTTTTTAGTATTTTCTTACATTTTCTATACTCTACAAGTACCTCATTTGCTTCTTGTTGCCTACACCTGCTATGCACCTATCTCTTCTTCTTAACCAGATCGCCAATATCCCTTGAAAACCAAGGTTCCCTATGCCTGTTAACTTTGCCTTTAATCCTGACAGGAACATGCAAACTCTGCACTCTCAAAATTTCGCCTTTGAATGCCTTCCACTTACTGAACACATCCTTTCCAGAAAACAACTTATCCCAATCCGCTCTTCCTAGATCCTTTCTCATTTCCACAAAATTGGCCTTTCTCCAATTTAGAATCTCAACTCGAGGACCAGACCTATCCTTATCCATAATTAGCTTAAAACTAATGACATTGTGGTCACGGGTCTTAAGGAGTTGAGTTACAGGGAAAGATTAAACAGGTTAGGACTTTATTCCTTGGAGCGTAGAAGAATGAGGGGAGATTTGATAGAAGTTTACAAAATTGTGAGGGGTATAGACAGAGTAAATGTGAGTAGGCTCTTTCCACTTAGATTAGGAGAAATAAACACAAGAGGACATGGCTTTAGGGTGAAAGGGGAAAGGTTTAGGGGGAACATTAGCGGGAACTTCTTCACTCAGAGAATGGTGAGAGTGTGGAACGAGCTACCATCTGACGTGGTAAATGCAGGCTCACTCTTAAGTTTTAAGAATAAATTGGATAGATACATGGATGGGAGAGGTCTGGAGGGTTATGGACTAGGTGCAGGTCAATGGGACTAGCAGAATAATATTTCGGCACAGACTAGAAGGGCCGAATGGCCTGTTTTCAGTGCTGTAGTGTTCTATGGTTCTATGGTTCTATGATGTTCTTGGAGGCTCCGACCAATGACTCCTAAGTGCGGGTAACCCAGTGGTCGGGGCTGCCTGACGAGAGTCTTGATCGAGCATGTAGCATCTGTAAAGCTCTCTGTAATGGGGTTTATCTGTTTCTTATTGCAACCTGTCAAGTCATTACAGAGACAAATATTTCCCTATTGATTCTGGGGTGACGTGGTTGCTGGGAATGATTGATTATCTGTCATATTCGTCTGTACGCTGAGGAGAAATCACTGCCTGGTGGGGGTTAAAATTGGACATAGGTGGGAATGTAAAATTGGCAGAATTGCTTTCACTAACCATAAAAATAGAGCCTACTGTTCAGGTGGTCTAATGAAGTGAATTGAACTGAATAGCAGGCAGGAAGGACATATGACAAGTGATCAGTGCCATCCTAACTGTTTTGTGTTCTCAGCTCCAAGTCCAATTTCACCTCCAAGGTTTTCAAAGGTCAAAGTGGTCAATTGACAATGTAGAAAATTGTTGTATCTTTATTCAATGTAAACAGTTTCATTTTTGAGGCTTGTAGTGGCATTGGGCTTGCTCAGTACCACCTATTGCCACTCTGTAGAAAACAAGACAATCTCCATCTGCCAGCAAGTTGGTGGAGAATTTCTCGTTCGTGTGGATATTGGAGATTAGGATGTAGCTCCCAATCCTGGCTTTTTATGTAATTTTTTTTTTAATAAAGCAATATACCAGATTTTTCTCAAACTTTCCTATTCAAAGGCCCATGCAATTACCATTGGCCTGAATTTTTCAGATGGTGGGGGTCTCACCACTTCCCACCATCCGAAGAGTCGGTGGGAAACACGTCCCCGCCGACTCCGAGTGCCCCACAGCCATTCACGCTTGAATGAGCGTTAAGTGGCTGCAGGCGGGACTTCCGCCCCTCACTCAGGAAAGAAGTCCAGTCTTGCAGAGCTGCCGGCCAAACCGATTGGCTGGCAGCTCCCCAGCCCCTGCAGCGCCAGCGCTGCAGTGGACAGAAAAGGAATGCAGGAGGACGCCTGAGACCAAGTCCATGCACCAGAGGCCAAGGTAAGTTCAAGGTGTCTCAGGGTGGGGAGGATAGGGGCGTCCTTGGCGGGGTGGTGGCGGGGATGTGTCTAGGGGGTGATTGGCATCTTGGGGAAGGGGCGCTCGACTTCAGAAAGGGGCTTCTGATGGATGTGACTCCCCCTCCGCTTCCTGCCCGAGGTGTAACTTCAATCCTCCCGCCAGCCTAAAAATTGAGTTGGAAGCAGCCCTTAAGTGGCCAATAATTGGCCACATATGGGCCTCAAATGGGGCACAGGTGGGCTCCCCGTATCAGGCCTTGCCTGCCCCAGTGTAAAATCGCTGTGTGGTCGGGGGCGGGGGGTGGGGGGTCGTAAACCCAGCGGAACCCTGTCCCTTCAATTTCACGGCCCCATCCCACCAGCCTAAAAACCCGCCGGGGAGTGTAAAATTCTGGTCTTAGTGTCTTTGTCCCATTTGTTTGGTCGCATCTCTACGAGCCTCAATTGTACTTCAAAACACCGGGAAATGTGCCAAAAAATACATCAAAGGTCACAAATTTTTTATGGATCGCCATGGAAACTAAAGTTGATGCCACCCCCTTTCGACAATGTCTAAGTCAATGCAGTTTGTTTGTTGCTCTTGAAAACAATTGATGGATTAGCTGCAGCTAATGATATAACAAGTTCATGTGTCAGTGCACTCTCATTGTAGCTACTTCTTGTATGTCAAATCGGAGGTCCTGAGTTCCAGTTCTCCCAAGACATCAATAAAAAATACTTCCACTCAATGCAATAAAAATGAATTCATTTTATTAATTCATCATGGCCTTGGCCATGAACCTATTTTCATTAACTGGTTTTCAGTTGTATGTTGTTTGTTGTTTTGTTGAGATGCTTTCCCACCTCTCCCCACCCTGTTCTTTGTCAGCTTTTACAACTCTTTTTTGGGTACAGCTAGGTGAGAACTATTAGCTGAAGGATGACAATTCAATGACACAGTTCAAGAGTCTGACAGTAACAACACTTGCTACACCAAAACCATCAGATGTTATTAGAACAAACTGTTAGTATGGTGAAGGAAATATTAAGAAATATTCTTTGATTCCCTTTGTGTCTTTTATACTCTATCTCATCCTTAATGGAAGTGTCTTAGAGTTGCTGTGGTCAACATGGCTCGGTGAGCAAATGTACCAATTGATAGTCTTGCTACAATTGTACAGGGCTTAGGTGAGACCAAACCTGAAGCACTGATCTTTGATTTGTTTTGATCGAAAGGTTATCGGGGTTTGGCGAGAATATGGAGTTGCGGTTAAAATCAGATCAGCCATGATCTTGTTGAATGGCGGAGCAGGTTCGAAGGGCTGAGTGGCCTACTCCTGCTCCCAATTTGTATGTTTGTATGTTCTGCATTTAAGGAATGAAAGACTTGCATTGGAGGCAGTACAGCGAAGATTCACTACATTGGTCACTGGATTGAGAGGATTATCTTATGATGAGAGGCTGAGTAAATTGGATCTATATTCTCTGGAGTTTAGAAGTATGAGAGGTGGTTTCAGTGAAACGTAATGGATTCTGAAGTGGCTTGACAGGGTAGATGCTGAGGGGTTGTTTCTCCTTGCTTGGGAACCTAGGACATGGGGGCACAGTCTCAGGACTGAGACGAAGAGAAATTTCTTCATTCAAAGGGCTGTGAATCTTTGGAATACACTACCCCAGAGCACTCTGGATGCTCCATCGTTGAATATATTTAAAGCTGGGATAGACAGATTTTTGGTGTCTCAGGGAATCAAGGGATATGGGGAGCGGGCGGGTAAGTGGAGTTGAAGCCCAAGATCAGCCATAATTGCATTGAGTGGTGGAGCATGCTCGACAGGCTGTATTTTAAAAAATTAATTCACAGGTTGTGGGCTTCGTTGGCTGGGCCAGCATTTATTGCCCATCCCTAGTTGCCCTTGAGAAGGTGGTGGTGAGCTGCCTTCTTGAACCCCCTCAGTCCATGTGGTGTAGGTACACCCACAGTGCTGTTAGGGAGGGAGTTCCAGGATTTTGGCCCAGTGACAGTGAAGGAACAGCGATATATTTCCAAGTCAGGCCTTCTCCTTCTCCTGTCTTTTATGTTCTTATGATTATGTGCCGTCTAAAACCAGACATGTTGTACCTAGGTTATTTAGTCTCAGTTGAGGTGTGATGTTGGGATAGAAGGGAAGACTGACTTGAATTAATCCGATGACACCTTTGACATTACAGCCAACAAAGTGTTACTGTGTTCATTGAGCGGGACAAGAAATCAGCCAGGCGTGTGCCATTTAAATTCGCCCAACATCTGAACATTCTGTACACCCCAAATGGAATTCCATCCTAGAGGTTAGAACAAACTATCCAAAACAGATAAAAGATTGCTAGGAGACAGCTAAAGCTTAACTGGAATTGGGGGGTACATAGGACATCATAAATCATGAGAAATAACTAAGACTAGTCTAATAAAATTATCTATAGTACAGCGTTTAGCATCTTGGCCAGCCTTTTCTGAAAGATGTTCCAGATAGTCTGCTGGCATGTATGGTGCAAAGCCTATTGAGTAAACAGAGGTAATGAAGCCTTTCATAGGCATTAGTTGCTATAAGGTCTCTTTTGGAGTCAATTTAGGGAAAAGATTTCACCTCATTACAGCTTGTAGTACAATCATAAGCTCGTTATTCCTCCTTCCATTTACAATCTTGCTGCAAATAGAAAACAGAGGAGATTCTCAGTCTCCTAAAACTTAAATTGCTACAATTTACTGTTTTAACCTATTACGAAAGCTTACGTGCTGTTCCCATCTCTTTGAGCAGCTGCCTGTTGCCATAGAAACAAGAAGTTATTGGGCCTGGTCATGTTTCCCTTGGCCTGGTCAGAGGCTCCATTGAGAATTATAGGGGGCTTATTTCCTGATAAGCAAAGCTCAGGTACAAATAGCACATCTGGTTTGCGTTTCTCTATTTTAAAATGGCTAATATTTATTTGAAAATAACACATCGAGGGATATCGAATGAGTGCTCTAAACATTTTTGAGAATGTATCCTCATAGTCAGGTCAGAGCCCTCTGAAATTAAGTTCTACACTGGTCCTATAAATGTCAGAGTCCATAGCAAAAGTCACCACTGTTAGAAGTCAAGTTAATAAAAATTCTGAGGTACAAGTGTATTTTATTTCAAACGTTAAATACGTCAGACTGAGTTTACATTTGCCTTTTTGATAATTAACAATGGTATTCTCGCATGTTAGGGCTAACTGACTGGGGTTGCAGTCATACATTTGAATAGGAATGAACTTTGGCTAAATTTAATACCTGACTGTATTCAAACGTTGTGGGTTTTGTCAGGCTGGCATGGTTTGGGTTTTGCTCAGATTTATTTCAAGGATCCTTCTGAAGAATGATTGCCTACTTGCCATTTTAAAATGTTAAGAATGTTTAGTTTCACGGTTTAATCTCCCTGTTAATGATGTTCATCTTCATGAGTGTGTCACTTGATGTAAATGCCAAGCCGGTTGTCTCCACTTGTTTCCCATGCATTTGGCAACGTTCCCTGTTTGAAGACTGCCTGCACAAACAGACAATTGAAGTCTGATTACAGACCTGCAAAAGGGCCTACATTAAACATTTTGAATTCCACTATAGAGTAAAAATAGATTATTGGTATCATGGGCTGAATTTTGCCACAGAGCTGGAGATGAATTTGGAGGCAGTGGGGGGGGGGGTGTGTGGGGTGGAGGGGGTCCGACTGGAATGGGGAAATTCAGATCGTTGCGTGTCAGGATGGCTCCCAGACGCTGTCCCGCCTCCAAATGGGTTTCCCAGGGCAGGCTGTCATAGGAATCGGCAACCTGTTCTGCAGAGGCGAGTAGCCAATTAGGGCAGTTAAGGTCCCACTTATGGGCCATTTTCAGAACCCACCAATATTTTCCTGGACCGCCCCCTGCTGAGTTCAGAGGTCAGCAGCAACTTAAGGCCAGAGGACTATTGGTGCCCCAACTGACTCTGACTCAAAGGCTGAGCCACAAGTATGAAAAGTATGCAGGCACAGCCAAAACTTATCCTGTAGAGGGGTTTGACCTCCGCACTGATGGTCCTAACAACTGAGGACCTTCAAAAATTTTAAAATTTCAGCTTATGCGAGTGCTGCCATATTGAGGTGCCCTTCTGTTCGCCTTTATGCCTGGGCAGCGCATACCTATCCTGGCCACTGCTGAGGGCCCGCTCATTAGGCCTCCTGCCTTGTGAACCCAACCGGTGAACACGGAGATGGCCAATTAGGAGTCTGTTTCACATAAAGTTGTGCTGGCAGTCACCAAGATGACAATCGTGGGCTTGGAACCCTTATATGGTCCCAACCTTGGGCTTCTGGTGCCTGCGGAAACATTCAATCCCATGGTTCTGGAGAATTTTAAAATAATAAACATTAAAATAAATAAACTAAAATAAGAGGGCCAGAGGTTTACTTCCACACAGAATGACTGAATTACTTTGGGAAATGATCTTGATCGTGAGGGGAGAAGGTTTTCATGTTCAGTATACCTAATCCCTGATAAATATTGTTCAATATTTCCAGCAATAGTGCATTCTTTATCCACATTTTTACAATTTTGCATTAACTAACAAATCGTGGGAATCTATCCCTCTTTGCACTATCTAAACAGCAGAGACTCCGCATAATAGCCATTGAGACAATAATCTATAGGTGCTGTGCTGACTGGTTTTAGAGGTAGCTAGACTGAATTAGATACTTAACATATGACCCAGAATTGGTTCCTCAGGACGTTCTTGCTCCTCCGTTGGCACAAGACTGTTGTACTGTTCCCATCATCACTTTTTTTGAGGTTAACCAACTTAGCACAGGCCAGGGAATGAACTTGCTTGGCTTCTTTGCCTCTGTGCCAACATCAATTGCTGCCTTCATGCATGGATGGGCTTAATAACTCAGAGTGGGAAGTGGGATGTAGGAAGAAAATGATCTATTGGGTGGGGAAGGGGGTGGGGGTGATGGGATGGGAGTCAACACTAGATTCTGTAAACCAGCACTGGGTAATGTTATTCCTTCTGCCCAGAAGGAAAAAAAAACAGTTTGGAGCAGTGGTCTTATTTCCCAGTTTTCACTGGCGTTCCAGTTTAAGGTATACAAGACCAGTATTCTTTTCCCCCAGTTTTTACTGTTTGTTTTTCTGTCTGGGTGGGATCATTTCATTGCAATTGAGACCATGGATTCTGAAGGGAAGACATCGTTCCCTTTGTCAAGCTGCACCGACAGTACTATGAGCTAAATCTCCCCCCACCAGCGGTATGGCAGACATTTCAGAGCACGTGGTGATCTCCATGCAGCGACTTTCCACTGACCTGCTCATTTATTATTGCACAGCTCACCATGTTAAGACTGGCACCTGTGAGGTAGTGGCTCTGCACAGATGCTGCAATAAGAACAAAATCGAAGAGCGGTCCCAGACGGTGAAGTGCTCCTGTTTCCCGGGACAAGTAGCAGGAACGACACGTGCTGCTCCTTCATGTGTTGACGGTAGGTTTGCTTTCCCCTTTTTAACACCAATTTCCCTCTCCCCAACTCCCAAGTTTGACTGTGGCTTTTTTTTTTTCCCGACACTGCCCTCATGTAGTTACCAGAACTATTCTATCTCATTTTTTTAATGTTGCATTCCTTTACGTTTAGTTGGACTGAAAGTGCTTAACAAGATGATCAGTTCTGCGGTGCCAAACAACGTAATGAAGATGAATCCAATTGCAATGTTCTGTTAGAATGTTTGCTGAACTACATTTACAAAGGAGTGTTCCCTCACCTTGAATTTTATGAAGATTTTTGGTTCTTAGCCTAGTCAGGAACAATATGTATTAGAAGGGCAGTATGTTGAGGCAACAGTTACCACTGGATCACAGGTTGTGTCCCTAGGACTAATTGTCACAATCCATTTTGGTGGCACAGGTCTGAGCTACGGACAACTTCTGCTAGGGTAGGGCACTGAATTAGGCCCTCACTGATCCAGCACCAACAAGCCGCCAAATTTGGCTCAGGTCGTTTGTCTCCTGATTATACCCAGGCATAAAATTGGCATTGCAGTTTGTGTGTTATCAATAATCACCTGTTTATCATTTCCATTGATTATTAACAGAGCTTTTTGATTTGAAAGGACAGTTTTTTTTCTAATGAGGAAGGCGACATAACTTCTTTAACACGCTACATGTTTGGCATTCGCTGCTCATTATTGGTTTGCCAGTCATGACTCCATTGTAATACCCATCAAAGGGGAACAAGTGAAATACACTCCCTTCTTGTATTGAGTTTGACGTATACTTCTTTGGGGATGCATCTCCAGGTGAAAACTAAATAGGGCATTTTGATAAGATAGCACGCTTGTTGCTAACCATATTAAATTAACTTAGAGAGGAGTTAAAATAATAAAACTGGAAATATATTTGCTATCAGCATTCCAGCTTTCTATTCTTGAATACTTGACCAAATCACACTTACAGCAATCCTGCCTTCCAGTGAATAACATTTAAAAAAATCACCCAAAACAAGTTCAACAGCTTCAGACCATGAACTTCCTCCTCCATCTTTACCCCTTCCTTCATCCAATTTATTTATATTTATTTATTCATTTTTAAATTTTTTTTTACTTTTTATTTTTTGATTTTTAAAAAAATCCTTTTTCCCCAACTACCACCCCCAGGGCCATCTGTCACTTGTTTATATGTTGAGCTTTCACAGAGCACTGACCCTTGTTCTGCTATCAAAACATTCTGCTTTCTTACCTTTATGCCGCTTTCAGCACCTTCTCTGGTCTTTAACACTGCCATTAACACACCCTTTGTCTTGTGCCTGTGACATCTTTGTCAATCTCTCCTTAGCTCCCACCTATCCCTGACCTTCTATTTTACTCCACCAGCTGCACTCCTCTTAATAACAGTATAAAATCCGTCACATTTCTACTTCTCTTTAGCTGTGAAAAAGGGTCACACGGACTCAACACGTTAACTCTGTTTCTCTCTCCACAGATGCTGCCAGACCTGCTGAGCTTTTCCAGCATTTTCTGTTTTAAACCCAAAAGAAGTGTTTAGTGGCACACATCGCCAAAACGAAATGACGCAGATTAGCCATTTTGAATACCGAATGTCTTTTGGAACTTCACTGTCAAAAATAACTCTTCATTTTTCAAGGCTGATTAATTATCAAAAATGACGATTATAGAATGGTGCTCCAAATGAAGTGAACTGCAGCAGTTCAAGAAGGCAGCTCACTACCACCTTCTCAAGGGCAATTCAGGATGGGCAATAAAAATACTGGCCTAGCCACTGACGCCCACGTCCCATGAAAGAATAATACAAAGCTAGCTAGCTAATCTCAATCAGGGATGATATAGACAGTGCAATGAATCATTTTTCCCTGGGCTTAATTAAAAAATTAGCTGTTTTGTGAACCATGTTGGAAAAGTGTACAGTACATATTTGTCCCATGAGGAGTGGCAAGGCTTCCAAAAGCCAAATGGCCAGTTAACACACAATCCGGATTCATGTTTGATGGCCCAATGTATGTGCGTTCCTGATGGGAAGCACTGGTTGGACAATTGGGGCTAGAGTGTTGCAGCTCCATCTTCAAGCTGTGCTGTCCAAGTGTGGCCCCCGATGGAACCCTTGTACGTTGGTGAGATACTGGAGGGCTGCCAGTAATTGTGGAATGATAGGAGTATAGGAACAGGAGGAGGCCATTCAGCCCTTCCAGCCTGTTCCGCCATTCAATTAAAACATGGCTGATCTGAATCTCAATTCCACTTACTTGCCTTGGGTTCCATAAATATACGTACCCGAACAAAAGTTTTGCCATTTCCGTTTTGAAATTTTTAATTGACCCATCCTTAACAGCTTTTTGAGGAAGAGAGTCCCAGATCTCAATATCCTTCGTGTAAAGATGTGGTTCCTCGTATCACCCCTGAACAGCTTGGTTCTAATGTTAGGTTATGCCCTCTTGTTCTTGCCTCCCCTTCCAGAAGAAATAATTTTTTCTCCATGCACGTTATCAATTCCTTTAATTGTCTTAAGCACTTGAGTTAGATCATCCCTTAATCTTCTATACTTTGGAGAATACGGGTCTAACATAACACAGGATAACATAGAAAATACACAGCACAGAAACAGGCCATTCAGCCCACGTTGGTGTTTATGCTCCTCTCAATCTTTTCTCATCCAAATCCACCGTTGTAAAAATCTGTTCCCCTTTTCCCTCAAATGCTTGCCTTATTTCCCCTTAAATGCATCTATGTTATTTGCTTCAACAACTCTGAGGTTGCAAGTTCCATATTCTCAACACTCTTCGGATAAACAAGTTTCTTCTGAATTCCCTATTGGATTCCTCAGTGACTATCTTTTATCGATGGCCTCTAGTTATGCTCTTCCCCACAGGAGGAAATGTTCTCTCTGTATCCATCTAACAAAAGCTTCCATTATTTTAAAGACCTTTATTACATCATTCCTTAGCCTTTTTTTGAGAGAAAAGAGACCCAGCATGTCAGTCTTTTCCTGATAAGTATACGCATGCATTTCATTGTAAATCTTCTTTGCACCCTCTCCAGTGCCTCTTTATCCCTTTTACAATATGGTTACCAGAATTGCACACAGTACTCTTAAGTGGGGTCTAACCAAGGTTCAGTAAAAGTTTAGTTTAACTTCCCTACTTTTCAATCCTTTCCCGGTAGAAATAAAGCCTGGTGCTTGGTTTGTTTTTTTATGGCCATGCTAACCTGTGCAACTTTTAGTAATTGGTGTATTTAGTAAAGATATTTCTTCTCATCTCAGTCCTAAGTGGCTGATTCCTTATCCCGAGATTATTGGCTGGATTTTCGCTACTGAGGTGGGAACCTGGGTCAGGAAATTTCCCTACTTGACAAACCCGTCTCGGTTCAAAGGGCCCCCTTAGATACAACTTTCATCCCAGGGAGGGTGGGGCAGAATAAGGTTGGGCCGCAGACCCAGGAAGCAGATTGTAGGTGGCCACAGGGGTGGTTGAGTGCTGAGGTGAGCTGGTTATAAGGCCTGTCTTGGTTCTCTGAGACTTTGTCTCTGTTGCTTTAGAAGCCTCATGGGCCCTCTAGCTCTCACCTCTTACACCCCCTCAACCCCGCCCACCCTTGCCACCTCATACTCACATGCCACCTCCATGCCAGCTCATGCCCACTACCCAGCATCATGCCCCTCTTACCCCCATTCTACCTCCAAAGCTATCACCCAGCAGCCACCAAGGGCAGGCTTCAGCAGCCATGCCGAGATGGAAAAATAATTTCTAACAATCAAATGCAGCTCTTACTTATGCACATGGTAGTGAAAAACTCCCATTTATTTATTTTTTTCCTTTATTCTTTCATGGGCATTGTTGGCATTTGTTGCCCATCCCTAATTGTCCCTCAACTGAGTGGCTTGCTAGATTATTTCAGAGGGGGGCTGTTAAGACTCAACTACATTGTGTTGGAGTCACATGTAGACCAGATCAGATAAGGGTGGCAGATTTCCCTCCCCAAAGGACATTAGTGAAACAGATGAGTTTTTAACGACAATCGATTATACTGTCAACGAAACTGTGAACTTAGAACCCCCTGCAGAGATAATGCTTTTCTAGCTTTTGAAACTCAGTGAAGCATTCAGAATTACATAGCGATAGCCCCTGGGCAATGTCAACAAGAGTTCTATTGAAACTGTGGAGCAGGTGGTCATGATATTTTTCTATACCAGGTGGCCTGTCAATCAAAGAAATCCAGCAGAGGTTTTTTTAAGCTCTCATTGGCAGCTTAAGCCTGTTTTCTTTCCAAGTTTAAAAATTAGGGGCTTTAGAAAACTTCAGATCATGACATTTAAACAGACCTTATTCATCCTTCAAGAGTGTTTAGATATACTTTATTAATACTTGACTCCCACACCACAGTTTAAGGCCTTTGGAACAACGAAAATGAAGTCTGTTTGAACTCAATATTAAGTTAAAATGGCCCTGCTGGGTTTGGGTTTCCTGCCTGTGTGAAGCACGCCTTGCACCCTTCACCCATGCTGGCAAAAATTGGATCTGTTGGAAATGGCGGCGGGACATCTGCGTCCAGGTCCCGCCCACCATTTTTTAAAGGTCCATGGAGCCTTTCCAACTCCACAAAAATCCAGCCTTATGTCCCCTCATTCTTCACTCGTGAGTCAGTGGGAACTGCCTCTATCCTGTCAAGCCCTCTCAGAATTTTTAGCATTTCAATGAGATCATCTCCCACTCTTCTAAATTCCCCGTGAGGAGAAGCCCATTCTACTCAATCTCTCCTTGTGGGACAGCCCTCCCATCAGGCATCAATCTAGTGAACCCTCATTGCACTCCCTCCAAGGCTCCTTCCCCTAGGTATGGAGACCAAGAGCTATACAAGAAGAGGGGGGGAAAACTGGAATAATAATAGAAATGTGCTCCACTGCTTCATGGTAACAGTATGTGTTGGACTTGTGTTTGCCTTTCTATGGGAACCTAAGCTAATAAACTGTTGTTTCCTGTTGAAACAGCCTCAATAGTTTTACAGAAATGGTGGTGTCAAATGCAGCCATGCCTTGAAGGAGAGGAATGTAAAGTATTGCCAGATCGTACTGGTTGGAGCTGTGCCTCTGGGAATAAAGTAAAGACCACCAAGGTAAGTCAATCATCTGCAATCTTTGCAAACCAGAAAATATTTGAATTTCAGAATGAATTTCAGGCTAGTGTAAAAAAAGGTGGCATTTTTGGATTGCCTGCTTCACAATACAAATGACTTTAACTTGAACTGCATTTATACTGCAGCTGCTGGTTGGAGATTGGTAGGGGTTCCAGCCAGGTAAAACTCCCATTTACCGCTGGAACTCCAATTCTCCTGCCCAGGAGAGACCTCCTCAGGTGACAGTTCCGACAACTATCTCAACATTTAAATGAACTCCAGGTAGGTTTGCAATGTTGTCTAAGCTGAATTAGGTGGTGCATTGGGTTTGCCATTGACCTTTCAACTTTTACCTCTGTGACCTGGATTCAAAGCCAGCCCAAATGGATCGGACGAAAGTGTCCTCTATCTGCTGAAGCCAAGGGGCTTAAGTAAAATGAGCGTGCACCGCTTGAATCCAGTGTCCAGAGGACATAAAGACCTATTGCTGCTTTTTATTTGGAAGTTGAGCAGGTTGTCTCCTGGTATCCAGGACAGCATTAATTACTCAAGCAACAACACCAAAACAAATTAACTATTTGATTATCTCACTCCTGTCTGTGGGACCTTGCTGTGCACAAATTGGCTACTCAGTTTGCAAACACACTAGTGATTGCAGTTCAAAATTGACTGTTCTGAGTGTGTAAAAATACTGAATAAGTGCATATGAAGAAATGTCCTTTCATCTCTCTTGGTGGATATGGGTCAACATCCAAAAGATGTCCAAATTTGGTATTCTCACAAGAGAGCTTGTGTGGAAAATATGTTACACTGGTGCAGTACAGGAAGGGGTGTGGTTTTGAAGTTGGGCTGAAGCACATGGTTTGAATAGAATAGTGGATGCTTTGCATCTGGTTGTCCTGTACCTGATACCTGCAGCTGGGGTTGTTTTCCTTGGAGCAAAGAGATTTGATAGCAGTGTTCAAAACCATGGAGACAGAGTAGATAGTGAGAAACTGTTCTCATTAGTGGAAAGGACGAGAACCAGAGGACACGGATTTGAAGTAATTGGCAAAAGAATCAAAGGTAACTTGAGGAAGATCTTTTTTATGCAGCGAGTGGTTGGGTTCCAGAATCCATTGCCTAGGAGTGTGGTCGAGGCAGACTCAATCATGGCTTTAAATTGGGCATTGAATAAGCACCTGAAGGGAAAAGAAAATACAGGGATGAAGGGAAAGGGCAGGGGAGTGGAACTAGCTGGATTGCTCTAGCAGCAAGCTAGCATGGACTTGATGGGTAGAATAGCCTCCTTCTGTGCTGTAACCATGCTATAATTCTGTGACACTGAATGTCTGAAATAGAAAGAGTTCTATTCTGCAGCACTAACAACCCTTACGTTGATGAGAACTCAAAGTTACAAAAAGTAAAATAGTCCAAGAGACCATGTGGTACCAAACTGCAGTTAAACTCCATGTGGTATCAAACTAAGCTTGCAGCTAATTTCTCCAGGCAGTCTTTATTTCTTGGCTATCAGGTCAGGCCAGTTCCTAATTCTGTATTAATACTGCTACTCTAGCCTCACTGTGAAGCAGAAGCCTGTCTGCTGAAACCCTGGGGTCATAAGAGTAAATTCACCAGTTGCACCTACCAGGGTGCATAGGTCAGAGAATCAGTGCAGCAGGTCACAGCACCTTGTTTCTCTGGAGAAAGAAGCACAGTCAATCGAGTCCAATATAACTCTTTTTCAGAACTGAGTCACATCAGACTTGAAATGTTAACTCTGTTTCTCTCTCCACAGACGCTGCCAGACCTGCTGAGCTTTTCCAGCCCACTCTGTCTTTATTTCAGATTTCCAGCGTCCGCAGCATTTTGCTTTCATTTTAACCTATTTCTCTTCCTGTGTCAGGAACAGTGAAATAGATGAATTTATTCTATAATGTCTCCATATCCCAGGAAGGATACACTTGCCTCGGACGCAGTTACAGCGAAGGTTGACTAGATTGGTTCCATGGAACAGAAGGTTGTCTTACAATGAAAGGCTGAGCAAAGGTTCTCTGGGGCTTAGAAGTGATATCTCATTAACACACGCAAGGTTCTGAAGGGGCTTGACAGGGTAGGCACTGAGAGGTTGTTTCCCTTGACTGGGGAATCTAGAACACGGGGGCACAGTCTCAGGATAAGGGGTTGGCTATTTAAGACTGAAATGAGGAGAAATTTGTGCTCGTGAATCTTTGGCATTGTCTATCCAAGAGCTTTGTGGATACTCCATCATTGAATCTATATTTTGGGCTCTCAGAGAACGAAGGGACATGGGAGCAGTTGGGAAAGTGAACTTGAGACAAAAGATGGGCTGTGACGATACTGAATGGCGGAGTGGGATTGAGGATCTGTATGGTCTAATCCTGCCCCTATTTCTTACGCTATTATATAAATGTGCTCAATGGTTCTGTTTCAGGTAAGCTAAGCCTGTGCAGATTTTACTTCACAATTCAGAACAGTGGTTTGTTGTGAGTGGCTTTCTGCTTCCATGAGGCATGTCTGGCATTTAAACCACAAATTGCTCATGACAATGGCTGTTTAACCTGTGGATGTAATCCTTGGACCAGACCAAAGACACTTTCCAATATCCTTTGTGTAATTCTCACAGAAGAGTGTGCAATGCAGTCACCTCTGTGCCCCATCTCGTACAGACAATATCAGTGCCCAAATAGAACAGCTGATGCAGTTGCTTTTTCTGTACTATCTGCTATTCTCACTTGGTAAATGCTTTACCTCAGCATTGGAACAGTCAAATAGACTGCATTCATGGTGCTTGACAAATGACTCTGTTTAGACATGCACTGTAAGCAATGGGTGTCACCTCAGGAACGACTGCATTCTCACCAGTCAGCAGGAATCCTCCGTTGTATTTTTTGAGAAAATCAAGGCTCTCTGAATAATGCTTAATTCGCAAAACCCATTGCAGGATAACCAGCTGTGTTGCTCCTTCAGAGACCAAGCACAGGCACAATGGGCTGAATGGCCTCGTTCTGCGCTGTAACCATTCTGTGATTCGTGAGTTTTTAAAAAAAATAAAATTTATATATAGGGTTAAAGAATCTTAAAAATAGTTTCAAGATTATTTTTGACCAATTTTACCATCTTTTGCCGAAACAACTATGTACCATCATCAGTCACCAAATTCATTTTCAACTGCCCCAACCCAGATCTGAAAACACAAAAGGGCTGGACTTTTGACTTTAGTGCTTGGAGGCGATAGTGGGAGGCTGTGGAATATTTCCTGGGTACAGGACAATGGGCAAAGAGGATTAAAGGACAAGGAAGAGGCACATGCCCATAATAGAGCCTGTAACAAAAGGGAAATCGTGAGGTAGGGCAGGGGGTCCTCTGGAGATGTGAAATCCTCCCCAGCTGATTTTACCTCTCTAATATGCATCCTGGTGATGCCTTACATCCAGGCGCTAATGTTAAACGCTGTAGGGTAGAAATCCTGGTCTTTGCTGTCCCTGTACAAAACAACCAACACATTCGGACTAATTTCCTCGGCACGTTGCTGTAAGATGTTCCCGTCAGAAAACTGGCGATCACATTTCTATGTGTCGGATTATATTCCCAGAATTTTATGTGTGGAGCGGCTGAAATTCCTAGCACCCAACACAAACTCCACTCCCTAGCCACTGACTCCATGCCTTTCTATGGCAACTGTCTGAGGCTGAACCAGCCTTAGTAATCTTGCATCATGTTTGACCCCGAGATAAGCTTCTGACTGTCATATTCTGGAGAGTCAGGCAGTAAAGTATAAAACTGGAACCAATTTTTACAAACATTTATTAGTTTTATTTAGAGATGCACATTATAAACTTGGACCCCCTAATCCAACCACCAGATTTTCAGGCCGTTCCTATTTATATGTGCTCAAGTGACTCCCCAGTTAATGCTCACCACCTGCATACAATTAATTACAATTAATATACAATTAACACTGACCACATACCTGTGCCATCACTAAGACAGCCTGAGGTGTCAGCTGTGGCTCAGTTCATAGCACCCTCGCCTTTGAGTCAGAAGGTTGTGGGTTCATGTCCCGCTCCCAGAAAAAAAAAAGTCAAAGAACTGTGAATGTACTCGAAAGAGTTACTAAGACAGCCTATTTCTACCTCTATAACATCGCCTGACTCCACCCTGCCTTAGCTCATCTGCCATTGAAAGCCTTATCAATGCTTTTCTTACCACTAAACGTGACTATTCCAATACACTCCTGGCCAGCCTCCCAGGTCCTACCCTCCATAAACCTGACATTTTCCAAAGCTCTCCTGCCTGTATCTCAACTCACACCAAATCCCATTCACTCATCACCCCTTTGCTCCCTGACCGATATTGACTCCCAGTTAAGCAATTTTTCAACTTTATAATTCTCACCCTTGTTTACAAATCCCTCCATAGCCTCAGCCCTCCATACCTCTGTAATCTCCTCAGCCCCACAACCATCTGAGACACCTGTGCTCATTGAATTTAGGCTTCTTGAGCATCAATGATTTAAATCATTATACCATTGGTGGCCATGGCTTCAGACGCCAAGGCCCTAAGCTATAGAGTTCCCTCCTCAAACCTCTCCACTGTTCTACGTCTGTTTCCCCATTTAAGCGCTCTTTGACCAAGCTTTTAGTCATCTGTCCAAATTTCTCCTTGTGGCTCAGCGTCAAATTTTGTTTTATAATGCTCCTGTGAGCACCTTGGCACTATATAGATACATGTTATTGTTGCTGTTTACTGAGAGGCCATTGAAGACCAAACACTTTAGAAACACATTTCTCAAGAAAAAAACTATAGAGAGGCCATTGAAGAGATGTACCATGGTAGGGTTGTTCTGCTGGAATTTGAGGCATGACCATTGCGCCTTTTACCCTTCTCTGGCCCAATGAGGAATTCTAATGTTCTGCCATCAGAAGAGGAAACATACTCAACATCCAATGGCAGAAGCAACACCACAATGCCTGTATCCTGAGAATGACTGGGAAGGTGGTAGCTGCACGATCTATCCTATTTTTGTATTAGGATCAGCACCAACCCTCCCCTTCCAGGGGCGCAGATAGTTAGGAAGTGCTGTTGCACACCCCTACCTTTGTGTAAAAAGGCCTCCCCTCGCGATTTGGAACGTGGCCAATGCCAGCAGCCAGAATCTCAACCTCATCTTCTTCCAGCAGTATTTCAGGCCTTCAGAAGTTTCAGGCCAAGAGTCTTCACTGAATAAAGACTAGAGCTTAATTGAAAACATTTAAATTGTTCAATTAAACATAATTGTGAAAAAAAAAAATCCTGTACAATTAAACTGGAATCATTTGTTATTTTACACCATTGCCTGTAGCTCTGTTGAGTGATATGCAATGGTACACGGGGCTCTGAATGGAAAACAGATTATAGATGTTCATAAATATTTTTATGTCATGTGAGACAACTTTATTACCCAAGACCTTTTCAGAATGTGTATCATGTTGCATCATTTGCATATTGCCATGGGAGCACTGTTCTTTCCTCCCAACTGTAGCGCTTTAACTCCCCAGCTTCAAAATCATTTCAGTCAGGATGAAGAATGAACATCATTTGGGCACTTCAACGTAAAATAAAATGAATTGCCGCTCTTCAATATGGAGCCAAAGTGAAGTTCAAGCTCTGTGACTCAGTATAAACATGCAATAAATTTAAAATAGTTTTTGAAATGACAAATCTAATCCACTCATCAGTACCATTTTAGTTCCATAAATGGCTTGTTAACGAATTTACATTCCCTGCAATTTTTGATCCCCTATTTTAAAAAAAATCTACATGGCTGCATGTTCCTTTTTCAGCTGAAAGGGTCCGCAAACTTTATCTGTCACTCCGAGGGGATTTTCAACTTGGTGGTCACTCACTACAACATCCCACTGAGAGCATCTAGCCGCTTGGGTTCACGCTCATGGCCCTCTCAGAATACCTTGACCTCTGTTCGGCTTGACATAAGATTAGAATCATAAAATGGTCCAGTGCAAAAGGTGGGCCCTTCGGCCTATTGAATGTGTGCTGACCCTTTCGCAGGGCAATCCAGCCAATCCAACATATCTCCAGTTAGTTCCTCACGTCTCTCCAGTTTTCCCTCTTTCAAGTATTTATCCAATTCCCTTACTGTTGAATCTGTATCAGAAGTGTATTTCAAATCGTGATTACCGACTGTGTCAAGAAGTTTTTCCTCATGTCGCCTCTGGTTTGTTGTTTTGCCAAATGCCTTGATTCTGTGCCCTCTCATTATTTCTCCTTGAGCACTGGATAGAGATTCTCTTTGTTTACTCCATGATTTTAAACGCCTTTATTAAATCCCCTCTTAGCCTCCTCTGCTCTAAGGAGGAAAGGATTGTACCCGTTAGTGCTGAATTTGTCCATTCCTTGAATTTGAATGCTTCAGCTGAGCCGTTGTTCACTGGGCCTGGGTGGCAGCCCAGAAATGAAGAGGCCCTGAGGTGTGAAACAAAAAGTTGTCTTCCGTGTGCAAAATTCCTTGACATACGCCTGACCAATTCCAAACTTCAGGTCACGTTTCTTTCCCTCTGATTAAGGGGGTACACGGTAGCACTGTGGTAATGTTAGTTGACTAAAATCCAGCAGCCAGGGTTAGTGATCAAGCCAGGGTGAACAATTCTGGCGAAAGAAATGAGGTGCGCTTTTGCCTGGGGGTGCTGCTGAGAGCAGCGGGGGAGGGGGTGATCTGATACCCTGAGAACAGAGTGGGGGTGGGGCAGTGATGGTGAGACCTTGATGGCAGTGGGGTGGGGTTGGGTCCTTGGGAGCGGGGGTGGGTTGCAACATGCAGCCGTGCGATCCACTTCGCTTCTGATGCTGCCGCTTGGACCCCACCACTCAGCGAT
The DNA here is from genome assembly GCF_964194155.1 of Cetorhinus maximus. Lineage (NCBI taxonomy): Eukaryota > Metazoa > Chordata > Chondrichthyes > Lamniformes > Cetorhinidae > Cetorhinus > Cetorhinus maximus. Next base: position 13,498,761 of record NC_135900.1, read on the forward strand.
GCATGACAGGCCCCAACAGACACCGTCAAGCTTGCCGTGCCTGATGCATGTGCAGAAACAACTGCTGCAGTAGAAATCCCAGGCAGGAGAAATCAGGGACAAAAACACGCACTGAGAAGGCCTGACCTGGGACGCAGGATGAGTGGCCAGATTACAGGACAGGTCGGTCACCCAGGATCTAGCAGACGTGAGTTCAAATCCCACCACGGCAGCTGGGGAAGAGTTTAAATTCAGTTAATAAAATACATGTGGAGCAGGAAGCTACTGTCAGTAATAGTGCCAGTGAAACTACCCATTGTTGTCAAAGCCCATCTGGTTCAGTAATGCCCTTTAGGGAAGGAAATCTGCCGTCTTCACCCATTTGCCACCCCAGACCCAAAGCAATGTGGTTACCTGCCATCTAAAATGGCCTAGTAAGCCACTCCATTTTACTGAAACTGTGACCACCTTCACTATGCATATTGCAGTGGTTCGAGAAGGGTGGTTCACCACTGCTTTCTCAGACGTAGTAAATACCGGCCTTGGAAAGTGTTGCCCACATCCCATGAATGAATAAAAACAATTTCTGAAGGCTGAGAAGATAATCGCCTGAGGAGTTTCAAGTTGCCTTTATGCCCATGAAACAAAAGAAAAAAAGTTACTGAACTCATCAGAGGACCAGGAATAGGGCGCTCAGCTCCTCGGGCCTACTCTGTCACTCAGTTCAATCTTGGCTGATCTGCACTTCAGTTCCATTTACCTGCCTTAGCAACATATCCCTTGATATCTTTACCCAGTAAAAATCCATGGATCTCTGCCTCAAAAGCCTCCAATTGTCCCAGTATCCCCAGCGCTTTTGTGGCACACAATTCCAGGTTTCCACTCCTCTTATTTTTCATTAACACGGTAATCATTCCACAGCTCCCATTGAATTTCATCCTACTCATTGAAATATAATTGAATAGCAATAATAAATGCCTGGTCATTAGCGTAGCTATAACCTAAGATAGGCAGCATGATTGAAGGACAGAATACATAATTACAGCCCACTGTACTCCTGCACATCCATTATTATCGAAGTCTTGCGTAAGCTTTAAAAGCCGGGATAAATTAGGCAGGGAAACATTATAAAAGTGTAAATGTTCTTAAGTTGATCAGATGGAAGAGTGGGCACATATGGGTAAGCAGGCCATCGCAATCAGCAGCTTTTATATAACAACGTTGATGAAGTACGATGGCCATACTAAATCATAATGTAGGAATAGACCTCATTGTTCTGAGGCAATGCCGTTCGTCAGACTGCAGTAGTGCTTCTGATGCACTGGCACAGCAGGAGCTCTGCCAAGGGATTTTCAGGCCATTATGCTTTACGTGGAATTTTTAAGTAGGAATGTTGGTTTCTAGATTCTTGAATCAATAAATCTCGAGTTCAATTATGAACTGTAGGTGTTATTAGGAAGCGTACGAGCGATGCAGGAATATTCAACCTGTGTTATTAAATGCACAAATGCTGAGATTATCCTGTGGATGGATGCTAAGGATATCTTGCCCTCGTGCAAAGTGATTTTAATTGCTCCACCTCTGGTAGCTGTGCCATCAGCTGCCTGGGGCCCAGATTCTGGAATTTCCTCCCGAAGCCTTTTTTGTCTCTATTCATATTTCTCCTCCTTAAAACCTACCTCTTTGACCCAGTTTTTTGGCTTTAATATCTCCTCATGTGGCTCAGTATCAAGTTGTGTTCAAATTTTGAAGCACTTGGGACATTTAATTATGTTAAAGGCCCTATATAAATGCAAGTTGTTGACACCACGGGCAGAATTTTGCCGTCGGCGAGCAGGGGGCGGGGCCCACTCGCTGACGCATAAAGTGATGTGGGATGACATCAGGCGGAACCCCCGACATCATCCCCGTCCATTTAAATTTTCAGGAAGGCGGGGGCGCAGCAAAATCAGCTGCGGGCCCGATGACCTGTCAATGGCCAATTGAGGCCATTGACAGGATCATTAAAACAATTAAAGGACCTGCCCGTCCAACCTTAAGGTTAGCGGGCAGGCCAGGAGTCCCGGCGGCAAATAGATAAAACATGAAACCTCACCCAGCGGCGGGATGAGGTTTCATGTAGGGTTTTAAAAACTTTAATAAAGTTAATTTGTAAATTATGAACATGTCCCATCTCATGTGACATTGTCACACGAGGGGGACATGTTAGGGAATATTTTTTTTTCTATTTTTAATATTTTTCAAACTGTAAGCGATCTCCCTGAGGCTGCACTCTCGCTTTTGGGGATTCCACCCCCCCCGCCCGCACAGGAAGCGCATAGCGCTTCCCACCGGACATCATGCAAGGCCCGCCCACATAAAATGGCGGCTCCCCGTCCGCCGGAGATTGGGTCGGGCCCACCCGCCCGACAGGCAGAAAATTCTGCCCCATGTGCCGAAAGTAACTCCGGTGGGGAGTGCTTAATGGATGCAAGGCCCCTCTTCCACTAAAACAATCGCAAAATATTACAGATTCTGGAAATCAGAAATGAAAACAAAAATGCTGGAAATGCTCAGCAGGTCGGGCAGCATCTGTGGAGAAAGCAACAGGGTTAATGAGCTAAGATTTTCCAAGTCCTGCCCACCGCAGGACCGAGAATTCCCACCCAAAGCCAACAGGCCTTTTGCCAGTCTGTCAAATTTCCCGTCCCGCCCACAATGATTCCTGTAGTGGACGGGACCGGAAAATCGACCACCCCCCACCGATGTTTCTGGTTAAGGACCTTTCTTTCAGAGCTGAAGGAAGATAGAAATGTAGCAGCCTTGAGCATGTGAAAGGGGGAAGAGGGAGGAAGGAAAAAAGGGAAGGCCTGTGAAAGTTTGGAGGACAGGAGAGATTAACTGACCAAAGATTTCAGGGCACAAAAGGCAAAGGGGGTGGGTGATGATTGTAGTAAAGAAACAAAAGGTTTGTCCAGGGTGGGTGTGTGAGTTGGAACTCCCTAACAGCACTGTGTGTGCACCTACACCACACGGACTGCAGTGGTTCAAGAAGGCAGCTCACCACCACCTTCTCAAGGGCAACTAGGGATGGGCAATAAATGCTGGGCCCAGCCATGAAGCGCACATCCCATGAATGAATAAATAAAAAAGGATGGTAGAATAATGAACAGCTGTGTCCGAAAGCAAAGGTATGAAAAGCAAGCTTAAGACTGGCACATGAAAAGCAAAAAAAACAGAAACAAAATGGGGGTACAGAGCTTATGGTTTGAACAGAAGGCTGTATCAAAAGATGGAGGTGGTGTTCCTTGAGCTTGCGTTGAGCTTCAACCGCAGTAGGCCGAAGACGGAGATGTCAGCTTGAGAGAAAAGTGAATCAAAATGGCAAGCCCCTGGAAACTCAGAGTCATGCTTGCGGACTGAACGGAGGTGTTCCACAAAGCGACCACTCAACCTGCATTTGGCCTCCCCAGTGTAGCGGAGACCACATCGTAATCAGCGAATGCAATATACTAGGTTGAAGGAAGTACATGTAAACCACTGCTTCACCTGGAAGGAGTGTTTAGTGCCTTGGACAGTGAGGAGAGAGGAGGTAAAAGGGGTAGGTTCATTCCCGTTCTTTGTCTGGCAAGCTGCCAAGGTGTTGGGAGTGACTGAGGAATGGACCAGGGTGTCATAGAAGGAACAGTCCCTTTGTAATGCTGACAGGCAAGGGGAGGGGAAAACATATTTGGTGATGGCATCACGCTGGAGGTGGCAGGAATACTGGAGGTTGATCCATTAAATGTGGAGACTGTAGGGGTGGAAGGTGAGGACAAGGGGAACCCTAATGTGGTGCTGGGAGGATTCTGGGAATTTCTGAGAGATGTGACATTGACACTTTTTATGAAGTAAATGAAAATGGTGGGATGGGGAATTGAAAAGGTCAGGACTTGTGTGGAGCCCTAAGCTCCCTTTCCCTTCATTCTACTTAGCACCGGCTCATGCCCATTCTGCCTCACCAAACTGACATCTTGCATGCGTCAAGGGTCTGGGTGTAGGTAACCACTGTCTCATCATTATACACAACGTGCATGAAGTGATGTGTCATTTTGAAATATGTTAATCAATATTTTGACACAATGCCTTTGTTAGGGTTGAGTCCTTTATTAAACTCTCCTTGTTCTTTCATGGACAAGAGAATCAGAAAATAAATTAACACAGGGATGGAAATAGGTATATTTGAATAATGTCGGTGACATGAAGGAAAGTCTAACACACACACATGTACACACACAAACACATGCACACAGACCACACTCACACACCACACACATGCACGCACCACACACGTCCCTATACAAATCCAATTACAACAGAATTGGCATTCTAAATTGATCTTCATGTTATTAGGTTTCTAATGACTTACCTTTCCGTTCTTGGGGAAACGTTTCTCTTCTCTTCATTTTCCCTGACCATTTCCACTTGCTGCATGGGTACAGGTTCACTGTTGTCCGCAATCTTCCAATAGTGAGACTATCAGCGGGATACTGGAATGGTGGGGTGAGGGAAACAGCACAAATGTTCAGGTTGTGACCAGCTATGGAAACCCTTGGATCAGTTCTGCTTTTCCCTCTCCTGCTAATAACAACAACTTATATTTATACACCATATTTAATGTAATGAAATATCCCAAAGCTGTTTTACATGAGCATTATAGTATGATACTGAGTCACATAAGGAGATGTTCGGTCTGATGATCTAAAGCTTGGTCAAAGAGGAAGGCTTCAAGGAGGAAAGCAAAGTAGGGAGATGGTGAAGTGTAGGGAGGGAATTCCGGGGCTTGGGGCCTGGGCAACTGAAGGCACAGCCACAAATGGTGCAGCGATTATAAATGAAAACGTACAAGAGGCCAGGATTAGAGGAGTACAGCGATCTCGGAGGGTTGTGGGGCTGGCAGACATTACAGTGATAGGGAGGGGTAAGGCCAGGGACGGATTTTAAAACGAGGATGAGAATTTTAAAGCCAAGATGTTGCTTGACTGGGGGGCCATGAGCACAGGGGTGATAGGGGAATGGTACTTGGTGTGAATTAAGAAACAGGCAGCAGAGTTTTGGATGAGCTCAATTGTATGGAGAGTAGAAAGTGGGAGACCAGTGCATTAAGATAGTTGAGGCTAGAGGTAAGAAAGCCATGGTTGAGGAGCATTGAGAGCAACCTAACCAGCTCCTCATCAGATTCTTTTCTACGAAGCTGTTTCCGTAAGACCTGACTTCTGACCATGTAGTGGAAATAAGTTATTGACCAGAGGTCGGGGTGTAACCTCACTTGCACTTTGTTCTCTTGTGTTGTCTGCCTTTCACAACACCCTGTAAAATCAATAACCCATATGACAGTTCAAATAAATGACATCAGTGGTCATGTAATTGAAGACAAGATAGTGCATCAGTTGTACGCTGTCAAGTCTTTTTAGTTAAGATTGTGTTCTGCAGCCCTTTAATCTCTCATCATAGTTTTGCGAAGACACAAAAATAGCCTCCTAATCAGGAGTACTGTTACATTCTATCCTCCTGAATTTTATTTAATATAAAACTAATAACACTGCTTTGCTGTTCAGATGTCTCTCTTTCCACTTACAGAAGAGCTTAATCATTCCGATAGATTTAATTCAGCTTTGCACAAGTCTGTTCCCAGTTGGCAGCTCATCATGCTGTTGTATAAACTTGGAAAGATCCTTTATAGCAACTAAATGCAGGCATAATAACTAACATTTTATTTGCTATGTAATCCTCATTCAGCCTTGTGGTCCACTGAGTATATGTTTCAGAAGCCGATTAGGTAAAAATGCATGAAGTGAATGGAATAAATGGCAGTTATACAAAATATCCATGCAATCATGTTGCCTGGGCTGGTATAATGCAGCCTCTTAGTCATGTAGTACCTTACTCTACCAATAGGTGCTGCTACTGCACTTATTAAGTTATTTTAATTTCTCAACTTTAAACCAAAAAACACCCCCACAATTTTTAGATTAATTTGGCCTTATCAAGGTGACTGATGCCAGTGCTCAGGATCAGAACATTCCCACAGCCCAAGCGAAGGAATTACGCACTTTCAGGCCAAGTATAGCCTGGTTCTCAATAATGCAACACAGCTTTACCTCTGCCTTAACCTCAACCTCACAACCCAATTCCTGTCAAACTACTGCATTATTTCTTTCCCTATGCCGCCCATCTCAGTTGATTCTCTTGAGTGAGGTTGACAAATGTCTGCTGCCCCCATTCCTAACCTGCACCAAGTCTCCTTCACCCATCATCCCTGTGCTCGCTGATCAACATTGGCTCCAGGTCTGGCAACACTTCAACCTTAAAATTCTCATCCTTGTTATCAAACCCCTCCATGGCCTCATCCCTCCTTATCTCTGTAACTTCCTCTGGACATACAAATCTTTGAGATCTCTGTGCTCCTCCAATTCTAGCCTCTTATGTATCCTCGATTTTTATTGCTCTGCTACTGGCGGACGTGCCTTCATCTGTCTAGACCCTGAGCTCTAGAATTTCCTCCCTAGAGCTCTCTGCCTTGCTACCTTTGCCTCCTTCAAACCTATCTCATCTGTCCTAATATTTCCCCTTATGTGGCTTGATGTCAAATTGGCAATACTCCCGTGAAGAGTCTTGGAACATTTTACTACCTTAAAAGTGCGACAGAAATGTGAATTGCCACTATTGTAGTAATTGGGGCCAAATTGGAGCCAGCTTTTGACTATGGAACCACTGCCCAGTATAACTGGGTTGAGAGCAAACAAACATGCTTATTGTTGCACCTTCTTAGAGAGTCAACTTTAATTTCGTACTATAATTCATTTTTTGGTAGCTCAACGATGGGGTAATGGAGATTTAAGTGCTCCGAAATAATGTTCATGATTCAAGACAGGTGTAAAAAAGCATTGAACTCACTCAATATGACTCCCAAAAATGTGCTTTGACCCGCCCACAGGTTTCAGAAAACCACCTCCAATTGCACCAGTATGACAGTCTGAAGACACTTTGAACGGTGTCACTTGAAGCTGTTATGAACCTCAGCCTTGTAAAGCAGTATGTCATATGATTCTAGGATTTCAATTCCACTGGACCATATGATTGCCAGTTTGAATTCTTTTTTTATCTTGGTCCCCTGTTCCAAACATGACTTTTAAGCGAAGAATTTCAGCCAGGTCCCAAGTCAATGCTGCACCCATCTAGCCCTCTATTATGTGTCTGGATGCAACTGGTTTGGTTTGCTTCTTTGTTGTCCTTTCTCGCTATACAAAAGGACCTTGCCTTGCCCCATGAGGGGGAGGTGATATCGTAGTGGTATTGTTGCTGGACTAGTAACCCAGAGACCAAGGGTAATGCTCTGGGGACCTGGGTTCAAATATCACCACGGCAGATGGTGGAGTTTGAATTTAATAGAAGTCTAATGATGACCATGAAACCATTGTTGTAAAAACCCATCTGGTTCACTAATGTCCTTTAGGGAAGGAAATCTGTCGTCCTTACCTGGCCTAGCCTACATGTGACTCTAGGCCCAATGTTGTTGGCTCTTAAAATGCCTTCTGAACAAGGGCAATTAGGGCTGGGCAATAAATGCTAGCCTAGCCAGTGATGCCCACATCCCATGAATGAATAATTAAAAAATTCTCCTTCTGTTGGCTTTAGATGAGATCAGAAACTCAATATTGTTGGAACTGAAGAAACTCAAACTCCTTGCTCCCTAGTTGTACTTTACCACACAAACCACCTCTGTTGTCAGAACAATAGTAGTGACATCTGTTGGCCAATGATGGCACTTCATGAAAAAAAATAGACCATTGCCCTTTGAAGCTTTTTTAATTGAACTATAATTTGAATAATTTTATGTTTTGAGGACCTTATTTACCATTTTTGGTGTCATTCCTTCCTCATCTAAGAGTGGCAACATTTCTATTGTAGCATAAAAGCTGGACTTGTTAGTACCAACCATAGCTTCTTTCGATCAGTTCTTGGGTTGTGATTGGTTCTGCATAGCTACTTCAAATAAAACTCATCCTATGTTCTGACTGATTAAATTGTATTGAATATTTGCACTGCAATCTTGAGTTATTGGACAAAAAAAAAATCAATAAAGATTACTTTTTTGAATATTTTTTAACAGCTGTGCTACAACATAAAAAAATGGATTGTTTTTGGAATCTGCTACAAATTGCTGAGCAAAGCTCCAGAGGAATAACTCTTAGATTTACAAATCAGTGCAATTTAAAACTGCTGATGCGGTTGCCAACGAACGCAGACTGTCCCAGGTTTCGCTTCTGGCTTCAAAGCCACTTTGTTTCAGAGAGGAGTAACTTTGGGGGGGCGAAATTCTCCCCGGCTCATAGTGTGCGGCAGTTGATAGCGAATTGGCAGCCCTGTTTAACACCCAACCCAATTTTCTTTTCCCTTTTGATGTCAATGGGAACCGAGCAATGAGATTCATTGCCGGCCATTTTGAACTGCCCCCCCCACTTGTCCTTTAATTTCTGGATCGAAATTTTAAATCTAACCAAGGCTCCAGTCCACCATTAGTACCTATTACACATTGGCTAGAATCCTAGAAACTGCTGTTGGCTTTACTAGCAGATAAATGTTTGACGCAATTGTGCAAACCTGCTCTCTTTTTGTGCTGCTGTGCCCTGCCTATTTTAACTAATGGTGCCACTCCTAATTAAAGTCCGGGCCGGAGATCTGGGATGAGGGAGGGAATACTGGCTTTGCAGGTTTAGGTCCAAATTAAATCTCAACTGCAGTTTAGGAGGCCCTTGGGATGTGGGTGTCCGATGTTGCCGGGTCTCGGGGAAGGTGTGGCTCCAATGTCTGGGAACGGTGCTGACACTCCTTTTATTTAGGGCTTTCTTATCACAGTTGCTGCTATTGTAACACCATTAGGCATGCACTGCACACACACACACACACATACACACACACACGCTGCCATTAACACACATGCACACTTATTGAAAGCAGACAGTGACAGCCGTGGAGAGATCCTTTTGTCACCAGATCATGATGTCACACTGCGTGCAGTTGGCTGGGATTATGTGGCGATCTAACAGTGCATTACTGTGGGGAACATCTCCCTGAAGCAGTCTCCCAGAGCTGGCTCGCAGTGGTCCAAAGCAACCTGGTTTCTTCAGATAAAAAGAGATTAAAAAAATTAACGATTGGAAAACTGAAATAAAAGAAAAAGATGATCAGATCAGTCAGTATTTGAAAAGGGGAAAGGTGGATTCACATGTGGGGGTGAGACCCTTCATCACAACCTAGTGTGCATTGCCATCATTTTCTAATAATATTGCAGGGTGGTTACACCAGCAGCTGGATCCACTTGCGTACTTGTCTTAAAGCTGCTGCTGTTAAGTATTTGACTCAGGGCCTCTGCCTCTCCAAAAAAAAAATCAGTAACGGTCTTTGCTGAGAAAATGGCATGGGGGCATTTAGCTGGTCTGGTCTGCAGGTGGCCTTGCACCTCGCCTCTCTTCTCAGCTCCATTGGAGGCTGAGGTGGGCCCTGAGTTGGAGACCTCAGTGCTGTGTGTTTCCTCACACGCACCACAGCTTTTGCACGTGAAGTGCCTGCTGCACCACCGGACTTGCCAACCCTCTGGTACTTGGCTTGGTGTCCAAGACGCTGTTAGGGACAACCTGGGAGAAATATTGCAGGGACAGTAATTTTAAAAAAAATATTTTCACGAGAAAAATATCTTTGAACACTTCTGTTTACTAGTCATCAAAGGTTTGGACGTGGGGGGGAAAAAAAAGCTGTTTTGTCTGAGAGCCAAGCATATTCCAGTTGGGTAATGAAGAGTCTCTTTGCTTTCCAGTTGGCTCTGGAGAGGCTATGGGCTGCATAGATGGGCATGTCAGGCAACCAATGGCAGGTTTGTGGAAGAGGGGCAGCTGGAGGCAGGAGGTCATGTGATGACACCTCAAGGATATGGCCAACCAGAGTTGGCAATCCTATCCACCAAGGGGCACTGCTGCCATCAGCTGGGGGATTAAGAGCCCTCACATAAAGGGCATATACGACTCATTATTGGGGTTTTGTTGTTTGTCACCAGAGTGCAGGATAAGTATTAGCACAAATTAAAAAAAAAGCCTGCTGAATCAGTAGTTAAAAAAATTATATTTGAAAAATACAATCTCCTAATTAAAAGCAAGAAGCTGCCCTGTGTTGACATTTATAGTCTCCCTATGTATTTTAGCCAGCAGTGTGACATCATCATCTGGTGACAAAGACAGCTGTCGATCTCTCCAAAGCAGTAAATGGCTGTCCCCAGTAAGTGGAAAATATTCACTTTGATGCTTCCTCCGTGTACAGGTAAAATGATTTAAAAAAAAAAATTAAAGTCAGGGTCAAAATATTGGAAGAATGTTTGCTGTATTAGAAAGACACCAAACCCTAGCTTGTTATGATGATGCACTAACAGCCCACGGGGCTTAAAGCTCACTTTAGCGAGTTACAAAATTGAATTCAATAAATCTAGTCACTTGTGGCCTGGTTTCGGAAGAAAAAAAATGACGATGGAGGCTGTCAAATTGCTTTAAAAACTGAACTGGTTCACTAATATCCTCTGCAGGAGGGTAGCAACCGTTCCTACCTGGTCTGGCCCACTTGTGACTCCAGTCACATTATATGCTTTACTTTTATTCCCCCATACTAAACCGCTTACTTGTTTAAAAAAAAAAATTACTGTGCTAAAGATGATCACCCCTGGCCCTTCAAGATCAGGCAGCAGAGTTCTTCTTTGAGCTTATAATATTTCTTTTTCCCTAGTTTGCCTCCTTTGAGTGTAGTGGGCCTGCAGGTTTGGAAAAGGATTGCTCTTAATACTTTTAGCCTCCTGGATGATAAATTCAGAATCGGATAAAAAAACATGTGTAATCAGCAGCAAATTCATCGGGATGTCGATTTGAAATTTATATGCAGTCTCTGAGGCTCCACAGTATACACCTATGTGCCCCACAGGGACTTCAACTGATTTGTGGCTGCAGTGTGGATTTCCCAATCTAAAGAGACTAAATAAAGAGTCATCAATGAGATGCAGCTAATGTTATCACAGCGCGTGCATCCACTTTTTACTGTCTATCTCCTTGAATACTTAAAATGACTTTTCTCTCCCAGTCTGTCAGAATTATTCATTGGCAATTGTAAACACCACAGCCATCATGCTTTCAGTCTCAATGGAGACTCAGTATATAACCATCAGTGATAAGGAGCTGATTTGCTCCTGTGTATTCCACACAAAACAGATAAATACAGAGGAGTTTTACAACTGTAATTATTGAATAAAATCTAATCCATGATGATCGATCAATAGTGTGTGTTTACCGAAAGTACTCGCCCATACAGCTACCTTTTCTTTACAAATATAAATCAAAATACAAGACAAGGAACAAACATATACTAACTTTCTTCGACTTTAGTTGTAAAACTGTTTTGGGGGTTCTACAGATTATTGATTGACTAGTTCCTCTACAAGACTCTGACTCTCTGTTGCTGTTTATTCTTCCTAGGTGACACGATAGTTGATGAGAAAGGACAGGCTGCTTTTCAAAGACACCTTAGCTCAAATGTTGGGTCCTTTCCTTCAACCATCGCCTGTTGTAGGCTTCTACAATGACCGCTCCGACCCGGGACACTTTCCCTTGAGCTCAGACAAGGACTCAATCATGTGAGGAAGAAAACTAAGAGCTTAAGAAGTCACGGGAGTTCTGGAATCTGACAATATATGGATTTTGCCGGTCTGTCATTTCTCAATGGGCCATACATAGGAGGAGGAACCACTGACCTGTACCTGTTGAGCTTTGCCGCCCAGTTCCAAAATGTGACCCGCAAGAGGAGCATCAATCATCTCTCGGATTCGTCACTGCAATCGTGACATTCTTGGACGTATCTGAATGGACGGTTCACATATTTGAAAAAGAGCAAGAGATGGGATTTCTTGGACCAGTGAGGTGAAATGGAGTTGTCCTAAAGTTCGTCACTACCAGACTCGTTGCTCTTGCACTTTTCAGTGACTTTTTGCAGCCACAGCCCTCTGGCTGGATGCAAGTCGAGACATTCTCATCAACACTCGAAATTTCAAAACATGGAGAGACTTTAGCTTTTCACAGTTTGGACTTTCCTTTTGTTATAGAAATGAATACATTATGGTAAATGTGTATAAACAGCAGTCTGCTTTTGACAGTAAATGCTTATCCGTATACATAAATCAAATGGAAGTTATTGCAGGAATCTCTGATGCAACTGTACTGCTGGCGTTCTTTGGCAATTGAACAAATACAAACTATTTTAATAACTTCAGTGAAATGTGCGCACTATCGGAATACCTAAATAACATCTTTTTATTTGGTTTAAATTGTTACATGGGAAAACAAGTCGGAAGGTGTTAGAATCTTTTTACATTATCAAAATAATATTAATAACACACAACACACTTGTTGTAACATCAGTTCTGCTTGTATGCAAGTTACTTAGCAGTTATGTTTATCACTGTAGCCTCATCTTTATTTGGAATATTCGACGTTATGATTTTGATGTGACTAAATCCTTACAGATATTATTTAATGATAACGATTCTTGTGTACTCTGCAAAGCAGCAGGAGATTCAGTACCCAAAAGGGAGGAAGATGTGAAGCAGATGTTTATCTCAGTGATGCTGTAAAATGTAGCACAGTTTCTGAAACTTTTTTTTTTGTTTTGTTTCTGGACTTGTGTAAATCTTTGTTTTCAATGTAAACAGTAAATAAAATTCAAGTAGCAAAGATGTAGATAACTTCGATCTTTTGTAAGAATGTAAGTCTCAAAAAAGATGGCCACAACAATTACTCTTATCTCTATACTCCAGTTGCTTTTTATGATTTTTATTGCCCACTCTTACTTTATATCACTGGAAACTTCTAATCTTGAAGCTTAACATCATCTTAAATTTATAGACTTATTCGCCACATCCCCCAGGTCTAGGGGGCACAGATTTAAGGTTTTGGGCATGAGGTGTAGGGGAGTCGTGAGGAAGAACTCTTTTATGTAGCGGATAGTAGTGACCTGGAACTTGCTACCTATGAGGGTGTTGGAAGTGGAGATGAGGAATGATTTCAAAAGGAAGTTGGATGGGCACTTGAAGAAAATAAACCTGCATGGCTATGAAGATAGAGCGGGGGAATGGGACTGATTGATTACAGAGAGGTGGCATGGACTCGATGGCCTGAATGGTGTAATGACTTTATGGCTCTAATAGTTCTATTAAATAATCTCCTTGTAGATAGGTTGGTGTATATCAGGTTTGTGGCGCTGTGGTAGTGCCCCTATCTCTGGGCACTACCACTGAGAATTTGGCTCGTCCAGCCTGTCCCACACAATTATGACAAGATATACATTCTTCATCCCACTCAAGATCATGTGATCTCCTGGAAGTAGTGAAAAACCAGATTAAGAACCCAGGCCAATTTTTGAGAAACAAAATCTGGGAAATTCCTCTTCAAGCTCTCCAGGTAATCGAAACAAGTCCAGGAGATCCAGAAGCAGCACTAATCCTTGTTTGAAGGAATTCAGCAAATTGGCATCCATCACGCAAGACGGCATCTTGACGCTGGCCTCTTTCTCATAGCAATTGAGTTTGTGCATGAACTCGGGCTTTCTCCAGGTTATAGTTCAAAGCTTTTGGCACAAATTAGCGCCAAAATGGTAACCTCATTCAGAGGGGCTACGGTAATGGCTGGTGAGGGTTGGGATAAAAGGCAAGGAATGATTTCAGGACTCAGGTGCATTGCAATAAAACAGCAAAGTGTCAGCCATGGCTGAGTGGCAGGACCCTACCTCTGAGTCAGAAGATGATGGGTTCAAGCCCCATTAACACACAACATCTTCTCTCACTTCTGTGTGGTGCTAAGGGAGTGCTGCAATGTGTTTCAGATGAAATATTGAACTGATGCTGCTCAGGTGAATATGGAAGATTCCCTGTCAGTATTGAAATAGTATTAAGGTTCCCCTTAACCAACACTACCTAATGTATATCGTAGTGGTTGTCTATCTCATTACTTTGTGTGGGAGTTTGCTGTGTGCAAATTAACTGCTTGGTTATTTACAAAACAACGTTGCCTTCAAAACTACCTCATTGGCTGTAAAGCACTTTGGGATGTCCTGTGGATGTGAAAGGTGCTACATTAATGCAAGATTCTTTTTTTTCTTTATCTGGCTCTTCTTTGTCTGAACTTGATGACCAACTGCCCTCTTCCTGTCTGATATTTTTGCACGTCCTATCAAGAAGAGAAAAATTACATAGAATTTACAATGCAGGAACTAGCCTTTCAGCCCAGCCAGTTCATGTCGGGTAATTGTGTGCCACACCACCAACCTCCTTCCATTCTACTTCATCTCGTTCTATCAGCATATCCTTCCATTCCATTCCTTTCTCCATGTACTGATCCAGCTCCCCATCAAATGCACCCATGTTATTCACTTTAACCTTATGGTCATGAGTTCAACGTTGTACTCACTCTCTGGGCAAAGAAGGTGCATCTGAATTGCTCATTGGATATACGTTTAATTTTCAAAAGCTATATTTTATTCATAAAATTTGTATATTAATTAACAGTTCAATTTGATGTTAAGTAAAGGCCCAAATCTTCTAATTAGAACAATTCCGGCTGATGCTAATCACAGGAAAAAAAATACACATTTAGCTGCCCGCCTTTTTTCAGGCTAGACTTCTGATGCAGGCCGCTCCCTGAAGCCTCGGTCAGAGAAAACCAGGCGGGCCCCAGTGCAACGCAGGAGGAGACAAGCCATGCCTACCTTTTAGGGCACTAGCTGCTGTATTCTGGTAAGTAAGAGCTTTAATGTCCCAAAGTTTGTGTTAGTTGTGCTATTTCCAGTTCTGTTTCACAGTAGAAAATGTGATTTTTCAGTATCTACAATTGTTAAATATCGCGTGGTTGGCATTCCAAATCAAATTACTTGCAATTCTCTAAATGAACAGGCCGAGACTGAGGGAAAAAAACTCATGGGTTTAAGAATGACTGCAGCTGTCAATTCCTGAAACTGTACACCCTCAGCCCATTGACAGCACTAACCCCGCACCTCATCGCCAACAATGTTCAACCCCCCTCCTCACCCACTCTCAACGCACAAAAATGCTCAATCACACCCACCCCCGCCCCCACAACCCCATAATCACCCTGCCACTCTGTGACAATGCTGACGCTTCTGACACCAGCCGGACAGGAGACAGGGATTTCAGAAGGTGAGCTGGGAGAGGATGTGTGGGGGATTGGGGGGGGGAGGGGGTGGGTGAGCACTCTCCGGGGTGGTGGGGAGAGGGTGAGCACTCTCCGGGGTGGTGGGGAGAGGGTGAGCACTATCCGGGGTGGTGGGGAGAGGGTGAGCACTATCCGGGGTGGTGGGGAGAGGGTGAGCACTATCTGGGGTGGTGGGGAGAGTGTGAGCACTATCCGGGGTGGTGGGGAGAGGGTGAGCGCTATCCGGGGTGGTGGGGAGAGGGTGAGCACCATCTGGGGTGGTGGGGAGAGGGTGAGCACTATCCGGGGTGGTGGGGAGACGGTGAGCACTATCCGGGGTGGTGGGGAGAGGGTGAGCACTATCCGGGGTGGTGGGGAGAGGGTGAGCACCATCCGGGGTGGTGGGGAGAGGGTGAGCACCATCCGGGGTGGTGGGGAGAGGGTGAGCACCATCCGGGGTGGTGGGGAGAGGGTGAGCACTATCCGGGGTGGTGGGGAAAGGGTGAGCACTATCCGGGGGTCGGAGGGGTTGAGCACCGTTCGGTGGAGATGGGGGTGAGCACTGTCCAGCGGGGAGTGGGTGCGTACTAACCGACAGGGGTGAACATTGTTGGGGGGGGTGGTGGTGAACATTGTCCGGGACGGGGGGCTGAACATTGCTGTGGGTTCTGGAGTGCTTTGACACTCCATCTGATTTACTAAGAATTACGATGGCCTGTTATGAAAAACTCGAAGTAAATCCATGTAAAAAGCCGGCTTAGTATAGGGCAAAGGACCCAAGTTTGCCTGGTTCTGGCCAACCACAGAGCAATTCAGGCTGGGTAAAACTGGCAATTGGAAGTTTAAACTTCCCGTGTAAGTACCAGGGATGTGCGCATGTCAGGACTTCCAAGGGGTCCCAACACGTATCATCGGGGTTTATCGGACTCCGACTATCCGGAGACCGGAAGACCTGGGCCAATGTGACATACTATGTGCCAATTTCTTTTAATGGCACTCTGAAGCACCTCACTATACTTACATTTACAATATTTTTTTTACATTTCATGTCAAACATTCTCTGGTGCATACAGCCCGAGGGGTTTTACACAGGTTCCAGCCCCTTGGTGAACTGTGGTGGGAGGGCCTATTAGATTTATTAGTCAGTTATATATATGACCCCCAACCCCAGTGGAAACATTTCTATGTCCACTCTATTGAATCCTTGCATGGCTTTAACGACCTCTCTTAGTCACTCTGTAATGTTCTCTATTCTAGAGAAAAAAACTACCCCAACCTGTTCAGTCTTTCCTGATGGTTCTAATGAATGAAATTTCCTTTCAAGAGACTAATTCCGATGGTGGGCAGGAAATTTGCGAGATTGCCGTTGCTGGTGGGAGCGGAAGATTCCACCTGACATCTCAGTTCTGGTATCGTCCTTGTAAAAATTATTGGGGCAGACGCTCAACTTGCCATTTTGCATAAAGCTCATGATGCAGATGGACTACCTGTTATAAAAAAGACTGTGGCTGGCAGCTGATCCAGAATGCAAGGCCAGTGTGATGCCCGGTGGCCAGTTGCAAATCTAACCCCCTCCCCCATTCCACCACCACACGCCCCTGCCACTTTTCCTCACTAACATTCCTTACTTTGACAAAAGGAAAAGGAAGACTTACGTTCATATTGTACCTTTCACATCCTTGGTAAGTCCCAAAGCATATTCCAGCCAATGAAATACTGTTCTCGTGTAAGAAAAACAGCAGCCAATTTGCACACAGCAAGCTCCCACAAACAGCAATATGATAATGAGCAGATAATCTGTTTTAGTGATGGTGATTGAGGGATAAATATTGGCCAGGGCACTGGGGGGAACTCCGCTGCTTTTCTTTGAAATAGTACTATGGAATCTTTCATGTCTTCTTGGCAGGGCACACATGAATCTGGGTTTAATATCTCGAACAGAATTTAACAGGCGGCAGGGTTTCCAGTCTCAGTCGGTGGGGGACGTATCCCTGCCAATACCGATTGCCCAGCAGCCATTTGTTAATTGGCTGGATGTGAGACTCCTGTCCCTCATTGGGAGGAAGTCCTGCCTCATTCTGATTGGCTGACAGCGCTGAGTCCCAGCGGTGCCACTGCGAATGGTGGCCACTGCTGGAACTACAAGCAGTCCCCAGGTTCTCAGGCCGAAATTTTCATGCCCCGCCCGTGGCAGGAATTGGCACAGGAGGGACCAGAAAATTTGGAGGGCAGCCAAAAGTTTATTGACTTTGGGTGGGAATGTACAGCCTGCCCTAAATCCTGGAGCCAGGATGGAGGTAAACGTGGGGGTCTCATGGCGAAGGCAGGAGGGATGGCCTGGGGGTGGGAGGGGGAGAAGGAGTGGGGAGTCTTGATAGAGAGTCCAGCAGGGAAAGGAACTCTTGGGGGCAAATCTTAGGAGGGACACCAAGGGAGGCACCTCCCCCTCCCTTGCCCACCCATGGCCCGAGCAGGGTGACCTGCACAGCTCCTTGCAACCATAGCCCCTCCCCCTGCCACCCCCATCCCTGACCTCCTCCTGCCAACCTCAAAGTAGAGGCCTGGGAGGAAACATCTCTTAAGTGGCCATTAAATATGCCCCTGCATAAAATTGAGGACATGTGAGGGGTGGGCAGAAAGGTCCCCTCACCCCCTACCTGTTAACCTGCTGGCAGGGGCGCCTAAAAAATTCTGCCTAAGTGACAGCAGCTCCCACAGTGCAGCACTCCCTCAGTACCGCACTGGAGTGTCAACCTAGATTTTTGTGCTCAAGTCTCTGGAACGGGACTTGAACCCACAACCTTCTGACTCAGAGGAACAAGAGCTACCAACTGAACTACAGGTGACACTGAACACACAATATGCCCCAAAAGGATACAATATTTGAAGCAAATGAATGAGTTGCAAAGCATAAATGGTGCATTAATGTCATCTCAATCTTGAGGCGCAGAACTGTTATCGCACAGAAGGAGGCCATTCGGCCCATTGCGATTGCACCAGCTCTCCCAATGAGCAACTCACCTAGTGCCATTCCCTCACCTTCTCCCCATAATCCCACAGATTCTTCCATAAGGGGGGTTGGGTGACAACCATGACCTTACTCTGGTTTCTTTTATGTATTAATATGTAACCCAACAAAGGGGAAAAATATCCACTCTTTTTTAGCCCGATCCAACATGAAAGAAATCGGAAATATTCATTGTATTGTTAATTATAAGGGATGTTTACCATCAGTCTTGGTCCACTGACATAGGCCAGTTGAGTAACCATGCGGTTAATGTATGATAATTTTCACTCTGAAGGTTTAATGACTCCGTTATTATTGCCGCAAGCTTATTGAGGAATGACCACGAGGGCTGCTGAATTGTTGTAGAAACTGAACTCATCCTTCAGGGAAGAGAGCCTTCCACCTCAGTTTGCTGGGCCTGTGATTCCAGTCACACACTGTGTAGTTGAGAGTCCCCTGCCATGGCCATGCCTGGAGGCAGGCAGGAGCTAAAAAGCCGACTAGTGTGCTGGTTTCCTGATTCCAACCCTTTTGGCAGAGGCGGGGAGGAGGCAGGGCTGCAGCCTGGATGCGGTGGGTCACGGACGCGGTTCGTTAAGGGCCTACTGAGGTCAGTTAAAGGAGGCCAACTGGGATTTTTCCAGGTTCCTGCAGACGGCAGGGGGGCCATTTTAACTGCAGCAGGCAGACCAGGCCGGGAGTGGGTAGGCTTTGCTCCTGGCAAGCCTAGGGGTCCTACCCGCCTGCAGGCCGCCCTGCACCCCCCACCGCCAAAGTGGTAGGCCGGCTGCCAGATATTTTTTTTTTTTAATTTAAGATTTAAAAAAGTTGGAGAAAGGGCACTTCCATTTTTAAGTGCCCGAGGCTAGAAGGCCTCTGACTGGCCCTTCAGCTTTGAAAGCTCGTCACTGCCCCTAATTGGACGTGAGTGCGTCTCCAGGCCAAGTAAGAAGTGACCTGTGAAAATTAGAGCCGGTGACTCTTTCCTGCCCATGGAGGGGTGGGCGGGGGGGAGTGTGGGGACCTGGATACAGGTGGCCTATAACCGTGACCTTTCCTGTTTCACCCACCAGGCAAGAATAAATAGAAGAAACCTAAATATATTTTCAACACCGTAGAGGCGACAATGGAGACCTCACTTACCTATCTGAATAACTGAATAGGTATGAATCACAACGGTGAAGAAGACCGAGAAAAGTTGACGGAAATTAAATACTTGGATGCTGTCGAGGTGGCAAGAGCCAGTTAAAGATTTTCTCTCCCTCATTCGATTGTAGCTGATGAAATATTGAAGGAGTTTCATCCTGTACGGTATAATTAGAATCTCATAGAATCTTATTTCTTGTTCATATGAACAAATAGCAATCTCATTAATTTTGCCAAATATAAACATCAGGCACAGCTAAATCAATTTGCACGTGTGATGTAAATCAGGTGTTTTGAATTTAATTTGCCTTGGTGGGGGGAGAATGAATATTCTCTGGCTGAAACACAAGATCACGTTTGGCGCAATTACCAAAAGCTTTCAGAAATACTTGTAGCTTAACTTCCAATTTATGCCATGAATATAAGGAAAGAACTTGCATTTGTATAGTGCCTTTCACGACCTCTAGACATCCCTAAAGCACTTTACAGCCAATGGAGTTTCTTTTAAGTGTAGTCATGGTTATAACCTAGGGAAAAATAGAAAGACAGAGAATTTTACAGCGCAGAAATAGGCCATTCCGCCCAACGGGCAGGGTTTTCCGGCCACTCCCACCAACGGGAATGTCCAGTACCGATGAAGTCCGCGGAGATTTGAATGGCTCTTCCTGTCCGGCGCAGGGAAACATACCGCGGCAGAGCTAGAAAATCCTGGCCAATAAATCCATGCAGAAACAAACCTCTCCCCATGATGTTGTTAGGATGAGATGGTAACATAGTGGTGTTGTCGCTGCACTAATAATCCAGATCCCCAGGCTAATTCTCTGGGGACTCAGGTCCTAATCCCACCATGGCACGAAATTTGAATTCAATAAAAAATCTAATGATGACCATTGTCGTAAAAACCCATCTGATTCACTAAATATGCCCTCCTCACCTGGTTTGGCCTATGTGTGACTCCCAGACCCACAGCAATGTGGTTGACTCTGCCACAACCTAGCAAGCCACTCAGTTCTCAAGGGAAATTACAGATGGGCAATAAATGCTGGCCTAGCTAGTGATGCCCACACCCCATGAATGAATAAAAAAGAGTCACTGGCTCCAATTTTCACAGGGTCACTCCTTAATTGGCCTGGAGACGCACTCACGTCCAATTAAGGGTGGTGCCAGACTTTCAAAGCTGGAGGACTAATCAGAGGCCTTCTAGCTTGAAAGGAGCAGCAGCCTGCAAGAGAAAACCAGTTCAAAATGGCACCAATAATACTGGAGATCTAATTTAAGGTATATAAGAGCAGTTCAGCAAGTTTTACTCCTACCCTTCCTTTCCAAGTTTTATTGGTTCCCCCAAGAACACATTTGTCTGTTTTTTCCCTGCAGCCTTATCTGTTAGCCCAGCTTCCCCTTAAATGCACCTATGCTATTTGTCTTAGCCACCACATGTGATAGTGTATTCCTCATTCTCAGTTCTCTGGCAGGTCAGTCTGTAAAGGTGATAACTGATTCAGGCAGGTTACACCTGAGACCCAAACCTGTCTTTTACCAAAAAACATTTTTAGTGTTTCTGAATCCCAGAGCCAAATTCAGCCTGTCATTCCTTTCCCATTTACCTTGGCTTCTCCCCAACTCTGGCTAATTTTGCTGATGTCCTCCTCCATGGCCCTCGATCTTCTCTCAATAAAAGGAAAGGCCAAGCAACTTTGCAGAGACTGAATGTACGAGCTTGAGTCTGCAATCGACACAACAGCCAACTTGTGTAGAATAAGATCCCCACATACAGTAAGGAACTAATATTTCCTCTCATATTTAATTCTCAAAACAAAAACAAAATTACCTGGAAAAACTCAGCAGGTCTGGCAGCATCGGTGGAGAAGAAATCAGTTAACGTTTCGAGTCTTCATCTCCACCGATGCTGCCAGACCTGCTGAGTTTTTCCAGGTAATTCTGTTTTTGTTTTGGATTTCCAGCATCCGCAGTAGCTTTTAGCTTTTTGTTTTTAATTCTCAAAACCCTGTCTAAAGGTGGCAACTCTCACTGGGGTACGTTTACAAGGGCACCAGCCACCCTTTTGGTCATTTGCTTAGTGGAGAATAATGGGTTAATAGTTATGTTAATGAGATAGTGATGTGTCTCATGATGTTACAGCGACATCAACAGTCATGTGCAAGAGACTGAGAGGAGAAGATGCATAGTCTGTACATGAGAGAGATATACTTACTTAGAAGCTTACAATGTACGATAATGTAAATAAAGGAGTTTTTGAAGAAACATTTCGGAGTTAGACCTAAGTGACTCATAAGTAGTGGGAAACCTTCCCAATCCAGAAAAGGCCACAACTTAACCGAATAGAGATCCAAATAGAATTTCAAATGGAAACTAAACCACAAACCATGGTAGGTGGTGACACCAATCTAACAACAATTTGGTGGCATCAACCGAACACCCACAGAGAGAAATCAGAAGAAGACTTCTGCAAAGGATGAATCAGAAGAGTTATCTTGGCGAGAGACATACTGAGAATCTATAGCAGTGTCAGTGCCAGTCAAGCAGTTACTGCCCCTTCCGCAGCCTCGAGTTTGCAAACCTGGAATGTCCACAGAGAAGCCAGTGTTGAGAGTTGTGGAAAAAGCAATTCTTGAGGTATCAAGCAGTATCAGGTTTGCAAGGCAAAGACCAGAACTACCAGGTTAGTATGTTCCTATATGCAGTAGGGTCAATTGCTGATGATGTCCTCCTGAGACAGGGGGTAGAGGAGACTTCTGCAGATTTTGAAGCCACCCTGAAAGCAGTCTATGCATACTTCAACCTAAAACGGAACCTTGTAATGGAACTGAGTGTGATTCAATCAGGGATCCCAAAGGCCAGGGCAATCCATTGAATTGTTCCTTAAAGACCTGTATAAGCTAGCCAGTTGTTGTGGTATTGTGCATTGAAAGCTGAACTTATTCGCAATCACATTGTTGTCGGAGTCCGTGACAAAAACCTGTCAGGTCTTTTGCAGACAAAAGGTAACCTAACACTTGAACAAGTGATTCAATGTTGTAGTAATTGTAAGTTAAACCTTTCACACTGTTATGGTGATCATGTGACTGTACAGACAAATCAGCTCTAAGTGCGGGTAATCTTAGGGGCAGGGTTTTCTAGCCTTGGTCTTGGTACAAGCATATAGCTTCATCAGGAGCTCTGTAAATAAAGTTCACTATTTCTAACAAGAAACTTGCCCTGCATTCCAAGTTTATTACAATTGGCGACGAGGATAAATAGCTCCAACGCTACAGCTCGCCTCTTGAATGTGAGTATTTCGATTTTTAAGGGAAGAAAAAAAGTAAACTCACCAACAATGCCACTCTTTGGCAAAATTGACCCATAGGACTCATCCACAGGACTGGAATCAGTGCAATGAGTGTCTAGGTTTCTACTTTGTGGCGAACGAAATAACGGTGGAGGAGAAACAGAAGGCAATTCTCCTAAGTGTCTGTGGGAGCAATGTATAACCTAATCTGTAGTCTGACAGGTCCAGATGCGCCAAATTCCAGATCCTTCGCTGAGCTAGTGGACCTTGCAAAGGCACATTTTCAGCCTAAACCATCAGTGATTATGCTAAGTTTAAAGTTCAACTGTAGAGTAAGGCTCCCTGGTGAGTCAATCGCAACATACATCACAAAGTTAGTACAGTTAACTGTGACTTGGTGATAATCTAAACAACATGTTGTGGGATCATTTGGTTTGTTGAGTACATGACTGTGTCATTCAGCGTCGTTTATTTGCAGAAGTTGAGACAGACCTGAAGCACACCATGGAGATAACGTTAGCAATGGAGAGTGCTGAGAGGGATGCGCAGGCTTTGCAGAGTGTACAACATGGCGCCGTTCTGCAGTTAGGGCGGGAACCTGCCGCCAGGTTTAGTGCGAAGACCAGGGAGGCGACCGTGAAGCAGCACACGGTCCCTACCTATAAAAACAAAAAGGTACACTGGAAGCAGCTCACCAGTAATTCAGAAATTTAAGTGTTACCGTAATCATGTAAAGGAAACCTGCAGGTTTAAAGAGGCAGAATGCCACTACTGTCACACAAAGGGGCAAGTTATAAAATAATGCAGGGCAAGGTTAAGACAGCCATTCAGAAAGCAGGCACAGTTGAATGAAGTGCACAATATAGATCCACCAGAAGCTGCTGATACTAACTTTTATACCCTATACAATCTCAAGGCCAGGAAAACTGAACCAATCACTGTTATCCTCAAGTAAATGGAAAGGCTCTAGACATGGAGGTTGACACAGGAGCATCAACCACAGTGGTGGGAGAAAACATCTTTAAATACCTCAGAGAAGGTACCCAGCCATTGAGCTTGGCACAAACCACGGCTCAGCTAAAAACGAACACTGGAGAGGCAATACAGGTGAAAGGCATCATCTCTGTACCTGTATCCTACAGGCAACAGACAGCCCAGCTGCCAGTGATTGTTGTAATAGGTGAAGGACCTAGTCTTCTGGGCCATGATTGGTTGAAATAAATTAAACTCGACTGGTCAGAAATTTTTCAGGTTGGAACACAGGAATTCCTGAGTTGTTAAAAAAGTATGACAGAGTATTCTGAGATTAGTTGGGGAAAATAAAAGATCTACAAGCTAAGATATACGTGGGTTCTGAAGCAACACCCCAGCTTTTTAAGGCAAGACCTGTGCCTTATGCCCTAAAGGAGAAGATGGGTGCAGAATTGTGCCATTTAGAGAAGTTAGGAATAATCCAGCCAGTCCAATGTTCAGAATGGGCAGCACCCGTAGTTCCTGTGATGAAACCAGATCAAACTATTCACATCTGCAGAGATTACAAATTAACTGTGAACAAGGCTGCTGAATTAGACAAATACCCAATTCCTAGGATTGAAGATCTGTGCACTAAACTTGCAGGAGGAAGATTCTACACTAAACTGGCCTTGAGCCACGCATACCAAACTTAGAGCTGGACACCACATCAAGAAGGTATGTCACCTTAAACATGTACAAGGGCCTGTACCAATATATATGCCTACCCTTCGGTGTGTTATTAGCCTCTGCAATTTCCCAAAGAACCATGGAAAGCCTACTACAAGGACTTCTCGAGTTATAGTGTACCTGGATGACATCCTGATCACAGGATCAATGGAAGCCGAACATTTGGCAACCCAGAAGAGGTTATGAAGAGATTTTTGGAGGCTGGCGTATGTTTGGAAAATGAAAAATGCACTTTCCAAGCAACTGAAGTCACATATTTGGGTGATTGAGTGGATGCCCAAGGGTTGCATCCATTAGAGGAGAAAGTCAGGGTAATCAAGGAAGCACCCTCTCCTACCAACGTCATGGAGCTCAAGTCTAGTTTGGGCATGGTAAACTATTATGGTCGCTTTTTGCCTAATCTATCTACAGTGTTAGCCCCTTTACACTTATTATTGAAGAATAATCACAGATGGTCCTGGAAGGCACAGCAAGAGGAAGCCTTCATAACAGTCAAGAAGCTTTTACACTCGTCATGTCTGCTAGTACACTATGGCCCGTCTAAGGAATTGATACTCACTTGTGGGAGCGGTATTGTCACACAAGATGGAGGATGGATCTGAAAGGTCAATAGGATATGTATCCAGAAAAGGGTTACTCACAAATTGAAAAAGAAGGCTTAACTGTCATATATGGAGTAAAGAAGTTCCATCAATATTTGCATGGTTGACACTTCACTGTAGTGTCAGATCACAAGCCACTATTGGGTTTGTTCAGTGAAGATAAGGCAATCCCACCGATAGCCTCCGCTAGAATTCAAAGATGGGTATTAATTTTGTTGGCATACGAGTCCTCCATTAAGCACCGTCCAGGTGCGAATATAGCAAATGCAGGCACACTCAGTCGGCTTCCTTTGCCAGATAGTATTACACATGCTTCGGTACCTCAAGAGGTTGTACTTGTGTTGAATTTCCTGGACTCCTTGCCGGTCTGTGCGAAACAGATAAAGAATTGGACAAACCGGGACCCAATTTTATAAAGAGGCCGAGAACAGGTATTGCAAGAACGGTCAAATGCACAAGTCTCTGAAGAATTAAAACCATTCTATGCCCGTAAATCTGAGTTGTCAAGATGGTATCTTGTTATGGGGAGTAAGAGTCGTCATCCCTTTGCAAGGAAGAGAACCACTATTGTCAGATCTTCATTGGTATTTCGAAAATGAAGATGCTCTCATCTTATATCTGGTGGCCAGGTTTAGACAGTGATTTAGGTAAAATGGTTAAACGCTGTCTCCAGTGTCAGCAACAAGAGAAATTGTCAGTTTCAGCTCCACTGCATCCGTGGGAGTGGCCTGGGTTGACACTGGGTTAGACTACATATAGACTATGTAGGTCCATTTTTAGGTATCATTCTTTTAGTGATCATCAACACACATTCTAAGTGGATGGATGTGTATGAAGTGAGATCACCAACATCATGTGCAACTATTGAAAAGCTGCACCAATGTTTGTGTACATGGCCTACCAGAAGTTACTGTGTCAGATAATGGTACTGCTTTCAATAGTACAGAATTCCAGAGATTCATGAGCCTAAATGGAATTAAACATATTAAAACAGCACAATATCATCCCTCATCCAATGGGTTAGTAGGAAAAGCGGTACAAACCTTTCAAACAGGCATGAAGAAACTATCTGAGGGAACATTAGAAACACGAATTTCAAGATTTCTTTTCGACTATCGCGAGACTCCGCATGCAACCATGGGTTCAACACCGTTGGAATCACTAATGAAACTCAGCCTTCGTACAAGATTGAGTCTAGTATTCCCTAACTTAGAGGGGAAGGTGGAGAAAAACCAGAATAGTCAGAAAGTGAGTCATGACGTTCACAGTAAAGTTCGAGAATTTACTGTGGGAGAGACAGTTTTTGTGCGAAATTTTGCAACTGGACCGAGATGGGTACAATCGTCTCTGAAACAGGACCTTTGTCATGTCAAGTGGAAGTGGAAAACAGGATTGTTAGGAAACACGTGGATCATCTCAGAAGTTGAGACACCCTCCAACAACCAATTACTCCAACTGAAATTGAAGTCGAATCTTTGAACCCTGAGGTGCCAGATCAACAAAGAATAGACATACCTGATGTCTCTGTTGAAGTAAATCATTCTGAACTGCCATTGTCTGAGGATGTCCTTGATGCCGCAGTTCCTGGTCAAGTCAATCCAGTGGAACAATCTCAAGTCGTAGAGTTGTGTCACTCTACCCGAATCAGAAAACCACCTCAAAGACTAAATCTATAATTGCATGAACTGTATATATTTGTAAATGAAATGGGTTAAGATATTTTTATAAATAAGTATGGTAAGACAAAATTAAAGGGGGAGGAATGTAATAATTACGAGTTAAACCTTTTATACTGTTTTGGGGATCATGTGACTGTACAGACGAATCAGCCCTAAGTGCGGGTAATCATAGGGGTGGCGTTTTCCAGCCTTGGTCTTGGTACAAGCATGTAGCTTCATCAGGAGCTCTGTAAATAGAGTTTACTGTTTATAGCAAGAAACCTACCCTGCGCTCCAAGTTTATTACAAATATGCTAGACAGGCCAAACTTAGGGAGCAAAATTGGACCATAATCCATGGAAATACTGAGGCTTCGGATGAGTCTGTTAGGTGGGTAGGCCCAAAGGCGGCAGCCGCTCACACTCAAAAGCCCGCCAAAACGAGGGAAAGAGCGAGAAACCCTGCAGCAGCCGTCTTAAAGTGCCCACACCGTGGAGCTAAAAAGCAGCACAGAAGGCAAGATTGCCCAGCAGGAGGCACAAGGTATTTCTAGGGCAGAAAGACAGGACACTTCAAGCAATTCTGTAAATCTAAATATGCAACTAAAGCTAGAAAACAAGAGAGCATCTCCGAAAAGCAGAAAATCCAGGAATTTGGGAATAAGGAAAGAAATGAGAATACAGATTTCCTGGGAGAAGCGAAGGATTAAGAACAAAAATTTTGGTCAGTTGCTGTAGGAGTTAAAAGCTTTCAAACTGAGTTCAAACTTGACACTGGCACCGGTGTTACAATGTCGGCTGACCATTTGGAATGGCTCAAAACGGTGGATAGCCAGACGTCAAAATTAAATTCCAAGGCCCAGGTGGTATGTATCCTCAAGTGAAAGGTCAGATAACCACCACCCGTCGCTACAAGGGGTGAGAGATTACCAAGCCCCTCCATATCTTGCACAATCAACGTACATCTTTACTGGGTCTTCTGACAAGAGTAGACCAAGTCCGAAACAGGACAATGGGACAGAGTTCTGCCAAGAATTCCCACAGCTCTTTCAGGGGCTGGGTAAGTTCAAGCATGAATATCATATTGTGTTGCTTCAAGATGCTAAGCCTCTATGTCTTTGCACTCCCAGGACAGTACAACACCCATTACTGGAGAAAGTTAAAGAGAAACTTGACAAACGTTACACAGAGGTATCACATCACCCGTCACAGAGCCAACTATGTGGTGTTCTGGGCTTGTGACCTGCGACCAGAGCGGGGGTAGAGGACATCACGGCGGGCTCCATTCCATCCAAAACCTGTACCAGAGATGCGTCACTGAATTGGGGGGCTTCATTCTTCTTGTCTTTTGGGGCCATGTCTTCACTGGAGCAGTCCTGGGCTGCAAGCATAGAGAAGAGTGCATGCGGCTGCAGTTTAAATTTGGCGTCCAGAGTGAGGAAGTGGTGAGGTAACAGCGTGACCGGCAAATCGGAGGCCACCCGCCAGTGAGACAGCGTGTTTCCTGTGGCTGCATAATTTATGAGGCAGGAAGGGGACATTACGGCGCAAAATCCTGCCATTGCAGCCGGTGGGTAAACTGTCGTTTTTCATGCCGGCGACTGCAATTAGTGCAAATCTGGGATGATCCCGCCCATGATTAAAGCATTAAAGAATATCTTCTCAATGCATGGATTTCTGGGCAAAATTGTTTTGGACAATGGCCCACAATTCATGAACGAATACTTAAAGAAATTTGCAGAAAACTATGGAATCAGCCACGTGACTAGTTTGCCCACAGGCCCTGGCCTTGAGCAGGTAGGCCCAAGGGGCACCTGATACTTGGCTAAGTCTTCTTTTCAGGCAGTTCCTCGGGACTGACAGACTGACTTGCTTCTGGCCTGTTTCGATGGGTTCTGAGATGGCTGTTGATTCCAATGCGTGATCTGCAGGCTCTGGCGCTTGAAGGGTTGGGTAGATTGGATTGTTTGGAGGCTTGCGCGCTCCCTCTGATGCCTCGATTTTGTCTTTGCGTATTCTCGACGATGTCTCTTGGTGTCTTCGGTGAACTTCCTGCATAAGCTTTCTCCATTTTGGTTGGTCACAAGCCAAGGTCTTCCATGAGCCGACGGATATATTTGACCTCTTCAGGGGTGCTTTGAGGACATCACTCAGGCATTCCTGCTGTCCTCCAAGGAGTCTCTTTCTGCCATTGAGCTCTGAGTAGAGCAGTTGCTTCGGGTATCTGGTGTCAGGCATATGAGTGCCATGTCCTGCCCAGTGGAGCAAGTCTCCCTGCATCAAAGCACTAATCACTCAGCTAAGTGCTTAAAAGGGAAAGGGAAGGCAATTTGGAGAGGGCATAAGCAGTGGACGCTAGAAGCCCACTATTTTAAGGTAGTGCAGGAGCCACACTCTCACTCCTCCCTGCTTCATATTTGGGTAAGTATTTTTTACAAATTCACCTTTTTTGGGACAGCATGCAGCGGTCCCTTTAAGAACTCCCAGGTGGGCTGCACGTGGGCCTGGTTTTCATGGTCAGTTGCATCACAGGAAACCCAATTTTGAATAGGGGCCTCAAACAGGTGTTAAGCTCCTTATTTGCAAAATGGCAAGGACCCAACACTTATCTCAGGCTTGGGCCGAGGATGCCCGTTGTTTTGCCTACACCATTATGGCAGGTGGTGTACTTCTGGTTTGCAATGAGTGTCCACTTCTTGCCCAGCATGCTGGAAGCTTAAATGCCTCCACTTAAGTTTTTAAAATTTGTTTGTGGGACGTGGGCATCATCAGCAAGGTGGGCATTTATTGTCCAAACCTAATGTCAAGAATGTGGTGGTGAGCTGCCTTCTTGAACTGCTGCAGTCCATGTGGTGTAGGTACACCCACAGTGCTGTTAGTGGGGAGTTCCAGAATTCTGAACCAGCGACAGTGAAGGAACGGTGACATAGTTCCAAGTCAGGATGGTGAGTGACTTAGAGGGGAACTTGCAGGCAGTGGTGTTCCCAACTGCTACCCTTGTAATTTACCTTGTGTTAGAGGTCACAGGTTTGGAAGGTGCTGTTGAAGGTGCCTTGGGAAGTTGCTGCAGTGAATCTTGTAGATGGTACATACTGCTGTCACTGTGTGTCTCATAGACTCATAGACGTTTACAGCACAGAAGGAGGCCATTGTGTCCGTGCCGGTCAACAAAGATCTGACTACACTAATCCCATTTTCCAGCATTTGGGCCATAGCCCTGGAGGCTATGGCAATGCAAGTGGAAATCCAAATACTTCTTAAATGTTATGAGAGTTTCTGACTCAACCATTCTTTCAGGCAGTGAGTTCCAAACTCACACCACCGCCTGGGTGAAAAAATTTCTCCTCAACTACCCTCTTAGCCTTCTACCTCTTACCTTAATTCTATTCCCCCTAGCTACTGACCCTTTTACTAATGGAAAAAGTGCCTTCATTCCACCCTATCTATGCCCATCATAATCTTATACACCTCCATCAGGTCCCCTCTCAACCTTCGCTGCTCCAAGGAAAATAACCTCAGCCTATCCAATCTTTCCTCATAACTCAGGCCCTCCAGCTCATGCAGCATCCTGGTAAATCTCCTCTGCACCCTCTCCAGTGCAATCACATCCATCCTATAATGTGGTGACCAGAACTGCTTGCAGTACTCCAGTTGTGACCTAACCAGCATTTTATATAGTTCCAGCATAACCTCCCTGCTCTTGTATTCCATGCCTCAGCTAATAAAATATCCGCCTTATCTACCTGCCCTGCTACCTTGAGGGATCCGTGGATATGTCGGTGGTAGAGAGAGTGAATGTTTAAGATGGTGGATGGGGTGCCAATCAAGTAGGGCTGCTTTGTCTTGGATGGTGTTGAACCTCTTGAGTGTGTTGGAACTGCACTCATCCAGGCAAGTGGACAGTATTTAATGCCCAAGAAACACCTATGGCACCACTGAATTCCTGGACCTTAGTCCCAACTTTCTGCTACAGTGATGTTGTTCTCCTTTGATAACACACCAATATATTTGCAAATTAATACAGTACCTAGAAGATTTCACATGTTATAAACACTGCAATTATATTATAGCAACTGAAAAGGAAAAAGGACTGACGGAGCAATTGTGAAACGCACACTGTGATGCACTTTCTCAATCCAATCGCTGTTATTGCATTTTAGATCATTGATTTGCTGATATGCTGAATAGGTTCCTTAGAAACACATCGAGCAATTTTTTAACCTTCGCTCGCACCTCTCAATTCTTCCCTTGAATTGTTCATTCAAGGGCAAATCCCTTCCAAAGATGCAGCCACACACATCGGAATGAAATCCCACAGACATCCTTTAGAGCAGAGGTTGCCAACACATCAATCGTGAGCGAGTGGTAGCCTGCCGCCCACTAATGAGTAGCTCGCATTAAGATTTGGAAAAGTAACCAATAACACTGCAGTATTCAAGTCATATAATTATTTTTCTGCCACCAGCTAATGAGTTTGCCAACTTTTGTAAACGCCAATGGCGCCTGATTCAGCGTCACGCTGTAAGTGTGGGTCCGACTGTCATAAGTAGTAACACACGACCTGCCATAAGTGAGGATTGACATAAGCCGAGGACCACTGCCAGCTAACGTGTGGCAGGAAGAATAATCTAACCTTGTTGACATCATGGATGCAGAGGCAGGTCCATCCAAAAAAAGGCAAATAACGTAGTATTTCCTTCAAGAGCGGGAGAATGATTTTTTGTTTTCAAGCATTAAAGACAAGTGCGTCTGTTTAATCTGCGGTGTCGGCTTTGCAGTGGGAAAAAAGAGCAACATCAAAAAGAACAGCGCACAAGCATTTTGAGAAGGGTTTTCCGATGGGAATCAGCCTGCGGTCACAAAAAGTAAGCGAACTCAAAGCTGCAGTGCAGAGACAGCAATCTTTTTTCTTAACGAAACCAACCAAGAAAGCGAATGCGGCAACAGAGGCATCTTTCAAAGTTGCTCATTATTTGACCAAGAACAAGATTGTGAGGGGCGCGATGACTCTGATGGCCGATTCCTCATTCAAAGATTTCAAAACCAGCCCTGAAATTATGTCTGCCGTTGCAGACGTGCAGTTAGGAGCAAACACTAGGGCATACTGGCCTTCATAAATCAAAGTATTGAGTATAGGAGTTGGGATGTTATGGTGAGGTTGTATAAGACATTGGTGAGGCCAACTTTGGAGTATTGTGTGCAGTTCTGGTCACCTAACTACAGGAAGGATATCAGTAAGATTGAGAGAGTGCAGAGAAGATTTACTAGGATGTTGCCGGGTCTTAAGGAGTTGAGTTACAGGGAAAGATTAAACAGGTTAGGACTTTATTCCTTGGAGCGTAGAAGAATGAGGGGAGATTTGATAGAAGTTTACAAAATTGTGAGGGGAATAGACAGAGTAAATGCGAGTAGGCTCTTTCCACTTAGATTAGGAGAAATAAACACAAGAGGACATGGCTTTAGGGTGAAAGGGGAAAGGTTTAGGGGGAACATTAGGGAGAACTTCTTCACTCAGAGAGTGGTGGAACGAGCTACCATCTGACGTGGTAAATACGGGCTCACTCTTAAGTTTTAAGAATAAATTAGATAGATACATGGATGGGAGAGGTCTGGAGGGTTATGGACTAGGTGCAGGTCAATGGGACTAGCGGAATAATATTTCGGCACAGACTAGAAGGGCCGAATGGCCTGTTTTCTGTGCTGTAGTGTTCTATGGTTCTAAGTTAGTCTCATAGGTCACCTGTTTCTAAAGACTGGGAACACCTGTCAGCTATTGGCAATAAAGCGGGTAATCTGTTCAATTTAGAGAACTCTGGTTCTTGATGGCTGAACTTCCAGGTGTTCACAATCAGATTTTGATCCCAAACGATCTTTAAATGACTTTAATTTAACAAATCATCTGCTTAATTGATCACAATGAAATTGATCCAAGTCTTAAATTGGTGATTTAATGGTGACCTATAAAACCTGCTGGGCTGGGGCTCCCCGGGGGTAGGGTTGGAGATCCCTGGCATAATGTCAACCCTTATCAATCCATATATTTTCAATATATGTTTTAGTCGCTCGGGATATTTTTCATTAATCAGAAATAATTCTTAGTTAAAGGAAAGATTGGCAGCCCATGCTGTAGAGTGTTCATTCATATTACTCCTTATATATTGGCAGTGTATGCTGCTACACAGTCAGGATCCTAAATGTAGCGTATATTAATTAGATTAGATTAAAGTAGGAACTGTGCTTGATATGACTCCTAAGCAAGTTGACATAGAACAAGGGGGAAGGAGATTTTTATTTTGTGTTATGAGTTGTTATGATCTGAAAGGCAAGGGAAGATTCACCAGCGACTTTCAAAAGGGAGCTGGACAAATACTTGAAAAAGAAGTATTGCTGG
This sequence comes from Cetorhinus maximus, assembly GCF_964194155.1. Classification (NCBI taxonomy): domain Eukaryota; kingdom Metazoa; phylum Chordata; class Chondrichthyes; order Lamniformes; family Cetorhinidae; genus Cetorhinus; species Cetorhinus maximus. The sequence goes on from NC_135900.1 coordinate 13,531,781, forward strand.
ACTTTGGGGAACGAGCAGGGGAGGAGGACATTGGAGTCGGCACAGCCAATAGGGGCTGAATGGCTTTATTTTGTGTTGTAGGATTCTGTCCCAACTTATCATCCATTACCTGGGAAAATTGTCACCCAAAATAAAACAATTTTAAGCAATAATTTGGTGGCCACCAATGGTGGGGGAGATCAATAAGATAGACCAACCAATAATAAGATCTTTGTCATGACTTACACAGTTGTACAGGCTTTTTGATTATTCAGGTTTATAGCATGATCCCAAATTCTTATCCAAAGTAATGTTAGGCAGCAAATTAGATATTAACCAGCTGAATAACACCCTTATTGAACATTTCCATAGTTGCCAAGGAAGGGCCAAAGTATTTTTCAAGCTGCAAAGCCAAAGTACAGGATCCACATCCTGAAAGGAGATGCACTGCTCTCCTCAGGTGTCACCACAATTTCCATTTTATTGCTATCTATTTGATTTCAACCATTTCTCACTTTTAGCGATTCTGTCTCGTGCTTCTTCAATATTCAGCTAATGGAGGGAAACAGTCTGAACTAACTCAACTGCCAATACAACTAAGGGTGAGAAAAGGGTGAGAAAAGTTTAACACAGCAAGCGTTAGCTTTTATTTTCTACAAAAATAAATGTTAAATGACTTGTATTTCTATAGCACCTATCACAAACCCAATCAGGACATCCCAAAGTGCTTTACAGCCAATGAAGAATGTTTTGAAGTGAAGCCACCATTGTAGTTTAGCAAACAGCAGCCATTTTGTGCACAGCAAGCTCCCGCAAACAGCAATGTAATAATGATAAGGTAATCTGTTTTTATGGTGTTGATTGAGGGGTAAATGCTGGCCGGGACGCTGGGGAGAACTCCCCTGCTCTTCTTTGAAACGCTCTCGAGATCTTTTATAGCCACTTCAGATGGCAGACATGATCTCATCCAAAATATGGCTTCTCTGCCAGTACAGCATTCCCTCAGCACTGCTCCAGCTTGTCAGCCTAGATTTTATACTTAAATCTCTGTGGTGGAACTTCAACCCACAATCTTCTGTACAGAGGCTGGAAATGACTGTACACCATGACCACCCCACTGAGGTATCAGCCGCCTTGTTCCTTTAGGAGGTTGTGTCAATCGATGAGCAAAGCCTAGGTGGTGTTTCTGGAGAACCTGCTAGGGGACCATTGTGCCTTCAATAATAATCACGTGCCAAAATGAGAGTTGCGGTGCCTTATCCTGAATGTAAAAATGACAGAAGCGAATTGATTGCACGGGGAAATTTGAGAATGTGGTGCTCCAAGAGATCTCGAGCGCCAGGCACAAAAGGAGGCGTGACAGACCCTGCAGCTGGATGTTGGCGATAGAGCTGGGGGGAGGGGAACCGGAACAAGGAGCAAATCAAGCACATAACAGCTGAAAGGGAAACTCATACCAACAGATGCGGTCAAGTTGTTTGAGTGTGTTAAGTGGGTATTAGTCTAAATCCAGACCTTAGCTTCATTTTCCCAGAACACCAAACGTTTCTCTGCGATCCAATGCATCTAAATTTGCAATTTTATGCTTCTGAATAATTTTCCTTGTATTTTGTGATCAAACGCATCCAAATTATTTTTCTTACCTTTGGCTCAACATTTGATGAAGCAAATCAGCTCTGTGATGGCCCTTGAAGAAGGGAGTGGGTATTGAATTAACGTTTAAATTAAAATTAAAGGCAACTTGCATAATGGTGTTGTTATACCAGCTAGTGCTCTTTGATTATTGGATTATGGTTTACATTGGTGATGAAAGTATTAATACACAATGCACTATGTGGCAAACTCACAAGAAATAGTCACCACTCAATATTGAACCAAGTACCCAGAATATATTGTTAATTTCTAAAAAGCGAAACATGTTGCTGAAGCTTTTCACCTTGCACTCTTGTAAGAATGCCAAATATCAAACGATCACAACAATTTATACTGCAGGAGAGAAGTGTGCAGATTGGTTGGAAAGTCACCTGATTGGCTGAGGTGTTGCCGTAGAGAATGCAGTCGGGAACTATCGCCTCCCCAAGCTCCCAGGTAATCCAAAAAAGGCTCAAGGAGTGAACATATTCCTTTTGTTTGCAGAGAACGGGTCCTTGAGTATGAACATAGGTTGCTTCTAGCAAGTGTAAATGAGCCACGTTACGAGTTTGACTGATTATCTCTGGTTGTTAGTGTAGCTATTAGGATTGTTCAGTAAGTACATTATGCTTCAGGCTAAGCTTCACGCTACTACTAAGCAGTGGCTTCATGAGTTGCATTTTCCACAAACAGGATGCTGCCATCAGTCCAAGAAAGATGTTCTGCCTACTACACAATTGAGCAATGTCGTGTATGAATTTCGGTGCCGATGTGATGCCAGGTATGTGGGCCATATGTCTCAATGATTGGCTGATTGAATCAAACAGACTGTTCCCTCAGTTGTTCATAATAGGCAGAGTTTTTTATTTATTCTTTCATGGGATGTAGGCATCGCAGGCAAGCCCAGCATTTGTTGCCCATCCCTAATTGCCCTTGATTTGAGTGGCTTGCTAGGCCATTTCAGAGGACATTTAAGAGTCAGCCACATTGCTGTGGGTTTGGAGTTGCATGTAGGCCAGACTAGGTAAGGATGGCAGATTTCCTTCCCTAGAGGACATGAGTGAACCAGATGGGTTTTTATGACAATCAACAAGAGTTTGATGGTGACTATTACTGAGACTAGCTTTCAATTTCAGATTTTAGTAATTGAATATAAATTCCACCAGCTGCTCTGGTGGGATTTGAACCCCTGTCCCCTGTGCCCAAAGCATTAGCCTGGGCCTCTAGATTATTAGTTCAGTGACATTACCACTGCGCTGCCATCTCTCCAGCATAGACTATACTCAACTAGCCCGTGCTTGCAAAACCAAAAACAAAACATCTACTGTTCGATGTGATTTTGTGATTAGGCAGCATTCGCTGAACAATCCTAAATGCGCTAATAGCTACACTAACAACCAGTTTAAGATAATCAGCTCATAACATGACTCATTTATACTTGCTAGAAGTGACATACATTCATACGTAGGGACTTGTTCTCTGCAAACAAAAGGGATATGTTCAAGTCTTGCACCTGATTTGAATTACCTAGGGGCTTGGGGCACCTATAGTTCCTCGTTGCTTTCTCCATGGCAAAACCTCAGCCAACCAGAGTTGCCAACCAAATAGCACCCTTTTCTCTTGTAGTATAAATAGTTGTGATCGTTTGAAATTTGGCATTCTTGTGTTTGTCCCAATGAGTGCAAGACAAAAAGCTTCGGTAACATGTCTCTCTTTTCAGCAATATTCAAGTTCTGATTACCAAGCAACTGTATTTTTAATTGTTTCCTCCAGCCCTACAACCCTCTGAGATATTTGCACTCATCTAATTCTAGCCCCTTGAGAATCCCCAATTTTAATTGTTCCACCATTGATGGCCGTGCCTTCAGCAGCCAAGGCCCTAAACCCTGGAGTTCCCTCCGTGAACCTCTCTGCCTCTCTTCCTTTCTTCCAGGCGCTCCTTAAAACCTTAAAATCTTTGACCAAGCTTTTAATCATCTGCCCTCGTATCTCCTTATGTGGCTCGGTGTCTAATTTTGTTTGATAATGCTGCTGTGAAGCACCTTGGGATAGTTTATTTTATCAAAGGTCCTATATAAACACAAGCTGCTGTTGTTAATTTACTACCTGTCAAGAGATACTGACTTATTGTAATAATGGGGTACTGTGGTGGACCTCAAACTCATACACCTGTAAATCCCACTCTTAATCCCTGTACCTGATGAGAACCAGGCACACAGGGGGCAAAAATACAGGCAGGATTCTCCACAATGACCTCACGCCATGCTCCATTTTAGCAAGCGCGTTTCAGTCAGACTACGAGGGCCTCCCCCAAGACGGGCACGGGATTCAAAAGTTGGTGCCTGATTGTATCAGTCAGGCCCTGATGCTATTTTAACTCCGTGTGGTGAGGTCGGCTCCCAGTGCTGACCTCTCCATGGGAACCTGGCGCCAAGGAGCAGCAGGAGAATTGCAAAAACACAAAGTAACTTATTGGGAAGGCGAAAGAGAAATGATGCCTTGGGCCCGATGGGGAAACACTGGAGCCCGGGCTTTTTGCACTGATGGCCATCGACTAGATATCCTCCAGCACACACCTCACACAACTGAAGACCTTTAGTTCCAGTCCTACTCCGGCCCCCTCCCACAAATCTTTCTCCGGTACATCGATGATTACTTCGGTGCTGCTTCATGCTCTCGTCTGGACCTGGAAAAATTTATTAATTTTGCTTCCAATCTCCACCCCTCCATCATTTTCACATGGTCCATCTCTGACACTTCCCTTCCCTTCTTTGACCTCTCTGTCTCAATTTCTGGTGATAGACTGTCCACCAATATCCATTACAAGCCTACCGACTCCCACAGCTACCTCGACTACAGCTCCTCACACCCCGCTTCCTGTAAGGACTCCATCCCATTCTCTCAGTTCCTTCACCTCCGTCGCATTTGTTCTGATGATGCTACCTTCAAAAACAGTTCCTCTGACATGTCCTCCTTCTTCCTTAACCGAGGTTTTCCACCCACGGTCGTTGACAGGGCCCTCAACCGTGTCTGGCCCATCTCCCGTGCATCCGCCCTCACGCCTTCTCCTCCTCCCAGAAACATGATAGGGTCCCCCTTGTCCTCACTTATCACCCCACCAGCCTCCACATTCAAAGAATCATCCTCCGCCATTTCCGCCAACTCCAGCATGATGCCACCACCAAACACATCTTCCCTTCACTCCCCCTGGCGGCATTCCATAGGGATCGTTCCCTCCGTGACACCCTGGTCCACTCCTCCATCACCCCCTGCTCCTCAACCCCCACCTACGGCACCTCCCCATGCATAAGCAAAAGATGCAACACTTGCCCCTTCACTTCCTCTCTCCTCACCGTCCAAGGGCCCAAACACTCTTTTCAAGTGAAGCAGCATTTCACTTGCATTTCCCCCAACTTAGTCTACTGCATTCGTTGCTCCCAATGCGGTCTCCTCTACATTGGAGAGACCAAACGCAAACTGGGCGACCGCTTTGCAGAACACCTGCGGTCTGTCCGCAAGAATGACCTAAACCTCCCTGTCGCTTGCCATTTTAACACTCCACCCTGCTCTCTTGCCCACATGTCTGTCCTTGGCTTGCTGCATTGTTCCAGTGAAGCTCGACGCAAACTGGAGGAACAGCACCTCATCTTCCGACTAGGCACTTTACAGCCTTCTGGACTGAATATTGAATTCAACAACTTTAGATCTTGAACTCTCTCCTCCATCCCCACCCCCTTTCCGTTTCTTCCCCCTTCCTTTTGTTTTTTCCAATAATTTATATAGATTTTTCTTTTCCCACCTATTTCCATTATTTTTAAATTTATACCTTTTATGCCCTGTTAGTCTTATTTCACCCCACCCCCACTAGAGCTGTACCTTGTGTGTCCTGCCATCCCTTCTTAATTAGCACATTCTCTTAGATAATATCACCACCTTCAACATCTCTTTGTTCTTTTGTCTGTGACATCTTTTGATTAGCTGCTCCTATCACTGCTTGCTTGTCCCTACAACCACCCCCACCCCCACCCCAACTTCTCTCCCCCCCACCCCCCACCCCCCCCACCTTAAACCAGCTTATATTTCACCCCTCTCCTAATATTACTCAGTTCTGTTGAAGGGTCATGAGGGCTTGAAACGTCAACTTTATTCTTCTCCGCCGATGCTGCCAGACCTGCTGAGTTTTGCCAGGTAATTCTGTTTTTGTTTTGGATTTCCAGCATCCGCAGTTTTTTGTTATTATTATTATTATTATTAAAGACCTTTCCTGTTGTGTTTACCGAATTCGCACTTACTGGCCTAAGTCATTGACATTGGGTGTGAACATCGGGGTCCAGCCAGGCAAATTTAAATGAGGCCTGGGAGTTAAAATGGAACAGGCCTCATATCGGTGTGCTGAGGTGAGCACCAGGCTTACCTGATTGACGATCACCCCCAACCCTCTGTGGTTAGAATCAGAGATGCAGCCTTTTAACACAGTCAATGGGCCACCTTGGGCCATCTCCATAATGGTTTGATTTCATCGCTGACAGGCCAATTCCGGCCCCACTGTCCGATTAAACAACGTAAGATTTTTTTGATGCTGCATGATTTCAGTGTGAAAACTGCTTTGGGAATTAACAGTTCAGTGGATGTGTCTGTACAAAGCAGGTCATTGGAGCTGGTGATCTTAGGCCATACACAAAATGAACCTGCTCAGGAGCACTCTAGCATAGCAACTTTCATAGGGCAGTGATTGAATTCACTTCAAGAGTTGAGATCAGAGGTTGGGGCCCTTGAAACTGGCAACCTGCTCTCGCTACTGAAGTCATGATGAGACAGCGTGAGGTTGGTAGGGCTGCCAGTTATTCTGGTTAAAAGTCTCTATGTATCTGTTTAAATGACCAGGCATGGCACAGCCATAATTCTGATTATTGCTGCAGGGTTCCGTTCCCAAAGAACTACTGGTTGAGACCGTTTGCTTGTTTCAGCAGTCAGGACAATGCAGAGTGATAGAGAAGAATGCTTGATGGTTGTGGTCATGGGAGATATTGTTCTTGTCCACAGGGCCTCAGGGTTGGCACATTGTTCATAGAACAGTGTTCCTCTCTCTTGATGCAGACCATCGTGTGTGTTGCTTGATGCCTCGGAGTACAATATATGCTCCTCGCTGCTCTAACAACCTGAATTTTAAACAAAACACAGGAAAAATTCTGCTGGTGGCAAGCTGTTGCTCTGGGGAATCAGGGCAATGGATGAATCTTGGTGAGGGGAAGATCTGTCACCTCCTGCATATAATTGGATAATGTAGGCTGTAAAATGGCCCTATAATCTTCTGCTGGTGCCTGGGTAAGAGCCTGAGGCATAAAAAGATGATCGCTGCAGTTTCCTTGACTGCTGTGCTGCTATCCGAAATGGATATTCCAAATAACCATTAAGTGCATTGGGAATGTCAGTGAAGACACCTGATGAGGCAAAACTGCTGTGCGCTCCATTGTTTATTCAGTCAAGGCCAAGTCATTTATCCTAGACTTGCTGCCTGTAAAGGATCGTCTCTCCTCTTCAATCGACCCCTTCCTCTCTTCCACCTGATACATAACATCGGTAACCAAAGTGAACACTCCATTCATCTAACATGTTTCTAAACTCATAAGTGCAGTAAGGATTTTGAATGATCGGATAGTGGTATTTAACCCTACTTCAGCTATGAGTTAGAAATGCGCTGTCTTTCGGATGCAACGTTAAACCGAGGCCCCATCTGACCTCTCAGGTGGAGGTAATAGATCTTGTGGAACAGAAACAAAAATAGCTGGAAAGACTCAGCAGGTCTGACAGCATCTGTGGAGAGGGAGGCAGAGTTAACGTTCCGAGTCTGTATGACTCTTCATCAGAACTGTTCTGAAGAAGAGTCACACGGACCCGAAACGTTAACTCTGTTTGTCTCTCCACAGATGTTGTCAGAACTGCTGAGTTTTTCCAGCTATTTTTGGTTGTGTTTCAGATCTCCAGCATCTGCATATTTTGCTTTTATCATAGATCTTGTGGATATTGGTTACCAAACCAGTGTCAGGAAGATGTGTTACAGAAAATTAATTTGATGTCTCATTGACCAGTTTTACATATTCAACTATTTAAAATGGTACACTTAACTGTAACACAAAGGGTAGTTCTCCCCAATGTTCTGGCCTTCTAGCTGATGGTTATCCTTGAACCAACACCTCAAATAAATGATCTGGTCAATGATTTCTTTGCTGCTGGTGGGAGTTTGCTGTGCATGAATTAACCATCGCATTTCCCTACAACTACACATCACAAACACATCACTGAGGCCATGAAGTGTCAAGGCCTTTCTTGTGATATTCTTTCATGGAATGTGAGTGTTGCCAGCAAAATTCCTGTCCTAATTGCCCTTGAACTGAATGGCTTGCTAGGCCATTTCAGAGAACAGTCAGGAGTCAACCACATTGCTGTGGGCCTGGAGTCTCATGTAGGTCAGGCCAGGTAAGGATGGCAGGTTTCCTTCCCAAAGAGGTAGGTTTTTACAATAGCAGATGATAGTTTCATGATCTCTATTACTGAGAGCGGTGTTTATTTCCAGGTTTAGTAATTGAACTCTAATTCCACCAGGCGCTATGGTTGGATCATGAACCCATGTCTCCAGAGCATTAGCTTGGCCTTTGGATTATTAGTCCCGATAAATTACCAGCATGCCACCATCACCCCAGCAAAGTGTAAATGAGCAGATCTACTTCTAACAGTCAAAATTACTGTTTTGCTCTACGTACATTTTAAGCTTAAAGGAATCTTCCCTGAAGCACAAAAGATATTGGTAAATGACCAGCATTAGTGGGTTACCAGGGGTGATAACATACTGCAATCAGCAGCAAATAATTACCCCACTCAACATGAACCAAGGCCTCACTCATTAAGATGGTATTTTAGTGTTCAGGTTTGATGCAACAAAGCATGTTGCTTTTCCCTTCTGCTCAATTTGTTTTCACTGCATCGTAAGCCTAGACCCCAACCTTGAAGCAGCATGTTTGTAGCTCTGTGAGGTTAATTTGCAAACATTAAAATGTAGTTTGTAAGCCATTTAAATCTTACACATGACGGGTGAATGCAGAAGCGCCTTGATGCAAAGTTTGGTGCCCCAGGGGATTGAGTATGAAAAATATGTCGCCACAAATGTATTGTCATAAAAAGGGTGTGGTGATCAGCATATGTGTATTGATGCAATGAATTAGATGTTGATTTGATATTTTCAAGTTCTTTACTTAGAGCTCCAGGATAAACACCCCTTAAACCATTGAAACAGTTTTGGTTAAAAATGAAATAAAAATTCTTAAGAGGAAAAGAATTACAAAATTCTAATCTAAAAACCAGCACGTCCTAACAGCCCAATCCACTCTGATAAAGAATTAAACAGAGAAAGAAAGACTTGCATTTATAAAGCACCTTTCACAGTCTCAGGATATCCCAAAGAGATTTACAGACAATGAAATACTCTCCACCTCTTTTCCTCTCATTCCTCCTTTAAGACACTCCTCAAAACCTATCCCTGACCAAACGTTTGCCCTAACATCTCCCTGTGTAGCTCAGCGTCAAAGTTTGTTTCAGAATGCTCCTGTGAAATACCTTGGGATAGTTTACTGCCTTAAAAGTGCCATATAAATACAAGTTATTATTGTAGAAACTGTTGTAATGTAGGAAACGCAGTAGCCAATTTATGCACAGCCAGTTCCCATAACTGACCAGATAATCAGCATTAGTGATATCGATTGAGGGATAAATGTTCGTCAGCACACTGCAGGGGGTGATCCCTGCTCTTTGTCTCCTGTCAACGCGAGGTGGTTGTGCAAGATGGCCGCCGATATCCATCTGCACAGGCCCACTGGCCCGCGCATGCACAAAAATGTAAGGACATCGTTCCACTGCACCCACTTTATTCATCACGTTAAACTGTAAGTGTACTAGATTGCTTTCTATGTACAGTTCCATGAATCAAGGTGCAGCACCAGTTTAAGCTATAGCCGTTTTTGTTGCTTCATGCGAGCTGTAAACCTCTGGCTAACTTAACTCAACATTTGTACAAATGTTTCAGCCTTTCTAAAATTGCATTTTTTCAAAGTCATTTTTTATTGTTTTTAAAGAAAAGATGGCAGTCAATAGGGCGCCACTGATTTTTCTCCCTTTTAGACAGTTTTCTTCAACTGTTACACAATTACTTCTAAACCTGTACAGGGTTAGGCCGCTGCCTACGCTGTTGATTGCAATGATGTAATGGAGTAAAACACTCGAACTGCACATGCATGGCGTTGGCAACAAATAGCTTTTTGAAATAATGCCATGAAATCTTTTATATTCACCTCAGAGGATAGGTGTGGGGACCTTAGTTTGCAACCTTTTTGGAAAGGTAGCACCTCCGACAGTGCAGCATTCTCTCAGTACTGCACTGGAGTGTCATCCAGGATCTTTGTGCTTTGAATTTGAACCCTCTGACTCAGGTGTGCTACCTTGTGAGCCACTGCTGATTGTATTTAATAGTCAGACAGACCCTCGGGTAATTCTAACCTAACTCACGGGTGGGAACGTCATGGGATTAGTTGGAATGCTGGTTTTACATACCGCCCAACATTACTCTCTGTTGACTCACATACGAGCAAGGAACAGGAGTGGGCCATTCAGCCCCTCGAGCCTGCTCTGTCATTCAATAAGACATGGCTGATCTGATAGTAACCTGAAATCTGCATCCCACCTACCACCGGTAACCTCTCGCCCCCTTCCTTACCAAGAATCTATCCACCTCTGCCTTAAAAATATTCGAAGACTCTGCTTCCACCACCTTTTCAGGAAGAGAGTTCCAAAGACTCCCAACCCTCTGAGTGGAAACATTTTGCCTAATCTCTGTCTTAAATGAACGACCCCTTATTTTTAAACAGTGACCCCTAGTTCTAGATTTTTCCACAAGAGGAAACATCCTCTCTACATCCACCCTGTCAAGACCTCTCAGGATCTTATATGTTTCAATCAAGTTGCCTCTTACTCTTCTAAGCTCCAGCAGATACAAGCCTAGTCTGTCCAACCTTTCCTCATAAGACAACCCACCCATTCCAGGTATTAGTCTGGTAAACCTTCTCTGAACTGCTTCCAACGCATTTACATCCTTCCTTAAATAAGGTGGCCGATACTGTACCAAAAGAAAAATACCTGCAAAAGCTCAGCAGGTCTGACAGCATCTGCGGAGAGGAACACAGTTAATGTTTCACGTCCGTATGACTCTTCACCAGAACTAAGGAAAAATAGAAAAGAGGTGAAATATAAGCTGGTTTAAAGTGGGGTGGGACAGGTAGTGCTGGATAGAGGGCCAGTGATAGGTGGAGATAGCCAAAAGATGTCATAGACAAAAGGACAAAGAGGTGTTGATGGTAACCAATACTATATACAGTACTCCAAACGTGGTCTCACCAGTACTCTGTACAACTGAAGCATAAGCCCCCTGCCTTTGTGTTCAATTCCCCTCGCAATAAATGATAACATTCTATTAGCTTTCCTAAATATTTGCTGTACTTGCATACTAGCCTTTTGTGATTCATGCACTAGGACACCCAGATCTCTCTGCACCTCAGAGCTCTGCAATCTCTCACCATTTAGAAAATAAAGCTTCTCTTTTATTCTTTCTGCCAAAATGGACAATTTCACATTTTCCCACATTCTACTCCCTTTGCCAGATCTTTGTCCACTCACTTAACCTAGCTATATCTTTTTATAGCCTCCTTATGTCCTCTTCACAACTTACTTTCCTACCTATCTTTGTGTCATCAGCAAATTTGGCAACCATCCCATCCATCCCTTCATCCAAATCATTTATATAAATTGTAAACAGTTGAGGCTCCAGCACTGATCCCTGTGACACACCAATCATTACATCTTGCCAACCAGAAAAAGACCCATTTATGCCTATTATCTGCTTCCTGTTAACCAGCCAATCTTCTATCCATGCCAATATGTCACCCCCCATATCATGAGCTTTTATTTTCTGCAATAACCTTTGACATGGCACTTTATCAAATGCCTTCTGGAAATCTTAGTGCAGTGTATCCACCGATTCCCCTTTATCCACAGCACATGTTACTTCCTCAAAAAACCCCAATAAGTTGGTTAAACACAGTTTCCCTTTCACAAAACCATGTTTACATTGCTTGATGACCGTGAGCTTATCCAAGTGCCCTGCTATAGTTTATTTGATAATAGATTTGAACATTTTCCCTATGACAGATGTTAAGCTAACTGACCTGTAGTTTCCCACTTTTTGTCTCTCTCTCTTTGTTTGAATAATGGGGCAGGGTCTTCCCCTGTCAGGGGGGGGGTTTGTGTGGGAGCAGGCCTGAGCGGGCGGGTTCCCGATTGGCGCCCCCGCTCGGGAGCGCACCGCCATTTTATGTGGGCGGGCCAATTAAGGCCCGCCCAACGTGACGTCTGCCAGGAAGCATTATGAGCTCTCTGTGTGGGGGGGAGGGGGGATTCCCTGAGCCGGGAGTGCAATCATTCGCGCACGCGCGTGTAAGAGTGCACAGATCTTCCTGAGGCAAAGTGCTGCCTCAGGGAGATCGGCACAGGTTTGAAACATTGATTAAAGCTTGGAAGAAAGATTACTGACATGTCCCCTCATGTGCCACTGTCACATGAGCTGGGACATTTCAATTTCTTTTATTTAGACATTTAATACAAGTTTGAATACCCTCATGAAACCCCGTCTTGCCCGCTGTTTTTTCGGAAGCCCGCCTGGGCTCCCGGCCTGCTCACCAACCTGAAGGTTGGACGGGCAGGTCCATTGATTGATTTAATCAGTTTACTAATGGCCTTAAGTGGCAGTTGACAGGTCGGCGGGCGCAGTTGACAGGTCGGTGGGCGCACAGCCGACTCGGCTGCGTGCCCGCTAACTTGAAAATGTAAATGTTGCGGGGTGACATCAGGATGCCCGCCCGACGTCATCCCGCGTCATTTTACACATTGGTGAGCGGGCCCCGCCCTTGCCTGTCGACTGGAAGATGCAGCCCATAGAGTTACATTTGCTGCCTTCCAATCTAATGGCACCTTCCCCAAATCTAGGGAGTTTTGGAAAATTAAAACCGATGCATCAACTATCTCACTGGACATTTCTTTTAAGACTCTAGGATGAAGTCCACCAAGACCCGAGCCCTTGTCAGCTCTCAGCTCCAACAATTTACTCAGTACCTGGGTAACTCCGGTTACTGTAATTTTCCTGATTTCTTTCCCCACTTCCATTTCCTGGTTTATAGCTGCTTCTGGGATGTTACTTGTATCCTCTATAGTGAAAACTGATGCAAAATCAGGGCGACCTGATCGAGGTGTACAAGATTACAAGACGGGCATGGACAGGGTGGATAGGGAGCAGCTGTTCCCCTTAGTTGGAGGGTCAGTCATGAGGGGGCATAAGTTCAAGGTAAGGGGCAGGAGGTTTAGGGGGGATGTGAGGAAAATCCTTTTTACCCAGAGGGTGGTGACGGTCTGGAATGTGCTGCCTGGGAGGGTGGTGGAGGCGGGTTGCCTCACATCCTTTAAAAAGTACCTGGATGAGCACTTGGCACCTCATAACATTCAAGGCTATGGGCCAAGTGCTGGTAAATGGGATTAGGTAAGTAGATCAGGTGTTTCTCACGTATCGGTGCAGACTCGATGGGCTGAAGAGTCTCTTCTGTACTGTGTGATTCTGTGAAAATATCTGTTCAATTCATCTGCCATCTCCCTGTTTTCCACTATCAATTCTCCAGACTCACTTTCTACAGGACCAATTTTCACTCTGTTAACTCTTCTCTGTTTTAAATATTTATAAAAACTCTTACTGTCTGTTTTTATATATCTGGCTTAGCTTCCTCTCTTCCTCTAATTTTTCCCTCCTTATTAGTCTTTTAGTCGTTCTTTGCTGTTCCTTATATTCTGTCCAATCTTCTGACCTCCATCTGTCTTTGCACGGTTATATGCTTTTTCTTTAAGTTTGATTCTATCTTTAGCCTTTCTAGTTAACCACAGATGGTGTGTCCATCCCTTGGACCTTTTCATACTCGTTGGAATGTATCTATTCTGTGTATTCTGAAATATCCCCTTAAATGTTAGCCATTGCATCTCTATTGACCTACCCCTTAACATAATTTGCCAATTCACTTTAGCCAGCTCAGCTTTCATGCCCTCATCATTCCCCTTATTTAAGTTTAAAAACTTAGGGCAGGATTTTTAGTTTGGTGGGTGCGCGCGATTGGCGGGCCCGGGAGTGCCCGGGGAACGGGTCGCTGACCCCGATCAGCCCCCGGCCGTGTTTTCAGGCTGGCTGGCCAATGAACAGAGGGCGGGAACTGACCTAAGCATGGGGGTGGGGGAAGCGCAGAATGAAAGCTGCCCGAAGGCAGTGAGCTACCTCAGGGAGCTGAAGAAATTTAAAGCAGTGAATAAAGATTTAAAAATTCAGGAAAACAAGGTCCATGCACCAGAATCAGTCACCTGAACATATAGATGAGGAAAATTCTGTCCAAACGTTTTTATTTTTAAAAATTAATAACAGAGGCCTCACCCCGCCCTGGGATGAGGTTTCACCAAAAATGCAAAGTCCACCTGGCAGATTCGCCCATACGGTTAGACGGACCACGAAAAAATTGGAGACAGTTGAAACTTTAATGGGCTTAATTGTCCTCTTAATTGTCGGCGGGCGGGCTTCTGACTTTCGTGTGTGCCCACTGAGTAAAATATCGCCCGAGCGTGGGATGATGTCGGGACGCTCAGCCGACGTCATCACGCACTATTTTACGCTCGAGAGGGTCGGGCATGTGCTCACACACTGAGTTAAAAGTCCTGCCCTTAGTCTCAGACCCACTCCTCTCTCCCTCAAACTTAATGTAAATTTCAATCATATTATGGTCGCTGCTACCTAGGGGTGCCTTCACTATGAGATCATTAATTACTCCCAGCTCATTGCACAATACCAGGGCTAGTATTGCCTGCGCTCTGGTTGGCTCCAACTTCACTAGGTGGAGTGTAAGACCGAAATGGCACCCGACCCGGCCAGTTTCCTAATGGACGTATTAGCTTAAACATTCTCGCAAATGTCTCGGTGATTTTATCCATTGAGTAGCAGAGCCCCACAGATCAGGAAAGCCCTGATTTTGAGCCCTAATTTGTGTGTAGGTAGTTAACGGAAGACAGGACATAGGCAGGGCTCTGCAGTTGTTTATAGTGCCCTGGATTAGAGAGGGAAATTTTGGCCAGGATACCTGCTTCTGGTTACCAACTGGTGTGAAGACGTGCTATATGGAATTAATCTGAAATCTCATTGACTAGTTTTACATGTTAAACTTTTAAAAATAGGACATTTAACTGAAACACAAAGATGCTGACTTAAAATGGCTGCCAATTTTGTATCTCTTCTTCATGAAGACCCCCAACAGACAATGACCTCACTGGAGGTGTAAAAAGCATCTTCCTATCTCATGAGAGTGACTCCCCTTGACATCAAGGTAGCATTTCACTGAAGGTGGCATCAAGGAGGCCCTTGCAAAACTGGAGTCAGTGGAAATGAGAGGGGAAACTCTCCGCTGGTTGGAGTCATACCTAGCATAAAGGAAGATGGTTGTGGTTGTTGAAGTTAAATCATCTACATTCCAGGACATCACTGCAGGAGTTCCTCAGGGTAGTGTCCTCGGCCCAACCATCTTCAGCTGCTTCATCACTGACCTTCCTTCCATCATAAGGTCAGAAGTGGGGATGTTCACTGACGATTGCACAATGTTCAGTACCATTCGTCACTACTCAGATACTGAAGCAGCCCATGTCCAAATGCAGTAAGACCTGGACAATATCCAGGCTTGGACTGACAAGTGGCAAGTAACAATCGTGCCACACAAGTGCTGGGCAATGACCGTCTCCAACAAGAGAGAATCTAACTATTGCCCATTGATATTCAATGGAATTACCATCACTGAATCGACATCCTGGAGTTACCATTGGCCAGAAACTGAACTGGACTATCCATATAAATACTGTAGCTACAAGAGCAGGTCAGAAGCTAGGAATCCTGCGACAAGTAACTCACCTCCTGACTCCCCAAAGCCTGTCCACCATCTACAAGGCACAAGTCAAGGGTGTGATGGAATACTCCCCACTTGCCTGAATGAGTGCAGCTCCCACAACACCATCCAGGACAAAGCAGCCCGCTTGATTGATACCACATCCACAAACATTCACTTCCCCCACCACCGATGCACAGTGGCAGCATTGTATACCATCTACAAGATGCACTGCAGAAACTCACCAAGGTTCCCTAGACAGCACTTCCCAAATCCATGACCACTACCATCTAGAAGGACAAGGGCAACAGACACATGGGAACACCACCACCTGGAATTTCCCCTCCAAGCCACTCACCACCCTGACTTGGAAATATATCACTGTTCCTTCGCTGTCGCTGGGTCAAAATCCTGGAACTCCCTTCCTAACAGCACTGTGGGTGTACATACACCACATGGACTGCAGCAGTTCAAGAAGATGGCTCACCACCACCTTCTCAAGGGCAATTGAATGAAACCAGATGGACCATCCTGCATCGACCTAGGAAACGACAATGGCAATCTCAGCCCTGTCGACCCTGCAAAGTCCTCATTACTAACAACTGGGGCTAGTACCAAAATTGGGAGAGCTGTCTCACAGACTAGTCAAGCAACAGCCTGACATAGTCATCCTCACGGAATCATACCTTACAGATAATGTCCCAGACACTACCATCACCATCCCCGGGTATGTCCTGTCCCACCGGCAGGACAGACCCAGTAGAGGTGGCGGCACAGTGGTATACAGTCAGGAGGTAGTTACCCTGGGAGTCCTCAACATCGACTCTGGACCCCATGAAGTCTCATGGCATCAGGGCAGACATGGGCAAGGAAACCTCCTGCTGATTACCACGTACCGCCCTCCCTCAGCTGATGAATCAGTGCTCCTCCATGTTGAACACCTCTTGGAGGAAGCACTGAGGGTGGCAAGGGTACGGAATGTACTCTGGGTGGGGGACTTCAATGTTCATCACCAAGAGTGGCTCGGTAGCACCACTACTGACCGAGCTGGCTGAGTCCTAATGACATAGCTGCTAGACTGGGTCTGTGGCAGGTGGTAAGGGAACCAACAAGAGGGAAAAGCATACTTGACCTCATCCTCACCAACCTGCCTGCCGCAGAGGCATCTGCCCATGACAGTATTGGTAGGAGTGAACACCGCACAGTCGTAGCAGAGACAAAGTCCCGCCTTCACATTGAGAATATCCTCTATCATGTTATGTGGTACTACCACTGTGCTAAATGGGATAGATTTCAAACAGATCTAGCAACTCAAGACTGGGCATCCATGAGGTGCTGTGGGCCATCAGCAGCAGCAGAGTTGTACTCATACACAATTTGTAACCTCATGGCCTGGCATATCCCCCACTCTACCATTACCATCAAGCCGGTGGATCAACCCTAGTTCAATGAAGAGTGCAGGAGGGCATGCCAGGAGCAGCACCAGGCACACCTAAAAGTGAGATGTCAACCTGGTGAAGCTATAACACAGGCTACTTGCGTGCCAAATGTCATAAGCAGCATGTGATAGATAGAGCTAAGTGATCCAGCAACCAATGGATCAGATCTAAGCTCTGCAGTCCTGCCACATCCAGTCATGAATGGTGGTGTATAATTGAACAACTCACTGGAGGAGGAGGCTCCACAAATATCCTCATCTTCAGTGATGGAGGAGCCCAACACATAAGTGCCAAAGATAAGGCTGAAGCATTCGCAACAATCTTCAGCCAGAAGTGTCAAGTGAATAATCCATCTCGGCCTCCTCCGGAGGTCCCCAGCATCACAGATGCCAGTCTTCAGCCAATTCAATTCACTCCGGCTATGGGCCCTGACAATATTCCTGCAATAGTACTGAAGACTTGTGCTCCAGAAATTACTGCGCCCCTGGCCTAGCTGTTCCAATACAGCTACAACACTGGCATCTACCCGGCTATGTAGAAAATTGCCCAGGTATGTCCTGTACACAAAAAGCAGGACAAATCCATCCTGGCCAATTACCGCCCCATCAGCCTACTCTCAATCATCAGTAAAGTAATGGAAGGGGTCATCAGCAGTATTATCAAGGTTCTCTTGCTTAGCAATAGCCTCCTCACTGACGCTCAGTTTGGGTTCCGCCAGGGCTACTCAGTTCCTGATCTCATTACAGCCTTGGTTCAAACATAGACAAAAGAGTTGAACTCCCGAGGTGAGGTGAGAGTGACTGCCCTTGACATCAAGGCTGTATTTGACCGAGTGTGGCATCAAGAAGCCCTAGCAAAACTGGAATCAATGGGAATCAGGGGGAAAACTCTCTGCTGGTTGGAGTCATACCTAGCACAAAGGCAGGTGGTTGTGGTTGTAAGGGGTCAGTCATCTCAGCTCCAGGACATCACTGCAGGAGTTCCTTAGGGTAGTGTCCTAGGCCCAAACATTTTCAGCTGCTTCATCAATGACCTCCCCTTCATCATAAGGTCAGAAGTGGGGATGTTCTGCACCATTCGCCACTCCTCAGATACTGAAGCAGTCCATGTCCAAATGCAGCAAGACATGGACAATATCCAGGCTTGGGCTGACAAGTGGCAAGTAACATCCATGCCATGCAAGTGCCAGGCAATGACCATCTCCAACAAGAGAGAGTCTAACCATCACCCCTTGATGTTCAATGGCATTACCATCACTGAATCCCCCACTATTAACATCCTGGGGTGTTACCATTGACCAGAAACTGAACTGGACAAATAGTGTGGTTACAAGAGCAGGTCAGAGGCTAGGAATCGTGCAATGAGTAACTCACCTCCTGACTCCCCAAAGCCTGTCCACCATCTACAAGGCCCAAGTAAGGAATGTGATGGAATACTCCCCATTTGCCTGGATGAGTGCAGCTCCCACAGCACTCAAGAAGTTGGACACTGTCCAGGACAAAACAGCCCGCTTGATTGGCACTACATGCACAAATATTCACACTCTGCAACGATGCACAGTAGCAGCAGTGTATACCATCTACAAGATACACTGCAGGAATTCACCAAGGCTCCTTTGACAGCACAGTCCAAACCCACGACTACTATTACCTAGAAGGACAAGGGCAGCAGATGGAAGGGAACACCACCACCTGGAATTTCCCCTCCAAGTCACTCACCATCCTGACTTGGAAATATATCGCTGTTCCTTCACTGTTGCTGGGTCAAAACCCTGGAACTCCCTTCCTAACAGCACTGTGGGTGTACCTACACTACTTTGTCTACAGCGGTTCAAGAAGGCAGCCCACCATCAACTTCTCAAGGGCAACTAGGGATGGGAAATAAAAGCTGTCCCAGCCAGCAAAAATCACATCTCATGAATGAATAAAAAAAATCCAAATGGAAGAATGAACTGTTCAGAGATAATTGCTGGAACATTAAAAAGTAATCACCTTAGCCATCAAAATGGCTAAGAGGAGCAGTGCCAGACATGAGCTGATCAATGTCCTTTTAGAATATTCAACTGACATGGAACGAGGTCATATGATACAACTTTTTTGTGGATGCTTGAATTTGGGATTTGGCAGGAATATTCTAGCTGCTGGAGGGAGCAGCTGTATTCTGCGCTCTCTCTCTACAAGTCCATCTAAGCTTTGAACCCTGTTTTGCTGAGTTAAAAATGTGTCTACATTCCCATAGCAGACAGAGACTCTCTACTGAAAATCATTGGAATTCTACAACAGTGTTTTTATGAGAAAAAGGATATACCAGCCACAACTTTAAGACAACTGCTTCAGCTGAAGAACCAGTGTCTTCAAATACAATCAATGAATCCTTATTGACTTTCCTTTTTTTCATCTACACTTTATTAGCACCTGACCTATCATCTTAAAAATTCACCACCTCCACTACTGGTGCACCATGGCAGCCATGTGTACCATCGACAAGATGCATTGCAGCACCTTCCAAACCTGCAACCTCTACCACCTAGAAGGGTAAGTGCAGCAGATGCATGGGCCCACCACCACCTGCAAGCTCCCACCCAAGCCACACACCGTCCTGACTTAGAACTCTGTCGCTGTTCCTTCACTGTCGCTGGGTCCAAATCCTGGAACCCCCTTCCTCACTGGTTCAATGCACCTACACGTGGACTGCAGCGGTTCAAGGCGGCAGCATACCATCACTTTCCCAAGGGCAATTAGGGGCGGGCAATGAATGCTGGTCTAGCCAGTGGCACCTACATCCCATGAATGATAAAAAGCCTTTAACTTGGCCAAGTTTAACCTCCGACACGCTTGTCAATTTGTATTTTTTTTCTGCATGCTTAGGGTTTGAGCATGCATTTGCATATGTTAGTGGGAAGTAGGATGCATTTGTACATTTTTAACATTTTAAATATTTTTACCTGGTGGTTTTTAGTGCAATGAAACTAACCCCTTATGTGTTTAATTGACAAATACCTGTCCGGCTTAATTCTTACAAATGCACACAATCAAGTACATACTGAATTGGCAATACAGCAGCCTTTTAAAAATTCAAAACCTCTGCTATAACCAAACAGGGAATGTGAAGAGAGGAAAACCAGTCTATCCCTCTTCACCTGCTCATAACACCAGTGAGCTGTGCTGCGAATGAATATATGTGAGGTTAAGAGCTGTATTGTTACATTGCCCCTCTCCATTTGAGTAGCCTATCCATAATTTCAGTCAAGGAATGCACATGAACGATTGATCATCTGGCCAAGATGCTGAAGGGCATTTTTGGGATAGTGTTTCAGGAAGAAGGCCATTTTCAACCTTGCTGCCCAGTGGTATCCCAGTGAAAGGGATCGCGCCCCCCCTCATTATAGAAAATGGAGGAGTTTCCCTCCAGTGAAATTAAACAAATGTAAATCAGGCGGCGTCTATAAACAAAAATAAAAATACCTGGAAAAACTCAGCAGGTCTGGCAGCATCTGCGGAGAGGAACACAGTTAACGTTTCAAGTCCGTATGACTCTTCAACAGAACTGCAATGGCTTCTATAATGGGTTGGGTAACCTGCCCAGCTGGTGAAGTTCAGTCCTGCCCTCAACGTCTCTGGGAAGAGAATTGATGATGGAAACAAAAGCAATGTGAAATAATTAAATGAGGGATCTGGAACTTTTGCTCTGTGTTTGCGGAAGTCTGAATTGTTGCAGAAAGCCAGGTTAATTCTACAACGAGGCCAACTATGGCATTTGAGCCAATTGGAACCTCGTTCCAGTAAGAATGCTCAATTCCTTTCGGAATGGGTCAGTTAAATCGAACAGCAGGATCCCTAAAACAGCCAAACTGTGAACCTCCAGTTCTTGGTTTTACAAAAGGGAAGGCAGAAATGGAAAACAAAAACAAAAAAATTGCTGGAAAAGCTCAGCAGGTCTAACGGCACCTGTGGAGAGAAAAACAGGGGGGCAGGATTTTCCCGTCGGCGAGCGGGGGGAGGGTCGGGGGGGGTGCCTGCTTGCCTACGCGTAAAACGACGCGTGGTGTCGTTGGGCTGAACTCACCACGTTCCATTTAAATATTCCGGTAGGCGGGGGGCGTAGCAACACCAGCTGTGCGCCCGCCGACCTGTCAATGGCCAATTGAGGCCATTGACAGAGACATTAAACTAATTAGTGGACCTGCCCGTCCAAACCTTAAGGTTAGCGGGCAGGCCGGGAGCCCCGGCGGGAATTAGAAAAAGCACGAAACCTCATCCACGGGCGGGATGAGGGTTCATGTTGGTTTTTAAAAATTTTAATAAGGTTTTTGTAAAAATTATGGACATGTCCCAACTCACGTGACAGTGTCACATGAGGGGACATGTTAGGGAAATTTTATTTTTCTATTAATTGGCCGGCCCACGTAAAATGGCGGCGGGGCCCCAATTGGGGGGCGCCGATCGGAAGCGTGCCTGTGCGTGCCCGCCCTTCAACTTCCCCCGCGACGGGAGGAAAATCCTGCCCAGAGTTAACTTCTTAAGTTCGTGTGACTCTTCTTCAGAGCTCTGAAGAAGAGCCAAACGGACTCGAAACGTTAATTCCGTCTTTCTCTCCGCAAATGCTGTTAGACCCGCTGAGTTTTTCCAGCATTTTCCGTTTCCAGCATCCATAGTGGTTTGCTTTTATCTGAGGCAGAAATGGGAATGCTTTCTAAGGAAATGGAGGGCTGACACACCATCCCTCTGTGGTCGTCATTCCCAGTATCTACAACCTACAGGGCGTAAACGAGAGACTCATTCCAGGGTTCTGCAAGGGAGCGAAAGAACATCAAAATCAAAATGTCATTTGCACATTCATCAGCCCACACATCCCACTGGTAGCCTAAAGCTCAGAGCTGAGTATGCCCATTATGTTCAAAATTCACAGCATGTTGGAATATCCAATTGTCACTACAATCATTTTTACATATTGTATTGCCAGGGTAATCATGGCTTTCACTCAAAGATGAATATCAAGAGAAAGTGATAATTTTTAAAAACAGAATGGACAAACTTCCAGGGAGGACGTGTCCCTGAACAAGTTGAAAGACAAAGGCACCCTATCTTCTTCCGTTCAATAGTTTTGAAAGAGAAAGAAGAGATGTATGAACAGTGGTGGATTTCTGGCAGAAATTACTAAAGGATGATACATCCACATTTAATATTTACAGAGGATTACAGGATTGTCAACGTTCCAGGATTGTCCTGGCATCTCCAGGCACTTTCAATCAATCTCCAGGGCACGGCTGTGAGAAACCCTGGCGCAAAATCACAGGTACATGTTAAAAGAGAGAAAGGAGTGTTTTTTTTAAAATAATGTTCCAGGTTCATAGTAAATTTTACAAGAGGTTTACTGAAAGGTGTAGCGGGGAAGTGGGAGTGACCTGGAAAGACTATAGAAGCTGTGGGGGAGAATTTCCTGAACGGCAGACGGGGCTTTCAGGAGCAGACGTGGGCGGGCGCGCCGCCATTTTACGTGGGCGGACCGATTAAGGCCTGTCCAGCTTGACGCACGGCCGGCAGCGCTCAGTGCTACCTGTGCGGGTGGGGGGGGGGGAGGAGGAGGGAGAGGCGGGGCCTGCGCTCTGTCACCAATGCGCGCGAAAGGGCGCAGAAATCTCCCTGAGGCACGGAGCTGCCTCAGGGAGATTAAGCACATAATAAAAGTTCAGAAATAATAAAGTTAAAAATTATTTAGACGCGTCCCCTCATGTCACATGAGCTGGGACATGTTTAGGAAGAGTGCAAAAATTATTTACTTATTTAATAAAACCTTCAGGAAACCTCATCCCGCCCGTGGATGAGGCTTCCTGAAAAAACGCGAAAGCCGCCAACCTTCAGGTTGGACGAGCAGTGTTGATCGCTACTTTAATTGGGTTTTTAATGGCCTTAAGAGGCTGTTGACAGTTCGGTGGGCTGCGCGCCCGCTGAATGTAATATCTAAATGATGCGCGCTAACGCCGGGATGCACGCCCGACATCACCGCGCGTTGTTTTACGCGTCGGCACGCTGGGCCTGCCCCCCCACACGCCGACGTCAAAATTCTGGCCATGGTTTTCCCCCTGAGAGCAGAGAAACCTAAGGGAGATTTAATAGAGGTGTTCAAAATCATGGAGGGTTTTGATAGAGTAAATAAAGAGAAATCTTTCGGCAGAGAAAGGGTAAGCGACCAGAGGGCACAGGTTTAGCACGATGGACAGAAGAGCACGTGGTGAGTTGAGAGAAAATGTTTTTACGCCATGACGTGGTATGATCTAAAATGCACTGTCTGAAAAGATGGTGAAAGAAATAGTAACTTTCAAAAGGGACTTGGATATATACTTGAAGGGGAAACACTTGCTAGACTATTGGGAAAAGAACAGGGCAGTGAGAATAAAAACAGAATTACCTGGAAAAACTCAGCAGGTCTGGCAGCATCGGCGGAGAAGAAAAGAGTTGACGTTTCGAGTCCTCATGACCCTTCAACAGAACTGAAGTGAGTTCTGCTGAAGGGTCATGAGGACTCGAAACGTCAACTCTTTTCTTCTCCGCCGATGCTGCCAGACCTGCTGAGTTTTTCCAGGTAATTCTGTTTTTGTTTTGGATTTCCAGCATCCGCAGTAGTTTTTTGTTTTTATATAGGGGAGTGAGAATATTTGGATAACTCAAAGAGCTGGCACTGATGGACTGAATAGCCGAGTCTCCTTTGTTGTAACTTTCACCGATTCTATAATTGCAGTCACATTCTAGTTTTACTTCTCTGCTCTTTTAAAAAATTCTTTTGCATCACTTGCCAGAGTTTGATTAGTGGGCACCAAGTTCACACTTCCTGTGACATTTCATCATAGCAATTGACCATCCTGATACATCAAAGAAAAAGCAGTTATCATTTCTCTGCCGCCCACTTGATCAGGCTATAAAAAATACCACGGGGGAAAAAATAGGCTTTCAAAACTGTCCACTCAACTAGTTTGCAAAAATATAGTGCATGACACAGACAGAATGCTGATTTTGTTTCTTCGTTTAAGACACTCATTAGCTGCTTGTGAAGTGGTTAATGGATCATTATTACAGACATGTTGTGATTGTTGTTTTTTTTTGTTCATGCTAATGAAATCACACTCCACAAAGTGTCACATTTCAAAACCAGCCATTTCCACCAAGCTGTTAATTGTTATAAATGTTGACACAAAAGTAAATTTGGCCAATTCCACAACAAAGAGATGAAACATGGTCCTAATGTTTTAAGAAAGCTAGCTCATTCGACAACCTCAGCTTTGTAGTATAATGGTGGTCAGTGATGAATGGATAGCCCTTGCCATTCATTGCACCTACACTTGCCCACAGACTTTATGGGCTTTTGGAAAGCTACTCCAACAAGGTGCCCTCTTACAGGGGTTCTGAGGCCCAAGTAAACAAGGCAAGCAACGGCATGACTCTTCAACCAATTAGTTTGAAGAATCCTGAACGAGACACGCAGAGTCTAAACCAGGAAGTATACGTTACAATATTTAATTCAGCATAAAACTATGTACAGAAAGTAAAGTAAAGAGAGGGAACAAAAGATGGGATCAAGAGAGAGAGAGAGAGATAAAGGAGACAGAAATTATTTTAATTTTTAATCAAAGCCTTCAATAATAACTGAGTTCTGAAGGATTGAGACTCCACACTTGTGAAAGTAAATTTTCAGTGCCAAGGAGGTTGTTTGGTAGTAATTAAGACCATTAAAAAATTGCGTAGAGTTGAATGGGAAAATGCTAACTCTTTTTGGCATGTTCAGTGGGTAGCTAATAGGCAAGTACTGCAACTACACACTTCCATGTGTTTGAACACTGGGGCCTGGATTTTTGTTCCCAGGTCGGGAGCACAGAGGTGGGACACTTTCCGGGTCCGCCAACCCGACCTGGGAAAAAGAGGCCCAGAAGGTTGGATTTTCATCCCGGTGTACGGGTTTGATTAGAAGTTGGGCCCGCTGCCCCCAGAACGAGTGTGGATGATGCCAGGTGCAGAGGTAGGCAGGGCGGAAGGCCTGTGTTGAAGTTATTTAAAAAATTATTAAAACAAAAATGGTCCTCAAGGTCTCACCATTCATTTCCCCTCACGCCCCTCCAAATACTCCCCATGCCATCTCATAAATATTGCCTGAGCCAATGTGGAGGGCTGCATTTCAGCTGCCCTTGAGGGGACAGGACACTGCCTCACCAAAGAGGGCATTTTTTTGCCCCCATTTGGTGCTTTGAAAACTGGCACAATGAATTCCAAACTCTATTCTGGGTTGACAGTCAGAGCAAGTGCCTAACATGGGAAAGAGTTACGTCAGCAGATGATTGGTTGAAGTATTGTTTTGAAGCAAAGTTGCTTCATTGTGGGAGAGGCCTATTTGGTTACTGACATCCACAAAACGAATTTAATTGGAATTTTAGAAGAACTGTCATTTTATGTAAAGTTCCGGATGAATACATTGCCACTGAAAGGAATGCTGACTGTTTTGTAATCAGAAGTTCTTGAGTGAGTACCTTTGGATTTTTGTAATACATTTTAATCTGCCTTGAACATGTGTTTTGACTGTGGGAGACAAGAAGGAAGGGATTAGTATTTACATAAGTGTGTGCTTTCAAATTTCAATTACTTGGCTGTGAAGTGTGGACAAGTGTTCATTAAACATTAAAGAGCTAGGTACAAACATTACAGTCTCCACCCTCGACAGCAGGTACATTCGGATGAACCCAATTTACCTTCTAAATGCAATGTCCACTAATAACATGGTAGCACTATTACAACGTTCTACTATATATCAGGAATGTCCCTACTGTGTCATGATCTTTTGCCCAGTGTTTCCAGTTCCACTGTCACTTGCAGCATTATTTAAACTACAGTACCTGCTTAATTAAGTTATGCTTTCATGGGATGTGGGCGTCACTGGCAAGGCCAGCATTTTTTGCCCACTGCTATTTTCCCTTGAACTGGCAGCTTGCTGGGCCATTTAAGAGTCAAGGATCTGGAGTCACTTATAGGCCAGATCAGGTAAGGATAGCAGATTCTCTTCCCTAAAGGGCATCTAGCGAAACAACTGAGACTAGCTTTATGGTTTTTTATTAATTTAATTTAAATTCCATCAGCTGCTGTGGTAAGATTTGATCCCGTGTCCAGACAGCATTAGCCTTCTGGATTGCAAGTCCAGCGACATTACCACTATGCCACCATCTTTTCCCTGTAACTGTAACCCTACTTAATTGGACAACTCTCTCAAAGAACTGGCATGGGCTTGATGGGCTGAATAGCCTCCTTCTTTGCTGTAAGATTCAATGATTTAATGCCACATCATTGAGGTGTGATTGGATGAGGTGAAGTACACGGGAGGTAACTGGACATTAACACGGGGCTGGTTACTCATATTTCTTCTTGCATTCAGCGCACTTCAAGCTGAAGTGAATGAGAGAGCAAGCACAGTGGTTCATCTCTGAAATAAGTGAAACGCTTAAGATGCTAAAACCAGAAACTTTAATATGAAAGTAAATGCCTAATGGTCACTGCTTCTTGCTCAATATAAATGGCTGCTGGTTTTAAACACCAATGTTTGAAGTGGTGGGGGCTGTTTCCTGGAGAGGCAGGAATCAAGTACCAGGATAGCACCAGGGCTGAGATGGGTATGCAGCACAACACCACATTCATTGAATACAATGCCACCATTAGTGATTGGAAGTGGGCACAATGGGGTTTGATTTCTACCCCACCATCTAGTGTATTCATCAAAAACTGTACAGTCAGAATAAGAAATAGGAAAGAATACATACTCACTTTACAATGCAACGATAATTTAAGAAGCATCATTTGCCAATCTTTGCTACAAGCTGCTCCGTGGCTGGACCTCCATCAAAGGGGGGGCAACTTTTGCCCTTCTGGGTGGCAGAAGGCAACAGCTCACTTGGTATGTTGGCCTCTGTTGGAAACCTCAGGCCCTGACTGAACCAATGGAGTGCTATCTCCTGATATAGGAAGCCCCTCTGTCATCCCTGTCTCTCCTTGCCAGATGACATTTGCCTACTAAGGGGCAGGTGGGTGCTCCACCCTTTATAAGGGAAGTGGAGAATCTCCCAGAAAGGCTGAAGAGCAGGCAGAGTCATGGTGGGAAACCAACATAACCCCTGGTGCATTTTACCCCCACAGGGTCTAACTATATATAGGGCTTGTTACAATCATTATATTGATGAGTTTGTTTTTGGTGTTGGCAAGAAAGGATTGTCGCAAAAACACAGGCTCCACCAGATTGGCTATTCTCTCAAGGGAAAACTTAAATAATTACCATCTCTAATCATGCCAGTTAAAGTGAAAAGGAAGATTAACACTTAAGTATGGAATATTTATGTTATCGGCTTAAACACAATCTGACTTGCATTTCAGACATGGCTCAGTGGTAGCATCTTTTACCTCTAAGTCAGAAAATTGAGCTTTGAATACCATGTCTGAGACTTGAGCACAAAATCTGGGTTAGCACTCCAATGTATTCAGAGGGAGTGCTGCACTGTCGGAGGTGCTGTCTTTTGGATGAGACATTAAACTGAGGCCCCATTTTCCATCACAGGTGAAGGTTAAGGATTCTATGGCACCATGCAAAGAAGAGCAGGAGAAGAGTGCACTCTCTGGTGTTCTGACCAATATTTAACCTTCAGGCAACATCACTAAAACAGATTATCTGAGCATTATCATTGCTGTTTGTAGGAGCTGGCTGTGTGTAAATTGGCTGTCGCATTCCTTATTATACCACTTACTACACTTCAAGCATTACCAATTGACTGGGAAGCAGTCAGGGACATCCTGAGGTCATGAAAGATGCAATAGAAATGCAAGTCTTTCATTTGGTTTTTCTTTTTGTAGGAAATAAAAACGGAAGTTTGCTGAATATCCTTCATGTTTTTAGTCCTTCCTGCCCTTTCTCTGTTCAAATTGGCAGCCAGCCCTTCTACATTATATTTCGGCACAGGCACTGCTTTGCATCATTTCATGATTACAACAGTGACTACACTTCAAAAGTCCTTAATTGGCTGTAAAGTGCTTTGGGACATCCTGAGGTTGTGAAAAGCGCTTTATAGTAAATACAAAGGAAAGATGAAAATATAAAGGGTTTGTTAATAAGTGGTGCTCGCTGCAGTAAAACTTATGGGTGAAATTAATCATTCTGGAGCATACGCTTAAATGTGCACAGCTCCCACAATTTGCATTATTTATTTCAGGAACATTCATTAAAATTAAACTGGATTTCAAT
The DNA here is from genome assembly GCF_964194155.1 of Cetorhinus maximus. NCBI lineage: Eukaryota > Metazoa > Chordata > Chondrichthyes > Lamniformes > Cetorhinidae > Cetorhinus > Cetorhinus maximus. Next base: position 13,560,144 of record NC_135900.1, read on the forward strand.
TTGATGGTACAAGTGCATACAATTTTACAATTATACAACCTGACAACATTTTATTTATGTTTTGAATGATTGTATCTGAACACAGGAAAATATAACTTAACTTCATAAATCACAGACTAATCTAATTGAGAAGACAAAGGGGCTGATTAAGTATGTTGTAGTAATGTTACTATGTAGTTTGTAGACTCTGATAAGGCACCTACCGCACTGCTTTCAATTGCTTGTTTATACTGGTGCAATCTGCATTTCAATTAAAAACCTAATGCAGGGTATTTGCACCAATGCTATTTAAATGTGTGGAAGCAAATGAAGGAATCATTACCTGATTAATATCGTGGTGACAACTGAAGCAGCATAACTATAAAAACAAGGAGATATTCTTAATTTTTTTTTGTTTTTAGATGTTTTACAACGCAGCAAGACCAATCCAAATTCAACACAATGGAGAGGTCCACTGAAACAGGAAAAGATGCATCTTCAGAAAAACGCTGTTCCAAGAAATTCTCAAAGAAAGTAGGCGTCAGCTGTGGCTCTGTGGCAGCGCACTTGCTTCTGGATCAGAAGATCAAGTCTAAGTCCAGAGACTTGGGCACAAAAATCTGAGGGAGTGCTGCACTGTTGAAGGTGCTGCCTTTGGAATGAGGCATTAAACCCAAGCCCTGCCTGCCTGTTCTCGCGAGTGGACATAAAAGATCCCATGCCGCTATTTTGAAGAAGAGCTGGGGAGTCCTCCCCTGTGCCCTGGGCAATATTTATTCCTCAGCCAACATTGTTCAACAAGATTATCTGGTCATTTTCGTGGGAGCTTGCTGTGCACAAATTGCCTGCTGTCCCTCCTACATTACAAAAGGGACTGTGCTTCAAAACCATTTAATTCACTTTTGGAAATCCTGAGGGTGTGAATGGTACTACATAAATGTAAGTCCTTTTGAAACTTAAAGAAAGATAAATTAATGGTCACACATCAGATGATTTTTGATTAGACATGTCTTAGAGTGTGCCGAGGAAGATGTCAACAAAATAAGAAGCAAAGGGCAAAGAAACAGAGATTGCATGAGGCAAATGGAGGGGGAGGGAGAAAGTTGGAAATTAAAAACAGTAAAGAGATAAAAATAATAATACTTGCTAACATCCCTTTTTAATCTTTCGTGATTACTGAAGTAAGATACAGTAGAGTGTGAATGCAGGCATAGCATGTGCACATCATCCCACATACACCAGCACCTGACTTGAAAAGGACACATTTCAGGATGACTGAAGAGCATCTTGCTGCGAGTTGCACAGCGCAGTGGCGAGGATGAAATTATCCCCTGAGGACTTACGGTTTAATGTATGCGCTAGTTTTCTGGCCCAGTCCAACTCAAATGGCTGTCAGGCTTCAGATTCATCAAACAAATGCTCTTTGACCTGTACAAAGAGTTAAAAGAGGATTTAGAATGTCAGGCTGACAACAATTCTGCAAGGCCCATAACATTGAAGGAGACAGCAGCGGTCAGCTCCTTCAGTGCTGGCACTTCCCAGACCCCTGCCGGTGCCACCACAGGCATCAGTCAGCCCTCAACATCAAAGTATATATCCCTGTTTTTCATCGCATTGCTTATGAAGCCAGGCCTCCTCGCTCCTCTTGGTTCTATTCCTCAGGCAGGAGCAATTGTTTTTATTGACACTGTTGCATTCCAGGACACACTGGAAACTGTTGATTGAAGGTCTTGTTTCCTCTCTGAGTGCAGATACTGGCTGAGGCCATGTTCTGTCAGGGGAAAGGATGCTAATTCTCTGAGTTTCCTGGACGACGAGAGGCAATCACAGTTTCAGTGATGGCCATGCTGCCTCTCGCCAGGGCTCTGAAATTTTCCCTTTGCCTCTGCAGATTGTTTGAGAAGACAAACGGTGCTGGAGGTCTGTTGTTTTGTAGACATTTGGGCAGTTGTGTATTCCTCAGCTAGAAAGCCCATTAAAAGCGCTAGGGTGTTTGTAGCTACTGTCTTGACACGTCGCTGCTGAATCACATCTGCAAATGGAAAGCAAGGAGTGTTTTAAAAAAAAAGAGAGGCACGTCAGCCCGAATCCCTTCCAATTAAGCACGAGCTGAGATGAAATTTCATTGCATTGATCATTATCGATGGAGCTTACATCGTTGTTTGTCCAAGGCCTGCTGTACTTTTGCTGCTTGTTATGTGTTACATAACTTTGCAACATGCTTGGGAGACAGGCAGTCCTGCCAACAGTGGCAGTGAAACAGATGAGACCAGGGCTCCGAACAGGCTGTGACTGGCTAATGCAAATACACCAATGTGCGACATTCACAATGAGTGGCTAAATGATTTCTGCATCACTTTACCTTCATCGTCATGGCTACGTACCATTACCACTGGTGTTTCTTTCCCCCCCCATTCCCCCTGGGAAAGGAAGAAGACGCAAAGCTGCATTGTAAATAGTACTATTTTAGGTTTGTGACTCTACCACCTCACTGTCTGCAGATTCAACGACAACTGACAAGGCAGATCTTTGCCTCCTGTCCATTTTCCTTTTCCTATTTCCAAATAATTCACTATCAATTTTGCACATTTCTTTTCCTGAAACAAGGCAGTTTTATTCTGATTTTAAACATTGGCTGACGACTTTCGCTGAGCCTGTACGTTCCGGCCCCAACTGAAGTTGGCGTGTCCATTCTGAGCATTGCACTTTAAGAAGGGTGTGAAGGCTTCAGAGAGGGTGAGAGAAGATTTATGAGAAAGGGATGAGGAACTTCCGTTATGTGGTTAGATCGGAGAAACTGAGGGCTGTTCTCCTTTGAAAAGAGAAATTTGAGTGCAGATTTGATAGAGGGAAACTATTCCCATTGGTTGTAAGGGTTGAAAACCAGAGGACACTAATTTAAGGTGATTGACAAAAAAATCCAAAGGCAACATGAGGAAAAACCTTTCTATTGACGCAGCAGGTGGTTAGGTTTTGGGTTGAGAGTGTGGCCGAGGCAGAATCAATCATGGATTTCAAAAGAGAATTGAATGAGCACCTTAAGGGAAGATAATTGCTCGCTGGGGAGAGGGCTATAGAGTGGGATCAGCTAAATTGGTCTCGCAGAGAGCTGACATGGACTCAGTGGGCCAAATTGCTTTCTTCTGAGCTGTGACCATTCCCTGTTTCTATGAACCAAAAATGGCTGTGGTAAAAAAGAACAATCCTTTCTTTTACATGATATTGCAACTTATGTTTGAATTTTTGTATTCTGGGAGATGACTGTCAACTTTCGACTTGGCATCTATGGAATGTTTTCTTTCTAATCGCCCTTGCACAAGGCGCCTATGGAAACGCCAGGAATTTGCAGCCCTGAGCAGGTTTCACCCAGAATGCACATTTCTGATTGCAGTGACACCAATGCAGGTGATGGGCGAATGGGACCTGTGGCGAGTTAGGCCATGGGCAGCAACGTTCAGGAGGCCTCACGGGCCCCGCCCTAGGCCAGCCACCAACAAGCTACATCCAGGCACCGGGCTTGGCCTTCAGTGGGGAGCCTGTCTGTTGCTGGGTGGATCCTGCTGGTGTGATCATTGAGTTACACAGATTTATACCCACCACTGTCAGCGATGACCTGCCTCCAGGAAGATCACTCAGTGTTTAAACCTGTAGGTCCACTGACCTGTAGCCTCATTGACCTGTAGGCCCATTGATCTGACTGTTACTTATCAAATGTTCTCCCAGTCCCATCTTCAAGTCCGCTCCAGCAGACCAGGGAAAGTTCCACCCTCCTTGAGCTTGGCCTGGCTAGTTCTGATGAAGAAATATACCTAAAATGTTAACCTGACTTTCTCTTTTATATATTGACCAACCAGTTTGCAGGATTTTTCACTTTTATAACAGCTTACACAAGACTACTGTCCATCCTACAACAACAACTTGCATTTCTATAACATCTTTACAATAGTATAAAGTACTTCATAGGAGCATTATCAAACAAAGTTTGACACCGAGCCACACAAGGAGATATTAGGACAGGTGACCAAAAGCTTGGTCAAAGAGGTAGGCTTTAAGGAATGCCTTAAAGGAAGAAACAGAGGTAGTGAGGCTGAAAGGTTCAGGGATGGGGATTCCAGAGCTTAGGGCCCAGGAAGTTGAAGGCGCAGTTGCCAGTAGTGGAGCAATGAAAATTGGGGATGTACAAGAGGCCGGAGTTAGCGGAGTGTAGAGATCATGAAGGGTTGAGGGGGCTGGAAGAAGTTATACCGAAATAGGGAGGGGCATGGCCATAGAAGGATTTGAAGCAAAAACAACAACTTGCATTTATATAGCACCTTTAATAGGGAAAATTGTCCCAAGGCGCTTTCTGGAGTTGCTATGTCTTTTTTCATTGGAGGAGGGGCGAATAGCAGGACAGTTGGGGGGACTGGTGTCTCTGTGGCAATGGTGTTGGTTAAGCATATATCCAATAAAAGCAATAAAACTCTCTGGGAGGATCTGCTCCTTTTTATGTTATTGGTGGCAACTGTGTCTTTGTTCCTGATTTAGGTGTGGTTGGAGTCTAACTCCAAACAATGCCAGGTTTTTACCATTTGCTCCTTGAGAAAAGCAGCCATCCAAAGATGAGACAGCTGCAAAATGTGGTTCTGGAGAAGGATGGAGCGGGTCAGTTGGAGAGAATACAAGAGCAATGAAGAAGCTCTCAAGATGCTGGAGGAGGAAAGATCGTTTGTGAATATCATGAAAAGAAAAGCAGCAAATTTGGATTGACCGTATTCCAAGGCATGAGAACATGCTGAAGGAGGTGATTCAAGGAAGATTGGAGGGATGTAGACCAAGAGGGAGAAAGAGAGCAATGATGTTAGACAACTTGAAATTGTAAATGGGAGGCTCTTACCAGAACAGAAGAGGACAGTGCAAGGCAGCAGGGTGCGGGGAAGTGAGCAGAGGATCTGCCCTTAGGCAGATCGCTACTGAGCTTCTTTCAGGGGCATTAGTTACCTGTTAAGCATTCACATTACCTGTGTTGTCCGTATTCTCCAGATATCATGTTTGTGTCAATACACTCATTAAAATCACCCCTTAAAAACAATCTTTGATGAATTTAAAGCAAACAGGTACTGCTGATCTGTGTTCTGTAATTTTAAAATATGGCACTGAGGTCAGACTGCGTTTTAGAAGTACCTGCAATTTTTACATAGAATTTACAATACAACTCTTGGCTATTTAGCCCAACTGGTCCATACCAGTGTTTATGCTCCACATGAGCCGCCTCCTACTCTATTGACTTCATTTCACCCGAACAACATGCCCTTTTATCCTTTTCCCCTCATGCACTAAGCTAGCCTCCATTCAAATACATCGATTGGGCATTCTCAAGCCAAAGCAAAACCGAAAAATATTGAACCTTCATCCCTAGCTGAAGCTCTCCTTCATTAAATTTAAAAAAACGTTGTTCAGCACTCATGTACTTTAAATTCTGCCACACTTCAGTTGGAATTTGTCCCTGAAGGTTCAGGAAGTTTTAATTGATGTAACCAGTTCTGGGTCAATGCTAGTGGGCACAATGGCTATTCTATAGGGGAATTTAGAGTATTAAAAAAAAGGTGTCCTTTTTAATCAATGCTGGTCATCTGAGAATGGTTTTGGGCACCTTGGTGATAGAGATGTGATTTTTGAGCCTGTGTTAAAGATCATTTCTCAATCAATGACATCTTTATCTCTTGGGATTGTATTGAGAAAGTATTATGTACATATTAACTGGACTTTAGTTGCCTTCATTGCTTGCATCAACCATGGCTCAGTTGGTAGCACACCTGCCTCTATGTCAGAAAGTTGTGAGTTCAAGTCCTACTTTGAGACTTCAGTACACAAATATAGGCTGACCCTTCATTGGAGTGCTGCATTGCCAGGCATGTGATCAAATGTTAAACTGAGGCCCTTTATGCTCTCTCAGGTGGACTTACAAGATCCCACCAAACTATTGTGAAGATGAGCAGGGGAGATGTTCCTGGTGTGTTGGTTGTTATTTATCCCTCAATCAACATGACAAAAAATTGATTAGAGGAGGAGTTTTCTCTTGTCGGGTGGGCTTGGCGGGGGTTGGGGGGTGATTGGGAAGCTGACCGCTGCCTGCGATTGGGGCTGGACCGCAATTTCACATTGGCGGGCCAATAAGTTTGGACGGGCAGTGAAAAATTTCTTTCAATTACAACTTTAATGGCCTTAATAGGCCTGTTAATTGTCAGCGGGCACGCTGCAGACTCTGGCACGCACCTGCCGGCTGAAATATCGTGCGAGTGCGCGATGATGTTGGGATGCTCGCCCGATGTCGTTGCGCTTCACTTTATGCTCGGTCGGCCGCCCGTCTGACGAGCTAAAAATCCTGGCCTATCAGAACGCAGTTTGTGGGAATTTGCTGCGCGGGACTTGGCTGCTTCATTTCCAACGTTATAATAGTGAATGTGCTTCAAAAGCGCTTCTTGACTGTAAAGCACCTGAGGTCATGGAAGGTGTTTTACAAAAGCAAATCTTCTTTCGTTAACTTTATGAGGGAGAACTTCTGCAAGGTTTTTCAACCTTGCGCCACAGAGTTTGGTTGATGGATTCTTGTTTTAGGCAGATAATGTTATGAAAATGAAAAAGCATGGCTTCTGCATGCACTGACCAGCTGTGTTGCATAGCGACTGCAGTGTGATGCAACAGTGTTGCATAGTCATCCAATAGTGCTGCATGACTGCTACAGTGTGATCCAGCTTTATTGCATAGTTGCAACAGTGTGATGCAACAGCACTGCATGGCTGCTATGGGGTAATCCAATCGTACTGGATGGGTGCTACCCTGTAATGAAGGCATCTCTGATTCATTCATGGGATGTGGGTGTCACAGGCTAGGCCATCATTAATTGCCCTTGTTCAGGGGGCATTTAAAAGTCAACCATGTGGCTGTGGGTCTGGAGTCACATGTAGGCCAGGCCAGGTAAGGACAGCAGATTTCCTCCCCTAAAGGATATCAGCGAACCAGATGGGTTTTTACAACAATCGGCAATGGTTTTGTGGTCATCATCAGACTTTTAATCTCAAATTTTTATTGGATTCGAATTTTACCATCTGCTGTGGTGGGATTTAAACCCAGGTCGCCCAAAGCATTACCCTGGGTCTCTGGAATGTTAGTCCAGTGACAATACCACTATGCCACTGCCTCCCCAGTACGACATAGTAATCCAACAGTACTGCATGGGTGCTATCCTGCAATCCAGATAGGCTGCATGACTGCTACAGATCCAGCTGAGAGGGAACGAAACATCAATCCCCAGCACTCTGGTGTCTTTAGCATTTTAACTTTGTTTTAATATGTTGAAGTACTTTCTGGCTATTATTGGTGCAACATGTTTCCTGTAGTGACTGGTGCAAGTGTTGGTGTTTCTCACGTGTCAGTGCAGACTCGATGGGCCGAAGGGCCTCTTCTGCACTGTGTGATTCTGTGATTCTGTGAAATGTATTCAGTGTTAAATTTCAGGGAGAAATGAAAAATTAATCTACCGTATTTCAATGAATAGTGAAATCATGTTGAAGAACATGGAGCAGCTTCGTAAAAGCTTATCAATAAATTTCCATCATTGGATTAAGGTTAGTAGATGTGTACATCCTTGGTATTGGTGATTTATCATTTAATTACATAGCCTAGCACAATGCTAAGCTCTACGATCACATTCAATGTATATCCCTGATTTTGCTGTACTGTCACATTGATTGAAAAAGGATCATTATTGCACCACAAATAAAAGCAGTTGTTATTTTTGAATTGGCAAAATTTATGTGTTTAGTCTGCAGTATATTGTATTCAAGAACGCAAAATAGATTGGAGGCAAGTAATTCAATAGTTCAATGTCAATTATCTAAATGTAAGGCATGATGTTCATAGCATTCAATTGCATTTTGAAGACAGGAATACCTAGTTTCTAAAAAAAAATCACAGACTTAGTAAGTAAGTCCTTTGGCCCAAGTGGTCCTCAGTTATATAGAGATTGGGACTGGAGGTAGGGGCATCACAAGTTGCCTTAATTCCCCTGGGAAGGAACAATCGGGGGTTTTGATAGAGTAAGTAGGGAGAAACTGTTTCTACTGGCATAGAGGTCATTACCCAGTGGACACATATATAAGCTAATTGGAAAAGAACCAGATAAAGCCAGATAGAAGAAGCATTCCCAGATGCCAATGAAAAAGAAACAATAAATACCATAGTAACGTTAATTGAAAATTATGTTGCTTTTGAGAAAAAGTTGGGTATAAGGATTGAGATATCCCACTAGGCTACAGAAGAATCCCTCCTCCTCCCTGTCCGCTGGAGGGATTAGTTTATGTTGGGGTATAAGTTCCATTCCCTTTGGCTGAAGGAGAATTTATATTTATACAGCGAGCTGTTATGACCTGGAATGCACTGCCTGAAAGGGTGATAGAAGAAGACTCAGTAAAATTTTAAAAAGGGAATCGGATAGAGACTTGAAGGAGATAAAGTTTGTAGTACTTTCGGTAAATGGGACTAATCTAGTGGCTACATCAAATGGCAGGCAGATGGACTATGGGGTGAATGGTCTCCTTCTGTTCCATATGATTCGATTATTTTATTCTATGAACCAACTGGGGCTCCTTATTTAGTGACTGATGGAAATTGGTGCACATATATCTCAGGGGTGGGCAAGATCAAGCTTGGCTCTGATACCAACTATGGTTGATAAGAGCTACCAACACTAATGATTGCCTAGATGTCCGCATAAAGAGTGATCACTTAATGAGGTATTGAGGATGCATCAATGGAACTATACCCCAATGTAAACTAATCCCTTCAGCAGAGGGGAGGAGAGGAAGGACTCTCCTGGGATAACACGCCCAATTTTTCTCAAAATCAACTTAGGGTGACATTTTACGACCCTGTCACGGCAGGGGTGGGGTCGGAAAATGTGATGAGCCATCCAAAAGCCCAAGGACTTCAGTGGAATTCCCGCTGGCAGGAGGGTCCATAAAATTCCGTCCTTAATTTTCAATCTGCAATATCTTTGTGATTCCTTCTAGACATTTTTGTGACGGTTAATGGGTGGGATTTTCACCTCTGTCCACTAAGTGTGGCGGCAGGCGTGAGAAACGACGCTTGACCTGCCGGCCACAATGGCAGGTTTTCACGCTGTATCGTCCGCTTCCCGCCACATTAATTATGCGCGCACAGGAAACACGCTGGTTCACGGGCAGGCAGCCTCTGATTGGCCAGCCCTGCCGCTTCCTCACTCCGAGCAACATACTTAAACAGCATCCGTGCACAGCCTTGCCAATGTCGGCAGCCCCAGGACTGCCACAGATGAGAGGGAAGGCCCCAAAAGGGAAGAAGACAGCTGCGCCCAAATTCAGTGACGCTTCCCTGGAATGCCTGCTGGATGCAGTCGAGGCCCGCCGTGATGTCCTTTTCCCAGATGATGGCTGGAGGAGGTCCGCCAGCCTTAACACTCTGGCTTGAGGTGGCAGCTGTGGTCAGGGCCAACGCAGCACGGAAGAAGTCACCCACCCAGAACAGAAAGAGGATGAATGATCTCACCCGTGCCACCAGGGGTAAGTCAATCATTTCATCACTCTCAACTCACACGCTCACCAGCCCATCACACACGCACTGGTTTCTCACACACTGCCAGCTCAAGGGACCTCACCACTCACTCTCTCACACACATACACCTTCACATGTCCATCTGGATTCATATCCTCTGCAGTTCGCATCCTCATCCTGTCCACGGCTGCACACGCCACCCACACATGGCAGACATCCTTATCATCTGCCCGGGCATGCATCTTGCTCACATTGTCTTGCACACAATTGGAGAGAGAGGTCTCAGGCCAGGGGTGGAGTGGCTGAAATCAAAGCCCTCACTCCCTACAAGATTCAAGCCAGCTAGCTGGCTGGAGAGGGTGTGGACTGTGCCTGCAGCAATGGTGAGGTTAGCAGCGCAAACCCAAGAGAGGGCCCTGCACCAGCTCATCCCTCAGGCACCCATACTGTGAATGCAGTGTCTTGTTTTAGAGTTGCCCGCCATGCACTAATTATCTCTCCTTTCTTTCATAGGCACCTCTGGAAAGTGCCCGATGGCATCTGCAAGCTTCATCTCTAGCCCCTTTAACACCTCGGATGAGGAGTCAGAGGAGAGCACATTGAAGACCCATCACAATGCTCATTCATACCCTCCACCAGCAAAGAGACACACACCTCGGCGGGACCTAGTTCTAGAGCAGGCTTGGGGTCACAATCTGGTGAGCACAGCACACAATCAGGTCCACAGCAGGCGGAAACAGGGACATCCGAGGTTGCTGACACTCGGAGAACTGTTGGAAGCCAGGAATCTGAGGAGTCCAAATCAGATGATGAGCCTCTGGACTTGGTCCAAAATCAGTTGATGGAGTTGCAGCTCCAATCATGGAAACATCAGGAAGGGATGTCAGTTGCATTCTTCAGATTGCAATGGATGATGAGGTGATGGTGTCGACATGCCAATGCACTGAGGTCAACACTAGTAGGATGGTGGCCACCATGGAGAACTTAGTCCAGGACATAGGCCCTGCACTGCTGCAGGAGCAGCTCTCCATCCTGGTAGCCATTGGTGGCATCCATCAGTGGCTACTCGAGAGGAGGGCGGGGCATCTAGATCTCACTTCAGTTACCCCTTCTCCTCAAGTAGTCAGCTAGGGGCCCTAGGGCACCCATAAGGAGGAGGACCAGCAGCTCGACACCCCGGGGCCATCTACCCAGGTGACTCCGGGACTGTCCGGCTGATCCAAATCCCCTCTTTCTGTGGCTCCATCACCTCCAGCTCCACAGGCCGAGGAGGGTTCACCTGCCCCACAGCAAGACACCCAAAGCAGGCCAGGGCCCTCTAGAGGATGCCCATCAAAATCATCACACACAACAGGGCGTAGAAGTCAGCAGGCTGCCTCCACCTCTGCTCTGGATGTTGGGGATGCACCCAGGCATTGCAGTAAGGTTAGAAAAGTTAAAAAAATTTTGGAGCACAACGGTAGCACAGATTTTAACAGCATGTATATAATGTTCAAAAATGTAAATAGAATCGCACCCATTTCACATTTCCACTTGTTTATGCCTCCTTTTTATGATGAATTGTGTTGCTGTCAATCAGGTGTGATACCATGGTCCCTCTCCCGACGTAAAGCAGATGTTGCTATCATGGGCCCCTTGTCTATGTAGTTTGCTTCCATATCACCACAGTGTGCACCCGTTCTCAGATCATTCCCGACATCAGTGATGCCTCAACCTTAATGTGAAGTGTGTTTGTGGAAGGAACCTCGTTCACATGCTTTGCAGGGTCATGTCATGTTTATTCTTGGCTGTGTTAGATTGAGGCAGAGGTGATCTCCTAACTCGTCTGCATTCTTGAAAGGTGAAGGTATAGTCTACAAGGAGAGGTGTGTTTATGCATGGAGAAGGGTGATATGTTGTGGGAAGTCCATGTGCTCTCTGTCATCTGGCAGGGTTTTCATGCTATGAGCCCATACTCAAAACTCATGCGCGCTCCTGTCTGCCAACTGCATTTCCAACTTTCTGAGTGCACTTTCTGCTAAGCTCAACAATAAGTGGGGGCACTTTGCCACTTCAAGGTGCCGAAGCTCTGCCCCTCTCAGCCACGCTATTGCCCTGCCGCTCAAACCTACAACCTTGAGCATTTCTCAGCCTGTAATTGTCTGCATTGCAGCCATAAGACTCTCGTCACAAAGTTGGGATGCAGCGTTGTACATCCCATCACCTAAGCACTCACCGAGGTCAGTGATGCTAATTGCAATTGGCGGTCAATACAGCCTTGGAGCATGCTTGGAAAGCGCACATTATAGCTTTAAACAATGTTGAGAGGAGCAATGGGATAGCAGCGAGGATGTCATGAAGCTGAAGTTTGCTCTTTATTAGCAATGACTCATGACCTTGAGGGCTTCCTAGTATCTGAATATTTTGGAGTTTGCAAGGGCCAGGGCTGGCCATGAGAGCTCAATGTGTGTCTTAAAGAGGAGGCATTTTAATGTCTGGCACGCAAGTAGTTGAACGTCTTCATCCTCAGATGGTCCACACGCATAGAAAGGTGAGGATGATAGCAGGCCAGCATCCCTAACTGAGAGTGCTGGATGTTAATGTGATAGAGAAGAAGGTGGCACAGAGGATTGAGCCATCTCTGATTAGATTCACACCTCTGGAACGTCCTAGGCTTCCTTGGCCCAAGTGTCACCTCTCAGTTTCACCATCAAGGTTGCACAGAATGCGTTGCCCTGTTTCTGGAGATGGATCTCCTTTAGGAGCTTTGTCAGATTGAAGTCGTACAGCTATGAGCCCACAGAGGATAGTGGTACAGCTCCTGGCTCTTGTAGGCTGGCGTTGCGACTGAGATGCTGGAGAGAAGCTTGAAGAAGCAGTGCCTTCTGACATCTATGCCAGGACTCCCTCCTCCAGTTAGCACCTCATCTCAGTGAGGACACATGGTCTCGAGGCTTCATCATCCTTCAAAGGATCAGGACAATGTGAACCTAATGCCTGAGTTTATACGCTGTGAATGAAGGGTTAATACAAGGAGATCGATTAGTGCCACTTATTGGGATTCGTCTTGCGTGAATGCGCATCATTGCTTCACTTTCCTGATTCTCTGCATTGTCATTGAAAGGGTCCTAACATGTCTCAGATGTAATTGGTCCCCCAGGTGCATGCACCTGCCCTCCAATCAGCCCTCAGAGCCCTCACCAGTAGAGTTTCTTCCCGTTTTAATTTTGCGCTACGCCATCGCTGCTGGTTGGAAGATGATGGTGCTGAGGTCTCACTGACAGACGAGCTTGGACCCTCCCTGTGTGACCGAGATAGATAGGTTCTTGATTGGTAAGGGGATCAAAGGTTATGGGGAGAAGGCGGGAGAATGGGGTTGAGAAACTTATCAGCCATGATTGAATGGCGGAGCAGACTTGATGGGCCGAATGGCCTAATTTCTGCTCCTATGACTTATGGTCTTATGGTCTTATGGAAACCCATCCCATCATCCTGGAGGAGATTCATGTTCAGGATTCCCTCCCTCACAGACCTCTCGATCCTCCCCCTGTATTCCTTGATCCCATCGTGATTGTGGTGTATATCCCTTTGTTAGCCCTTGGGGTGGATGTGCCTATGTCCCTTGTAGACTTACCCCATCTCATCTTGAGGCCACTTGCACCAGTTAAACATATACCCAGCCCCCCAACGCCCCCCCACCGACTCCTTTTTTTGCACCCAAAATACCGTTTCCCCACCTGTAGGCTGCAGATGCCTCCCCTAACTGAGTGTGCCAGTCAGGAATCCCACTGATGTTATGACCACGCCCTGTGCACAACATGTTGGGCACGACTGAGACTGGACTGACACACCTTCCCCCTCCCTGGACTGGAACAAGGACAGTTTTTGCAAGCTCAACAATGTAAACTGAAGCACTTCTTCACTCAGCGATCCTCCCATTCTGACCCCAAGTTGGCTTATGTCATTCTGGAACATATTGTTCCCCCCATCCTGGCGCTGAGGATGCAAACTCCCTGCACCCCACCCCACCCCCGAGTCATGTGTCTGAGTGCAACCTTCCCCACTCTACCCCACCCCCCACCCAGTGGAGCCCTTGCCCTGCAGCCCCTTCCCATGCCTCAGGTCAGTTTCCCCTCTTCCCCTCCTTCGCGGGAAGGAGTGGAAAATAGTGGCCGTTGTTTCTCTTTTTATTGGCACCTGGGTATGACCTTTTCTCCTCTGTGTGGCTCAGGTCAAGAGCTAAGGAGAATGGAAGACAGAACCACCATTCTCCCGTTCCCATTATAGCTTCGTTTTGCTCAGGTTGTAGCTCAGGTGGAGTCTTCAGCATTTGCCTGAAGGAACGGTGGCTTGTGGAGGTGGAGGAGAAATTCAGCCTTGTTTCACATGGAAATCTCTTGGTAATCAGGAGCCTTAATGATTATCTGCAATGCTGGTTTTCCCAGCACAGGCCCTCCAGCCTCCCGTTTGTCAGCTGTGCTTTCACAGCTACTTCTGGCAGTGAAGAGTGACCCCTGCCAAAAGAGTTGCCGCTAACCAGACCAATACACTCTGGCAGTGTCTAATTCCTGGGCTAAATCATTTTACTGCTGTTCTTGATGAAGACAGCGCTATTAATGGCAACACGTTAAACTGACAAACCTCCCGCCTGCAGAAAATCAACTCCCCTAGATGCTCCTTCTGTGTAAAACTAACTTAGTACTGGGGCTTGGTTCACGTTTTCTAGGCTTCATTACCGCATTGCTGTTTGTGGGACCTTGCTGTGCTCAAATTGGCGGCTGAATTTCCTACACTATAACAGGGACCACACTTCAAAAGCACACCTTTCCTCCCTTGCTTTTCAGTCAAATACTGTAATCGTTCATGGCTTTTAACATGAACACAAAGAGTGATTACTAATAATTTGGTCACAATGGTGGACCAACATTATACACGCTCCATATTCTGGTGACTGTCTTGCTGTTGTGCCTGATTACTGCTCCAGAGAATATCGCCATCTTTCCCGACTGGCACTGCTCCTGTCATAATGATTTTTTTAACAGTATGTTTCATACATTTCTGGCACATTTTGCCACAAACCATTTTAAGACATTGCACGCATTAGCCCTGCAGTCTGATGAAGCTGAGTTGATGTCCTTCTCTGTTTATTTAAAATAAAAACGAATTGGTGCTGACTCCTCTCTCACCAGGGGTAATATTCCATGCAGCTGATTTTATTCTGTTTTTCCAATAACAATTATATATTTCCACGCAGATAAGACCAGGGCTTACATGATCAGAAATAAACATAAATGAAACTGTGCACTCTGGAAGCCAGCGTTTAAACTTTCCAACTCTGCAGGGCCAGACAACTTCTCACTTCTCCCTTGGCCAACGCCATATCTCTGGCTCATATCTCAGGCAAACGTACGCACAGTTTCTGGGGCAGTACCAATGCAGGAAAGTTACAATTCCTCACTGGCCGTCACTTTGACAAATGCGAGTGAGGTCAGTGGGGTGGACTTGGGGTGGGGCGGTGGCAGTCAGATTGCAGAACAATTCAGAAAGTGCGTTCAGAGGAAGTATTTAGATAGTATTGAATGGACAGCCATGATATTCACCTGACTCCCTGCCTGAAGAGATTTGCTGCACCATTTGATCACCGAAACCAGTGGGGAAATGTCCCCCACAGCATCTATTGGTAGATTGCAATGGTTGGATTTTGAGAGATGGTGGAATATTATCCAATTGTATTTTGTTGTAAATACAGCCAAATGTTTGAACAATCAAATGAGTAATGTACAAGCTTCATTATACTAGAGCGTAGATTTACGAGTCCAAGTCTCTGAAAGACACAAGGTAGTGTCATCTCCTAATATAATACAAATTTCCAGTCAACACTTTTAAAAATTGGACACACACAGACTATTAAATTGGCCACTGAAACTGGCATTTTGAGCTTCAGACAGTCCTAAGGCTCAACTGCATTCTTAATTCAACATGGACACTCACAGCCGTCCGGGGAATTCACACATCCCATTGTTTAAGGATGGATCAACAAAAAAAGGACTATAGAGTTCCAGCCAACCTGACTCTCTGTTTCACCCTGGACAAAAGGAGACATCAAAACTCAATGTCTGTAAGATGGACGTGAATGAATCCTAGCAACCTTCCATTGTATTATGTATTCCTCATCTAATCCAGCCTAGGTGGATCTCAAGGTATCAAATGACAACAGAGGATTGGAATCAACACGAACATTTGTTTGGGAAAAGGACTTTGAACTTGTGGAAGTCACATGCTGAGGAAACCATTTTTTTTTGTCTGCTTTTGAAACAAGCAAAAGCTGTTTGCAGACTCAAAAGTTTCACCAAAAGCTATAAAATTAGCTGCAAGCCATCAAGCAGCCAAGATAATCAACAGCAACATCTTGTAGGTGGGGAATCCCGAGAGAAGGAATCCCACAATCTGTTCTAAATTTGAGTTAACCTGAGAGCCAACCTCCTAGAAATTCCATTGCAAGAAACCCCACAGTCTGCTGAGAATCCTTCACTTTACAGGACCCTTCACTTCAACTTAAGCCTCGACTTCATCTCAGGACTACGGGCCTGCCATGGAAGAGACTGAGATAATTATCAGCTGTAACAGTATATTACGTGCAATTTTAGTGCATGTGAAAGTGTGTGTGAGACAAGTGAGGGAAATGCTGCCTTATTTTGGAGCAAGTGGGCGCTAATAAATACCCTTCTTAATTTTTCAACTCACAGAAAGTTTGCTGCTGTTGTTATTTAATTGGGACACTCACCCTGAGGGTAAGAAAACATTCACCTCTTACATACAAACATACTGATCACAGGCAGTAAAAGGAAACACTTAAACTCTGTCCATGACAATAGTCAGTGATAACATCACCTGCCCCAGTAATGGATGCGCTTTAGATGAAGCTACAATTTTCCAGCTACCAGAGCACAAATGTCAATGACTCCTGGACTCTGCTGTCAGCGCTTCACTGCTCTGTTGGACTATGCTGTAAGCCTTATGAGCTGGGACTCTGCCATGCCACTCAAGCATTTTAAACTGAAGGCAAAAATATTACAGCCTACCATTCCCAACCTCTCACCCACCACTGTTCCCTGCTGAGCTGAGCTTGGACGGCTGTGCTATTGGTACACCACTGGCTTGTCAGCTTTACTCTGCAGCTGTTTGAAGTCCTGGCCAAAATTCTGTCTTCTCCTGGGCAGATGCCCTCTTCTCTGCTGCTTCTCAGCTTTATCATTGGTGAGGTGTTAGGAGAAGGACATTGGGGTTTGGTAGCAGTAACAATCTGTTGGGGCGGGAGGGATTGAGAGTGACGTCGATCAGGAGTGGCTGTGGAATTTTGTTCGATGTGGTGCTGCCTTAGGGCAAACTAATCTTTAAGTGCAGGACTCAAACAGGTGTGCCCATAATGCAGAAAATCTGATGCCTGCTAACAGGACCCATTTTTTTCCTTCTCAATATGCTGAGTGGATGGAAATGGATGGTTGAAAGCACATGATTTTTGCCCGCTACACGAGGGACTCTGGAGGGTCAGTAGGCCGGTTAGCAAGGGAAAGATGGGTTCTGTGCAGCCAAATTAATAGGCCATTGCTTTTGGTTCCCATATCCCTCTCTCTGATTTAGCCCACTCTCTGGTCACTGTTTCTGGTTAAGCCAGTCTGTTCCCAACCTTGGCATCCTATTCAACCATGGGCTGAGCTTTTGATACATATCCTTTTCACCGCAAAGACTGACGACTTCCATCTCCATAATATCTCCTGTCTCCATTTCTGTCTTCGCTGATCTATGCTTTTGCCAGCTACAGGCTCAACTATTCAATGGTCACCTAGCTGGCCTATCACCCTGTACACTCCGTAATCTTCATCCCGTCTGTTATGTCTTCTGGTTCCCATAAATTAGAAGTAATCACACTTTGGACTCAAAATACTGTAGCTTCATTGAGTGTATTTCTTTCTGTTCTCCATGTGGCTGGTGGACTGGTAGACTGATGCATTTTTAAAAATATTCATTCATGGGATGTGGGCATCACTGGCAAGGCAGCATTTATTGACCATCCTGCAATGCCCTTGCTCGGAGGGCATTAAAGAGTCAGCCACATTGCTGTGGATCTGGGGCAGAATTTTGCCGTTGGCGTGCGGGAATGGGCCCAACACCCTGACATATAAAATGATGTGCGATGATGTTGGGCGGGCGTCTCAACGTCATCGCGCGTCGTCTCGACATTTCGTTCGGTGGGCGCGCGCTGGAGGCGGCTGTGCACCCGCCGAAATGTCAACGGCCTATTAAGGCCATTAAAAAAGTAATTAAACTAGTTTAGAACACTGCCCGTCCAACCTTAAGGTTGGCGGGCAGACGAAAAGCCCAAGCTGCCTTTGAGTTTTTCATCCACGGGCGGGATGAGGTTTCCTGAAGCTTTTATAAAATAAATAAATACATTTTCCAAACTTCACAAACATGTCCCAGTTCATGTGACACTGTCACATGAGGGGACATGTTTAAATACATTTTTACTTTGTTTATTAAAAAGTTTTCCAATCTATTCAATCTCCCTGAGGCAGCTCTGTGCCTCAGGAAGATGGCCGCGCTCCTTTGCGCCCATGCGTGACAGAGCGCAGGCCCCGACTCTTGCTCCTCCTCCCACCCGCACAGGTAGTGCTGAGCAGGCCTTAACTGGCCCGCCCGCATAAAATGGTGGCGCACAGCTGATCGCGGGCAGCGATGGGCTCCGTACCTGCCCCCTATAGGAAAAATTCTCCCCCTGGAGGCACATGTAGGCCAGGCCAGGTAAGGACAGCAGATTTCCTTCCCTAAAGGACATTAGTGAGCTAGGTGGGTGCTTAAATCCATTCATGGCCTCCCTGGCTCTGTAAGTTTCCCCAAACCTCCAACCCACCCCCAGTACTTACTCCTCCTCTTTTCCTTCTTTTAAACCCCAAAATATGACTATAACTTATACAATTAGCCAGTATGCCACTTAAGTGCCACATGTCTTGTAACTATATTCAAAGTTCAAGTATATGTTTTGAGCTTCTATAGTACAGACAAAAACATACCTAAAATACACTGGGTAAAAGCTCTAATAATATTTGGTAATGCCTTTCTTCCCCCCCTCTCTCTCCCACTTTTAAACCCACCTCTTTGACTAAACATTTGGACATCTCGTTGAATATATCCATCTTTGGCTTGCTGCCCCTTTTTATCTGCTTACCCTCCTGTGAAGTGCCTTAGGGCATTGTTCGACTTTAAAGGCGTGATAAAAATGCAGGTTGTTGTTGACGTGAAATTGATAATATAGCAAATCCTCTGGAAGTATCCATAAACAAGCACTAGTAGCAATATTTATAGTCTACACATTCAAAATGGAAGAAGAAGTTAGACTCAGAAAGATACTTGTTTCTCCACAAAATGGTCAAGCGAGCTTCCTGATTAAACTGAAAAACAAAACACAATATGACTATAATTTATACTCTCGAGCAATCAGCCTGTATGTTACTTAAGTGCCACATGTGTTGTAACTGAATTCAAGGTTCAAGTATTCGTTCTGAGCTACTATAGTATAGAACAAAACGTACCTACAACATGCTGGGTAAAAGCTCTAATAACATTTGATAATGGCTTTTGCAAGGCTTCTACACATTTTGCTTTGAAATGGGCAGTCCTACGTCTGTCAGTGGAGAAGCCAATATTTGACAGCAGGATAAGCTGAGCTAGGAATGAAGAAGCCAGTGCTCATTTATCTGTCATCCTGGATGGCTCCAGCATTCCTATAAATAGCATATGTCTCTTTTAAACTGGAGTACATCCTGCTGTGCAAATGACACACAGCTCCCATATAATGCACTATCTACGCTTATCACACTACTGTCAACCTGTTAGATCTCCCATGGCATTGCTCCCAGTGAGTTAGAGGCCTCACCGCTTCATAACAATACAGACCTAGAGACCTTGTAGGGAATCACACCAGAGGACACCAATTTACGGTGGCTGAATATGTCCAATTCCATTTTTACTACGTGACATTGTGAGATTGTTATTGGCACTTTGGGGATTTGTCCATTTTTCTGTGTGAACTTGGAATGAGTAGCCAGTTTTTATATACTCTTTTACTCATATGTATTCCAATGGATCCTCTACCCTTCTGAAAGCTGAAGATAGACAGAAAGTTGAATGCAGCAGCTGGAGTTTGACATCTTGAGGCAAGGCTTCTCCCACCGTAACCTTGATGGAAGATTGGCTTGAATGCTAGTGTAATAGCATAAATGCCCCTTTGTGCAGTTTATCTGGGGAGTTTCTGCTGATCTTCTGCCAAAGTTACCATGAGAGGTCAGGAGAGCCCTATGGAACCTCTCCCCACCCTCTGGGATGGCTGGGATTTGTTCTTGGGTTGTGGATGTCACTGACAAGGCCAGCATTTATTACCCGTCCCTAATTGCCCTTGAGAAGGTGATGGGTGAGCCACTTTCTCGAGTTGTTGCAGTCCATGTGGTGTTGGTACACCCACAGTGCTGTTCGGGAGGAAGTGCTTCAAATTTTCAGTGGTGGTTTGATACACCTGAATGACTTGCTAGGTGATTTCAGCCGTATTGCTGTGGGCCCAGGGTCATATGCAGGCCAGGCCAGGTAAGGGATGGCAGATTTCCTCTCCTGAAGGACAAAAGTGAACAAGGTTTTGTTTTTGCCACAATCCAATAGTTTCATGATCATTATTAATGATACTAGCATCTTATTCCAGGTTTATTAATTAATTGAATTTAAATTTCCCCAGTTGCTGTGGTGGGATTTGTACTCAACTTTCTGGAGTAATAGTCAAGGCCCCTGAGTTACTAGTCCAGGACTATTACCATTATGCTATAGTGCCCCTATTTAGTAGCATGGTTGGAATGTGGGGATGCAGTGGCAGGATGAATGGTGTGTGTCGCACAAGCACACTTGATGGTAGTCTTGCCCCTGGGTAGTAATTGGGACACTTGGTACTGGGAGCATTGGGGCATGACAAATTGGGGTGGAGTTCATAGAGTTTGATAACATTGCAGTGAGTTCTGAGGATTTGGCTCTGCATCTGTATGGAAGGGGAACCTGCTGTTTGGTACAACTGTGGGTGGAATGTTTCAATGGTGTATCCTTAGTAGCTGCTGGCAATGAGGAGGACTTGGGCCTGATGACCTTGGCAAGGGAACCAAATATAATGGTTCTAGTTTGCAGCTTTCAACGGGATACCTGTAAACATTAGAATTGATATTTCCTGGACATGAACCTTTATATCTTTCTCCCCCCTGTCTTTCTCTCTTACTTTCTTCCAGCTGAAGAAAATGTATATATTCTAATTGTTAGCTCTCAGCAGAATGTAGGTGGTTAAAGATTTTTTTTTCTATTTGCTTCAACGTTCAGCCTTTTTAAAGTGTAAAATAATGCAAATTAAAGGCTCATTTTCTTCTCAAGGTGGGTGAAGGCTGCTGGGGAGATTGATTGGTTTTTCTGGGCACAAGCCTGTCCTCAGGAAGGACCTTGTGCTGGGAAACAGGAGAAGGGAACATGATGGAAACAAGAACTGGGCTCTGCACCTCAGATTGGCTGTGCTCCTGTGGCTGGACAACAGCAATGTGAAGGCCCCCCAAAGACTGAAAACCTTCAGGGGTGTGGGAAGCGGGAGGCAACAAGAATTAACCTTCTTCCATCTTTCATCCTAGGGTTGCTCTTGGGACCTCTGCAGATGCTGTGGTCCATTCTTATACCAACCCCTCTTCCAGCCCTTTTGGATGTTCCTCTATTTGGGTGGTCCACGGTTGTACTGACAGGAAATGAAGCAGGAGGGCCAAGAATGCCCCCTCCCATCTCAATAATATCCTTAATCTTGACTGTATCTACTACAGGTGAAGGGACAGTTTAGGGACCTGCACAATATGCGAGTTACATTGTAACAATTGAAGTGCAATGTGTCACTGCAACCATTTTCTTTCCACTGAGCCTGAGAGTTGAGCATTTATCAGATGCAACAAAGAAAAGAAAAAGCTACATTCCTTTGTTTTTTTTTCTGTCTATCTCTTTTACCCTTTCTTTCTCTCTCCCTCTCTCTGTCTTTGTGACTCTGTGTGTAATAGTTGTTTGTGATTGGAATCTTTACATTTTCAACAAAACAAAGGTGCTAACTGGGGGCTTTCTGTCTGATTCCAAAATTAAACCCATTCATTTTTGAATTGGAAAAATCAAATTAGGATGAGGAAATACATTCTCTATATCTGTATCTCTCTTGGCCTCCTCTCCTCTCTGTCTTTCTCTGTGGCTTATAGATGTGAATAATTAGGATGTTTTCACTCTCTCTCAACATAAGAAAGTTGACAGCTAGAGACTTTATTTGTTTCAAAACTCAATTAATTTGTGTGTGCTTTTTAAAAAGAGAATTCAAATTAGGATGAAGAAAGATACTCTGATTGTGATTTTAACCTTTGCCGCCTTGGGTGGTAACATGGTAGAGTGGGTTGCCCACCATTGTCTGTCATCTCTCTCTCTCTCAGCTTACAATGTTTCCTGAACTTTGTAACTCTCAAAATCTGTCCCTTACTCTCTTTGCCTGACATACACACATTTGTTTAAAAAACACATATACTATCCCGCTATAGGGGTGGTAATGTAATGGCGTATTGGTATTGTTGCTGGACTAGTAACCCAGAGACCCATTAATGCTCTGGGGACCCGGGCTTGAATTCCGCCATGCCAATAAAAACCTGGAATTAAAAGTCTAATGATGACCATGAAACCAATGTTGATTGTTGTAAAAACCCACCTGGTTCACTAATGTCCTTTAGGGAAGGGAAGCTACTGTCCTCTACCTGGTCTGGACTACATGTGACTCCAGAACTCTGAACAAGGGCAATTAGGGATGGGCAATGGATGCAGGCCTAGCCAGTGATGCCCACATCCAATTCATAAAAAAAAACCTAACTCAAGTAAAACTTTAAAAATGTGTTGTCTGGCTTTTCTTCATATAATTATGGGGAAAAAAAACCCTGGATATTGGTGAGAAACTTAGAAAAATATTCTATCAAATCAGCAGAAGTTGATGCATTCTGGAAAATAAGCTGCACTGCACATCCTCAAGCTGTCAATTTGTGTTCAATTCACAGAAGCATAGCTCTGGGCAAAAATATCAAATCAAGCTCAAACTTTAGGGAGAGGCCAAAACCTTCATCTAAATACTTTATCGAAGGCATTAAAAGATATCGAAGCTAATACAATGGATAATCTCAGTCGTGTCATTTGGAAGTATTGACTTAAGAATAAATTGTTTTCAATTGCATAATAGAAATTATAAACTCCAGTTATGAAGGAAAAAAATGGCACAAAAATTATATTTTCAGAGAGCAGTTTGAGTGCCTTCTTCAGAAGACAATACAGCACCACCTTGTGGCCAAACCCTGTAACCACATCAGTACCGGTGACACTTGACATAGCAAAATAAAATGGGCCATCTAGATATGGAAATTTACAGTGTAAGTATCAAAATAAGGACAGAAGTTATGATTTTAGCATGGGGCCAGAGTTATTTCTGTATTCTCTGCTCATATTATCCTTCCCTGCTAGCCCTGCATCAGCTGAAAGCTATGCTTGGCCTTAACTGCCCATGCATAATGTCAAGGGATAGTAACTGATAAAAATACATATACACTGTAACATCTTCAGCCTGGAAATCTATTGTTTGGAAATTATTTGAGCAGACCCAAGCAACTCATCGACTTGCCACTTGATTGCTCATTGGCTGCATGATATCGAGACGGCATGGGCTCTGTAAAGATAATTGGCATTTGGATAAGTGAAACGATTTTTATGACTTTTTTTAAGGTTTTATCACCGTTTTATGTTTCAAGTAAACACTTATATCCAGATTGTTTTCGGGTTCGCACACTGTAGTTAGGCATTCTAATGTCATTCTTAAATCCAGAAAGTTCTGAAATCCAGAAATGACTAGTTCCAAAGCATTCCGGCCTGGAGAGGCTATAGCATTGTATGTGTCAGATTAGAACATTTTGAGCCCAATTTAACAACAAATCTTGTTAACCCTAGTAACACCACATCGTCTAAAGGGAGTTCGTTTCTTTTCCGCCACCTTTAAATTCTTTTGCAGATTTTTAAAACCCAAGGACTCTTGACAATGTCCCAGGATGTTCTAGAAACAAGTTTTGAAATGCAGTCACTGTCACGATGCAGCAGCGTTTTTCTGGGTTGCAAGTTTCTACAAATTGTAATACAGTGAATGAACAGTTAGCTTGGTGTTGCTGTTCAAGCCAAGAGGGTTGTATAATCAGGCTGTTGGACTTTGACCCTGGTAACACAATGATTGGTCAACAAAGTATGGCTATCAGAAGAAAACGATTAATCCAAATAGGCTTTCTTCCATTTCAGAATGGAATAGCAATCCTAAACAACAAATAGATCTACACATTGTCATTACCACTGTTGCCAATATTCCTAACTTAATTAACAATTTAGCAGATGACTGTGATTTACAGTGATAGAAGGGAAAGAGAGAGAAACATTAACACATTTATTAAAACAATAGTGTAAAATCAATAAACTGTTAATGAAATTGTGAATGTTGCAATGCTGCCTTCTTGCCCCTGGAATTATTGAGTACTGGGACGCAGCTAATAAACTATTAACTGCCCAGAATTCTTCCTGTGCACTGGATTTGATCAGATCTGCTCCAATCTTAATGGTGAAAATTTAACTAGCGTATATGTTGTTTTTAGAAAAAAAAGGACTAAGATCTCAGAACGAGCAAGCGGTTTTTGGAGAGGCCTGCAAAATAGGGATGCATTATTGAGAGCAGCCGATTGAAGTTGCCTTGCGAACTTGAAATAAGCCCCAGAGAAATTTTATAAAAGACCGAAGGATCCAACGGTTGGAAGAATTTCTGCGGTTCCAAATGAGAAACTACCTCTGGTGCTTGGGTGGGCTCAGGAGATATACATTTTTTCTTTTCTGTAAGAAGGAGTTAAATCCCTTCTCTGAGGGGGCTGAGCTTGGAAGCGCAAAGATTCACGCAGAATTGCCAAAACAGGGCACTGATTTCCTCTGGGTCCACTCTGCCTGAGTCACTCTTGCACTTGATGTCTACAATGTTTCTGTCAGTCTCTGATTTCTGCAGTGAAAATGCCAGAAGCTTTCCAATGCTTTGTTACAATTTTCAAAGAGCTGGTCTTTGGTCTGAGGCAAATTCCAATTTCTCTGCGATCAGAGAGCTCAACTGAAATTTCACAGATTTTAATTTCCATGCTACTAGGAATTGGGGGTGGGGGGGGGGGAGGAGGGAGGGAGGTGGGGGTGGAGGTTGTTGGGGAGGGCGAATGGATTCATACGATTCCAGATTGTTCTATTTACTCTGAGCTCTCACTTGCCCAACAGCTTTCCTCTAGTATTTGTGCAGGATTAATGCATCTGATATTATCTCCGTGTATCATGTTGCCCATTTTTATAGCTGCGTATTTATGTTGCCTATTTTACTCCACCATTGACAACGGTACCTGCAGCTGCCTAGGTCTTAAGCTGTGGAACACCCCCCTCTAAACCTTTCGAACTCTCTATCT
This sequence comes from Cetorhinus maximus, assembly GCF_964194155.1. Classification (NCBI taxonomy): domain Eukaryota; kingdom Metazoa; phylum Chordata; class Chondrichthyes; order Lamniformes; family Cetorhinidae; genus Cetorhinus; species Cetorhinus maximus. Next base: position 13,585,271 of record NC_135900.1, read on the forward strand.
CTCTTTCCTCTTTTAAAACACTCCTTAAAAAGCTACCTCTGACAAAGCTTTCAGCCATCTGCCCCAATATCATCTTAATTGGCCGAGTGTCTACTTTTGTTTTATAACACTTCTGTGAAGTGCCTTGGGACATTTTATTATGTTAAAGGTGCTATATAAATATTCATTTTTGTTGTTGATTGCTACCTTTCTTTATGCATTATATATTTTTATAAATTTTATATTTAAATAAATTATTTCAACGTCTACCAGTGACACCAATCTGAGTTAACCTGAATCATCAACTCGATTGTCCCATAATCCAAAAATGACATTAATCTGACGGACAATTGCCCTCAGAATCATTGACTTCAAGGTGAGAATTGATATCTTTCACATGCATCAGATTGCAAATCAGCTTGCTGCCGTGGGTCAATCATTACATTTCTATTCTCTTCCAGGGGGAATGAATGTATCTTCTGGATCAGTCAAGGCCATTCTAAGATATGGGAGGAAATGAGTGCATACCCTGTCCAGTACATTACATGTAGGTAGAAGGGTTGTTGTTTTATTTTTGGGTTTTATGCTAGAAATTCCAGTTCAGTTTCCATCCTATGTCCTCTGTAGTCCGGAGTGTAGCTTTACTTGTCCAATATGTAATAACGCAATTCAGGCATCGAACAGGAAACCCTTGGCATTGTTACCATCAAGAACAGCAAAGGGCGATAAAGCAGTTAGCAAAGAGCTACAAAAAGGGAGTATGAAAACAACTTGCAAGCGATATCAAAATTAACACAAAACGTTTTTGCAATCTTTTTAGGAAAAGGTGGATAAGCAAGAGCAGCACAAAGGGTGTTCGCATTTTGGAACTCTCTTTCGCAAATGCCAATTGATGCTAGATCAATTGTTCATTTGAAATCTGAGATTGATTGTTAACCAAAGATATTAAAGCAACATAGGGCAAAGGTAGGTGAATGGAGTTAGATTGCAGGTCAGCCATGATTTCATTGAATGGTGGAATAGGCTTTAGAGGTGAAATGGCCTCCTTCTGCCCTTCAGGGACAAGAGTAGCAGTGTCTTGGGAAGACCATTACCTCCAATATCCCTCCAAATCACACATCATCCTGACTTGGATATTTGCTGCTGCCAGGTCAAAATCCTGGAATTCCCCAACAAACAACACAAGGGCTACCATGGTTCAAGGAGAAGTCCAACCATCATCTTCTAAGGACAACTAGGGATGCACAACAAATGCAGCCTTGTTAGTGTCATCCGCTTAAGAAAAAACAGAAAACAATAGGAAGTAATCTAACATGGAGGAGGGAAATCTGGAAGATTACCATTTATGTATGGAGAGTACTCTCAAAAATTAAGCATTGAATGTAAATATGTACGCATCGAATTTCTAAAGGGATTCTCCCAACATCTTGCCTTCATTTTGATGATAAATAAATGGAAATTTTGAAGAAATGGTGTAAACAGCCAAAATTGCAGTGGAAAAGATTTAGGGCTCCATGTACACAAATCATGAAAGTATCACAGACAGGTACACAATAAAATCAGGAAGGTGGAAAGTATATTAGCCTTTATAACTAAAACATAAAGGGGAGAAAGTTTTGCTGCAGTAATGCAAAGCCCTGGTTATGTCAAAGCTGGAGTCCTCTGCACGGTTCTCATCGCTTTGTCTTGAAAAGGGTAAATTGGTGATGGAAGGAATACAGTGCAGGTTTACAAAATGTTACCAGGCCTCCAATGGTTTGGTTATGAAGAAAGGTTACATAACCTGGCAATGTATTCCCTGGAACCTGGAAGGTTAAGCGGTAATGTAATTGAGGCTGTTAGGTTTTGAAAAGAATTGACAGGCTAGTTAGAGAGGAAGATTGCACTTAGATCATTTTATGACCACTGGACGTCTCAAAGTGCCTTACAGCCAATGAAGTACTTTTGAAAAAAGGGCTGGATTTTACCGGATTGTTGAGGATGGGTTGGGAGGCAGGAAGGGTGGCAAGATGATGTGGGGAGGTGTCGGGTGCCTGATGTCTTACTGCCGCCATGCCACTTTGTCAGCGGTGGGAAAAGTGGCGGACGATTGCCCAACAGGAGCCCAACTGAGCCACTGAAGTGATCAACTAAGGACCGTTGCTGCCTCTGCTGGCATATTTCCAACAGTATTTGTGGCCGGGGGTGTGCCCACTACCATTTGTGGAGACCGTCCATTGAACCCCTGCCCCCCCCCTCCATCCTGGGGTGGGGGAGCCCTCCTTATTTGGCACTCCATGGCCCAAGGAGGGGACTCACGTTGGTATGGGCTGCCCCCACGGCAACAGCACAGCCTGCCATCAGCAGTTCCCCTCCCTCCCCTTACTGGGGCCTACTGCCTGGCCCCTGTGCCTCCACACCCCATTCCACTGCCCTCAAGGGTGCCTGGCCATCAGTGCACCCTCATCCTCCAGGTCCAGCTCCAACAGCGGCCACTGGCCACCCACTGGAGTTTAGAAGAATAAGCGGTGATCTTATTGAAACATATAAAATCCTGAGGGGACTTGATAGGGTGGATGCTTGGAGGATGTTGCCACTTGTGGGGGGAAATGAAAACCAGGGAACACAGTTTAAGAATAAGAGGTCTCCCTTTCAACGCGGATGTGAGGAGGGGATCATGAATCTGCGGAATTCTCTTCCTCAGAAAGCAGTGAAGGCTGGGCCATTGAATATATTCAAGGCTGAGTGAGGTAGATTTTTGAGAGACAAGGGAGTCAAGGGTTATGGGGGTGACAGTCAGGAAAGTGGGGTCAGATCAGCCATGATCTTATTGAATGGTGGAGTTGCCTGGATGGGCTGAATGGCCTACTCCTGCTCCTAAGTCCTGTGTTCCTATGCCACTGATGGCTCTATTGAGGCTGATGAACTGCAGGCCCTCTGATTGGGCCAGCAGCTCTTGGGGATGGACCACCATCCTTAATGTGATGACAACCCCTGCAGCAGCCACCACCAGGAGGATATCTCCCAGGGACCCAATGGCAGCCTAAGCAGGGTTGCCTCCTGCTTTTGACTCAGTGACGGGACCTCAGCAGGTAAAATTCAGCCAATAGCATTCATTTTTAAAGTTTTTAATCTTTTGGGGGAGTCTAGGACAAGAGAAAAAAACCTTAATATCAAAGCCAGGCCACAGGGGGGATGTGAGGAAACATTTCTTCCTACAAAGGGTGATAGAAGTTCAGGACTCTCTCCTAACAAAAAAAGCAGTAGGTGCTAGCTTGATGAATAAAATGAAATCTGAGATTGATAGATTTTTAGCCAAGTGTGTCAAGGGCTATGGAGTCAAGGATGGGGGACAGAGTTAGGAGAGAGATTAACCACTGTCAAGAGTGTGATGGAATACTCCCCACTTGCCTGGATGAGTGCAGCTCCAACAACACTCAAGAAGCTTGACACCATCCAGGACAAAGCTGCCCGCTTGATTGGCACCACATCCACAAACATTCACTCCCTCCACCACCAAAGCACAGTGGCAACAGCATGTCCCATCTACAAGATGCACCGCAGGAACTCACCAAGGCTCCTTTGACAGGACCTTTCAATCTCGTGATGTCTACTGCCTAGCAGAACAAGGGCAGCAGACACATGGGAACACCACCATCTGAAAATTCCCCTCCATGTCACACACCATCCTGACTTGGAAATACATCGCCGTTTCTTCATCATCACTGGGTCAAAATCCTGGAGCTCACTCCCTAACAGCACTGTGGGTGTACCCACACCACATGGACTGCAGCGGTTCAAGAAGGTCCACCACCAGCTTCTCAAGGGCAATGAGGGAAGGGCAATAAGTGCTGGCTTTGCCAGTGATGCCCACATCCCGTGACATGTGTATATTGAATGGCAGAACAGGATTGAGGGGCTGAGTGGTCAACTTCTGGCTGATACTATGTCCCTATAAGATCAGGGCAGCCCTATGGAAATACTCATCCTTTATTTCGGTAATTTCTTTTCAATAAGGCTAGGAAATGCTCCAGTGAAGAAGAAGGCAACGTTGTTTAATTTTTTTTCTTTTTACCCTGACTACAAAACCTCACTCCCAACCTAATAGAACAGCCATCTTACCTGCTCATGACCATGTCAGACTGTTGTTTTCGATCCCTCTCTATTATACTTTGAAAGGAATCCAGGTCACCACTTTCACAGAAGGGTTAAAAGCCCTTGATCTTTCGCCTGTTGAAACATCAAGTGGTGCTTCTCTATATTCCACCAGCAGTGCAAAAAGGTAAAGTCAAGGGATGCAAAGTTTCAGCACATAAATTGAATTGCAAGGCTTTAATATTGAATCAATATAGGGTGTCAATTAGATGTGATAAATCTATATGTGAATTTGAAAATAAAGGAAATCAATCGGGTTGATGAAGTGACATTTGATTCCTCTGTGTGTGCTCCGCGTTACATTATTTAAAATACACCAGTTGAAAACTTGAAAAGCTGATTGCAACATGAGGCGCTGCACAAGATACATAACCAGGAACCATGCAATATGGTTTCACCCCACACTGAGTACAGTACTTAGTTCAGTCGTTATTAAAAAGAAAAAAAAAGAAAGACTGCATTTATATAGCGCTTTTCACGATAACCGGATGTCTCAAAACGCTTTACAGCCAATGAAGTACATTTGGAGTGTATGACACTGTTGGAATGTAGGGGACAGAGCAGCCAATGTGTGCACAGCAAACTCCCACAAGCAGCAAAGTGATAATGACCAGATAATCTGTCTTTTTGTGATGTTGATTGAGGGATAAATATCGGCCGAGACACTGGAGAAAACTCCCCTCCTCTTCTTCAAAATAATGCAAATGGATCTAAGTCCGCACAAGCAGGTAGATGGGACCTCCGTTTAAGGTCTCATCTGAAAGACAGCACCTCCAACATGCAGCACTCGCTCAGTGCTGCGCTGGAGAGTCATCGTTAACTTTTATGTTCAAACCCTGGAGTGAGACTTGAACCCAGAACCTTGCAGCCCTTGTACGCTAACACAGATGGCACTTAAAAACATATTGCCTTCTCTTTCCAAGAGAAAAGAGACATATGAATATATGAATTAGGAGCAGGAGAAGAGCATTTGGCCCCTCGAGCCTGCTCTGCCATTCAATAAAATCATGGCTGACCTGATTGTGGCCTCAACACCACATTCCACCTACCCTCAACAGGACATAGGAAAATGGGAACAGAAACAGACCATTCGGCCCATTGAATCTGCTCTGCCATTCAATTAGGTCGTGGCTGACCATCTACCTGAATGCCACTTTCCCATACTATCTCCATATCCCTTGATGTCATTAGTATCCAGCAATCTATCGATTTCTGTTTTGAACATGCTCAGTGATTGAGCTTCCACAGCCCTCTGAGGTACAGAATTCCAAAGATTTATCACCTTCTGTGTGAAGAAATTCCTCCTCATCTCAGTCTTAAATGGCCTATCCTTTATCCTGAGGTTATGTCCCCTGGTTTTAGACTCACCAGCCAGGGGAAACATCTCATCTACATCTACCCTGTGATGTAAGAATTTTGTAAGTTTCAATGAGGTCACCTCTCATTCTTTGAAACTCCAGGGAATACAGACCCAGACTCCTCAGTCTCTCCTCATAAGACAATTCCGCCATCTCAGGGATTAATCTGGTGAACCTTCGTTGCACTCCCTTTATGGAGAGTATATCCCCCTTAGATAAGGGGATCAAAACTGTACACAATACTCCAGGTAAGGTCTCACCAAGGCATCTTTACTCCTGTACGAAAGCCCCCTTGCGATGAAGGCCAACATACCATTTGCCTTCCTCATTGCTTGCTGCGCCTGCATGCTAACCTTTAGTGAGTCATGAACATGGCCTCTTTTAGACAACCACTGGGTGTCCTAAACAAAAAAGGCCCCACAAATTTAATATTGGCTCAAATGCACTTGCGGAACAAGTGCGGGGTGTCCCACTGCTAAAATTGTCATGTTTGCAACCGAAAAATAGGCGCAATGCATCCCAATTTCTACGTGTAACAAAGAGAGTTGGAATGCTTGCTTTGTCTTTCTTGACTGGGTGAATCCGGAAAAGGCATTTACCTCAGGTGCATACACCTGTTTATAAATGTATACGAGCTAGACGTAATATCAGGAAGGGTGCTTATCCATCTCTTTATAAATGTTAGTCATACTCAATACTGCGCCCTAAATTGGCACACGACCTTCACATAATAGCATAACAATCAGGAGAACTGATTTCCTCCCATGCTATTTACCTCATTATACTGGCAACATTGCTGTCCACCATCTGCCAACACATTGACAGGAACAAATTGGAATTGATTTCTCCTTCATACTGCCACAGGATGCTGCTAACATGTATGCTATTTAATAACATCTTGCGGCTGTTCAAGTATCTGGGAAAGTCACTAATTTCATGGCATGTAGCTCAGGCTAAATTTCAGTATCATTTTTTAGTGAGCAGGATATTTAAAGCAGGTACTGGGACAAAGTCCTCAGCTCACAGGGCTCTAAAGGTCAAACTAATCTCTTGGGAAGGCTAGTACAGGAAAATCATGAGGCATACTCAACATGCAGGCAGATAATGGGAGAGTTAGGGCACTGGGCAGATAAGCACCAGACAGCCAAATGGCCTTCACTGGTCCTTAAGTTTTCCTTTGCTTTGAGATTTGTCTCTGGCGTTAGCTGTGGTTCAGTAGGCAACACCCTCATCTGAGTCACTGTGGGTTCAAGTCCACTCCAGAGATTTGAGCACATAATCTAGGTTGACTCAGCAATGAATACAAGGGGGGGTGGGGGAGTTGTACTGTTGGAAATGCCGCTTGTCAAATGAGATGTTAAACCACCTGTCCTCTCAGAACCCCTAGTCATTATTTCAAAGAGGAGGAGGGAACCTCTCCCCAGTATCAAGGCCAACATTTATCCCTCAACTTGCATCACTAAAACTGGGAAATGCTGATATTCAGAGGGACCTGTACATGAATCACAGAAAGTTTCACCATTCCACCTCCCGTCTTCTCTCTCTTCCTCCTGCTGTGGTTTATCTTCTCCTGCATAAAGACAGATGGATTGAGTCTGAGCACATTGCATGAAAGAGCGGTCAGAGGCTGGGATTTCTGTGGCCACTAACTCACCTCCTGACTCTCCAAAGCCTAACTACCATCTACAAGATATAAGTCAGGAGCGTGATGGAATACTCTCCAATTGCCTAGATGAGTGCAGCTCCAAGAATGCTGAAGAAGCTGGACACCGTGCAGGGCCAAACAGTTTGCTTGATAGACATCCCATCTACCGCCTTCAACATCGACTACTTCTACCACCAATGCATGGTGGCAGCAGTGAGTCCGATGTACAAGATGCACTGCAGCGATTCACTGGCTCCTTTGAGAGCACCTTTGAAGCCACAATTTTCACAATCTGAGCAGCAGGTTGCAGACCCGAGGGTGAGGTCAGCCTCTCCAACCATCTAGTGAGGAAGCATGCGTAACCCAGACAACCTCGGAACATCAAGATGATTGTGCCAAGTTTGAGTCAGTCTAGGCTGTCGCTCATTCCCTCCTCTCACCATTCTAGGCGCCAGCAGGAAGAGGTGGGGGGCCAGCCCCAGTCTTCAGGAGACGCCGGAAGTGGACAAGGACAGCTTCTCACCTGTACAGCCATCACAGTGCTCACCTGCACCCTCCACCAGACCAGGGGCACTCACCTTGGTGGGCCATAGGTATGGTTTAGGTTCAGGCTCACACTGGTGGTCACCGCACAGACATGTGTCCACCGCACAGACGTGTGTACACAGCAGGAGGAGGCAGTGACAGCCAAGGTCTCTGGCACTCGGAGGACCGATGGAGAAGAGGCCCCTGCTAAGTCAGAGTTAGATGATGAACCTCTGGAAGTGGCCATGGAAAAAACGCTGGAGTATCAAAGAGATGCAGGGGGACATCAGGCAGAGGTGTCAGAGACCCTCAACAGAGTGGTACATGAGGCGGATTGTGTTCGGGTGCTCTCCTATGTGGCTCCAGCATGTGAAGTTTCATGAAGGTCTCCATGGTGAGGATGGCGGATGCCATGGAGACCCAGGTCCAGCAGAATGCAGAGTTTCTGCTGAATATACACTCGAACCTGCACTCCATCACTCTAGCCATGGGTAAGCTTGTGCAGTGACTAGATGAGGTGGGGGTGTGGGGGCAGAGCACTTCGACCTCCCCTTCACCTCAAGGAGTCAGGGAGGGGCCTTTGAGCACCCAAAGGGAGGAGGAGCATCAGGCAGACACCCCAGGGGCTTTCGCCCAGGACTCTCCAAGGGGGTCCATACATTCCGAGTCTCTTCTGGCTGTATTTTCCCATCAGCTTCAGCCTCTGAGACCACTGAGGGTGCACCTGTCCCAGAACAGGAGACCCAAAGGAGGCCGGGGCCTTCCGAGAGGGTGCCTACCAAAGTCATCACAGACAAGCTGGCATAGTAGTCAGCAGGCTGCCTCCACCTCTGCTGTGGATGTCAGGGAAGCACCTAGACGTAGTGGTAGGGTAAGAAAAATTAAGACGTATTAAGTTAACACTGGCATGGGTGTACAATCATTGTAATTACTTAATGCAGCTTTATAAATATATGAATCCTTTCGCTTCATGGAGGTCTTCTAGGTTTTTCTTGCTGCTGCTGCTTGTGTTATTGGCTGTGTGTACGCTCCCACCCACCCTTCTAGGGGGGAATCAAGGCTGAGTCTATTGCCCCCTGAATGGTGCCTGCAAATAGAGGCATCGCTCTTTGCCAAGCCTCATGCGAGCCATGTGCGAGAGGCTCCCACTCATACTATTCCCCTTCCCTCCACTGCCGTCTAGACCCTGTAGAGCGACCTTTGCCTTGTCAGGATAGATTATCAGAGTTCTCCTTCAGTTCTCCAGTTGAGCTAACCTTCAGCTCCACCACCCAATGACTCTCCTCCAGCTTAGAAGTTTTTCTGTTGGGCATTCAGGGCATCAACATCCTCATCCGCCTGTGCCACAGGATGATATGTGCCACCTTCCAGAGTGTCCACCACCTTTTTCCCTCCTCCTTTAACCCACCCCCCTACCCCCATCACCACTATTACCTTCACCCGCCCATCGGTTACCCTTGAACCTCCCCCCATCACCCTAGAGCCCATCACTGTTACCCTTCAAATGCCTTCCCTCCCCACTGAGCCCACGCCTGTCACAGACCCCATGCCCACCCCGATCCTGCCCACTCCCCAGATCCGTGTGACAATTTGTATCCCCGTGAACGACCCTCCCAGATGAGAACCACTCCCGTCGTTCCCAGACCCTCATCCTCCCACCCTACAGCATTCCACTGCCCCTCTCACAGTCACAGGCTGCTCCTATTACCAGTACCCTCGTTCACCCCACTGAAGATTCCAGCATTGACAACACTGACCCCTCGCTCTAAACAACTCCCCCACCACCCTTACCCTACACACACCCCGCTTCAATCCTTCCTGTGCAACCCCCCCATCAATCCTTCCTGGTCACAGACCCTCCCCCACTCTTAAATCCTTCCTGGTCACCAACCCCCCTCACATGTCTTCCAGCTTCCCTGCATGGCGTGCACCAAACATCTTCTCTGGTAAGTCCTCTTAATTCTCTCACCAGGTGCATGCCAGGTTTGTTCGGTCATGAATTGGACCAGAGTGAATTCCCGCTGGGTGATATGTCGGGGGTGAGGGGGGCGGTCAGGGAGGGGAGGGGGAGATGATTCTGGTCAATTGGGCTTTTAATTAGAATGCAAGAGATGCAAATTCGGTTCCCAATGAGGTTCAGTGGGAAAGGCGACCTGCCAACCTGCCATTAACCCGCCATATTCTCCGTCCCCAACCACCACGAACCCCACTGCCGGCAGCAGGGGAAATTCCGGCCTCCTTTCTTTCTCTCATTCTTTCTTTCTTTCACTTTCTTTCTATCTCTCTTTTTTCCCCTCTTTCTGTCTCTCTTTCCTTATTTCTTTTTTTTCTCTTTCTATCTCTCTCTGGCTCTCTTTCTATCTCTCTCTCTTTCTATCTCTATCTTCTATCTCTCTCTCTCTATCTTCTATCTTGCTCTCTCTTTCCCTCTCCTTGTGAAAGCATCAATCTTCATTCTGCCAAAAAATGATGCATTGTCGCAATATGGCAGTACAGCAACCTGCCTGGATTATCGAGGGTCACTGAGAAAACAGCTTCACCTGATCATTATTTTTGAAAAGCTGCCACAACACAATTTGGAGGGTCAAATGATTTCTCCTGTCCTCTCATCGACCATGCCTCAGTTGGTAGCACTCCTGCTTCTGAATCACAAGGTTCTGGGTTAGGGTTACACCCTCACGGAATGGCGGGATTCCACTGGAATCAGCATCAATCTCCCATTTGGCCAAAGAGAGCATTCTGGAAGATTGGAATGCTGTTTTCTCAGGACAAACGAGGTGCGTTTCCAGCACTCTCTGTCCTTGGTAAGTGCGTCACATGGGCACATCCTCCAACTCAATTTGGCACACACAGTATACTGCGCTTGTGCACAGAAACATTCCCTTCGGAGTAGGCCCTGGCCGAAAAATCCATGCTTTCTTCCTTGTGTCTGTTACAGGTATGCATGTGCCTCTGTGTACCGGTGAGCTCTGTCTGTACTACAAAATGAACAGGTTTCAACCGTGGCTACTTTGGATTTATTGTGCGAAAAATAAAACCCTTGCCATGCATGATTTACTTTCCACTTCTAACGCTTTCATGGAGATTTGGCTTGTGCGGACGTGGAGGGCTTTAGGGGAGTAAAAGAAAGGAATCGTGTAAAAAAAACAAATTAAAAGCAGCTAAGGTGATGAGCGACGTCAACATTAATAACATGGAACAGAAATGAGATCAGGAAAGGACAATGTGCATCTGCAAAGTTTTAATAGTTAAGGATTAGTGTGGCGAATAGCATTGTTCTCTACTTTCTGAATCTAGCAGGCTGCAAATTCATTCTGCTGATTGGATAATTTTCAGATGCCAAACTTGTTTCTCAATCAAATGGGCAGGTGGCCTGCCAGTTTTGAAGATTGGCCCTTGATCCCAAGACCACCTGTGCCATGCCGCTGGGTTTCTGTGACCCCACTCCCACTGGCATCTCCCAGAATATGTCCAGCCCAGGTTGGCAACCCTACTCTGGGTTCAAGTCCCACTCCGGGGTTTGGGCACAAAATATCACGGCTGATGTGGCAGTGCAGTGCTGAAGGAAGTGCTGCACCACCAGCGGCGCGCTCTTTTGGATGAGATGTTTAAACTGAGATCCCTTCTGCCTGCTCGGGTGGATGTAAAAGATGCCAGGGCACTATTGGAAGAAGAGCCGGGGGAGTTACCCCCGGTGTCCTGGCCAATATTTATCCCTCAATCCACATTGCAAAAACCAGATTATCTGGTCAGAAGGCCTCTGATTGGCCCTCCAGTTTCGAGAGCCCGCCTGCTGCCCTTAATTGGATAAGGAGCCTTTCTCCAAACCAATTTAGAAAGCATCCCAGTTAAAAGGCCAAAGATTGACCGTTTCCCACCCTTGGGCCTGTTCAGGACCTGGAAACAGTTCCACTCCTGTTTCCTGCCCCTGAATTGAAAATTCAGCTCCTATTGTGTCTTGTCTGAGTATCTGAAGTGAAGAGAATGACAGTCTACTAAATGACAAAGAGACAGAAGGCAAAGCAGTTGACAACAGTAAAAACACAACAAAAATAATCACAAAGTAATAGATTTTTTTTACACCATCTGTAAATGTGGAATTGAGTTACTTTAAAATTCATTTTCTGCCTTCAAACCATTGCCTAGCAACCCTGGGTGACAGGTGTGATTATGAATTAGCACAAGTGAGGCAGAAAAGGTGACAAATTGTGATACATAAAGTTACCATGTCGATGCTCCCGTTACTTGTGTGTGGCGTGCGTGGCTTCTGGAAGCCGCTGGAAATGATGATGGAAAATGGAGAGTGCTCAAATGTAGCTGGGGATTGACACAAGGCTATGTTCCTTTACTTTTGAAAAATATGACGTCTCAACTTTCAACTGACTGGAAATTTTGCAATTTGAAATGGGACAGGACAAACTATTTAAAAATGCGAGACCATCTTCCAAGGTGAAGGCGAAAAAGCAAACAAGACACCCTCAGGGGAGTGTGAAGTGAGGGGCATTTCCTATAATTCAAAGGCCCATTGAAACTTGTCACTATCTAAGGAAGAGATATTAAAATGCAAAATGCTGGATATTGAAACAATGGCTTCCAAAGGTAGACCCAGCCAAAACCCCTTGGAAATACTCAATGGTGAAGTATAATAGGCCAGACTGCCAACCACTGCAGGGAGATTGCAAGTGACACAAAGAGTGTCAAGAAGGTTTTCAACAGAGGAAACGGGCTGAAAAGCTGCACTCTCTCCGTCTCGCTCTCTCTTTTTGAAAAGGTTTGTGTCCCCCCGGTTTGAGAAGTCAACTATCAGAAGCCTATCAGCGAACCGAGATTTTGTAATAATTACAACATTTTCTACATCTGACCCTATCCAAGAATCCAGCTAACCTAAATTGGCCACAACATTTAAAATATATGGCTCAAGGAAAGCCAGAGGACATTTAACCTTTTTTCATTGGGCTCTAACATCCCTTATTTTTGATACCTGTGTCACGTTTTTATTATTTTTTTCCCCTCAGGTTTAATGGCTAATAAATTTGCTCTTCCTTTAACTCAAGAAAGCCATGTTTGATTGGCTCCTTATTGCTCGCATCTTAAATAGTTAAATATATTTGGATTCGGAAAAGGGCATATCCTCTTGAAAAAGAAACCTTACCCTTTGTTGTGACCAACCGAGGAGGTTGAATAGAGGGGAGTTAGTTCAGTCTTCCTCACCTGGCCATAACAGGGGTGCAGAGCGATTGATAACTGCCCCATTTCATGCTGCTGTCCACTTGGCGAGGGCCACAAAAAACCAGGCAAGGGGTCGCTGACATTATTAGGCTGACGTGCGCAGTGAAGGAGGTTGAGTTTTGACTAATGTCTAGGAGATGCTGCAGGCCATCTCTTGAAAGACATTTATCACTTGAACAGAGAGGTTCCATAGGTTCTACAGCAGGGTTTCCCAAACTGTGGGTCGTAAATTAGGTTAAAATTAACACCCCACCCCCGCCCCGTCTCCCCACTGGTGCCAGCCTGTCAGTTTGCCCTGTGCATTTGTTTTTAAAACAGGGAAGAAGGTAAAAGCTGAGAGTACTTAACAAGTCAGTATAATAAAATATTCCAGCCTTGTGTCACATGAAAAATAAAAACCAGAAGTGCAACAGATGGCATCTAGGTATTTATATTGAATACATTTCATTTGAATTTTTGAAATAAAATAAATAAAAGTACTTCTATATCATGCCAGATAAGGCAAAATTAATATCATTTAAAATGGCACCTTTAATATAATAATGGTCTCAAAGTGCTTCACTGGAGTAATATGAAAGAAAATTATCCACCAAACCACATAAGGGGCCACTAGGATGGGCGTTCAGAAGCTTGTTCAAAGAAATAGGTTTGAAAGAGCACCTTAAAGGAGGAGAGAGATAGAGAGGTGAAGAATGAGGGAATCGCAGAGCTCAACGTCTAGGCAGCCAATAGTGTACTGGAGGAGCGCAGATATCTTCAAAGACTTTTGGGGTTGGAGGAGATTACAGAGGTAGGGAGGGGCGAGGGAATGGAGGGATTTGAAAACAAGGACACGAATTTTAAAATCACTGTGCTGGCACCCATTGTAGATCGGCAAGCACAGAGGTGTGAGGAGAATGTGACTTGACATAAGTAAGGATATGAGCAGCAGATTTTTAGGTTTCTCAACTTTTTGGAGGGTGGAAAGGAAAGGGGCTGTCCAGGACTCCAATAATAATGCATGTAGGTAACAAACCTATAAAGGAGTGTGAGAACGTGTGCCCATACATATAGGAGTTGAGTAGACATAACTGGGTATTACAAAAAAAATCACTAGCTTAATATTTATAAGCATGAGTGTGAAAAACCATAGCACATTAGATTTTAGTTGACTGGTGGTGTCAGTGGGTGATTTTGGAGTTTTCTGCATGCAATGGAAATCTACAATTCAAATATGCGGTTGCAAATTCCTGCAGTGCTTTTTGCATCTGATTAACAGATTATGCATCTCCACCCACGAGTAGAAAGGGGTAACTTACATACAAACTTGCAACAGTAAGAACAAGTTTCATTTATTATAGACCCTTTAACAAGGTGAAACACCCCGGCGCACTTCACAGGGGCGTTATTAAACAAAATTTGACATAGAGCCACATAAGGGAATATTAATGCCTGGCTAGGGACTTGGGTTGCCAGCCCTCCAGGATTGGCCTGGAGTCTCCAGGGATTGAAAATCAATCTCCGGGACACTGCTGCGTGCAATCCCTGGAGAAAGATCATCGGGGCATTAAAACAGCTTGGCCGGGAATTTCCAGCCCCACCGCGGCGGGTTCCCCCCACAGCTGATGCAGCAAGCCATTCAAATCTCCATTGACTTCGACAAGGCTGGAAGATCCTGCCAAAGGCAGGGGCCGAAAAATAAAGAACAAAGAACAAAGAAAAGTACAGCACAGGAACAGGCCCTTCGGCCCTCCAAGCCTACGCCGATCATATTGCCTGTCAAACTAAAACATTTTGCACTTCCGGGGT